>NC_092337.1:400400625-401875000 GCF_046630445.1 Rutidosis leptorrhynchoides | reverse complement strand
TATTCAGACAACAAAGATTTGTATATTGTTAACCTGTTTCAGGAGTGGAGACTGAACAGGAAGTGATCAACGAGTGGTTGTATACGGTGTGTCTTGGTGGTCTATGGTAGAAAGAGAAAAAAATATGATGATCAAAGGTGGTTTATCCAGGTCATGATATCAAAACAAACAGCAGCCTGTGTTTAATATGTTGGTTGGCCTATGCCCATTCGAAACAGGAAACAAAAGAAATGTAATAGCAGTTAACTGGGTTCATGCAGCAGCTGTAAATAGATGTGTTTCATGATGATGGTTGTGTGGGTTCATGTAGGAAAAATAAATAGAAGAAGAGCAGCTGCAACCTGATAGTTCTCCGTTAGTGTTCTTCAAACAGAACATTGGAAAATAGGATGCACATTAAGTGGGTGTTCGATGGGTTGGTCTTACAAGAATAATACACACTTCAGGGGGTTGTTTAGGTTGATCATGGGTGGGTTTCATGGTGATTTCAAGATGATAGCAAGGGTGTTGGCTGGAAAAGTGGTGCAAATGTTCACGATGGTTTGAAAGATTTATTAATTGCTTGCATTTCATTGAACACAAGTATCGAATATATACAAGTGGTTGTTATTTGGTTTTGTTGTAATTGATTAATGTCAAATTATGTGGGGTAGTGGGTTTTGATGAAAGCAATCATTCTTGTGCTCATATGTAATAGATTAAATTCGTACATGTATAAATAATAGTAATTAAGATAATGATTCATGAATCCAGTTGTCCATTTTTGTAAGTGTGTCATAGACATTATATCACAAGTGAGATTCTAATTGATTGGATATGCATATATATGTATATATATTAATGAGTTAAAGAAAATACTACTATGATTGATAGTACTAGTGGATACATGGTGGTCTTGAAAAGTAGATATCATGTTAATGTTTTATACCGTAAGTATTATGAATTGCATAACTCCATCTAACTTATTTAGGACTAAAAAGGTAAATGAGATTGACTACCAATCAAATCTTGCTTGCAGACAATGGAGGTTAAATGTAAATGACTCACAATTCCATTTGATCTGTCTACTCAACCCTTCTCGGATTCAATAAAAGTAATAATAATAATAAATACATATATGTGATGTATGTCGTGTGCGCTATATGTGTAATTGTGGGTTTGTATATTTATGTAAAAAAAATGTCAACAAAGAATATGACAATTATCTTTACATACATAAGAGTCAAAGTGACCCCTCTCCTTCTGCTTCCACTATTTGCACAAATATAAATACGATACCTCTTAGTTATTAGTGTTCCGACACATTTATTACTGATAGTGTTTTATACACCGTTGCAATTTAGTGAGGGTAAAAGTCCATAAAAATCCCAAATTAATGTATAACTTGTTTAATATTAATCGAAATGTCAAACGAGTAGTATAATCATTTAATATTTATTTTTAATATACTTTATTTATATATATAGATATGTTTTAAATAAAAATTAAAATATTCCATTTTTATATTAGTTTACATAATTAATTTTAATAATTAAATCATATGATATTTCAAATTATATTTTAAATTTTATATATATATATATATATATATATATATATATATATATATATATATGTATATATATATATATATATATATATATATATATATATATATATATATGTATATGTATATATATATATGTATATATACACACATATCTATTTACAATTAATTGTTCGTGAATCGTCGAGAGCAGTCGAAGGTCAATTGAATATATGAACATTGTTTCAAAATTTTCTAGACTCAACATTACATACATTGCTTATCGTATCGAAATTATATAAAGATTAAGTTTAAATTTAGTCGGAAATTCCCGGGTCATCACAGAATCTCAAACACAGTTTTTCACATCTCAAAAACAAATGAATGAATAAAATGCTCAAGCATTTAGAAATCAACAAGCTTCTATTCAAAATTTGGAACAAGAAGTAAGCAACCTAGCAAGGTTGATAGGTGAAAGAAAACCGTGAATTCTACCTATTGAAACAAATGCTAACCCCTGGAATGAAACAGCTTAAGCCATTACCACGAGAAGTGGTATTACACTTAAACCACCTGAAATACCTGAAATTTCTGATGACTCTATTCCTACTCCACAAGAACCACAATCTGAGCAAGAAAAGGAAACAGAACCGGTAGTTAAAAAGGTTAATGAAGATAACACAGTTAAAGCTAAACCTTATGTTAAACCATACCAACCACCACTTCCTTATCCGAGTAAAATGAGAAAAGAAAGACTTGAAGCCGAGCAATCTAAATTCTTGAATATGTTTAAACAAATAAATGTAAATCTTCCTTTCATTGATGTGATTTCAGGAATGCCTAGATATGCTAAATTCTTGAAAGATCTAATCACAAATAGAAAGAAAATGGAAGAACTCTCGGCTGTTACTATGAATGCTAATTGTTCTGCAGTGCTATTGAATAAGATACCAGAAAAATTATCTGATCCAGGAAGTTTCACAATTCTATATTTTCTGGGTAGTCTTAGTTCAATAGAAGCATTGACAGACTTAGGTGCTAGTATAAATTTAATGCCGTATTCACTATACGCTAAATTAGACCTTGGAGAATTGAAACCAACACGAATAAGCATACAACTAGCCGATCGATCAGTAAAATATCCTAGAGGGATAATGGAGAACATGCTAGTTAAAGTTGGTACTTTAGTATTTCCAGTAGATTTTGTTATTCTGGATATAGAAGAAGATTCTCGAGTTCCTCTCATATTAGGAAGACCATTCTTAAACACGGCTAAAGCAATAATAGACGTGTTTGGTAAGAAACTGACCCTAAGTATAGAGGACGAGAGTGTTACCTTTTCTGTTGATAGAGCCATGCAACAACCGCAATCTGCAGATGATACATGTTATTATATTCGAACTATAGATTCACATGCAGAATTGTTACAAGAATTTCCAGAATTACAAGGAACAGGAGAATGTTCTTTAGGAGAAGGAACTGAACCAATTGATAAAGCTGAAATGTTAGCTACACTCATGGTTAGTGGATATGAACCAATAACAGAAGAAATTCAAATGCTAAAAGAGGAAGACACATATCGATACAAATCATCGATAGAAGAACCACCGACATTAGAGTTAAAGCCACTTCCAAACCATTTGGAATACGCTTATTTACATGGTGAATCTGAATTACCTGTAATAATATCGTCTTCTCTTACGAAAAATGAAAAATCTCAACTCATTTTTGTGCTAAAAGCTCATAAACCAGCTATTGCATGGAAGATTCATGACATTAAAGGCATAAGTCCTTCGTATTGCACACATAAAATCCTTATGGAAGAAGTCATAAAACGTATGTGCAACGCCAACGAAGACTAAATCCTAATATGCAATATGTTGTTAAGAAAGAAATTATTAAACTGCTAGATGCAGGTTTAATTTATCCAATCTCTGATAGTCCATGGGTAAGCCCAGTTCAATGTGTACCTAAGAAGGGTGGCATGACTGTCATCACAAATGAAAAAAATGAGCTTATTCCTACTAGGACTGTAACAGGATGGCGTGTTTGTATTGATTATAGAAAATTAAATGATGCCACCAGAATAGATCACTTTCCCTTACCTTTCATTGATCAAATATTGGAAAGATTAGCCGGAAATAGTTACTATTGTTTTCTTGACGGTTTTTCCGGATACTTTCAAATTCCAATCGCACTCGAGGACCAAGAGAAAACCACGTTCATGTGCCCTTATGGTACTTTTGCTTACAAATGCATGCCATTTGGACTTTGCAACGCTCCTGCAACCTTTCAAAGGTGCATGATGGCGATTTTTCACGACATGATAGAAGAATGCATGGAAGTTTTCATGGATGACTTTTCAGTCTTCGGTGATACTTTTGAAACATGTCTAGTTAATCTTGAACGAATGCTAATTAGATGCGAGCAATCAAATCTAGTACTTAATTGGGAGAAATGCCATTTCATGGTTAAAGAAGGCATCGTTCTTGGTCATAAAATTTCAAAAGAAGAAATTGAAGTGGATAGAGCTAAAGTATATGTAATTGCTAAACTTCCACATCCCACCAATGTTAGAGGAGTTAGGAGTTTTCTAGGGCATGCTGGTTTTTACCGACGTTTCATAAAAGATTTTTCTAAAATTGCCACTCCTATGAATAAAATCCTAGAAAAGGATGCTCCATTCATCTTTTCAGATGAATGTATCAAATCTTTTAATATTCTTAAAGAAAAACTCACTAGTGCGCCGATCATGATAACTCCAAATTGGAATCTACCATTTGAACTCATGTGCGATGCAAGTGATTTTGCAATGGGAGCCGTTTTAGGACAAAGGATTGAAAAACGATTTCAACCTATTTATTACGCTAGTAAAACGTTACAAGGAGCACAAACGAACTACTCAACTACTGAAAAAGAACTCCTTGCTATTGTCTTTGGTTTTGACAAATTTCGTTCATATATCGTTCTAGCAAAAACAGTGGTCTATACCGACCATTCTGCTCTTAGATACCTATTTTCAAAAAAAGATGCCAAACCACGATTAATCCGTTGGATCTTACTCTGACAAAAAGGGAGCAGAAAATCTTGCAGCTGATCATCTTTCTCGTCTTGAAAATCCTGAATTAGAAGTTCTAAATGAACCGGCCATACAAGATAACTTTCCTGATGAATATCTATTAAAGATAGATTATAGTGAAATTCCATGGTTTGCAGACTATGCAAACTATTTAGTATGTGGATTCCTTGAAAAAGGGTTGTCGTACCAAAAACGAAAGAAATTCTTTAGTGATATGAAACACTATTTTTGGGAAGATCCACATTTATTTAAAAGTTGTCCCGATAGAATAATACGCCGATGCGTATTCGGGGATGAAGCCAGTCAAATCTTAAACCATTGTTACACATGACCAACAGGAGGGCATTATGGGCCTCAACTAACAGCAAGGAAAGTCTATGACGCTGGATTCTATTGGCCTACAATTTTCAAAGACGCACACCTTCTTTGCAAATCATGTGATGCATGTCAAACGGCCGGAAAAATAAGTCAACGTGATGAAATGCCACAAAATGTCATTCAAGTATGTGAAGTATTTGACATTTGGGGTATTGACTTTATGGGTCCATTTCCAAAATCTCATAATAATCTCTACATTCTCGTCGCCATTGATTATGTATCTAAATGGGTGGAAGTACAAGCTCTCCCAATTAACGACGCATGAGTTGTAGTCAACTTCTTAAAACGTCTTTTTGCAAGGTTCGGAACACCGAAAGCTTTAATAAGTGATCATGGTACTCATTTTTGTAATAATCAACTTGAGAAAGTTCTCAAAAGATATGGAGTAACTCATAAAATCTCAACCGCTTATCATCCACAAACAAGTAGACAAGTTGAAAATACCAACCGTAGGATCAAATCTGAAGGAATGGTCCATAAAATTGGAGGATGCACTCTGGGCTTTTAGAACAGCCTACAAAACTCCAATTGGAACCACACCTTTTAGTCTCGTTTACGGACAAGCATGTCACCTTCCAGTAGAAATTGAGCACAAAGCATTTTGGGCTTTGAAGACATGTAATCTTGATTTGCATGAAGCTGGACGTAGGATCAAATCCGAAGGAATGGTCCATAAAATTAGAGGATGCACTCTGGGCTTTTAGAACAGCCTACAAAACTCCAATTGGAACCACACCTTTTAGTCTCGTTTACGGAAAAGCATGTCACCTTCCAGTAGAAATTGAGCACAAAGCATTTTTGGCTTTGAAGACATGTAATCTTGATTTGCATGAAGCTGGACGTCTACGGTTAAGCCAATTAAATTAATTAGAAGAATTAAGACATGAAGCATACGAAAATTCGTTAATCTATAAGGAAAAAACGAAGAAATGGCATGATAAAAAAATCAGAAATTCAAAAGAATTTAAAGAAGGAGACAGAGTTCTTTTTTTCAATTCACGATTCAAGCTATTTCCTGGAAAATTGAAATCAAGATGGTCTGGACCATTCATAGTCAAAAGAGTTTTTCCGTACGGAACAATAGAGTTAATAAATTCAAATGGAGTTGAATTTAAGGTTAATGGTCACAGAGTTAAACATTACATAGATAATACGATAGAAGTTGAAGAAGAAGTTAATCACAATTTCGACACCACAGCTAACTAAGTGTGAGAAGGTTCGAATCTTTTTAGGGTAATATATATTTCTGTTAGAGTTAGATATTCTGTTTTTGTGTAGTTTCTGAGTATGGAATCCGAATGGTCTTTCCCTAGCAGACCCTAAAGAACTAGTCTTCTCCCTCCATTCTGAATTTTTATTTTTTTTAGGTTTTACGAGATGAAGAATTCCTTTGATCTGAACCATGGTCTAATGCTACATGCTATAATTACTAAACGTAATAATGACACCCTTCCGAGTGAACTGGTATCCTTTATAAGAGGCAAAATGGATGGAGTAAGAAAAGAACTCAGGAAAGATCATCATAAGATATATTTTGGTAAAGAAAAATCAAAATCCGCAACAAAAAGAAGAGCACGACACCTTGAAGGATGTTATAAATGCGGAAAATGGTCACACGAAGGTAAATGTTCAAATAATCAAACATATTCAAATACCAAATTTGTTACTCTATGCAGAGAAGGACCGTTCATATGTTTAGAAGAAAAGATATTGAAGAATCGAGGTTATGCTTATGTAGCTATGGAGAACCAAATCACACGACTCTCCTATGAGTCGGCTAATGCAGGTCTCTGAGAATTCTATCTCACAGGTAAGTATGTACAGTTTTTATTTTTATTGCTTTTAACCTTTTGATAATAAACGCTGAATCGTTCGCTATAAAGTATTAAATTGGTATTCAATAAAATTAGGTATGCGTAACTGATGTTTTGCGAGGTGGTGTATAAAATAGTTATATTTTTACAAGGAAAATACTATTAAATACGATACATTTTTACACAAGTTATTTATTTATTTATTTATAGAGTGGATATACTTAAACCTTGCTACAATACTTATAGGCAGTGTACCTAATCATACAGTAGTGTAGTTTTTAGTAAGTCCGCTTCGTTCCACAGGGATCTTAGCCAAGTTTAATGCTATATTAGTTTTAACTTATAATTGTAAAAATACAAAAATATATAAATAATATTATTATTATAAAAGGGGGATTTTACCGTTTAATGACCGGTTTGTCGATTTTAAAACTTTAGTCGCAGTTAAAACCTAATGTAAAATATTAAAAATAAATATAACTTAATTTAAAGCGTAAAATAACGATAATGAAATTGTAATAAATAAAAGTGCAATAAAATAAAATTGCGATAATTAAAAAGTACGATAATTAAAAGCGTAATTAAATAAAATGACAGTAAATAAAAGTGCGATAATTAAAAGTGCAATTAAATACGAAATAAAGAAATTATGCTTATTTAAACTTCCATAATCATGATGTTTGACGTGTTGATTTTAATTTGTTACCATGGATTAATTGTCCTTTGTCCTGGATTATTTAATATGTCCGTCTGGTTTTTGTCCATAACAGTCCATCAGTCATAAATATAAAGTGTGAGTGTCCTCGTCAAATTATCCTTATATCCGAAGTCAAATACTCCAACTAATTGGGGACTTAATCTGTAACAAGGTCTTAATACTTTGTTTAATAATTACACCAGGATATCGACTGCGTGTAACCCAAGGTTTTAATACTTTGTTAACAATTACGCCAAGTGTCCTTGTACATAATTCACCCCTGTTTTAATAAGTCCATTGACTATTAATCCATTCCTGTGTTCGGTTAAATGAACGATTATTAGTACTCATAAATATCCCGCCATCGTGTCTGATCAAGTGTATATGGTTATTTATAGGTACGTCCAATTGTAAGTCTTTATATTAAATTAACAAACTATCATTTAATTAAACAAATATAAAGCCCATTAATAGCCCATAGTTTAATTTCCACCAGTGTCGTTCTTTTGTCCAAACCCCAATTATGGTACAAAGCCCAATTACCCCGTCTTAATATTTTAGCCCAACATCACGATTACTTCGGCTTAAATAAGCATAATAATAACTTAGCTACGAGACATTAATTTAAAAAGGTTGAACATAACTTACAATGATTACAAATAGCGTAGCGTTACACGGACAGAATTTCGACTTACAACCTTACAACATTCGCTAACATACCTTATTATTAGAATTTAAAATTGAAATTAAAATTAAAATAGAATATATATATATATATATATATATATATATATATATATATATATATATATATATATATATATATATATATGTATATATATATATATATTTATTTATATATATATGTATATATATATATGTATACGTGAGAGAGATAGAGAAAAAGATATATAAAACTGGCCAAAACACGCGAAATTTATAGATGTGGCCTGATACTTGGGGCCATGCGATCGCAAGGTTTTTACTCTTCCAGGCCATGCGATCGCATGGCCAGCTGGGGGAGTTCACATGTCTTTGTTTTCTTTTTTGCCGACGGTATTTAATATAATATATAATATATAAATAATTTATAGAATTATATAAATATTATATTATATTTGTGTGCATAGTTGACTTGTAATTTTTAGTCCGTTGCGTCGAGCGTTGAGAGTTGACTCTGGTCCCGGTTCCGGATTTTCGAATGTCCTTGCGTACAATTTAATATCTTGTATTTTGCGTTTTCGTCTTGTACTCTTGTAATTTCGAGACGTTTCTCATCAATAATTTGAACCACTTTGACTGTACTTTATACTTTTGAGCTTTTTGGTCGTTTGCATCTTCAATTCGTCGAATCTGTCTTTTGTCTTCACCTTTTATTATTTAAACGAATATTACTTGTAAATAGAACAATTGCAACTAAAAGCTTGTCTTTATTAAACGATAATGCTATGAAATATATGTTCGTTTTTAGCATTATCAAATATTCCCACACTTGAGCGTTGCTTGTCCTCAAGCAATATAGTCTTGAAATAAAAATACTAGAATCACTTCTTTATTCTTCACACTTTGTATATCAGTGATTTCTATACGGCGGTATAAACAATGATAGTACCGTTGTGGTTTACAGTCCCACATGACTATGAAAATTTAGATCCTTAAGGAAATTGGATCTTTATGAAAACATTTGATCTTTTGAAAATTAAATCTAGGTTTTACCCTAGATAAGTTTTCTGGAATAACCCTTCACCGGTGTTTGCAAATTGTTTTTGTGTTTGCAATATTTATGCTCGTAATCATTCTGGGCTTGCCACTGCTCCATCCAACTAAATCTCTCCTCGTTTGTCATTTCTACCTCATCTACACGTTGGTAGACGTCAGTCATAGCCTCCCTAATGAAATCCCTAATGTCATCCGCTTCCTCCATTTCCTCATCTGAACCTCTCTCTATCTGAGGATGACTACCTTCATAGGGTACTGCCTGGTTGCGTCTGCTCTTCAATACCTTAGCACCCTGATAGACCTTCAATCCTAAAGGCTCAACCTGTTCCCTACATACCAAAAGTGGACCCCCTTGTTCCCTATCTACACCCAAATACTCTCCAATGAGAGTAACAAAAATACCCCCTCCTATTATTCCCCCTTCCTGTATTCCTTCCACCATCTTAGACAAATAAAAACCAACACAGTAAGGGATATTAACAAAGCCTCTTGGGTCTCGAATACACTTTAGGTAAAATAAATCATGTAAGGTCATTTTCTCCTTGTTGTGACCTCTCTGTGTAATCGAGTTAGCAAAAAATCTATGAATTATACGAAGCTCGGCTTTGTTAATATGTAAGTAGGAGTGTTTTCCTCCCAGCATAAAAACATTATAGTCTGACATACGCCTACAGACGGCGTTCGCGTCAAAATTCCTATCTACCTTTCACCACGATAAATCAAATTCATACAATCGGGTAGTAGTAATTCACCAGGAGTATATATCTGCAAAGCCCTGGCCATGTCCAGCATGGACATCCTATACATCCTACAGCCAAGTATAAATCTAAGAAAACTTCTATCATCTAACCTATCTACGAATGGTGAATAGACGTTCCCAATCGGGAAAAGAAGAACTGCCATACCTTTGGATCAGATGCTTCCTAACTGAGTTAACTAGTTGGACCCTTTCTAAAGGCTCCCAATTGATTACCCTTGGCACTTCTACATTTTTCGGTATCAGTTTGAATTTGTTACTTTGGTATGTCGGGTAATCTCTCCAGCTTCTATCGAATCTCATATTAGGATGCAACGTGTGTTCAGGAATCGTTGGGTATTCTACTGGCGGATGCATCGGAAATACTATGAAGTCATCAACAAATTGTAGCGGATCATAATAAGGTACGTGTTGATCAGGCTGATGTTGTTGTTCCTGTTGTGGTTCTTGTTCGGGTTCTGGCTCGTATTGCAATTCCGGCTCAGGTTCCGGTTGTGGTTGTCTAGATGATGATGATGCACCTCCAGTATCAGTATATTTCTGCAAAACACATTAAACACGAAATTTGTGCATCCAAATATGCATTAGTTTTAGCAAGATAACAAACTAAAACAATCACAATGACATGTTTAATCTATACTAAACTTATGCTCATTTTCATATTTTTATCAAAATCTACACTTTTTCAAATAAGCATATATAAAAATGTATACAAAGTTCATAAGCATTTAACTCAAATAACATGTCAAAATAGTCATTACTAACAATTAAACAAGTCTCAAATGGCAATTATATCAAATTAATCAAGTTCATGAATTTTAGACTTAAAAAGTCCACTTTAATTCTCAAAAATCATGTTTAGGATCAAAGTTTGGATCATTTAGCTACCTAAACATGTTACACTACTTAATTTAGCAATAATTCATGACAAAAATTGGCCATAACCTGTTTATATCAAAAAGCCCCAAATTGCTCAAGAACACAAACCCTAGATTCCTAAAATTTTTGAAGTTTTTGGCTTCAAATCATGTTAAATAGCATCAATCTAGGTTATACATGCATAATATACTAACAATTTAACACTAATTACACTAGAAATTAACAAAATTGAATTAGGTAAAATATTGATAAATATAAAAAAAACTAGAAATTTTAAGAGTTTAGGGGTGTAATTTTTACCTTCTTGTTGAAAAATCCGAACCTAGGCATGATTATAGCAGATTGTAGGACGAAATTTGGTGAATTTTGGTGAAAAATTGATGAAATTTGGGTGATATGTGTGTGTTTTTTCGTATATGTGTGTGTGTTGTGTGGAGACAGAGAAGCTCGACTGATATTTTGATCCTGGCCAGATTTTTAGTTCCATGCGATCGCATGGGGTCCGGGTACAGTTGCTTTTTTTTTTTTTTAAAACCTTATACTAATAAAACATAAATTAATAAAATTTTGTTTCTTTTTAGGAGTGAGGGTGTTTCGGATCGTTGTCCTAGTCCGTCCCTCGACAAAATTTTAAAATTTGTCAATTCAAAGCGCGGTTTTAAAAGTAAAGATTTTTTTGGGTTTTTTAATGTTTTTGGCTTACCTTAATTCAATAAGATTAAAAATAATGATAATAAAAGTTCTCGTCCATCCCTTGGATAGAGCAATTTCGGTTCAATGACCTAGTTTTCAACTCACGACGAATTTTAAAAATCATATTTTTATCTTAGTGAAATAAAGTAAATTTTTATTTTTAAATTCACACCAAACTTAAATTTAAAATGCATAAAATTAAAAATTCATATTATTAAAATTTTAAAAATTCACACCAAATTTATATTATAATTTTTTTATACATACAAACTTATATTAAAAACATAAATTTTTCAAATATTTACAAACTTAAATATATTGATTTAAAAAGTTTACAATAATAATTTAATATTAATATATTAATTTTAAAAACAAAGTAAAAATTAAAATTAAAAATCTTTTTGGTCTTTTATCCCACTTTAATCAATCAAATATTATCAAAAATATACGCTCCTCTTTTCGATAAAGTAATTTCGGCTATATTACCCAGTTTTACTCCTGACGAATTTCTGAAATATTTTGGGTTGATTGATTAAAGATATTTATACCTTAAGAATAAACGGTAAATTTCGCAGTGATGTAATAAATTTTTGCATGATATCAATAATTTCGGTTACGCATACCTAATTTTATTGAATACCAGTTTAATACTTTATAGCGAACGATTTAGCGTTTATTATCAAAAGGTTAAAAGCAATAAAATAAAAATAAAAACTGTACATACTTACCTGTGAGATAGAATTCTCAGTGACCTGCTTTAGCCCACTCATAAGATAGTAGGACTAATTGGTTTTCCATAGCTACATAGGCATAACCTCGAGCATTCAACGATTTTTCTTCGAAACATATGAACGGTCCTTCTCTACATAAAGTAACGAACTCGGTATTGGAATATGTCTGATTCGTTGAGCAATTTCCTTCGTGTGACCATTTTCCGCATTTGTGACATCTTTCAAGGTGTCGTGCTCTTCTTTTCGATGCGGATTTTGATTTTCCTTTACCAAAATGTAACTTATTATGATCGTTCCTGAGTTCTTTTCTTACTCTGTCCAATTTGGCTCTTATTACTAATACCAGGTCACTCGGGAGTGTGTCATTATTACGTTTAGTGATCAAAGCGTGTAGCATTAGACCATGGTTTAGTTCATAGGAATTCTTCATCTCGTAAAACCTAAAATAAATAAAAATTCAGAATAGGGGGAGCTGACTAGTTCTTTAGGGTCTGCTAGGGAAAGACCATTCGGATTCCATTCTCGGGAACTACACGAAAACAGAATATCTAACTCTAACAGAAATACATATTACCCTAAAAAGATTCGAACCTTCCCACACTTAGTTAGCTGTGATGTCAAAATTGTGATTAACTTCATCTTCAACTTCCATTGGATTATCTATGTAATGTTTAACTCTGTGACCATTAACTTTAAATTCAATCCCATTTGAATTTATTAATTCTACTGTTCCGTACAGGAAAACTCTTTTGACTATGAATGGTCCAGACCATCTTGATTTCAATTTTCCAGGAAATAGCTTGAATCGTGAATTGAAAAGAAGAACTCTGTCTCCTTCTTTAAATTCTTTTAAACTTCTGATTCTTTTATCATGCCATTTCTTCGTTCTTTCCTTATAGATTAATGAATTTTCGTATACTTCATGTCTCAATTCTTCTAATTCATTTAATTGACTTAACCGTAGACGTCCGGCTTCATGTAAGTCAAGATTACATGTCTTCAAAGCCCAAAATGCTTTATGTTCAATTTCTACTGGAAGATGACATGCTTTTTCGTAAATGAGTCTAAAAGGTGTGGTTCCAATTGGAGTTTTGTAGGCTGTTCTAAAAGCCCAGAGTGCATCCTCCAATTTCATGGACCATTCCTTCGGATTTGATCCTACGGTTTTCTCTAGAATATGTTTTAATGCTCGGTTGGTATTTTCAACTTGTCCACTTGTTTGTGGATGATAAGCTGTTGAGATTTTATGAGTTACTCCATATCTTTTAAGAACTTTCTCAAGTTGATTATTACAAAAATGAGTACCCCGATCACTTATTAAAGCTTTCGGTGTTCCAAACCTGGCAAAAAGACGTTTTAAAAAGTTAACTACAACTCGTGCATCGTTAGTTGGCAGAGCTTGTGCTTCCGCCCATTTAGATACATAATCAATGGCAACGAGAATGTAGAGATTATTATGAGATTTTGGAAATGGACCCATAAAGTCAATACCCCAAATGTCAAATACTTCACATACTTGAATGACATTTTGTGGCATTTCATCACGTTGACTTATTTTTCCGGCCCTTTGACGTGCATCACAGGATTTGCAAAGAAGGTGTGCGTCTTTGAAAATTGTAGGCCAATAGAATCCAGCGTCATAAACTTTTCTTGCTGTGAGCTGAGGCCCATAATGCCCTCCTGTTGGTCCTGTGTGACAATGGTTTAAGATTTTACTAGCTTCATCCCCGAATACACATCGGCGTATTATTCCATCGGGACAACTTTTAAATAAATGTGGATCTTCCCAGAAATTGTGTTTTATATCACTAAAGAATTTCTTTCGTTTTTGGTACGGCAATCCTTTTTCAAGGAATCCACATACTAAGTAATTCGCTTAATCTGTAAACCATGGAATTTCACTATAATCTATCTTCAATAGATATTCATCAGGAAAGTTGTCTTGTATGGCCGATTCATTTAAAACTTCTAATTCGGGATTTTCAAGACGAGAAAGATGATCAGCTGCGAGATTTTCTGCTCCCTTTTTGTCTCGGATTTCAATATCGAACTCTTGTAAGAGTAAGATCCAACGGATTAATCTTGGTTTAGCATCTTGTTTCAAAAATAGGTATCTAAGAGCAGAATGGTCGGTATAGACCACCGTTTTAGCTAGAACGAGATATGAACGAAATTTGTCAAAAGCAAAGACAATAGCAAGGAGTTCTTTTTCAGTAGTTTTGTAGTTCGTTTGTGCTCCTTGTAATGTCTTACTAGCGTAATAAATAGGTTGAAATCGTTTTTCAATCCTTTGTCCTAAAACGGCTCCCATTGCAAAATCACTTGTATCGCACATAAGTTCAAAAGGTAGATTCCAATTTGGAGTTATCATAATCGGCGCATTAGTAAGTTTTTCTTTAAGAATATTAAAAGATTTGATGCATTCATCTGAAAAGATGAATGAAGCATCCTTTTCTAGGAGTTTATTCATAGGAGTGGCAATTTTAGAAAAATCTTTTATAAAACGTTGGTAAAAACCGGCATGCCCTAGAAAACTCCTAACTCCTCTAACATTTGTGGGATGTGGAAGTTTAGCAATTACATCTACTTTAGCTCTATCCACTTCAATTCCTTCCTCTGAAATCTTATGACCAAAAACGATTCCTTCTTTAACCATGAAATGGCATTTCTCCCAATTAAGTACTAGATTTGATTGTTCGCATCTAATAAGCATTCGTTCAAGATTAACTAGACATGTTTCAAAAGTATCACCAAAGACTGAAAAGTCATCCATGAAAACTTCCATGCATTCTTCTATCATGTCGTGAAAAATCGCCATCATGCACCTTTGAAAGGTTGCAGGGGCGTTGCAAAGTCCAAATGGCATGCGTTTATAAGCAAAAGTACCATAAGGGCACATGAACGTGGTTTTCTCTTGGTCCTCGGGTGCTATTGGAATTTGAAAATATCTGGAAAAACCATCAAGAAAACAATAGTAACTATTTCCGGCTAATCTTTCCAATATTTGATCAATGAAAGGTAAGGGAAAGTGATCTTTTCTGGTGGCGTCATTTAATTTTCTATAATCAATACAAACACGCCATCCTGTTACAGTCCTAGTAGGAATAAGCTCATTTTTTTCATTTGCGATGACAGTCATGCCACCCTTCTTAGGCACGCATTGAACTGGGCTTACCCATGGACTATCAGAGATTGGATAAATTAAACCTGCATCAAGCAGTTTAATAATTTCTTTCTTAACAACATCTTGCATATTCGGATTTAGTCTTCGTTAGCGTTGCACATACGTTTTATGACCTTCTTCCATAAGGATTTTATGTGTGCAATACGAAGGACTTATTCCTTTAATGTCATGAATCTTCCATGCAATAGCTGGTTTATGAGCTTTTAGCACAGAAATGAGTTGTGATTTTTCATTTTCAGTAAGAGAAGACGATATTATTACAGGTAATTCAGTTTCACCATGTAAATAAGCGTATTTCAAATGGGTTGGAAGTGGCTTTAACTCTAATGTCGGTGGTTCTTCTATCGATGATTTGTATCGATATCTGTCTTCCTCTTTTAGCATTTGAAGTTCTTCTGTTGTTGGTTCATAATTATTAGCCATGAGTGTAGCTAACATTTCAACTTCATCAATTGGTTCAGTTCCTTCTCCTAAAGAACATTCTCCTGTTCCTTGTAATTCTGGAAATTCTTCTAATAATTCTGCATGTGAATCTATAGTTTGAATATAATAACATGTATCATCTGCAGATTGCGGTTGTTGCATGGTTCTATCAACAGAAAAGGTAACACTCTCGTCCTCTATACTTAGGGTCAGTTTCTTACCAAACACGTCTATTATTGCTTTAGCCGTGTTTAAGAATGGTCTTCCTAATATGAGAGGAACTCGAGAATCTTCTTCCATGTCTAGAATAACAAAATCTACTGGAAATACTAAAGTACCAACTTTAACTAGCATGTTCTCCATTATCCCTCTAGGATATTTTACAGATCTATCTGCCAGTTGTATGCTTATTCGTTTTGGTTTCAATGCTCCAAGGTCTAGTTTAGCGTATAGTGAATACGACATTAGATTTATACTACCACCTAAGTCTGCCAATGCTTCTATTGAACTAAGACTACCCAGAAAACATGGAATTGTGAAACTTCCTGGATCTGAAAGTTTTTCTGGTATCTTATTCAATAGTACTGCAGAACAATTAGCATTCATTGTAACAGCCGAGGGTTCTTCCATTTTCTTTCTATTCGTGATTAGATCTTTCAAGAATTTAGCATATCTTGGCATTCCTGATATTACATCAATGAAAGGAAGATTTACGTTTATTTGTTTAAACATATCCAAGAATTTGGATTGCTCGACTTCAAGTCTTTCTTTTCTCATTTTACTCGGGTAAGGAAGTGGTGGTTGGTATGGTTTAACATAAGGCTTAGCTTTAAATGTGTTATCTTCATTAACCTTTTCAACTACCGGTTCTTTTTCCTTATCTTGATCAGATTGTGGTTCTTGTGGAGTAGGAATAGAGTCATCAGAAATTACAGGTATTTCAGGTGGTTTAAGTGTAATACCACTTCTTGTGGTAATAGCTTTAGCTGTTTCATTCCGGGGGTTAGCATTTGTATCACTAGATAGACTTCCCGATTTTCTTTCACCTATCAACCTTGCTAGGTTGCTCACGTCTTGTTCCAAGTTTTGAATAGAAGCTTGTTGATTTCTAAATGCTTGAGCATTTTGTTCATTCGTTTATTTCTGAGATGTGAAAAACTGCGTTTGAGATTCAACTAGCTTCGACATCATATCTTCTAAATTTGGCTTTTTATCATCGGTTTGTGGTGGTTTATTTTGAAAAATAGGTCTTTGCTGATTGTAAGTATTATTAGGTACTTGTTGATTGCTAGGACCTTGTTGGTTGTTGTATGGAACATTTCGGTTATAATTCTGGTTTTGATTGTAGATTGGTCTTGGCGGTTGATAATTATTCTGATAATTATTTCCAGGCCTTTGGTTTAGATATGAAACATTCTCTCTTTGTTCCATTGTTTGTTCAATACTGAGACAATCTTTTGTCAAATGTGGTCCTCCACACTGCTCACAACTAATTCGTATTGAGTGAATATCCTTAGTCATCTTTTCGATTCGTCTCTCGACAGCATCTATTTTTGTGGAAATAGAATCTAAGTCATGGCTAGAATCGGCTCTAGCTGCTTTAGATGATCTAACGATATCTTTTTCTTGGTACCACTCATGTGAGTGGGAAGCAGTGTTATCAATAATTTTGTAAGCGTCAGTTGCGGTTTCTTCATAATGGAACCACCAGCTGCTATATCGATGTCTTTCCTTGTAGTGATGTCGCATCCTTGGTAGAATATTTGTACTATTTGACAAGTGTCTAAACCATGTTGCGGACATCCTCTCAATAACTTTCCAAATCTTGTCCATGCCTCATAAAGAGTTTCATTTGGCTTTTGTGTGAACGTAACTATTTCTCCTTGAAGTCTCACGGCTTTAGATGCCGGAAAGAATTGTTTAAGAAAATTTTCAACTAAAACATCCCATGTATCAATCGCCCCTTCAGGTAACGATTCTAACCAATCTTTGGCTTCTCCTTTTAAAGTCCAGGGAAATAACATGAGATATATCTATTCATCCTCTACTTTTCTTATTTTAAATAGAGTACATATCCTATTAAAGGTTCGAAGATGTTCATTTGGATCTTCCTTCGACGCACCACTAAATTGGCATTGATTAGTTACCATGTGTAGGATTTGTCCTTTAATTTCATAATCTGGCGCATTAATGTCTGGTTGAGTAATTGCGTGACCTTGGCCAGTGCGTTTAGCTCGCATTCGGTCTTCCATACTTAGAGGTTCCAGATTTTCTATGATTGAATTTGTTGATTCTGAATCACTAGAGGATTCTGATTTAATGGTTGGTTCCTCGACAATCTCTGTTTGAATGATTGGTGGTTCCGGAGGAAAGATTAATGGTTCAGGATCTCTGAATTGTCTATGAATATCTTCCAGATTCTCAATTGTGAGGTCGGGTTCAAAAAATGGATTATCGAAAATTTGAATTGGAGTACTTTGTCGACTGGATGACGATTCTAAAGAAAAATCAACGGCGATAATATTGGCTAGATGTCTTGATCGAGTTACAGGTGGTGAACGTACAAAAGGTGGTGAACGTTTTGCTCGGTACATTCACTGAATATCCTATTAGTTATAAAAATAAAAATAAAAATTATATAAGTTATCAAATTAAAAGACTTTTCTGATTTTGTCCACGTTTTGAATAGCCAAAAGATGCAGCAGGTAGCCAGGACCCTTTAAATCGGAAGCCCACAACTCGCCACTAACAAATCCAACTATTACTACGAACCAGAAAATTTTGGATGTCTATCAATTTAACCACTTAAAATAATTTTTCGTCAAAATTTTGAAATAAAAATCTATGTCCTAAAAACTAGAGCGTCGAGAAAAAAGAAAGAAAAAGAGCGCGTCGAAAAATGTCGAAAAATAAAAGGTCGAAAAAATAATAGGCGTCCAAAAATAAAAATAAGAAAGTAGCGCGTCGAAACTTAAAAAGGAACTAAAAACTTAGAATTAAAAGTTGCGTCTAAAAATATTAAAGCTTACAAGAAATTCTATATCCAAAACGGCAAAAACATAAAAAGGTACTAAAACATAAAAACGGCGTCGCAAAATTCTAAAGCACCTAAATCTTAGTCTAAAGAAAAAGTACTTAAGGGATTTTACGGCAAAGCCTAAGAATCTAGAAATAAAAATATCTATGGCAAAAACTATGACTTAAAAAACTAAATACGGCAAAAACTATAACTTATATAATTTTTTTTTATTTTTATAACTAATAGGATATTCAGTGAATGCACCGAGCAAAACGTTCACCACCTTTCATACGTTCACCACCTGTAACTTGTAATTACCCGGATTTTTCCGATCGTTCTATACTTATAAGACTAATATTTACATAAGTTAAACCTTACCAACATTATAAGCAATCCCAATTTGTTGAGACTTATGTTTTTTTTGAAAAGAGTTTTACACAACATTTGACCGTCCAATTTGACCGATGATATCACGAACTATATAACACACGATAATTATACGATTATGTATATATACATATCTATACATATTTAACTTGATTTAGGGATGGTTTAACATTTCATTGTGAACTAACAACAATGAGTTATAAGTATATACTTTGAGACCACTAACTTAAGTTTTCAAAACGATAACTATATGTAACGTTCTTTGACATATATACTTACAATCTATAATGTGTTGGTGATTTATGTCACCAATATGATTTAAGTGTAATGGGATTAATTTGTAACCAAAATAATCTTGATAAATATCGAACAAGTTTGGGGAAGTGTGGAGTGCACACTTGTTTGAACTTATCTTGATTATGACGGGGGTTCGGGGGTAGCACCCCCGATAAGCGGGGTCCAAGGGGTGGCAATCCCTGGCGGGGTCTAAGGAGCAGAGCCCCTGCCTAACATTGCTTTATTAAAAATGTCTTAAAATTTTATTTTTGGCCCGGTTTGACCCAAAATAAAAGCCCGATTTCGAGCTTCTTTTACCGTATCATACCCAGCATCTATACGTATTTACTATTGGTAAATACACATCAAATCAACATCCTTATCAGCCTTAGATATGCCCTAGATAAGAGGGAATCTTATTTGTAAGCTAGCATACATTATTACTCAAAAATTCAACACAAAAATTTGTCCTTGTTCCCTCAACAACCAGACTGTCCTATAAGTATCACCATCACCTAGGTTTTTCATTTCATTTTTACAACCATTTTTCTCTAACTAAAAACACACTCTTAGGAACCCTAAGTGTTCTTCACAATCTCAGCAAATACTCATGAAGAACTAGCTTCAATAACAACCTATAATCATCATAAGAAAGTTTAATCAAGATTATTTCCTATCTTTTCCAGTAGCTTTATCCAAGTAACTTGAGGTAGTAACCTTATTCATAATCTTATTCGATTCATATTTATATAGCTATCTTATTTTGTGTTATAAAATTTTTAACAACAAGAACATAGTTTGAATGATTTCAAACCTGTTCGCAAACTAAATAGATCCTTCTAACTTAAGTTTTAAAACAAAATCAGGTATCCGAAGCTAGTTTAGCTACGAAGTTAATTAGAGTAAAACTAAACTAATCATATCTTTGCTAATTAATATGATATTTTATATATATTTACTTATGATTTGATTTTATATATTTTAGGACCACCCGTAAACAACACGAGAAGATTAATCATAAGACCTCATGATTGTATGCAACACGTCATTTGACAACACGGTACTTTATGTACGCAACACGTCATTTGACAACATGGTACCATGGGTCGAGATTAATTCTGATCAATACGAATACGATGGGGTCTTTATTTATTTTATTGAGCAACTAATTGTGGACCATTAACAATAGATTGCTAACTACGGACTAACAAAATATTAAAAGTATTATAAGTATATATATATGTAACGATTACTTGAAAAGAAAATAT
The DNA here is from genome assembly GCF_046630445.1 of Rutidosis leptorrhynchoides. Classification (NCBI taxonomy): domain Eukaryota; kingdom Viridiplantae; phylum Streptophyta; class Magnoliopsida; order Asterales; family Asteraceae; genus Rutidosis; species Rutidosis leptorrhynchoides. The sequence goes on along the minus strand of NC_092337.1, from coordinate 401,854,171 downwards.
GTTGATATATTATATATATGGTTAGGTTCGTGATATCAATCGGAGACTAAGTCGTGTTATATATCTTCAAGGCAAAAGTGAGTATATAGTCCCACTTTTAAACTCTAAATATTTCGGGATGAGAATACATGCATTTTATGATTTACGTTATGGACACAAGTGATTAAAAATATATTCTACGTTGAGTTGTACCACTGGCATATTTCCCTGTAGCTTGGTAACTACTATTTACATAGGTATTGTAAACGTGAATCCTGTTGATAGATCTATCGGGCCTGACAACCCCAACCGGACTGGACGACCAGTATTCAACGGTTGCACAGTACTTCATTCCGGTGACTACACTTGGTACGGTGTAGTAAGATTTCATAATAAAGGGAATATGCAACGTTGATTAAATGTTAAGTATGGTTATCAAGTGCTCAACAACTTAGAATATTTTTTATTAAAATGTTTATATATGAAATCTTGTGGTCTATATTTATAACGCTGCCGGTATTAAACCTATATCTCACCAACTTTATGTTGATGTTTTAAGCATGTTTATTCTCAGGTGATAACTAAAAGCTTCCGCTGCAACATGTTGAATTTAAGCAAGATCTTGAGTATGCATATTTGTGTCAAAAATAAAACTGCATATCGGAGAATTTGTAATGTAAAATACGTTGGAAATCGTGTTGTTATCATCACATGTAAAATTTGTAAGGCTAAGATTATCGCTAAACGATAATCATTATTATGTTGTTTAAACCTTGTATTTGTAATAAAAGCTATGGTTTGTATTGTAAAAACGAATGCAGTTTTTGAAAAACGTCGCATATAGAGGTCAATACCTCGCGATGAAATCATATGTTATTGTATTCGTCCTTATGGTTAAGGTCGGGTTATGACATGTGGTATCAGAGCATTGGTCTTAGAGAACCATAAATTTGCATTAGTGTGTCTTATCGAGTTTGTTAGGATGCATTAGTGAGTTTAGACTTTGACCGTGTTTGATTTCGAAAACTATTGCTTATCCTTGTTGGTTAAAAAAAATTAATATGTAAATATTATGTGGTACTAACGTGCTAGTTGTTATGTGATAGATGTCTGGCTTAGAACTTGTTATCACACTCAGCGACTCCGAACCAGAATCTTCAGATGGTGTTCCAGTCATTAACCTGTCCGATGATGAAAATGATACCTTTGGGGAAGACTCACAATTTTCGGATGAATCAATTGAAGATGAACCGGAAAGTGATCCTGAGGAGGAAGAAATACAGGAAATTACGAAAGACAAGTTCGAAAGAGGAAAGAAACGAAAGGCTACTGAATTGGAAAATCCAAATCCCGAGTTTAGTAAGGATGTTGTGGCACCAACTCCACCAGACACTTCCACCCCTATTCCCGCTATTCCTATTAGTTCTATCCCGGCATCCAGTTCTTCAGCCCCTCAGCTAAAACGCAGGGAGACAGTCAAGATAACCTATAAGCGATTTCTTTGAACACAAACGTTTTGGGTTAAATGATGCGCTGTTGTTTTAAACCATGGGATCATATAACGTTTTGTATAATATTACTAGTGTGGTTTGCTTAATGTTTGATGTAAGATAAGCATATGTAAAATAGTGAAGTGTGAAATGCAATAATTTTCCATGGTTGAGTATTATTTGGGTGATAGTAATTGATTTCTGTACTAAGCTATTAAGTATGAACTTTAACGGGTAGGTACTACCCTAGATATAATTATAAAATGCTAATAAGAAGAAAAGGCTTTTATAATAATAACTGGTTCATATTATTAATAAGCTACGATGTACTGTAAATACATACTACATCTATAATATTCCATGTGAATAATTATTTTTTTTCATTCTTATTGAAGATTATGGCGCGATTGAACCAAATGACGGAACAAGAAATCGAGGAACTCATCAATCAGCGAGTGGACGACAGAATGTTATAGGTCGAGGCTGCGAGAGGTGCTTCTGTTAACCCAAATCCTCATGTGGGATGTACTTACAAAACTTTTCAAGGTTGCAAGCCCTCATCATTCAGTGGAACAGAAGGACCGGTCGGTTTAACCCGGTGGATCGAAAAGATTGAGTCTGTGTTTAAAATCAGTGGTTGTATTGAGAAGGACATGACTAGGTATGCATCGTGCACCTTACAAGATAGTGCACTCACGTGGTGGAAAAACTATGTGAAGGCCGTAGGAGGAGATGTAGCTTATGATACTCCCTGGGAAGAATTCAAAACAATGCTAATCAACGAGTATTGTCCAAGAAACGAGGTTAGGAAGTTGGAAGCTGAATTACGAAGCCTGAAAGTTGTTGGTACTGAACTCACCAACTACAATCAGCGATTCATGAAATTAGCTTTGCTATGTCCCGAATTGGTACCAACCGAAGAACGGAAGATAGAACTGTACAAAGATGGTTTACCTAAAAATGTCAAGGCAAATGTTACAACATCGAAACCCAAGACTATTCATGAAGCCATCACCATGGCAAACGAGTTGATGGACCAGATTATTCTGGATAAGAACACCGATGTCAAGACATCAGAAAACAAAAGAAAGTGGGAAGGTAATCAACAATCCAACAAGAAACAAGAAACCACGCAAGGTGTGGGTAGTGGTTCAAGCTTAGGTTACAAAGGACGAAATCCTTTATGTAACAGATGCCACAAACATCACTCTAGTTATTGTAATGTGGTGTGCGATAATTGTAATCGAAGGGGTCATCTTGCTGAAGATTGTAGGATTCCTGTTACAAATACCAATGGCACCAAGACTCCTGCCACCAATGCAAATAGAACTGCCTTGGCCACTGTTACTTGTTATGGGTATGGGAAACAGGGTCATTATAAGAGCCAGTACCCGAATCCAGAGAAGAATAACGGATCTGCACGTGGAAGAGCATTTATTATTAATGCTAGAGAGGTGTATGAAGACCCGGAGCTGGTTACGGGTACGTTTATCATTAATAACTTATCAGCATCTATTATATTTGATACTGGTGCCGATAGAAGTTACGTGTGTAGAGACTTTTACGCTAAATTGAATTGTTCATCATTACCTCTAGATGCTAAGTACATGATTGAGTTAGCTAATGGTAAACTAATTAAAGCCGATAAAATTTGCCGTGATTGTAAAATAAGTTTAGCCGGAGAAACATTTAAGATTGATTTGATACCCGTAGAATTAGGAAGTTTAGACGTAATTATCGGCATGGACTGGATGTCCAAAGTAGGAGTCGAAGTGGTGTGTGTGCTGAAAAGGCAATTCGTATTCCTCGAAAGGATAAATCAATGATAATGATTTACGGAGATAAAGGTAACCCAAACCTAAATCTCATTAGCTATTTGAAAGCTCGAAAGTGCTTAGAAAAGGGATGTTATGCCATTCTAGCACATGTAAAGAAAGTTGAAGAAAAGGAGAAGAATATTAACGATGTAAATGTAGTAAGAGACTTTCCCGATGTATTTCCGGAAGAATTACCGGAACTACCTCCTTTCAGGTCTGTAGAATTTCAAATAGATCTTGTACCAGGAGCTGCACCGGTTGCTTGTGCTCCATATAGACTTGCACCGTCCGAGTTAAAAGAACTTCAGAGTCAGTTAAAGAATTACTGGAATGAGGATTCATACGACCAAGTACTTCACCGTGGGGAGCTCCAATTTTATTTGTTAAAAAGAAAGATGGATCTTTTAGGATGTGTATAGATTATCGTGAATTAAATAAGTTAACTATCAAGAATCGGTATCCACTACCGAGAATTGATGACTTATTTGATCAACTGCAAGGATTATGTGTTTACTCGAAAATCAACCTAAGATCGGGCTATCATCAACTACGTGTCAAAGAAGAAGACATTCCAAAAACTGCTTTTCTGACACGTTATGGTCATTACAAATTTTTGGTCATGCCGTTTGGATTGACGAATGCGCCAGCTGTATTCATGGATCTCATGAATCGAGTTTGTAGTCTGTATTTAGATAAGTTTGTTATAGTTTTTATTGACGATATTCTTATCTATTCCAAAAATGAGCAAGAGCATGAGCAGCATTTAAGGTTGGTATTAGAATTGTTAAGAAAAGAACAGTTATACGCCAAATTTTCTAAGTGTGCATTTTGGTTGAAAGAAGTGCAATTTCTTGGCCACGTTGTTAGTAGCAAAGGAATTCAGGTTGATCCAGCTAAAATTGAGGCCATTGAAAAATGGGAGACTCCTAAGACACCAACGTAGATACGTCAATTTTTGGGTTTAGCCGGTTATTATAGAAGGTTTATTCAAGATTTTTCCCGAATAGCTAAACCATTAACAACGTTAACGCAAAAAGGGAAGAAGTACGAATGGACCTCTGAGCAGGAGAGTGCATTTCAATTACTGAAGAAGAAGTTGACTACGGCGCCTATTTTATCATTACCTGAAGGGAACGATGATTTTGAGATATATTGTGACGCTTCGTGACAACGTTTTGGTTGCGTCCTTATGCAACGAAAGAAAGTTATTGCATACGCATCTCGACAATTGAAGATTCACGAGCGGAATTACACGACGCATGATCTAGAATTGGAGGAAGTAGTGTTTGCATTGAAGATATGGAGACACTATTTATATGGAGTTAAATGCACTGTGTTTACTGATCATAAAAGCCTTCAACATATTTTCGATCAGAAATAGCTGAACATGAGGCAACGTAGGTGGGTCGAGCTGATAAACGACTACGATTGTGAGATTCGCTATCATCCCGGGAAAGCGAATGTAGTGGCCGACGCTCTAAGCAGAAAGGAACGAGAACCAATTCGAGTACGAGCGATGAACATAAAAATTCGCATGAATCTCAACTCACAAATCAAAGAGGCTCAACGAGAAGCTCTTACTAAAGAAAACATAGGAAATGAAATAATGAAGAAGTATGAGAAGCAACTCGTTATACGGGAAGACGGAATTCGATATTTTGCAAATCGTATTTGGGTACCGAAGTTGGGTGGATTAAGGAAGTTGATATTGAATGAGGCGCACAAAACAAGATACTCGATACATCCTGGAGTTGGAAAGATGTACCAAGATCTTAAGACACATTATTGGTGGCCTAATTTAAAGACAGACGTTGCAACATATGTTGGGGAATGTTTAACTTGTTCCAAAGTTAAAGCAGAACACCAGAAGCCGTCAGGGTTACTTCAACAACCAGAAATCCCAGAATGGAAATGGGATGGTATTACCATGGATTTCATCACAAAGTTACCTAAGACTGCCTGGGGTTATGACACCATTTGGGTAATAGTTGATCGTCTCACCAAATCTGCGCATTTCTTGCCTATAAAGGAAACGGCTAGGATGGAGAAACTATTACGACTGTACATAAAGGAAATTGTTTCAAGGCATGGAATACCTATTTCCATTATATCCGATCGTGATAGTAGATTTACATCAAAGTTCTGGCAATCACTACAGGAAGCCCTGGGAACTCGTTTGGATATGAGCACCGCATATCATCCATAAACCGATGGGCAGAGTGAAAGAACAATTCAGACTCTTGAAGACATGCTCAGAGCATGTGTAATCGATTTTGGAAACGGATGGGATAAATATCTACCATTAGCAGAATTCTTGTATAATAATAGTTATCATGCGAGCATTAAAGCTGCACCATTCGAAGCACTGTATGGAAGGAAGTGTAGATCCCCTATCTGTTAGAACGAAGTAGGAGATCGACAATTAACTGGTCCCGAGATCATCCATGAAACTACTGAGAAGATAGTGCAAATCAATTAGAGATCGAAAACAGCCCGTAGTCGCCAAAAGAGCTACGCCGATGTCCGAAGGAAACCATTAGAGTTTCAGATCGGTGACATGGTTATGTTAAAGGTGTCACCTTGGAAAGGTGTAATACGTTTGGAAAAAGAGGTAAACTGAACCCAAGGTATGTAGGCCCGTTCAAGATCATCGAACGCATTGGACCGGTAGCTTATCGACTCGGATTACCACAATAACTTGCCGGAGTACATAATACATTTCACGTTTCAAACCTTAAGAAATGTCTTGCAAAGGAAGACCTCACCATTCCTCTTGAAGAAATCCAAGTCGACGAGAAACTACAATTCATAGAAGAACCAATCGAAATCATGGACCGTGAAGTTAAACAACTCAAGCAGAGCAACATACCAATCGTTAAGGTTCATTGGAATTCTCGAAGGGGTCCCAAGTTTACTTGGGAATGAGAGGATCAGATGAAACAAAAGTACCCACATTTGTTTCCCGAGAACGCAAAATAGGTACAACTTTAAAATTTTGGGACGAAATTTATTTAACGGGTAGGTACTGTAATGACCCGGATTTTTTCGATCATTCTATACTTATAAGACTAATATTTACATAAGTTAAACCTTACCAACATGATAAGCAATCCCAATTTATTGAGACTTATGTTTTTTTTGAAAAGAGTTTTACACAACGTTTGAGCGTCCAATTTGACCGATGATATCACGAACTATATAACACACGATAATTATACGATTATGTATATATACATATCTATACATATTTAACTTGATTTAGGGATGGTTTAACATTTCATTGTGAACTAACAACAATGAGTTATAAGTATACTTTGAGACCACTAACTTAAGTTTTCAAAACGATAACTATATGTAACGTTCTTTGACATATATACTTAAAATCTATAATGTGTTGGTGATTTATGTCACAAATATGATTTAAGTGTAATGGGATTAATTTGTAACCAAAATAATCTTGATAAATAGCGAACAAGTTTGGGGAAGTGTGGAGTGCACACTTGTTTGAACTTATCTTGATTATGACGGGGGTTCGGGGGCAGCGCCCCCGATAAGCGGGGTCCAAGGGGTGGCAACCCCTGGCGGGGTCCAAGGGGCAGAGCCCCTGGCTAACATTGCTTTATTAAAAATGTCTTAAAATTTTATTTTTGGCCCGGTTTGACCCAAAATAAAAGCCCGGTTTTGAGCTTCTTTTACCGTATCATACCCAGCATCTATACGTATTTACTATTGGTAAATACACATCAAATCAAGATCCTTATCAGCCTTAGATCTTCCCTAGATAAGAGGGAATCTTATTTGTAAGCTAGCATACATTATTACTCAAAAATTCAACTCAAAAATTTGTCCTTGTTCCCTCAACAACCAGACTGTCCTATAAGTATCACCATCACCTTGGTTTTTCATTTCATTTTTACAACCATTTTTATCTAACCAAAAACACACTCTTAGGAACCCTAAGTGTTCTTCACAATCTCAGCAAATACTCATGAAGAACTAGCTTCAAGAACAACCTATAATCATCATAAGAAAGTTTAATCAAGATTATTTCCTATCTTTTCCAGTAGCTTTATCCAAGTAACTTGAGGTAGTAACCTTATTCATAATCTTATTCGATTCATATTTATATAGCTATCTTATTTTGTGTTATAAAATTTTTAACAACAAGAACATAGTTTGAATGATTTCAAACCTGTTCGCAAACTAAATAGATCCTTCTAACTTAACTTTTAAAACAAAATCGGATATCCGAAGCTAGTTTAGCTACGAAGTTAATTAGAGTAAAACTAAACTAATCATATCTTTGCTAATTAATATGATATTTTATATATATTTACTTATGATTTGATTTTATATATTTCAGGACCACCCGTAAACAACACGAGAAGATTAATCATAAGACCTCATGATTGTACGCAACACGTCATTTGACAACACGGTACTTTATGTACGCAACACGTCATTTGACAACATGGTACTATGGGTCTAGATTAATTCTGATCAATATGAATACGATGGGGTCTTTATTTATTTTATTGAGCAACTAATTGTGGACTATTAACAACAGACTGCTAACTACGGACTAAGAAAATATTAAAAGTATTATAAGTATATATATATGTAACGATTACTTGAAAAGAAAATATGTTGATATATTATATATATGGTTAGGTTCGTGATATCAATCAGAGACCAAGTGGTGTTATATATCTTCAAGGCAAAAGTGAGTATATAGTCCCACTTTTAAACTCTAAATATTTCGGGATGAGAATACATGCATTTTATGATTTACGTTATGGACACAAGTGATTAAAAATGTATTCTACGTTGAGTTGTACCACTGGCATATTTCCCTGTAGCTTGGTAACTACTATTTACATAGGTATTGTAAACGCGAATCCTGTTGATAGATCTATCGGGCCTGACAACCCCAACCGGACTGGACGACCAGTATTCAACGGTTGCACAGTACTTCATTTCGGTGGCTACACTTGGTACGGTGTAGTAAGATTTCATAATAAAGGGAATATGCGACGTTGATTAAATGTTAAGTATGGTTATCAAGTGCTCAACAACTTAGAATATTTTTTATTAAAGCGTTTATATATGAAATCTTGTGGTCTATATTTATAACGCTGCCGGCATTAAACCTATATCTCACCAACTTTATGTTGACGTTTTAAGCATGTTTATTCTCAGGTGATAACTAAAAGCTTCAGCTGCAACATGTTGAATTTAAGCAAGATCTTGAGTATGCATATTTGTGTCAAAAATAAAACTGCATATCGGAGAATTTTTAATGTAAAATACGTTGGAAATCGTGTTGTTATCATCACATGTAAAATTTGTAAGGCTAAGATTATCGCTAAACGATAATCATTATTATGTTGTTTAAACCTTGTATTTGTAATAAAAGCTATGGTTTGTATTGTAAAAACGAATGCAGTTTTTGAAAAACGTCGCATATAGAGGTCAATACCTCGCGATGAAATCATATGTTATTGTATTCGTCCTTATGGTTAAGGTCGGGTTATGACATAACTCGATCAAGACATCTAGCCAATATTTTCGCCGTTGATTTTTCTTTAGAATCGTCATCCAGCCGACCAAGTACTCCAATTCAAATTTCCGATAATCCATTTTTTGAACCCGACCTCACAATTGAGAATCCGGAGGATATTCAGGGACAATTCAGAGATCCTGAACCATTAATCTTTCCTCCGGAACCACCAATCATTCAAACAGAGATTGTCGAGGAACAAACAATTAAATCAGAATCCTCTAGTGATTCAGATTCAACAAATTCAATCATGGAAAATCTGGAACCTCTAAGTATGGAAGACTGAATGAGAGCTAAACGCATTGGCCAAGGTCATGCAATTACTCAACCAGACATTAATGCGCCAGATTATGAAATCAAAGGACAAATCCTACACATGGTAACTAATCAGAGCCAATTTAGTGGTGCGCCGAAGGAAGATCCAAACGAGCATCTTCGTACCTTTAATAGGATTTGCACTCTATTTAAAATTAGAGAAGTGGAGGATGAACAGATATATCTCATGTTATTTCCCTGGACTTTAAAGGGAGAAGCCATAGATTGGTTAGAATCGTTACCTGAAGGGGCGATTGATACATGGGACGTTTTAGTTGAAAATTTTCTTAAACAATTCTTTCCGGCATCTAAAGCCGTGAGACTTCAAGGAGAAATTGTTACGTTTACACAAAAGCAAAATGAAACTCTATATGAGGCGTGGACAAGATTTGGAAAATTGTTAAGAGGATGTCCGCAACATGGTTTAGACACTTATCAAATAGTACAAATATTCTACCAAGGATGCGACATCACTACACGAAAAGACATCGATATAGTAGCTGGTGGTTCCATTATGAAGAAAACCGCAACTGAAGCTTACAAAATTATTGATAACACTGCTTCTCATTCACATGAGTGGCACCAAGAAAAAGATATCATTAGATCATCTAAAGCAGCTAGAGCCGATTCTAGCCATGACTTTGATTCCATTTCCGCAAAGATAGATGCTGTAGAGAGATGAATGGAAAAATTGACTAAAGATATTCACTCAATACGAATTAGTTGTGAGCAGTGTGGAGGACCACATTTGACAAAAGATTGTCTCAGTATTGAACAAACAATGGAACAAAGAGAGAATGTTTCATACATGAACTAAAGGCCTGGAAATAATTAACAGAATAATTATAAACCGCCAAGATCAAACTACAATCAAAACCAGAATTATAACCGAAATGTTCCATACAACAATCAATAGGGTCCTAGAAATCAACAAGTATCTAATAATACTTACAATCACCAAAGACCTATTTTTCAAAACAAACCACCACAAACCGATGATAAAAAACCAAATTTAGAAGATATGATGTCGAAGCTAGTTGAATCTCAAACACAGTTTTTCACATCTCAAAAATAAACGAATGAACAAAATGCTCAAGCATTTAGAAATCAACAAGCTTCTATTCAAAATTTGGAACAAGAAGTAAGCAACCTAGCAAGGTTGATAGGTGAAAGAAAACCAGGAAGTCTACCTAGTGATACAAATGCTAACCTCCGGAATGAAACAGCTAAAGCCATTACCACGAGAAGTGGTATTACACTTAAACCACCTGAAATACCTAAAATTTTTGATGACTCTATTCCTACTCCACAAGAACCACAATCTGAGCAAGAAAAGGAAACATAACCAGTAGTTGAAAAGGTTAATAAAGATAACACAGTTAAAGCTAAACCTTATGTTAAACCAAACCAATCACCACTTCCTTATCCGAGTAAAATGAGAAAAGAAAGACTTGAAGCCGAGCAATCTAAATTCTTGGATATGTTTAAACAAATAAATGTAAATCTTTCTTTCATTGATGTGATTTCAAGAATGCCTAGATATGCTAAATTCTTGAAAGATCTAATCACAAATAGAAAGAAAATGGAAGAACTCTCAGCTGTTACTATGAATGCTAATTGTTCTGCAGTGCTATTGAATAAGATACCAGAAAAATTATCTGATCCAGAAAGTTTCACAATTCTATATTTTCTGGGTAGTCTTAGTTCAATAGAAGCATTGACAGACTTAGGTGCTAGTATAAATTTAATGCCGTATTCACTATACGCTAAATTAGACCTTGGAGAATTGAAACCAACACGAATAAGCATACAACTAGCCGATCGATCAGTAAAATATCCTAGAGGGATAATGGAGAACATGCTAGTTAAAGTTGGTACTTTAGTATTTCCAGTAGATTTTGTTATTCTGGATATAGAAGAAGATTCTCGAGTTCCTCTCATATTAGGAAGACCATTCTTAAACACGGCTAAAGCAATAATAGACGTGTTTGGTAAGAAACTGACCCTAAGTATAGAGGACGAGAGTGTTACCTTTTCTGTTGATAGAGCCATGCAACAACCGCAATCTGCAGATGATACATGTTATTATATTCGAACTATAGATTCACATGCAGAATTGTTACAAGAATTTCCAGAATTACAAGGAACAGGAGAATGTTCTTTAGGAGAAGGAACTGAACCAATTAATGAAGCTGAAATGTTAGCTACACTCATGGTTAATGGATATGAACCAACAACAGAAGAAATTCAAATGCTAAAAGAGGAAGACAGATATCGATACAAATCATCGATAGAAGAAACACCGACATTAGAGTTAAAGCCACTTCTAAACCATTTGGAATACGCTTATTTACATGGTGAATCTGAATTACCTGTAATAATATCGTCTTCTCTTACAGAAAATGAAAAATCTCAACTCATTTCTGTGCTAAAAGCTCATAAACCAGCTATTGCATGGAAGATTCATGACATTAAAGGCATAAGTCCTTCGTATTGCACACATAAAATCCTTATGGAAGAAGGTCATAAAACGTATGTGCAACGCCAACGAAGACTAAATCCTGATATGCAAGATGTTGTTAAGAAAGAAATTATTAAACTGCTAGATGCAGGTTTAATTTATCCAATCTCTGAAAGTCCATGGGTAAGCCCAGTTCAATGTGTACCTAAGAAGGGTGGCATGACTGTGATCACAAATGAAAAAAATGAGCTTATTCCTACTAGGACTGTAACAGGATGGCGTGTTTGTATTGATTATAGAAAATTAAATGACGCCACCAGAAAAGATCACTTTCCCTTACCTTTCATTGATCAAATGTTGGAAAGATTAGCCAAAAATAGTTACTATTATTTTCTTGACGGTTTTTCCGGATACTTTCAAATTCCAATCGCACCCGAGGACCAAGAGAAAACCACGTTCACGTGCCCTTATGGTACTTTTGCTTACAAACGCATGCCATTTAGACTTTGCAACGCCCCTGCAACCTTTCAAAGGTGCATGATTGCGATTTTTCACGACATGATAGAAGAATGCATGGAAGTTTTCATGGATGACTTTTCATTCTTCGGTGATACTTTTGAAACATGTCTAGTTAATCTTGAACGAATGTGTGATGACCCGGAAATTTCTGACTAAATTTAAACTTAATCTTTGTATGATTAACATTTCCGAAACGATGAGCAACGTCTGTAAAACTGAATCTCAAAATTTTTGAACTATTCAAATACCTTTCGGTTGTTCTCGATGATTCGCGAACAATTATATGTAAATAGATACATATACTATAACTTGAAACCGTAACAAAATGTTGTGTATATGATACTGTGCATTAAACTTATTGGTTTGATTATCTGATTGATATATTTAAATACGGAGTTAAAAGATTATGCCAAACGATTGAATTAAAAAGATATTTACCGAGTCCCTTAAGAATTATAATATTATTACGAGTCTCTGTTGTGAGGTCCACGTTGATTCGAGAAATCGTTCATTTTTAACGGTATCTGGAAAATGGTGAAGTGTTAGATAATGAAAGTTAGAGAAAAGTTAATGGAGAACTGAACTGCATAATATTCCATTGATTTTGTTTCAAACGTGCGAACACGTTTTTCGATATAATAGAATTTGATTATAAAGTTTTTTTTATGGATTTTCAGTGATATGAAAATAAAAATAAAAATAAAATAAAGATTTCTAATGAGCACCAAAAGACTACAACATTTCATCTCAAGATTGCAAGTTAAAATGATGGAAATCACTAAACCTGCGCACTTGCACGAGAAAAATCATAACTAATTCATACTGACTCGAAAAAGGGTGATTCTGGTGTCCAGACGACCGTAACTCAAAAATATACAACTTTCAAGAAGACACCATACACGGATTGCGTACCTATCTACACGAAATGCGTAATGTTTGTCGATATAAAAAGGTGATGGTGACTTAGGACAGCAAAAGTTGTATATAAAGCGAGCATACCAGTTTTCTGATTCATTTTTATCTTCATACGCACATAAATATAGATATATATTATTATTATTATTATTATTATTATTATTATTATTAAGATTAATATTATTATTAATCTCATGAGTATTATTATTTTTAGTATTATACATAAAATACTACGACGAGATTCTGTCCAAATGTTTTCAAAACTGGTTACCGAGTAGGATAGGGCTAAGGAAATTATGGGTTATTGCTTTGGAGGTTATGGATATGGATCGGGGGTATGCTTGTGAGTCAAATCTAGTGTTTATCATCTCCGTTGTGTCTACGTACTTTCCTACAATATTGAATCTCAATATTGATATGTTGAGATCTACGATTATTTGATAATCCGAGTTTCAGTCACATTACGATGAACAACTTTATGTGCTGCTAAGGTGAGTTTCATTTGCTCCCTTTTTAATTGCTTTTGCAATCTATATTTTTGGGCTGAGAATACATGCACTTTATTTTATACGCAATGGACACAAGTACTAAATTTACATTCTATGTTGAGTTATAACCGAAAACCCCTTAGCTTTGGTAACTAGTAACTATCAGTTATGAACTGGTGGGCGCGAATAGATGTATATGGATCCATAGGGCTTGACATCCCCGTCCGTTCCAGGTATAGAGACCCTAGCCTGAACTATAAAGCGGACGTATGCTATTTGAGTTTAGTACACGTTAGTTTACGTGTATTGTACATGTTGGTTGCATGTATGTTAAAACAGGGGTACTTATTATATATACATTAAGTTTAGTTACCAGGGTGCTCAATTTCGTAGAATATTTTGATAAACGTTTCTGGATGAAACAACTGAAAACTTGTGATTCACCTTTATATACAGATTATGCGCAACATTAAAACTATGAACTCACCAACCTTTGTGTTGACACTTTTAAGCATGTTTATTCTCAGGTTTCTAGAAGTCTTCCGCTGTTTGCTTATATGTTATACAAGCCATGTGCATGGAGTCATACATGATTTATTCAAGAAAACGTTGCATTCACAAAATCATCACTATCTATCTTATTTTGACTGCATTGTCAACGGAAGTACTATTGTAAACTATTATTTACGGTGATTGTTTATATGTAGAAATCATTAGATGCCGGAAACCTTTAATTTAAATATGCATATATGGTGTGCCTTTTCAAAAGAATGCAATGTTTACAAAACGTATCATATAGAGGTCAAATACCTCGCAATGAAATCAATGAATGACGTGTTCATCCATATGGATTTGGAGCGATCGTCACAGTTGGTATCAGAGCGTTGGTCCTAGCGAACCAGGTCTTGCATGAGTGTGTCTAACTGATAGTTGTTAGGATGCATTAGTAAGTCTGGACTTCGACCGTGTTTGCATGTCAAAAGTTTTGCTAATCATTTCTTGTCAGAAATTACCTGCTTATCATTCCTAGTCTAGACACGTTTTACTGCATTGATTGCATGAATAGTGTATAGACAACATTCATATCTTAGCGTATCTGTTACTGTAAACTTTTCCTGACATCTTCCGAAAATTTCTCCGTGATTTATGAAATTTGGTATTATATATACATATGTAAATTATGTATTGAAGAATACCAAACTAAATTCTATAATCTAATTCATATCAAAAATCATCTCCCTAATTATACAAGATGGATCCCGTATCTAGTTCAAATTCCTTAAACTCCGACAGCTATTCCGATATGGATATTCACCTGAATTCCGAAGATAGTGTAACCGGAATGGATCAACCAATTAGCCATCATCTATTCTGGATGAATTGGGGATGGGTTCGTAGTCTACTTAATCATTGGAGACAAGAAGAAGGTGATCCCTTCCATCCACCACATTGTCCTCTTGGCGAAGAACCTGAAGCACTTACCGGAGAACCTGTTCGAGACACCATTTTCTCTCTCATTTCCAGAGTATCTCGTCACGATAATATACTATCTCAAATTCTGAATCTTATTCATCCGCTCGTCCGAACCGTCAATCATCCCGGTGTAGTAGAAGAAGTCAACGAGCTTCGCGCTCGGGTAGTGGCTTTGGAGAATATGGTGCAAAGGTTACAAGCACTAGCAGCATCACCGGCATCAACAGTACCACCGACAACAACACCAACAGTACCATTACCACCACCAACAACATCCGCATCGCAAACCTCAACTTCACAATCTGTTCCACGAGCATCAACGTCATACGCACCGTAGTTACCAAGAAATACCAGCAACAATAACCGATGAAGTATTAACTCATTTTCCCTGAAGAAATTTTATGTATATTTAATATATATGAATTTTGAAATCAAAATAAATCTTTTCGTACTAAGCTATTACGTGTGAATCTTAACTGGTAGGTACTACCCGGTTAGTTCATATTATTAATATGCAATGATGTACATCCTTCCCTAACAACTTAACTATCGTTAACTACAATATCTGTTTCAATCCAATGAATTTCATTTCATAATAAACCAAGTGTATTATTCAATTACATAATTGATTTTACATTTTCATTTTCGATATACTCGAAACTATCCAGAAAACATCATCTGTGCCTTGTAAGGTTCACAAGAATTTCACGAGAATCAACATCCTTCACCAAGGAATATCAATAAGAATAAATAATGAAGAATTGATTTCATAGCGAAGTACTCCGCAAAGATTAAGTAATCTTTAATATTTTACAGATTATTCATTTCTAATTTCAGCCAAAAATCAAATGAGCTTAATATGATATTAACTCATTAAATCTGTATTACATCTGAAGAAAATATACATACATATATTTTCATAAAAACGGTAATAAAATTTTTTTTTGTACAAAGTATTAATTGTGAAATCTTTAACGGGTAGGTAATACTCGAAAAATATATAAGTTTACAATTAATATGTTACACTGTACATTCTTCAACTTTGATTCAAAAATTATTAACAATGCTCACAACGATACACAATCGTTTTCATACAAATTCAATTACATATTCTGATATTGACGGATCAGAATCCAAGTCATAACTTTGAACCCGTGACATCATTCTTAGATTCCTACATCTTTCAAATCTATACTTTGACTTCAAAACTGTACTAGAATATCATATGTATATATATAACATTCATCTCTTAGAATTATGAGCTTTCATTCTGAAAATCTGAAAAGCAACCAGTCTACGAATCAATACTCTGAATCTTGAAAAATGCTGATGAAGTAGCAAAAACTCTAAACGACCTTAACAGTCAAAAATTTGATGATAAAGAGTAGTGTGTTGGAAAAGCACAGAAAAAGAGAAAGTTTGGTACTGAAAAACGGATTGAGCAAAGTATGAAGGAGGCTGTGGACAAATCACAAAGAATAAACCTGCCTTCAAAGAATCCAAATGATTCAGTATCTTCTGAAGCCATTAACGAATACCTTGCTTCCGAATCTAAACCCTTGCGAACAATATTCTTCATCATCCTCTGATATTAGAAATTCTAAGATATCATCGTATCTTTCTTTATAAATATCCTCCATATTTCTGGAGATAATTCCATAATCATTCTTATCGGAAATCAATTTTCTCCTTGCGATATCTGTGTAACATCATAAAAAGAAATTATTTTAGTTTCTAAATTCTGAAACCTTCGAGTTTAAAATATGAATATTTTTGAATTGGTGTTGGGAGCTGAAGCATGAGTTAGTATAATATAATGACACTTGATCAACGTGATTATATTACAGTAAGTCATGCTGAGTTTCTAATAGAACATGATGATTCACAGACTATAACGTCATCATATGCCATGTTACACGACTCTTACATTTTACCTAATCTCCAAACAAATCAAGAACATATATTCTTGATAGTTCTATCTTTTCCCGTAACTTCTGGTAATTTAACCAATCAAGATCTTGTTATTACAATTTCTTAAAACATTAGTTATGATCATTTGAAACTTCATACCTACAAATTCTGGACCATTACAAGCAATGCTTAGTCACAAGAAGAAGAAACGAAGGGACAAAACTCCGAAATAGAAATTGGGGTATAAATCGCAGCAAATAAAAGAAAGCATTAACTGGGGATGACAATAACTATAGAAGACAGAAGCAGGAACTTTGAAATATAAGGGAGAATATAAAGCCCGATAACAATACACAAATTACAAACCGTGTATATCAATGTTTATCGCAACATAAAGACACGGGAGAATTAAAAGCACTATAACCCCAAGGGCAAAGTAGAAGTAAGCAGATTCCTCCGGTGGAAGTTGGAATAGGAGAATGATTGTTGCGATAGTAAGGATAAGGACAAGGATCAGAACTGGATTAAGCATTTTCACAATCTTTTGAATTTGAGAATTTAGTATAGGGGTGGTAAAAGTAATGAAACGGAAGGGGTCAATTTATAGCAAAATATAAAACATAGCAATCGAGGCAAATTACGCATTTAAATCAAAAGAAATCTTAATTTTCTTAAATTTCAAAGAATCAAATCTTATTTAGATTATGAAGATTTTCTATTCCTTAAATTACGGAAATCAATCGTTAATACGTCAAGAGTTAAGACGAATCTCTATTCTTCATTTCACTATTTTACGATAACTTCTCTCATACGCTTCGAATAATCGGATTGTTTTATCCATATTATTCAATGGTGATAAAACTCTATTTATCAACATGTATATGTCATGAAAACATTTTTATTGTTAGTCATGACGACCTCACTCAAATTTCGGGACGAAATTTCTTTAACGGTTAGGTACTGTGATGACCCGGAAATTTCTGACTAAATTTAAACTTAATCTTTGTATGATTAACATTTCCGAAACGATGAGCAAAGTCTGTAAAACTGAATCTCAAAATTTTTGAACTATTCAAATACCTTTCGGTTGTTCTCGACGATTCGCGAACAATTATATGTAAATAGATACATATACTATAACTTAAAAACGTAACAAAATGTTGTGTATATGATACTGTGCATTAAACTTATTGGTTTGATTATCTGATTGATATATTTAAATACGGAGTTAAAAGATTATGCCAAACGATTGAATTAAAAAGATATTTACCGAGTCCCTTAAGAATTATAATATTATTACGAGTCTCTGTTGTGAGGTACACGTTGATTCGAGAAATCGTTCATTTTTAACGGTATCTGGAAAATGGTGAAGTGTTAGATAATGAAAGTTAGAGAAAAGTTAATGGAGAACTGAACTGCATAATATTCAATTGATTTTGTTTCAAACGTGCGAACACGTTTTTTGATATAATAGAATTTGATTATAAAGTTTTTTTTATGGATTTTCAGTGATATGAAAATAAAAATAAAAATAAAATAAAGATTTCTAATGAGCACCAAAAGACTACAACATTTCATCTCAAGATTGCAAGTTAAAATGATGGAAATCACTAAACCTGCGCACTTGCACGAGAAAAATCATAACTAATTCATACTGACTCGAAAAAGGGTGATTCTGGTGTCCAGACGACCGTAACTCAAAAATCTACAACTTTCAAGAAGACACCATACACGGATTGCGTACCTATCTACATGAAATGCGTAATGTTTGTCGATATAAAAAGGTGATGGTGACTTAGGACAGCAAAAGTTGTATATAAAGCGAGCATACCAGTTTTCTGATTCATTTTTATCTTCATACGCACATAAATATAGATATATATTATTATTATTATTATTATTATTATTATTATTATTATTAAGATTAATATTATTATTAATCTCATGAGTATTATTATTTTTAGTATTATACATAAAATACTACGACGAGATTCTGCCCAAATGTTTTCAAAACTGGTTACCGAGTAGGATAGGGCTAAGGAAATTATGGGTTATTGCTTTGGAGGTTATGGATATGGATCGGGGGTATGCTTGTGAGTCAAATCTAGTGTTTATCATCTCCGTTGTGTCTACGTACTTTCCTACAATATTGAATCTCAATATTGATATGTTGAGATCTACGATTATTTGATAATCCGAGTTTCAGTCACATTACGATGAACAACTTTATGTGCTGCTAAGGTGAGTTTCATTTGCTCCCTTTTTAATTGCTTTTGCAATCTATATTTTTGGGCTGAGAATACATGCACTTTATTTTATATGCAATGGACACAAGTACTAAATTTACATTCTATGTTGAGTTATAACCGAAAATCCCTTAGCTTTGGTAACTAGTAACTATCAGTTATGAACTGGTGGGCGCGAATAGATGTATATGGATCCATAGGGCTTGACATCCCCGTCCGTTCCAGGTATAGAGACCCTAGCCTGAACTATAAAGTGGACGTATGCTATTTGAGTTTAGTACACGTTAGTTTACGTGTATTGTACATGTTGGTTGCATGTATGTTAAAACAGGGGTACTTATTATATATACGTTAAGTTTAGTTACCAGGGTGCTCAATTTCGTAGAATATTTTGATAAACGTTTCTGGATGAAACAACTGAAAACTTGTGATTCACCTTTATATACAGATTATGCGCAACATTAAAACTATGAACTCACCAACCTTTGTGTTGACACTTTTAAGCATGTTTATTCTCAGGTTTCTAGAAGTCTTCCGCTGTTTGCTTATATGTTATACAAGCCATGTGCATGGAGTCATACATGATTTATTCAAGAAAACGTTGCATTCACAAAATCATCACTATCTATCTTATTTTGACTGCATTGTCAACGGAAGTACTATTGTAAACTATTATTTACGGTGATTGTTTATATGTAGAAATCATTAGATGCCGGAAACCTTTAATTTAAATATGCATATATGGTGTGCCTTTTCAAAAGAATGCAATGTTTACAAAACGTATCATATAGAGGTCAAATACCTCGCAATGAAATCAATGAATGACGTGTTCATCTATATGGATTTGGAGCGATCGTCACAGAATGCTAATTAGATGCGAGCAATCAAATCTAGTACTTAATTGGGAGAAATGCCATTTCATGGTTAAAGAAGGCATCGTTCTTGGTCATAAAATTTCAAAAGAAGGAATTGAAGTGGATAGAGCTAAAGTAAATGTAATTGCTAAACTTCCAGATCCTACCAATGTTAGAGGAGTTAGGAGTTTTCTAGGGCATGCTAGTTTTTACCGACGTTTCATAAAAGATTTTTCTAAAATTGCCACTCCTATGAATAAACTCCTAGAAAAGGATGCCCCATTCATCTTTTCAGATGAATGTATCAAATCTTTTAATATTCTTAAAGAAAAACTCACTAATGCGCCGATCATGATAACTCCAAATTGGAATCTACCATTTGAACTCATGTACGATGCAAGTGATTTTGCAACGGGAGCCGTTTTAGGACAAAGGATTGAAAAACGATTTCAACCTATTTATTATGCTGGTAAAACGTTACAAGCTCTACATTCTCGTTGCCATTGATTATGTATCTAAATGGGCGGAAGCACAAGCTCTCCCAACTAACGACGCACGAGTTGTAGTCAACTTCTTAAAACGTCTTTTTGCAAGGTTCGGGACACCGAAAGCTTTAATAAGTGATCGGGGTACTCATTTTTGTAATAATCAAACTTGAGAAAGTTCTCAAAAGATATGGAGTAACTCATAAAATCTCAACCGCTTATCATCCACAAACAAGTGGACAAGTTGAAAATACCAACCGAGCATTAAAATGTATTCTAGAGAAAACCGTAGGATCAAATCTGAAGGAATGGTTCATGAAATTGGAGGATGTACTCTGGGCTTTTAGAACAACCTACAAAACTCCAATTGGAACCACACCTTTTAGACTCGTTTACGGAAAAGCATGTCACCTTCCAGTAGAAATTGAGCACAAAGCATTTTGGGCTTTGAAGACATGTAATCTTGATTTGCATGAAGCTAGATGTCTACGGTTAAGCCAATTAAGTGAATTAGAAGAATTAAGACATGAAGCATAAGAAAATTCGTTAATCTATAAGGAAAAAATGAAGAAATGGCATGATAAAAGAATCAAAAATTCAAAAGAATTTAAAGAAGGAGACAGAGTTCTTCTTTTCAATTCACGATTCAAGCTATTTCCTGGAAAATTGAAATCAAGATGGTCTGGACCATTCATAGTCAAAAGAGTTTTTCCGTACGGAACAATAGAGTTAATAAATTCAAATGGAGTTGAATTTAAGGTTAATGGTCACAGAGTTAAATATTACATAGATAATCCGATGGAAGTTGAAGATGAAGTTAATCACAATTTCGACACCACAGCTAACTAAGTGTGGGAAGGTTCGAATCTTTTTAGGGTAATATATATTTCTGTTAGAGTTAGATTTTCTGTTTTCGTGTAGTTTCCGAGAATGGAATCCGAATGGTCTTTTCCTAGCAGACCCTAAAGAACTAGTCTTCTCCCTCCATTCTGAATTTTTATTTTTTTTAAGTTTTACGAGATGAAGAATTCCTTTGATCTGAACCATGGTCTAATGCTACATGCTATGATTACTAAACGTAATAATGAAACCCTTCCGAGTGAACTGGTATCCTTCATAAGAGGCAAAATGGACGGAGTAAGAAAAGAACTCAGGAAAGATCATCATAAGATACATTTTTGTAAAGGAAAATCAAAATCTGCAACAAAAAGAAGAGCACGACACCTTGAAAGATGTTATAAATGCGGAAAATGGTCACACGAAGGTAAATGTTCAAATAATCAAACATATTCAAATACCGAATTTGTTACTCTATGCAAAGAAGGACCGTTCAAATGTTTAGAAGAAAAGATATTGAAGAATCAAGGTTATGCTTATGTAGCTATGGAGAACCAAATCACACGACTCTCCTATGAGTCGGCTAAAGCAGATCTCTGAGAATTCTATCTCACAGGTAAGTATGTACAATTTTTATTTTTATTGCTTTTAACCTTTTGATAATAAACGCTGAATCATTCGCTATAATGTATTAAATTGGTATTCAATAAAATTAGGTATGCGTAACCGAAATTATTGATATCATACAAAAATTTATTACATCACTGCGAAATTTACCGTTTATTCTTAAGGTATAAATATCTTTAATCAATCAATCCAAAATATTTCAGAAATTCGTCAGGAGTAAAACTATGTAATATAGCCGAAATTACTTTACCCAAAAGAGGGGCGTATATTTTTGATAATATTTGATTGATTAAAGTGGGATAAAAGACCAAAAAGATTTTTAATTTTAATTTTTACCATGTTTTTAAAATAAATATATAAATATTAAATTAATATTGTAAACTTTTTAAATCAATATATTTAAGTTTGTAAGTATTTTAAAAATTAATATTTTTAATATAAGTTTGTAAAATTAATGTACAAAAATATTAATAATATTAATATGAAATTTAAATGCATTTTAAATTTAAGTTTGGTGTGAATTTAAAAAACAAAATTTACTTTATTTTATTAAGTTAAAAATTTGATTTTAAAATTCATCGTAAGTTGAAAACTAGGTCGTTGAACCGAAATTACTTTACCCGAGGGCGGGACGAGAACTTTTATTATCATTATTTTTTAATGTTATTGAATTAAAGTATGCCAAAAAAAAAACCAAAAATCTTTGCTTTTAAAAACAACGCTTAAAAAAGTGACAAATTTTAAAATTTTGTCGAGGGACGGACTAGGACAACGATCCGAAACGCCCTATTCTTAAAAGAAACAAATTTTAAAAATTTATTAATTTATGTTTTATTAAGTAAAGGTTTTTATTTAAAAAAAAAATATCAGACCCCATGCGATCGCATGGGGTTCCTTTGTTAAATTCATGCGGTCGCATGAAGACCGAAATCTGGCCAGAAATAAAAAGAGCAGCGAGCTGCTGCTGCTCCTCACTCCACACACACACAAAAACACGAACATACTCCCAAAATCACCCCTAAATTCGCAATTTTTTACCAAAATCAACCAAATTTCTTGCTATAATCCGCTCTAATCATGAAATTGTTCAGAAGTTTTTCAAAGAAGGTAACAATTACACCCCTAAACCTCTTTAAATTTAATTTTTAGTGTTCTTGAGCTATAATTTACCTAATTTGATTTTGTTAATTTCTAGTGTAATTAGAGTTAAATTGTTAGTATATTATGCATGTATAACCTAGATTGATGCTATTTAACATGATTTGAAGCCAAAAACTTCAAAATTTTTAGGAATCTAGGGTTTGTGTTATTGAGCAAATTGGGGCTTTTTGATATAAACAGGTTATGGCCAATTTTTGTCATGAATTATTGCTAAATTAAGTAATGTAACATGTTTAGGTAGCTAAATGATCCAAACTTTGATCCTAAACATGATTTTTGAGAACTAAAGTGGACTTTTTAGGTCTAAAATTCATGAACTTGATTAAATTGATGTAAATGCCATTTGAAACTTGTTTAATTACTAGTAATGGTTATTTTAATATGTTATTTGAGTTGAATGCTTATGAACTTTGTAAACATTTTCATATATGCTTATTTGAAAAAGTGTAGAATTGTTAAAATTGTGAAAATGTGTATAAGTTTAATTTTGATTAAACATGTTATTATAATTATTTCAAGTTGTTATTTTGCTAACACTAATGCATATTTGGATGCACAAATTTTGTGTTTAATGTGTTTTGCAGAGATTTACCGATACTGATGGTGCATCATCATCATCATCTAGGCAACCTGCTCCAGAATCTGAACCAGAAATGCAATATGAACCGGAGCAACAAAAGGAACAACAACAACAACCTGATCAACGTGTACCATATTATGATCCGCAACTAGAATATGTTAATGCCTACGTACAATTTCCGATTCATCCGATAATAGCACACCCAACGATTCATGAAGAACAGTTGCATCCGAATTTGAGATTTGATCGAAGTTGGAGAGATTACCCGACATACCAAAGTAACAAATACAAACTGGTAACGAAAAATGTAGAAGTGCCGAGGGTAATTGATTGGGAGCCTTTGGAAAGAGTCCAACTAGTTAACTCAGTTAGACAGCATCTGATCCAAATGTATGGCAGCTCTTCTTTTCCCGATTAGGAACGTTTATTCACCATTCGTAGGCCTGTATATAAGGAATGGTGTGTTGAGCTTATGAGTACTATTTCACTTAATGCGGATGTAGTTAGGTTAGATGATAGAAGTTTTCTTAGATTTTTACTTGGCCGTAGGATGTACAGAATGTCCATGCTAGACATGGCCAGGGCTTTACAGATTTACACTCCTGGTGAATTACTACTACCCGATTGTACAAATTTGATTTATCATGGGGAGCGGGTAGATAGGAATTTTAACGCGGACGCCGTCTGGAGGCGTATGTCAGATTATAATGTTTTTACGCTGGGAGGAAGACACTCCTATTTAGATATTAACAAACCAGAGCTACGTATAATACATAGATTTTTACCTAATTCGGTTAGACAAAGAGGTAAAAATAAGGAGAAGATGACCTTACACGATTTATTTTACCTTAAGTGTATTCGAAACCCTAGAAGCTTTGTTAATATCCCCTACTGTGTTGGTTTTTATCTGTCCAAAGTAGTGGCAGGAATACATGACGGGGGAGTAATAGGAGGAGGTATTTTTGTTACTCTCATTGGAGAGTATTTGGGTGTAGATAGGGATCAAGGGGGTCCACTGATGGTATGTAGGGAACAGGTGGATACTTTAGGATTGAAGGTCTATCAGGGTGCTAAAGTATTAAAGAGCAGACGCAATCAAGCAGTACCATATGATGGTCGTCATCCTCAGGTAGAGAGAGGATCAGATGAGGAAATGGAGGAAGCGGATGACATTAGGGATGTCATTAGGGAGGCTATGACTGACGTCTACCAGCTTATAGATGAGGTAGAAATGACAAACCAGGATAGACATAGTCGGTACGAGCAGTGGCAAGCCGAGAATGTTTACGAGCATTCTAGTCAACGACAACATGATAGATGGCACTATCATCAGCATCGGATCATGAGCTAGCTATCACCTCAGGTACCAAATAACTACGTACCGACCCGACCCGCTTACTATCCTCCACACCAGCCCGATATGCGACCACCATTTACTCTCTATGACCCTAACCAGGCCTATCAGTACACCTATAACCAACCATGGAACCCGCCCGACGACATGAACTGGAACCCCTATCCAGATTGATATAGTTCCGTTGGTGATTTCTATGATTTTTATCTTTTTATTATATTTATTTACTTATGTTTAAACATATAATATTGTGATACTTTAATGTAATGTTTAATATTTTTATTATTTTGTACTAATATTTCATATTTGATTTGAAAGTGGGATGTTAAGTCCTATTTCAAATTACCATGCATGTTATTATTTATATTGTATGTATTTTATTTTATATACAAAACAGGGTAAAACAGCGCATTTTCAAAGACTGGCATTAAGTTCAGCAAAAGCTACTAATTTTGACAAAAAAACGAAAAAAAAATGTGATGTAACAACAAGACGGAATGAACAAATGATGTGCACCATTTATCATTCAGCAAACAAACGCCAATATGTTTGGAAACTTTGGTAAAATTTAATCATTTTTCTACGCTAATCACCCTCAATAATTTAAATTGTTACTGATTTCTTGCAAATGAGGGCATTGCAAGATCTTAAGTGTGGGAAAGGGTTAAATTCTTTCGGATTTTTAAAATTTTTTGACTTATACACTTGGTTACCATTAAAAATACTAGTAACGCAGTAGGTGTATTAGAATCTAGTGCTCTCTGATAATAAAGAACAGCCCTAGTCTTATATACTGACTACCCAATTCTAGTAAAAATTTTCAAAATTTTCAACTAAATGAATTCAAAATCATGTTTATACATATTTATGAACGATAAAACTAGGTGTTAACATCGAAATTATTGTTACA
This sequence comes from Rutidosis leptorrhynchoides, assembly GCF_046630445.1. Lineage (NCBI taxonomy): Eukaryota > Viridiplantae > Streptophyta > Magnoliopsida > Asterales > Asteraceae > Rutidosis > Rutidosis leptorrhynchoides. The sequence goes on along the minus strand of NC_092337.1, from coordinate 401,828,189 downwards.
TCGAAAAGGACATAAATTGAAAAACAACCCAAAATGTTAGAATTCATTTAAAATGGAATAGAGGACAATAAAAAGACAAAGAAAGGAAAATAAAAGCCAAGTGTGGGAAAAAAATTACCAAGTTATTTAGAACATATATCACATATTTTTGTACAAATAATTGAAAATACTTTTGTTTTGGACGATATTAATCAGTTTTATCCAGTTTATTGTAATATAAATGGAATCTAAAAGGAAGTAAAGTCTTCCGAGAAAAAGACACGCGCTTCTTGATTTAGGTCAGGAAGTTGTCGTCCAGACCAGTTGTAGAGTCTACGAAAAACCTTGAAAAGTTTTCTTGAAAATCAGCTGAAAATCCACGGACCTCAGCATCAAACAGGGTCGCCAAGTGGTCAGACTTATCCTAACCATGAGAGGATCTATCTCGTACAATGGGGGGGCACCATGCAAATTAGCTTATAAGACTAATGAATCAGATCCCAGAAAGGATAATCTCCTTAAAGATCAAAAATCAGCTTTTAAGACTGATATTACTCAATCCTTGAGATTGACCTTAAAGATTGAGAATTACAAACTCATGGAATTCGATGATATCTAAACTCGAGCTTGAACGAGAAAATATTTTGATCAAAATTACAAACCGATTTGTTTTCTGAAAACCCATTTTTAATGCGTTCATTACCATTGAACGTAAAATCCTAGGAATTCACCTGGAATTCATTAGGTCACCTGAATCAAATCGGGTGTCAACCGTAAGAACGGTGGTTGCATAGCATGGTCAAAGACAGGACCTTGTGCCAGACCGAAAAACTATAGGGTGATCTTTACTATTGCTCCTACAAAGGATAGTAATTGCATCCGACACGTTATAGACCATAATTAAAAGCATGTCACGGGACATTGCCTTAACAGTTGCTTGTTCAACGCTTTCTTTTACAACCTGACGGTAGTTTACCGAAAGGTAATATACGGAGCAAGTATACTGGACGTGTTACTTTCCCAATACAAGGTTAGCAAGCGGGTGACACAAAACCACAAGTTTTGAGCTAAAATTTTCAAATCTAAAACCCACAAAACCCACAAAAAGATTTTGCAAACACCGGTGAAGAGTTATTCCAGAAAACTTATCTAGGGTAAAAGCTAGATTTTATTTTTGAAAGATCAAATGTTTTCATAAAGATCCAATTTCCTTAAAGGATCTAAATTTTCATAGTCATGTGGGACTGTAAACCACATCGTTACTACCATTGTTCATACCGCCGTATAGAAATCACTGATGTGCAAAGTGTGAAGAATAAAGAAGTGATTCTAGTATTTCAAGACTATATTGCTTGAGGACAAGCAACGCTCAAGTGTGGGAATATTTGATAATGCTAAAAACGAACATATATTTCATAGCATTATCCCTCAAGAAAGACAAGCTTTTAGTTGCAATTGTTCTATTTACAAGTGATATTCGTTTAAATAATAAAAGGTGAAGACAAAAGACAGATTCGACGATTTGAAGACGTAAACGACCAAAAAGCTAAAAAGTACAAAGTACAATCAAAGTGGTTCAAATTATTGATGAGAAACGTCTCAAAATTAGAAGAGTACGAGCCGCAAAACGCAAAGTACAAGATATTAAATAGTACGAAAGGACGTTCGAAAATTCAGAACCGGGACCAGAGTCAACTCTCAACGCTCGACGCAACGGACTAAAAATTACAAGTCAACTATGCACATGAATATAATATAATATATAATTAATTCTTAAAAATTATATATATATTATATTATATATTAAAACCGTCGGCAAGAAGAAAACAAGCAAATGTGAGCTGGATTCCCAGGCCATGCGATTGCATGGCCAGAAGGCACAAATGCCATGCGATCGCATGGAGCAAAAATATTGGTGACATCCTATAAATTTCGCAGTTTTTGGTCGAATGCAACACACTTTTTCTATCCTCTATATATAAATATATATATATATATATATATATATATATATATATATATATTTATATATATATATATATATATATATATATATATATATATATATATATATATATATATATATATATATATATAATTTATAATTTTAATTTTAATTTTAATTTAATAATAATAAGGGTATGTTAGCGAATGTTGTAAGGGTGTAAGTCGAAATTCTGTCCGTGTAACGCTACGCTATTATTAATCATTGTAAGTTATGTTCAACCTTTTTAAATTAATGTCTCGTAGCTAAGTTATTATTATGCTTATTTAAGCCGAAGTAATCGTGATGTTGGGCTAAAATATTAAGATTGGGTAATTGGGCTTTGTACCATAATTGGGGTTTGGACAAAAGAACGACACTTGTGGAAATTAGACTATGGGCTATTAATGGGCTTTATATTTGTTTAATTGAATGATAGTTTGTTAATTTAATATAAAGATTTACAATTGGATGTACCTATAAATAAGCATATACACTCGATCGGATACGATGGGCGGGATATTTATAAGTACTAATAATCGTTCATTTAACCGGACACGGGAATGGATTAATAGTTAACAGTAAATGAAATGTCCCGTTCTTATTGATTAAAAACGTTCCATATTAATTGATTTCGTTGCGAGGTTTTGACCTCTATATGAGACGTTTTTCAAAGACTGCATTCATTTTAAAACAAACCATAACCTTTATTTCATCAATAAAGGTTTAAAAAGCTTTACGTAGATTATCAAATAATGATAATCTAAAATATCCTGTTTACACACGACCATTACATAATGGTTTACAATACAAATATGTTACAACAAAATAAGTTTCTTGAATGCAGTTTTTACACAATATCATACAAGCATGGACTCCAAATCTCGTCCTTATTTAAGTATGCGACAGCGGAAGCTCTTAATAATCACCTGAGAATAAACATGCTTAAAATGTCAATAAAAATGTTGGTGAGTTATAGGTTTAACCTATATATATCAAATCATAATAATAGACCACAAGATTTCATATTTCAATACACATCCCATACATAGAGATAAAAATCATTCATATGGTGAACACCTGGTAACTGACATTAACAAGATGCATATATAAGAATATCCCCATCATTCCGGGACACCCTTCGGATATGATATAAATTTCGAAGTACTAAAGCATCCGGTACTTTGGATGGGATTTGTTAGGCCCAATAGATCTATCTTTAGGATTCGCGTTAATTAGGGTGTATGTTCCCTAATTCTTAGATTACCAGACTTAATAAAAAGGGGCATATTCGATTTTGATAATTCAACCATAGAATGTAGTTTCACGTACTTGTGTCTATTTTGTAAATCATTTATAAAACCTGCATGTATTCTCATCCCAAAATATTAGATTTTAAAAGTGGGACTATAACTCACTTTCACAGATTTTTACTTCGTTGGGAAGTAAGACTTGGCCACTGGTTGATTCACGAACCTATAACAATATATACATATATATCAAAGTATGTTCAAAATATATTTACAACACTTTTAATATATTTTGATGTTTTAAGTTTATTAAGTCAGCTGTCCTCGTTAGTAACCTACAACTAGTTGTCCACAGTTAGATGTACAGAAATAAATTGATAAATATTATCTTGAATCAATCCACGACCCAGTGTATACGTATCTCAGTATTGATCACAACTCAAACTATATATATTTTGGAATCAACCTCAACCCTGTATAGCTAACTCCAACATTCACATATAGAGTGTCTATGGTTGTTCCGAAATATATATAGATGTGTCGACATGATAGGTCGAAACATTGTATACGTGTCTATGGTATCTCAAGATTACATAATATACAATACAAGTTGATTAAGTTATGGTTGGAATAGATTTGTTACCAATTTTCACGTAGCTAAAATGAGAAAAATTATCCAATCTTGTTTTACCCATAACTTCTTCATTTTAAATCCGTTTTGAGTGAATCAAATTGCTATGGTTTCATATTGAACTCTATTTTATGAATCTAAACAGAAAAAGTATAGGTTTATTGTCGAAAAAATAATTTACAAGTCGTTTTTGTAAAGGTAGTCATTTCAGTCGAAAGAACGACGTCTAGATGACCATTTTAGAAAACATACTTCCACTTTGAGTTTAACCATAATTTTTGGATATAGTTTCATGTTCATAATAAAAATCATTTTCTCAGAATAACAACTTTTAAATCAAAGTTTATCATAGTTTTTAATTAACTAACCCAAAACAGCCCGCGGTGTTACTACGACGGCGTAAATCCGGTTTTACTGTGTTTTTCGTGTTTCCAGGTTTTAAATCATTAAGTTAGCATATCATATAGATATAGAACATGTGTTTAGTTGATTTTAAAAGTCAAGTTAGAAGGATTAACTTTTGTTTGCGAACAAGTTTAGAATTAACTAAACTATGTTCTAGTAATTACAAGTTTAAACCTTCGAATAAGATAGCTTTATATATATGAATCGAATGATGTTATGAACATCATTACTACCTTAAGTTCCTTGGATAAACCTATTGGAAAAGAGAAAAATGGATCTAGCTTCAACGGATCCTTGGATGGCTCGAAGTTCTTGAAGCAGAATCATGACACGAAAACAAGTTCAAGTAAGATCATCACTTGAAATAAGATTGTTATAGTTATAGAAATTGAACCAAAGTTTGAATATGATTATTACCTTGTATTAGAATGATAACCTACTATAAGAAACAAAGATTTCTTGAGGTTGGATGATCACCTTACAAGATTGGAAGTGAGCTAGCAAACTTGAAAGTATTCTTGATTTTATGTAACTAGAACTTGTAGAATATATGAAGAACACTTAGAACTTGAAGATAGAACTTTAGAGAGATCAATTAGATGAAGAAAATTGAAGAATGAAATTGTTTGTAGGTGTTTTTGGTCGTTGGTGTATGGATTAGATATAAAGGATATGTAATTTTGTTTTCATGTAAATAAGTCATGAATGATTACTCATATTTTTGTAATTTTATGAGATATTTCATGCTAGTTGCCAAATGATGGTTCCCACATATGTTAGGTGACTCACATGGGCTGCTAAGAGCTTATCATTGGAGTGTATATACCAATAGTACATACATCTAAAAGCTGTGTATTGTACGAGTACGAATACGGGTGCATACGAGTAGAATTGTTGATGAAACTGAACGATGATGTAATTGTAAGCATTTTTGTTAAGTAGAAGTATTTTGATAAGTGTATTTAAGTCTTTCAAAAGTGTATAGATACATATTAAAACACTACATGTATATACATTTTAACTGAGTCGTTAAGTCATCGTTAGTCGTTACATGTAAGTGTTGTTTTGAAACCTTTAGGTTAACGATCTTGTTAAATGTTGTTAACCCAATGTTTATAATATTAAATGAGATTTTTAAATTATTATATTATCAAGATATTATCATGTATGAATATCTCTTAATATGATATATATACATTAAATGTCTTTACAACGATAATCGTTACATATTTGTCTCGTTTAAAAATCATTAAGTTAGTAGTCTTGTTTTTACATATGTAGTTCATTGTTAATATACTTAATGATATGTTTACTTATCATAGTATCATGTTAACTATATATATATCCATATATATGTCATCATATAGTTTTTACAAGTTTTAACGTTCGTGAATCACCGGTCAACTTGGGTGGTCAATTGTCTATATGAAACATATTTCAATTAATCAAGTCTTAACAAGTTTGATTGCTTAACATGTTGGAAACATTTAATCATGTAAATATCAATCTCAATTAATATATATAAACATGGAAAAGTTCGGGTCACTACAGTACCTACCCGTTAAATAAATTTCGTCCCGAAATTTTAAGCTGTTGAAGGTGTTGACGAATCTTCTGGAAATAGATGCGGGTATTTCTTCTTCATCTGATCTTCATGCTCCCAGGTGAACTCGGGTCCTCTACAAGCATTCCATCGAACCTTAACAATTGGTATCTTGTTTTGCTTAAGTCTTTTAACCTCACAATCCATTATTTCGACGGGTTCTTCGATGAATTGAAGTTTTTCGTTGATTTGGATTTCATCTAACGGAATAGTGAGATCTTCTTTAGCAAAACATTTCTTCAAATTCGAGACGTGGAAAGTGTTATGTACAGCCGCGAGTTGTTGAGGTAACTCAAGTCGGTAAGCTACTGGTCCGACAAGATCAATAATCTTGAATGGTCCAATATACCTTGGATTTAATTTCCCTCGTTTACCAAATCGAACAACGCCTTTCCAAGGTGCAACTTTAAGCATGACCATCTCTCCAATTTCAAATTCTATATCTTTTCTTTTAATGTCAGCGTAGCTCTTTTGTCGACTTTGGGCGATTTTCAACCGTTGTTGAATTTGGATGATCTTCTCGGTAGTTTCTTGTATAATCTCCGGACCCGTAATCTGTCTATCCCCCAATTCACTCCAACAAATCGGAGACCTGCACTTTCTACCATAAAGTGCTTCAAACGGCGCCATCTCAATGCTTGAATGGTAGCTGTTGTTGTAGGAAAATTCTGTTAACGGTAGATGTCAATCCCAACTGTTTCCGAAATCAATAACACATGCTCGTAGCATGTCTTCAAGCGTTTGTATCATCCTTTCGCTCTGCCCATCAGTTTGTGGATGATAGGCAGTACTCATGTCTAGACGAGTTCCTAATGCTTGCTGTAATGTCTGCCAGAATCTTGAAATAAATCTGCCATCCCTATCAGAGATAATAGAGATTGGTATTCCATGTCTGGAGACGACTTCCTTCAAATACAGTCGTGCTAACTTTTCCATCTTGTCATCTTCTCTTATTGGCAGGAAGTGTGCTGATTTGGTGTGATGATCAACTATTACCCAAATAGTATCAAAACCACTTGCAGTCCTTGGCAATTTAGTGATGAAATCCATGGTAATATTTTCCCATTTCCATTCCGAGATTTCGGGTTGTTGAAGTAGACCTGATGGTTTCTGATGCTCAGCTTTGACCTTAGAACACGTCAAACATTCTCCTACGTATTTAGCAACATCGGCTTTCATACCCGGCCACCAAAAATGTTTCTTGAGATCCTTGTACATCTTCCCCGTTCCAGGATGTATTGAGTATCTGGTTTTATGAGCTTCTCTAAGTACCATTTCTCTCATATCTCCAAATTTTGGTACCCAAATCCTTTCAGCCCTATACCGGGTTCCGTCTTCCCAAATATTAAGATGCTTCTCCGATCCTTTGGGTATTTCATCCTTTAAATTTCCTTCTTTTAAAACTCCTTGTTGCGCCTCCTTTATTTGAGTAGTAAGGTTATTATGAATCATTATATTCATAGATTTTACTCGAATGGGTTCTCTGTCCTTCCTGCTCAAGGCATCGGCTACCACATTTGCCTTCCCCGGGTGGTAACAAATCTCAAAGTCGTAATCATTCAATAATTCAATCCACCTACGCTGCCTCATATTCAGTTGTTTCTGATTAAATATGTGTTGAAGACTTTTGTGGTCGGTATATATAATACTTTTGACCCCATATAAGTAGTGCCTCCAAGTCTTTAATGCAAAAACAACCGCGCCTAATTCCAAATCATGCGTCGTATAATTTTGTTCGTGAATCTTCAATTGTCTAGACGCATAAGCAATCACCTTCGTTCGTTGCATTAATACACAACCGAGACCTTGCTTTGATGCGTCACAATAAATCACAAAATCATCATTCCCTTCAGGCAATGACAATATAGGTGCCATAGTTAGCTTTTTCTTCAATAACTGAAACGCTTTCTCTTGTTCATCATTCCATTCAAATTTCTTCCCTTTATGCGTTAATGCAGTCAAGGGTTTTGCTATTCTGGAAAAGTCTTGGATGAACCTTCTGTAGTAACCAGCTAGTCCTAAAAACTGGCGTATGTGTTTCGGAGTTTTTGGGGTTTCCCACTTTTCAACAGTTTCTATCTTTGCCGGATCCATCTTAATACCTTCTTTGTTCACTATGTGACCGAGGAATTGAACTTCTTCCAACCAAAATGCACACTTTGAAAACTTAGCGTACAATTCTTCCTTCCTCAATACTTCTAACACCTTTCTCAAATGTTCACCGTGTTCTTGGTCATTCTTTGAGTAAATAAGTATGTCATCAATGAAAACAATGACAAACTTGTCAAGGTATGGTCCACACACTCGGTTCATAAGGTCCATGAACACAGCTGGTGCATTAGTTAAACCAAACGGCATGACCATAAACTCGTAATGACCGTAACTTGTTCTGAAAGCAGTCTTTGGAATATCATCTTCTTTCACCCGCATTTGATGATACCCGGAACGTAAGTCAATCTTTGAATAAACAGACGAGCCTTGTAGTTGATCAAATAAGTCGTCGATTCTCGGTAGTGGGTAGCGGTTCTTGATGGTAAGTTTGTTCAACTCTCGGTAGTCGATACACAACCTGAATGTACCATCTTTCTTCTTGACAAACAAAACAGGAGCTCCCCACGGTGATGTGCTTGGTCGAATGAAACCACGCTCTAAAAGTTCTTGTAATTGGCTTTGCAGTTCTTTCATCTCGATGGGTGCGAGTCTGTAAGGAGCACGAGCTATTGGTGCAGCTCCTGGTACAAGATCTATTTGAAATTCAACGGATCGATGTGGGGGTAATCCCGGTAATTCTTTCGGAAATACATCGGGAAATTCTTTTGCAATGAGAACATCATTGATGCTCTTTTCTTCAGTTTGTACTTTCTCGACGTGTGCTAGAACAGCAAAGCAACCTTTTCTTATTAGTTTTTGTGCCTTCAAATTACTAATAAGATGTAGCTTCGTGTTGCCCTTTTCTCCGTACACCATTAATGGTTTTCCTTTTTCTCGTATAATGCGAATTGCATTTTTGTAACAAACGATCTCTGCTTTCACTTCTTTCAACCAGTCCATACCGATTATCACATCAAAACTCCCTAACTCTACTGGTATCAAATCAATCTTAAATGTTTCGCTAACCAGTTTAATTTCTCGATTCCGACATATATTATCTGCTGAAATTAATTTACCATTTGCTAATTCGAGTAAAAATTTACTATCCAAAGGCGTCAATGGATAACTTAATTTAGCACAAAAATCTCTACTCATATAGCTTCTATCCGCACCCGAATCAAATAAAACGTAAGCAGATTTATTGTCAATAAGAAACGTACCTGTAACAAGCTCCGGGTCTTCCTGTGCCTCTGCCGCATTAATATTGAAAACTCTTCCGCGGCCTTGTCCATTCGTGTTCTCCTGGTTCGGGCAATTTCTAATAATGTGGCCCGGTTTTCCACATTTATAACAAACTACATTGGCATAACTTGCTCCGACACTACTTGCTCCGCCATTACTCGTTCCGATACCATTTGTTCCTTTCGTTCTATTAACCCCTGGTCCGTAGACCTCACACTTCGCCGCGCTATGACCATTTCTTTTACACTTGTTGCAAAATTTGGTGCAGAACCCCGAGTGATACTTTTCACACCTTTGGCATAGCTGCTTCTGATTGTTGTTGTTGTTGCGGTTATTATTGTTGTTGGGATGATTGTTGTAGTTGTTGTTGTTGTTGTTGTTGTTGTTGTTGTTGGGCCGTTTGTTGTAGTTGCGATTGATGTTGCGATTGTTGGGATAATTGTTGCGATTATTGTTGTAATTGCTGTTGTTGTTGTATTGGTGATTCTTATCACCGTTTTCCTCCCACTTTCTTTTGACTTGCTTCACATTGGCCTCTTCAGCAGTCTGTTCTTTAATTCTTTCTTCAATCTGGTTCACTAGTTTGTGAGCCATTCTACATGCCTGTTGTATGGAGGCGGGCTCGTGTGAACTTATATCTTCTTGGATTCTTTCCGGTAATCCTTTCACAAACGCGTCGATCTTCTCTTCCTCATCTTCGAATGCTCCCGGACACAATAGGCACAATTCTGTGAATCGTCTTTCGTACGTGGTAATATCAAATCCTTGGGTTCGTAACCCTCTAAGTTCTGTCTTGAGCTTATTGACCTCGGTTCTGGGACGGTACTTCTTGTTCATCAAGTGCTTGAATGCTGACCACGGTAGTGCGTACACATCGTCTTGTCCCACTTGCTCTAGATAGGTATTCCACCATGTTAACGCAGAACCTGTGAAGGTATGCGTAGCGTACTTTACTTTGTCCTCTTCAGTACACTTACTTATGGCAAACACCGATTTGACCTTCTCGGTCCACCGTTTCAATCCGATCGGTCCTTCGGTTCCATCAAATTCCAAAGGTTTGCAGGCAGTGAATTCTTTGTAGGTGCATCCTACACGATTTCCTGTACTGCTAGATCCAAGGTTATTGTTGGTATGTAGCGCAGCCTGTACTGCGGCTATGTTTGAAGCTAGAAAAGTACGGAATTCCTCTTCATTCATATTCACGGTGTGTTGAGTAGTCGGTGCCATTTCCTTCAAAATAGTCAAATGGAACAAGTTAATCATACAGAATATTAAGAGTAGTTAATAGTATTTCGTAGCATAATATGAACTCATTTATAAAAGCTTTTTCTTCATTTTAGCGTTTTATAAGTTTAAATTCGGGTAGTACCTACCCGTTAAGTTCATACTTAGTAGCTAATATACAATTCAACTACTACAATTCTATATGAAAAACTGATTATAATAATATTTCGCGTTCAAACTTTTACACAATATTTTACAAACTTACAATACCGCTTATTTTACATATAGCATGAAATATAGCACACAATAAATTTGATACAAGATGGTTGTGAAGATAATTCTAGCTAGTACACAAGTCGTTCAGCAAAGGCAATAAAGACACGTAATTCATACGTCCAGAAACAAGTCATGCATTCTGGTTTTACTAGGATTACTTCTCATCCTTGGTCTTGTGGAACATAACCGTTATGGCCGTTGATAAGACAGCGTGTTGTAACGTCGTCAAAGGGACGAGGGTTACGTAATGTCCAACAGTCCCGTAACAATCTAAAAACCTCATTTATTACCCCAATTACCAACTCCGTCACTTGTGGAAACGTTTTGTTTAATAGTTGTAGCCCGATGTTCTTGTTCTCACTTTGGTGAGAAGCGAACATTACTAATCCGTAAGCATAACATGCTTCTTTATGTTGCATGTTAGCCGCTTTTTCTAAATCACGAAGTCCAATATTCGGATATATTGAGTCAAAATAATTTCTTAACCCATTGCGTAAAATAGCATTTGGGTTCCCCGCAATATATGCGTCAAAGTAAACACATCGTAACTTATGGATTTCCCAATGTGATATCCCCCATCTTTTGAACGAAAGCCTTTTATAAACCAAGGCATTCTTGGAACGTTCTTCGAATGTCTTACAAACTGATCTCGCCTTAAATAGTTGTGCCGAAGAATTCTGACCGACTCTAGACAAGATTTCATCAATCATGTCTCCGGGTAGGTCTCTTAAAATATTGAGTTGTCTATCCATTTTGTGTTTTTATACTGTAAAATAGACAAGAGTTAGATTCATAAAAAAAATACTTATTAATACAAGCAATTTTTACATATATCATAAAGCATAAGCACACTATATTACATATATTACACCACACGAATACAACTATATTATTCCGACTGGCTTGTTTCTTCTTCTTCGGTTTTGTTTCGTTTTGCCAAGTTTATAGGGATATATGATGTTCCCCTAATACGAGCCATCATTTTCCACATTGGTTTAGAAAAACCTGGTGGTTTAGAGGTTCCCGGGTCATTGTTACAACTTAAGGACTTCGGGGGTTGACGGTACATATAAAGTTCATCGGGGTTGGAATTAGATTTCTCTATTTTTATGCCCTTTCCCTTATTATTTTCTTTTGCCTTTTTAAATTCAGTTGGGGTAATTTCTATAACATCATCGGAATTCTCGTCGGAATCCGATTCATCGGAGAATTGGTAATCCTCCCAATATTTTGCTTCCTTGGCGGAAACACCATTGACCATAATTAACCTTGGTCGGTTGGTTGAGGATTTTCTTTTACTTAACCATTTTATTATTTCCCCCACCGGTTCTATTTCTTCATCCGGTTCCGATTCTTCTTCCGGTTCCGATTCTTCTTCCGGTTCCGACTCTTCTTCCAGTTCCTCTCCGGGAACTTGTGAATCAGTCCACGAATCATTCCAATTTACATTTGACTCTTCATTATTATTAGGTGAGTCAATGGGACTTGTTCTAGAGGTAGACATCTATCACATAATATCAAACGCGTTAAGAGATTAATATATCACATAATATTCACATGTTAAAAATATATAGTTTCCAACAAAATTTGTTAAGCAATCATTTTTCAAGTAAACACGGTCGAAGTCCAGACTCACTAATGCATCCTAATAAACTCGATAAGACACACTAATGCAAAATTCTGGTTCTCTAAGACCAACGCTCTGATACCAACTGAAATGTCCCGTTCTTATTGATTAAAAACGTTCCATATTAATTGATTTCGTTGCGAGGTTTTGACCTCTATATGAGATGTTTTTCAAAGACTGCATTCATTTTAAAACAAACCATAACCTTTATTTCATCAATAAAGGTTTAAAAAGCTTTACGTAGATTATCAAATAATGATAATCTAAAATATCCGGTTTACACACGACCATTACATAATGGTTTACAATACAAATATGTTACAACAAAATAAGTTTCTTGAATGCAGTTTTTACACAATATCATACAAGCATGGACTCCAAATCTCGTCCTTATTTAAGTATGCGATAGTGGAAGCTCTTAATAATCACCTGAGAATAAACATGCTTAAAATGTCAACAAAAATGTTGGTGAGTTATAGGTTTAACCTATATATATCAAATCATAATAATAGACCACAAGATTTCATATTTCAATACACATCCCATACATAGAGATAAAAATCATTCATATGGTGAACACCTGGTAACCGATATTAACAAGATGCATATATAAGAATATCCCCATCATTCCGGGACACCCTTCGGATATGATATAAATTTCGAAGTACTAAAGCATCCGGTACTTTGGATGGGATTTGTTAGGCCCAATAGATCTATCTTTAGGATTCGCGTCAATTAGGGTGTCTGTTCCCTAATTCTTAGATTACCAGACTTAATAAAAAGGGGCATATTCGATTTCGATAATTCAACCATAGAATGTAGTTTCACGTACTTGTGTCTATTTTGTAAATCATTTATAAAACCTGCATGTATTCTCATCCCAAAATATTAGATTTTAAAAGTGGGACTATAACTCACTTTCACATATTTTTACTTCGTCGGGAAGTAAGACTTGGCCACTGGTTGATTCACGAACCTATAACAATATATACATATATATCAAAGTATGTTCAAAATATATTTACAACACTTTTAATATATTTTGATGTTTTAAGTTTATTAAGTCAGCTGTCCTCGTTAGTAACCTACAACTAGTTGTCCACAGTTAGATGTACAGAAATAAATTGATAAATATTATCTTGAATCAATCCACGACCCAGTGTATACGTATCTCAGTATTGATCACAACTCAAACTATATATATTTTGGAATCAACCTCAACCCTGTATAGCTAACTCCAACATTCACATATAGAGTGTCTATGGTTGTTCCGAAATATATATAGATGTGTCGACATGATAGGTCGAAACATTGTATACGTGTCTATGGTATCTCAAGATTACATAATATACAATACAAGTTGATTAAGTTATGGTTGGAATAGATTTGTTACCAATTTTCACGTAGCTAAAATGAGAAAAATTATCCAATCTTGTTTTACCCACAACTTCTTCATTTTAAATCCGTTTTGAGTGAATCAAATTGCTATGGTTTCATATTGAACTCTATTTTATGAATCTAAACAGAAAAAGTATAGGTTTATAGTCAGAAAAATAATTTACAAGTCGTTTTTGTAAAGGTAGTCATTTCAGTCGAAAGAACGACGTCTAGATGACCATTTTAGAAAACATACTTCCACTTTGAGTTTAACCATAATTTTTGGATATAGTTTCATGTTCATAATAAAAATAATTTTCTCAGAATAACAACTTTTAAATCAAAGTTTATCATAGTTTTTAATTAACTAACCCAAAACAGCCCGCGGTGTTACTACGACGGCGTAAATCCGGTTTTACGGTGTTTTTCGTGTTTCCAGGTTTTAAATCATTAAGTTAGCATATCATATAGATATAGAACATGTGTTTAGTTGATTTTAAAAGTCAAGTTAGAAGGATTAACTTTTGTTTGCGAACAAGTTTAGAATTAACTAAACTATGTTCTAGTGATTACAAGTTTAAACCTTCGAATAAGATAGCTTTATATATATGAATCGAATGATGTTATGAACATCATTACTACCTTAAGTTCCTTGGATAAACCTTCTGGAAAAGAGAAAAATGGATCTAGCTTCAACGGATCCTTGGATGGCTCGAAGTTCTTGAAGCAGAATCATGACACGAAAACAAGTTCAAGTAAGATCATCACTTGAAATAAGATTGTTATAGTTATAGAAATTGAACCAAAGTTTGAATATGATTATTACCTTGTATTAGAATGATAACCTACTGTAAGAAACAAAGATTTCTTGAGGTTGGATGATCACCTTACAAGATTGGAAGTGAGCTAGCAAACTTGAAAGTATTCTTGATTTTATGTAACTAGAACTTGTAGAATATATGAAGAACACTTAGAACTTGAAGATAGAACTTGAGAGAGATCAATTAGATGAATAAAATTGAAGAATGAAAGTGTTTGTAGGTGTTTTTGGTCGTTGGTGTATGGATTAGATATAAAGGATATGTAATTTTGTTTTCATGTAAATAAGTCATGAATGATTACTCATATTTTTGTAATTTTATGAGATATTTCATGCTAGTTGCCAAATGATGGTTCTCACATATGTTAGGTGACTCACATGGGCTGCTAAGAGCTGATCATTGGAGTGTATATACCAATAGTACATACATCTAAAAGCTGTGTATTGTACGAGTACGAATACGGGTGCATACGTGTAGAATTGTTGATGAAACTGAACGAGGATGTAATTGTAAGCATTTTTGTTAAGTAGAAGTATTTTGATAAGTGTATTGAAGTCTTTCAAAAGTGTATAAATACATATTAAAACACTACATGTATATACATTTTAACTGAGTCGTTAAGTCATCGTTAGTCGTTACATGTAAGTGTTGTTTTGAAACCTTTAGGTTAACGATCTTGTTAAATGTTGTTAACCCAATGTTTATAATATCAAATGAGATTTTTAAATTATTATATTATCATGATATTATCATGTATGAATATCTCTTAATATGATATATATACATTAAATGTCTTTACAATGATAATCGTTACATATATATCTCGTTTAAAAATTATTAAGTTAGTAGTCTTGTTTTTACATATGTAGTTCATTGTTAATATACTTAATGATATGTTTACTTACCATAGTATCATGTTAACTATATATATATCCATATATATGTCATCATATAGTATTTACAAGTTTTAACGTTCGTGAATCACCGGTCAACTTGGGTGGTCAATTGTCTATATGAAACATATTTCAATTAATCAAGTCTTAACAAGTTTGATTGCTTAACATGTTGGAAACATTTAATCATGTAAATATCAATCTCAATTAATATTTATAAACATGGAAAAGTTCGGGTCACTACAGTAAAAACCCCCTTTTATAATAATAATACTACTTTTATATATATTTATATATTTACAAATATAGTTTTTAAAATATAGCGTTAAACTTGGCTAGCTCCCTGTGGAACGAACCCGACCTACTAAAACCTACACTACTGTACGATTAGGTACACTGTCTATAAGTGTTGTAGCAAGGTTTAGGTATATCCACTCTATAAATAAATAAATAAATAACTTGTGTAAAATTGTATCGTATTTAATAGTATTTCATAACAAATATATAACTATTTCGTATACACCTCTACGCACATCATTAACACATTCAGTTGGGGTCTTGTTGGGCACTATTGCTCCTGTGTTTAGATGTTTTACGATAATGAGCTTCAAGTTGGTCACTAATTGGGATGGTAAACATCTAATGGTCTTTAGAGTCGAAAAGTATTGGACCCAAAAATTGTACGAGTGGAAAAGAAGTCATGTTTATTTTCCATCAAGCAGTCGTAGATCACAAAATCTAATCTTTAATTCAAAAAAGTTCGTTGTAAGCATATGCATTAGTTTTCAAAATGTAATCGTTGTATCGTGCAAAGTGATATGGCTCATCTTAGTAGTTATTCTAACTTTCGTTGTGTATTGTCATTACTGTTTGAAGTCACCTGAGGCAAGATTATTTCATCCGCCCATCGACTCAGGGACTGACGACGATATAAACGCAGAACTTAGTAATTACGTTTTACAAATTAACGATGAGATGGTGCTCGCTGAACACACATTGCAGGACATTTCTAATTCTATGAATGTCTTCATATCAAAGGCTGAGAAACAACAAAACGACAATATGCTTAAGCTTATTGAGAAATCTATAGTATTCAATGGATTAGAGATATTTGACGACGATCGCGTTCGACCTCTGCTTTCGGTGGAACTTGTTAATAGTTGGAGCTTACCGATATTAACGTTAACATGCATAGCTATTGCGCTCCCTAATATATGCAAGGATGTGGTTGAAAGCATGGTCAAAAGTGTTGGAGAAGGTCTTTCATACATCCACCTTGTAGAAGAAAGCTTCAATAGAGAAAACGAATACGTAAATATTCGAACAGTCACTATGACATTATGGCATGGGATCGAAAACAATCCCCATTGGTCAAAGAATGCAATAAAAGTAAATACTTTTAAAGGGAAAACAGCAACTGAGGTTCTTAAATGGTTTGCTGAAAAAGCTGAGGAAGAAAGTATCAATCACAAAAAGGTGAAATCTTTTGAGAGATTGATTGCTGCAAATTCAATGTACAGAATTTCACGAACAATCTGTTGAAAATTTAGTGTAATTGTGGGTTTTAATCTACACTTGTAAATGGGTTTGGAGGTACGGAGTGTACACCCATTAAGTGATAGATTACCCGAACCCAAAAGTGGTTTTCCATTATTTACTATCATGACTTGGTCTACCTGAAATTTGACTAAGTGTTTTCAGTACTAAGTTTTCTTAGTAAGCTGAAATTTGGCTAAGTGTTTTGTGCTGGTTGTTCTGCATTGCTGGTCCTTGTGCTGGTTGTTCTGCATTGCTGGTCCCAGTGCTGGTTGTTCTGCGCAGCTGGTCCCTGTGCTGGTTGTTCTGCGCAGCTGGTCCCTGTGCTAGTTGTTCTGCGCAGCTGGTCCTGTTTGCTGGTTCCTCTGCGCTGCTGGTCCTGTTTGCTGGTTCCTCTGCGCTGCTGGTCCTGTTTGCTGACTTTTGCACTGCTGGTCCTGTTTGCTGACTTTTGCGCTGCTGGTCCCTATGCTGACTCCTTTGCGCTGCTGGTCCTTTTGCTGACTTTTGCGCTGCTGGTCCTTAAGAGGCATTAGCAAGAAAACACTTAACACAATTTTGAGTGATTACAGAAGAATTATTCCTGGACCCACTTTTACTTTAATAGTGGAAGGAATAATACTTGTTTATTATAAAGTAATCACTCATACTTTAATAGTTGTAAAATATAATATTTGTTTATTGTAAAAGTAACAATTTTTATTTTAATGATGGAAGTGATAATATTTGTTTATTGTAAAAGTAATAACTTTTACTTTAATGATGGAAGTGATAATATATGTTTATAGAAATATTCTTCCTGTAACTACTTTTGAATATTATAGAAGATACTTTTATTAATCAATCGGCCAATTGATTTTAATAAAAGACTCTTTTATGATTAAGGGTGTATATAAATATATTAACCAATATGCATGAGAGGAGACTCTAATACTCATCTGCAAAAGAGTTCTTGTTTACTGCCAATAACAAGAACTAATCTCTGTCTTATCCCAAAGTGATATTCGTGTAACCCAGGCAATAAGGGTCGAATAATTACTTTCGAAAAGTGATACCACAATTCAGTGATTTATCCGGCTTTCGATTATTTTACCCTGCACGAAAATTAAATAAAACCTCCAACACAATCTTACTTACAGATGAAAGCAACGCAGAACCTATTTGCGAAAAACAGTTTGATCTTTTGAATGGCATGATTACAGACATATTGTCTGCTTGTTTTACCAACATACCACAAATCATAACAATGAAATGCCATGAAAGTGTGATAGAGAAACGAGAGGCGAGTGTCAAGGTTGCTGCAAAGCTACTTGGTAAGACTGTGAAGATATTACAAAACCTAGAGACGTGTGAACTACCGAGTATGGATCCTGATAAGATGGCGTATATCGATGAGTGGCGTAATTATCTGAAGCAATCAATCCCATAAGATGACGTTTTCCTTTAGAAAACAACCCGTTTTTATATGAGTATTTGTTTTTTTCGCAAAAAAAAAAAAAAAAAAAAAAAAAAAAAAAAAAAACTAGCATAAATAAAATAAGTTGTTTCATAGGTTTGTGACTAGTCGTGGAATGTTGAAAAGAATTTCCGAGGATGTTGCAATTAAATGATCATGACATTATTGGTAGGAGACAACGTACATCTTATTGAAAGAAGGTATGCATCAATCGTCATTGACTTGTGTTAACGTTTACTTTTGATTGTGAAATACACCTAGGAAAACCTCATAATTGAGCAGTTGGTGTTGGTGTAGGGCCGTAGGCCATACTAATGACTAATTTTAATTATGATATCTTTAATTATTGATTATGTTATCTTTAATTATGTTATTACTCCCATGGCTTGTAGGAAGTTTCCACCCTACGCAATCCTAACGTGGTGTTTGGGCTTTTTTAACTTATTTGTTGCTAAAAGCATTTATTTGTGATATACATTTTAGACTAAGATGTTGTTTGTTTTTTTAGTTTGCTGATCTTATTATATTTTATGTTTACGCATACGCAGACGTTTTCCTGTAAATTTTTTGTATTTCTGAAAACATAATATAATATAATGTTTTATTCTGTCTGAAATCTTGCAGATTTAGAAATATGTTTCTAACTGCCGTGGACATAATTAAATTACTTTGCAGACATAAAAACAAACAGTCTTCACCCTGCAGCATTCATACAACCTTTAAGCCACATCTTGTTTACAGAGATGATCCGCAGATCTTCAGACAAAAAACATCTTAAGAAACAGAGAACACTTACTAACCATTATCAAGATAGTCTTTCTAACAATATGTCACATACTCAAATTTTGATATGTAGACATTTTAAAAGTGGTAGAGAAAGAGTTTGAAACGATCTAGAGTAGATCGTAATTCCATGTCAACTTTTTTTTAAAATAAAATTATACATTAGGAGGCCATCCACATATATCCTTTTATGTTTATAAACCGCTCATATTTGAAAACAGTTTTACATGCCACCCAACTTTGTATCTGAAATTCGTGTGTATTTACATTTTGTTGATGAATTTTTATGCGAATTTGGCATAGATTAATCAACAAATGAACTTGGTGGTCTCGATGTATAATCCCTTTAAATATTAGAAAGTTCATTTTTCTAGCAGCTAAGGAGATGGAGCTATCAGTCAAAACCTATAGGTTACTGTTGTTAAATCAATTAGTGTAGAGATGAAGCAATAAATTATGAGTGATATATTTTTAATAATTCCATGATAATTGTTGATAATTCTTCGATGATATTTTCAACACTATTTTTTAAAATCCATCATAGATTGTTTTATATACGAGTAATGCACATACTTTCGTAAAATTAGATTTTTTGTGGTGTTTCAAAGTAATGGAAGAAGTTTTGTGAAAATAAGAATAAGGTGTTTTAAAATTTGGTTTGACAAATCTAATCTAAATCTGAATACTTAATCAAATTTAAACCAGTTGAATTCAATCCGAACCAATTTTTATGCCGATTAAATCAAATTTTTGGTTTTCGAATTTTAATTTTTCAAATTTGGTCTAATCGAATTTGAAAACTGTATTCATTTTAAAAATAGTTATATCTATGTAACTTGTATATCATGTAATCAGTGTATATCTTGTAGTTTTTAACGTTGAATGAGATGTTTTTGGTGAAATTTTAATTTGATTGTATTTCCGGTTTAAGTTGAAAACTAAAATGAATTCGCGGTTAAAAAGTTGAACGAGGCCTAAAAGCGGGCAAAAGAAAATAGGAGGGGATAAATCGTAAATAACAGAGGGTTTAAATGAAAAATGAGAGAGAACTAAAAGCGGACAAATGAAAGACAGGGGACTAAATTGAAAATGTCTGATTTGAAATTGAAGGTAAATGAATAAAAAAAACCCGAACCTACGTATTCAACCCAAATCTGACACATGCCGAGCTCGACCCCTAAGCCCATGCTCGGGCCTAAAGCCATTTTCTCTATAATTTGATTTTGCATCGAAAGTTAAAAAAAAAAAAAACGGAAAAAAACAACCAATTAAACGACAGAAAATGTAGGCCGAACTAAAGAAACGCTTTGGGGGCATGTACTTTGGGAGGTGATATTTCCACTTCTTTTTTCTATAAATCCACTACAATTTCATACAATGTTCTATAAATACCCTTCAATAAATACTAATAAGAAATTTATAGAAGATATCTTAAGGACAAGTTAGTAAATTTAACTATATCTATCAAAATTAAGCTTGTAAATATAGTGTTTCCGGACCATCTTGATGACGGTTGGGAGGTTAATCTTTCATGCGTAATGTATAAACACCCATCGATTTGAGGCCCTAAGTCCTAAATCATCCCTCGCTTCCAGTTGATCCTGCTTTCAGATGTGTGAAATTTTTCTGCTACATAAACCCTAGGTTTTCAAATCCGTTCAATTCGATTTGATATTTAGATAGAACAAGCATATTCATTTTACTTGAACTTTTGCTGATCGATTTGTGCTTTTCACATTTTGCATTCAATCTGGGTGGCTATTCAAAATGCTTATCGTCGGTGTATGAGTGTATCTGTTAGTCATCGTCTGTTATTGTTTATTAGTTGACTTGATTTGAATTTTGACTTGTAGATGCCAAACATGCTATTGTATCAGTACTGATTGATTTAGTCTGCGCAAAATTAAAATTAAAACTATGACTTTCATTTTTAAATGTGTAAGCAGTTTGTAAATTGTAATCCTAACACCCCAAGAAGGTATCAAAATTTTGTGTAAAAATCATTCCTGCTTCACCTAAATATGTGAGATCTATCAAACACTACAAATTTAGCTTTGCAGCACATTCATAGGCCCCCTAGATATGTTCTTCTAACTATATATGCTAAGATGAAGTTAGAACGCTAACAATTCACCTTATTGTCCCGAGTATGGGCGTATGAATCAATCAGCGTACATTACCAGTTATCAAGGTTGTACAAGAAAACATAGAAGCACAACCACTTGCCCAACCCAGATACGCCCACGGCCCACTCAACATTTTATTTTCACTAATGGTTTAACATGATATGATTTGAAAGCCAGCAGATGCAATTGTTCTTGCCTTTCAGTTTAAATAGAAAATCAGTTCCTACATTGACTGTCTCTTTAGTACAATTAATTAGTATTTAATATTAAACTTGTGAAATAACCCGTGGAACCACGAGTTTGTTTAAATAAAGTATTTTGCCCCAATTGGTCAAGGGTTGCACGAAATCAATATTGTGATAAGACTAATCCAAACTATCTTTCTTGACCAAAGATAAGAAGTTTCTTACAATTAATTAGTATTCAATAAAGTATTTTGCCCCAATTGGTCAAGGGTTCCACGAAATCAATATTGGGATAAAACTAATTCAAACTATCTTTCTTGACCAAAGATAAGAAGTTTCTTGCAATTGTAGAATGTAGATTTTGATTGTTAGAATGTTGAGAGTGAGTTTGAAATTGTTAAAATTCTGGAACCCTTCTTCAATGAATGAAGATGGATATTTATGATGGGTCAAAAGGTGCAACCAAGAGTTGCAACCTTTCATAATTAGTTATGATTAAAAGTCACAACTTTAGGCCATGCACTTGTTTGAAAGGGTGCATTAGAACACTTATAAACCCTTTAAACAAGTCCAAATACGTCCAGAAATAAAAACTAACTCTTTGTGAAACGTTGCAAAACGTTTTGGTAAGAGTTGCACCAATTTAGTGAAACAACCCAACCCGTATTCAACACGACAATTTTTTTTTTTAAATTAATAAACCATTAACGCCCAATTAAACGGTTACATAACGTAAAACGTTCCATACAACCCATTTAAACAATATCACAAGTTTAATATTTACAAACGGCACAAAGGCCCTTAAACAAATATAATACAAGTTCGACCCGTTAAAAATGATAGTTTTAATCCAAACGACACTTGAGCATGGTTTGTAGCTATACTACCCAAAATACTAGGTCGACTTCAAAAAGCTTCAACAAGCATCCAACAAGGGAAACTAGTGCCCAACAACCCCTTTCCCTTTCTCCGCACATGCATCTAAAAAGATAAACAACGAGAGGGGTAAGCTAACGCTTAATGAGTGCAATAATTATACATATGCATATATAATCTATCTACTTGCATTCACTTACACAATACCGCATACAAGCTAGCAATTTAATTAGCGTACCAATCTCAAGTATAACGCTAGTAACCTCCGACCACACAAGCTAGCATAACAATAGCATATAACACGAACAATATAATTGAAACAACCCAACCCGTATTCCATACGATAAATATTTTTTTTTTTAAATAATACACATTTACGCGCCAATTAAATATGTAAACCATTCCACACGTTTCGTTAAAACATACAACAAGTTTAGTGTTTACAAAAGGCACAAAGGCCATTAACGAATGTGATACAAGTTTGACCAATGCAAAAATGATAGTTTTAAACCAAACAACACATCGAGCATGGTTTGGGACTAAACTACCCAAAACGCTATGCCAACTTCCAAAAGCTCCAACATAACATCATCAAGGGACACCTAGTGCCCAACAACCCCTTTGCCCTTGTCCACACCTGCATCTAAAAAGATAAACAACGAGAGGGGTAAGCTAATGCTTAGTGAATGCAACAATTATACGTTTACATATACAACCTACTTACTTGCAATCACTTACGCATTTACCCGCATACATGCTAGCATTATAAGTAATCATACCATCACAAGTATAACACTAAACCTTCCACCATACGAGCTAGCATAACAATAGCATATAGTTTAAACAATATAATATGCTACAATCCACACACACACAACCATGGTTAACCAAACGAACGAGGGAACGGTGTTTAAAGACCGTTGGAGTTCATAACAACCATTAGTGCACTTAACACTTCGTACACTAACCCCACGGGTGGCATCTTAACAAGTCGATACTTCACCCCGGGTGGTGCCTTAACACTTCGACACTTCACCCCGAGTGGTGTCTTAGCACATCGACACTTCACTCGTTACATCTCTCGGAGTGGCATCTTAACACATCGATACTTCACTCCCGAGTGGTGTCTTAACACATCGACACTTCACTCGCCACGTGAGGAGTGGTGTCTTAACACGTCGACACTTCACAACTCAACTACATAAATAAATACATCATATATGCACGCATATAATTATTCCACTCACCTTAACACTTCGGTGATGATTATGCACTTTCGAAACTTCAAGGCAACGTACCTAATACATAAGTACACATTTAATTACACAACTAGTGGAACTTACCACACTACATATCACTTGAGCATTTAATGACCCATTTGCATTAAATAGCTCATCTACCTCAAAACCGCCCATAAATGGCCAAGACTCATATTAAATCACTAAAGCTAGTGATTTAAGTCTACTAACATTAATTAATCGCAACTTAGGGTAATTCATACCCATTTCACCCAAACTAGGTCAACATTACCCCTTTTGACCCATTTTAACACTCTTTCAACATTAAACAAGTGTTTTAAAGCTTAACAACACCATTAATACTTACAAATCTTAAATCATAAGGCCAAACCCTAGGTTATAGCTATTTAAGATTTCCTTTCACCCACATAACCCAAGTTCACCCATTTTAACCCCAAATGGGTCATACAAGTCTCTAGTAACCAAAACCCTAGCCATTAACCAATTAAAACTCAAAACTTAGAGTTAGAACTTACCGAGACTATTAACGGGTAGCTAGAGACAAGAGGAACAACTTTAATTCTTGCTCCAAAGATCAACCCTCAATCCTTCACTCTCAAATCTCACCTTTAATTCAATTGGGTTTTAAGTTTTGGGAGAGAAAATAGAAAGAAAAGGGAAAAGAAATTCAATTAAATGAACAAGTGGATGAGATTTAATGCTCCCATCAGACTTACACGTCAAATTACCAATTTGCCCCTTAAATTCCCTTAAAATGAGCTAAGTCCGGATTCTGTCCAGCAGGACTGCCGCGGCGCGGCCCAATTCGTCGCGGCGCGACATTCAACATGAAAATTGACCCTTCTTAACCCTCATTCTGTTCCTGGTTTGCTTGTTATGCCGCGGCGGGGACCATTTTGTCGCGGCGCGGCCTAAGGCTGTAACTGAGCAGCTAGACCATCTTAAACAAATTTCAACATTAATTAATTTTGTACATTTCAAACCCGCTTCCTATTCTCACCTAACCTTCAACTATAGTCTCGCAAGACTTAACGCTATCAAAACCCACATATAGACTTGCTTATGCACACATTATCAAGTATACACATACATATATATATCTATACATATATTCATACATTTACGCTTAAGCTAACGAGTTATAAACGTACAAATGATTAAGTATGTACCTTTCAATACGTACGGGAAAAACGGGATGTTACAACTCTCCCCCACTTGAATCGGAGCGTGTCCTCACGATCCAAGCCGCATGACAAGCCGGAAGATAGACCAAGACAAACACTTCGGATTCCCATGTAAACTCGGAACCCTTTCGATGTCGCCATTGCACCTTGAAAGTTCTAATTTCCTTGTTTCACAACATCTTAACCTTCTCATCAAGGATTGCAACCGGTTCTTCCGCATACTCTAGCTTGTTATTCAACGTAATCTCATCTAAAGGCACCCAAGTCGAGTCATCCACAAGACACTTACGAAGATGGGAAACATGAAACGTGTTATGGATTCCCGTAAGTTCTTCGGGTAACTCTAGTCGATAAGCAACCTCACCAACACGTGTCGAAACCTTGAAAGGACCAATAAACCGAGGAGCTAACTTTCCTCGTTTCTGAAACTGGATAACACCCTTCCATGGAGAAACCTTAAGCATCACCATGTCACCTTCTTGAAACTCAATCGTTCTCCTACCTTTATCGAAATAATTTGTGCCGCTTTAAGTCGAGCCCGAATCATCTCAATCTTACAATTCGTCTCCAAAACCAAATCGGAGCTCCCGATCTCTATTTGACCCACTTCTCCCCAACAAATGGAAGTTCGACACCTACGCCCATAAAGCATCTCATACGGTGGCATCCCAATACTAGTGTGGTAACTATTATTGTACGAGAATTCCACCAATGGCAAGTGCTCATCCCAACTTCCACCAAAATCAATAATACACGCCCTTAACATATCCTCCAACGTTTGGTTCGTACGATCGGTTTGACCGTCCGTTTGAGGATGATACGCCGTGCTCATTTTCAATTGAGTACCCATATCTTCATGAAACTTGTTCCAAAACCGGGACGTAAAACGAGTATCTCGATCCGAAACAATAGATATAGGAACCCCATGTCTCGATATCACCTACTTGATAAACAACTTGGATAAAGTCTCCGATGATATCGTTTCCCGAATGGGAAGAAACAAAGCACTTTTCGTCAATCGATCAACTATCACCCAAATCGTATCATATTGGGTTCTCGCCGTCTTCGGTAACTTAGTAATGAAGTCCATGGTAATGTGCTCCCATTTCCATTTCGGGACTTCCAAGGGTTGTAACTTACCGTACGACTTTTGATGTTCGGCTTTAACTTGCAAACACGTGATGCATTGTTCAACATACTTAACCACATCACGTTTCATACCGGGCCACCAATAATCTTTCTTCAAGTCATAGTACATCTTTGTTGCACCCGGATGAATGGAATACTTTGACTTATGTGCTTCATCTAGTAGCACTTGTCGATTACCACCCATCTTAGGTACCCACACTCTTCCTTGAAATGACAACAAACCACGCGAGCCCATAGTAATGAACTCCGTTTGCCCCACAATCCGCTCTTCATGCTTGTTGTGAACATACGCTTCTATTTGAATCTCACCAAGGTTTACAAGGAAATCGTTAGTAATAATCATGCGTAACGATCCTACTCGTATCGCCGGATGTTGACTCTTTCGACTCAACGCATCCGCGACCACGTTCGCCTTTCCTGGATGGTAAAGTATCTCACAATCATAATCCTTTACCACATCCATCCACCTACGTTGACGATAATTCAAATCTCGTTGAGTAAAGAGATGTTTCAAACTCTTATGGTCCGAATAAATCGTACACTTGACACCATACAAGTAGTGGCGCCAAATTTTCAACGCATGAACCACCGCCGCCAATTCAAGATCGTGAGTCGGGTATCTCTTTTCGTGTTCCTTTAATTGTCGAGAGGCGTAAGCGATGACTTTACCTCTTTGCATCAAAACACACCCGAGCCCATTTAAAAAAGCATCACAATAAACCGTCATGTCTTCTACCCCTTCCGGCAACACTAACACCGGAGCTTGACACAATTTCTCTTTTAACAATTGAAAAGCGATTTCTTGCTCGTTCTCCCAATTGAACCTTACGCTCTTCCTCGTCAATTTAGTCAAAGGAGAAGCAATCTTAGAAAAGTATTGGATGAACCGACGATAATAACCGGCCAATCCGAGAAAGCTTCGGATTTCCGTAGGCGTAGTCGGTTGTCCCCAACTCTTCACCGTTTCTATCTTCCCCGGGTCTACTTGAATTCCTTCTCGATTCACAATATGGCCAAGGAATTGAACTTCCCTTAGCCAAAATTCACATTTGGAGAATTTTGCATACAATTTCTCCTTCCGCAATGTCTTCAACACTTCACGCAAATGGTGCTCATGTTCCTTCATACTCTTAGAATAAACAAGTATGTCGTCGATGAACACAATTACCGACTTGTCCAACATAGGTTGGCACACTCGGTTCATAAGATCCATGAATGCCGCCGGTGCATTCGTAAGACCAAAAGGCATAACTACAAACTCATAATGCCCATAACGCGTTCGAAAAGCCGTTTTCTCTATGTCTTCCTCACGGACCCGCACTTGATGATAGCCGGACCGTAAGTCAATCTTAGAAAAATACGTTGCACCTTGGAGTTGGTCAAACAAATCGTCAATCCGAAGCAATGGATAACGATTCTTGATCGTCACTTTATTCAACTCCCTATAATCGATGCACATCCGCATACTTCCATCTTTCTTTTTCACAAACAAAACCGGAGCACCCCATGGCGAGGAGCTCGGTCGAATGAAACCCTTCTCAAGCAACTCTTGGGTTTGATTTAACAACTCTTGCATTTCCGTTGGTGCTAAACGATAAGGAGTTTTAGCAATGGGAGTAGCTCCCGGAACCAACTCAATGCGAAATTCTACTTGTCTTTCCGCCGGAACACCCGGTAACTCATCCGGAAAAACGTCTTCAAACTCATTAACCACCGGAATTTTACGAATGGGTGGTGGCTCATCACGAGTATCAACTACATGAGCGAGATAACATACACCACCACTCTTGAGAAAACGTCGTGCCCGTGCATAAGTGCATAATGGTACGAGTCTTCTTCATTTATCACCATGAATAATCAACTCTCCCCCACTTGGGGTTCTCACACGAATGAACTTATCATGGCATGCAATATCGGCTCTATAACGATCGAGCCAATCCATGCCAACAACAATATCAAACTCACCCAAAGTCATCGGAATGAGATCGATTTTAAACGTTTCGGTACCAAACACAACATTACAATCTTTACACACATCAACCCCTAGCACCGTCTTACCATCCGCTATTTCAACTTCTACCAGATGACTTAACTTAGCTAGCGGTTTGTTAAGCTTAGACACAAATCGAGGCGATAAAAAAGACAAATTAGCACCGCTATCAAATAATATCTTTGCCAGATTAGAGTTAACCATGAAAGTACCTGAGATAACTTCATTGGAATGCCTGGCCTCATCATTGGTCATCAAATAATTCCGCCCCTTAGCCGTGCCCGCCACCTTCTCTAACCTCTTAACATGATCACCCCGCAAGTCAGGACACTCCGGCCTCTTATGCCCTTCTTTACCGCAATTAAAACAAGTGAGCGTGGTTGTGGTTGATTGTTTCGGGCACTCACGAGCCATGTGCCCCCTTTGCCCACAATTGTAGCAAGCATAAGTAAAATCACCGGAAGCACCCTTCTTAAC
Source organism: Rutidosis leptorrhynchoides (assembly GCF_046630445.1). Classification (NCBI taxonomy): domain Eukaryota; kingdom Viridiplantae; phylum Streptophyta; class Magnoliopsida; order Asterales; family Asteraceae; genus Rutidosis; species Rutidosis leptorrhynchoides. The sequence goes on along the minus strand of NC_092337.1, from coordinate 401,799,765 downwards.
ACTACCAACACTCTCGGAGCCCTTCTTGTGCTTCTTGTTAGAAAAGTTCGAATGACTAGTAGCTTCAAACCTCTTTTTGCCGAAGGTAAAGCCACTCTTTCTCAAGATGAGCGACTCGAAACCTTTGGCCATATCAAACAACTCATCAAAACTCTTCACCACATTCACACTTATCTTCTCTTGATAATTATCATTCAAGATTCGGTAAAAGTCTTCCTTCAATATTTTATCATTCCCGACATACTCCAGGCAAAATTGAGTTTTCGACAAGTAAACGGATTTAAGAGTATTCAAATCCATCGACCCTTGCCTCAAGGAACGTAACTCGTCCTTAAGCCTAGTAAGATCGGCCGAAGTTCGGTACTCTTGGAAGAACTCCGTTTTGAACTCATCCCAAGTAAAATCCATGCATTGTTCTTCGCCATAAACTTGGATTTTTGCATCCCACCATAGCTTCGCATCACCTCTTAGCATGCTACAACCATACCTTGTCTTTTTATCAATCGGGCATTCACAAGTTCGAAAGGCCCCCTCCATATCGGAGATCCACCGGGCACTCTTTAACGGGTCTCTTTCGCCCTTAAAAGTAGGTGGTTGAGCATCCTTAAAGTTCTTATAGAGAAAGTCACGTCTTCCCACATTATCTTCATGTAGGACAGCTTTAACTTGTTCTTTGACTACATTGACCAATTGTTCGTCAATTGAGTCTAGGAACATCTTCTTGATATCCACAAGGTACTCCGCCTTTTGACTTTTAAGAATGGCCTCAATCTTGGCCGTCAACTCGGCGTCCTCACTAGTGCCCCCATTTTCGGTGACGTGTCCGTTTCTCATCTTCATTCTATAAAACGGAAAAGATTTAAACAACGAACGAAACAAAAGGACATAACATGTATGCATATACGTATACCCCACACTTCTCCATCTTACTCAACAATCGTCGTACATTACTTGTTTGACACGATTTGCGCCCGTAACAATGGTAGCTAATCATTGTTACGCGAGCACGTCGCATTAAATTGCTAGTACAACGTCCATCTCGCTTGATGATTGCTAAACACAACACAAATCAATTAGCACGAGGTTAGTTCACATAACCAAAGCACTAACAATTCCCGATTAGACCCAAAGTCCTACAAGTCCCGCATGAAAGCGCATGCACAATAAAGTCTAAGTCTAGGCACCTATCTCAAGTCACCTAAATCCCTTAGACCATGCTCTGATACCACTTGAAACAACCCAACCCGTATTCCATACGAATTTTTTTTTTAAAATAATACACATTTACGTGCCAATTAAATATGTAACCATTCCACACGTTTCGTTAAAACATACAACAAGTTTAGTGTTTACAAAAGGCACAAAGGCCATTAACGAATGTGATACAAGTTTGACCAATACAAAAATGATAGTTTTAAACCAAACAACACATCGAGCATGGTTTGGGACTAAACTACCCAAAACGCTAGGCCAACTTCCAAAAGCTCCAACATAACATCATCAAGGGACACCTAGTGCCCAAAAACTCCCTTGCCCTTGTCCACACCTGCATCTAAAAAGATAAACAACGAGAGGGGTAAGCTAATGCTTAGTGAGTGCAACAATTATACGTTTACATATACAACCTACTTACTTGCAATCACTTACGCATTTACCGCATACATGCTAGCATTATAAGTAATCATACCATCACAAGTATAACACTAAACATTCCACCATACTAGCTAGCATAACAATAGCATATAGTTTAAACAATATAATATGCTACAATCCACACACACACAACCATGGTTAACCAAACGAATGAGGGAACGGTGTTTAAAGACCGTTGGAGTTCATAACAACCATTAGTGCACTTAACACTTCGTACACTAACCCCACGGGTAGCATCTTAACACATCGATACTTCACCCCGGGTGGTGCCTTAACACTTCGACACTTCACCCCGAGTGGTGTCTTAGCACATCGACACTTCACTCGTTACATCTCTCGGAGTGGCATCTTAACACATCGATACTTCACTCCCGAGTGGTGTCTTAACACATCGACACTTCACTCGCCACGTGAGGAGTGGTGCCTTAACACGTCGACACTCAACTACACAAATAAATACATCATATATGCACGCATATAATTATTCCACTCACCTTAACACTTCGGTAATGATTATGCACTTCCGAAACTTCAAGGCAACGTACCTAATACATAAGTACACATTTAATTACACAACTAGTGGAACTTACCACACTACATATCACTTGAGCATTTAATGACCCATTTGCATTAAATAGCTCACCTACCTCAAAACCGCCCATAAATGGCCAAGACTCATATTAAATCACTAAAGCTAGTGCTTTAAGTCTTCTAACATTAATTAATCGCAACTTAGGGTAATTCATACCCATTTCACCCAAACTAGGTCAACATTACCCCTTTTGACCCATTTTAACACTCTTTCAACATTAAACAAGTGTTTTAAAGCTTAACAACACCATTAATACTTACAAATCTTAAATCATAAGGCCAAACCCTAGGTTATAGCTATTTAAAATTTCCTTTCACCCACATAACCCAAGTTCACCCATTTTAACCCCAAATGGGTCATACAAGTCTCTAGTAACCAAAACCCTAGCCATTAACCAATTAAAACTCAAAACTTAGAGTTAGAACTTACCGAGACTATCAACGGGTAGCTAGAGACAAGAGGAACAACTTTAATTCTTGCTTCAAAGATCAACCCTCAATCCTTCACTCTCAAATCTCACCTTTAATTCAATTGGGTTTTAAGTTTTGGGAGAGAAAATAGAAAGAAAAGGGAAAAGAAATTCAATTAAATGAACAAGTGGATGAGATTTAATGCTCCCATCAGACTTACACGTCAAATTACCAATTTGCCCCTTAAATTCCCTTAAAATGAGCTAAGTCCGGATTCTGTCCAGCAGGACTGCCGCGGCGCGGCCCAATTCATCACTGCGCGACATTCAACATGAAAATCGACCCTTCTTAACCCTCATTCTATTCCTGGTTTGCTTGTTATGCCGCGGCGTGGACCATTTTGTCGCGGCGCGGCCTAAGGCTGTAACTGAGCAGCTCGACCATCTTAAACAAATTTCAACATTAATTAATTTTGTACATTTCAAACCCGCTTCCTATTCTCACCTAACCTTCAACTATAGTCTCGCAAGACTTAACGCTATCAAAACCCACATATAGACTTGCTTATGTACACATTATCAAGTATACACATACATATATATATATATATATATATATATATATATATATATATATATATATATATATATATATCTATACATATATTCATACATTTATGCGTAAGCTAACGAGTTATAAATGTACAAATAATTAAGTATGTACCTTTCAATACGTACGGGAAAAACGGGATGTTACAATAATATACTACACTACAATACACAACCATGGTTAACCAACCTTACAAAGGAAATGGTACTCGAATTTCCCATCGGTGTTCATAACAACCGTTAGTGTACAACAACATATATCACTAACCCTGTGACGAAACGACAACACATATCCATTTACAAACCGTTAGTGTACAACGACATATATCACTAACTTGGATAACACATATCCGTTCATAAAACCCGTTAGTGTACTACGACATATATCACTAACTCAGACAACACATATCCGTACATACAAATAAATACATTATATACATACATGTATACTTATCCCACTCACCTTATCATGCCGGTGGTGATTTAATACTTCCGTAAGCCTCAAAGCAAGTACCTAATACATTAAGTACACCAATCAACATATAACTAGTGGAATTAACCACCAATGCTTAACTCTTGAGCATTTAATGACCCAAATGCATTAAATGACTCACTTACACCAAAATCGTCCATTAATGGCCAAGATTCATCATGAATCACGAAAAGCTAGTGATTAAAGTCTACTAACACCAACTAACACAAATTATGGGTATTTCATACCCATCTCACCCAACTAGGTCAACAATCGCCCATTTGATCCATTTTAACACTTAGACTTACAAATTTTGGCCAAACTTAACTCATTAACAATCTTTCATCATTTCACAAGTGTATTAGTGACTAACAACACAATTAACACTTGCAAATCTCAATTTACATGACCAAACCCTAGATTAACACCATTTGGGTTTCCTTGCATTAAATTAACCCAAATTCACCCATTAAATCCCCAAATGGGTCTTACAAGTCTCAAATGACCAAACCCTAGCCATAAATCAACTAAAACTCAAAACATGGAGTTAAGACTTTCCAACACTATCAAGTCATAGCTAAGAACGAGGAGAACAATTTTCCTTCTTGCTCCAAAGATCAAATCACAAATCTTCACTCTCAAATCTTACTTTGAATCTAAATGGGTTTTGTGTTTTGAGAGAAAATAGAGAAAGAAAATGGAAAAGGAAATGAAGAAATGAGATAAGTGGCTGGGATTTGAGCCACAATCTGATCCATACGCGAAAAGACGAAATTACCCTTGGATTACCCTTTTTAAAAAGCTGAATTCGGAATCAGACCCGCAGGTCCGTCGCGGCGCGAACTCAATTGCCTCGGTGCGATAATACACATAAAATTCGAGCTGTTTAAATCCATTCCTGATTTTGATTTGAGTGCAACGTCGCGTCGCGACCAGAGCCCTCGAGGCGTGGCAATGGCCTACAACTGACCAATTTCGACTACTTTAAATCAACTATAGATTTATACGACTTGTGCACCTCATACACGCTTCGTATATACACTTAGACTACCCCACAAGGTCTCACGCGACTCAATACACTCATAACCCACGCATATACCTATACATGTATACACCCTCAAGCGTGTATATATATATATATATATATATATATATATATATATATACACCCTCAAGCGTGTATATATATATATATATATATATATATATCTCGTATACATAAAATCAACACTTTAAACATTTAAACACAAATACGGTCAAGTATAAACATTCTAAAGATCAATTACGTACCTTAAATCTCATGTGGGAAAAACGGGATGTTACAACTCTCCCCCACTTGAATCGGAGCGCGTCCTCGCGATCCAAGCCGCATGACAAGCCGGAAGGTAAACCAAAACGAACTCTTCGGATTCCCACATAAACTCGGAACCCTTTCGATGACGCCATTGGACCTTAAAGGTCCTCACTTCCTTGTTACGCAACAATTTAACCTTTTCATCAAGAATAGCTATCGGTTCTTCAACATACTCTAGCTTGTTGTTCAAGGTAATCTCATCTAACGGCACCCAAGTCGAGTCATCCGCAAGACAATTACGGAGATGGGAAACATGAAATGTGTTATGGATTCCCGCAAGTTCTTCAGGTAACTCTAGTATATAAGCAACCTCGCCAACACGAGCCAAAACTTTGAAAGGACCAATAAACCGAGGAGCTAACTTTCCTCGTTTTCGAAACTGAATAACGCCATTCTATGGCAAAAACTTAAGCATCACCATGTCACCTTCTTGAAACTCAATCGGTCTCCTACCTTTATTGGCATAAGATTTTTGTCTATCTTGCGCCGCCTTAAGTCGAGCCCGAATCATCTCAATCTTACTATTCGTCTCTAGGACCAAATCGGTACTCCCGATTTCTCGTTGACCCACTTCACCCCCAACAAATAGGAGTTCGACACCTACGCCCATAAAGCATCTCATAAGGTGACATTCCAATACTAGTGTGGTAACTACTATTGTACGAGAATTCCACCAATGGTAAGTGCTCATCCCAACTACCACCAAAATCAATAACGCACGCCCTTAACATATCCTCTAACATTTGATTTGTACGCTCGGTTTGACCATCCTTTTGAGGATGATACACCGTGCTCATCTTCAATTGAGTACCCATATCTTCATGAAACTTATTCCAAAACCGAGACGTGAAACGAGTATCTCAATCTGAAACAATAGATTTAGGAACCCCATGCCTCGATATCACCTCCTTGATAAATAACTTGGACAAGGTCTTCGACGATATCGTTTCCCGAATGGGAAGAAACAAGGCACTCTTTGTCAATCGATCAACTATCACCCAAATCGTATCAAATTGGGTTCTCACCGTCTTTGGTAACTTGGTAATGAAGTCCATGGTAATGTGCTTCCACTTCCATTTTGGAACTTCCAACGGTTGTAACGTACCATACGGATTTTGGTGTTCGGCCTTGACTTGTAAACACGTGACGCATTGTTCAACATACTTAACAACATCACGTTTCATGTCGGGCCACAAATACTCCTTCTTCAAATCAAGGTACATCTTTGTTTCACCCGGATGACCGGAATACTTTGACTTATGTGCTTCATCAAGTAGCACCTTTCGGAAATCGCCCATCTTAGGTACCCACACTCTACCTTGAAAGGACAACAAACCATGCGGGCCTAAGGTAATGGACTCCGTTTGCCCCATGATTCGTTCCTCATGCTTGTTGTTAACAAAAGCTTCAATTTGAATCTCACCGAGCTTCACAAGAAAATCGTTAGTAACAATCATGCGTAACGATCCTACTCATATTGCCAGATGTTGACTCTTTTGACTTAACGCATCCGCGACCATGTTCGCCTTACCCGGATGATAAAGTATCTCACAATCAGAGTCCTTTACTACATCCATCCACCTACATTGACAATAATTCAAATCTCTTTGGTTAAAGAAGTGTTTCAAACTCTTATGATCTGAATAAATCGTACACTTGACACCATATAAGTAGTGGCGCCAAATTTTCAATGCATGAACCACCGCCGCCAATTCAAGATCATGAGTCAGGTATCTCTTTTTGTGTTCCTTTAGTTGTTGAGAGGCGTAAGCGATGACTTTACCTCTTTGCATTGAAACACACCCGATCCCATTTAGTGAGGCATCACAATAAACCGTCAAATCTTCAATCCCCTCCAGTAACACCAACACCGGAGCTTGACACAATTTCTCCTTTAACAATTGAAAAGCAATTTCTTACTCGTTTTCTCATTGAAACCTCACATTCTTCCTTGTCAACTTCGTTAACGGAGAAGCGATTTTAGAAAAGTCTTAGATAAACCGACGATAATAACCGGCCAATCCGAGAAAACTTCGAATTTCCGTAGGCGTAGTCGGTTTCCCCTAATTCTTCACCGCCTCTATCTTCCCCGGATCTACTTGAATGCCTTATTTATTCACAATATGGCCAAGGAATTGAACTTCCCTTAGCCAAAATTCACATTTGGAGAATTTTGCATACAACTTCTCCTTCCGCAACGTCTTCAATACTTCACGCAAATGGTGCTCATGTTCCTGCATACTCTTTGAATAGACAAGTATGTTGTCAATGAACACAATTACCGACTTGTCCAACATAGGTTGGCACACTCGGTTTATAAGATCCATGAATGCCACCGGTGCATTTGTAAGACCAAATGGCATAACCACAAACTCAAAATGCCCGTAGCACATTCGAAAAGCCGTTTTCTATATGTCTTCCTCACGGACCAGCACTTGGTGATAGCCGGACCGTTGATATGCTACAAACGATATGGCCGAAATGGACGGTTTTATTCATGCGGTGTCGTTAGGCCGCAGGACGTCTGATTCAGTTGATCAGGGCAGCACACAGTGGTTTTGTTTATTTATATTATGCGGGGCCTAAATTTACTTTTACTTTCTAAGGTGTATAAGGTGTAAGTTAACCTAGTGTCGTATTTTTGATGATTAATGAATTGAAGATCAAGTGGATAATTGTCTTTTAGTTAAATTACCTAGATAAAAGATAATAGTTGATTTTAGCTAAAGGTCCTAAATGCAGAAAAGTAAATAAAGTGGAAGGATATCTGGAGTATGCAGATCAGAGAATTGTTGACCATGATATCAGTATTGGGTTAGGGAAAGGTAATTATTCTTATGTTAAGACTATGCTTGGAATGATGTAGATCTGGTTGGATGAGCCAATTACACAGACCTACTTGTCTCTGAACTCTCGGAGTTCTCTTTGAGCAATGAGAAGTATCTCACTTGGTCGTATAATTGAAAGGTAACAATACCACGAAGGTTATCCTCAGTAAAGTACTAGGTTTATTAGTGAGTTAAGCTCTAATCGTAACCCTCGTTATCAGTTTAGGTAACTGAATAACAACGTGTCGTTTTGATTGAACACTGATCACAAACGGAAGGAATCTGTCGGTTTAAGTTGGCAAAACCTTAAATGAAAACTAACAACCATTCCATCATACTAATGAGATCACAACAATTCAAATATTATACAGCATTACAGTTAACATACTGATAATAAAGCAGATAGAAACCTAATGAATACCTAAACAGTTGATATGACTAAGACCTAGGGCAACAATCAAACAAGAACATGCAATGGGCTTGGGTCATACAGTAAAGGCACTAACTAGATCTTAACAGATCCTAAGAGGTCTCTTTGGAACAGTCAATAGGCATACTAGGTCATTCATGTCTCAATTCCTAAGTTCCGTGTCCTAAAAGTGCATTAGATGCCTCTCGGGAACTCCGGCCATACCGAGTTCATAGAATCTTCAGATACAGTATAACTAGGAGTCTTAATCCTCTGAAGTAGCTAATTTCATATAGGTAGATAAGTCCTAATCACAACCTAGGTTGGTCAATCCTTAAGATGCTAGCATACAAATCTATCAAACTTCCTAGTTCAGTATTATAACAGTAATCGTACTAAATTAACATAATTACGCTAACCCAAACTTCTGTCATGGAAACATACAGATTAATTAAGTTATCATGGTAATATCGGAACACATTATTAAACATAAAAAGTAAGAACATATGTTTAATACAAAAGACAAGCATTTCGGATAAAAACCTGAAAAGGCCGAAGAAATCTGCCCGAGATCGCAGGGACTTTTCGGGATATCTTCCAGAAAATAAAAGCTAAGCTAACTACTACTAAAGACTAACTAAAAGTTTGAAAATATGAAATGTATTACAAATTTTGTGTGTGTTGGAATGGATGGATAGAGCCCTTTAAATAGACTAAATTTTTTCCTGCAAACGGCTGGCAAGCCGTTTGGCACGCCGTATTTGGTAAGCCATTTGCAAGGCAAGCCGTTTATCGAGCCTGTTTGCCTGACCGTTTGCCATACTGGCAAGCTGTCTGGCAAGCCATATGGCAGGCCTTTTTTGTGCCTGGTCATCCTTGATTCACTGGATCGTAACTTGATTTCTTGTCTTTCACCGTTTTTGCTCTAGAATCTTCGTTTTAGCTCTGTTTTACTTGATTCTTTTTGCATCGCCTTCGTAATTAATTAATCTACAAAATCAACTGGAAAAGTGATAATTTTGCCGACAAAGTTTTAATCTTTATTGTTCTAAGGCTTAATATTGGGGATAAAAACGTGACTTTTTGCCCGATATCAAATACCCCACACTTGGCTTTGTTTGTCCTCAAGCAAAAAGCGGGAATATAAGGATCTTTCTAATAGACTCTCCCTTACCCTACCCGTAGATCTTTTTATTATGCCTTCATCAGAAGTTGGTACATCTTTCTAAAGTATTAGAAAAAGTTTCGAGCTTCGATGATTTGGTCGTTAGATTTCAATTGCGTCCATAGTGAAAAAGGCATACTTTCCAACTCTCAGATGTAGAGTATACATGATCAGGCTCCTCACTAGCGGACCACTCATATCACTCAAGTGTTTAGGGTGTCCTGTTATAATTGTATTGTCGCTCAGAAGCCAGTCGTGTAACAGTTCTCATCATAGGCTTGGTAAAACATCGATATCTCCACCGGTTAAGTAAGGATGACAATGATCTTCTTCCTAAGCATTCTTTCATGAGGAAGACGGGTTACAGGGTTTGGTTGGGAAATTATGGATTGGTGAAAGGTATCAAGATCTTTTGATTTTTGAGAGAATTGATAGACTTTGATTCTTCAGAGTATCCATTTTGGATAGAGAACGACTCAGAATTCCGCAAAAGTTTTCTTCAGAAGAGGCGGATTTTGCTAAGACTTTGTCTAGAATTTTCTTTTGCTCTTCCAGTATTCTTCGTCAGGGCATCTTCTCGGGTTTTTCTTTGCCTTATTTATGGAGACTTTGCTCTAGAGACTTTGCTCTTTCATAATCATTTCATTTTTTTTTTCGGCATACCCTTTCTTCATAACTTTTGTCTTTCGTTCCTGGTGCCCAGAGAGGAAGTGATAATCCACTGAAAATAGGTCTTTGACCTATAAAAAACAATCAGGGGTTCGGAATCTTTTAACAAGTGCTTTTGAAGCGAATTTGATCGATCTATCTCTGTATTAATCTTTGGATCTTTTGATGAATGGAAAGGGGAGTGAATGTGAATGGTGTATTTTGGGAGTGAATTTGGGGTGAATATTTCTGATTCATCAACTCTTTATGTGAGTTGGTCGGTTTAAATTGCGTGGAGTGGAAACAGAAATGGAGGGCTTTTTATCTTCTCTATTCAGAATGATTTCGGAAGGAGTATCGCACCTGCACCACGTATGGCGCTCACTAACCATTGGTCTTGAAACGTATGTCTGAAACAAGTTCTAACTTGAACCGTACACCGACACGCTCATCAATAATAACAAAGTACTGTAGATTTGATGGGTCATACAGATACTTTGGGTCCAAGATTCCTTACCTTTTTGGGAGTAGGGTCGTGCTCGATCATGCGTAGCCTTTTACATATTTTCTTAAAAGAAATCTTTTGACACAAAACATATGTTTCAGCTTAATCTTTCCGTTATAATAAATGTTCTAAAAATCGATTTCTAGCAATTTTATTAGATCTTTTGGGCAAAAACAAAGCAAGAATTTTTCGAAATTACCCAATATCCATTGCTTAATTACTTTTGGACAATAGAATTTTTCAAAACTTGGCATTTTATGGTTACTCGACTATTAAAACCTTTGACCTTTAAAACCCTTACCCATTCCCCCACACTTAGAAGAACATTGTCCCTAATGTTCTCTGGAAAGAAATTTTAATACTTTATAACTTAAGGACATTGACTTCTAAAATTCTAAGTCAGTTGTGGGGGTTACCCCACACTTAGAGATTTTAGTGCGTTATAATCGAAATAGGTTTGAGGAAGGATTACTTCCCTATGGTCGTGTTACTTTCCTAGTGCTGGGCCTTCCTACGGTCAATCTCCTAGGGACCAGTCTCTTTTGATAATATTTCTGCATGAAGAACACAAAGAGAAAGACAGCATTTCCACTATATATAACTTTTCAGTACAATACTTCAAAAAGATAAAACTAATTGATAAAGTAAAGAGAAAGTAGTCTATGGGATACTATCCTGGTCAATGTGCTGAGTCGGCTCTGCGAAGTAACTGAAGATCTCATCATCATCCTCTAGTGTCGGCAAGTACTTGAGAGGTTGCCCTATATCTAACTCAGGGCCTAGTAGTGAATCCAGACATAAGTCTGATGGCAACTCCATGTGGGATAAACTCGAGAAAGGCTCCTCGTCAGGTATGCTCCCAGTGATCTCAAATGCCTGGGCCGTTGGTGGCTCAACTGAAATGGGAATAGTGACTAGGTGACAACCCTCAGGTAACTCAGTGACTGGAACTGGCTCGGTAGCTGGAGCAGGTGGCGTGATAGGAATAGGAGTAGCATGTGCAGGCATGGCAGCTGAGGCAACTGAGTGAACTGAGGCCGGTGTGGAATGCCTGGGCGTAGCTTGTCGTGTCGGCTGAACATGGCGCGCTAGCCTAAATGAAGACGGGCTCAGAGTACTGCGTGGCATCCCCTCGCGCTGGAGGTATGCTCTGAGAGCTCGGTAGAGTCTCTGCTGATCTCTGAGTAGTGCCCATGCAACATCAGGGTCACTTAAGGTGGCTCCGTAATGTATCACCGTCTGTGACTTATGTGTCTCTGGTAGCTGTGTGTGCTCGGCTGGTCTCCTGGCTAAATGTCTAGATCGTCGAACGAGAGGAGCTGGCAGTGCTGTGCCGATATCCTCCTCAACGCTCTCCAATATCAATCGCCTTGGGCCTAATTGCCCTGTTGATGGCCTGTTCTGATCAGCACTGCTTTCGGAGGAATAAACTCTAGGAGTTCTCCTCCTACGAACTGGGATGTAAGCTGAAGCTCCTGAACTTGGCATTTTTGCCTGAACACATTCAACAAACTTGTAAGTACTAAGCGCAAGTATGGCGCTTAGTTGTTAGTACACAGAGATAATATTTTAAGACTAAAAATAATTGAAATAAAAGTAAAAAGGATAAGCAAGGGGTGCCTCGCAAGAGCGCTTTATTTATCAAGTCGTTACAGCTCAACTTTTCCTTGTCAGATCTTCAGAATGGATCAAAGGAGAAGAGGTGCTCCTCCTTATCGTGGTCTTCTGGATAAGCTTTTAACCAGTGACCGTTGACTTTGAAGTTGCCAGTAGGTCCTTCTAATTCCACGGCTCCGTGTGGAAAAGCATGTATAACTTTGTATGGGCCACTCCATCTTGATCTAAATTTTCCAGCGAACTTCTTGAACCGAGAATTGAAGAGCAGAACTTTTTTCTCCAGGGGCGAACTTTGTAGGAATCAATTTTGTGTCATGTGTAAGCTTCGTTCGTTCCTTGTAGATGTATGACGTTTCATATGCTTGGTCTCTCAATTCGGCGAGTTCGTTCATTTGCATTTTCCGATGCTTTGTGGTGACTGAGGGATCGAGGTTGCAGGTCTTCAGCGCCCAGAGAGCTTTATATTCAAGTTCCAGTGGAAGGTGACAAGTTTTTTCATAGATCATTCGGTAGGGTGTAGTTCCTAGAGGATTCTTGTAAGCAGTCCGGAATGCCCACAAAGCATTGTCTAGTTTTTTGGCCCATTTATTTCCATGATGGCCTACAGTTCATTCTAAGATTCTTTTGAGTGCTCTGTTCGTGACCTCTGCTTGTCCGTTGGCCTGCGGATGATAGGCAGTGGACATTTTGTGGGTAATTCTGTATTGTTGCATCACCTTCATAAATTGAGTATTACAGAAGTGTGTGCCTCTATCACTTATTATAGCACATGGAGCTCCAAATCTGCAGAAGAGTCTCTTCAGGAAGTTGGTGATGACTTTGGCATCATTAGTTGGAAATGCTTGGGCTTCGACCCATCTGCAGACGTAATCTACTGCTACGAGGACATATTCTTTCCCGTTAGACTTTGGGAATTGGCCCATGAAGTCTAATCCCATGAAGTCTAATCCCCATATATCGAAGATCTCGCAAGCTTGGATATTAGTCCGAGGCATCTCATTCTTCATAGCGATAACACCTTGCCTTTGGCATGCGTCGCAACGCTTTACAAGCTCGTTCGCATCTCAGAATATAGACGGCCAATAAAATCCCGATTCGTAGACTTTTCTTGCGGTTAAATTTTCTCCATGATGACCTCCAGTTGGTCCATGGTGACATTGGTGAGGAATCCCTGTTGCTTGTTTTTCATCTACGCACCTCCTGATTATCTGATCAGGGCAAATTCTAAACAGGTAAGGATCTTCCCAGTAGTAGTACTTGGTATCCCTGAAGAACTTCCTTTTTCGGGAGGTACTCATTCCCTTTTGTACTATTCTGGAAACTAGGTAGTTGGCCATGTCGGCATACCAAGGAGTGTCGGTAAATTGCGATCCTATGTGAGTTTGTCCTAAACTCATAAGCTGTTCTTCCGGAAATTTATCTCTGATATCTTGTTCTGCAAGTTTTTCCATTGTTGGGTTCTCCAAACGACTAAGATGGTCTGCTGTGACGTTCTCTGCTCCTTTCTTATCTTTAATCTCAATATCGAATTCCTGAAGGAGTAAGATCCATCGTAGGAGTCTTGGCTTTGCGTCTTGCTTAGTGAATAGATATTTGAGGGCTGAATGATCTGTATAGACTGTAGTTTTGGACAGGATGAGATAGGAACAAAATTTATCGAAGGCGAATACTACGACTAGCAGCTCCTTTTTTCGTGGTAGTGTAATTCTCTTGAGCTCCGGTCAAGGTTTTGCTTGTGTAATAGATTAGATGAAAGTGCTTATCTACCCGTTGTCCAAGCACAGATCCAACTGCGAAGTCACTCGCATCACACATGATTTCAAATGGTAGACTCCAATCTGGAGCTATCATGATGGGTGCATGTGTTAGCTGTTCTTTCAGATAGTTGAATGCTTTTCGACATTCTTCATTGAAGACAAATGGGACTTCCTTTCCTAGGAGATGAGTGAGAGGTCGTGTGACCTTTGAAAAATCCTTAATGAAGGGTCAGTAGAAACCGGCGTGTCCTAGGAAACTAATTACTACTCTTACTGTGGTAGGTTCTGGAAGCTTAGTAATGGTCTCAATCTTAGCCTTATCAACTTCTATTCCTGCTTTTGAAATCTTATGTCCTAAAACTATCTCTTCTTTTACCATGAAGTGACATTTTTCCCAATTCAGAACTAAATTTGACTCTTCACACTGGGTGAGCATCTTGTCAAGGTTTGATAGGCATGAATCAAAGGTACTACCAAAGACTGAGAAGTCGTCCATGAAGACTTCCATACAACGTCAATCATGTCGTGGAATATTGCCACCATGCATCGCTGGAATGTGGCTGGTGCATTGCATAACCCAAAGGGCATACGTCGATACGCAAATGTTCCATAAGGACAGGTAAAGGTTGTTTTCTCTTGGTCCTTTGGATCGAGGAGAATTTGAAAGTAGCCAGAAAAATCGTTAAGGAAACAGTAGTATTCATTTCCTGATAGACGTTCCAACATTTGATCGATGAAAGGTAATGAAAAATGATCCTTCCAGGTTGCATCGTTTAGTTTACGATAATCTATGAAAACCCTCCAACCGGTGACTTCCCGAGTTGGAATAAGCTCATTATTCTCATTCTGAATTACGGTTGTCCCTCCCTTTTTGGGTACCACTTGAACAGGACTAACCCATGGCGAATCAGCGATAGGATAGATTAGACCGTCGTCCAGAAGTTTGATTACTTCTTTTTTGACGACTTCTTGAATCATGGGGTTGACCCTTCTTTGCCTCTGAACTGAAGGTTTGAAATCATCTTCCATGAAAATCTTGTGGGTGCAATAGTTGGGGCTGATCCCTTTTATGTCAGAGATCTTCCAAGCAATTGCCTTCTTATGTGATTTCAAAACTTGAATCAGTTTCTCCTTCTCTTGTGGCGTGAGGTCTTTCGAAATGATTACAGGGAGTTGTGATTCTCCTTCTAAGAATGCATACTCCAGATTGTCGGGTAACTTCTTCAATTCCAATTTCGGGGGTTCCTCGATAGATGGCTTCATCCTAGCTATCTCATTTCGGTCTAACGAGTCATACTTCTCCTGGAATTCTGATTCTTCAGTAGCGATCACTAATGATATCTGTTCTTTATTTCTGGGAATTGTCCATCTTAATGCTTCCTCTTCAGAAACGTCTTCTTTAGTTTCGAAGGTTGGTTCGGCAAACTCCTCACAGTCCTCATTTGACTGGGGTTCCTGATATACCGGAATGAAATCTATTTCTTCATTCGGTCTTCTCCTTAATAGAGGTAAAGGAATGCCTTGTCCTAGCGGTGCTATTTGAATAGTCTTGCCAAGAAAGTTACTTTCAGAGAGGGGAGATGTGTGTTGACTAAGGTTTATGGCTGAATGGTCGTCGAGATTTCCTTCAGGAGGTGTAAAGAACAGATCCTTAGAAATTTGATCTTGACTACATATAGCCATAGTCTCTTCCAGGTATTCGTTGACGAGTTCTTGAAAAGAATCAGAGAGATTCACATCTTCTTCCTTAGGATAGTTCATGAGGCGATCAATATTGAATGTGATTTCTTCTCCTCCAACCCTTAATTTCAATGATTTCTCATGAACATCAATTACGGCCTTGGCAGTATTTAGGAATGGTCTGCTAAGAATGAGTGGGACCTTCGTGTCTTTCTCAATATCCATAATGACGAAATCAACGGGAAACACGAATTTATCCACTCTAACTAGGACATCTTCAGCTATTCCCCAAGGAATCTTAACTGATCTGTTCGCAAGTTGGATAGTCATTCTGGTAGGCCTTAAGTCATTTAATCCTAGCTTTTTGAATAACGAATAGGGCATTAGGTTTACATTGGCTCCTAAGTCTGCTAACGCATTGCTAATTTGGACATCTTGCAGGTAGCAAGGTACCGTAAATCTTCCTGTATCTCCTAACTTAGGGGGAATTCCATGTTGTAACACTTACGAACATTCTTCACTTAAGGGCAAGCTAACTATCTCTCTTAATCTCTCTTTGTTTGAAAGCAGTTCTTTGAAAAATTTAGCGCAGTTTGGCATTTCTACTAAAGCATCTACTAGTCGTACATTCAAATGCAAATTCTTAATAATATCCCAATACTTAGCGAATTGCGCTTCTTGTTTTTCCTTCTTAAGCCTACCTGGGAAAGGTATACGGGCGCGCAGAATAATTTTCGGGGCCTTAGGAGAGATAGGTTCCGGTGGATTGACAACTGGGTCAATTGACACAGGTTCCTTATCGGAAAAGTCTTGTATGGGTATGTTGACAGTTGTTTCCTTCCCTCCTCTAGTAATTACTAGGGCATCAAACTCACTACACTCTATATCAACTTTAGTGGTTAATCGTTTAAGCGTAAGCTGAAAATTGGTGATTAATTTTTCAAAAGTCTTTATCAAAGTGTCGAACTTGTTCTGACATTCTATGACTTGAAGGTTTATCGCGTATTGGTTTTTCATAAATTCAACTAAAATTTCCTTAGAGTGGAGAGTAGGTTTGTGCAATGGAAGATTATATTATGATCCGAGCTTTTTTGCTGTTTGTGTGCCCATCTAGGGTAAGGATACCTTAGATTGGTTCTAGTAGCATCGGAGTTCTTAGGAATTGGTAAATTTTGAAGAGTGAGGGTGAGATCTTGTAACCTGGTTTCCAGCATTTTTACAGTATGAACGAAGACGTCATCCTTCTCAGGAGCTTCATTGTTCTAATCTTCCTGTTGTGCAGCTATTGTGTCCAAGAGATCCCATGCTTCGTCTGCTGTTCGGGACATGAAATTGCCTTGTGAGGCCATGTCTAGGAGAGACTTATTATCCTTGGTCAAACCATTGTAAAGTGTACAGATTATGTCTGCCCGACTTAGCGAATGATTCGGACATCTTTTAAGCAACATCTTCATTCTATTCCATGCTATACACAATGACTCGTTTTCTTTTTAAGAAAAGTTTGTGATGTCATTTCTTAAACAGGTTTGCAGAGAGGGTGGATAAAATTTGTTTAGAAATTTAGTGGCTAAAACCTCCCATGAACGGATTGAATTCGGGTTAAGTTCGTCAAACCATGATGAAGCGTGTGCAAAAAGTGAATATTGAAAAATATGTAGTTTTTAAATGTTTTTCTTGTTTTCTTCCTTCTTAAAAGAGTCAACCAGACTGGTAAATTTGTTTGTATGAAAGTTTGGATCGTCAGTCGGTAATCCTTGAAATTTACAGATCAAACTGACTAATTTAATCATGTGTGAACTGATTTCAGGAATTCCTTTGGTTCCTAAGGTGATTGGTCCTCCTCTTTCCTCTAAACATGACTTATGCATAGAAGCAAGGATGTCTTGTTGTTCAATTTTTTTTTTTAGATTTTCTATTTTAAAAAAAAAGACTTAAAAGTAACTTTTAGAAAATATTAATTTATTAAAAGGATCGATAATTTAATAAAAACAATTATTCTTGAAATTAGGTCGCTAACCAGATCGGATATCTTGACTGATAGGACTTCTCACAGATTACTTGTATCGAGGTGGCTAGGCCGACTACAGAGAGGCAGGATCCTTTTGGTTCCAATATAATTGGAGACTATTCGAAAAATCCAACAACCAAGTCCGTGTATAATTGTCTTTCTTAGACACCACCAAACGATACTTTGTCTGTTTAAAATCTTTCTCGATCAAAATATTCGATCCCCGACAGCGGCGCACGATATGGCCGAAACGGACGGTTTTATTCGTACGGTGTCGTTAGGCCGCAGGACGTCTGATTCAATTGATCTGGGCAGCACACAGTGGTTTTGTTTATTTATATTATGCGGGGCCTAAATTTACTTTTACTTTCTAAAGTGTAGAAGGTGTAAGTTAACATAGTGTCGTATTTTTAATGATTAACAAATTGAAGATCAAGTGGATAATTGTATTTTAGTTAAATAACCTAGATAAAAGATAGTAGTTGATTTTAGCTAAAGGTCCTAAATGGAGAAAAGTAAATAAAGTGGAAGGATATCCGGAGTATGCAGATCAGGGAAATGTTGACCAAGATAACAGTATTGGGTTAGGGAAAGGTAATTATGCTTATGTTAAGACTATGCTTGGAATGATGTAGATCTGGTTGGATGAGCCAATTACACATACCTACTTGTCTCTGAACTCTTTGAGTTCTCTTTGAGCAGTGAGAAGTATGTCACTTGGTCGTATAATTGAAAGGTAACAATACTTCGGAAGTTATCCTCAGTAAAGTACTAGGTTTATTAGTGAGTTAAGCTCTAATCCTAACCATCATTATCAGTTTAGGTAACTGAATAACAACATGCCGTGTTGATTGAACACTGATCACAGACGGAAGGAATCCGTCGGTTTAAGTTGGCAAAACCTTAAATGAAAACTAACAACCATTCCATCATACTAATGAGATCACAACAATTCAAACATTATATAGCATTACAGTTAACATACTGATAGTAAAGCAGATAGAAACCTAATGAATACCTAAACAGTTGATATGACTAAGACCTAGGGCAACAATCAAACAAGAATATGCAATAGGCTTGGGTCATATAGTAAAGACACTAACTAGATCTTAACAGCTCCTAGGAGGTCTCTTTGGAACAGTCAATAGGCATACTAGGTCATTCATGTCTCAATTCCTAAGTTCTGTGTCCTAAAAATGCATTAGATGCCTCTCGAGAACTTCGGCCATACCGAGTTCATAGAATCTTCAGATACTATATAACCAGGGGTCTTAATCCTATGAAGTAGCTAATTTCATATAGGTGGATAAGTCCTGATCACAACCTAGGTTGGTCAATCCTTAAGATGCTAACATACAAATCTATCAGACTTCCTAGTTCAGTATTATAACAGTAATCATACTAAATTAACATAATTACGCTAACCCAAATTTCTATCATGGCAACATACAGATTAATTAAGCTATCATGATAATATCAGAACGCATTATTAAACATAAAAAGTAAGAACACATGTTTAATACAAAAGACAAGCGTTCCGGATAAAAACCTGAAAAGGCTGAAGAAATCTGCCCGAGATCGCAGGGACTTGCCGGGATATCCTCCGGAAAATAAAAGCTAAGCTAACTACTACTAAAGACTAACTAAAAGCTTGAAAATATGAAATGTATTACAAATTAAGTGTGTGTTGGAATGGATGGAGAGAGCCCTTTAAATAGACTAAATTTTTGCGTGCAAACGTTTGGCAAGCCGTTTGGCAAGTCGTTTGGCAGACCGTATTTGGCAGGCCCCGTTTACCTGACCATTTGGCAGGCCTTTTTCCATACTGGCAAGCCGTTTGGCAAGCCGTATGGCAGGCCGTTTTTGTGCCTGGTCAGCCTTGGTTCACTGGATCGTAACTTGATTTCTTGTCTTTCACCGTTTTTGCTCTAGAATCTTCGTTTTAGCTCCGTTTTACTTGATTCTTTTTGCATCGCCTTCATAATTACTTAATCTACAAAATCAACCGAAAAAGCGATAATTTTGCCGACAAATTTTTAATCTTTATTGTTCTAGGGCTTAATATTGGGGATAAAAACGTGACTCTTTGCCCGATATCAACCGTAAGTCAATCTTAGAGAAATACGTTGCACCTTGGAGTTGGTCAAAAAAATCGTCGATCCGAGGCAATGGATAACGATTCTTGATCGTCACTTTGTTCAACTCCCGATAATCGATGCACATCCGCATAATAGCATCATTCTTTTTCACAAATAAAACCGGAGCACCCCATGGAGAGGCACTCGGTCGAGTAAAACCCTTTTCAAGCAACTCTTGGGTTTGATTTAACAATTCTTGCATTTACATCAGTGCCAAACGATAAGGAGTTTTAGCAATGGGAGTAGCTCTCGGAACCAACTCAATGCGAAATTCAACTTGTCTTTCCGCCGGAACACCCGGTAACTCATCCGGAAAAACGTCTTCAAATTCATTAACCACCGGGATTTCACGAATAGATGGTGGCTCATCACGAGTATCAACTACATGGGCGAGAAAAACCATACCACCACTCTTAAGAAAATGTCGCGCCCGTGTATAAGTGCATAATGGTACGAGTCTTCTTCGTTTATCGCCATGAATAATCAACTCTCCCCCACTTGGGGTCTTTACACGTATGAACTTTTCATGGCATGCAATATCGGCTCTATATCGATCGAGCCAATCCATACCCACAACAATATCAAACTCACCCAAAGTCATCGGAATGAGATCAATTTTAAACGTTTCGGTACCAAACACAACATTACAATCCTTACACACATCAACCCCTAGCACCGTCTTGCGACCCGCTATTTTGAAATCTACCGGATGACTTAACTTAGCTAGCGGTTTGTTAAGATTAGACACAAATTGAGGCGACACAAAAGACAAATTAGCACCGCTATCAAATAATATCCTTGCAGGATTAGAGTTAACCATGAAAGTACCTGAGACAAGTTCATTGGATTGCTTGGCCTCATCATTGGTCATCAAATAATTTCGCCCCTGAGCCGTACCCGCCGCCTTCTCCAAACTCTTAACATGATCACCCCGCAACTCGGGACATTCTGTCCTTCGGTGCCCTTCTTTACCACAATTAAAACAAGTGAGCTTGGTTGTAGATGATGGTTTCGGACAATCACGAGAGATGTGACCTTTTTGCCCATGATAGTGCTCTAAATGACCATATATTTAGTATTAATATCCTTCCGATATGTAAAGCTTTTAGTTACTATTGTTCTATTTTTATGTAATAATCGTTTAAATAAATATGTGCGAAGACAAAAGAAGAAAACGACGAATTGAAGACACAAATGACCAAAAAGCTAAAAAGTACAAAGTACAATCCAAGTGGTTCAATTTATTGATGAGAAACGTCTAGAAATTACAAGAGTACAAGCCGCAAAATGTAAAGTACAAGATATTAAATTATACGAAAAGGCGTTCAAAAATCTGGAACCGAGACATGAATCAACTTTCAGCGCGTGACGCAACGGACCAAAAATTACAAGTCAACTATGCACAAGAATATGATATAATATATAATTAATTATATATATTATTATATATTATAATTATACGCAGCCCACGTTTTGGATTTGATCAATGAGCTGGAATCCAGAGCTCCGCACTCGCGGAGCTGTGAGGAACAAAACCTCCGCACTCACGGAGTTACACAGTGATCGAGTGGGCCTATAAAACGCAACGAATTCTGCTCAATCAAACACACTTTTTCTATCTATCTCTCTGATCAATCTATATATATATATATATATATATATATATATATATATATATATATATATATATATATATATATATATATATATATATATATATATATATATATATATATATAAATATAATATATATATATATATATATATATATATATATATATATTTATAATTTATATTTAATATTAAGTTTAATTTAAGTTTAATAATAATTTGGGTTATTGTAAGAAATGTTTTACGGGTTTTAAAGTCGGAGTTCTATCCGTGTAACGCTACGTGATAAATAATCACTGTAAGCTATGTTCTTCCTTTTTAAATTAATGTATCGTAACTAAGTTATTATTATGCTTATTTGATCCGAAGTAATCGTGATGGTAGACTAAATATTAAGATGGGGTTATTGGATTTTGTACCATAATTAAGGTTTGGACAAAAGACCGACACTTGTGAACATTGAATTATTGACTATTAATAGGTAGGGGGTATTGTCTAATTGAATCACAACTCATTGGAACCTGTCAAACCTATCTTCAAATTAGTTAATCTAATAATTATTAAAATGATTATGTATGTCCTATTTAGTGACGTTTATACGACATCTTTTACGATCATTTAATTAATTATTCGGGTTGGGTAATTGATTATTCATTCTGATCAAGTGGGTAAATTAATATTCATATCTCATTAAAACAGGGGTGGATTGCATTCAAGGGTAATTGGTGTAATTGTTAACAAAGTATTAAAACTTTGGATTATAAGCAGTCGATAACCTGGTGTAATCATTAAACAAAGTATTAAAACCTTGTTACAGTTCGAATCCCTAATTAGTTGGAATATTTGACTTCGGGAATAAGGTTAATTTGACGAGCATTTTATAATTATGATCGATGGACTATTATGGACAAAAACTAGATAGGTATCAAATAATCTAGGACAAAGGACAATTAACCCAGAGTAATAAATTAAAATCAAAATGTCAAACATCATGATTACGGAAGTTTAAATAAGCATAATTCTTTTATTGTATTTCTCATCGTACTTTCATTTACTGTCATTTTATTATTCGCAATTTTATATTTCGTCATTTAATTATTGTTATTTATTTTACGCATTTTAATTATTGTCATTTATCTTTACGCTTAAAATATAAAATCGACAAACCGGTCATTAAACGGTAAAACCCCCCTTTTATAATATTACTACCTATATATAATTATATATATTTTATATAAATATAGTTAAAAATATAGCGCTAAACTTAGCTAGCTCCCTGTGGAACGAACCGGACTTACTAAAAACTACACTACTCTACGATTAGGTACACTTCCTATAGTGTTTTAGCAAGGTTTAGGTATATCCCATAAATAAATAAATAAAACTTGTGTAATTTCGTCGTATTTTGTAATAAACAATAATAGTATTTCGTATACACTGCTTCACACATCAAGTTTTTTGCGCCACTGCCGTGGAACTCAACAACGCCGAAAGCGAAACGCTATAAAAATATATTTAGTTTTTAATCTATTTTTGTAAAAATATAAGAAGTTTTAAAATAAAAAATACAAAAATATATATATATATATATATATATATATATATATATATATATATATATATATATATATATATATATATATCTATTTAGGTGTTTTAATTAAAAAGTTTTTTTTTTTAAATTATAAAAATCTAATAAGTAATTGATAAAATATAAGTTTTTATTTAAGTTATATTTTATAAAAAACTAAAAACAGAAAATATAAATTAAAATTAAAAAAATAAAAATAATAATGTATAAACCTGTCGAACAAATTTAAGCCTGCTCCTCATCTGAGCCTGCATCCTCCGCAGTCGCGGAGTTTTTGGGCAGAAGACTTCCGCACTCGCGGAGCCGTCTGACATCTGCAACCTAGTACGTGCATTAATTGCAAAATTAGGGTTATAATTATTATTAATTATAATTAGGGTTTATATTTAATATTAATTAGTTTTAGTTTAATTAAATTTGTATTTTTAAGTTTTAATTAATTTTATTAATTTATAAAATTAATACTTTTATAAAATAATAATATAAAAATAATATTTTTATACAAATTGTATTTTTTATAACTTTAGTTTTATTTTTAAAATTTTGTATCTTTTTAATTGTTTATTCGTATATTGTATATTTTATCGTTCGTAATTAGTTTTAAGATATAGTTTTTGCCGTAGTTATTTTTATTTCTAGATTTTTAGGCTTTACCGTAAAATCCCTTAAGTGCTTTTTCTTTAGATTAAGATTTAGGTGCTTTAGAATTTTGCGACGCCGTTTTAAGATTTTAGTACTTTACCATTTTGAATATAGAATTCCTTTTAAGCTTTAATACATTTAGATGCAACTTTTAATATTTAGTTTTTAGATTTTTTTAGTTTCGACACTTTACTTTCTTATTATTATTTTTTGACCTTTTATTTTTCGACGTTTTTCGACGCACTCTTTTTCTTTCTTATTTCTCAGGTGTTGCAGACGCTAAATGGGGTTTTGCTAATTGGGTTTTGATAATAGGGCTTGGGTAATTATCTCATGAGCATATCATTTATCTTGGGCTTATTCAATTAAACTTGGGCTGCAAAATATAGTTGGGCCGAAAAGAATAGTTAAATACAAACGGGTTTCGTATTAGATCGGAAAGAAAGAAATGGATGAGTGGTTTGGGGTGATAGCGGTAAGCAAGAGGTCTTGAGTTCGAGCCTGGACAGTGGCAGTTTTATTTTTGAGGAGCTTATTTATTACTCTTAAGGTAGTGTTATTGTTGTTATTATTATTTTTATCATTAAAACTAACATTATTATTATTATTAGAATTATCATTATTTTAATCATTATTATTTTATTATCATTATTATTATTATTATTATTATTATTATTATTATTATTATTATTATCAAAATATATAGTATTAATATTTATATGATTATTAAAATTTCTATTAGAATCATCATTTTTATTAAAAGTACCATTATTATTTAAAATATTAATTTTTATGAAAACTAACATTTTTATCTTATCATTATTATCTTTTCATTTAAATTATTATTATTACTAACATTACTTTTATTATTAGTATTATCAAAACTATTAATAGCAGTATCATTACTAAATCTAATTACTTTTAGTATTATTATTATATCATAAAAAGATACAAATTTTTATTTATTATTATTGATATTATTTTAACAAATAAATAGCTATATAAGAATATATTTAAAACATATCGCATAACAACATTAATATTTTCATAATAAATACTAATTATTTATCTAAAGTATATAACATAAATATAGTTAAAATAGTTACCAATGAAACATACAAATTACTGAAATAACAATTAATAATAATATCTAAACTTGTTCGATTACAAGTATATGTTTTAATAAATATATGAATAATATAGGTTCGTGAATCCGAGACCAACCCTGCATTTGTTCAATGTCGTCACATGTATTTTTACTACAAAATACAATACGGTGAGTTCATTTGATTCCCTTTTACTCTTTACATTTTTGGGACTGAGAATACCTGCGCTGTTTCTACAACTGCTTTATTGACTGCTTTTGAAATATATTTGAACTGCGAATACATGAAATGCTTTTATAAATATTTGACGAGATAGACACAAGCAAAACATTCCTCGAATGAATTATTATGCAGACAGAAGTTCTGCGGATTATTATTGAATTATGTGGACATGATAATTGCCACCATTGAATTATTTGGACATGATAATTGCCACCATTGAATTATGTGGACATGATAATTGCCACCAATTGATGAGAATGTTATGTATCGAGAGAATGATTTTTATACACAGGTTATGTGTATTAGTTTTTGTGCACGAGATATGTGTACGGTTACTAAGATTTATGAAATATGATTTTGTACACGAGAAAGGTGTACTGTATTTAAAAGATATCGCATGTACATTACAGGTGGGTATAGGATTCGGGCCCATTTGTACCATGCAGGATTTAAATCTTGTGGTCTATCAAAATGATGAATTTTATTGTTTTATGATAAACCTATGAACTCACCAACCTTTTGGTTGGCACTTTAAAGCATGTTTATTCTCAGGTATGAAAGAAACCTTCCGCTCTGCATTTGCTCATTTTAAAGATATTACTTGGAGTCATTCAAGGCATATAGATGTCAGTTCATCGCAATGGTACCATATGTTATTGTGATCGTTCAGGAAGATTTTTGGACGGGGTATGACATGTGGTATCAGAGTGGTAGTCTTAGCGAACCAGGTCTTGCATTAGTGTGTCTAACTGGTAGTTGTTAGGATGTATTAATGAGTCTGGACTTCGACCTAGTAGTTTTTAGGATATATTAGTAAGTCTGGACTTGAACCTGGTCTGCATATCAAAAGTTTTGCTTATCATTCTTTGTCGAAAAATATCTACCTATCATTTTCAGTATCGACACGTCTTATTGCAATTATTGCATAGATGGTGTACAGACAAATTCATATCCTATCACATTAGACCTTGTCTGATACGTCTTCTTAATTCCCTCCGTAATCTACGAGATCTTCTGTACTATATATATAGGTATTAGGTATTCTAAGTAATTAGAATATCATCCGATATTCGAAAATCATTTCATGTCGAAATATCCTTTATCTGACCGTCCAAGATGAATTCTGCAACCAGTTCAAGTTCCTCGGATTTCGACAGCTATTCCGATATGAATTTCCACTCGAACTCCGAAAGCAGTGTAACCGGAATGGATCAACCAATCAACCATCCTCAGTTCTGAATGAATTGGAGATGGGTTCGTAGTCGATTTAACCAATGGAGACAAGAAGAAGTTGATCCTTTCCACCCACCAACCTGCACTTTTGGCGAAAAACTTGAAGCAACTACCGGTGAACCTGTCCGAAACACCATCTTTACCCTCATTTTCCGAATATCTCGCTGTGATTATATACTATCTCAAATTCAAAACCTTATTCAATCGCTCGTTCCTACCGACAATTATCCCGGAGTAATAAGTCAACGAGCTTCGCACCCGAGTTGTAGCCTTGAAAAATATGGTGCAAAATGTACCAGCTTCAGCAACATTACCGGCATAAATAGTACCACCAACAACAACATCCGCATCCCAAGCCTAAATTTCACAATCTGTCCCACGAACATCAACATCATACGCACCATAGATACCAAGGAGTACCAACAGCAATTAACAATGAAGTATTGATTCATAACTTCATTAATATTCTGCGAAGAATATGTGGATCCTAATAATTAACGATGAAGTATTGATCCATAACTTCATTAATATTCTGCGAAGAATATGTGGTTCCTAATAGTTTTAGAGATTACTTATTCTAGCTCAAACCGAAAATCATATGAGTTTAATATCATATTAACCCATTAAATTAAATCCATGATTAAATCTGAAGAAAATATATATGTATATATATTTTCATAAAGATTGTAATTAAAAGTTCTTTTGTACAAACTGTTAATGGTGAAAATATTTTAACGGGTAGGTAATACCCGAGGAATATTTAGATTTCACATTAATAAGTTACACTGTACATTCTTCAAATCCGATTCAACAATCATTTACTATCCTACTTACAACCACAGATATACGTATCCTTTCACCAAAGGATAACCATTTTCATTCAAATTTAATTTCATATTCGGATTTTGACCGATCAAAAATCCAAGTCAAGATTTAACAGAAGACATCACTTTTAGATTCCTACATCTTTCAAAGCCATACTTTGAATTCAAAACTGTACCAGATCCATTGGCATGTTATTACCGAAAATAACTTTACAATACCTTTCCAAAATTAGCGAATTTTGTCACAGCTCCAGCAAATCAACTTCGACTTTCATTCGGATTAGCCTTATTATAACTTTGATATATAAGTTTGCCACTTGATTTCATCCTAAACAATCTTTCGTATCTTGACAATTACCATCAGCGTTTAATCATCTAAAAACACAATTCTCTTAAAATCACCTCGGATTGATAACCGATGATTCAGATATGGTAGCATTAAATGCAGAGGAAACAACAAAATTATAGATGGTCTAAATGGCCAAGAGTTTGATGATAAAGAATGGAGTGTTAGGAAAGCTCGATAGAAAATTTGGTAATGAAAGACAGATTGAGCTAACCTTGAAGGAGACCAAGGTAAAATACAAGGACCATACCATATATACAAAGAATCCAGGTAATTTCGGATCCGATGAAACCTTCAACGAATACCTTGCTCTGAAGTCATGTTAGAATCTTGCGGAAAATCTTTCTTCATCAACTTTCGAACTTAGAAATTCCAAAATATCATCATAAATATCTTCGATATTTCTGAAGATATTTTCATAAATATTCTTGTCTGAAATTATATACCTCTTCGTGCTATCTGTATTACATCATAAAGAAAACTGTTTTAGTTTCTCTATTCAAGTTTTAAATTATGAATGAATTCTGGGGAAGTGTTGGAAATTGAAGCATGAGTTAGTATAATATAATGCGCTTGGCCAACGTGATTATATTACAGTAAGTCATGCTGAGTTTCTAATGAAACGTGATGATGATTCACAGTAGATCATACCATCATCATGTGCCATGTTACATAACTCTTTCATTCTACTTAACTCCTGAACATATCAAGAAATTGTATTCTTGATGGTTCTATTTTCCGTGATGTTGATAAATTTGAAAATCAAATCGTGCTATCACGTTCTTTCCTGCTTAGAACATTATAATCATTCGAAACTTTATACCTACGAATTCTGGACCATTATTCGCGTGACTTAAAGTCGGGAAGAGAAAAACAAAAGTATGAAACTCCTAAATATAAGAGAGAATATAAAGCCCGATAACAACACATAAATTACAAACTGTGTATGTCAATGTTTATCGCAACAAAAATACACGGGAGAATTAAAAACACTATAACCCCAAGGGCGAAGTAGAAGAAAACAGATTCCTCTGGTGGAAGTTGGAAAAGGAGAAGGATTGTTGTGATAGTAAGGATAAGGACAAGGATCAGAACTGAATTTAGCATTTTCATAAACTTTTGAATTTGGGAATTGGGTATAGGAACTGTAAAAATAACAGAACGGAAGAAGTTAATTTATAGTGAAATATCTGATAGAAAAATCAAGGCAGATCTTCGCATTTAATTAGAGAATCCTAATTTTCTTACTCGCCGAAGAATCAAATCTTTTAGATTTTGAAGATTTTCTTTAATCCCTTGAAATCTACAATCAAGACGGCGTCAAAAGTTAAGACGAAAATGTATTCTTTTGTGATAGTTTCATTCGTATTCTTCAAATAATCGAATTGTTTTATCTATATCACTCAATGATAATAAAACCCTTTTTATCAACTCATATTCTTCATGAAAACATTTTTATTGTTAACCATGACGACCTCACTCAAATTTCGAGACGAAATTTCTTTAACGGGTAGGTACTGTGACGACCCGGAGAATTCCGACCAAATTTAAACTTAATCTTTATATGATTTCGACACGATAAGCAAAGTCTGTTAAACTGAATTTCAAAAACTTTGAACTGTGTTCAATTATACATTTGATCTTTGACCATTACCGACGATTCACGAACAAATTATTGTAAATAAATATGTATATATATAAATATATATATATATATATATATAAGTGTAATATATATAAAATGTATAAATAGTTAATAGTTAATATACGTTATCATATAATTATAATATTACCGTAATAAACGTAACCACAAGTTAAAAATATAATTGTTATACTAATATTATTATTTTCAGTGTTGCTATTAATATTAATATTAATATCAGTATGAGTTATATTATTATTTTCAATAAATATATATAGATATGAAATTTTGTACATTTAATTTGATATCTTTACTAATATTATTATTATTACTTCCATTATTATTATTAAAGTAAATATTAAATATTAACATAAGTGTTATTATTGTTTATATATATAATACATAATTATGAAATTTGATATGTAAGAATTAATATATTATTATTATTATTATTATTATTATTATCATTAATAATATTAATATTATTATTAGTAATATAGATAATATTATTGTTATCATTCTTATTATTAAACTTAATAATTAACATTAATATGATTATTAGTATCTTATTAGTATCATTGTTAGCTATTGTTATTATTGTTAATAAAATTAGTGATATTACTTTTATTATTATTATTAGTATTTATATTTTAATTAATATAATTATAATTATTATTTATTAATATATCCTTTATATAAAATCGTATATATAGAATTAGGATTAGAATCTGTTTTAAGTAACAATCAAGCTTTATGTGATTTTGTTTACATCCCAAAAATCTGTTGCGTAACAGCACCGATCGTACCAATTAATGTTAAATCAGAATCTGCCTTTAAATTGTTCAATGTTTTTTTCTTCTTGTTTCGTTCCTTCAGCTCCAAATTATGTCCACATCCTATAACCACTACACAATAATACTGATCAATTATAAACATTACAATCCATTCAAGTAGTTAGGTAATCTCAATTCTCACAAACAACTTTCTATCATCAACTACGATCTTTAACTTGAGCCATCATCTACCTTGAACCACACGCGCCTAACCACCATCCACTACCTTGCAAATTAACACCACTACCATATTTTTCTGTTTTCTTCATAGACCACCGTAACCACCAACACAAAGAACCACTTTCACCAACACTAAACGAACCTTAAAACTACTTCTATTTACTGTTTCGAATCACCACAATCGGCTCACCATGAGCAACGAGCCACCGAACAAGAAACAACCACTACCATACACCAACATCTTCACCCTATTTATATTCCCCTCTTTCTTCTATTTCGATCTTGATGAAACTGCCACAATCTCATCATATTAAACCACCACTTCAACTCATACGAACCATCACTTTCAAACTCACTTAGTTATCTTAACTCACCACATCAACCACCACTGCCATGTTGCTCAAACATACACCTATTTTTTTTTACACAACTACAAACCTCACAACTCAAAGGATAGTTGATATTTCCACTCCCTCGTTACTATTACTACATCATTATCGAATCGCAACCATGATACTATCATATCCATGATAGTTTGCTGTAATTGTTATTGTTTTCCAATCAACCCGCCACTTGAAATACAACCTGCAGCTGCCACAATACAATACTATTGCTATGCGTTCTGCAACCTGCTGCTGCTATTGCTTTTTCTTTATACCACCGCAACATTTTTTTTAAAACTATTTCGGTATGCAAACCAAGTAACCACTACAATTATTAATAGATATCTTGTGGATGATATTATAATGAAAACTATATGTGAGTGTTAAACTTTTTCCATATGGCCGACACTTACATTGCAAACAACCCCACAACCCATGTTAATATAATGCAAGTGGCGGACCTTTTTAATACAAACAATTTGGACGTGAATGTTCCTTTAGATTATTATGCTGCCACAATTAAATTAATCTAGACACTAAGTGGGCCTCATAAAGTGGTAACATGATTGTTACTCTTGTCCTTGTACACGAAGAAAAGGATGTATAAAGATTAGGATGTACGAGTATGTTGATAGTGAAGAAAGAAATGAGCTAGATGTGATGATGAATAATGAAATCCTTATGATAAACGATTTCAATAATTACCCAGGTGTTGCAGACGCTAAATGGGGTTTTACTTATTGGGTTTTGATAATAGGGCTTGGGTAATTATCTCATGAGCATATCATTTATCTTGGGCTTATTCAATTAAACTTGGACTGCAAAATATAGTTGGGCCGAAAATAATAGTTAAATACAAATGGGTTTCGTATTAGATCGGAAAGACAGAAATGGATGAGTGGTTTGGGGTGATAGCGGTAAGCAAGAGGTCTTGAGTTCGAGCCTGGACAGTGGCAGTTTTATTTTTGAGGAGCTTATTTATTACTCTTAAGGTAGTGTCATTGTTGTTATTATTATTTTTATCATTAAAACTAACATTATTATTATTATTAGAATTATCATTATTTTAATCATTATTATTTTATTATCATTATTATTATTATTATTATTATTATTATTATTATTATTATTATTATTATTATTATTATTATTATTATTATTATTATTATTATTATTATTATTATCAAAATATATAGTATTAATATTTATATGATTATTAAAATTTCTATTAGAATCATCATTTTTATTAAAAGTACCATTATTATTTAAAATATTAATTTTTATGAAAACTAACATTTTTATCTTATCATTATTATCTTTTCATTTAAATTATTATTATTACTAACATTACTTTTATTATTAGTATTATCAAAACTATTAATAGCAGTATCATTACTAAATCTAATTACTTTTAGTATTATTATTATATCATAAAAAGATACAAATTTTTATTTATTATTATTGATATTATTTTAACAAATAAATAGCTATATAAGAATATATTTAAAACATATCGCATAACAACATTAATATTTTCATAATAAATACTAATTATTTATCTAAAGTATATAACATAAATATAGTTAAAATAGTTACCAATGAAACATACAAATTACTGAAATAATAATTAATAATAATATCTAAACTTGTTCGATTACAAGTATATGTTTTAATAAATATAAGAATAATATAGGTTCGTGAATCCGAGACCAACCCTACATTTGTTCAATGTCGTCACATGTATTTTTACTACAAAATACAATACGGTGAGTTCATTTGATTCCCTTTTACTCTTTACATTTTTGGGACTGAAAATACCTGCGCTGTTTCTACAACTGCTTTATTGACTGCTTTTGAAATATATTTGAACTGCGAATACATGAAATGCTTTTATAAATGTTTGACGAGATAGACACAAGCAAAACATTCCTCGAATGAATTATTATGCAGACAGAAGTTCTGCGGATTATTATTGAATTATGTGGACATGATAATTGCCACCATTGAATTATGTGGACATGATAATTGCCACCATTGAATTATGTGGACATGATAATTGCCACTAATTGATGAGAATGTTATGTATCGAGAGAATGATTTTTATACACAGGTTATGTGTATTAGTTTTTGTGCACGAGATATGTGTACGGTTACTAAGATTTATGAAATATGATTTTGTACACGAGAAAGGTGTACTGTATTTAAAAGATATCGCATGTACATTACAGGTGGGTATAGGATTCGGGCCCATTTGTACCATGCAGGATTTAAATCTTGTGGTCTATCAAAATGATGAATTTTATTGTT
Source organism: Rutidosis leptorrhynchoides (assembly GCF_046630445.1). NCBI lineage: Eukaryota > Viridiplantae > Streptophyta > Magnoliopsida > Asterales > Asteraceae > Rutidosis > Rutidosis leptorrhynchoides. Next base: position 401,767,001 of record NC_092337.1, on the reverse strand, counting down.
TTATGATAAACCTATGAACTCACCAACCTTTTGGTTGACACTTTAAAGCATGTTTATTCTCAGGTATGAAAGAAACCTTCCGCTGTGCATTTGCTCATTTTAAAGATATTACTTGGAGTCACTCAAGGCATATAGATGTCAGTTCATCGCAATGGTACCATATGTTATTGTGATCGTTCAGGAAGATTTTTGGACGGGGTATGACAGTTAAATTGATAGACATCCAAATTTTCTGGTTCGTAGTAATAGTTGGATTTGTTAGTGGCGAGTTGTGGGCTTCCGATTTAAAGGGTCTTGGCTACCTGCTGCATCTATTGGCTATTCGAAACGTGGGCAAAATCAGAAAAGTCTATTAATTTGATAACTTATATAATTTTTATCTTTATAACTAATAGGATATTCAGTGAATGCACCGAGCAAAACGTTCACCACCTTTCATTCGTTAACCACCTGTAACTCGATCAAGACATCTAGCCAACATTGTCGCCGTTGATTTTTCTTTAGAATCGTCATCTAGTCGACCAAGTACTCCAATTCAAATTTTCGTTAATCCATTTTTTGAACCCGACCTCACAATTGAGAATTTGAAGAATATTCAAGGACAATTCAGAGATCCTGAACCACTAATCATTCCTCCGGAACCACAAATTACTCATCCAGAGATTGTCGAGGAAGAAACCATTAAATCAGAATCCTCTAGTGATTCAGATTCAACAAATTCAATTATGAAAGTAACAGAACCTCTAAGTATGGAAGACCGAATGAGAGCCACACGCACTGGCCAAGGTCACGCCATTATTAAGCCAGATATTAATGCGCCAGATTATGAAATCAAAGAACAAATCCTACACATGGTAACTAATCAATGCCAATATAGTGGTATGCCAAAAGAAGATCCAAACAAACATCTTCGAACCTTTAATAGGATCTGTACTCTATTCAAAATCAGAGAAGTTGAGGATGAACAGATCTATCTCATGTTGTTTCCCTGGACTTTAAAGGGAGAAGCCAAAGATTGGTTAGAATCGTTACCTGAAGGGGCGATTGACACATGGGATGTTTTAGTTGAGAAATTTCTTAAAAGATTCTTTCCGGCATCTAAAGACGTGAGACTTCAAGGAGAAATTGTTACATTCACACAGAAGCCAAATGAAACTCTATATGAGGCGTGGACAAGATTTGGAAAGTTGTTGAGAGGATGTCCTCAACATGGTTTAGACACTTATCAAATAGTGCAAATATTCTACCAAGGATGCGACATTACTACACGAAAAGACATCGACATAGCAGCTGGTGGTTCCATTATGAAGAAAACCGCAACTGAAGCTCACAAAATCATTGATAACACAACATCCCACTCACATGAGTGGCATCAAGAAAAAGATATCTTTCATTTATCTAAAGCGGCTAGAGCCGATTCTAGCCATGACTTTGATTCTGTTTCCGCAAAAATAGATGCTTTCGAAAGACGAATGGAAAAGATGACTAAAGATATTCACGCAGTACGAATCAGTTGTGAGCAATGCGGTGGTCCACACTTAACGAAAGATTGTCACATTGAGCAAACGATGGAACAACGTGAGAATGTTTCCTACATGAACCAAAGGCCGGGAAATAATTATCAAAATAATTATCAACCGCCAAGGCCAAACTTTAATCGAAATCAAAACATTCTTTACAATCCAAATGGACCCAACAATAACTCGTACAACCAACAAGGTCTGAATAACCAACTAACTCAAAACAACACTTTCAATCAACAAAGACCTAGCTTGTATAAACCACCACAACAAACCGAAGAGAAAAAGCCAAATCTGGAAGAAATGATGGCAAAGCTAATGGAATCTCAAACACAATTTATTACATCTCAAACCCAAACAAATGAGAGGTTTGATCAGTCATTAAGAACTCAACAAGCTTCTATTTTGAATCTAGAAAAACACGTAGGTACTCTTGCTAGCATGATGAGTGAGAGGGAACAAGGAAAGCTACCAAATAATACTGAAGTAAATCCTCGGAATGAGAATGTTAATATGGTATCAACGAATTCTGAAAACCCAGCATCAGAAGATGGGAAGGTTTTAGATGTGAGTAACAATGAAGAAGTTACAACACCACCACCACCCGAGTATGTAAAGCCAGTGGTGACACCATACAAACCACCCATCCCGTTTCCAAGAAAATGAGTTGAGTATGAGCAAGTAATATGTAATAAAGTTTGTGATACATCTGAAAAGAAGAAGAAGAATAAAAAAGTACAAGAAACAAAAACCGTAAAGATAAACCCAGTGAAGACAGTTCCACCAAAACCTCCACCCAGGTTGGGTGATCCGGGTGAATTTATTGTTCCTTGTCTACTTAGTGATTGTGTCATGTATGATGCACTAGCAGATTTAGGTGCAAGTGTGAGTGTTATGCCTCTTTCATTATATAAGAGATTAGGAGTAGGTGAGTTAAGTCCAACGGAAATGAGTGTTCGACTCTTTGATCAAACCATTAAGCACCCAGTTGGAATTGCTGACAACCTACCCATTCAAGTTGGTAATTTAATCTTTTTAGTCGAATTTATTATCATTGACATAGAAGAGGACCCAAACATTCCTCTAATTTTAGGTCGACCATTCTTAGCGTCCACCGGGGCGTTATTTGATGTAAGAGAGGGTAGAATGACACTTAGTAATGATAAAAAATCGATCACCTTTGTGAGTCGAAAGGCTAAATCTCCACCAACCAAAACCGTTGAACCAACAAAAATGACTGGTAAGAACCATGTTGTTTTACCAACTCCAACGGTAGTGCTTAACAATAATAAAACGCCTAAGTGTGGGGAAAATGAAGTAACACCTAATGATGACTTGATAACAAAGAACCCCGTTGTTGATACGAAATTAAATGACTCCGTTATTAACAGTTCAATGAAGAAACTTATTAAACGGATTCGCGATGCTAGAACCAAGGGGAACTTTAAGTTATGTAACCGGTTAGTATCCAATCTTTCGCCTAAAGAAAAGGCGAAACTAGTTGAATTTGTGAATATTACACAGGAATCCGACCAATGGCTTAAAGCAAAAGTCACAGATATGCAAGTTGATTATGGTCCAAGAGAAATTGACAATGAAGTTAATCACAATTTCAAAACCACAGCTACCTAAGTGTGGGGAGATTCAAATGTTCTAAGAAATAATGCTGTCTAGAGTTATTTGTTCTGTTCTTGTGTAGTTCCGAGAATGGAATCCGATTGGTCTTTTCCACTAGCAGACACTAAAGAACTAGTTTTCTTTCCCCCATTCTGAATTTTTGTTTTGTAGGTTTTGTATGAAATTAATATGCATTTTAAATTTAAGTTTTGTGTGAATTTAAAAACAAAAATTTACTTTATTTCATTAAGTTTAAAAAATGATTTCTAAAATTTATCGTAAGTTGAAGACTAGGTCATGGAACCGAAATTGGTTTACCCGAGGGCGGGGCGAAAAATTTTGTTATCATTATTTTTAATTTTATTGATCTAAAGTATACAAAAAAAAACCCAAAAATCTTTGCTTTTAAAACAATCGCTTTAAAAACGACAAATTTTAAATTTTGTCGAGGGACGGACTAGGTAAACATACCGAAACTACCTAAAGTAAAAGGAAACAGAATTTTAAAAAATATTATTCATTTAAATTGTTTTAATAAATAAAGGTTTTATATATATATATATATATATATATATATATATATATATATATATATATATATATATATATATATATATATATATATATATATATATATATATATATATATATATATATATATATTATATATATATATGTTTATAGTTTATCTTATGTACAAAACAGGGTAAAACAGCGCATTTTCAAAGACTTACATTAAAGTTCAGCAAAAGCTACTAATTTTGACGATAAGACACAAAACATATGTGAAATTACAACAAAAGGAATGAACGATGAGGCGCGCCATCTATCATTCGACGTCCTAATTAATTACAAACTGGGTATTTTTAATCAATTTTCTACACTAATCACCCTCATGAATTTATAATTATAGTCCGATTTCATGCAAATGAGGGCATTGCATGATCTAAAGTGTGGAGAAGGGTTATAAATTCTCTCGGGTTTACACTTAATTTAATTGCCAAATTTTGTGAAAATTTGAAAAATTTTCAACTAAATGAATTCAAAATCATGTTTATACATATTTATGAACGATAAAACTAGGTGTTAATGTCGAAATTATTGTTACCTCGGAGAGAACATAAATGGAGAAACAACCCAAAATGTTAGAATTCATTTAAAATGGAATAGAGGAGAATAAAAAGGCAAAGAAAGAAACAAAATAAAAGCTAAGTGTGGGAAGAATTTACCAAGTTATTTAAAACACATATCACATATGTTTGTACAAGATTATTACAGGTACTTTTGTTTTGGACGATTTAAATCAGTTTTACCTAATTTACTGTAACATATTTGAAAGAAAGATGGATCTGCACGATGAATCAATCCATCATTAAAAGGAAGTAAAGTCTTCCGAAAAAGACACGCGCTTCTTGATTTAGGTCAAGAAGTTGTCGTCCAGACCAGCTGTAGGTTGACGAAAAATCTAGAAAAGTCATCTCTAAAATCAGCAGGAAATCCACGGACCTCAGCATCAAACAGGGTCACCAAGTGGTCAGACTTATCCTAACCATGAGAGGATCTGTCTCGTAAAATGGGGAGGGCGCCGTGCAAATTAGCTTGATAAGACTAATGAATCAGACCCCCAGAAAGGATAATCTCCTTAAAGATTAAAAATCAGCTTTTAAGCCTGATATTACTCAATCCTTGAGATTGACCTTAAAAATTAAGAATTCAAACTCATGGAATTCAATGATATCTAAACTCGAGCTTGAACGAGAAAATATTTTGATTAAATTAAAACCGATTTGTTTTTCTGAAAACCTATTTTCAATGCGTTCATTACCATTGAACGTAAAATCCTAGGAATTCACCTGGAATTCATTAGGTCACCTGAACCAAATCGGGTGTCAACCGTAAGAACGGTGGTTCCATAGCATGGTCGGAGACAGGACCTTGTGCCAGACCGAAAAACTACAGGGTGATCTTTGCTATTGCTCCTACAAAGGATAGTAATTGCATCCGACATGTTTTTGACCATAATTATTTGCATGTCATGGGACATTGCCTTAACAGTTGCTTGTTCATCGCTTTCCTTTACAACCGGACGGTAGTTTACCAAAAGGTAATATACGGAGCAAGTATACTGGACGTGTTGCATTCCTAATACAAGGTTAGCAAGTAGGTGACACAAAACCGCAAGTTTTGAATAAAATTTTCAAATCTGAAACCCACAAAACCCACAAAAACATTTTTGCAAACACCGGTGAAGGGTTATTCCGAAAAACTTGTCTAGGGTAAAATCTAGCTTGAATTTTTAAAAGATCAAATGTTTTCATAAAGATACAATTTCCTTAAAGGATCTAAATTTTTATAAGTCATGTGGGACTGTAAACCACATCGTTACTATCATTGTTTATACCGCCGTATTAAAATCACTGTTGTACAAAGTGTGAGAATAAAAAAAGTGATTCGAGTGAAGTGTGATTTAATTTCAAGTTCTGTATTGCTTGAGGACAAGCAACGTTCAAGTGTGGGGATATTTGATAGTGCTCTAAATGAACATATATTTAGTATCAATATCCTTCCAATATGTAAAGCTTTTAGTTACTATTGTTCTATTTTTATGTAATAATCGTTTAAATAAATAAGTGCGAAGACAAAAGAAGAAAACGACGAATTGAAGACGCAAATGACCAAAAAGCTAAAAAGTACAAAGTACAATCCAAGTGGTTCAATTTATTGATGAGAAACGTCTAGAAATTACAAGAATACAAGCCACAAACCGCAAAGTACAAGATATTAAATTATACAAAAAGGGATTCGAAAATCCGGAACCGAGACATGAACCAACTTTCAGCGCGCGACGCAACGGACCAAAAATTACAAGTCAACTATGCACAAGAATATAATATAATATATAATTAATTATATATATTATTATATATTATAATTATACGCAGCTCACGTTTTGGATTTGATCAATGAGCTGGAATCCAGAGCTCCGCACTCGCGGAGCTGTGAGGAACAAAACCTCCACACTCGTGGAGTTACACAGTGATCGAGTGGGCCTATAAAACGCAACGAATTCTGCTCGATCAAACACACTTTTTCTATCTATCTCTCTGATCAATCTATATATATATATATATATATATATATATATATATATATATATATATATATATATATATATATATATATATATATATATATATATTTAATATTAAGTTTAATTTAAGTTTAATAATAATTTGGGTTATTGTAAGAAATGTTTTACGGGTTTTAAAGTCGGAGTTCTGTCCGTGTAACGCTACGCGATAAATAATCACTGTAACCTATGTTCTTCCTTTTTAAATTAATGTATCGTAACTAAGTTATTATTATACTTATTTGAGCCGAAGTAATCGTGATGTTAGACTAAATATTAAGATGGGGTTATTGGATTTTGTACCATAATTAAGGTTTGGACAAAAGACCGACACTTGTGAACATTGGACTATTGACTATTAATAGGTAGGGGGTATTGTCTAATTGAATGACAACTCATTGGAACCTGTCGAACATATCTTCAAATTAGTTAATCTAATAATTATTAAAATGATTATGTATGTCCTATTTAGTGACGTTTATACGACATCTTTTACGATCATTTAATTAATTATTCGGGTTGGGTAATTGATTATTCATTCTGATCAAGTGGGTAAATTAATATTCATGTCTCATTAAAACAGGGGTGGATTACATTCAAGGGTAATTGGTGTAATTGTTAACAAAGTATTAAAACCTTGGATTATACGCAGTCGATAACCTGGTGTAATCATTAAACAAAGTATTAAAACCTTGTTACAGTTCGAATCCCTAATTAGTTGGAATATTTGACTTCGGGAATAAGGTTAATTTGACGAGCATTTTATAATTATGACCGATGGACTATTATGGACAAAAACTAGATAGGTATCAAATAATCTAGGACAAAGGAGAATTAACCCAGAGTAATAAATTAAAATCAAAACGTCAAACATCATGATTACGGAAGTTTAAATAGCATAATTCTTTTATTGTATTTCTCATCGTACTTTCATTTACTGTCATTTTATTATTCGCAATTTTATATTTCGTCATTTAATTATTGTTATTTATTTTACGCATTTTAATTATTGTCATTTATCTTTACGCTTAAAATATAAAATCGATAAACCGGTCATTAAACGGTAAAACCCCCCTTTTATAATATTACTACCTATATATAATTATATATATTTTATATAAATATAGTTAAAAATATAGCGTTAAACTTAGCTAGCTCCCTGTGGAACGAACCGGACTTACTAAAAACTACACTACTCTATGATTAGGTACACTGCCTATAGTGTTGTAGCAAGGTTTAGGTATATCCCATAAATAAATAAATAAATAAAACTTGTGTAATTTCGTCGTATTTCGTAATAAACAATAATAGTATTTAGTATACACCCCTGCACACATCAGCCCACAATTGTAGCAAGTGACCACGTGACCACCGGAGACGCCCTTCTTCACACTACTAACACTCTCACTCGCACCCTTACTCTTCTTGTTCGAATGACTAGTAGATTCAAACTTCCTTTTGCCAAAAGTAAAGCCACTTTTCCTCAAGACGAGCGACTCAAAACCTTTGGCCATATCGAACAACTAATCAAAACTTTTCACCACGTTCACACTAATCTTCTCTTGATAACTATCATTCAAGGTTCGGTAAAAGTCTTCCTTCAACATTTGATCATAACCGACATACTCCGGGCAAAATTGGGTCTTTTCCAAGAAAGTGGACTTAAGAGTGTTCAAGTCCATTGACCCTTGCCTCAAAGTATGCAACTCGTCTTTAAGCCTTGAAAGATCGGCCGACGTTCGGTATTCCTTGAAAAATTCCACCTTGAATTCATCCCACGTGAATTCCATACATTTTTCTTCACCGTAAAGTTGGATTTTCGCATCCCACCACAACTTGGCATCACCTCTCAACATGCTACAACCATACCTCGTCTTCTTGTCGAGAGGGCATTCACAAGTACGAAAAGCCCCCTCCATATCGGAGATCCAACGGGCACTCTTAAGTGGGTCCCGTCCGCCCTCAAAAGTAGGAGGTTGAGCATCTTTGAAATTCTTATAGAAAAAGTCGCCTTCCAACGTTGTCTTCTTGAAGAACGGCCTTAATTTGTTCTTTAACAAGATCAACTAATTGCTCGTCAATCGAGTCCAAGAACATCTTTCTAACGTCCTCAAGAAAAGCCGTGTGTTGCTTTTTCAAAATGGCCTCAACCTTGGCCGTGAACTCGGGGTCCTCACTCGTGCCCCCATTTTCGGTATCGGGTCCGTTTCTTGTCTTCATTCTATAAAACGGAATAGGTTAAACAACGAAACAAAAAGAAACGACACATATATCACACCATCCCATCTTGCTCAATACTCATCGTACATCGCATTAACTTGTTAGTACAACGTCTATCTCGCTTGATGATTACAACCACATCACAAAACAATTAGCGCAAGGTTAGATCACATAAACCTAAGCACTAACAATTCCCGATCCGACCAGAAGTCCTACAAGTCCTGCATAAAGCGCACACACAATAAAGTCTAAGTCTAGGCACCTATCTCAAGTTGCCTAAATCCCTTAGACCATGCTCTGATACCACTTGAAACAACCAACCCGTATTCAACACGACAATTTTTTTTTTTTTAAATTAATAAACCATTAACGCCCAATTAAACGGTTACATAACGTAAAACGTTCCATACAACCCATTTAAACAATATCACAAGTTTAATGTTTACAAACGGCACAAAGGACCTTAAACAAATGTAATACAAATTCGACCCGTAAAAAATGATAGTTTTAATCCAAACGATACTTGAGCATGGTTTGGGGCTAAACTACCCAAAACACTAGGTCGACTTCAAAAACCTTTAACAAGCATCCAACAAGGGAAACTAGTGCCCAACAACCCCTTTCCCTTTCTCCGCACCTGCATCTAAAAAGATAAACAACGAGAGGGGTAAGCTAATGCTTAGTGAGTGCAATAATTATACATATGCATATATGTAATGACCCAACTTTGTTATTCCAAAAACACGCCTTTAAAAAAATTTCTGTGACAGTTCATCTGGACGGCGTCCAGTTATCTAGACGGCGTCCAGTTCTTAAGAGATGGACGGTGTCCCAATGAACTAAAAGATTCTGATCAGTTTGTCAAAGTTACGCGGGCGGAAAACCCGCTTCCCGACACTTTTACACGAAAACACTTTCACAATACATTATAATAATTAAAATTAAGAGATTTACACCGGGCCCACAATGACGCAAATTACGTTAAAGTAGCAATTTCGACCCAAAAGAGTTTAAGTTCCAAACAAAACTACGAGCATGATGTTTGGGGATAAACTACCCAAATCCTTGGCCGAATCCAAATCAAAAGGGGAAATCATCTAAATCCCGAGCATACCCTTGCCAAATCCGCTTCCGAACCTAAAAATGTAAACAACGAGAGGGTAAGCTAATGCTTAGTGAATGCAATACTTATACATATACATATATAGTTTACTTACGCGCATCCACACACACAATTACCTTGCAAACAAATGCATAAACGAGCTAGAAACACCAAAATACAACTAGCAACAACGTTAGTATAAAACTCACCGCAATTATGAACTAAACATAAACAAGGCATAACCGTACTAACTATTCCCTCGCCTTGGTACTACCGGCCTATAGTCGACCAATAACGTCGAGTCTCACTCGTATGATGTCACCGGCCTGTGACTCATCATAAGGTGTCACCGACCTGTTAATCACCAAGGGGTGTCACCGACCTGTGAATCGCCCACTAATACTTATGGGTCACCGACCTGTGAACCACCATGAGGTGTCACCGGCTTGTGAATCACCGTAAGGTGTCACCGACTTGTGTAACACCTATCGAGATACTACCGACCTATAGTTCTCACCGCCTATACTAACAATAAGTCACCGGCCTGTGACATAACACCAATACTCACGATGTGGCACCAAGACCCACATCGCGTACGAGTAAATAAACTACATATATACATGTATAAATATTCCACTCACCTCGATTACAAGAGAGGCAACTCCCGCTTGAGCTCCTAATCGTCCAAATGTGAGTCACCTAGATAATTCACAAAAAAATAAGCTAAACACTCTAGCTTATGCCCAATACACCATAAGTGCAATATTGACCCAATTGCACATACCTCCATTTGACTAAGTCAAATCTCGCCCAAAACACCCATAATCACAATCAACTAGTGATTATGTTCTAACAGCAGATTTTACCCAAATCTTAAGTGTTAAGCACTTATCTTACCCAAATGACACCAAACACTAATTTTGACCCATTTCAAAATTAGTCAACCAAAATACACCCAAATGTGTTTCAACACATCCAAAGTCACTAAACCTAGTGATTAATTCGATTACAAGTCTTGAACTTGACCAAAACATCAATCAACCCCAAAATCCACCAACGACAACATAAAACCCGATTACTAGCATCACTAAACTCACTTCATGAGTTTAAATGGGTTTAACAATAATTTAAGTTCAAACCCTCTTTGAATATCAAATCAAGCAATGAAATTCGGAGTTAGATATTACCACAACAACCAAAACGTAGCTAGGAGCGAGATGAACAACTTTAAAACCCGAGCTTTGGTGAGAATCCAACTCCTTCTTCTCCAAATCAAGCTCTCTCTCTCTAAACTCCTTCTCTCTCTAGAAATGGATGAGAGTGTTTATGTGGATGAAATGTGATCCAAAAATGGGATCTAGATCAGTTTTAAGTGCTCCAAACTGACACCCAAGTGAAATTACCAAAATGCCCATATTTAAAACAAAATAAAACAACTGGCCCGTCAGTACATCTGGACGGCGTCCCGAATATTGGACGGCGTCCAGTCCTTCACTGCTGGACGGCGTCCCAGAAGTTGGACGGCGTCCCACTTAACGGGAAATGAAAAAGGGTCTTACAACTCTCCCCCACTTAAATTGGATCACGTCCTCATGATCTTAGCCCCATCACAGCCCAAAAAGTACGCCTTTCTCAATTCCTCGAGTTCTCACACAACTCTACACCTCTCCGATGCCACCATTGCATCCTAACGATTTCACTTTCTCCTCACACAATGTTCCAAACACATCACCATCCTTCATGACTCCTTGGCGCACTCCACAATCTCCATAACCCGTCCACCATTACCCGACGAACTTCGTTTCGATCGTCCCTTAAGAATGATCTTAACACTTCTCGCACGTACAAGTTCGCAGTAATCTAAAGAACTCACTCTCGAACGCGCTCTACACTAACATATCTCTACACGAGACAGTCGAAAAACCACACTTTACGTCCCTAGTTTTCTCCCAAAACGGGACGACTTCCGGCAAATTCCTCAAACATGCGTACTAAATCGAGGCAACACCGTACCCTCCTGGTACACACTTCCCCACTTAGGGTTTTAAATCACCACACTTTCACTGTCAAGATGATAACATCCCGTGGAATTTTAACATTCCACAACACACATTACCGGTATCAACGTTGGTCATACTCAAAAATCTTCCGCGGACTTACTACAAGGCACTCGAACCTCGACCTTTTGAATTGGTCAAACGTTAACACCTGCTAATCATCACAATAAACCATTAACGTACCTTTGGGTTTCTCATCGGCATACAAGTACAAAGTAATCACACCACCGGAGTGAAGCATTCCACTAGCAGGTATTCGGAGGCACTTGACGCCGTGTTATGCAACTCCCATTACTACCACCGCGTCTCAATAGCTCGGCCCTTATGGGGTCCATCCTCGGTGTCAACGTCTCTTGACTACTCAAAGTCAAACAAAACCAACGAACATTACGGCTCAATGCCTACAACTTTCTAGTGACACCTGCTTTTCACTATCTGCCTAGGCCGCACATCTAGCCTATTTACCTTTCAACTCATCACTAAGGAGACGCTTGGTAACATCAAGACTTACACCCTCCCGCACACCGTCGTAATTATCAGCACGGTTATCAACACACTTCAAAACTAGTTAACTCCCGTGACTCTGCTCGTACATCTATGTGGTTAACGCAAAATGCCTTCTCGATCGGCATACCTTTTCTAAGCTAACGCATAAAGGAGAGCAGTGCAAGTAACCCTCTAATCATCTCACGGTTACACCCGACTTGGTTAAGCCTCCAACACCAAAACGATTAGCCCGACCCGGTTAGTTAAACTCACTAACAACAAATGATTAACCCGACCTGGTTAGTCAAACTTACTAACAACAAATGATTAACCCGACCCGATTAGTCAAACTCACTTGGTCAACCCTACTTGGTCAAACCCCTAATGACAATTGATTAACCCAACTTGGTTAGTCAAATTCCCTTGGTCAACCCGTCCTGGTCAACACCTAACATTTAATTGATTAACCCGACCCGGTTAGTCAACATCCTAACAACAAATGATTAACCCGACCCGGTTAGTCAAACTCACTTGGTCAACCTTACTTGGTCAAACCCCTAACATCCAATTGATTAACTCAACATGGCTAATCAAACCGCAATGGACTAACTCAACCTAGCTAGTCACCACATCACATGGATAAACCCATTTATTACCCAAAAATCACCCACATAACGATAGTACTAAAATCGAATAGTACATGAATCAAATGTCGTTAGACTTTCGCGCTCCGTCTCTATTCCACTCGGGACACTCCGAATTCCGGTGTCCCTCCTTCCGGCACTTAAAACATGTGACCTTACCCGACGGACACTCACGAGACTTATGTCCCGTTTGCCCGAAATTATAACACGCAAATTTAGAACCACCCGTGCCACTCATCTTTACGTTTCCGACACCTTCGGTAGCACTTTTACTTTTCTTGTTCGAAATCATCGTAGTTTCGGACTTTCGCTTACTAATATCGAAAACACTTGCCTTCGAGACAAACGCCTCAAAATCCTTCACCATGTCAAACAACTCGTCAAAATTTTTCACCGAATTCCTACTAATCTTCTCTTGGTAGCGGTCGTCCAAGGTTCGGTAAAAGTCTTCCTTCAACATGTGATCATTCCCGACATACTCCGAGCAAAATTGGGTCTTCGATAAGAAAACGGATTTGAGAGCGTTCAAATCCATTGACCCTTGCCTCAAAGCACGCAACTCATCCTTAATCTTAGAAAGATCGGCCGAAGTTCGATATTCCTTGATAAATTCCGTCTTAAACTCATCCCAAATGAACTCCATGCATTATTCCTCACCATAAAGTTGGATTTTCGCATCCCACCACAACTTGGCGTCACCCCTTAGCATACTACTACCATACCTCGTCTTCTTATCGAGAGGGCACTCACTAGTAAGAAAATCCCCCTCCATATCGGAGATCCATCGAGCACTCTTTAGTGGGTCTCGTTCACCCTCAAAAGTGGGAGGTTGAGAATCCTTGAAATTTTTGTAGTAGAAGTCCCGCCATTTCATATTATCCTCGTGAAGGACAATCTTAACTTGTTCCTTGATTACATCGACTACTTCCTCGTTAATCGAATCTAGGAACATCTTCCTAACGTCCTCTAGAAATTCTGCCTTTTGACGTTTAAAGATGGCCTCAACCTTGGCTGTGAACTCGGAGTCCTCGCCTTGATCTTCGTTATCATGTCCCTTCCTTGTCTTCATTCTAAGAAATGAACTCGGTTAGGGACGCAACACGAATAAATTACATACACCGCCACGAACAATATTCACAATCATATAAATATGCCACCGATCGTACATCCCATCTAGTTCAACACTTGTTGTACATCACTTGCTCGACTTGGCTTGCAACCGTAATAATGGTCGCGAATTATTATTACGCTCACACGCCATGCCGAGCTCATGAATACAACAACCATTTCGCTAGATGTTCAACACAAAACAACATGATTAGTATCAACATAATCAATGCATAGCTAGTTCACCTATTCTCTAAGGCACTAACTAAAATCTGAACCGACCCGTAATCCTACAATTCCCGCATATTAGCACACATAAAAAGTCTAAGTCTAGGTGTGATGATCGCTCCAAATCCACTTGGACGAACACGTCATTCATTGATTTCATTGCGAGGTATTTGACCTCTACATGATACGTTTTGTAAACATTGCATTCTTTTGAAAAGGCACACCATAAATGAATATTTAAATCAAAGGTTTTCGACATCTGATGATTTCTACATAGACACAATCACCGTAATATAATAGTTTACAATAATACTTCTGTTGACAATGCAGTCAAAATAAGATAGATTGTGATGATTTGTGAATGCAACGTTTTCTAGAATAAAGCATGTATGACTCCATGCACATATCTTGTATAACATATAAGCAAACAGCAGAAGACTTCTAGGGAACCTGAGAATAAACATGCTAACAAGTGTCAATACAAAGGTTGGTGAGTTCATAGTTTTAATGTTTCGTATAATCTGTATATAAAGGTGGATCACAAGATTTTAGTTGTTTCATCCAGAAACGTTTATCAAAATATTCTACAAGATTGAGTACCCAGGTAACTAAACTTTAACGTCTATATGATAAGTACCCCTGTTTTAACATATATGCAACCAACATGTACAATACACGCAAACCAACGTGTACTAAACTCAAATAGCATACGTCTGTTTTATAGTTCATGCTAGAGTTTCTATACCTGGAACAGATGGGGATGTCAACCCCTATGGATCCATATACAACTATTTGCGGCCACCAGTTCTTATAACCGGCAGTTACTAGTTATCAAAGCTAAGGGATTTTCAGTTCAAACTCGGTGTAGAATTTAGTACGTACTTGTATCCATTGCGTTTAAAATAAATTGAATGTATTCTCAGCCCAAAAATATATATTGCAAAAGCAATTAAAAAGGGAGCAAATGAAACTCACCTTAGCAGCACATAAAGTCGTTCACCGAAATGTGACCGAAACTCGGAATACCAAATAACCGTAGATCTCAAGCTAGAGAACATATGTTGGTCAATAAATGTCTATCAAGCTAGGTCAGGTCATAGTGTATCACAATCCTAATGCTCGAGACTGACATACAAAAGTTATCAAAAGTCGTTTCAAAAAGTCAATCTGACTCAATACTATAGTTGAATGATCATGGCAATCGAAACATTCTAACATTTCACATAGTTTCCCAATTCTTGTAAAATTAAACTATAGTTTTTATAAGGCTTTAAAATATGATAAAACAATCAATTTTGACAATTGCTCAACAAGACGAGACGTGCCTTATATACAAATTCATTTACTCGATTAGTAATATTTGAAAATCCAATTTATCAATCTTATAAACAAGTTGTTTAAATATCAATTGCAGATTCAAAAGCAATTCAATTAATGTCAATCATAATTCAGTTGACCATATCTTTAAATTCGTTCATCGAAATTACGCGATTTCTAAATGAAAAGTTATTGATTTTTCGCCAGCTTTCCAAAAACATGCATATCATATACCTTTTAACAGTAATTTATGTATTTAATTCGTCATTCATCATAAACTGTTTAATGATGAAATTTAGCATACAAGCATGCATAAACATATATACTCGAGCACTAGACATGGATACACTTTTATTATATAAAAGATAAGATATGAATGCTCACATATCAATATTGTGCTTCAATATTGCAGGAAAGTACGTAGACGCAACGAAGATGATAAACACTAGGTTTGACTTGCGAACAAGACCCACGAACATTACCCATAACCTCCATAGTTATAACCCATAGTTTCCTTAGCTCTATCCCGCTTGAAAACCCATTTTGAAATCATTTGGACATCACTCCGTCGTAATATTTTATGTATATTATTATTTTTGTATCGTAAAAATAATAATACTAATACTATTAATAATAAGATTATTAATAATAATAATCTTAATATTAATAATAATAATAATAATAATAATTAATAATAATAATAATAATTAATAAAATAAATACGGAGTAAAATGAATTGAATCAGAAGTAGAAATGGTCGAGCTTTTATAGTGTTGGCCTGAAATTATCTGCCATGCGATCGCATGGTTTACTAGGCTTCTGGCCATGCGATCGCATGGCCACCTGTCTCCAGCTCACATCTTTTTGTTTCTTTGTTCGTCGACATAATTTTATAATATATACAATATAATAATTTAAATTAATTAATTATATATTATATTATATTCTCGTGTATAGGTGACTTGTAATTCCGATGTCTTGTACGTTTACGTTCGACTTATGTTCCGCTTCCGATTTCTCGAACGCATTTTCGTACGCTTAGAAAACTAATACTTTTCGTTACGCGACGTGTACCTTTATCAAAAATTAAATTTAATCATTGATAAACTATGGCACTCGAAGTGTAGCTTTAATCAATTAAGTGTTTTGGTTATTTGCTTCTATAAATCATCATCTCGTAGTATATACATATACATATATACATTTTCATTTTGAAATAGTGTTTACTGTAGCAAAGCTACTGTAGCAAAAAAGTGTTTTACTGTAGCAAATAGTGATTTTCGAAAACACTGTAGCTTTTCGGGTACTGTAGCAATTCAAAAATACTGTAGCAAATTAGTGTTTTACTGGTTCATCTTAAACATTTTAGTTAACTTATCTAAATATCAATCGAATCAATAATCGAATGTTACTATCGTTTACTAAATAACTTGAAATCATATATATATATATATATATATATATATATATATATATATATATATATATATATATATATATATATATATATATATATTGTTCGTGAATCTTCGAGAACAGTCAAAGAATAATTGATTACATGAATATAGTTCCAAAACTTTCGTGACTCAACATTACAGACTTTGCTTATCGTGTCGAAAACATTAAATCATTTAAAGATAAAGTTTAAATTTGGTCAAAAATTTCCGGGTTGTCACACTAGGCGCCTATCTCAAGTCACCTAAATCCCTTAGACCATGCTCTGATATCACTTGTAACGACCCGACTTCGTTATTCCAAAAACACGCCTTTAAAAAAAATTTATGTGACAGTTCATATGGACAGCGTCCAGTTATCTGGACGGCGTCCAGTTCTTAAGGGCTGGATGGCGTCCAAGCCTTTTGGACGGCGTCCCAATGAACTAAAAGATTCTGATCAGTTTGTCAAAGTTACACGGGCGGAAAACCCTCTTCCCGACACTTTTACACGAAAACACTTTCATAATACATTATAATAATTATAATTAAGAGATTTCCATAAACAAAATGAGTTTTACAACACCGGGCCCACAACGACCCAAATTACGTTAAAGTAGCAATTTCAACCCAAAAGAGTTTAAGTTCCAAACAAAACTACGAGCATGATGTTTGGGGATAAACTACCCAAATCCTAGGCCGAATCCAAAATATAATCCAAGCAAGCATCAAAAGGGGAAATCATCTAAATCCCGAGCATACCCTTGCCAAATCCGCTTCCGAACCTAAAAATGTAAACAACGAGAGGGTAAGCTAATGCTTAGTGAATGCAATACTTATACATATACATATATAGTTTACTTACCCGCATCCACACACACAATTACCTTGCAAACAAATGCATAAACGAGCTAGAAACACCAAAATACAACTAGCAACAACGTTAGAATAAAACTCACCGCAATTATGAACTAAACATAAACAAGGCATAACCGTACTAACCATTCCCTCGCCTTGGTACTACCAGCCTGTAGTCGACCAATAACGTCGAGTCTCACTCGTATGATGTCACCGACCTGTGACTCATCATAAGGTGTCACCGACCTGTGAATCACCAAGGGGTGTCACCGACCTGTGAATCGCCCACTAATACTTATGGGTCACCGACCTGTGAACCACCATGAGGTGTCACCGGCTTGTAAATCACCGTAAGGTGTCACCGACTTGTGTAACACCTATCGAGATACTACCGACCTGTAGTTCTCAACACATATACTAACAATAAGTCACCGGCCTGTAACATAACACCAATACTCACGATGTGGCACCAAGACCCACATCGTGTACGAGTAAATAAACTACATATATACATGTATAAATATTCCACTCACCTCGATTACAAGAGAGGCAACTCCCGCTTGAGCTCCTAATCGTCCAAATGTGAGTCACCTAGATAATTCACAAACAAATAAGCTAAACACTCTAGCTTATGCCCAAAACACCATAAGTGTAATATCGACCCAATTGCACATACCACCATTTGACTAAGTCAAATCTCGCCCAAAACACCCATAATCACAATCAACTAGTGATTATGTTCTAACACCATATTTTACCCAAATCTTAAGTGTTAAGCACTTATCTTACCCAAATGACACCAAACCCTAATTTTGACTCATTTCAAAATTAGTCAACCAAAATACACCCAAATGTGTTTCAACACATCCAAAGTCACTAAACCTAGTGATTAATCTGATTACAAGTCTTGAACTTGACCAAAACATCAACCAACCCCAAAATCCACCAACGACAACATAAAACCCGATTACTAGCATCACTAAACTCACTTCATGAGTTTAAATGGGTTTAACAGCAATTTAAGTTCAAACCCTAACTTTGAATATCAAATCAAGCAATGAAATTCGGAGTTAGAACTTACCACAACAACCAAAACGTAGCTAGGAGCGAGATGAACAACTTTAAAACCCGAGCTTTGGTGAGAATCCAACTCCTTCTTCTCCAAATCAAACTATCTCTCTCTCTAAACTCCTTCTCTCTCTCTAAGAATGGATGAGAGTGTTTGTGTGGATGAAATGTGATCCAAAAATGGGATCTAGATCAGTTTTAAGGGCTCCAAATCGACACCCAAGAGAAATTACCAAAATGCCCATATTTTAAACAAAATAAAACAGCTGGCCCGTCAGTACATCTGGACGGCGTCCCGAATATTGGACGGCGTCCCAGAAGTTGGACGGCGTCCCACTTAACTGGAAATAAAAACAGGGTCTTACAATATATAATCTATCTACTTGCATTCACTTACACAATACCGCATACAAGCTAGCAATTAAATTAGCGTACCAATCTCAAGTATAACGCTACTAACCTCCGACCACACAAGCTAGCATAACAATAGCATATAACACGAACAATATAATATGCTACACTACAATACACAACCATGGTTAACCAACCGTGCAAAGGAAATGGTACTCGAATTTTCCATCGATGTTCATAACAACCGTTAGTGTACAACAACATATATCACTAACCCTATGACGAAATGATAACACATATCCGTTCACAAACCGTTAGTGTACAACGACATATATCAGTAACTTGGACAACACATATCCATTCATAAAACCCGTTAGTGTACAACGAAATATATCACTAACTTGGACAACACATATCCGTACATACAAATAAATACATTATATACATACATGTATACTTATCCCACTCACCTTATCACGCCGGTGGTGATTTAATACTTCCGTAAGCCTCAAAGCAAGTACCTAATACATTGAGTACACCAATCAACATACAACTAGTGGAATTAACCACCAATGCTTAACTCTTGAGCATTTAATGACCCAAATGCATTAAATGACTCACTTACACCAAAACCGCCCATTAATGGCCAAGACTCATCATGAATCACTAAAAGCTAGTGATTAAAGTCTACTAACACCAACTAACACAAATTATGGGTATTTCATACCCATCTCACCCAACTAGGTCAACAATCGCCCATTTGACCCATTTTAACACTTAGACTT
The DNA here is from genome assembly GCF_046630445.1 of Rutidosis leptorrhynchoides. Classification (NCBI taxonomy): domain Eukaryota; kingdom Viridiplantae; phylum Streptophyta; class Magnoliopsida; order Asterales; family Asteraceae; genus Rutidosis; species Rutidosis leptorrhynchoides. The sequence goes on along the minus strand of NC_092337.1, from coordinate 401,747,078 downwards.
ACAAATTTTGGCCAAACTTAACTCATTAACAATCTTTCATCATTTCACAAGTGCATTAGTGACTAACAACACAATTAACACTTGCAAATCTCAATTTACATGACTAAACCCTAGATTAACACCATTTGGGTTTCCTTGCATTAAATTAATCCAAATTCACCCATTAAATCCCCAAATGGGTCTTACAAGTCTCAAATGACCAAACCCTAGCCATAAATCAACTAAAACTCAAAACATGGAATTAAGACTTACCAACACTATCAAGTCGTAGCTAAGAACGAGGAGAACAATTTTTCTTCTTGCTCCAAAGATCAAATCACAAATCTTTACTCTCAAATCTTACTTTGAATCTAAATGGGTTTTGTGTTTTGAGAGAAAATAGAGAAAGAAAATGGAAAAGGAAATGAAGAAATGAGATAAGTGGCTGGGATTTGAGCCACAATCTGATCCATACGCAAAAAGATAAAATTACCCTTGGATTACCCTTTTTAAAAAGCTAAATTCGGAATCAGACCCGCAGGTCCATCGCGGCGCGACCACAATTGCCACGACGCGGCAATACACATAAAATTCGAGCTGTTTAAATCCATTCTTGATTTTGATTTGAGTGCAACGTCGCGGCGTGACCAGAGCCCTCACGGCGTGACAATGGCCTACAACTGACCAATTTCGACTACTTTAAATCAACTATAGATTTATACGACTTGTGCACCTCATACACGCTTTGTATATACACTTAGACTACCCCACAAGGTCTCACGCGACTCAATACACTCATAACCCACGCATATACCTATACATGTATACACCCTCAAGCGTATATATATATATATATATATATATATATATATATATATATATATATATATATATATATATATATATATATATCGTATACATAAAATCAACACTTTAAAACATTTAAACACAAATACGGTCAAGTATAAACGTTCTAAAGATCAATTACGTACCTTAAATCTCATGTGGGAAAAACGGGATGTTACATTCAGCATTCCTGCGCCCAAATGCGGCGCATTTATGACCAAATGCAGCGCATTTTTTATGCCTAAAACTTACAGTCCACGAATGGTCCCTTTTATAACTACAGATAAGGCTTCATCTCATTATTTGGTGCGACGCACCAAGTGGCGCATCAACCACAAATGTGGTGCATCATCACAAATGCGGCGCATCATGTGGCGCATTTCACTCAGGACAGCCAACTTTTAGTTTCACACTCACAAACCAAACCCAACACAAGCTATCTCTTTAACTCTTTGACGGACGTGTACTCCACACTCTCCAAATCCGTTCTAGAGTGCTAGAATCTGCTTCCACTCTCAACCTAGCAAATCCAATACACTAAAAACATGATTATGTTGGATCACACTAAAATCACCAACACTCCTATATGTAATAATCTGATTCGAAGAATTTGGATTAGTTTTAGTAACATCACAAGATAGTCTAGCGGTTGGCGTCCTGATTGAGAGGTACAAGGTTTAAACTTTGCTAGTTGCATAACTTGGTCAGAGAAAAGGTCAGAAACGGTCATCCGCGATAACACGGTTATGCCGCATGCATTTGAGATAAATTACTTGCTCCTCCCGGTAACCTAAATAGGGAAAAGCGTCCTTTGAGTTTAGAACAATAATATACAAATACTTGTAAGGCGTAATTTGAATTCAAAACACTAATATGAAGATACGTTTTTATCTTCTTCTTTTTTAAATAATTTTTCTTTTTCCAGTTTCCTTTTTTTTTAACGGCAAGCTTGCATCAGTCCGGACCGAAGCCTAGTCATCATTTGCACACACACACGCGTTCGGGCAGGAAGCCCGAACCACAATCAGGGGATCCGACCCTTAAACCATCCCATACGGGGCAGGCGGGCCGGACCTTAGTCCCGGAGCGGGTCGGTAAAACCTTCCCTTTGGGCCAACCTCAAGGAATTTCTTTCAAATAATATCCTTTGTAGGTGACGAGGCTCGAACCCAAAACCTCTAGCCCGGTGGGGGTGCTAGGCACCACCACATGTCCACTGAGCCAAAGCTGCGGGGACTTTTTCCAGTTTCCTTTGATAGTGAAATGTAAAATGTATTATCCTTAGCCGGCCATTAAAATGTATTATCATTTTCACTTTTTTTTTGCTAGTTGCGGAACTCCCAATTAAGTCATGTCATGTCATGGTATGGGTATCTCATAATAGTTTGGTTTTCAATCAGTTACTGAACAATTTAATAATTAGAAGGATGTCACAGAAGAATTCGTACATGCAACATTTATTTGTAAATTATAAATAACAGCTCACCATTTCTGAAAATAACTACCAAATCATTTAATTTTAGGGTTTAGTATGGACTTGGTCAAATTTGAAAAATTAAAATAGAAAGAAGAACAGTATGTTGGTCTTTTAACATGATTTACTCGCCCTCCCAGTAAACTTAACATGGAAAAAGCATCCTCCGTTTTCATGAACAATGTAAGCTTATTTTCTGGTCAAACAACAAAAGAAAAAGTCTTGTAAAGCCTGATTTGAATTTAAAAAACTAATATAAAGTTACTTTAATTATCTTTTTATCATTATTGTTTTATTATTATTTTTTTCCTTGCTCTCCACTTTCCTTTCATATGGAATGTGAAGTATAATGAATAATGATAATAAAATTATTTAATTTGTACCGGAAACTTCACAGTAATGTGTATGTAGATTCTAGGAAGTTTCAGTCTTATTAATTTGGCTTCCACTTATCCTTAAAATTAGGTTACATCAATCTAGTTTCACTGAAATTGCTGTGAAATTTCTGGATGTAACTTGTTTTCTGTTTTATGAACTCTTAATTAGTATCGACATAACCATTACTGTATTTTTCCAAAAAAAAAAAAAAAAAAAAAAAAGATTCTAGTATGGTCGCTTCACATTATTATTCATCTACTAGTGATTGTAACGATATCTTGAAAACTCTACTTCCTAAAGAATTTTCTCTGAACACAACCACCATAGGAGACAAAAGTTCAGATTATCATCTACTTATTGGGTCCTCTGCAAATCTAACCTATGAAGCTGCTAACTTTTTGGTGCATTTATGCGGAGAAGTAGATGGCTTGCAAGCTGGTGACCAGTATAGCAAAACTATGGTGTGGATTGGGTTCTACATTGCAGCATCATCGCTTTATATGGCAGCTTATTTTTGGCATGGTTTCCGAAATAAAATAACATCATTCATTCATTTAAAAGAAAATAACCAGAGTATTACATGAACTTAACGAAATCTTCCTAAATGTAAAAGTACTAAATTGTAACATAAAGAACACTATGAAAATGAAAAGTTTAAATGTCTCTAGTGGTTTCCGAAAACTCATCATTGTGCCTCTTCATTCTTCTTCTTATCCGAACATTGATTTTTGAAATGCCCTACTCCTCCGCAGTTATAGCAAGTAGGAACGGTTGCATTTGCTGGAGTTTTGATTGATGGGATAACAACTCTACAATTCTTGGCTACGTGACCCACCTTCTCACACTTGGTGCACTTGGCCTTACACCATCCTTCATGATGTTTCTCACATCTCTTGCAATAAGGACGTTTTCCCTTATACAACTTGTTGAATTTGCTTTTAGGATTTTCTTGCTCCATTCCTTCTCTCTTCCTTTTTGCACCTTCTTTCTCCTTATGTTTGTCGATGAAATAGCTTGTCATGCAAGCAGCTTCTTGTATGGTGCTCGGGTTCTCCAAGATAACATCTCTTCGGACTTCATTAGGCAATCCATTGATGTAGCATTGGATCCCTAGATACTCGGGAGTAGCCATGAGAGCAAACTCTTGAAATCGATTGGTGTAGCTCATGAGATCAGCATTCACCATTTCAATATTACCGAGCCCAGGTCTTTCAGTACTCTTATATGTAGGGGGCGGGTAGCTTATAAAACTTTGATGAGAACGAATAGTCGAAAGGTTTCGCGGTACGCCATTGTTGCCATTGCCTTGAACAGAGGACTCGGACTTGGATTCTTCCTCAACTTCTTCTTCTTCAATCATCTCCTCCTCAAACTCTTCCTCCTCGTCATCCCCATCATAGTTATCATTAGTGTGGGATTCTTCCAAATGAGGGGAGTGTGGTGGACTAGCAGGGACATAGTTTGGGTGAGTTGGTGAAAATGGCGGGGAAACTGGTCCATAAGTCGGTGTGCGGACAGATCTTTCGGAGTAGGATTCCTCGGAGTCAGAGATGATGATCGGGTTAAGGCGAGACATCCTAAATGAAAAGAAAGAGAGATGATTAGGTAGGTTCTAAGGATGACGCAAAAGCACGAATAAAATGTAAGGGGAAAAGCACTAGAAACTAAAACAGAAAAGGTTATAGTCCTATAGATTGCTAAGGCACCTAACTAACACATAAGGCACACATAATATGCAATCCTGGTTCTCTATAACAACTTGGCTCTGATACCACTCTGTCATACCCCCAAATAGGGCCGGGGAAATATGACTTCACAATATCATAACACAAGTATGTATAAACGAGAACAACTCTATATGAGACGTTTTTAATTAAAACCAATGTATTATAAGCAGCGGAAAGTATTAAGTTATTACAATAGGTGTTCTAATGCAATAATATGAATGTATAAATGCGGACTCCAAAAGCAGCAAAGTCCAAATAGCAACTAATCTTTATCAATCTTCACCTGAGACAAAACATGCTTAAAGTGTCAACCAAAAAGGTTGAGTGAACAACATAGGTTTAATATATATATAGTTTTAGACCACAAGATTTAGTTGTCAAAAGCAGTGCCGAAGCTATGATATCGAAACTAAACAAAGTTACCCCAGGACACCTTAAACTATCAGTGTCGTTTAATCATTATTATGTAACCAGAGACCAACAGTCAAATGGTTAGAGACGTCGCTCTCAATAGGCCTATTCACAATAACTAAGTTTGCCTTTATACGTAGCAATTAATGATATCATAGTAGGGATTTAGCATGAATCAAAGCATGTCAGCACAGTTAAACAGTTTTCGGGTACTTGTGTCTAAACGTAAAACAGTTTGAAAGCAAGCATGTGTCTCACCCCAAAAGTTATAAAATAAGTAGTAGAGAAAGTTAAAAAGTGGGGCTATGAACTTCACCTTAATAGCAAGCAAGAAAATCCACGCAAGTAGTATGAATGGAGTGTGTAATCGGAGATCTCAACCTAGAGATATAATGTTCGATTAGTTGATGTCTAATAGACATATAGTTTGTTTATTAATATAGTAAACTATATTAACAGTGATCGTTTCCGAGAAAAGTTATATTTATATAAGTGATAATATACTTAGCGTTATTAAGTGTTACTATATAATTAAGTGTATAAGTTATACTAATAATAGTATTATTATTTACCTTAATAACCAACTATTATGTTGTATGTATAAATATACTTATATGATACATACATATATAATCTTTATTTATTAATATACATGTATGTGTTCATAACTATATATGAAATATATATATATATATATATATATATATATATATATATATATATATATATATATATATATATATATTAGGTGTAGGTGTTACATATATATAAGGGTAAGATGATCCATATATATATACTTATTATTTTCTTATTATTATTATATGTTTACTAACCTATTATAATACTTACATAATACACATTCATACATACATACACACGCACATATACATACATATATACACATACATATACACGTATGTATATATTTACATATACACACACACACATAAACATACAGTGTATACATGCACATACGTACGTATGCATGCATGCATGCACGTACACCATGATCATAATTACTTTACTAATCACAAAATCATAACTTTTATCATAATCTTAACCTAATCAATACATAAAATCACAAATTTTTAACATAATAATCAATCATATTCCTAACTCTAATCTTTCATTATAACTACCTAATCTCCTAGTTATTCACTTATATAAAATCTTATAATCATAACCTTTGTTATCTTTTAATCACATAAAATCATAACTTTTTAATATTCCATCTAACCATATTCATTAACCATAAAAAGTACCCATGTTAAATCTTTAACTTATTAAACTAGGTTATCATTGTTTTTTTTTTATCATACTCATAACAACTAATAAATCTCATTATCATAATATCTTTAACCATATTCCTATTCTTTTAATTTCATCATGAATTCATAGTCTTTTTATCCTTTAAACTTTTATTCATCAACTTTAAACATAAATTTTATTTATTCTTCATAATCATTATACATAACATAATACTTATTAATATACTTGTATGTAATTAAATAAAGAATAAGATCACTAGGGTTTATAGGACTACCTTAGGGTTTAAAGATCAAGAATGATGAGGATGATTGACTGAACATAAAAACAGGAACTCGGCAGCAACAATTTCGACCCACTTGAAGGGTTATCTTGGACTATTTGATCACGATGGAAGCAACAGAAACCAGAAAGAAAAATGCAGCAATAATTAAACATTAAAGGCTGTTATGGTGTTGAATAATACAGCAGAAACAGAAGAAAACTTACTCAATTTCTCCTGGGCTGTTTGGTTCGACAGAACAACAGGTACAGCAGCAGAAAGTAGGCGATTAGCAGGCTTGTTGATGGAGGGTTTGCAGTAAGAAAACAGCAAAATGATGGATTGTCTGATGGCGAAACAGGAGGCTAAATCGACTGCAGGTGGGGTTTTTGTGAGGGTTTTAATCGACAGAAAGTGGGCTGGATGATGGGTGATCAGTCGACAATAATGGAGGGAAAACAGACTGATTTTAGTCGACAGAATGCAGCAGGTTTATGTGGTGAACTTATGGAAATCATGAGGGTTTTTATAGGTTATTTGGGTTTCCTAATCCTACACAATTTGCTTAAAGAACAAGGAGCCTAATTAGGATCAAACTAGGAGTTGCAAGCTTAAGGATCAAGTTCTTATTTCCTAAAGAAAAACCCTACAGCCGATTTCTATTTGATACATATGATTTATTTCTTTTTTTTATACGGCCTTCTTAATTAATTATGTATTTTATATAAATTATTATTATTATTATTATTATTATTATTATTATTATTATTATTATTATTATTATTATTATTATTATTATTAGGGTTACATTTATTTAAATTACATTTTATTTATTTATTAGACCCTAATCTTTTATTAGTTGTTGATTTGGTTCATATTAGTTTATATATTAATTTTTTAAAGGTTGTAAATTTTAATAACACATATTGTTTTATAATATAAGAATACAGAAAATACATAAACTTTATGCTAACAGAAATATTGATCAAAATTTACTATTTAATCAAAGGTTGTTAAACAAAGTTTACGAGTACAAGTAGTCTTAATAATGGAACAGATAAAACAGAAATGAAAAATTGAGGGTCGTCATAGTACCTCCCCGTTAATAAAAACTTCGTCCCGAAGTTTTAGGTGGACTTCTCGGATGCATCAGCGGTTGAGAAGAGATGGGGATATTTTCGACTCATTTGGTCTTCATGTTCCCATGTATACTCGGGGCCTCGTCGCAAATTCCAACGGACTTTAACAATAGGTATAGTGCTTTGTTTCAAGCGTTTCTCGGTTTGATCAACGACCTCAATTGGTTCTTCAATGAAGTGCATCTTTTCATCAATGCGAATGTCATCCAAAGGAATAACGAGTGTGTCATCAACAAGACACTTTTTCAGATTTGAGACGTGAAACACATCGTGTACCTTACTAAGCTCAACAGGTAGTTCTAATCGATAAGCCACAGGACCAATTCTTTCAATAATCTTGAAAGGTCCAACAAAACGCGGACTTAGCTTGCTTCATTTACCAAAACGAACGACTCCTTTCCAAGGGGATACTTTCAACATGACCTTATCGCTAACTTGGAATTCTAAATCTTTCCGACGAATATCAGCATAGCTCTTTTGTCGGCTGCGGGCAGTTTCTAATCGTTTCTTAATTTGAACGATCTTTTCGGTAGTTTCATGCCAGTTATTTGTCTATCTTCTAGTTCATCCCAGCACAGTGGAGATCTACATTTTCGTCCGTATAAGGCTTCAAAAGGTGCAGCCTTAATACTTGAATGATAGCTGTTGTTGTAGGAAAATTCAGCCAAAGGTAAGTGTCTATCCCAACCTTTGCCAAAATCGATAACACAAGCACGAAGCATATCTTCCAATGTTTAAATGGTTTGTTCACTTTGACCATCGGTTTGAGAATGATAAGCAGTACTCATGTCTAGTTGAGTTCCAAGAGCAGATTGTAAAGTTTTCCAAAATCTAGAGATAAATCGACTGTCGCGATCTGAAATGATTGAAATGGGGACTCCATGACGTGAGACAATCTCTTTGATATAAAGTTGTGACAATTTCTCCATCTTGTCAGTTTCTTTGATCGGTAAGAAGTGTGCAGATTTAGTAAGACGATCCACTATGACCCATATAATATCATTGCCGTTTGAAGTCTTGGGAAACTTGGTGATGAAATCCATAGTGATAGATTCCCACTTTCAATGCGGAATATCCAGCTGTTGCAGTAAACCAGATGGCTTTTGATGTTCGGCCTTAACTTTCAAACAAGTAAGGCACTTGCTCACATAATCGGAAATATCAGATTTAAGATTAGGCCACCAAAAAAAACTCTTTCACATCGTGATACATTTTACTAGAGCCCGGGTGAATAGAATATCTAGTCTTATGTGCTTCATCCAAGACTAGTTCTTGAAGATTTCCAAAAATTGGGACCCAGATTCGGTTATTGAAATACCTTATTCCGTTTCCCTTAAGTTCAAGTTGCTTTATGAGACCTTTAAGTCCCTCGAGTTAGACATTCTCTTCCTTCAATGCCTCAAGTTGTGCTTCGCGGATTTGAGATGTAAGATTCGTACGAATACGTATGTTTAAAGCTCGGACTCGGATCAGTTTGGCGCGATCTTTTCTACCAAGGGCATCGGCAACTACATTCGCTTTACCGGGATGATATTTAAGCTCACAATCATAGTCATTTAATAACTCAACCCAACGCTTTTGTCTCATGTTCAGTTGCTTCTGATCAAAGATATGTTGAAGACTTTTATGATCGGTAAACACCGTGAATTTAATTCCGTAGAGATAATGTCTCCACATCTTCAATGCGAATACTACAGCTCCTAACTCTAGGTCATGCGTGGTATAGTTCTTCTCATGTTTCTTTAATTGTCTAGATGCATAAGCTATAACTTTGTTACGTTGCATTAAGTCACATCCGAAACCTTGGTTCGAGGTATCACAATAGACTACAAAATCATCGTTTCCATCTAGTAATGATAGAATCGGGGCTGTGGTCAATTTATCCTTTAGAACCTTAAAAGCAGATTCTTGTTCATCGAACCACTCAAACTTGTTCCCCTTGTGAGTTAGCTTAGTGAGAGGTTTAGCTAGAATTTGAAAAATCTTTGATGAATCTTCGGTAATAACCAGCAAGTCCTAAAAATTGGCGAATATGTTTCGCACTCTTAGGCACTTCTGAATTCTGAGTAGCAGTGATTTTTGCCGGATCGACATGTATTCCGTCACTATCAAATACATGTCCGAGAAATTGTACGGTTCGCAACCAAAATTCACATTTAGAGAACTTGGCATACAGTTGTTCTTTCTTTAAGAGCTCTAGAATCAATCGCAAATATTGTTCATGATCTTTCTCTTTCTTGGAATAGATTAGAATATCATCGATGAAAACAATCATGAATTTGTCAAGATAAGGTTTGCATACACGGTTCATAAGATCCATGAATACAGCAGGAGCATTGGTTAAACCAAAAGGCATGACAAGAAACTCATAATGTCCATAGCGAGTTCGGAAGGCAGTCTTAGAAACATCAGTTTCCTTGACTCTCAATTGATGATAACCCGACCTAAGATCAATCTTCGAATTGAGACTTGATCCTTGCAGTTGGTCAAACAGGTCATCAATAAGTTGGAATGGATAACAGTTTTTGATGGTTAGCTTGTTGAGTTCTCGGTAATTAATACACATTCTCAAAGTGCCACCTTTCTTCTTAATGGAAAGAATGGGTGCTCCTCGCGGAGGCAAGCTAGGATGAATGAAACCTTTCTCCAAAACTTCTTGGAGTTGATTGGATGATTCCTTCATTTTGGATGGAGCTAAGCGGTATGGTACCTATGCAATAGGTACAGCACCGGGCGTGGATAGTTTACAAGTAAAGGATAATATGATATCTAGGGTTGATATTTTTAGTTGACAATTTAGTGATAAGGAGTAGGTAATGGTACACAATGGTCCTAAGGTTGATCAAATCTTATTCCCATCATGATCCATTAGGATTTCTGTATGACTTATCATAATATAATTACGTTGATCAAGTGTCATTATATTATTTTAAATCATATTTTTATCACTCCATAAGGTTACTACTATGTCATCTAGTCAATATTCATCTTATTCGGAGTGAATGATTCAATGGAAAATGAAAGGAAAGAAAATAACATCATTCATTCATTTAAAAGAAAATAACCAGAGTATTACAGGAACTTAACGAAATCTTCCAAAATGTAAAAGTACTCAATGGTAGCATAAAGAACACTATGAAAATGAAAAGTTTAAATGTCTCTAGTGGTTTCCGAAAACTCTTCATTGTGCCTCTTCATTCTTCTTCTTATCCGAACATAAATTTTTGAAATGCCCTACTCCTCCGCAGTTATAGCAAGTAGGAACGGTTGCATTTGCTGGAGTTTTGATTGATGGGATAACAACTCTACAATTCTTGACTACGTGACCCACCTTCTCACACTTGGTGCACTTGGCCTTACACCATCTTTCATGATGTTTCTCACATCTCTTGCAATAAGGACGTTTTCCCTTATACAACTTATTGAATTTGCTTTTAGGATTTTCTTACCCCATTCCTTCTCTCTTCCTTTTTGCACCTTCTTTCTCCTTATGTTTGTCGATGAAATAGCTTGCCATGCAAGTAGCTTTTTATATGGTGCTCGGGTTCTCCAAGATAACATCTCTTCGGACTTCATTAGGCAATCCATTGATGTAGCATTGGATCCCTAGATACTCGGGAGTAGCCATGAGAGCAAACTCTTGAAATCGATTGGTGTAGCTCATGAGATCAGCATTCACCATTTCAATATTACCGAGCCCAGGTATTTCAGTACTCTTGTATGTAGGGGGCGGGTAGCTTATAAAACTTTGATGAGAACGAATAGTCGAAAGGTTTCGCTGTACGCCATTGTTGCCATTGCCTTGAACAGAGGACTCGGACTTGGATTCTTCCTCAACTTCTTCTTCTTCAATCATCTCCTCCTTAAACTCTTCCTCCTCATCATCCCCATCATAGTTATCATTAGTGTGGGATTCTTCCAAATGAGGGGAGTGTGGTGGACTAGCAGGGATATAGTTTGGGTGAGTTGGTGAAAATGGCGGGGAAACGGGTCCATAAGTCGGTGTGCGGACAGATCTTTCAGAGTAGGATTCCTCGGAGTCAGAGATGATGATCGGGTTAAGGTGAGACATCCTAAATGAAAAGAAAGAGAGATGATTAGGTAGGTTCTAAGGATGACGCAAAAGCATGAATAAAATGTAAGGGAAAAAGCACTAGAAACTAAAACAGGAAAGGTTATAGTCCTATAGATTGCTAAGGCACCTAACTAACACATAAGGCACACATAATATGCAATCCTGGTTCTCTATAACAACCTGGCTCTGATACCACTCTGTCATACCCCCATATAGGGCCGGGGAAATATGACTTCACAATATCATAACACAAGTATGTATAAACGAGAACGACTCTATATGAGACGTTTTTAATTAAAACCAATGTATTATAAGCAGCGGAAAGTATTAAGTCATTATAATAGGTGTTCTAATGCAATAATATGAATGTATAAATGCGGACTCCAAAAGCAGCAAAGTCCAAATAGCAATTAATCTTTAGCAATCTTCACCTGAAATAAAACATGCTTAAAGTGTCAACCAAAAAGGTTGAGTGAACAACATAGGTTTAATATATATAGTTTTAGACCACAAGATTTAGTTATCAAAAGCAGTGCTGAAGTTATGATATCGAAACTAAACAAAGTTACCCCAGGACACCTTGAACTGTCAGTGTCGTTTAATCATTATTATGTAACTAGAGACCAACGGTCAAATGGTTAGAGAGGTCGCTCTCAATAGGCCTATTCACAATAACTAAGTTTGCCTTTATACGTAGCAATTAACGATATCATGGTAGGGATTTAGCATGAATCAAAGCATGTCAGCACAGTTAAACAGTTTTCGGGTACTTGTATCTAAACGTAAAATAGTTTGAAAGCAAGCATGTGTCTCACCCCAAAAGTTATAAAATAAGTAGTAGAGAAAGTTAAAAAGTGGGGCTATGAAGTTCACCTTAACAGCAAGCAAGAAAATCCACGCAAGTAGTATGAATGGAGTGTGTAATCGGAGATCTCAACCTAGAGATATAATGTTCGATTAGTTGATGTCTAATAGACATATAGTTTGTTTATTAATATAGTAAACTATATTAACAGTGACCGTTTCCGAGAAAAGTTATATTTATATAAGTGATAATATACTTAGCGTTATTAAGTGTTACTATATAATTAAGTGTATAAGTTATACTAATAATAGTATTATTATTTACCTTAATAACCAACTATTATGTTGTATGTATAAATATACTTATATGATACATACATATATAATCTTTATTTATTAATATACATGTATGTGTTCATAACTATATATATATATATATATATATATATATATATATATATATATATATATATATATATATATATATATATATATATATATATATATATATATATATATATATATATTAGGTGTAGGTGTTACATATATATAAGGGTAAGATGACCCATATATATATATACTTATTATTTTCTTATTATTATTATGTTTACTAACCTATTATAATACTTACATAATACACATTCATACATACTGTAACGACCCGTCAAAATCGCTATTGACGCGGCACGTTAATCATTGATTCCACAGTGAGGTTTTGACCTCTATATGATACGTTTTGATAAAATATTGCATTCATTAAAATAAGTGACTCTCTAAACATAGAAAGTTATAAACATGTGGGCGAGTGCTTAGGTATAAGCAAAACCCCGAAATACATAAGTCTTTAATTTACAGGTTGACGGCACAGTCCAATTATTTATTACACAACACAGTTTTATTTTGAATGCAATAAACTTTGTACAAAGCATGAGAGACTCCATGCAGGCAACAAGCACATCACAGCGGAAGCATTCTAAGGACCTGAGAATAAAACATGCTAAAAAGTCAACACGAATGTTGGTGAGTTATAGGTTTAGTTGCTCGAGTCATAAACATATATAAAGATAGACCACAAGATTTCATCAAAAGTTTATCAATAGATTCTACGTAACAGAGCACCCTGGTAACTAAACTTAACGCTATAGTGATAATTACCCCATTCGTTTTAATACACGCAAACCAACGTGTCTTAAACTCAAATAACATACGTCCGTTAAAAGGCTAGCGCTCTAGCTCGGACGGGGATGTCAAGCCCTATGGATCCATATACAATTATTCGCGCCCACCAGTCCATATCCTATGTACTGGCAGCTACTAGTTACCAAAGCTAAGGGATTTTCGGTTTAACTCAGTGTAGAATTTAGTATGTACTTGTGTCTTATCGCGTTTAAAATAAATTGCATGTATTCTCAGCCCAAAAATATTTAAAGTATTTAAAAAGAGAGACTATAACTCACAGTTCAATATTGAGACTCAATATTGTAGGCAAATTGCATAGACGTAATGATGGTAGACGACTGTATGGTTGGCCTTGGATTCAAGAACAATACCCCGAACAATACCCAATATTTCCTTAGCTTAAAGCGGTTTGAAACTCGAATTAAAACACCCTCAAATATACCTTATTATTATTAAACTTAAATTAAAATTATAATTATAATTATAAATTTAAATTTAAATTACAGATGAAAAATAAAATGTGAATATATCGTCGAACAAACTGGCCTTTTATAGTACTTTTCGATTTACTGTAGCTCATGCGATCGCATGAGTTTTCAGTGTTTTTGCCATGCGATCGCATGGCCTCCTTTTTCGTTTTTGTTTGCTAGTTCGTCGATATCAAATAGTATTTTACTGTAGCAAATAGTGTTTTACTGCATCAAATAGTGTTTTACTGTAGCAAATAGTGTTTACTGTAACAAATAGTGTTTACTGTAGCAAATCACTGTAGCACTGTAGCAAATCACTGTAGCACTGTAGCAAAAATAGTGTTTTACTGTAGCAAAGTAATTTTTACTGTAGCAAATAGGGTTTTACTGTAGGAAAGTCGTTTTTACTTGTACATATATATATATACATACATATAATTGTTCATGAATCGTCGAGAGTAATCAAAGGTAATTGTATATATGAAACAGTTCTAAAATTTTGAGACTCAATCTAACAGACTTTGTTTAGCCTGTTAAAATAATAAATCGTATAGAGAATTGGTTTAAATAAGTCAAAAATTTTCGGGTCATCACGCATACATACACACGTACATATACATACATATATACACATACATATACACATATGTATATATTTACATATACACACACACATAAACATACAGTGTATACATGCACATACGTACGTATGCATGCATGCATGCACGTACACCATGATCATAATTACTTTACTAATCACAAAATCATAACTTTTATCATAATCTTAACCTAATCAATACATAAAATCACAACTTTTTAACATAATAATCGATCATATTCATAACTCTAATCTTTCATTATAACTAACTAATCTCCTAGTTATTCACTTATATAAAATCTTATAATCGTAACCTTTGTTATCTTTTAATCACATAAAATCATAACTTTTTAATATTCCATCTAACCATATTCATTAACCATAAAAAGTACCCATGTTAAATCTTTAACTTATTAAACTAGGTTATCATTGTTTTTTTTTATCATACTCATAACAACTAATAAATCTCATTATCATAATATCTTTAACCATATTCCTATTCTTTTAATTTCATCATGAATTCATAGTCTTTTTATCCTTTAAACTTTTATTCATCAACTTTAAACATAAATTTTATTTATTCTTCATAATCATTATACATAACATAATACTTATTAATATATTTGTATGTAATTAAATAAAGAACAAGATCACTAGGGTTTATAGGACTACCTTAGGGTTTAAAGATCAAGAATGATGAGGATGATGGACTGAACAGAAAAATAGGAACTTAGCAGCAACAATTTCGACCCACTTGAAGGGTTATCTTGGACTGTTTGATCACGATGGCAGCAACAGAAACCAGAAAGAAAAATGCAGCAATAATTAAACTTTGAAGGTTGTTATGGTGTTGAATAATACAGCAGAAACAGAAGAAAACTTACTCAATTTTTCCTGGGCTGTTTGGTTCGATAGAACAACATGTACAGCAGCAAAAAGTAGGCGATTAGTAGGCTTGTTGATGGAGGTTTTGCAGCAAGAAAAAATAGCAGAATGATGGACTGTCTGATGGTGAAATAGGAGGCTAAATAGTGGGTTGTTCTTGTCGACTGCAGGTGGGGTTTTTGTGAGGGTTTTAATCGACAGAAAGCAGGTTGGATGATGGGTGATCAGTCGACAATAATGGAGGGAAAACAGACTGATTTTAGTCGATAGGATGCAGCAGGTTTATGTGGTGAACTTATGGAAATCATGAGGGTTTTTATAGGTTATTTGGGTTTCCTAATCCTACACAATTTGCTTGAAGAACAAGGAGCCTAATTGGGATCAAACTAGGAGTTGCAAGCTTAAGGATCAAGTTTTATTTCCTAAAGAAAAACCCTACAGCCGATTTCTATTTGATACATATGATTTATTTTTTTCTTTTTTATTCGGCCTTCTTAATTAATTATGTATTTTATATAATTAATTATTATTATTATTATTATTATTATTATTATTATTATTATTATTATTATTATTATTATTATTATTATTATTATTATTATTATTATTATTATTAGGGTTACATTTATTTAAATTACATTTTATTTATTTATTAGACCGTAATCTTTTATTAGTTGTTGATTTGGTTCATATTAGTTTATATATTAATTTTTTAAAGGTTATAAATTTTAATAACACATATTGTTTTATAATATAAGAATACAGAAAATACATAAACTTTATGTTAACGGGAATATTGATCAAAAATTACTATTTAATCAAAGGTTGTTAAGCAAAGTTTACGAGTACAAGTAGTCTTAATAATGGAACAGATAAAACAGAAATGAAAAATTGAGGGTCGTCATAATAGTATTGATCAACTAAGACTATATGTGACAAGACATTGGATAATGATTCAAACCAGTAACCCTCAGTTTGTTTTATCTACTAATCCTTTATCTTTAGGTTCTAATGCAATTAGTATAGTCAACTTGCTTTTGTTGGGGGAAATGTTTTTCCATAATATAGGATCTTCAAGTTTCGGGTCTGACTATAAGGGTTCAACTGTTGCCATTCATGAAATACAACTTTATGGAATTTCAATGGGTCACATTGCCCCAATGTTTAGATTCCTAAATCATGAATTGCTTATTAAGTCGAGTTGGAACATTATATTGGACTTTAAGGTAGAGAAGTACTGGACCCAGAAGCTGCATGAGTGGAAAGAACATCAGATAGTAATTCTATCAGGTTGTCGTAGATCAAAAAAAATTGTTCGTTATTTGAAAAACGTCATTCTGCTCATTTGCATTGAATTTCAAAAGTTAATTGTTGTATCCTGTAAAATTATACGGCTGATCCTACATGTCACAGACATATTCTTTGGGTACTGTTTGGGTCCTTTGATACCATTGATGGCACCCATTTCCTCAAGCAGTGACGATATGAGATCAGAAGGCCTTCATAGTTATGTTCTACAACTTGAAGATGAGACAAGGCTTACAAAGGAGCCACTAAGAGTCATTTCACACTCAATGAATCGCTTAATCAGGAATGCTGAGAAGGTGCAACAACACAATCTTTTGAAGCTTCTTGAAAATCCTAATGGATTTAGGGGAATAGAGAACTTTGACACGGATCAAGTTCAGCCTCTTCTTTCTGTTCAACTTCCTAACAACTGGAGCTTACCAATAGTAACTCTAACGTGTATTGCTATTTCTCTCCCAAATATTCATAAGGATATATCTGACAACTTGTTAAAAAGTATCTGTGAAGGTCTTTATTACCCTCATCTCGTTGAAGAAAGCCTCAACAGTGCAAGTGAATATGCAAATATTCATAAGGCAGCTATTAATTTGTCGCAAGAAGTCAAAGACAACGGTAAGTGGTTAGCGAATAGTTTGAAAAGAAGTGCCTATCATGGAAAAACGCCGGTAGAGATTCTAAAATGGTTTTCTGATAAAGCCAAAGATATTGTGATGGATATCACAAGAGATACCGACGACACTGAGCAAGTAGACAACTTTCCTATTAAGTTGATTGCTGCAAATTCGATGTATCGTATTACAGAAACAATCTTTCTTAAACACAAAAGGAATATTGAGCCACTTAAAGAAGAGGAGTTGTGTGTCCTATTATATGGTATGATTGCAGACATACTAGTTGCTTGTTTAAGCAACATACCATGAGTTATTAAGATGAAATGCAATGAAAGTGTAATAGAAAAATGGGTAGTGAGTGTTGAGGTTGCAGTCAAGCTTCTTGGTAGGTCTACTAAGATTATAAATAGAATTGAAGCTCTTTAACTACCAAGCATGGATCCTGATAAAATGGCATTTATCGATGAATGGCGCCTACATTTGAAGCAATCAATCCCATAGAACTCATAGTCTTTATTTATTTTGTATCCTACTTAATTCATATTTAAACTACTTAATAATTTGTAACAGACTGAAACCCGGGCTAGTTGTAAGTTGTCTATTTTGCCCTTAGGGTTTGTGCTTAGTCTTAAGTGCTTTTATTTTAATTATTTTATTAGTATTTTATTATATTTGTGTTGTGACCAGTTTGTGACAAGGGTCCCAGAACAGGTTGGTTTATTTTTATTGGACCTCGTTTGGGTTACCTAATCTTGTGCGAAAGATATCATATAACTGGTAAATACCCGTGTGTGATGGAGTATTGTGTTTTAACACAAATAAAAGCTGGTGACCAGCTCCTTTCTTGAAGTTTCCTGATTTTTCCTTTCACTCTCTCACACTATACCTAACCTCATCTTCATCTCAACCCTAAATCATTTGATCTCGAATTGAAGCTTGATTTTGGTGTCAAAATGTTCCTTGTGTCATTGTGATTCTAACAAGGTGATAAGGATAAGGAAGCCGCTCAGTGATAGATTATCTGAGCTAGTTGCTGGTATTCGGTGAGTGGGTCTATCTCCGGATAGAGTTTAAGTAGCATATCATACTACTGTGGTTGACTCTTTTATCATGCATAGTGTAGAAATTGCCATGTTAGAATAATATAGTATGCCTTATGTTGTATGTGAATAATGTGTAAACTGTGTGAATGGCACAAGTCGGGCCTAGGGAGACTGGGGACTCGAGACCGTTCCTACGAGAGGTTAGAGTCCGTATGAGGTCAACCGTGCCTAGGAGAGGATGGATCCATAGGCTACTAATTATGGAGTATAGTGTGAACAATGCACCCCCTGCATCTGGATAACTATACTGTGAATTGAGTAGCAGGGACTATCGGTAGACTCAGGCTCGATCAGCTGGGAGTCATGTGCTCGTACAAGTCGCCGATCCTCGTATTGTCTTATTGTATGCTAGTTGGTAGTTAGCAAGTATTGTTGTTAGTATATAGCTTGTGTGTGGCTTAAGCTATATCTGTTAGATAGATTCCATTCACTTAGCGGTGCGCTAATCCCCCACATATTTACCCCTTGCAGGTTTAGGTACTGCTAGTTGGGATAGGTGCTGATGCAAAAGACATGTTTGATAACCCGACTCTGATGTGGACTTTTGTTTAAATCATGTTTTGTAATAACGTAACACCGTTGTGTAAACTTAAACGTAATTACTCAGATTAATGTAATGACGTGACTTATAGTGTGTTTGTTAATAAAGTCTTCCGCTGTGTTTAAAAAAAATGGCCGGTGTTACAAGTTGGTATCAGAGCATGGTTTGGCAGCAAGTGCGTGCGCGTATTTTGTTCCCAAACCCTGAGGCAAGTCAAACATGTCTGTGGGAGTGGAGGGCTAAGTGAAAATAAGATATATGTGTGTTAGTTGTGATTGAACTAACCGATATCCACTAAGCTTTTGTGTAAGTTGTTTTGTAGCACAGGTATGGCTGATAGAAACGCAACTGGCCCATCCAACCCCGGAACATTCAGAGCACCAGAAGAGGGTGTTGAGTCTGATGATGATTAGAATAGTTACATCCTTCAGTTAGAAAGTAAGCTAAAAGAGGCTGAAGACAAAATTAATGAGCTTGAATTAGCGAGGCATTCTGGAAATGATGATACACCACCTGGATTCCCAACCGCGCAATCCCAAACGATACCTAATGTGCACCAGAATCAGTTTCATAATCAAATACCTAACCAATACTATATGCCACCGCAACACACTTTTACTTACCAAAATCCCATGATGATGAACCCATACCAAATGCAAATGTTTCATCAACCTTACATGCAACCACCCAAAAAGTGTACTTATAAGAACTTCCGTGATTGTAAACCCTCCGAGTTTTCTGGAAGTAGTGATCCGACTGTAACTCTCAATTGGTTGCGAGAAATTGAAAGGGTATTTGAAGCGTGTCAGTGTGAACCTGAGCTGAAAGTAACATATGCTAGTCGACTGTTGAAAGGTAGGGCTATGATTTGGTGGGATTCCTTGATTTCCAGTATACTGAAAGAGCAAGTAAGTATGATCACATGGGAGCAGTTTCATGGGAAGGTGTGTGAATAGTATTGTAATCCGTTTGATATGAACCGAATCAAGACTGAGTTTCTTGAAATGAAGATGACACCTCAAATGACGATTGATGAGGTAGTAGAGAAGTTTATGGATAAACTGAGGTTTGTACAACAATGGGTGCCAGAAGAAGCATCTCTTATCCAACATTTTGTTAATATCATTCTGCCAGAGTACCGAACTTTTGTTAGAACAGCTATGTCGTTGTCTCAAGCTGTTGTGATGGCTAAGATGGTGGAAAGTGATGTTCAGGCCGCCAGAAACAGAATGTTTGGTAATGTGCTACAACAAAGTGGGCAAGTATCTGGTCAAATAGGATCTAAATCCAAGAAGTCTAGTGGGTTTAAATCGAAGGGTAAAAGTGGTAAGAGTAGTTTTGGTCTGGATCAGGTAAAGGGAATTGGTGTCACACGTGTCGATCTTCTCATAGTGGTCAGTGTTCTGAGGCTACAAGAAGATGCTTAAAGTGTGGTGTTGTTGGGCATGAGTCTTCAGCATGTCCGTATCCGAATAGTGTGTTGATGTGTGCGAGGTAGTATACAAAATAGTTATATTTTTATTGCGAAATACTATTAAATACGATACAATTTTACACAAGTTATTTATTTATTTATAGAGTGGCTATACCTAAACCTTGCTACAACACTATATGCAGTGTACCTAATCGTACAATAGTGTAGTTTTTAGTAAGTCCGGTTCGTCCACAGGGAACTAGCCAAGTTTAATGCTATATTTTAAAACTATATTTGAATATATATATATATATATATATATATATATATATATATATATATATATATATATATATATATTATAAAAAGGGGGTTTTACTGTTTAATGACCGATTTGTCGATTTTAAAACTTTAGTCACAATTAAAACCTAATGTAAAATATTCAATATACAAATAACTTAATTTAAAGCGTAAAGTAAATGACGATAAATAAAAATGCGATAATTTAAAGTGCGATAAATAAAATGACGATAAATAAAATTGCGATAATTAAAAAGTACGATAATTAAAAGTGCGATAAGATATAAAATAAAGGAATTATGCTTATTTAAACTTCTGTAATCATGATGTTCGACGTGTTGATTTTAGTTTATTACCATGGGTTGATTGTCCTTTGTCCTGGATTATTCGATATGTCCATACGGTTTTATCCATAATAGTCCATCAGTCATAAATATAAAGTGCGAGAGTCTTTGTCAAATTATCCTTATACCCTAAGTCAAATATTCCAACTAATTGGGGATTCGAACTGTAACAAGGTCTTAATACTTTGTTTAATGAATACACCAGGTTATCGACTGTGTGTAATCCAAGGTTTTACTACTTTGTTAACAATTACACCAATTACCCTTGAATGTAATCCACCCCTGTTTTAATGAGTCCATTAACTATTAATCCATTCCCGTGTCCGATAAAATGAACAATAATTCTAATTTATAGATATCCCGCCCACCGTACCCGATAAAGCGTATGTGGTTATATATAGATACGTCAAATTGTAACCTTTATATTAAATTAACGAGGTATCGTTTAGTTAATATAAAGCCCATTAATAGCCCATAGTCTAATTTCCACAAGTGTCGTTCTTTTGCCCAAACCCCAATTATGGTCCAAAGCCCAATTACCCCGTCTTTAATATTTAGCCCAACATCACGATTACTTCGGCTTAAATAAGCATAATAATAACTTAGCTACGAGAAATTAATTTAAAAAGGTTGAACATAACTTACAATGATTAATAATAGCGTAGCGTTACACGGACAGAATTTCGACTTACACACTTACAACATTCGCCACTATAACCTTATTATTATTAAACTTAAATTAAAATTAAAATTATAAAATATAAATATAAATATATCGTAGAGAGTGAGAGATTGAATATTGTGTAATTAAATCGGCCGAATTCGTTGCTTTTTATAGGACTTGGCCTGCTACAGGCTGCCATGCGATCGCATGGTTTTAAGCCTTCCTGGCCATGCGATCGCATGGCCTTCTTTTCTAGCTCACAATGATTCCAAAACGTGGGTTCCGCGTATTTATTTAATATATAATATAATATATATAATTTTATATAATTAATTATATATTATATTATATTCTTGTACTCCGTTGACTTGTAATTTTAGCTCCGTTGCGTTGCGCGTTGATAGTTGGTTCATGTCCCGGTTCTGGATTTTTGAACGTCCTTGCGTAAAATTTAATATCTTGTACTTTGCATTTTGCGGCTCGTACTCTTGTAATTTTTAGACGTTTCTCATCAATAAATTGAACCACTTTGATTGTACTTTGTACTTTTTAGCTTTTTGGTCGTTTGCATCTTCAAATCGTCGAATATGTCTTTTGTCTTCACCTTTTATTATTTAAACGAATATCACTTGTAAATAGAACAATTGCAACCAAAAGCTTGTCTTTCTTGAAGGATAATGCTATGAAATATATGTTCATTTTTAGCATTATCATGTGTGTTGGAGTTGTCATAAACAAGGGCATCGTGCAGTTAGTTGTCCGTCGAAGAGTGGTAGTTCTGGGGCAGGGTCAGGGGCGCGTTCGGCATCAGCCGGAGGGTCAACTGCCTCGAGTGGGCAGAAGAGGAAGAACACTCCAACAGCAGAGGCTAGAGCTTTTCAGATGTCGGTTGAGAATGCCGTGGCAACCGACAAAGTGATCACCGGTATGCTTTTAATCAACTTAATACCTGCTCGCGTATTGTTTGATTGTGGTGCCAATAGTTGTTTTATGTCCCTAGATTTCTGTGCTAAGTTGAATTTACCAGTTATTGTGTTACCCAAGCCGGTTAGTGTAGAAGTAGCCGATGGTAAGATCACACCCGTCACAACCTATGTGTCTGGGGTTTGTATAGAGATCGAAGGGAAGTCTTTCCCAGTGACTTGTTTAGTGTTACCTATTCCTAGCTTTGATGTAGTATTAGGAATGGATTGGCTGAGCTCGCTTAGAGCTAATATTAAGTGTGATAGGAAAATGATTACCTTTCGTTCTACCGATGGAACCCATGTTGTGGCCCGAGGGGAGCGATGTAGTGACCTGAACTTTTTCATGTTTATATATATTAAATGAAATTGTTATTTACATGATTAAGTGTTTCTAACATGTTAAGCAATCAAACTTGTTAAGACTTGATTAATTAAAATAGGTTTCATATAGACAATTGACCACCCAAGTTGACCGGTGATTCACGAACGTTAAAACTTGTAAAAACTATATGATGATATATATATGGTTATATATATAGTTAACATAATATTATGATAAGTAAGTATCTCATTGGGTATTTTAACAATGAGTTATATACATAAAAATGAGACTATTGAATTAAGAAACTCGAAAACGATATATATAACGATTATCGTTATAACAACGTCTTACTAAGTACATATGAATCATATTAAGATATTGATACACTTGGTTAATTATGTTAAATGATAAGTAAATATATCATTAAGTGTATTAACAATGAACTACATATGTAAAAATAAGACTACTAACTTAATGATTTCGAATCGAGACATATACGTAACGATTATCGTTGTAATGACATTTAACTGTATATATATCATACTAAGATATATTATATATCATAATATCATGATAATGTAACAATTTAACATCTCTTTAAATATAATAAACAATGGGTTAACAACATTTAACAAGATCGTTAACCTAAAGGTTTTAAAACAACATTTACATGTAACGACTAACGATGACTTAATGACTCAGTTAAAATGTATTTACATGTAGTGTTTTAATATGTATTCATACACTTTTAAAAGACTTCAAGACACTTATCAAAGTACTTCTACTAAACAAAAATGCTTACAATTACATCCTGGTTCAGTTTCATCAACAATTCTACTCGTATGCACCCGTATTTGTACTCGTACAATACACAGCTTTTAGATGTATGTACTATTGGTATATTGATGTTTGCAGCGGGGTATACGAAATAGCTATTAATTTTACTAGGAAATACTATTAAATACGATACAATTTTACACAAGATATTTATTTATTTATTGAATGGATATACTTAAACCTTGCTACAACACTTATAGGCAGTGTACCTAATCGTACAGTAGTTTAGTTTTTAGTAAGTCCGGTTCGTTCCACAGGGAAATCTTTAAACAAAGCTTAACGCTATATTAGTTTACTTTTATAAAAATACAAATATATATATAAGTAATATTATTATTATAAAGGGGGGTTTTTACCGTTTAATGACCGGTTTGTCGATTTTAAAACTTTAGTCGCAGTTAAAACCAAATGTAAAATATTAAAAATAAATACAAGACTTAAATTAAAGCGTAAAGTAAATAACGATAATGAAATTGCGAATAATAAAAGTGCGATAAAATAAACTTGCGATAATTAAAAAGTACGATAATTAAAAGTGCAATTAAATAAAATAACAATAAAAATGCGATAATTAGAAGTGCAATTAAATATAAAATAAAGGAAATAAAATATGAAATAAAAGAATTATGCTTATTTAAACTTCCGTAATCATGATGTTTGACGTGTTGATTTTAGTTTTATGCCCATGGGTTAATTGTCCTTTGTCCTGGATTATTTAATATGTCTATACGGATTTGTCCATAATAGTCCATCAGTCATAAATATAAAGAGCGAAAGCCTTCATCAAATTATTCTTATTCCCGAAGTCAAATATTCCAACTAATTGGGGATTCGAATTGTAACAAGGTTTTAATACTTTGTTTAATGAATACACCAGGTTATCGACTGCGTGTAAACCAAGGTTTTACTACTTTGTTAACAATTACACCAATTACCCTTGAATGTAATTCACCCCTGTTTCAACAAGTCTATTAACTATCAATCCAGTTCCGTATCCGGTAAAATGAATAATTATTGGTATTTATAGATATCCCGCCCACCGTGCCCAGTCAAGCGTATGTGGTTATATATAAATACGTCGAATTATAAGTTTGTATATTAAATTAACAAGGTATTGTTTAATTAATATAAAACCCATTAATAGCCCATAGTCTAATTTCCACAAGTGTCGTTCTTTTATCCAAACCCCAATTATGATACAAAGCCCAATTACCCAATTTTAGTAATTAGCCCAACATCATGATTACTTTGGATTAAATAAGCATAATAATAACTTAGCTACGAGACATTAATATAAAAAGGTTGAACATAACTTACAATGATTAAAAATAGCGTAGCGTTACACGGACAGAATTTCGACTTACACTCTTACAACATTCGCTAACATACCCTTATTATTAGAATTAAAATTAAAATTAAAATTAAAATTATAATATAAATATAAATATATACGATATAGATAGAGAGATGGATATATGATGGATGAAAAATGCTCAGAATTCGGTTGCTTTTATAGGGAGTTTCAAACTTTGGGGCTCCGCGACTCGCGGCCCTTTTGGCCTTCAAACTCCGCGAGTCGCGGAGTTTGTAAACACAGCTCACCAGCTTTTGGAGTCTTTCTTGCCGACGATTTATTTATAAATATAATATATATATAATTAATATAATTAATTATATATTATATTATATTTATATACATAGTTAACTTGTAATTTTTAGTCCGTTGCGTCGAGCGTTGAGAGTTGACTCTGGTCCTGGTCCCGGATTTTCGAACGTCCTTGCGTACAATTTAATATCTTGTACTTTGCGTTTTGAATCTTGTACTCTTGTAATTTCGAGACGCTTCTTATCAATAATTGGAACCTCTTTGATTGTATTTTGTACTTTTGAGCTTTTTGGTCGTTTGCGTCTTCAATTCGTCGAATCTGTCTTTTGTCTTCACCTTTTATTATTTAAACGAATATCACTTGTAAATAAAACAATTGCAACTAAAAGCTTGTCTTTCTTGAGGAATAATGCTATAAAATATATGTTCGTTTTTAGCATTATCAAATATTCCCACACTTAAGCGTTGCTTGTCCTCAAGCAATATCGTCTTGAAATACTAGAATCACTTCTTTATTCTTCACACTTTGTACATTAGTGATTTCTATACGGCGGTATAAACAATGGTAGTGACGATATGGTTTACAGTCCCACATGACTATAAAAATTTAGATCCATTAAGGAAATTGGATCTTTATGAAAATATTTGATCCTTTGAAAATTAAATCTAGTTTTTACCGTAGATAAATTTTCTGGAATAACCCTTTACCGGTGTTTGCAAATTATTTTTGTGGGTTTGGTGGATTTCAGATTTGAAAATTTTAGCTCAAAACTTGCGATTTTGTGTCACCCACTTACTAACCTTGTATTTGGAAAGCAACACGTCCAGTTTACTTGTCCCGTATATTACCTTTCGGTAAACTACCATCCGGTTGTAAAGGAAAGCGTTGAACAAGCAACTGTTAAGGCAATATCTAATGACATGCATTTGATTATGGTCTATAACGTGTCGGACGCAATTACTATCCTTGGTAGGAGCAATAGTAAAGCTCACCCTTATAATTTTTCGGTCTGGCACAAGGTCCTGTCTTTGACCACTATGCAACCACCGTTCTTACGGTTGACACCCGATTTGGTTCAGGTGACCTAATGAATTCCAGGTGAATTCCTAGGATTTTACGTTCAATGGTAATGAACGCATTGAAAATAGGGTTTTCAGAAAACAAATCGGTTTGTAATTTTGATCAAAATATTTTCTCGTTCAAGCTCGAGTTTAGATATCATTGAATTCCATGAGTTTGTAATTCTCAATCTTTAAGGTCAATCTCTAGGATTGAGTAATATCAGTCTTAAAAGCTGATTTTTAATCTTTAAGGAGATTATCCTTTCTGGGGATCGGATTCATTAGTCTTATCCAGCTAATTTGCATGGTGCCCCCCCCCCATTGTACGAGATAAATCCTTCTCATGGTTAGGACAAATCTGACCACTTGGCGACCCTGTTTAATGCTAAGGTCCGTGGATTTCCTGCTGATTTTAGTGATGACTTATCTATATTTTTCGTCAACCTACAGCTGGTCTGAACGACAACTTCATGACCTAAATCAAGAAGCGTGTTTCTTTTTCGGAAGACTTTACTTCCTTTTAATGATGGAATTGATTCATCATGTAGATCCATCTTTCTTAAAGTAAATCAGGTAAAACTTTTTAGTTTAGTCCAAAGCAAAAGTATTTTCAGTTATTTGTACAAAAATATGTGATATATGTTTTAAATAACTTGGTAAATTTTCCCACACTTGGCTTTTATTTTCCTTTTTATCGTCCTCTATTCCATTTTAAATGAATTTTAACATTTTGGTTTGTTTCTCAATTTATGTCCTTTCTGAGGTAACAATAATTTCGGTGTTAAAACCTAGTTTTATCGTTCATAAATATGTATAAACATGATTTTGAGTTCATTTAATTGAAAATTTTGAAAAAATTTACTAGAATTGGGTAGTCAGTATATAAGACTAGGGCTGTTCTTTATTATCAGAGAGCACTAGATTCTAATACAACTACTGCTTTACTAGTATTTTTAATGGTAAACCAGTGTTTAAGATAAAAATTTTAAAATCCGAAAGAATTTAACCCCTTCCCACACTTAAGATCTTGCAATGCCCTCATTTGCAAGAAATCAGTAACAATTTAAATTATTGAGGGTGATTTGTGTGAAAATGATTAAATTTTTACCAAAGTTTCCAAATATATTGGCGTTTGTTTGCTGAATGATAAATGGTGCACATCATTTTTTCATTCCGTCTTGTTGTTATTTCACATATATTTTGCATCTTGTCGTCAAAATTAGTTGCTTTTGCTGAACTTAATGCCAGTCTTTGAAAATGCCTTGTTTTACCCTGTTGTGTACATAAGATAAACTGCAAACATATATACATATTTTTGAAGTTTGGTATATTACCCCACATTCAAAAATTATTAAAATCTAAGAATAAAAGTTAGAAAATTATAAAAACTATTACAATATTAACATAAGTATTAAACGTATCAACATTACAAATTACAAAATAAATAAAACTAAGTAGACTAGGGATGATACTGGTACCAATAGGGGTTCCAAGCATAACCATAGGTGCTATAGAATGCTTCGGCAGGGTTATACGTAGGATATGGTGGTTGCATCTCTATAGACCAGGGAGGGAATATGGGTTTCGGTGTAGGAATATAGTTTCTACCTATATGTTAGCAATGAGCTATGATTTGGTTTTGATGAACTTGCCAATCTTCAAATGCTCTCTGTCTAGCATTTTCGTACTCCTGTGCAGCTATAAACCTTTGCATTTCTTGCATCTCATTTCCCCCTCCTACATTACCTTGCTGTTGGTTTCTCTCAACCTGTGGATGTCTACCATGATATTGTACTGCGGCGTTATTTCGCCTCTTCAAAACTTTCGCACCATGGTATACATTTAAACCTATAGTATCGCGGGGTTCTGGTTCTTCGACTAATAATCCCCCCCGACTTATATCCACACCGAGATATTCAGCAATCAAAGTAATAAAAATACCACCTCCTATTATGCTATGCGGTCTCATCCCCCTAACCATAGCTGATAAATAATAACCCACACAATAAGGTATACTTACAGCACTTTGTGGGTCTCGAATACACATATGGTAAAACAAATCCTGTTCATTTACCTTTTCCTTGTTCTTACCTCTTTGTGTAATCGAATTAGCTAAAAACCTATGAATCACTCTTAATTCAGCTCTATCTATATCCAAATAAGAGTAATTTCCCCCTTTGAATCGGTGATGGCTTGTCATTTGACTCCATACACCGTGTGTATCAAAATTTTCATCTATCTTTCTACCATTTAGTATCAACCCTCTACAATCGGCAGATGCTAACTTCTCAG
Organism: Rutidosis leptorrhynchoides; assembly: GCF_046630445.1. Classification (NCBI taxonomy): domain Eukaryota; kingdom Viridiplantae; phylum Streptophyta; class Magnoliopsida; order Asterales; family Asteraceae; genus Rutidosis; species Rutidosis leptorrhynchoides. The sequence goes on along the minus strand of NC_092337.1, from coordinate 401,718,216 downwards.
GCGTATATATACGTAAAGCCTGAGCCATGTCTAGTAAAGACATGTGGCGCATCGAACCTCCTAACAAAAATCTAATAAAAGATCGATCGGTTAAACTAGCTACCCGATCGTTTAATTCTATACTACACAACAATTCTTCACACCATACTTTATATACAGGTCTACGCATGGTGAATAAACGTACCCAGTCATTAAAAGTAGAATTACCATACCTCTGTACAAGTAATTCCCTAATTGGCCCGGCCAATTCTACAGCTTCTAAGGGTCCCCATTCTATGACCCTCGGTACCTCAACAACCTTAGAATGAAGAGTATGCAAACCCCTTTGATATTTTGGATAATCTATCCAAAGTCTGTCAAATCTCAGGTTCGGGTGCAAATCTTCCAAGTGCATATCAGAAAAGGTCATGACTGGATGAGGTATATCTTGCTTGTAGTAGTTATCCACCTCCTGTTGTTCCGCATTCTCAGCAGGAGCATTGCGAGCTTGGGATGAAGATTCACCCCTTTCAGTCTGCAAAACACATCAAACACAATTTTTGTGCATCCAAATATGCATTAGTGTCAGCAAAATCATCAATCAAAATAATTACAATGACATGATCAATTTATATCAAACTTAAGCTCATTTTCACATTTTTATCAAATCTACACTTTTTCAAATAAGCATATACGAAAATGTTCACCAAGTTCATAAGCATTCAACTCAAATAACATGTCAAAATAATCATTACTAGCAATTAAACAAGTTTCAAATGGCATTATCTTTCAAAAATCAAGTTCATGAATTTTTAGACTTGAAAAGTTCCACTTTAATTCTCAAAATCATGTTTAGGCTCAAAGTTTGGATCATTTAACCACCTAAACATGTTACACTACTTAATTTAGCAACAATTCATGACAAAAATCGGCCATAACCTGTTTATATCAAAAAGCCCCAAATTTGCTCAAGAACACAAACCCTAGATTACTCAAAATTTGAAGTTTAAGGCTTCTAATCATGTTAAATAGCATCAATCTAGGTTATACAAGCATAATACATAAACAATTTAAGCCTAATTACACTAAAAAGCATCAAAATCAAATTGGGGAAAAAATTGCTCAAGAACACTAATTTTCGAATTAAATGGTGTTTAGGTGTAGAAATTTACCGTTTTTCTTGAGTAATTCCTTGATAGCATCCTTCTCAACATGATTTTAGTAAAAGATTTGATGATTAACGGTTAAAAATTGTGATTTTAGGGGTGTTTTTTCGGGTTTTTGCGTGTTTATGTTCGCAGTTTTGGTGTGTTTGTGGGTTGGGACTGATCTGTTCCAGCTATTATATTTTTTTCTGTAATTCGATCCTCCCGCGACTCGTGGTGTTTAAAGCTTCAAACTCCGCGAGTCGCGGAGTTTGTTTGTTTTTTTTTTATATATATATATATATCTTATACTAATTAAAACAATTAAGTAATTAATTTTAAAATTTTGTTTCCCTTGTTATTTAGGACGAGGTCGTTTCGGATCGATGTCCTAGTCCGTCCTTCGACAAAATTTTAAAATTTGTCTTTTTGTAGCGATTGTTTTAAAAGCTAAGATTTTTGGTTTTTTTTTTTTTTAATGTTTTTGGCATACTTTAATTCAATAAGATTAAAAATAATGATAATAAAAGTTCTCGTCCCTCCCTTGGGTAAAGCAATTTCGGTTCAAAGACCTAGTCTTCAACTTACGGCGAATTTTAAAAATCATATTTTTAACTTAATGAGATAAAGTAAATTTTTGTTTTTAAATTCACACAATTTAAATATAAAATTCAAAATTAATATTAAAACTTAAGCTCATTTTCACATTTTTATCAAATCTACACTTTTTCAAATAAGCATATACGAAAATGTTCGCCAAGTTCATAAGCATTCAACTCAAATAACATGTCAAAATAATCATTACTAGCAATTAAACAAGTTTCAAATGGCATTATCTTTCAAAAATCAAGTTCATGAATTTTTAGACTTGAAAAAGTCCACTTTAATTCTCAAAATCATGTTTAGGCTCAAAGTTTGGATCATTTAACCACCTAAACATGTTACACTACTTAATTTAGCAACAATTCATGACAAAAATTGGCCATAACCTGTTTATATCAAAAAACCCCAAATTTGCTCAAGAACACAAACCCTAGATTACTCAAAATTTGAAGTTTAAGGCTTCTAATCATGTTAAATAGCATCAATCTAGGTTATACAAGCATAATACATAAACAATTTAAGCCTAATTACACTAAAAAGCATCAAAATCAAATTGGGGAAAAAATTGCTCAAGAACACTAATTTTCGAATTAAATGGTGTTTAGGTGTAGAAATTTACCGTTTTTCTTGAGTAATTCCTTGATAGCATCCTTCTCAACATGATTTTAGTAAAAGATTTGATGATTAACGGTTAAAAATTGTGATTTTAGGGGTGTTTTTTCGGGTTTTTGCGTGTTTATGTTCGCAGTTTTGGTGTGTTTGTGGGTTGGGACTGATCTGTTCCAGCTATTATATTTTTTTTCTGTAATTCGATCCTCCCGCGACTCGCGGTGTTTAAAGCTTCAAACTCCGCGAGTCGCGGAGTTTGTTTTTATTTTATTTTTTATATATATATATATATCTTATACTAATTAAAACAATTAAGTAATTAATTTTAAAATTTTGTTTCCCTTGTTATTTAGGACGAGGTCGTTTCGGATCGATGTCCTAGTCCGTCCTTCGACAAAATTTTAAAATTTGTCTTTTTGTAGCGATTGTTTTAAAAGCTAAGATTTTTGGTTTTTTTTTTTAATGTTTTTGGCATACTTTAATTCAATAAGATTAAAAATAATGATAATAAAAGTTCTCGTCCCTCCCTTGGGTAAAGCAATTTCGGTTCAAAGACCTAGTCTTCAACTTACGACGAATTTTAAAAATCATATTTTTAACTTAATGAGATAAAGTAAATTTTTGTTTTTAAATTCACACAATTTAAATATAAAATTCAAAATTAATATTAAAAATTCACACCAAACTTACAATTTTAAAATTCATAAAATTAAAAATTCATATTTTTTAAAAAAAATTCACACCAAACTTAATTTAAAAATTCATATTATAAATTCACACCAAACTTATATTAATTTTTCAAATATTTACAATTTTAAATATATTGTTTTTACAAAGTTTACAATATTAATTTAAGATTTATATATTAATTTTAAAAACATGGTAAAAATAAAATTAAAAATCTTTTTGGCTTTTTATTCCACTTTAATCAATCAAATATTATCAAAAATATGCGCCCCTCTTTTCGGTAAAGTAATTTCGGTTCCAAGACCTAATTTAACTCATGACGAATTTTTGAAATATTTTGGGTTGATTGATTAAAGATATTTATACCTTAAGAATAAACGTTAAATTTCGCAGTGATGTAATAAATTTTTGAATGATATCAATAATTTCGGTCGCCAAACCTAATTTTATTCAATACCAATTTAATACTTTATAGCGAACAAATTAGCGTTTATTATCAAAAGGTTAAAAATAAAAATAAATAAAAAATAAAAACTATACAGACATACCTTTGAAATAGATTTCTTAGTTATATGATCTATCCCATTCATAAGATAGTCGGTTTAATTGGTTTTCCATAGCTACATAGGCGTAGCCTCGAGCATTCAGTGTCTTTTCTTCTAAACATATGAACGGTCCGTCTCTGCATAAAGTAACAAATTCGGTGTTTGAATAGGTTTTATTATTTGAACATTTACCTCCATGTGACCATTTTCCGCATTTGTGACATCTTTCTAGGTGTCGTGCTCTTCTTTTCGCTGCGGATTTTGATTTTCCTTTACCAAATTGTAACTTATTATCTTCGCATCTGGATTCTTTTCTAACTCCGTCCATTCTTTCTCTGATTACTGATACTATTTCACTCGGAAGTGTGTCATTATTACGTTTAGTGATCAAAGCGTGTAGCATTAGACCATGGTTTAGTTCACAGGCAGTCTTCATTTCGTAAAAACCTAAAAAAATTAAAAATTCAGAATGGGGGGAGAAGACTAGTTCTTTAGGGTCTGCTAGGGAAAGACCATTCGGGTTCCATTTTCGATAACTACACGAAAACAGACACTCTAACTCTAACAGAAATACATATTATCCTTTAAAGACTTGATTCTCCCCACACTTAGTTAGCTGTGGTGTCGAAATTGTGATTAACTTCGTTGCCGACTTCCATCGGACCATGTATGTAATGTTTAACTCTGTGACCATTAACTTTAAATTCAATCCCTTTTAAATTTATTAATTCTATCGTTCCGTATGGGAAAACTCTTTTAACTATGAATGGTCCAGACCATCTTGATTTCAATTTTCCAGGAAATAGCTTGAATCGTGAATTGAAAAGAAGAACTATGTCTCCTTCTTTAAATTCTTTTGAACTTCTGATTCTTTTATCATGCCATTTCTTCGTTCTTTCTTTATAGATTAACGAATTATCGTATGCTTCATGTCTTAATTCTTCTAATTCGTTTAGTTGACTTAATCGTAGACCTCCAGCTTCATGTAAATCAAGATTACATGTCTTCAAAGCCCAAAATGCTTTGTGTTCAATTTCTACTGGAAGATGACATGCTTTTCCATAAACAAGTCTAAAAGGTGTGGTTCCAATTGGAGTTTTGTAGGCTGTTCTAAAAGCCCAGAGTGCATCCTCCAATTTAATGGACCATTCCTTCGGATTTGATCCTACGGTTTTCTCTAGAATACGTTTTAAAGCTCGGTTGGTATTTTCAACTTGTCCACTTGTTTGTGGATGATATGCGGTGGAGATTTTATGAGTTACTCCATATCTTTTAAGAACTTTCTCAAGTTGATTATTACAGAAATGAGTACCCCGATCACTTATTAAAGCTTTAGGTGTTCCAAACCTTGCAAAAAGATGTTTTAAAAAGTTGACTACAACTCGTGCATCGTTAGTTGGGAGAGCTTGTGCTTCCGCCCATTTAGATACATAATCAATGGCTACGAGTATATATAGATTATTATGAGATTTTGGAAATGGACCCATAAAGTCAATACCCCAAATGTCAAATACTTCACATACTTGGATGACATTTTGTGGCATTTCATCACGTTGACTTATTTTTCCGGCCCTTTGACAAGCATCACAGGATTTGCAAAGAAGGTGTGCGTCTTTGTAAATTGTAGGCCAATAGAATCCAGCATCATAAACTTTTCTTGCTGTTAGTTGAGGCCCATAATGCCCTCCTGTTGGTCCTGTGTGACAATGGTTTAATATTTTACTAGCTTCATCTCCAAATACACATCGGCGTATTATTCCATCGGGACAACTTTTAAAAAGATGTGGATCTTCCCAAAAATAGTGTTTTATGTTACTGAAGAATTTCTTTCGTCTTTGGTACGATAATCCTTTTTCAAGGAATCCACATACTAAGTAGTTTGCATAGTCTGCAAACCATGGGATTTCATTATAATCTATCTTCAATAGATATTCATCAGGAAAGTTGTCTTGTATGGCCGATTCATTTAGAACTTCTAATTCGGAATTTTCAAGACGAGAAAGATGATCAGCGGCGAGATTTTCTGCTCCTCTTTTATCTCGGATTTTAATATCAAACTCTTGTAAGAGTAAGATCCAACGGATTAATCTTGGTTTAGCATCTTGTTTCGAAAATAGGTATCTAAGAGCAGAATGGTCGGTATAGACCACCGTTTTTGCTAGAACGAGATATGATCGAAATTTGTCAAAAGCAAAAACAATAGCAAGGAGTTCTTTTTCAGTAGTTGTAAAGTTTGTTTGTGCTCCTTGTAACGTCTTACTAGCATAATATATAGGTTGAAATCGTTTTTCAATCCTTTGTCCTAAAACGGCTCCCATTGCAAAATCACTTGCATCGCACATTAGTTCAAATGGTAGATTTCAATTTGGTGTTATCATGATTGGCGCATTAGTGAGTTTCTCTTTAAGAATATTAAAAGATTTGATACACTCATCGGAAAAGATGAATGGAGCATCCTTTTCTAGGAGTTTATTCATAGGAGTGGCAATTTTAGAAAAATCTTTTATGAAACGTCGGTAAAAACCGGCATGCCCTAGAAAACTCCTAACTCCTCTAACATTGGTGGGATGTGGAAGTTTAGCAATTACATCTACTTTAGCTCTATCCACTTCAATTCCTTCTTTTGAAATTTTATGACCAAGAATGATGCCTTCTTTAACCATGAAATGGCATTTCTCCCAATTAAGAACTAGATTTGATTGTTCGCATCTAATTAGCATTCGTTCCAGATTAGCTAGACATGATTCAAATGTATCACCGAAGACTGAAAAGTCATCCATGAAAACTTCCATGCATTCTTCTATCATGTCGTGAAAAATCGCCATCATGCACCTTTGAAAGGTTGCTGGGGCGTTGCAAAGTCCAAATGGCATGCGTTTGTAAGCAAAAGTACTATAAGGGCACGTGAATGTGGTTTTCTCTTGGTCCTCGGGTGCTATTGGAATTTGAAAATATCCGGAAAATCCATCTAGAAAACAATAGTAACTATTTCCGGCTAATCTTTCCAACATTTGATCTATGAAAGGTAAGGGAAAGTGATCTTTTCTGGTGGCGTCATTTAATTTTCTATAATCAATACACACACGCCATCCTGTTACAGTCCTAGTAGGAATAAGCTCATTTTTCTCATTTGTAATGACAGTCATGCCACCCTTCTTAGGCACGCATTGAACTGGGCTTACCCATGGACTATTAGAAATTGGATAAATTAGACCTGCATCTAGCAGTTTAATAATCTCTTTCTTAACTACATTTTGCATATTAGGATTTAGTCTTCGTTGGCGTTGCACATACGTTTTATGACCTTCTTCCATAAGGATTTTATGTGTGCAATACGAAGGACTTATTCCTTTAATATCATGAATCTTCCATGCAATGGCTGGTTTATGAGCTTTCAACACAGAAATGAGTTGTGATTTCTCATTTTCAGTAAGAGAAGACGATATTATTACAGGTAATTCAGATTCACCATGTAAATAAGCGAATTCCAAATGGTTTGGAAGTGGCTTTAACTCTAATTTCGGAGGTTCTTCTATCGATGATTTGTATCGATATCTGTCTTCTTCTTTTAGCATTTGAATTTCTTCTGTTGTTGGTTCATATCCATTAGCTATAAGTGTAGCTAACATTTCAGCTTCATCAATTGGTTCATTACCTTCTCCTAAAGAACATTCTCCTGTTCCTTGTAATTCTGGAAATTCTTCTAATAATTCTGCATGTGCATATATAGTTTGAATATAATAACATGTATCATCTGCAGATTGTGGTTGTTGCATTGCTCTATCAACTGAAAAGGTAACACTCTCATCCTCTATACTCAGGGTCAATTTCTTACCGAACACGTCTATCATTGCTTTAGCCGTGTTTAAGAATGGTCTTCCTAATATGAGAGGAACTTGAGAATCTTCTTCCATGTCCAGAACAACAAAATCTACTGGAAATACTAAAGTACCAACTTTAACTAGCATGTTCTCCATTATCCCTCTAGGATATTTTACTGATCTATCTGCCAGTTGTATGCTTATTCGTGTTGGTTTCAATTCTCCAAGGTCTAGTTTAGCGTATAGTGAATACGGCATTAGATTTATACTAGCACCTAAGTCTGCCAATGCTTCTATTGAACTAAGACTACCCAGAAAACATGGAATTGTGAAACTTCCTGGATCAGATAGTTTTTCTGATATCTTATTCAACAGCACTGCTGAACAATTAGCATTCATAGTAACAGCCGAGAGTTCTTCCATTTTCTTTCTATTTGAGATTAGATCTTTCAAGAATTTAGCATATCTAGGCATTCCTGAAATCACATCAATGAAAGGAAGATTTACATTTATCTGTTTAAACATATCCAAGAATTTGGATTGCTCGGCTTCAAGTTTCTCTTTCTTCATTTTACTCGGGTAAGGAAGTGGGGGATGGTATGGTTTAACATAAGGTTTAGCCTTAACTGTGTTATCTTCATTAACCTTTTCAACTACCGGTTCTGTTTCCTTATCTTGATCAGGTTGTGGTTCTTGTGGAGTATGAATAGCTTCATCAGAAGTTACAGGTATTTCAGGTGGTTTAAGTGTTGTACCACTTCTTGTGGTAATGGCTTTAGCTGTTTCATTCCGGGGGTTAGCATTTGTATCACTAGGTAAACTTTCTGGTTTTCTTTCACCTATTAACCTTGCTAGGTTACTTACTTCTTGTTCCAGATTTTGAATAGAAGCTTGTTGATTTCTAAATGCTTGAGCATTTTGTTCATTAGTTTGTTTCTGAGATGTGAAAAACTGCGTTTGAGTTTCAACTAGCTTCGTCATCATATCTTCTAAATTCGGCTTTTTATCATCGGTTTGTTGTGGTGGTTTTTTTGAAAATTAGGTCTTTGCTGATTGTAAGTATTATTGGATACTTGTTGATTGCTAGGACCTTGTTGGTTGTTGTATGGAATATTTCGGTTATAGTTCTGGTTTTGATTGTAAATAGGTCTTGACGGTTGATAATTATTCTGATAATTATTTCCAGGCCTTTGGTTTATGTATGAAATATTCTCTCTTTGTTCCATTGTTAATTCAATACTGAGACAATCTTTTGTCAAATGTGGTCCTCCACACTGCTCACAACTAATTCGTATTGAGTGAATATCTTTAGTCATCTTTTCCATTCGTCTCTCGACAGCATCTATCTTTGCGGAAATGGAATCTAAGTCATGGCTAGAATCGGCTCTAGCTGCTTTAGATGATCTAACGATATCTTTTTCTTGGTGCCACTCATGTGAGTGGGAAGCAGTGTTATCAATAATTTTGTAAGCATCAGTTTCGGTTTTCTTCATAATAGAACCACCGGCTGCTATATCTATGTCTTTCCTTGTAGTGATGTCGCATCCTTGGTAGAATATTTGTACTATTTGACAGGTGTCTAAACCATGTTGTGGACATCCTCTTAATAACTTTCCATATCTTGTCCACGCCTCATATAGAGTTTCATTTGGCTTTTGTGTAAACGTAACAATTTCTGCTTGAAGTCTTACGGCTTTAGATGCAGGAAAGAATTGTTTAAGAAATTTTTCAACTAAAACATCCCATGTATCAATCGCCCCTTCAGGTAACGATTCCAACCAATATTTGGCTTCTCCCTTTAAAGTCCAGGGAAATAACTTGAGATATATTTGTTCATCCTCCACTTCTCGAATTTTAAATAGTGTGCAGATCCTATTAAAGGTACGTAGATGTTCATTTGGATCTTCCTTCGGCGCACCACTAAATTGGCATTGATTAGTTACCATGTGTAGAATTTGTCCTTTGATTTCATAATCTGGCGCATTAATGTCTGGATGAGTAATTGCGTGACCTTGGCCAGTGCGTTTAGCTCTCATTCGGTCTTCCATACTTAAAGGTTCCAGATTCTCCATAATTGAATTTGTTGAATCTGAATCAGTAGAGGATTCTGATTTAATGGTTCGTTCCTCAACAATCTCTGTTTGAATGATTGGTGGTTCCGGAGGAAAGTTTAGTGGTTCAGGATCTACGAATCGTTCCTGAATATTCTCCGGATTCTCAATTGTGAGGTCGGGTTCAAAAAATGGATTATCAGAAATTTGAACTGAAGTACTTGGTCGACTGGATGACGATTCTAAAGAAAAATCAACAGCAGTAATATTTGCTAAATGTCTTGATCTAGTTACAGGTGGTGAACGTACAAAAGGTGGTGAACGTGTTGCTCGGTGCATTCACTGAATATCCTATTAGTTTTTAAAAGGAAAGAAAAATTATAATAAGTTATCCAATCAATAGACTTTTCTGATTTTGCCCACGTTTCGAATAGCCAAAAGATGCAGCAGAGGGGCAGGATTCGTTTGGTCTCAATATAATTGAGGACTGTTTGGCTCCAATAACCCGGTCCACGTACAAATCCAACTATTACTACGAACCAGAAAATTTTGATGTCTATCAATTTAACCACTTAAAATAAATTTTCGTAATTTTAAGAAATTTAGATAAGAAGTAGAATAAAAATCTATGTCCTAAAACTAGAATAGCGAGAAATAAGAAAGAAAAAGAGTTCGTCGGAAAAAGGTCGAAAAAAGAAAAATGGTTGAAAAATAAAAGGTGACGGAAAAATAAAAGAAACTTATAAAACTTAAAAACACTTGACTAACCTAACCTTATTACTACAACTAACTTAAAATTATAATCGCAAATTGAGATTACTAATTGGAATGATAATTGATACATAGGTAAAAGTCGTCTAAAAATATTAAAGCTTACAGGAAAAACTAAATCCCAAATGGAAATAACTTAAAAAGAAACTAAAACTTAAAAAGGCGTCGCAAAATTCTAAAGCACCTAAATCTTAGTCTAAAGAAAAAGCACTTAAGGAATTCTACGGCAAAGCCTAAAAATCTAGAAGTAAAAATAACTATGATAAAAACTAAGTTTAAAACTAAATATGAGCTAAAAATACAAATATTACGCTAAAACAATTAAAAAGGGATAAAATATAAAAATATACAAAAAGTTGTAAAAATTACAATTTTTATAAAAATATTATTTTTATATTATTTATTTATTAAAACTATTAATTTTACAATTTAACTAAACTAATTTAACTAAATAAAACAAATTAAATAAAAAGTAACTAAACTAATTAATAAATAAATAAAACCTATTTAGGGTTTTTAATTAAATAATAATAATAATAATAATTACACCGTAATTAATGCCTGATTAGGGCTTCTGTCGCGTGTCAGAGTACCTCCGCGAGTCGCGGTATTTCAAACAGCAAACCCCGCGAGTCGCGGGGTTCCAGTTTTCAACTCTGGAACAGTTTTTTATTTTACGCGTTTTTTTTTATGTTTTCTAATTTTCTGTTTTTATATAAATAAAAGATATTTAAATAAAACTTATATTTTTATAAACTAAAATAAAAATAAAGAAACTTATAAAACTTTTAACAAACTCTTAAAAATATATAAATTTTTGTTTTTTTTCTTTTTATATTTTCGAATATTTAAAACGTACTTTTATAAAAACGAATTTTAATAAAAGTAAAATAAAATTTTTTTTTTATTATATTAGCGTTGCGCTTCCGGCTTTTAAGAGTTCCCCGACAGCGGCGCCAAAAATACTTGATGTTTGCAGCGGGGTATACTAAATAGCTATTAATTTTACTAGAAAATACTATTAAATACGATACAATTTTACACAAGATATTTATTTATTTATTGAATGGATATACTTAAACCTTGCTACAATACTTATAGGCAGTGTACCTAATCGTACAGTAGTGTAGTTTTTAGTAAGTCCGGTTCGTTCCACAGGGAAATCTTTAAACAAAGCTTAACGCTATATTAGTTTACTTTTATAAAAATACAAATATATATATAAGTAATATTATTATTATAAATGGGGGGTTTTTACCGTTTAATGACCGGTTTGTTGATTTTAAAATTTTAGTCGCAGTTAAAATCAAATGTAAAATATTAAAAATAAATACAAGACTTAAATTAAAGCGTAAAGTAAATAACGATAATGAAATTGCGAATAATAAAAGTGCGATAAAATAAACTTGCGATAATTAAAAAGTACGATAATTAAAAGTGCAATTAAATAAAATAACAATAAAAATGCGATAATTAGAAGTGCAATTAAATATAAAATAAAGGAAATAAAATATGAAATAAAAGAATTATGCTTATTTAAACTTCCGTAATCATGATGTTTGACGTGTTGATTTTAGTTTTATGCCCATGGGTTAATTGTCCTTTGTCCTGGATTATTTAATATGTCTATACGGATTTGTCCATAATAGTCCATCAGTCATAAATATAAAGAGCGAAAGCCTTCGTCAAATTATTCTTATTCCCGAAGTCAAATATTCCAACTAATTGGGGATTCGAATTGTAACAAGGTTTTAATACTTTGTTTAATGAATACACCAAGTTATCGACTGCGTGTAAACCAAGGTTTTACTACTTTGTTAACAATTACACCAATTACCCTTGAATGTAATTCACCCCTGTTTCAACAAGTCTATTAACTATTAATCCAGTTCCGTATCCGGTAAAATGAATAATTATTGGTATTTATAGATATCCCGCCCACCGTGCCCAGTCAAGCGTATGTGGTTATATATAAATACGTCGAATTATAAGTTTGTATATTAAATTAACAAGGTATTGTTTAATTAATATAAAACCCATTAATAGCCCATAGTCTAATTTCCACAAGTGTCGTTCTTTTATCCAAACCCCAATTATGATACATAGCTCAATTACCCAATTTTAGTAATTAGCCCAACATCATGATTACTTTGGATTTTATAAGCATAATAATAACTTAGCTACGAGACATTAATATAAAAAGGTTGAACATAACTTACAATGATTAAAAATAGCGTAGCGTTACACGGACAGAATTTCGACTTACATTCTTACAACATTCGCTAACATACCCTTATTATTAGAATTAAAATTAAAATTAAAATTAAAATTATAATATAAATATAAATATATACGATATAGATAGAGAGATGGATATATGATGGATGAAAAATGCTCAGAATTCGGTTGCTTTTATAGGGAGTTTCAAACTTTGGGGCTCCGCGACTCGCGGCCCTTTTGGCCTTCAAACTCCGCGAGTCGCGGAGTTTGTAAACACAGCTCACCAGCTTTTGGAGTCTTTCTTGCCGACGATTTATTTATAAATATAATATATATATAATTAATATAATTAATTATATATTATATTATATTTATATACATAGTTAACTTGTAATTTTTAGTCCGTTGCGTCGAGCGTTGAGAGTTGACTCTGGTCCTGGTCCCGGATTTTCGAACGTCCTTGCGTACAATTTAATATCTTGTACTTTGCGTTTTGAATCTTGTACTCTTGTAATTTCGAGACGTTTCTTATCAATAATTGGAACCTCTTTGATTGTATTTTGTACTTTTGAGCTTTTTGGTCATTTGCGTCTTCAATTCGTCGAATCTGTCTTTTGTCTTCACCTTTTATTATTTAAACGAATATCACTTGTAAATAGAACAATTGCAACTAAAAGCTTGTCTTTCTTGAGGAATAATGCTATGAAATATATGTTCGTTTTTAGCATTATCATATATACACTCTAATGATCAGCTCTTAGCAGCCCATGTGAGTCACCTAACACATGTGGGAACCATCATTTGGCAACTAGCATGAAATATCTCATAAAATTACAAAAATATTAGTAATCATTCATGACTTATTTACATGTAAACAAAATTACACATCCTTTATATCTAATCCATATACCAACGACCAAAAATACCTACAAGCACTTTCATTCTTCAATTTTCTTCATCGAATTAATCTCTCTCAAGTTCTATCTTCAAGTTCTAAGTGTTCTTCATAAATTCTATAAGTTCTAGTTTCATAAAATCAAGAATAATTCCAAGTTTGCTAGCTTACTTCCAATCTTGTATAGTGATCATCTAACCTCAAGAAATCTTTCTTATTTACAGTAAGATATCTTTCTAATACAATATAATACTCATATTCAAACTTTGATTCAATTTCTATAACTATAACAATCTTATTTCGGGTGGAAATCTTACTTGAACTTGTTTTCGTGTCATGATTTTGCTTCAATAACTTTCAAGCCATCCAAGGATCCTTTAAAGCTAGAACTATTTTTCTCATTTCCAGTAGATTTATCCACAAAACCTGAGATAGTAATGATGTTCATAACATCATTCGATTCATATATATAAAACTACCTTATTCGAAGGTTTAAACTTGTAATCACTAGAACATAGTTTAGTTAATTCTAAACTTGTTCGCAAACAAAAGTTAATCCTTCTAACTTGACTTTTAAAATCAACTAAACACATATTATATATCTATATGATATGCTAACTTAATGATTTAAAACCTGAAAACACCAAAAACACCGTAAAACCGGATATACGCCGTCGTAGTAACACCGCGGGCTGTTTTGGGTTTGATAATTAAAAACTATGATAAACTTTGATTTAAAAGTTGTTCTTCTGGTAAAATGATTTTTCTTATGAACATGAAACTATATCCAAAAATCATGGTTAAACTCAAAGTGGAAGTATATTTTCATAATGGTCACCAAGACGTCGTTCTTTCGACTGAAATGACTACCTCTTACAAAACTGACTTGTAACTTATATTTCTGACTATAAACCTATACTTTTCTGTTTATATTCATAAAATAGACTTCAATATGAAACCATAACAATTTAATTCACTCAAAACGGATTTAAAACGAAGAAGTTATGGGTAAAACAAGATTGGATATTTTTTGATTGTTGTAGCTACGGAAAATATTGTAACAATTCTATACAAATCATATCCTAGCTAACTTATATTGTATTATACATGTATTCTAATATATTATGTAATCTTGGGATACCATAGACACGTATGCAAATGTTTTGACATATCATATCGAACCATCTATATATATTTTTTGGAACAACCATAGACACTCTATATGCAGTAATGTTGGAGTTAGCTATACAGGGTTGAGGTTGATTCCAAAAAATATATATACTTTGAGTTGTGATCTAGCCTGAGACGTGTATACACTGGGTCGTGGATTGGGTCAAGATAATATATATCAATTTATTTCTGTACATCTAACTATGGACAACTAGTTGTAGGTTACTAACGAGGACAGCTGACTTAATAAACTTAAAACATTAAAACGTATTAAAAATGTTGTAAATATATTTTGAACATACTTTGATATATATGTACATATTTGTTATAGGTTCGTGAATCGACCAGTGGCCAAGTTTTACTTCCCGACGAAGTAAAAATCTGTGAAAGTGAGTTATAGTCCCACTTTTAAAATCTAATATTTTGGGATGAGAATACATGCAGTTTTATAAATGATTTACAAAATAGACACAAGTACATAAAACTACTTTCTATGTTTGAACGATCGAAGCCGAATATGCCCCTTTTAATTTGTAACCTAAGAATTAGTAAACGAGTCTACTAATTGATGCGAATCCTAAAGATAGATCTATTGGGCTCAACAAACCCCATCCTTTGTAGCGGATGCTTTAGTACTTCGATGTTGTTTTATCATGTCCGATGGATGTCCCGGAATGATAGAGGATATTCTTATATGCATCTTGTTAATGTCGGTTACCAGGTGTTCACCATATGAATGATTTTTATCTCTATGTATGGGATGTGTATTGAAATATGAAATCTTGTGGTCTATTATTACGATTTGATAAATATATAGGTTAAACTTCTAACTCACCAACATTTTTGTTGACGTTTAAAGCATGTTTATTCTCAGGTGATTATTAAGAGCTTCCGCTGTTGCATGCTAATATATGGACAAGATTTGGAGTCAGCATGCTTGTATAATATTGTTTAAAACTGCATTCGAAATTTACTTTGTTGTAACATAATAATATTGTAAACCAATATGTATTGGTAGTGTGTAAGTGTGATATTTTTAGATTATCATTTCTGATAATCTAGGTGGTGTCCTTTAAACCTTGTCGATAAAATAAAGGTTATGGTTTGTTTTAAAAACGAATGCATTCTTTAAAAAACGTCTCATATAGAGGTCAAAACCTCGCAACGAAATCAATTAATATGGAACGTTTATAATCAATATGAACGGGACATTTCAGTTGGTATCCGAGCATTAGTCTTAGAGAACCATAAATTTGCATTAGTGTGTCTTATCGAGTTTGTTAGGATACATTAGTGAGTCTGGACTTCGACCGTGTTTTCTTTAAAAACGATTGCTTAACACTTTTGTTGGAAACTATATATTATTAACATGTAAATATTATGTGATATATTAACCTCTTAATGTGTTTGATATTGTGTGATAGATGTCTACCACTAGTACAAATCCCATCGACTCACCTAATAATAATGAAGAGTCGAATATACTTTAGAAAGATTCCAAATTCCCGAAGAGGAACCGGAAGAGGAGGAACCGGAAGAGGAGGAACCAGAAGAAGAAGAGGTTTCGGAGGAAGAAATATTGATACCTACTGTAAATTGATTAAATAAAAGAAAATCCTCAATCAACGGACCAAAGTCAATAATGGTCAATGGTGTTTCCGCCGAGGAAGCAAAATATTGGGAAGATTACCAATTTTCCGATGAATCGGATTTCGATGAGGATTCCGATGATGTTATAGAAATTACCTCGACCCAATTTAATAAAGCAAAAGAAAATAATAAGGGAAAAGGTATAAAAATAGAGAAACCTGATTCCAACCCCGATGAACTTTATATGTATCGGCAACTTCCGTATTTCCTAAATTGTAACAATAACCCGGGAACCTCTAAACCACCAGGTTTTTCTAAACCATTGTGGAAAACGACAGCTCGTATTAGAGGAACACCATATATCCCTAGAAAATTAGGAAAACGAACCAAGTCCGAAGAAGAAGAAACCAGTGATTCAGATTAGAGGGTTGTAATCATGTTGTGTATTATATGTATTGTAGTGTGCTTGTCCTTTTATGTTCTATGTAAAAATTGCTTGTTAATTGTCTTTTACGAATCTAATCCTTGTCTATTTTACAGTATAAAAACAAAATGGACGTTAAGGGTAGACAACCGAATATTTTAGAAGACCTACCAGAGGATATGATTGAGGAAATCTTGTCTAGAGTCGGTCAGAAATCATCAGCACATTTAGTTATGGCAAAATTAACTTGTCAAACATTTGAAAGACTTTCCAGAAATGCCTTAGTTTATAAAAGGCTTTCCTTTGATAGGTGGGGTATATCACATTGGGGAGACCGTAAGTTACGCTGTGTTTTCTTTAAAGCGTTAAATACGGGGAACCCAAATGCAATTTTACGCTACGGGTTAAGAACCTATTTTGACTCAACATATCCCAACATAGGATTTCGTGAGTTAGAAAGAGCTTCTAACATGCAACATAAAGAAGCATGTTGATAGTGCTCCAAATGAACATATATTTAGGTACAATATCCTTCCAATATGTAAAGCTTTTAGTGGCAATTGTTCTATTTTTATGTAATATTCGTTTAAATAAATAAGTGCGAAGACAAAAGAATAAAACGACGATTTGAAGACGCAAATGACCTAAAAGCTCAAATGTACAAGATATAATTCAAATGGTTCAATTTATTGATGAGAAACGTCCAAAAATGATAAGAGTACAAGCCGCAAAACGCAAAGTACAAGATATTAAATCGTACGAAAGGGCGTTCGAAAATCCGGAACCGGGACCTGAGCCAACTATCAACGCGTGATACAACGGAGCGAAAATTACAAGTCAACTATCCACAAGAATATAATATAATATATATATAATTAATATATATTATATATATATTATATATATAATAATAAGTCGACAAACAAGAAAACAAAAAATATGTGAGCTGGATCTGACGGCCATGCGATCGAATGGAAAATAGGCATAAAACCTATGCGAGTGCATGAGCCCATGTGAGTGCATGAGATTTGCACTAAAAACTCATGCGACCGCATGAGTTACTGTAGCAGGCCACATTCTATAAATTCAGCATTTTTCGGACGAATTTAGGACATATTTTTCTCTTCTCTTCATCTGTAATATATATATATATATATATATATATATATATATATATATATATATATATATATATATATATATATATATATATATATATATATTTATATTTATATTTATAATTTTAATTTTAATTTTAAGTTAATAATAATAAGGTTATTTTAAGAATGTTTTAAGGGTTTTAAGTCAAAATTCTGTTCGTGCAACGCTACGCGATTAATCACCACTGTAAGCTATGTTCTTCCTTTTTAAATTAATGTCTCGTAACTAAGTTATTATTATGCTTATTTGAGCCAAAGTAATCGTGATGTTAGACTAAAAATTAAGATTGAGTTATTAGATTTTGTACCATAATTAAGGTTTGGACAAAAGACCGACACTTGTGGACATTGGACTATTGACTATTAATAGATAGGGGGTATTGTCTAATTGAGCGACAACTTATTGGAACCTGTCGAACCTATCTTCAAATTAGTTAATCTAATAATTATTAAAATGTTTATGTATGTTCTATTTAGTGACGTTTATCCTTACTCGAGTCCATTTTTTTTTTACCGCCAAAACCTGTGCCCATCTTTTACGATCATTTAATTAATTATTCGGGTTGGGTAATTGATTATTCATTATGATCAAGTGGGTAAATTAATATTCATATCTCATTAAAACAGGGGTGGATTACATTCAAGGATAATTGGTGTAATTGTTAATAAAGTATTAAAACCTTGGATTACACGCAGTCAATAACCTGGTGTAATCATTAAACAAAGTATTAAAACCTTGTTACAGTTCGAATCCCTAATTAGTTGGAATATTTGACTTCGGGAATAAGGTTAATTTAATGAGCATTTTATAATTATGACCGATGGACTATTATGGACAAAAACCAAATAGGTATCAAATAATCCAGGACAAAGGACAATTAACCCAGGGTAATAAATTAAAATCAAAACGTCAAACATCATGATTACGGAAGTTTAAATAAGCATAATACTTTTATTTCATATTTCATCGTACCTTTATTTACTGTCATTTTAATTACTACAATTTACTTTATCGCAATTTAAATTCTATCATTTATATTATCGTCATTTATCTTTACGCTTAAAATATAAAATAGACAAACCGGTCATTAAACGGTAAAAACCCCCTTTTATAATAATATTACTATATATAATTATATATATTTTATGTAAATATAGTTGTTAAAAATATAGCGTTAAACTTGGCTAGATCCCTGTGGAACGAACCGGACTTACTAAAAACTACACTACTGTACGATTAGGTACACTGTCTATAGTGTTGTAGTAAGGTTTAGGTATATCCACTCTATAAATAAATAAATAACTTGTGTAAAATTGTATCGTATTTAATAGTATTTCATAACAAATATATAACTATTTCGTATACACCTCTACGCACATCAAGTTTTTGGAGCCGCTGCCGGGGACGCCGAAAGCGAACACTATATTTTTAAACTATTTTTGTAAAAACATAATTATATATAAGTTTTAAATATAAATATATAAAAAAATATATATATTTTTTAAAAAGTATAAAAGTATTTTTTTTTAGTTCTTAAAAATATAATTATAAATATTACTTATATATTATTTTTATAATTTAAAACTCAGAAAAAAATAGAAAAGTATTCGGGCCACCAACTGTAGCAGCCCAACTACCTGGCCTGGTTTCTGGATCCATGCGACCGCTTAGCATTACAACCTAAACTCCATGCGATCGCATGGAGTGAGGTGACAGGTTTGAACCTCTGCCGACACAGTTTAGGGTTTAATTATTATAATTATAATTAATTTAATAATAATTAGGGTTTTAATTCAAATATTATTAATTTGTATTTGGTTTTATTTATAATTTGTAACATTAAGTGTCATTATTATTATTTATATAGATTAATACTTTTATAAAATAATAATATAAAAATAATATTTTTATAAAAATAAGTAATTTATCATTTTTGTCTCTTTTTATAAATTGTATATTTTAAACATTTAATTCGTAATTTGTATTTTTTTTATCGTTCGTAATTAGTTTTAAACTTAGTATTTTGCCGTAGTTATTTTTATATTTCTAGTTTTTAGGCTTTGCCGTAAAATCTCTTAAGTGCTTTTTCTTTAGATTAAGATTTAGGCGCTTTAGAATTTTACGACGTCGCTTATCGCTTTAATATTTAATAGATTTTAGTGCTAATTAAGTTATTGCCGTTTTGGATATAGAATTCCTTTAAGCTTTAATACCTTTAGACGTAAGTTTTAATTCTTAGTTTTTAGGCTTTTAAGTTTCGACGCTGCATTTTATTATTTTTCGACGATTATTTTTCGACCTTTTATTTTTCGACGTTTTTCGACGCTCTCTTTTTCTTTCTTATTTCTCGACGCTCTAGTTTTTAGGACATAGAATTTTCTATTTCTTCTCTAAAAATTCAAAACGAAAAATTATTTTAAGCGGTTAAATTGATAGACATCCAAAATTTTCTGGTTCGTAGTAATAGTTGGATTTGTTAGTGGCGAGTTGTGGGCTTCCGATTTAAAGGGTCCTGGCTACCTGCTGCATCTATTGGCTATTCGAAACATGGGCAAAATCAGAAAAGTCTATTAATTTGATAGCTTATATAATTTTTATCTTCTATAACTAATAGGATATTCAGTGAATGCACCGAGCAAAACGTTCACCACCTTTCATACGTTCACCACCTGTAACTCGATCAAGACATCTAGCCAACATTGTCGCCGTTGATTTTTCTTTAGAATCATCATCTAGTCGACCAAGTACTCCAATTCAAATTTCTGATAATCCATTTTTTGAACCTAACCTCACAATTGAGAATCTGGAGGATATTTAAGGACAATTCAGAGATCCTGAACCACTAATCATTCCTCCTGAACCACAAATTACTCATCCAGAGATTGTCAAGGAAGAAACCATTAAGTCAGAATCCTCTAGTGATTCAGATTCAACAAATTCAATCTTGGAAAATCCGGAACCTCTAAGTATGGAAGACCGAATGAGAGCCACACGCACGGGCCAAGGTCACACCATTATTAAGCCAGACATTAATGTGCCAGATTATGAAATCAAAGGACAAATCCTACACATGGTAACAAATCAATGCCAATATAGTGGTACGCCGAAGGAAGATCCAAATGAACATCTTCGAACATTTAATAGGATCTGTACTCTATTCAAAATCAGAGAAGTTGAGGATGAACAGATCTATCTCATGTTATTTCCCTGGACTTTAAAGGGAGAAGCCAAAGATTGGTTAGAATCGTTACCTGAAGGGGCGATTGATACATGGGATGTGTTAGTTGAAAATTTTCTTAAACAATTCTTTCCGGCATCTAAAGTCGTGAGACTTCAAGGAGAAATAGTTACGTTCACGCAAAAGCCAAATGAAACTCTATATGAGTCGTGGACAAGATTCGGAAAGTTGTTAAGAGGATGTCCTCAGCATGGTTTAGACACTTATCAAATCGTTTAAATATTCTACCAAGGATGCGACGTTGCTACACGAAAAGACATCAACATAACAGCTGGTGGTTCCATTATGAAGAAAACCGCAACTGACGCTTACAAAATTATTGATAACACTGCTTCCCACTCACATGAGTGGCACCAAGAAAAATATATTTTTCGATCATCTAAAGCGGCTAGAGCCGATTCTAGCCATGACTTTGATTCCGTTTCCGCAAAAATAGATGCTTTCGAGAGACGAATGGAAAAGATGACTAAAGATATTCACGCAATACAAATCAGTTGTGAGCAATGCGGTGGATCACACTTAACGAAAGATTGTCACATTAAACAAACCATGGAACAGCATGAGAATGTTTCCTACATGAACCAAAGGCCGGGAAATAATTATCAAAATAATTATCAACCGCCAAGGCCAAACTTTAATAGAAATCAAAACATTCTTTACAATCCAAATGGACCAAACAATAACTTGTACAACCAACAAATTCCGAATAACCAACCAACTCAAAACAATACTTTCAATCAACAAAGACCTAGCTTGTATAAACCACCACAACAAACTGAAAAGAAAAAGCCAAATTTGGAAGAAATGATGGCAAAGCTAATGGAATCTCAAACACAATTTATTACATCTCAAACCCAAACCAATGAGAGGTTTGATCAGTCACTAAGAACTCAACAAGCTTCCATTTTGAATCTAGAAAAACACGTAGGTACTCTTGCTAGCATGATGAGTGAGAAGGAACAAGGAAAGCTACCGAGTAATACTGAAGTAAATCCTCGGAATGAGAATGTTAATATGGTGTCAACAAATTCTGAAAAACCAACACCAGAAGATGGGAAGGTTTTAGATGTGAGTAACAATGAAGAAGTTACGCCACCACCACTACCCGAGTATGTAAAGCCAGTGGTGGCACCATACAGACCACCCATCCCGTTTCCAAGAAAAGGAGTTGAGTATGAGCAAGTAATAGGTAATAAAGTTTGTGATACCTCTGGAAAGAAGAAGAAGAAGAAGAAGAAGAATAAGAAAATACAAGAAACAAAAACCGTAAAAGTAAACCCAGTGAAGACAGTTCCACTGAAACCTCCACCCAGGTTGGGTGATCCGGGTGAATTTATTGTTCCTTGTCTACTTAGTGATTGTGTCATTTATGATGCACTAGCAGATTTAGGTGCGAGTATAAGTGTTATGCCTCTTTCATTATATAAGAGATTAGGAGTAGGTGAGTTAAGTCCAACAGAGATGAGTGTTCGACTCTTTGATCAAACCATTAGGCACCCAGTTGGAATTGCTGACAACCTACCCGTTCAAGTGGGTAATTTAACCTTTCTAGTCGAATTCATTGTCATTGACATAGAAGAGGACCCAAACATTCCTCTAATTTTAGGTCGACCATTCTTAGCGTCTACCGGAGCGTTATTTGATGTAAGAGAGGGTAGAATGACACTTAGTGATGGTGAAAAATTGATCACCTTTGTGAGTCGAAAGTCTAAATCTCCACCAACCAAAACCGTTGAACTGATAAAAACAATCGATGAGAAGCATATTGTTTTATCAACTCCAACGGTAGTGCTTAACAATAATAAGACGCCTAAGTGTGGGGAAGATGAAGTAACACCTAATGATGACCTGATAACAAAGAACCCTGTTGTTGATACGAAATTAAATGACTCCGTTATTAACAGTTCAATGAAGAAACTTATTAAACGGATTCGCGATGCTAGAACCAAGGGGAACTTTAAGTTATGTAGCTGGTTAGTATCCAATCTATCGCCTAAAGAAAAGGCAAAATTAGTTGAATTTGTAGAAATTACACAGGAATCCGACCAATGGCTTAAAACAAAAGTCACAGATATGCAAGTTGATTATGGTCCAAAAGAAATTGACAATGAAGTTAATCACAATTTCGACACCACAGCTACCTAAGTGTGGGGAGATTCAAATGTTCTAAAAAGAAAACGCTGTCTAGAGTTAGTTGTTCTATTCTCGTGTAGTTCCGAGAATGGAATACGATTGGTCTTTTCCACTAGCATACACTAAAGAACTAGTTTTCTCCCCCCATTCTGAATTTTTTGTTTTGTAGGTTTTGTATGAAATTAATACGCTTTTTAAATTTAAGTTTTTTGTGAATTTAAAAACAAAAATTTACTTTATTTCATTAAGTTTTAAAAAAATGATTTCTAAAATTCATCGTAAGTTGAAGACTAGGTCATAGAATCGAAATTGCTTTACCCGAAGGCGGGGCGAAAAATTTTGTTATCATTATTTTTAAATTTTATTGATCTAAAGTATACAAAAAAAATTAAAAAACCCAAAAAATCTTTGCTTTTAAAACAATCGCTTAAAACGACAAATTTTAAATTTTGTCGAGGGACGGACTAGGTAAACGTACCGAAACTACCTAAAGTAAAAGGAAACAAAATTTTTTAAAAAAATTATTCATTTAAATTGTTTTAATAAATAAAGGTTTTAAAAAAAATTAATAATAATATATGTATATATATGTTTGTAGTTTATCTTATGTAAAACAGGGTAAAACAACGCATTTTCAAAGACTGACCTTAAAGTTCAGCAAAAGCTACTAATTTTAACGACAAGACGTAAAATATCAAATGTGATATAAAACAATATGTTTGCAAACTCGGTATTTTTAATCATTTTTCTACATTAATCACCCTCATGAATTTAAATTTTTACTGATTTCTTGCAAATGAGGGCATTGCATGATCTCAAGTGTGGGGAAGAGTTATAAATTCTCTCGGGTTTACACTTAGTTTAATTGCCAACTTTGTGAAAATTTGAAAAATTTTCAACTAAATGAATTCAAAATCATGTTTATACATATTTATGAACGATAAAACTAGGTGATAATACCGAAATTATTGTTACCTCGGAGAGAACATAAATGGAGAAACAACCCAAAACGTTAGAATTCATTTAAAATGGAATAGAGGAGAATAAAAAGGCAAAGAAAGAAACAAAATAAAAGCTAAGTGTGGGAAGAATTTACCAAGTTATTTAAAACACATATCACATATGTTTGTACAAGATTATTACAGGTACTTTTGTTTTGGACGATTTTAATCAGTTTTACCTAATTTACTGTAATATATTTGAAAGAAAGATGGATCTGCACGATGAATCAATTCCATCATTAAAAGGAAGTAAATTCTTCCGAAAAAGACACGCGCTTCTTGATTTAGGTCAAGAAGTTGTCGTCCAGACCAGCTGTAGGTTGACGAAAAATCTAGAAAAGTCATCTCTAAAATCCGTAGGAAATCCACGGACCTCAGCATCAAACAGGGTCGCCAAGTGGTCAGACTTATCCTAGCCATGAGAGGATCTGTCTCGTAAAATAGGGAGGGCGCCGTGCAAATTAGCTTGATAAGACTAATGAATCAGACCCCCAGAAAGGATAATCTCCTTAAAGATTAAAAATCAGCTTTTAAGACTGATATTACTCAATCCTTGAGATTGACCTTAAAAATTGAGAATTACAAACTCATGGAATTCAATGATATCTAAACTCGAGCTTGAACGAGAAAATATTTTGATAAAAATAAAACCGATTTGTTTTCGGAAAACCCATTTTCAATGCGTTCATTACCATTGAACGTAAAATTCTAAGAATTCACAGGAATTCATTAGGTCACCTGAACCAAATCGGGTATTAACCGTAAGAACGGTGGTTGCATAGCATGGTCGAAGACAGGACCTTGTGGCAGACCAAAAAACTATAGGGTGATCTTTACTATTGCTCCTACAAAGGATAGTAATTGCATCCAACACGTTATAGACCATAATCAAAAGCATGTCACGAGACATTGCCTTAACAGTTGCTTGTTCAACGCTTTCCTTTACAACCGGACGGTAGTTTATCGAAAGGTAATATACGGAACAAGTATACTGGACGTGTTGTGTAACGACCCGGAAATTTTCGACCAGATTTAAACTCCAATCTCTATATGTTTCTGACACGATAAGCAAAGTCTGTTATGTTGAATCTCAAAAAGATTGGGACGATGTTCATATATTCATTTGACCTTTGACTATTCCCGACGATTCACGAACAACTAATTGTAATTAGATATGTATATATATATATATATGAATACGAGTTCTATACATACTTGATACTATAGGTATATTGTAAGTTAAATAAATATAAATAAATATTAATTATTCAAATATGCTATTATACATTATGTAAATATTAAATATTACATAATTAATAATATGTAACACTTATATATTAAATTTAATTACAAATAAAGTATAGTTATATTAGTAATACTATCAATACATCATTAATATTATTGGTGTCAATATTAATATTAGAATTATTAATATTATCATTATTGTTATAATTATAGTTATTATTGTTGTTATTATAAAAATTTATTATCATTTTTACTACTAATAGTATTATTATTATTATTAGTAATTAGTATTGTTATTATTAAGATATTTATTAATTACTTATACTAGATATAAGATAACAATACAGATGTATAAAGTGTATTTACATACAGATTCCGAATTAGATATTTTATTTATTATTCTGTCTTCCTGTTTTGCTCGTGACTTGGTGTCGAGCCTTTTCCATATTAATTCACAAGATGTTAAATGAGGGTACTGTGTTTGTTTTAACTCTCTCCACTTGACCTTAATCTCATATGATATATATACATATACATGCGAGACTAATACATACATATAATCCTTATCATCTTCCACCACTCTTAACCCACCCTTCTACTTTTCTTTCTTGATTCTAAACTAACCCGACGCCTTCTTTATCATCACCTCTCCATCATCACTACCAATCACCTTCAACCTCTCATGACCACCTACGGGCTACGGCCACAACCACCCATCGACACCCTCACCCTCTTCCATGATCAATCATCATCACCTTCCACGGCCTCATAAACCTACCACCGAGAACCACCACAGCCTGCAAATCACCACCTTCACCATCTTCATCTAACTACGACACCACCACCTTTTCTTTCTTTCTGTTTTCTGTCGAACCAAACTGCCACCAACTTCATTATTTAGACAACCACGATCAACCTCCACACGCCACCACTTTTACTGCTGCTGCTAACAGTTTCTGTTTCGGTGTGTTCACATCCCCACTAAACCGTCACCCACCTCATCACCCTTTCGTGTATATACATATATATATATATTATTTTTACTGTTAACCACCACTACAACATTATCATGAAGATAATATAATTACTAGCAAGGACCATGCTGAATTGATGAATGAATATTTTAATGATAATGATGTGCGTATTGTTTTCCTGCTCCCCACAATCACGACCACTTTAACAACTTTATATTCATTTGTTTGTGTTCTGTTACCAAATTTCCTAATTAGATCCATGATATCCCATGGATTACTAAGCGGGCTCCTATTTTGTATGTTGGGTCAAATGATTTTAATTTGGGCCGAGAGGTATTTTTCTGTTGGGCCGGGGTAATCACAAACTAAAACAAGAACACATTTTTTTGATGATACCGGTATTACATGATGATTGTAAATAGCGAGTTGATGATGTTGCATGATGAACGTAATGAAGGTAGTCGATGAGGATGATTAGATAATTTCACGATGATGATGAGATTAAAAGATGAACAAGGAAGATGTTGAAAAATGAAAACGATTAGGATGATAGATAGGATTAATGATGGTGATTAAAATGATTATAGTGATGATCATGAAGATGTTAATTGATATTATAAAACAATAATGATCTAATGATGATAATGATAGAGAAGATGATGTTATAGTTAGGATTTAAGATTAATACATGAAAAAAAATATATATATATGATGATGAGCTATAAAGAAAAGAAAACGGGTGATAAATAAATTTAAGTATGGTTATTATCAGAAAATACGAAATAGAGGAGTGGTTATGGTTTTATCGGGTTAGCGGGACGTCGCGGGTTGAAACTCGAACTTGGGCATTATATTTAGGGCTACTTCCTTAAGGTATTATTTATCTATTTATTATTATTATCACTATTATTATTGTTATTACTATTATTATTAAAATTATTATTAATAATAACATTAATATTATTATTAGTATCATTTTTATTAAAAACTATTATTTATATTAAAAGTATCATTTTTACTATTATTATTATTATTATTATTATCATTATTAGAGAAATTATCAAAATTATTATTATTACTATCATTATTATTATTTTAACATTAATATTATTTTATTATTAATAGTATCATAATAACTATTATTATTATAAGACAACTTTTATTTATTATTATTATCAATATCAAATAACTATCAGTTATATAAAACTATATTTACTACATATAACATAACTATATTAATAATAAATATTAATAAGTATAATTAATAAGGTTATTAATGAAAAACCTAATTAAAATAACAACTAAATCTCTAATATATAAATTCGTTCGATTACCATTTTGCGTGTTAATATATATATATAAATGATATAGGTTCGTGAATCCGAGGCCAACCCTACACTTGTTCAAAGTCGTTATATGTATTTTTACTACAAAATACAGTATGGTGAGTTTCATTTGCTCCCTTTTTAATTGCTTTTGCAATATATATTTTTGGGCTGAGAATACATGCGCTGCTTTTATAAATGTTTACAAAATAGACACAAGTACTTAAAAATATATTCTACGTTGAGTTGTACCACTGGCATATTTCCCTGTAGCTTGGTAACTACTATTTACATGGGTATGGTAAACGCGAATCCTGTTGATAGATCTATCGGGCCTGACAACCCCAACCGGGCTGGACGACCAGCATTCAACGGTTGCACAGTACTTCGTTTCGTTACTACACTTGGTACGGTGTAGGGAGATTTCATAATAAAGGGAATATGCGACTTTGATTAAATGTTAAGTATGGTTACCAAGTGCTCAACCACTTAGAATGCTTTACATACACTTACGAGTGTATTATGTTTATGATTATGAAATCTTGTGGTCTATTAATATATTAAAAAGATTGTTATGATAAACCTATGAACTCACCAACCTTTTGGTTGACACTTTTAAGCATGTTTATTCTCAGGTACGAATTAAGTCTTCCGCTGTGCATTTGCTCATTTTAAGGACATTACTTGGAGTTGATCATCGCAATGGAACCAAATGTTAATGATTTCGTCCAGATGGATAAGGACGGGTCATCACAGGTGGTATCAGAGCGGTGGTCTTAGCGAACCAGGTCTTGCATTAGTGTGTCTAACTGATAGTTGATTAGATGCATTAGTGAGTCTGAACTTCGACCGTGTCTGCATGTCAAAAGTCTTGTTTATCATTCCGTGTCGAAAATTTCCTGCTTATCATTTTTAGGGAATCACTTGCTTATCATACTTAATCTAGACATATCTTACTGCCTGGATTGTATGAATAGTGTATAGACATAATTCATATCTTAGCGTATCTGCTAATTCATATCTTAGCATATCTGTTACTGTAAACTTTGCCTAACATATTCCGTAGATTCCTCCGTAACTTATGGGATTTTAGTATTATATATGCATATGTAAATTATGTATTTCAGGGTACTAATCTACATCCTATAATCTATTTCTTATCGAAAATCCTTCATCTGATCGTACGAGATGAATCCCTCAATTAGTTCGAATTCCTCGGATTCCGACAGCTATTCTAATATGGAGTTTCACCTAAGCTCTGAAAGTAGTGTCACCAGAATGAATCAACCAATCATACATCCCCATTTCATCTGATGGGTTCGTTGTCGACTTAATCAATGGAGACGCGCAGAAGGCGATCCCTTCCACTAACCGAATTCACCTTTTGATGAAGAACCTGAAGCACTTACCGGCGAACCTGTTCGTAACACCATTTTCAGCCTCAGTTACAGAGTAGTTCGACACGATTATATTCTATCCACAATTCTGAACCTTATTCATCCGCTCGTTTCAACCGACAATCATCCCGGAATAATAGAAGAAGTCAACGAATTTCGCGCTCAAGTAATCAATTGGGAGAATATGGTGCAAAATTTACCAGCTTCAGCAACATCACCGGCACCAACAGTACCATCAGTAACAACACCAGTACCATCAACAATCCATGCCTCAACATCTCATTCTGTACCTCGAGCATAATCTTCTTTTTGCACGTTGTTCTACATCGATTAATTTTCATTCTACGAATCGTTCTATATCATTTATCTTCACGGAACATGGCGATTATGTAATCTCTAAAGTCTTAGAGATTAGCTATTCTAGCTCAAACCAAAAAGCAAATGAGATTAATATCATATTAATTCATTAAATCCATGATTAAATCTGAAGAAAATATATATGTAAGTATATTTTCATAAGGATTGTAATTAAAAATTCTTTCGTACAAACTGTTAATGGTGAAAATATTTTAACGGGTAGGTAATACCCGAGGAATATTTAGATTTCACATTAATAAGTTACACTGTACATTCTTCGAAATTGATTCAACAGTCATTTACTGTCCTACCTGCAATCACAGATATATGTATCTGTTCACCTCAGAATAACTATTTTCATTCAATTTCATATTGGGTTTTGACCTATCAGAATCCAACAAGTGGCATAATGAAGAAAACACTGGACAAAATAAAACTTGTTAGAAACAAATAAATTAACTACGAGAAAAATGTTGTTAAGAATCCACGCTAACTGTTCCTAGCTAATTGTTCCTAGCTAACTGATTACATTTTATTTATCATCATTTAATTTCTGTTATTTATTTTTACGCACTTTAAATATCGGGACACGTATACAAGGTTTTGACATATCATATCGACGCATCTATATATATTATTTGGAATAACCATAGACACTCTATATGCAGTAATGCGGGAGTTAGCTATACAGGGTTGAGGTTGATTCTACAATAATATATATACTTTGAGTTGTGATCGAGTCTGAGACGTATACGGGTCACGATACGTATTAATTAATTCGAATATTATATATTAAACTATATATGAATTATTGGACTGCCGACTGTGGACTATCGACTGTGGACTAAAAACATTGGACATTTAAAATGAATTAAAATATTGATTATAACCTATGAAACTAAACAATTCTTCAAGTTTGCCACTTGATTTCATCTTAAACCTCATTTGTATCTTGACGATTCCAATCCATGTTCAAATCTTTCATGATTCTTGAAAACACCTCGATCGAGAGGATGAACCAGCCACACTTCATCTATGAAAGAAAAGATTGATGCATATAGTTATGCACCTGAAAAACTCTTGGAACCTGAGTAAAGGTTTAACACGTATCTGCGCTAGCTCCTGTGGCGATGTTATTACCGAAAATCACTTTGCAATCCCTTTCCAAAGTAGCCAATTTTGTCACAGCTTCAGCAGAACAACTTCGACCTTTCATTCGAATAAGTCTTAATATAACTTTGATATATACGATTGGTTTTCCTCATCGTTACCGGGGAACCTTTCATACTCCGCCATGTTATCACCAGCATTTAATCATCTAAAAACACAATCCGCCCAAAAACACCTCGGATTGATAATCGACGATTCAGATATGACTGCATTAAATGCAGAGGAAACAGTAAAATTTTAGATGGCCTAAATGGCCAAAAGTTTGATGATAAAGAAGGGAATGTTAGGAACGCTCGATAGAAAATTTAGTGCTGAAAAATGGATTAAGCTAACCGTGAAGGAAACAAAGAACAAATACAAGGAATGAATCTGCCTTCAAATAATGCAAATGATTCAGTGTCTGTTGAAACCGTCAGTATGAACCCTACTCCTTATTCTAAACTTTTTCAGATGATATTATTCATCATCATCTTATCTTAGATATTATAAGATATCTTCATATTTTCCGCTATACATATTCTCCATATTTCTAAAGATATTTTCACAACTATTCCCATCTGCAATCATCTATCTCCCCGTAATATCTGCGTTACAACATAAAAGAAACTGTGTTAGTTTCTAAATTCTGAAATCTTCAAGTTTAAAATATGAATGTTTTGAAGCAGTGTTGGGAACTGATGCGTGAATTAGTATAATATAATGAAACTTGATCAACTTCATTATATTACAGTAAGTCATGTTAAGTTTCTAATGGGAAGTAATGATTCACAGTACCGTCATCATGTGCCATGTTACACGGCTCTTACAATCTATCCAATCTCTAAACATATCAAGAAAATATTCTCTTGATGATTCGGTCTTTTCCAGGATATTCTGGTAATTTGACAAATCAAAAATCGTGCCATTACCAATTCTCTCTTAGGACATTAACTATATTCATTTCGAATTTCATACCTACGAATTCCGGACCATTACAAAAGATGCTTAGTTGAAAAGGAGGAAAAGAAAAAGAATGAAGCTCCGAAACAGAAATTGGAGTATAAATCGCAGTAAATGGAAGAGAGTATTAACTGTGGATGATAATGATTATAGAAAACAAAAGCAAGGACATCAAAGTATAAGGGAAGATATAAAACCCAATAATCACCCAGAAACTACAAACCGTGTATATCAATACGTATTGCGACGTAAAGACACGGGAGAATAAGAAACATTATAATTCCAAGAAAATCATAAAAGTGAATAGATTCTTCTGGCGGCAAATGAAAAAGAAGAATGAAAGATATGAAGGTTAGAAGTATAATAAGAATCAGGATTGGATGGAACATATTAAGAATGAGTAGAGGAAGAAAGAATAAAAGGTGTGGAGAATAAGGAAAACGAAGGGGGTGGATTTATAGCAATATATCCGACAGAGAAATCAGGAACAGATTATTGCATTAATTAAAGAAGATTTTGATTTTCTAAATCGCCGAAGAACCAAATCTTATTACGTAAGATTTTCTTTAAATCCCTTAAATCCCGGAAATCAACAGTAACTACGTCATCGGTTGAAACGAATATATTTATTTACACATTTCGCTCTTTTGTGATAGCTTCACTCGTGCGCTTCACATGATCGAATCGTTTAATTCATATCTTTCAATAATGATAAAACTCTATGATTACCTCATATTCGTCATGAAAACATTCCTATTGTTATTTATGACAACCTCTACCAAATTTCGGGGACGAAATTTCTTTAACGGGTGGATACTGTAACGACCCGGAAATTTTCGACCAGATTTAAACTCCAATCTCTATATGTTTCTGACACGATAAGCAAAGTCTGTTATGTTGAATCTCAAAAAGATTGGGACGATGTTCATATATTCATTTGACCTTTGACTATTCCCGACGATTCACGAACAACTAATTGTAATTAGATATGTATATATATATATATATGAATACGAGTTCTATACATACTTGATACTATAGGTATATTGTAAGTTAAATAAATATAAATAAATATTAATTATTCAAATATGCTATTATACATTATGTAAATATTAAATATTACATAATTAATAATATGTAACACTTATATATTAAATTTAATTACAAATAAAGTATAGTTATATTAGTAATACTATCAATACATCATTAATATTATTGGTGTCAATATTAATATTAGAATTATTAATATTATCATTATTGTTATAATTATAGTTATTATTGTTGTTATTATAAAAATTTATTATCATTTTTACTACTAATAGTATTATTATTATTATTAGTAATTAGTATTGTTATTATTAAGATATTTATTAATTACTTATACTAGATATAAGATAACAATACAGATGTATAAAGTGTATTTACATACAGATTCCGAATTAGATATTTTATTTATTATTCTGTCTTCCTGTTTTGCTCGTGACTTGGTGTCGAGCCTTTTCCATATTAATTCACAAGATGTTAAATGAGGGTACTGTGTTTGTTTTAACTCTCTCCACTTGACCTTAATCTCATATGATATATATACATATACATGCGAGACTAATACATACATATAATCCTTATCATCTTCCACCACTCTTAACCCACCCTTCTACTTTTCTTTCTTGATTCTAAACTAACCCGACGCCTTCTTTATCATCACCTCTCCATCATCACTACCAATCACCTTCAACCTCTCATGACCACCTACGGGCTACGGCCACAACCACCCATCGACACCCTCACCCTCTTCCATGATCAATCATCATCACCTTCCACGGCCTCATAAACCTACCACCGAGAACCACCACAGCCTGCAAATCACCACCTTCACCATCTTCATCTAACTACGACACCACCACCTTTTCTTTCTTTCTGTTTTCTGTCGAACCAAACTGCCACCAACTTCATTATTTAGACAACCACGATCAACCTCCACACGCCACCACTTTTACTGCTGCTGCTAACAGTTTCTGTTTCGGTGTGTTCACATCCCCACTAAACCGTCACCCACCTCATCACCCTTTCGTGTATATACATATATATATATTATTTTTACTGTTAACCACCACTACAACATTATCATGAAGATAATATAATTACTAGCAAGGACCATGCTGAATTGATGAATGAATATTTTAATGATAATGATGTGCGTATTGTTTTCCTGCTCCCCACAATCACGACCACTTTAACAACTTTATATTCATTTGTTTGTGTTCTGTTACCAAATTTCCTAATTAGATCCATGATATCCCATGGATTACTAAGCGGGCTCCTATTTTGTATGTTGGGTCAAATGATTTTAATTTGGGCCGAGAGGTATTTTTCTGTTGGGCCGGGGTAATCACAAACTAAAACAAGAACACATTTTTTTGATGATACCGGTATTACATGATGATTGTAAATAGCGAGTTGATGATGTTGCATGATGAACGTAATGAAGGTAGTCGATGAGGATGATTAGATAATTTCACGATGATGATGAGATTAAAAGATGAACAAGGAAGATGTTGAAAAATGAAAACGATTAGGATGATAGATAGGATTAATGATGGTGATTAAAATGATTATAGTGATGATCATGAAGATGTTAATTGATATTATAAAACAATAATGATCTAATGATGATAATGATAGAGAAGATGATGTTATAGTTAGGATTTAAGATTAATACATGAAAAAAAAAAATATATATGATGATGAGCTATAAAGAAAAGAAAACGGGTGATAAATAAATTTAAGTATGGTTATTATCAGAAAATACGAAATAGAGGAGTGGTTATGGTTTTATCGGGTTAGCGGGACGTCGCGGGTTGAAACTCGAACTTGGGCATTATATTTAGGGCTACTTCCTTAAGGTATTATTTATCTATTTATTATTATTATCACTATTATTATTGTTATTACTATTATTATTAAAATTATTATTAATAATAACATTAATATTATTATTAGTATCATTTTTATTAAAAACTATTATTTATATTAAAAGTATCATTTTTACTATTATTATTATTATTATTATTATCATTATTAGAGAAATTATCAAAATTATTATTATTACTATCATTATTATTATTTTAACATTAATATTATTTTATTATTAATAGTATCATAATAACTATTATTATTATAAGACAACTTTTATTTATTATTATTATCAATATCAAATAACTATCAGTTATATAAAACTATATTTACTACATATAACATAACTATATTAATAATAAATATTAATAAGTATAATTAATAAGGTTATTAATGAAAAACCTAATTAAAATAACAACTAAATCTCTAATATATAAATTCGTTCGATTACCATTTTGCGTGTTAATATATATATATAAATGATATAGGTTCGTGAATCCGAGGCCAACCCTACACTTGTTCAAAGTCGTTATATGTATTTTTACTACAAAATACAGTATGGTGAGTTTCATTTGCTCCCTTTTTAATTGCTTTTGCAATATATATTTTTGGGCTGAGAATACATGCGCTGCTTTTATAAATGTTTACAAAATAGACACAAGTACTTAAAAATATATTCTACGTTGAGTTGTACCACTGGCATATTTCCCTGTAGCTTGGTAACTACTATTTACATGGGTATGGTAAACGCGAATCCTGTTGATAGATCTATCGGGCCTGACAACCCCAACAGGGCTGGACGACCAGCATTCAACGGTTGCACAGTACTTCGTTTCGTTACTACACTTGGTACGGTGTAGGGAGATTTCATAATAAAGGGAATATGCGACTTTGATTAAATGTTAAGTATGGTTACCAAGTGCTCAACCACTTAGAATGCTTTACATACACTTACGAGTGTATTATGTTTATGATTATGAAATCTTGTGGTCTATTAATATATTAAAAAGATTGTTATGATAAACCTATGAACTCACCAACCTTTTGGTTGACACTTTTAAGCATGTTTATTCTCAGGTACGAATTAAGTCTTCCGCTGTGCATTTGCTCATTTTAAGGACATTACTTGGAGTTGATCATCGCAATGGAACCAAATGTTAATGATTTCGTCCAGATGGATAAGGACGGGTCATCACATGTTGCTTTCCCAATACAAGGTTAGCAAGTGGGTGACACAAAACCATAAGTTTTGAGCTAAAATTTTCAAAACTGAAACCCACCAAACCCACAAAAACAATTTGCAAACACCGGTGAAGGGTTATTTCGGAAAACTTATCTCGGGTAAAAGCTAGAATGAATTTTCAAAAGATCAAATGTTTTCATAAAGATCCAATTTCCTTAAAGGATCTAAATTTTTATAGTCATGTGGGACTGTAAACCACATCGTTACTATCATTGTGTATACCGCTGTATCAAAATCACTGATGTATAAAGTGTGAGAATAAAAAAGTGATTCGAGTGAAGTGTGATTTTGTTTCAAGTTCTGTATTGCATGAAGACAAGCAATGCTCAAGTGTGGGGATATTTGATAGTGCTCCAAATGAACATATATTTAGGCACAATATCCTTCCAATATGTAAAGCTTTTAGTTGCAATTGTTCTATTTTTATGTAATATTCGTTTAAATAAATAAGTGCGAAGACAAAAGAAGAAAATGACGATTTGAAGATGCAAATGACCTAAAAGCTCAAATGTACAAGATATAATTCAAATGGTTCAATTTATTGATGAGAAACGTCCAAAAATGATAAGAGTACAAGCCGTAAAACGCAAAGTACAAGATATTAAATCGTACGAAAGGGCGTTCGAAAATCCGGAACCGGGACCTGAGCCAACTATCAATGCGCGATAAACGGAGCAAAAATTACAAGTCAACTATGCACAAGAATATAATATAATATATATATAATTAATATAAATTATATATAAATTATATATATATAATAATATGTTGACAAACAAGAAAACAAAAAATATGTGAGCTGGATCTGACGGCCATGCGATCGCATGGGAAATAAGCGTAAAACCCATGCGAGTGCATGAGCCCATGCGAGTGCATGAGATTTGCACTAAAAACTCATGCGACCACATGAGTTACTGTAGCAGGCCACATTCTATAAATCAGCATTTTTCGGACGAATTTAGGACATATTTTTCTCTTCTCTTCATCTGTAATATATATATATATATATATATATATATATATATATATATATATATATATATATATATATATATATATATATATATATATTTATATATATATATATATATTTATATTTATAATTTTAATTTTAAGTTAATAATAATAAGGTTATTTTAAGAATGTTTTACGGGTTTTAAGTTGAAATTCTGTCCGTGCAACGCTACGCGATTAATCACCACTGTAAGCTATGTTCTTCCTTTTTAAATTAATGTCTCGTAACTAAGTTATTATTATGCTTATTTGAGCCAAAGTAATCGTGATGTTAGACTAAAAATTAAGATTGAGTTATTAGATTTTGTACCATAATTAAGGTTTGGACAAAAGACCGACACTTGTGGACATTGGACTATTGACTATTAATAGATAGGGGGTATTGTCTAATTGAGCGACAACTTATTGGAACCTGTCGAACCTATCTTCAAATTAGTTAATCTAATAATTATTAAAATGATTATGTATGTTCTATTTAGTGACGTTTATACGACATCTTTTACGATCATTTAATTAATTAATCGGGCTGGGTAATTGATTATTCATTCTGATCAAGTGGGTAAATTAATATTCATATCTCATTAAAACAGGGGTGGATTATATTCAAGGATAATTGGTGTAATTGTTAACAAAGTATTAAAACCTTGGATTACACGCAGTCGATAACCTGGTGTAATCATTAAACAAAGTATTAAAACCTTGTTACAGTTCGAATCCCTAATTAGTTGGAATATTTGACTTCGGGAATAAGGTTAATTTGACGAGCATTTTATAATTATGACCGATGGTCTATTATGGACAAAAACCAAATAGGTATCAAATAATCCAGGACAAAGGACAATTAACCCAGGGTAATAAATTAAAATCAAATCGTCAAACATCATGATTACGGAAGTTTAAATAAGCATAATACTTTTATTTCATATTTCATCGTACCTTTATTTACTGTCATTTTAATTACTGCAATTTACTTTATCGCAATTTAAATTCTATCATTTATATTATCGTCATTTATCTTTACGCTTAAAATATAAAATCGATAAACCGGTCATTAAACGGTAAAAACCCCCTTTTATAATAATATTACTATATATAATTATATATATTTTATATAAATATAGTTGTTAAAAATATAGCGTTAAACTTGGCTAGATCCCTGTGGAACGAACCGGACTTACTAAAAACTACACTACTGTACGATTAGGTACACTGCCTATAGTGTTGTAGCAAGGTTTAGGTATATCCACTCTATAAATAAATAAATAACTTGTGTAAAATTGTATCGTATTTAATAGTATTTCATAACAAATATATAACTATTTCGTATACACCTCTACGCACATCAAGTTTTTGGCGCCGCTGCCGGGGACGCCGAAAGCGAACACTATATTTTTAAACTATTTTTGTAAAAACATAATTATATATAAGTTTTAAATATAAATATATAAAAATATATATATATATATATATATATATATATATATATATATTTTTTTTAAAAGTATAAAAGTATTTTTTTAGTTCTTAAAAATATAATTATAAATATTACTTATATATTATTTTTATAATTTAAAACTCAGAAAAAAAAAATAGAAAAGTATTCGGGCCACCAACTGTAGCAGCCCAACTACCTGGCCTGGTTTCTGGATCCATGCGACCGCTTCGCATTACAACCTGCACTCCATGCAATCGCATGGAGTGAGGTGACAGGTCTGAACCTCTGTCGACACAGTTTACGGTTTAATTATTATAATTATAATTAATTTAAAAATAATACGGGTTTTAATTCAAATATTATTAATTTGTATTTGGTTTTATTTATAATTTGTAACATTATGTGTCATTATTATTATTTATATAGATTAATACTTTTATAAAATAATAATATAAAAATAATATTTTTATAAAAATTAGTAATTTATCATTTTTTGTCTCTTTTTATAAATTGTATATTTTAAACATTTAATTCGTAATTTGTATTTTTTTATCGTTCGTAATTAATTTTAAACTTAGTATTTTGCCGTAGTTATTTTTATATTTCTAGTTTTTAGGCTTTGCCGTAAAATCTCTTAAGTGCTTTTTCTTTAGATTAAGATTTAGGCGCTTTAGAATTTTACGACGTCGCTTATCGCTTTAATATTTAATAGATTTTAGTGCTAATTAAGTTATTGCTGTTTTGGATATAGAATTCCTTTAAGCTTTAATACCTTTAGACGTAAGTTTTAATTCTTAGTTTTAAGGCTTTTAAGTTTCGACGCTGCATTTTATTATTTTTCGACGATTATTTTTCGACCTTTTATTTTTCGACGTTTTTCGACGCGCTCTTTTTCTTTCTTATTTCTCGACGATCTAGTTTTTAGGACATAGAATTTTCTATTTCTTCTCTAAAAATTCAAAACGAAAAATTATTTTAAGCCGTTAAATTGATAGACATCCAAAATTTTCTGGTTCGTAGTAATAGTTGGATTTGTTAGTGGCGAGTTGTGGGCTTCCGATTTAAAGGGTCCTGGCTACCTGCTGCATCTATTGGCTATTCGAAATGTGAGCAAAATCAGAAAAGTCTATTAATTTGATAGCTTATATAATTTTTATCTTTTATAACTAATAGGATATTCAGTGAATGCACCGAGCAAAACGTTCACCACCTTTCATACGTTCACCACCTGTAACTCGATCAAGACATCTAGCCAACATTGTCGCCGTTGATTTTTCTTTAGAATCATAATCTAGTCAACCAAGTACTCCAATTCAAATTTCTGATAATCCTTTTTTTGAACCTAACCTCACAATTGAGAATCTGGATGATATTCAAGGACAATTCAGAGATCCTGAACCACTAATCATTCCTCCTGAACCACAAATTACTCATCCAGAGATTGTCAAGGAAGAAACCATTAAGTCAGAATCCTCTAGTGATTCAGATTCAACAAATTCAATCATGAAAAATCCGGAACCTCTAAGTATGGAAGACCGAATGAGAGCCACACGCACGGGCCAAGGTCACACCATTATTAAGCCAGACATTAATGTGCCAGATTATGAAATCAAAGGACAAATCCTACACATGGTAACTAATCAATGCCAATATAGTAGTACGCCGAAGGAAGATCCAAACGAACATCTTCGAACATTTAATAGGATCTGTACTCTATTCAAAATCAGAGAAGTTGAGGATGAACAGATCTATCTCATGTTATTTCCCTGGACTTTAAAGGGAGAAGACAAAGATTTTTTAGAATCGTTACCTGAAGGGGCGATTGATACATGGGATGTGTTAGTTGAAAAATTTCTTAAACAATTCTTTCCGGCATCTAAAGCCGTGAGACTTCAAGGAGAAATAGTTACGTTCACGCAAAAGCCAAATGAAACTCTATATGAGGCGTGGACAAGGCGTGGACAAATGAAACTCTATATTAAAACCTTGGATTACATGCAGTCGATAACCTGGTGTAATCATTAAACAAAGTATTAAAACCTTGTTACAGTTCGAATCCCTAATTAGTTAGAATATTTGACTTCGGGAATAAGGTTAATTTGACGAGCATTTTATAATTATGACCGATGGACTATTATGGACAAAAACCAAATAGGTATCAAATAATCCAAGACAAAGGACAATTAACCCAGGGTAATAAATTAAAATCAAAACGTCAAACATCATGATTACGGAAGTTTAAATAAGCATAATACTTTTATTTCATATTTCATCGTACCTTTATTTACTGTCATTTTAATTACTGCAATTTACTTTATCGCAATTTAAATTCTATCATTTATATTATCGTCATTTATCTTTACGCTTAAAATATAAAATCGATAAACCGGTCATTAAACGGTAAAAACCCCCTTTTATAATAATATTACTATATATAATTATATATATTTTATATAAATATAGTTGTTAAAAATATAGCGTTAAACTTGGCTAGATCCCTGTAGAACGAACCGAACTTACTAAAAACTACACTACTGTTCGATTAGGTACACTGCCTATAGTGTTGTAGCAAGGTATAGGTATATCCACTCTATAAATAAATAAATAACTTGTGTAAAATTGTATCGTATTTAATAGTATTTCATAACAAATATATGACTATTTCGTATACACCTCTACGTACATCACATGTTATACTTACGGGTTAGTGATGTTCGCTTCTTACCTAAGTGAGAAAAAGAACATCGGATTACAACTTTTAAATAAAACCTTCCCACAAGTGACGGATTCAGTAGTTGGGGTGAGAAACAAGGTTTTTAGATTATTACGGGGCTGTTGGACATTACGAAACCCTCGTCTTTTTGAAGACATTACAACATGCTGCCTAGCCAATGGTCATAACGGTTACTTTCCACAAGATCAAGGATGGGAAGTCGTCTTAGTAAAACCAGAATGCATGACTTGTTTCTGGACTTATGAATTACGTGTCTTTATTTCCTTTGCTGAACAACTTGCGTATTAACTAGATTTATCTTCAAAACTGTCATGTATCAAAGTGTACTATATTTCATGTTATATGTAATATAGCGATGTTGTAAGTTTAAAGAGTATTTATATGTGATATATTATTATAATCAGTTTTTTATATGGAATTGTAGTAGTTGAATTGTATATTAGCTACTAAGTATGAACTTAACGGGTAGGTAGTACCCGAATTTAAACTTATAAAACGCTAATATGAAGAAAAAGCTTTTATAAATGAGTTCATATTATGCTACGAAATACTATTGACTACTCTTAATATTCTGTATGATTAACCCAATTCTTTTGGCTATTTTTGAAGGAAATGGCACCGGCGACTCGTCAGAACTTGAACATGAGTGAGGAAGACTTCCGTGTTTTCCTTGCAGCAAACATAGCCGCAGTACAGGCTGCGATGCAAAATAACAATAACTCTGGATCTAGCAGTGGAACTAATTTCACAAGAAATCGTGTAGGATGCTCCTACAAAGAATTCACTGCCTGCAAACCTTTGGAATTTGATGGAACCGAAGGACCAATTGGATTGAAATGGTAGACCGAGAAGGTCGAATCAGTGTTTGCCATAAGTAAGTGTACTGAAGAGGACAAAGTTAAGTACGCTACGCATACCTTCACAGGTAC
This sequence comes from Rutidosis leptorrhynchoides, assembly GCF_046630445.1. Lineage (NCBI taxonomy): Eukaryota > Viridiplantae > Streptophyta > Magnoliopsida > Asterales > Asteraceae > Rutidosis > Rutidosis leptorrhynchoides. The sequence continues at coordinate 401,676,498 of NC_092337.1, read as the reverse complement.
GGCATTAACATGGTGGAATACCTATCTCGAGCAGGTAGGACAAGATGCTGCTTACGCACTACCATGGTTAGCATTCAATCAATTGATGAACGAGCAGTATCGTCCCAGAAACGAGGTCAATAAGCTCAAGGTAGAGCTTAGAGGATTACGAACGCAAGGTTTCGATATCACCACGTACGAACGACGATTCACATAATTATGCCTATTGTGTCCCAGAACGTTCGAAGACGAAGAAGAGAAGATCGACGCATTTGTAAAAGGGTTACCGAAAAGAATTCAAGAAGATGTGAGTTCACACGAGCCCACCTCCATACAAAAGGCAAGTCGAATGGCTCACAAATTAGTGAACCAGATCGAAGGAAGGATTAAGGAGCAGGCGACCGAAGAGGATAACATGAAACAAGTCAAGAGAAAGTGGGAAGAAACCAATGACAAGAGTCACCAATACAAAAACAACAATCACAGCCACAATCGCAATAACTATCCCAATAACCGCAACATCAATCGCAACAACAACTTCAACAAACGTCCCAACAACAACTACAATAACCGTCCCAACAACAATAACAACAACAACAACAATAACAATCCCAACAACAATCTCAATAACAACAATCGCAACAAAAACCAAAAACAGCCATGCCAAAGATGTGAAGAGCATCACCTGGGATTCTGCACGACATTTTGCAACAGGTGTAAAAGAAATGGTCATAGCACGAAGAAGTGCGAAATCTACTGACCAATGCATAACAGAACTAAAGGAACAAATAATTTTGGAACCAATAACACCGCCATAGTTTGTTTTGGATGTGGAAAACCGGGCCACTTTAGTAGAAATTTCCCGAATCAGGGGAATACTAATGGGCAGGGCTGCGGAAGAGTTTTCAAAATTAATACGGCAGAAGCGCAGGAAGACCCGGAGCTTGTTACGGGTACGTTTCTCATTGACAATAAATCTGCTTATGTTTTATTTGATTCGGGTGCGGATAGAAGCTATATGAGTAGAGATTTTTGTGCTAAACTAAGTTGTTCACCGACGCCCTTGGATAATAAATTTTTACTCGAATTAGAAAATGGTAAATTAATTACAGTAGATAATATATGTCGGAATCGAGAAATTAAACTGGTTAGCGAAACATTTAAGATTGACTTGATACCAGTAGAGTTAGGGAGTTTTGATGTGATAATCGGTATGGACTGGTTGAAAGAAGTAAAAGCAGAGATTGTTTGTTACAAAAATGCAATTCGCATTATACGAGAAAAAGGAAAACCCTTAATGGTGTACGGAGAAAAGAGCAACGCGAAGTTAAATCTTATTAGTAACCTAAAGGCATAAAAACTAATAAGAAAAGGTTGCTATGCTGTACTAGCACACGTCGAGAAAGTCAATTCCGAAGAAAAGAACATCAATGATATTCCCGTTGCAAAAGAATTTCCCGATGTATTTCCGAAAGAATTACTGGGACTACCTCCACACCGATCTGTTGAATTTCAAATAGACCTTGTACCGGGAGCTGCACCAATAGCTCGTGCTCCATACAGACTCGCACCCAGCAAAATGAAGGAACTTCAGAGCCAATTACAAGAACTTTTAGAGCGTGGTTTCATTCGACCAAGCACATCACCATGGGGAGCTCCTATTTTGTTTGTCAAGAAGAAGGATTTTACATTTAGGTTATGTATCGACTACCGAGAATTGAACAAACTTACCATCAAGAACCGCTACCCACTACCGAGAATTGACGACTTATTTGATCAACTACAAGGCTCATCGGTTTATTCTAAGATTGATTTACGTTCTGGGTATCATCAAATGCGGGTGAAGGAGGATGATATTCCAAAGACTACTTTTAGGACGCGTTACGGTCATTACGAGTTTATGGTTATGCCGTTTGGGTTGACTAATGCACCAGCTGTATTCATGGACCTCATGAACCGAGTGTGTGGACCATACCTTGACACGTTTGTCATTGTTTTCGTCGATGACATACTTATTTACTCAAAGAATGACCAAGAGCATGAAGAACATTTGAGAAAAGTGCTAAAGTTGTTAAGGAAGGAAAAACTGTACGCTAAGTTTTCAAAGTGTGCATTTTAGTTGGAAGAAGTTCAATTCCTCGGTCACATAGTGAACAAAGAAGGTATTCAGGTGGATCCAGCAAAGATTGAAACCGTTGAAAAATGGGAAACCCCGAAAACTCCGAAGCATATACGCCAATTTTTAGGACTAGCTGGTTACTACAGAAGGTTCATCCAAGATTTTTCCAAAATAGCAAAACCCTTGACTGCATTTACGCATAAAGGGAGGAAATTTGAATGGAAGGATGAACAAAAGAAAGCGTTTCAATTGTTAAATAAAACGTTAACTACGGTACCTATATTATCATTACCTGAAGGGAATGATGATTTTGTGATATATTGTGACGCTTCAAAGCAAGGTCTCGGTTGTGTATTAATGCAACGAACGAAGGTAATTGCTTATGCGTCTAGACAATTGAAGATTCATGAGCAGAATTATACGACACATGATTTGGAATTAGGCGCGGTTGTTTTTGCATTAAAGACTTGGAGGCACTACTTATATGGGGTCAAAAGTATTATATATACCAACCATAAAAGTCTTCAACACATATTTAATCAGAAACAACTGAACATGAGACAGCGCAGGTGGATTGAATTATTGAATGATTACGACTTTGAGATTCGTTACCACCCGGGGAAGGTAAATGTGGTAGCCGACGCCTTGAGCAGAAAGAACAGAGAACCCATTCGAGTAAAAGCTATGAATATAATGATTCACAATAACCTTACTACTCAAATAAAGGAGGCGCAACAAGAAGTTTTAAAAGAGGGAAATTTAAAGGATGAAATACCCAAAGGATTGGAGAAGCATCTTAATATTCGGGAAGACGGAACTCGGTATAGGGCTGAAAAAATTTGGGTACCAAAATTTGGAGATATGAGAGAAATGGTACTTAGAGAAGCTCATAAAACCAGATACTCAATACACCCTGGAACGGGGAAGATGTACAAGGATCTTAAGAAACATTTTTGGTGGCTGGGTATGAAAGCCGATGTTGCTAAATACGTAGGAGAATGTTTGACGTGTTCTAAGGTCAAAGCTGAGCATCAGAAACCATCAGGTCTACTTCAACAACCCGAAATCCCGGAATGGAAATGGGAAAACATTACCATGGATTTCATCACTAAATTGCCAAGGACTGCAAGTGGTTTTGATACTATTTGGGTAATAGTTGATCGTCTCACCAAATCAGCATACTTCCTGCCAATAAGAGAAGATGACAAGATGGAGAAGTTAACACGATTGTATTTGAAGGAAGTCATCTCCAGACATGGAAAACCAATCTCTATTATCTCTGATAGGGATGGCAGATTTATTTCAAGATTCTGGCAGACATTACATGTAACACCCCATCAAATCCCTTTAACGGAATGTTAACTCTGGTCCCAGTGCTTGGCTTGACTTCTACGTAACAGCAATATTCTACTGCGGAAGCAATTAATACCTGAGAATAAAACACGCAAAACGGGTCAACAATAATGTTGAGTGAATCTACATGTTTTAGGTAAGAAATACAGTATGTTTAAGAAATAACATTTCGAAAACGTTTACTAGTGAAGGACCACCAAAGTTTAATGTTAAAGTTTTTAGACAATACTGTTTCTCGTTTCAAAAGTTTGTTGACACTACCATGTCAAATTTCAATCATTTGTAGACAACACCCTGTCAAGTTTTATCTCATTTGCTCGTAAACCACAGTTTAAATATCGTTGTATAGTGTCTGAAAAACAATTATCAGAAAAATAGTTTAATTCCCTTGACCACAAGATTCTATCGCTGCATACACCGAGCACCTGAATACTAGCATTAACCCGAGTATAGAAACCACTATACCCGCCTTTACCTCCTAAAATGTTATACACTTGTTCAAATGTATTTAATGTTCAAAATAAATGCACCACTGCTTTTATAGTGGGTGAGGTTGTCAACCTAACGGATCCGTCCATCTAAATTGTGCTTACACCGATGGTATTAAAAGTATTCAAGCTAGAGGCTTTTTGAACAAACTCATTATGCATATGTGTAGTACTCATGTCAATATAAAAGTAATTGAAAATGTAAATATAACAGCGTGTATTCTCATCCCTGAAAACATGTAAAAAGCGGGACTGTAGACTCACCTTTGAATAAGCTCGAAATGAAAGACAAATGACTTGTACGGTTTAGACCCGAGTAATGTAACCTAAGTATATGTATGTATGTTGGTCAATATATGTATCTTATATAAGAGTGGTTTCATAGTGTACATTGTCTTATTGCTCAAATCGACGCGTTTCAAAGTAAAAGTCAACTATATCATGCAAGTCAAACAAAGTCAACCGAAGTCAAACCGAAAGTCAAACTTGGTCAAAGTAGTCAACTAAAGTCAAAATCAGTAGATTTATGTCAAATATTGGTCAATAAGTCAAACCTAAGTCAAAAAATACGCTTTAGGTCATGAATGATCATTTTCACAATTTCAGTTTATCGTCATGCACAAAATTTATGAACACATAGCATACTTAGCACATTATCTTATAGTAAAAAATTCACGTAAATATGAAAAACTCCAGATCATAATTACACTTAAAATCTATTCCAAAAAGTCCAGCCAGGGACTCATACGACAATTAAAAGTCAGGAATCAGAAGGAATACATTTGGGGTTTGCCAAGTCAGTTTCTGACCGCGCACTAATTTCATTTTGGCTATAACCGGTGTTAGGAACATGAAATTGATACAAGACCAGTGGCCATAGTTCAAAGACAAATCAAAGTAACACATATCAAAAACCTAGCCACTTTTGTTTAGCCAATTTGTACAGTTTATTCGTGCAAGTTGATCATTCAGTTTTCAGCTCAAATCAGAATTCACATAAAGTATGGCTCTATTGTGCCCAATGCATAAGGTTTCAGAGATTGACATAAACTAACAATAAGTCACATATCATGTTAAGTTTCATTTTCCAGAAGAATACATGCTCAAACAATACACAAAATTCACAAAGTACAAAACCGTGTGCAATTTACAGATTCGATTCTCATTTAGTTAGTCACATTCGCATACGATTATCTGAAGATCTAGATACAATTAGCCTATGATACCCATGAAATATGAAGTACTTTTTGTCTAATTTTCAAATATGCAAAGATTTAATTACAGAGATTAACACATTTTATCATACAAGGTTATTTTCATGCAAGTGCTGTATAAAACTACATTTACACTAATTCTAGCATATCTCGGGCTATACATAAGCAAATGACATGATATCCTAGTCTAGCTTGAGTGTTTTTAAATTATATTTCCAGTGGTATAAGTCTCACATGCCAATTCTTTTTCTATCAATACCAGATTTCTGATCAAGCAACAAAAACACAACGATAATTCAAATCGACATAACTTAATCATACGGAAACGAAATCAAGCGAATCCAAAGCCTAAACTCAATAGTTTTTTGCAAGGAATCTGATTATAAGATAATAATTAACATTTGAAAAACTTAATTTTTCTGATCAAACAAATACAAATTCATTTTTAAACCCTAGCGCATCAAACAATCAAAATAACGATTACAATTAACACGTACGCGTATAGACTTGAGCAATTGACAACATAACTATGAAACTCACATGAAAATCAAATTTTTAAGAATTAGGGTTCATGCAATTATACCTTTGATCGCTAAATTAAATACACCAACGCGTAGAGGAGATCGAGAATTACAACTTTCGTGTTCAAGATTTTATCAAAAGATCAAAAATTGATGGTATGGTGGTGGTGATGTGGTCGACGATGTGAGGGAGCAGGAGGGAAGAAAACTGCGTTTTATTTTTATTAAAGCTAATTAGGTTTAACACAAACCTTAAATACTAGCCCTAACTATCCTAAATTGCACATAAGCCCTTCCACTAGCCAAAATTAACAAAATAAGGGGGAGGGGGAGGGGTTCGGCTGAATGGGGCCCACTATGGGTTCCCGGGCTCTCGTTTTGTAATCCCGTGTATTCGTGGTCCATTTTAAGTGTCGTTTAGTCGTACCGAAGGCCCGGAACGCTAATCTGATCGTTAAACGCAACCAATCGCTTAATTTATTAAAAACCCAATAAATTAAATATTTTTAAAAGTTAATAATTAATTAAATTAATTATTAAAATAAACCCGAGCGTTTCGTTGCTCAAAAAGCTATTATCAAAATCGTATCGTTTTTATCGTATTTCATTATCCGAAATATTTATTTGAATTAATATCAACCCATATCAATTATTGAAACCCTCCAAAGGTCAAGTACGCATTTAATACACGTAAACACATAAAAGTTAAATAATCGCCGTTAAATAAACTAACGGAAGGTTAACGAAAGTAACGGAAAAATCAGGGTTGTTACATTACCCACCTGTTATTGAAAATTTCGTCCCGAAATTTTAGTGATCGTCCGCTGAAGTGGTTTCCTCGGGAAACAATTGCGAATACTTCAGCCTCATCTTGTCTTCACGCTCCCACGTGAACTCTGTGAAATGTTCCGTTCTTATTGATTAAAAACGTTCCATATTAATTGATTTCGTTGCGAGGTTTTGACCTCAATATGAGACGTTTTTCAAAGACTGCATTCATTTTTAAAACAAACCATAACCTTTATTTCATAAATAAAGGTTTAAAAAGCTTTACGTAGATTATCAAATAATGATAATCTAAAATATCCTGTTTACACACGACCATTACATAATGGTTTACAATACAAATATGTTACATCGAAATCAGTTTCTTGAATGCAGTTTTTACACAATATCATACAAACATGGACTCCAAATCTTGTCCTTATTTTAGTATGCAACAGCGGAAGCTCTTAGTATTCACCTGAGAATAAACATGCTTTAAACGTCAACAAAAATGTTGGTGAGTTATAGGTTTAACCTATATATATCAAATCGTAACAATAGACCACAAGATTTCATATTTCAATACACATCCCATACATAGAGATAAAAATCATTCATATGGTGAACACCTGGAAACCGACATTAACAAGATGCATATATAAGAATATCCCCATCATTCCGGGACACCCTTCGGATATGATATAAATTTCGAAGTACTAAAGCATCCGGTACTTTGGATGGGGTTTGTTAGGCCCAATAGATCTATCTTTAGGATTCGCGTCAATTAGGGTGTCTGTTCTCTAATTATTAGATTACCAGACATAATAAAAAGGGGCATATTCGATTTCGATAATTCAACCATAGAATGTAGTTTCACGTACTTGTGTCTATTTTGTAAATCATTTATAAAACCTGCATGTATTCTCATCCCAAAAATATTAGATTTTAAAAGTGGGACTATAACTCACTTTAACAGATTTTTACTTCGTCGGGAAGTAAGACTTGGCCACTGGTTGATTCACGAACCTATAACAATATATACATATATATCAAAGTATGTTCAAAATATATTTACAACACTTTTAATATATTTTGATGTTTTAAGTTTATTAAGTCAGCTGTCCTCGTTAGTAACCTACAACTAGTTGTCCACAGTTAGATGTACAGAAATAAATCGATAAATATTATCTTGAATCAATCCACGACCCAGTGTATACGTATTTCAGTATTGATCACAACTCAAACTATATATATTTTGGAATCAACCTCAACCCTGTATAGCTAACTCCAACATTCACATATAGAGTGTCTATGGTTGTTCCGAAATATATATAGATGTGTCGACATGATAGGTCGAAACATTGTATACGTGTCTATGGTATCTCAGGATTACATAATATACAATACAAGTTGATTAAGTTATGGTTGGAATAGATTTGTTACCAATTTTCACGTAGCTAAAATGAGAAAAATTATCCAATCTTGTTTTACCCATAACTTCTTCATTTTAAATCCGTTTAGAGTGAATCAAATTGCTATGGTTTCATATTGAACTCTATTTTATGAATATAAACAGAAAAAGTATAGGTTTATAGTCAGAAAAATAAGTTACAAGTCATTTTTGTAAAGGTAGTCATTTCAGTCGAAAGAACGACGTCTAGATAACCATTTTAGAAAACATACTTCCACTTTGAGTTTAACCATAATTTTTGGATATAGTTTCATATTCATAATAAAAATCATTTTCCCAGAATAACAACTTTTAAATCAAAGTTTATCATAGTTTTTAATTAACTAACCCAAAACAGCCCGCGGTGTTACTACAACGGCGTAAATCCGGTTTTACGGTGTTTTTCGTGTTTCCAGGTTTTAAATCATTAAGTTAGCATATCATACAGATATAGAATATGTGTTTAGTTGATTTTAAAAGTCAAGTTAGAAGGATTAACTTTTATTTGCGAACAAGTTTAGAATTAACTAAACTATGTCCTAGTGATTACAAGTTTAAACCTTCGAATAAGATAGCTTTATATGTATGAATAGAATGATGTTATGAACATCATTACTACCTCAAGTTCCTTGGATAAACCTACTGGAAATGAGAAAAATAGATCTAGCTTCAAAGGATCCTTGGATGGCTTGAAAGTTCTTGAAGCAGAATCATGACACGAAAACAATTTCAAGTAAGATTTCCACTCGAAATAAGATTGTTATAGTTATAGAAATTGAATTAAAGTTTGAATATGATTATTACCTTGTATTAGAAAGATAACCTACTGTAAGTAACAAAGGTTTCTTGATCTTGGATGATTACTTGGAATGGATTTAGAAAACTTGGAAGTAAACTTGCAATCTTGGAAGTATTCTTGATTTTATGAAACTAGAACTTTTGGAATTTATGAAGAACACTTAGAACTTGAAGATAGAACTTGAGATAGATCAATTAGATGAAGAAAATTGAAGAATTAAAGTGTTTGTAGGTGTTTTTGGTCGTTGGTGTATGGATTAGATATAAAGGATATGTAATTTTGTTTTCATGTAAATAAGTCATGAATGATTACTCATATTTTTGTAATTTTATGAGATATTTTATGCTAGTTGCCAAATGATGGTTCCCACATGTGTTAGGTGACTCACATGGGCTGCTAAGAGCTGATCATTGGAGTGTATATACCAATAGTACATACATCTAAAAGCTGTGTATTGTACGAGTACGAATACGGGTGCATACGAGTAGAATTGTTGATGAAACTGAACGAGGATGTAATTGTAAGCATTTTTGTTAAGTAGAAGTATTTTGATAAGTGTATTGAAGTCTTTCAAAAGTGTATGAATACATATTAAAATACTACATGTATATACATTTTAACTGAGTCGTTAAGTCATCGTTAGTCGTTACATGTAAATGTTGTTTTGAAACCTTTAGGTTAACGATCTTGTTGAATGTTGTTAACCCATTATTTATTATAACAAATGAGATGTTAAATTGTTATATTATCATGATATTATGATATATAATATATCTTAGTATGATATATATACAGTTAAATGTCGTTACAACGATAATCGTTACATATATGTCTCGTTTCGAAATCATTAAGTTAGTAGTCTTATTTTTACATATGTATTTCATTGTTAATACACTTAATAATATATTTACTTATCATTTAACATAATTAACCAAGTGTATCAATATCTTAATATGATTCATATGTACCTAGTAAGACGTTGTTATAACGATAATCGTTATATATATCGTTTTCGAGTTTCTTAAATTAATAGTCTCATTTTTATGTATATAACTCATTGTTAAAATACCTAATGAGATACATACTTATAATAAAATCATGTTAACTATATATATAACCATATATATATGTCATCGTATAGTTTTTACAAGTTTTAACATTCGTGAATCACCGGTCAACTTGGGTGGTCAATTGTCTATATGAAACCTATTTCAATTAATCAAGTCTTAACAAGTTTGATTGCTTAACATGTTGGAAACACTTAATCATGTAAATAACAATTTCATTTAATATATATATAAACATGGAAAAGTTCGGGTCGCTACAGTACCTACCCGTTAAATAAATTTCGTCCCGAAATTTTAAGCAGTTGGAGGTGTTGACGTATCTTCTGGAAATAAATGCGGGTATTTCTTCTTCATCTAATCTTCACGCTCCCAGGTGAACTCGGGTCCTCTACGAGCATTCCATCGAACCTTAACAATCGGTATCTTGTTTTGTTTAAGTCTCTTAACCTCACGATCCATTATTTCGACGGATTCTTCAATGAATTGAAGTTTTTCATTGATTTGGATTTCGTCCAACAGAATAGTGAGATCTTTTTTAGCAAAACATTTCTTCAAATTTGAGACGTGGAAAGTGTTATGTATAGCCGTGAGTTGTTGAGGTAGCTCAAGTTGGTAAGCTACTGGTCCGACACGATCTATAATCTTGAATGATCCAATGTACCTTGGATTTAGTTTCCCCCGTTTACTAAATCGAACAACGCCTTTCCAAGGTGAAACCTTAAGCATGACCATTTCTCCAATTTCAAACTCTATATCTTTTCTTTTACTGTCCGCGTAGCTCTTTTGTCGACTCTGGACGGTTTTCAATTTTTGTTGAATTTGGATGATTTTCTCGGTAGTTTCTTGTATTATCTCCGGACCCGTAATCTGTCTATCCCCCACTTCACTCCAAAAAATCGGAGACCTGCACTTTCTACCATAAAGTGCTTCAAACGGCGCCATCTCAATGCTTGAATGGTAGCTGTTATTGTAGGAAAATTCTGCTAACGGTAGATGTCGATCCCAACTGTTTCCGAAATCAATAACACAAGCTCGTAGCATGTCTTCAAGCGTTTGTATCGTCCTTTCGCTCTGCCCATCAGTTTGTGGATGATAGGCAGTACTCATGTCTAGACGAGTTCCCAATGCTTGCTGTAATGTCTGCCAGAATCTTGAAATAAATCTGCCATCCCTATCAGAGATAATAGAGATTGGTATTCCATGTCTGGAGACGACTTCCTTCAAATACAGTCGTGCTAACTTCTCCATCTTGTCATCTTCTCTTAATGGCAGGAAGTGTGCTGACTTGGTGAGACGATCAACTATTACCCAAATAGTATCATAACCACTTGCAGTCCTTGGCAATTTAGTAATGAAATCCATGGTAATGTTTTCCCATTTCCATTCCGGGATTTCAGGTTGTTGTAATAGACCTGATGGTTTCTGATGTTCAGCTTTGACCTTAGAACACGTCAAACATTCTCCTACATATTTAGCAATATCAGCTTTCATACCTGGCCACCAAAAATGTTTCTTAAGATCCTTGTACATCTTCCCCATTCCAGGATGTATTGAGTATCTGGTTTTATGAGATTCTCTAAGTACCATTTCTCTCATATATCCAAATTTTGGTAACCAAATTCTTTCAGCCCTATACCGGGTTCCGTCTTCCCGAATATTAAGATGCTTCTCCGATCCTTTGGGTATTTCATCCTTTAAATTTTCCTCTTTTAAAACTCCTTGTTGCGCCTCCTTTATTTGAGTAGTAAGGTTAGTGTGAATCATTATATTCATAGATTTTACTCGAATGGGTTCTCTATCCTTTCTGCTCAAGGTGTCGGCTACCACATTTGCCTTCCCCGGGTGGTAACGAATCTCAAAGTCATAATCATTCAACAATTCAATCCACCTACGCTGCCTCATATTCAGTTGTTTCTGATTAAATATGTGTTGAAGACTTTTGTGGTCGGTATATATAATACTTTTGACCCCATATAAGTAGTGCCTCCAAGTCTTTAATGCAAAAACAACCGCGCCTAATTCCAAATCATGCGTTGTATAATTTTGCTCGTGAATCTTCAATTGTCTAGACGCATAAGCAATCACCTTCGTCTGTTGCATTAATACACAACCGAGACCTTGCTTTGATGCGTCACAATAAATCACAAAATCATCATTTCCTTCAGGCAATGACAATATAGGTGCCGTAGTTAGCTTTTTCTTCAATAATTGAAACGCCTTCTCTTGTTCATCCTTCCATTCAAATTTCTTCCCTTTATGCGTTAATGCAGTCAAGGGTTTTGCTATTTTGGAGAAATCTTGGATGAATCTTCTGTAGTAACCAGCCAATCCTAAAAATTGACGTATATGCTTCGGAGTTTTTGGGGTTTCCCACTTTTCAACGGTTTCGATCTTTGCCGGGTCCACCTGGATACCTTCTTTGTTCACTATGTGACCGAGGAATTGAACTTCTTCCAACCAAAATGCACACTTTGAAAACTTAGCGTACAGTTTTTCTTTCCTCAATACTTCTAGCACTTTTCTCAAATGTTCTTCGTGCTCTTGATCATTCTTTGAGTAAATAAGTATGTCATCGATGAAAACAATGACAAACTTGTCAAGATATGGCCCAAACACTCGGTTCATAAGGTCCATGAACACAGCTGGTGCGTTAGTCAATCCAAACGGCATAACCATAAACTCGTAATGACCATAACGCGTCCTAAAAGCAGTTTTTGGAATATCATCCTCCTTTACTCGCATTTGATGATATCCAGAACGTAAATCGATCTTCGAATAAACCGACGAGCCTTGTAGTTGATCAAATAAGTCATCAATTCTCGGCAGTGGATAACAGTTTTTGATGGTAAGTTTGTTCAACTCTCTGTAGTCAATACACAACCTAAATGTACCATCCTTCTTCTTGACAAACAAAACAGGAGCTCCCCATGGTGATGTGCTTGGTCGAATGAAACCACGTTCTAATAGTTCTTGCAGTTGGCTTTGCAGTTCTTTCATCTCGCTGGGTGCGATTCTATAAGGAGAACGAGCTATTGGTGCAGCTCCTGGTACAAGATCTATTTGAAATTTAACAAATCGATGTGGAGGTAGTCCCGGTAATTCTTTCGAAAATACATCGGGAAATTCTTTTGCGACGGGAACATCATTGATGCTCTTTTCTTCAGTTTGTACTTTCTCGACGTGTGCTAGAACAGCATAGCAACCTTTTCTTATTAGTTTTTGTGCCTTCAAGTTACTAATAAGATGTAGCTTCATGTTGCCCTTTTCTCCGTACACCATTAAGGGTTCTCCTTCTTCTCGTACAATGCGAATTGCATTTTTATAACATACGATCTCTGCTTTCATCTTCTTCAGCCAGTCCATGCCAACTATTACATCAAAACTCCCTAACTCTACTGGTATCAAATCAATCTTAAATATTTCGCTACCCAGTTTAATTTATCGATTCCGACATATATTATATGCTGAAATTAATTTACCGTTTGCTAATTCGAGTAAAAATTTACTATCCAACGGCGTCAATGGACAACTTAATTTAGCACAAAAATCTCTACTCATATAGCTTCTATCCGCACCCGAATCAAATAAAACGTAAGCAGATTTATTGTCAATAAGAAACGTACCCGTAACAAGCTCCGGGTCTTCCTGTGCCTCTGCCGCATTAATATTGAAAACTCTTCCGCGGCCTTGTCCATTCGTGTTCTCCTGGTTTGGGCAATTTCTAATAATGTGGCCCGGTTTTCCACATTTATAACAAACTACATTGGCATAACTTGCTCCGACACTACTTGCTCTGCCATTACTCGTTCCAACACCATTTGTTCCTTTTGTTCTATTAACTCCTGGTCCGTAGACCTCACACTTCGCCGCACTATGACCATTTCTTTTACACTTGTTGCAAAATTTGGTGCAGAACCCCGAGTGATACTTTTCACACCTTTGGTTTAGCTGCTTCTGATTGTTGTTGTTGTTGCAGTTGTTATTGTTGTTGGGATGATTGTTGTAGTTGCTGTTGTTGTTGTTGTTGTTGTTGTTGTTGGGCTGTTTGTTGTAGTTGCGATTGATGTTGGGATTGTTGGGATAATTGTTGCGATTGTTGGGATAATTGTTGCGCTTATTATTGTAATTGTTGTTGTTGTTGTATTGGTGATTCTTATCACCGTTTTCCTCCCACTTTCTTTTGACTTGCTTCACATTGGCCTCTTCAGCCGTCTGTTCTTTAATTCTTTCCTCAATCTGGTTCACTAGTTTGTGAGCCATTCTACATGCCTGTTGTATGGAGGCGGGCTCGTGTGAACTTATATCTTCTTGGATTCTTTCCGGTAATCCTTTCACAAATGCGTCGATCTTCTCTTCCTTATCTTCGAACGCTCCCGGACACAATAGGCACAATTTTGTGAATCGTCTTTCGTACGTGGTAATATCAAATCCTTGGGTTCGTAACCCTCTAAGTTCTGTCTTGAGCTTATTGACCTCGGTTCTGGGACGGTACTTCTCGTTCATCAAGTGCTTGAATGCTGACCACGGTAGTGCGTACGCATCATCTTGTCCCACTTGCTCTAGATAGGTATTCCACCATGTTAACGCAGAACCTGTGAAGGTATGCATAGCGTACTTCACTTTGTCCTCTTCAGTACACTTACTTATGGCAAACACCGATTCGACCTTCTCGGTCCACCGTTTCAATCCGATCCGTCCTTCGGTTCCATCAAATTCCAAAGGTTTGCAGGCAGTGAATTCTTTGTAGGTGCATCCTACACGATTTCCTGTACTGCTAGATCCAAGGTTATTGTTGGTATGTAGCGCAGCCTGTACTGCGTCTATGTTTGAAGCTAGAAAAGTACGGAATTCCTCTTCATTCATATTCACGGTGTGTCGAGTAGTCGGTGCCATTTCCTTCAAAATAGTCAAATGGAACAAGTTAATCATACAGAATATTAAGAGTAGTTAATAGTATTTCGTAGCATAATATGAACTCATTTATAAAAGCTTTTTCTTCATATTAGCATTTTATAAGTTTAAATTCGGGTAGTACCTACCCGTTAAGTTCATACTTAGTAGCTAATATACAATTCAACTACTACAATTCTATATGAAAAACTGATTATAATAATATTTCACGTTCAAACTTTTATACAATATTTTACAAACTTACAATACCGCTTATTTTACATAAAGCATGAAATATAGCACACAATAACTTTGATACAAGATAGTTGTGAAGATAATTCTAGCTAGTACACAAGTCGTTCAGCAAAGGCAATAAAGACGCATAATTCATACGTCCAGAAACAAGTCATGCATTCTGGTTTTACTAGGACTACTTCCCATCCTTGGTCTTGTGGAACATAACCGTTATGGCCGTTGATAAGACAGCGTGTTGTAACGTCGTCAAAGGGACGAGGGTTACGTAATGACCAACAGTCTCGTAATAACCTAAAAACCTCATTTCTTACCCCAATTACCGACTCCGTCACTTGTGGAAACGTTTTGTTTAATAGTTGTAGCCCGATGTTCTTTTTCTCACTTTGGTGAGAAGCGAACATTACTAACCCGTAAGCATAGCATGCTTCTTTATGTTGCATGTTAGCCGCTTTTTCTAAATCATGAAGTCCTATATTCGGATACATTGAGTCAAAATAATTTCTTAACCCGTTGCGTAAAATAGCATTTGGGTTCCCCGCAATATATGCATCAAAGTAAACACATCGTAACTTATGGGTTTCCCAATGTGATATCCCCTATCTTTCAAACGAAAGTCTCTTATAAACCAAGACATTCTTGGAACGTTCTTCGAATGTCTTACAAACTGATTTCACCGTAAATAGTTATGCCGAAGAATTCTGACCGACTCTAGACAAGATTTCATCAATCATGTCTCCGGGTAGGTCTCTTAAAATATTGGGTTGTCTATCCATTTTGTGTTTTTATACTGTAAAATAGACAAGAGTTAGATTCATAAAAAAAAATACTTATTAATACAAGCAATTTTTACATATATCATAAAGCATAAGCACACTATATTACATATATTACACCACATGAATACAACTATCTTATTCCGACTCGCTCGTTTCTTCTTCTTCGGTTTTGGTTCGTTTTGCCAAATTTCTAGGGATATATGATGTTCCCCTAATACGAGTTGTCGTTTTCCACAACGGTTTAGAAAAACATGGTGGTTTAGAGGTTCCCGGGTCATTGTTACAACTTAAGGACTTCGGGGGTAGACGATACATATACAGTTCATCGGGGTTGGAAATAGATTTCTCTATTTTTATGCCCTTTCCCTTATTATTTTCTTTTGCCTTTTTAAATTCAGTTGGGGTAATTTCTATAACATCATCGGAATTCTCGTCGGAATCCGATTCATCGGAGAATTGGTAATCCTCCCAATATTTTGCTTCCTTGGCAGAAACACCATTGACCATAATTAACCTTGGTCGGTTGGTTGAGGATTTTATTTTACTTAACCGTTTTATTATTTCCCCCACCGGTTCTATTTCCTCCTCCGGTTCCTCCTCTTCCGGTTCTGATTCTTCTTCCGGTTCTGATTCTTCTTCCGGTTCTTCTTCGGGAACTTGTGAATCAGTCCAATATATATTCGACTCTTCGTTTTTATTAGGAGAGTCAATGGGATTTGTGCTAGAGGTAGACATCTATCACACAATATCAAACATGTTAAGAGATTAATATATCACATAATATATACATGTTAATAATATATAGTTTCCAACAAAAATGTTAAGCAATCATTTTTAAAGAAAACACGGTCGAAGTCCAAACTCACTAATGCATCCTAACAAACTCGATAAGACACACTAATGCAAATTTCTGGTTCTCTAAGACCAACACTCGGATACCAACTGAAATGTCCCGTTCTTATTGATTAAAAACGTTCCATATTAATTGATTTCGTTGCGAGGTTTTGACCTCTATATGAGACGTTTTTCAAAGACTGCATTCATTTTTAAAACAAACCATAACCTTTATTTCATAAATAAAGGTTTAAAAAGCTTTACGTAGATTATCAAATAATGATAATCTAAAATATCCTATTTACACACGACCATTACATAATGGTTTGCAATACAGATATGTTACATCGAAATCAGTTTCTTGAATGCAGTTTTTACACAATATCATACAAACATGGACTCCAAATCTTGTCCTTATTTTAGTATGCAACAGCGGAAGCTCTTAGTATTCACCTGAAAATAAACATGCTTTAAACGTCAACAAAAATGTTGGTGAGTTATAGGTTTAACCTATATATATCAAATCGTAACAATAGACCACAAGATTTCATATTTCAATACACATCCCATACATAGAGATAAAAATCATTCATATGGTGAACACCTGGTAACCGACATTAACAAGATGCATATATAAGAATATCCCCATCATTCCGGGACACCCTTCGGATATGATATAAATTTCGAAGTACTAAAGCATCCGGTACTTTGGATGGGGTTTGTTAGGCCCAATAGATCTATCTTTAGGATTCGCATCAATTAGGGTGTCTGTTTCCTAATTCTTAGATTACCAGACTTAATAAAAAGGGGCATATTCGATTTCGATAATTCAACCATAGAATGTAGTTTCACGTACTTGTGTCTATTTTGTAAATCATTTATAAAACCTTCATGTATTCTCATCCCAAAAATATTAGATTTTAAAAGTGGGACTATAACTCACTTTCACAGATTTTTACTTCGTCGGGAAGTAAGACTTGGCCACTGGTTGATTCACGAACCTATAATAATATATACATATATATCAAAGTATGTTCAAAATATGTTTACAACACTTTTAATATATTTTGATGTTTTAAGTTTATTAAGTCAGCTGTCCTCGTTAGTAACCTATAACTAGTTGTCCACAGTTAGATGTACAGAAATAAATCGATAAATATTATCTTGAATCAATCCACGACCCAGTGTATACATATCTCAGTATTGATCACAACTCAAACTATATATATTTTGGAATCAACCTCAACCCTGTATAGCTAATTCCAACATTCACATATAGAGTGTCTATGGTTGTTTCGAAATATATATAGATGTGTCGACATGATAGGTTGAAATATTGTATACGTGTCTATGGTATCTCAAGATTACATAATATACAATACAAGTTGATTAAGTTATGGTTGGAATAGATTTGTTACCAATTTTCACGTAGCTAAAATGAGAAAAATTATCCAATCTTGTTTTACCCATAACTTCTTCATTTTAAATCCGTTTTGAGTGAATCAAATTGCTATGGTTTCATATTGAACTCTATTTTATGAATCTAAACAGAAAAAGTATAGGCTTATAGTCGGAAAAATAAGTTACAAGTTATTTTTGTAAAGGTAGTCATTTCAGTCGAAAGAACGACGTCTAGATGACCATTTTAGAAAACATACTTCCACTTTGAGTTTAACCATAATTTTTGGATATAGTTTCATGTTCATAATAAAAATCATTTTCCCAGAATAAAAACTTTTAAATCAAAGTTTATCATAGTTTTTAATTAACTAACCCAAAACAGCCCGCGGTGTTACTACGACGGCGTAAATCCGGTTTTACGGTGTTTTTCGTGTTTCCAGGTTTTAAATCATTAAGTTAGCATATCATATAGATATAGGACATGTGTTTAGTTGATTTTAAAAGTCAAGTTAGAAGGATTAACTTTTATTTGCGAACAAGTTTAGAATTAACTAAACTATGTCCTAGTGATTACAAGTTTAAACCTTCGAATAAGATAGCTTTATATGTATGAATAGAATGATGTTATGAACATCATTATTACCTCAAGTTCCTTGGATAAACCTACTAGAAATGAAAAAAATAGATCTAGCTTCAAAGGATCCTTGGATGGCTTGAAAGTTCTTGAAGCAGAATCATGACACGAAAACAATTTCAAGTAAGATTTCCACTCGAAATAAGATTGTTATAGTTATAGAAATTGAATTAAAGTTTGAATATGATTATTACCTTGTATTAGAAAGATAACATACTTTAAGTAACAAAGGTTTCTTGATCTTGGATGATTACTTGGAATGGATTTAGAAAACTTGGAAGTAAACTTGCAATCTTGGAAGTATTCTTGATTTTATGAAACTAGAACTTTTGGAATTTATGAAGAACACTTAGAACTTGAAGATAGAACTTGAGAGAGATGAATTAGATGAAGAAAATTGAAGAATTAAAGTGTTTGTAGGTGTTTTTGGTCGTTGGTGTATGGATTAGATATAAAGGATATGTAATTTTGTTTTCATGTAAATAAGTCATGAATGATTACTCATATTTTTGTAATTTTATGAGATATTTTATGGTAGTTGCCAAATGATGGTTCCCACATGTGTTAGGTGACTCACATGGGCTGCTAAGAGCTGATCATTGGAGTGTATATACCAATAGTACATACATCTAAAAGCTGTGTATTGTACGAGTACGAATACGGGTGCATACGAGTAGAATTGTTGATGAAACTGAACGAGGATGTAATTGTAAGCATTTTTGTTAAGTAGAAGTATTTTGATAAGTGTCTTGAAGTCTTTAAAAAGTGTATGAATACATATTAAAATACTACATGTATATACATTTTAACTGAGTCGTTAAGTCATCGTTAGTCGTTACATGTAAATGTTGTTTTGAAACCTTTAGGTTAACGATCTTGTTGAATGTTGTTAACCCATTATTTATTATAACAAATGAGATGTTAAATTGTTATATTATCATGATATTATGATATATAATATATCTTAGTATGATATATATACAGTTAAATGTCGTTACAACGATAATCGTTACATATATGTCTCGTTTCGAAATCATTAAGTTAGTAGTCTTATTTTTACATATGTATTTCATTGTTAATACACTTAATAATATATTTACTTATCATTTAACATAATTAACCAAGTGTATCAATATCTTAATATGATTCATATGTACCTAGTAAGACGTTGTTATAACGATAATCGTTATATATATCGTTTTCGAGTTTATTAAATTAATAGTCTCATTTTTATGTATATAACTCATTGTTAAAATACCTAATGAGATACATACTTATAATAAAATTATGTTAACTATATATATAACCATATATATGTCATCGTATAGTTTTTACAAGTTTTAACGTTCGTGAATCACCGGTCAACTTGGGTGGTCAATTGTCTATATGAAACCTATTTCAATTAATCAAGTCTTAACAAGTTTGATTGTTTAACATGTTGGAAACACTTAATCATGTAAATAACAATTTTATTTAATATATATATAAACATGGAAAAGTTCGGGTCACTACACTCTGGTCCTCTTCTCGCGTTCCACCGAACTTTAACGATAGGAATTCTACTTTGCTTCAACTGTTTGACCTCACGGCCCAAGATTTCAACAGGTTCCTCAATGAAATGAAGTTTGTCGTCGATACGTAGTTTCTCTAAAGGAATAATCAAATTATCATCGGCTAGACGCTTCTTTAGATTGGACACATGGAAAACGTCATGAATACCGCTGAGTGCTTGTGGCAAATCCAATTTGTAGGCTACCGGTCCAACTCTTTTGGTTATCTCAAATGGTCCAACATATCTAGGACTCAGTTTACCTCGTTTCCCAAATCGTACGACACCCTTCCAAGGTGATACTTTAAGCATAACTTTGTCACCGACTTGGAACTCTATGTCTTTCCGTCTAACATCAACATAACCCTTTTGATGACTTCGAGACGTTCTCAGTCGTTCCTGAATCCGTAGAACTTTCTCAGTTGTTTCCTAAATAATCTCAGGACCTGTCAACTGACTATCTCCCCATTCGCTCCAACAAACGGGAGATCTACACTTCCTTCCATACAATGCTTCAAATGGTGCAGCTTTAATGCTCGCATGATAGCTGTTATTGTATGAGAACTCAGTTAGTGGTAAATACTTATCCCATCCGTTTCCGAAATCAATGACACACGCTCTCAACATGTCCCCAAAAGTCTGAATAGTTCGTTCGCTCTGGCCATCCGTCTGGGGGTGATATGCTGTACTCATATCTAAACGAGTCCCCATTGCTTTCTGCAATGATTGCCAAAACCTGGAAGTAAATCTGCTGTCACGGTCGGGTATAATGGATATAGGCACTCCATGCCTAGAGACGACTTCCTTAATATAGATTTGAACCAACTTCTCCATTTTCAGTTTCCCTTATCGGTAAGAAGTGTGCGGACTTAGTGAGACGATCCACGATAACCCAAATGGTATCGTGACCTTCCGCCGTTCTCGGCAGTTTCGTAATGAAGTCCATGGAAATTCCTTCCCACTTCCACTGGGGAATCTCTGGTTGAATCAGTAATCCTGATGGCTTCCGATGCTTAGCCTTGACTTTATCGCAAGTCAAGCACTTCCCGACATAAGTAGCAATATCAGCTTTCAAGTTCGGCCACCAATAAAATGCCTTCAAATCTTGGTACATCTTATCTGATCCCGGATGAATTGAGTATCTCGACTTGTGTGCTTCCTCCAACACTAGTTCTCTCAATCCACCAAACTTTGGTACCCAAATTCGGTTAGCAAAGTACCGTGTTCCGTCCTCCTTGACGTCAAACTTCTTATCCATCCCTTTGAGAAATTCAACATCAACATTCTCCTGTTTCATGGCTTCTTGTTGTGCTTCGCGGATTTGTGATGTGAGATTCGTACGGACAACTATGTTATGCGCTTTAACCCTAAGAGGTTTCTCTTGCTCCTTTCTGCTCAAGGCATCTGCCACAACATTCGCCTTGCCCGAATGGTATTGAAGTTCACAGCTATAATCGTTAAGTAGTTCCATCCAACGTCGTTGTCTCATGTTGAGTTGCTTCTGATCGAATATGTGCTGTAAACTCTTATGGTCGGTGAAGATAGTGAACTTAATTCCAAACAGGTAGTGTCTCCACATTTTAAGTGCAAAGACAACAGCTCCTAACTCAAGGTTGTGCGTAGTGTAGTTCTGCTCGTGAATCTTTAACGGACGCGATCCATAAGCAATAACTTTGTTTCGTTGCATAAGCACACAACCCATTCCTTGATGTGAGGCATCACAATAAACAACAAAATCTTCACTTCCCTCGGGTAGAGACAATACTGGTGCAGTTGTTAACTTCTCTTTCAACAACTAAAATGCAGTCTCTTGCGGTTCTGACCACTCAAACTTCTTGCCCTTATGAGTCAATGCGGTTAATGGTCGGGCGATCTTAGAGAATCCTTCAATGAATCTTCGGTAGTAACCAGCTAGACCCAAAAATTGCCTAATCTGCGTTGGCATCTTTGGAGTTTCCCAATTCTTAACCGACTCAATCTTTGCTGGATCGACCTGTATTCCATTGGCCCCTACAACATGGCCAAGAAATTGCACTTCTGGTAACCAAAAGTCACACTTAGAGAACTTTGCATACAACTGCTCTTCTCTAAGCATAGTCAATATCGAACGTAGATGCTGTTCGTGCTCTTCTCTATTCTTGGAGTACACCAATATATCATCAATAAACACAGTGACGAATTTATCTAGGTATGGCTTACACACAAGGTTCATGAGGTCCATGAACACTGCCGGTGCATTTGTCAAAACAAACAACATTACTGTAAACTCATAATATCCATAACGTGTTCTAAACGCGGTCTTCGGGACATCAGCTTCTTTGACTCTCAATTGGTGTTACCCGGATCTCAAATCAATCTTTGAATAACAACTAGATCCCTGTAGTTGATCAAATAAGTCATCAATCCTCGGTAGCGGATACCGATTCTTGATTGTCAACTTGTCAATTCTCTGTAGTCGATACACAATCTCATCGACCCATCCTTCTTCTTAATAAACAAGACTGGAGCTCCAACTTGGGAATTCGTGGGTATGTAACACACCTTCTAGTGCATGTCACAATTTAGGGCATTACAACCCTCATGTTCTTCACTAGGGGAAGCTCTTGTAGTTCTAAAGGTGCAAATGTGTATATTGTACGCGTAAAGGGTGCAGCTGCTGGCACCAAATCAATCCGAAATTCGACTTCACGGTGGGGTAGATGTGTAACCTCAGGACAATCTCTAATAGTTGGGAATATTCAGGTCTCTTAAATGTCGGCTCATCTTTACTCACATGCGCCAGAATTGTGAGACATTCTCATCTCCTGTACTTCTGGACCTTCGAGTAATTAGTGTAACATGACGGTGTACTGATCTCTTCTTCGTACACTATTATCATCGGTGGAAGGAATTCGAATAGTCCTCAGGTCATAGCTGCCTCAGTTGTATCGTTATATAACCAGTTTGTTTCAACCACTAAGTTAAAGCTTCCCAGTTTAATAGTTTTATAGAGTACAAGTTGTCTAAGGAAGGTACAGGTTTATAAATGTCGTGACTAATTTCTCTAGCATTAAAGCTTCTCTCAGCACCGGTGTTGACAGCATATATAAACATTATGGTTGATGAGCGAGAACGTGATGATTTTCATGGAAAACGAAGATGAACAAGGTGTAATGGCAACTCAAACAAAATCTGATATTTGATCGAAAAGGATTGGTGCAAACTTTCAGATGTAGGTGCCTCACGGAAAAATAGATGAAGTGTAGTTCACGTCGATGTGTTCAAAGTTGATTGGTAATGTTTGTGGGTATAATGAAAATGATTGTCGCTTAAGAATAGTATGTTGGAACAAAATGATGAGGGATATGGTAACGAGTAGTATTACTAGTAGCAATGAGTGGTGGCGTTAGTGATAAGTGGCAATGGGTTGTGATAAGCAGTGATGATAGTAGTGACGTATAAGTTGTTAGATAGCATGCTCACATCATAAGTATATGCACATGTACTCTAATACATCTAACAAGGCATAATGGTCTTCAGTCGGTAGGCTCGTGTTGGAAAACAAAATCATGGACGGCGGATGGCTGAATGATAGGTAAGTTGGTAGTCGAGTGGACAATATCTACTACGTATTTTGCGGGCGGTTACCAGGAATCCTCCTCTAAAGACGTATCAGAATTGAGTTGTGATGCACAGTAGTGAGTAGTAAAGCGTGGATGTGTTAATGGTGATGAGTAGTGCTTGGTAGTGGTAAGTAGTAATGATTAGTATTGCGTAGTAGCAAGTAACAAGGAGTAATAGTAAGTAGTATTTAGTAATGACAAGCAGTGAGAAGCAGTGATCAGTCGTGACTAGCAATGAGAGGCGGCGTTGAGTAGTAGTTATCAGTGATAAACAGTACTGAGTAGTGGTATGGGATGACGAGTGTGTTCGAGTAGTGCCTTAGTAGTGACAAGTAGTGATTGGTGGTGACAGACAGTGTCGAGCAGTGATGAGTTGGGTCAAGATCACAAGTTACTTACAAACTATATTAACAATTAATTTACACATGGTAAGTTTCTTCTCACATTCGGGTTATACGGTTTGTGTTCTAAACGTTGTCTATCCAGGTAATCCTACTTGACTCGGTCCCTATTCCTTATTTTGCGATGTCGGAACTTCTATATGAGTTACCGTAATGTAATCCCGGTCATTACATTACGCTATCTCACATATCCATTCGACATCCCTCCATAAGTTCAAGGTAGTGTAGTCAACTTAATTTAGTTAAATCTGGCTTCGTGTGTACGTATGTGTTTCTTGATATAGTATATTTAGTCCAAGTCCATGTTGTATGGTATAAGGCATATATGTATGTGGTGCAATGTGTAGCCCTACATGTAGCATTGTGAAGCAAATAGTGCAGGTATGGTGTATAAAAGTCATCCAAGACACACAGCTATAGACTAGACTTCACTAATGCGCCCTACGGTTAGACACACTAATGTATCCTAGTTCCCTATAGCCAAGGCACTGATACCAAATGTAACACCCATCAAATCCCTTTAACGGAATGTTAACTCTGGTCCCAGTGCTTGGCTTGACTTCTACGTAACAGCAATATTCTACAGCGGAAGCAATTAATACCTGAGAATAAAACACGTAAAACGGGTCAACAATAATGTTGAGTGAATCTACATGTTTTAGGTAAGAAATACAGTATGTTTAAGAAATAACATTTCGAAAACGTTTACTAGTGAAAGACTACCAAAGTTTAATGTTAAAGTTTTTAGACAACACTGTTTCTCGTTTCAAAAGTTTGTTGACACTACCATGTCAAATTTCAATCATTTGTAGACAACACCCTGTTAAGTTTTATCTCATTTTCTCGTAAACCACAGTTTAAATATCGTTGTATAGTGTCTGAAAAACAGTTATCAGAAAAATAGTTTAATTCCCTTGATCACGAGATTCTATCGCTGCATACACCGAGCACCTAAATACTAGCATTAACCCGAGTATAGAAACCACTATACCCGCCTTTACCTCCTAAAATGTTATACACTTGTTCAAATGTATTTAATGTTCAAAATAAATGCACCACTGCTTTTATAGTGGGTGAGGTTGTCAACCTAACGGATCCGTCCATCTAAATTGTGCTTACACCGATGGTATTAAAAGTATTCAAGCTAGAGGCTTTTTGAACAAACTCATTATGCATATGTGTAGTACTCATGTCAATATAAAAGTAATTGAAAATGTAAATATAACAGCGTGTATTCTCATCCCTGAAAATATGTAAAAAGCTGGACTGTAGACTCACCTTTGAATAAGCTCGAAATGAAAGACAAATGACTTGTACGGTAATATAACCTAAGTATACGTATGTAGGTTGGTCAATATATGTATCTTATATAAGTGTGGTTTCATAGTGTACGTTGTCTTATTGCTCGACTCGACGCATTTCAAAGTAAAAGTCAACTATATCATGCAAGTCAAACAAAGTCAACCGAAGTCAAACCGAAAGTCAAACTTGGTCAAAATAGTCAAATAAAGTCAAAATCAGTAGGTTCATGTCAAATATTGTTCAATAAGTCAAACCTAAGTCAAACAATACGCTTTAGGTCATGAATGATCATTTTCACAATTTCAGTTTATCGTCATGCACAAAATTTATGAACACGTAGCATACTTAGCACATTATCTCATAGTAAAAAATTCACGTAAATATGAAAAACTCCAGATCATAATTACACTTAAAATTGATTCCAAAAAGTCCGGCCAGGGACTCATACAACAATTAAAAGTCAGGAATCAGAAGGAATACATTTGGGGTTTGCCAAGTCAGTTTCTGACCGCGCACTGATTTCATTTTGGCTATAACCGGAGTTAGGAACATGGAATTGATACAAGACCAGTGGCCATAGTTCAAGGACAAATCAAAGTAACACATATAAAAAATATAGCCACTTTTGTTTAGCCAATTTGTACAGTTTATTCGTGCAAGTTGATCATTCAGTTTTCAGCTCAAATCAGAATTCACATAAAGTATGGCGCTATTGTGCCCAATGCATAAGGTTTCAGAGATTGAAATAAACTAACAATAAGTCACATATCATGTTAAGTTTCATTTTCCAGAAGAATACATGCTCAAAAAATACACAAAATTCACAAAGTACAAAATCGTGTGCAATTTACAGATTCGATTCTCATTTAGTTAGTCACATTCGCATACGATTATCCGAAGATCTAGATACAATTAGCCTATGATATCCACATGAAAGATGAAGTAATTTTTGTCTACTTTTCAAATATGCAAATATTTAATCACAGAGATTAATACATTTTATGATACAAGGTTATTTTCATGCAAGTGCTGTATAAAACTACATATACACTAATTCTAGCATATCTCGGGCTATACATAAGCAAATGACATGATATCCTAGTCTACTTGAGTGTTTTTAAATTATCTTTCCAGTGGTATAAGTCTCACATGCCAATTCGTTTTCTATCAATACCATATTTCTGACCAAGCAACAAAAATACAACGATAATTCAAATCGACATAACTAAATCATACGGAAACGAAATCAAGCGAATCCAAAGCCTAAACTCAATAGTTTTTCGCAAGGAATCTGATTATAAGATAATAATTAATATTTGAAAAACTTAATTTTTCTGATCAAACAAATACAAATTCGTTTTTAAACCCTAGCGCATCAAACAATCAAAATAACGATTACAATTAACACGTACGCGTATAGACTTGAGCAATTGACAACATAACTATGAAACTCACATGAAAATCAGATTTTTAAGAATTAGGGTTCATGCAATTATACCTTTGATCGCTAAATTAAATACACCAACGCGTAGAGGAGATCGAGAATTACAACTTTCGTGTTCAAGGTTTTATCAAAAGATCAAAAATTGATGGTATGGTGGTGGTGATGTGGTCGATGATGGGAGGGAGCAGGAGGGAAGAAAACTGCGTTTTATTTTTATTAAAGCTAATTAGGTTTAACACAAACCTTAAATACTAGCCCTAATTATCCTAAATTGCACATAAGCCCTTCCACTAGCCAAAATTAACAAAATAAGGGGGAGGGGGCGGGGTTCGGCCGAATGGGGCCGACTATGGGTTCCCGGGCTCTCGTTTTTTAATCCCGTGTATTCGTGGTCCGTTTTAAGTGTCGTTTAGTCGTACCGAAGGCCAGGAACGCTAATCCGATCGTTAAACGCAACCAATCGCTTAATTTATTAAAAACCCAATAAATTAAATATTTTTAAAAGTTAATAATTAATTAAGTTAATTATTAAAATAAATCCGAGCGTTTCGTTGCTCAAAAAACTATTATCAAAATCGTATCGTTTTTATCGTATTTCATAATCTGAAATATTTATTTGAATTAATATCAACCCATATCAATTATTGAAACCCTCTAAAGGTCAAGTACACATTTAATACACGTAAACACATAAAAGTTAAATAATCGTCGTTAAATAAACTAACGGAAGGTTAACGAAAGTAACGGAAAAATCAGGGTTGTTACATTACAGCAAGCATTAGGAACTCGTCTAGACATGAGTACTGCTTATCATCCACAAACTGATGGCAGAGCGAAAGGACGATACAAACGCTTGAAGACATGCTACGAGCATGTGTTATTGATTTCGGAAACAATTGGGATCGACATCTTCCGTTAGCAGAATTTTCCTACAACAATAGCTCACATTCAAGCATTGAGATAGCGCCGTTTGAAGCACTCTATGGTAGAGAGTGTAGGTCTCCGATTTGTTGGAGTGAAGTGGGGGATAGACAGATTACGGGTCCGGAGATAATACAAGAAACTACTGAGAAGATCATCGAAATTCAACAACGGTTGAAAACCGCCCAAAATAGACAAAAGAGCTACGCTGACATTAAAAGAAAAGATATAGAATTTGAAATTGGAGAGATGATCATGCTTAAGGTTTCACCTTGGAAAGGCGTTGTTCAATTTGGTAAACGAGGGATATTAAATCCAAGGTATATAGGACCATTCAAGATTATCGATCGTGTCGGACCAGTAGCTTACCAACTTGAATTACCACAACAACTCGCGGCTGTACATAACACTTTCCACGTCTCAAATTTGAAGAAATGTTTTGCTAAAGAAGATCTCACTATTCCGTTAGATGAAATCCAAATCAACGAAAAACTTCAATTCGTCGAAGAACCCGTCGAAATAATGGATCGTGAGGTTAAAAGACTTAAGCAAAACAAGATACCAATTGTTAAGGTTCGATGGAATGCTTATAGAGGACCTGAGTTCACCTGGGAACGAGAAGATCAGATGAAGAATAAATACCCGCACTTATTTCCAGAAGATACATCAACACCTCCAACTGTTTAAAATTTCGGGACGAAATTTATTTAACGGGTAGATACTGTAGTGACCCGAACTTTTCCATGTTTATATATATTAAATAAAATTGTTATTTACATGATTAAGTGTTTCTAACATGTTAAGCAATCAAACTTGTTAAGACTTGATTAATTGAAATAGGTTTCATATAGACAATTGACCACCCAAGTTGACCGGTGATTCACGAACGTTAAAACTTGTAAAAACTATATGATGACATATATATGGTTATATATATAGTTAACATGATATTATAATAAGTAAGTATCTCATTAGGTATTTTGACAATGAGTTATATACATAAAAATGGGACTATTGAATTAAGAAACTCGAAAACGATATATATAACGATTATCGTTATAACAACGTCTTACTAAGTACATATGAATCATATTAAGATATTGATACACTTGGTTAATTATGTTAAATGATAAGTAAATATATCATTAAGTGTATTAACAATGAACTACATATGTAAAAATACGACTACTAACTTAATGATTTCGAATCGAGACATATACGTAACGATTATCGTTCTAACGAAATTTAACTGTATATATATCATACTAAGATATATGATATATCATAATATCACGATAATGTAACAATTTAACATCTCTTTAAATATAATAAACAATGGGTTAACAACATTTAACAAGATCGTTAACCTAAAGGTTTTAAAACAACATTTACATGTAACGACTAACGATGACTTAATGACTCAGTTAAAATGTATTTACATGTAGTGTTTTAATATGTATTCATAAACTTTTGAAAGACTTCAAGACACTTATCAAATTACTTCTACTTAACAAAAATGCTTACAATTACATCCTCGTTCAGTTTCATCAATAATTCTACTCGTATGCACCCGTATTCGTACTCGTACAATACACAGCTTTTAGATGTATGTACTATTGGTATATACACTCCAATTATTAGCTCTTAGCAGCCCATTTGAGTCACCTAACACATGTGGGAACCATCATTTGGTAACTAGCATGAAATATCTCATAAAATTACAAAAATATTAGTAATCATTCATGACTTATTTACATGTAAACAAAATTACACATCCTTTATATCTAATCAATATACTAACGACCAAAAACACCTACAAACACTTTCATTCTTCAATTTTCTTCATCTAATTGATCTCTCTCAAGTTCTATCTTCAAGTTCTAAGTGTTCTTCATAAATTCTATAAGTTCTAGTTTCATAAAATCAAGAATACTTCCAAGTTTGCTAGCTTACTTCCAATCTTGTAAAGTGATCATCCAACCTCAAGAAATCTTTCTTATTTACAGTAATATATCTTTCTAATACAAGGTAATACTCATATTCAAACTTTGATTCAATTTCTATAACTATAACAATCTTATTTCGAGTGAAAATCTTACTTGAACTTGTTTTCGTGTCATGATTTTGCTTCAAGAACTTTCAAGCCATCCAAGGATCCTTTGAAGCTAGATCTATTTTTTTCATTTCTAGTAGGTTTATCCACAAAACCTGAGGTAGTAATGATATTCATAACATCATTCGATTCATATATATAAAACTACCTTATTCGAAGGTTTAAACTTGTAATCACTAGAACATAGTTTAGTTAATTCTAAACTTGTTTGCAAACAAAAGTTAATCCTTCTAACTTGACTTTTAAAATCAACTAAACACATGTTATATATCTATATGTTATGCTAACTTAATGATTTAAAACCTGAAAACACCAAAAACACCGTAAAACCGGATATACGCCATCGCAGTAACACCGCGGGCTGTTTTGGGTTTGATAATTAAAAGCTATGATAAACTTTGATTTAAAAGTTGTTCTTCTGGGAAAATGATTTTTCTTATGAACATGAAACTATATCAAAAAGTCATGGTTAAACTCAAAGTGGAAGTATGTTTTTCAAAATGGTCATCAAGACGTTGTTTTTTCAACTGAAATGACTACCTCTTACAAAAATGACTTGTAACTTATATTTCCGACTATAAACCTATACTTTTTCTATTTAGATTCATAAAATAGACTTCAATATGAAACCATAACAATTTGATTCACTCAAAACGGATTTAAAACGAAGAAGTTATGGGTAAAACAAGATTGGATATTTTTTTATTGTTGTAGCTACGGGAAATATTGTAACAATTCTATACAAATCATATCCTAGCTAACTTATATTGTATTATACATTTATTCTAATATATTATGTAATCTTGGGACACCATAGACACGTATGCAAATGTTTTGACATATCATATATATATATATATATATATATATATATATATATATATATATATATATATATATTATTTGGAACAACCATAGACACTCTATATGCAGTAATGTTGGAGTTAGCTATACAGGGTTGAGGTTGATTCCAAAAAATATATATACTTTGAGTTGTGATCTAGCCTGAGACGTGTATACACTGGGTCGTGGATTGGGTCAAGATAATATATATCAATTTATTTCTGTACATCTAACTATGGAAACTAGTTGTAGGTTACTAATGAGGACAGCTGACTTAATAAACTTAAAACATTAAAACGTATTAAAAATGTTGTAAATATATTTTGAACATACTTTGATATATATGTACATATTTGTTATAGGTTCGTGAATTGACCAGTGAAAAAGTTTTACTTCCCGACGAAGTAAAAATCTGTGAAAGTGAGTTATAGTCCCACTTTTAAAATCTAATATTTTGGGATGAGAATACATGCAGTTTTATAAATGATTTATAAAATAGACACAAGTACATGAAACTACTTTCTATGGTTGAACGATCGAAGCCGAATATGCCCCTTTTACTTGGTAACCTAAGAATTAGTAAACCAGTCTACTAATTGACGCGAATCCTAAAGATAGATCTATTGGGCTCAACAAACCCCATCCGTTGTAGCGGATGCTTTAGTACTTCGATGTTGTTTTATCATGTCCGATGGATGTCCCGGAATGATAGGGGATATTCTTATATGCATCTTGTTAATGTCGGTTACCAGGTGTTCACCATACGAATGATTTTTATCTCTATGTATGGGATGTGTATTGAAATATGAAATCTTGTGGTCTATTATTACGATTTAATAAATATATAGGTTAAACCTATAACTCACCAACATTTTTGTTGACGTTTAAAGCATATTTATTCTCAGGTGATTATTAAGAGCTTCCGCTATTGCATGCTAATATATGGACAAGATTTGGAGTCAGCATGCTTGTATAATATTGTTTAAAACTGCATTCGAAATTTACTTTGTTGTAACATATTAATATTGTAAACCAATATGTATTGGTAGTGTGTAAGTGTGATATTTTAAGATTATCATTTCTGATAATCTAGGTGGTGTCCTTTAAACCTTGTCAATAAAATAAAGGTTATGGTTTGTTTTAAAAACGAATGCAGTCTTTGAAAAACGTCCCATACAGAGGTCAAAACCTCGCAACGAAATCAATTAATATGGAACGTTTATAATCAATATGAACGGGACATTTCAAGCGGGGCGGGTATAATTTTCCGTTGATAACCATGATGAAAGCGAAGAATTCGATGATGAAGGGTTGTGAATCATTTCTTGCTTATGTGATTGATGCGAAGAAAGAAAAGAAAACAGTGGCCGATATACCGATAGTATCAGAATTTCCTTAAGTGTTCCTGGATTAGTTACCAGGTCTGCCACCGGTAAGGGAAGTCGAATATAAGATTGAGCTGGTTTCTGGAACAACTCCAGTTGCAAAAGCTCTATACCGA
Organism: Rutidosis leptorrhynchoides; assembly: GCF_046630445.1. Lineage (NCBI taxonomy): Eukaryota > Viridiplantae > Streptophyta > Magnoliopsida > Asterales > Asteraceae > Rutidosis > Rutidosis leptorrhynchoides. The sequence goes on along the minus strand of NC_092337.1, from coordinate 401,644,277 downwards.
TTAGCGCCATCTGAAATCCATGAAATGATGTCACAGATTCAAGAATTATTAGATCGTGGGTTTATCCGACTGATTTCTTCACCGTGGGGTGCTCCGGTATTGTTTGTTAAAAATAAAGATGGGTCAATGAGTATGTGTATTGATTATCGTGAATTGAACAAAAGAACGGTGAAGAATAAGTATCCGTTACCTCGAATAGATGATTTGTTCGATCAATTACAGGGTGCTTCATTCTTTTCCAAGATAGGCTTACGATCCGGGTATCATCAGGTTCGTGTTACTGAATTAGATATACCGAAAACAGCGTTTAGAACAAGGTATGGTCATTATGAATTTCTTGTCATGCCATTTGGGTTGACGAATGCGCCAGCAGTCTTCATGGATCTAATGAATAGAGTGTGTCGTCCGTTCTTAGATAAGTTTGTGATTGTATTCATAGATGATATACTAGTGTATTCAAAGACAGGGAGTAAACATGCTGAACATCTGAGACAGGTTTTGAACTTGTTGAAACGCGAGCAACTATTTGCAAAATTTTCAAAATGGGAATTTTGGTTACGTGAAGTGCAGTTTTTGGGTCATGTGATTTGTGCCGAAGGTATAAAGGTTGATCCGATAAAGATAGAAGCGGTAATGAATTAGAATTCTCCGAAGACTCCGACTGAGATTAAGAGTTTTCTGGGATTGGCTGGTTATTATCGCAGGTTTATCAAAGATTTTTCTAAAATAGCAGGTCCGTTGACTAAGTTGACTCGTAAAGATGTAGCATTTCGATGGACTGATGAACAGGAAAAGGCTTTTCAGATTTTGAAACAGCTACTGTGTCAGGCACCAGTGTTAGCTTTACCATAAGGTTCAGATGACTTCGTGGTATACTGTGATGCGTCATATGCTGGGTTGGGTTGTGTATTAATGCAAAGAGATAAAGTAATCGCTTACGCCTCACGACAGTTGAAAGTTCATGAGAAGAATTATCCAGTTCATGATCTTGAAATGGCTGCAGTAGTGTTTGCTTTGTAACTATGGAGACACTATTTATACGGAACCCATTGTGTTATTTGTACAGATCACAAGAGTTTGCAGTATATCTTCTCACAGAAAGAATTGAATATGCGTCAGAGACGGTGGCAAGAGTTGATCAAAGATTATGATTGTGAAATTAAATACCATCCGGGTAAGGCGAATGTGGTTGCAGATGCACTAAGTTGTAGAAAGTTAAGTAAAAATGTGAAATTCCTTCGTTTGAATATAACTTTAGATTTGATTAACAGCTTAAGAACCGTTCAGGCCTGTGCTTTGGAGGACGAACATATTAAATCTGAACAAATGACCAAACAAAAAGTGAACTTAATTGACGACTCACGTGGACTAAAGACCTTAAACAATCGTGTTTGGGTGCCTAAGCTTGGAGATTTGAGGGATTTAATCATGACAGAAGCTCACAAATCCAGATTGACAGTGCATCCGGGTAGTAACAAGATGTATCATGATTTGAAAACAGTGTATTGGTGGCCGACAATAAAAACAGATATCGCTCGATATGTCGAAAAGTGTCATATTTGTGCTCAAGTGAAGGCAGAACATTAGAAACCTTATGGTTCGTTACGTCAGTTACAGATTCCAGAGTGGAAATGGGAACATATAACGATGGATTTTGTGACCAAATTACCACGAACCCAGAAAAGACATGATATGATTTGGGTAATAGTGGATCATCTAACTAAAAGTGCTCATTTTATTGCTACTCGTGAAACAGCTTCGTTAAGTGAGTTATCCGAATTGTATGTGAAAGAGATAGTTAGTCGACATGGTGTGCCATTATCGATCGTTTCTGACAGAGACTCCAGATTTGTGTCGAATTTTTGAAATAGTCTTCAACAGAATCTGGGTACACGTGTGAATTTAAGTACAGCTTATCATCCTCAGACAGACGGTCAAAGTGAATGAACGATACAAACTTTAGAGGATATGTTAAGGGCTTGTGTGTTAGAATATGGTGGTTCGTGGGATACACATTTACCGTTGGTCGAATTCGCTTATAATAATTCATATCATTCGAGTATAGGGATGCCGCCCTATGAAATGTTGTACGGTCATCGTTGCAGAACTCCGACTTGTTGGTTAGAAGTCGGGGAGAAACAGTTTGCAGGTCCCGAAATTGTTCAAATGACAGCCGAAAAAGTTGCAATTGCTAGAGAAAAGTTGAAAGCCGCTAGAGACAGGCAGAAAATGTATGCTGATCCGCGTAGACATCCGGTAACCTTTAGTGTGGGTGAATGAGTGTATCTGAAAGTTTCGCCGTGGAAAGGGGTTATCAGATTCGGTAAACGTGGTAAGTTAGCACCGAGATTTATTGGTCTGTTTCCGATCAGTGAAGTGTTGAATGATCAGACTGTGGTGTTAGATCTTCTGCCAGAGTTAGCCGGTATTCATAATACATTTAACGTATGTTATCTTCGTAAGTGTAAAGTCGACGATGAAATGCAACTTCTTCCTTTAGAAGATTTAAGGGTCGATTTGAATAAGAAGCCAAGTTAGTAAGTTTGGTGTTCATGTACACAATTATGGCTAACTCAATGCCTTCTCTGGCATCTATGAGCAGCAAGTCACTTGTTGCGAATGTCATAGGTTTGGTCATTCTTGTTATTACCATATTCTTGAATCTTTGCATTGAGATTATGACTGGTCTTATCGATTGTAATGATCATACCATAAAGTATCTCTCCATCAAGTTGATCTATATGGTGTACATCTACTTAATTATGTTGATATGCTTACTAATATTTACCATTTCTTCTGCTATAACAATTCCAACCCTTAAGAAGATTTAAGAATTTAAGTATCATGCCATTAAGAAGACAACTTTAATTAATCAACACCCACAACAAAATAGTATTGATCAACTAAGACTATTTGTGACAAGACATTGGATAATGATTCAAACCAGTAATCCTCAGTTTGTTTTATCTACTAATCCTTTATCTTTAGGTTCTAATGCAATTAATATAGTCAACTTGCTTTTGTTGGGGGAAATGTTTTTCCATAATATAGGATCTTCAAGTTTCGGGTCTGACTACAAGGGTTCAACTGTTGCCATTCTTGAAATACAGCTTTATGGAATTTCAATGGGTCACATTGCCCCAATGTTTAGATTCCTAAGTCATGAATTGCTTATTAAGTCGAGTTGGAACATTATGTTGGACTTTAAGGTAGAGAAGTACTGGACCCAGAAGCTGCATGAGTGGAAACAACATCAGATAGTAATTCTATCAGGTTGTCGTAGATCAAAAAAATTGTTCGTTATTTGAAAAACGTCATTCTGCTCATTTGCATTGAATTTTAAAAGTTAATTGTTGTATCCTGCAAAATGATACGGCCGATCCTACATGTCACATACATATTCTTTGGGTACTGTTTGGGTCCTTTAATACCATTGATGGCACCCATTTCCTCAACCAGTGACGATATGAGATCAGAAGGCCTTCATAGTTATGTTCTACAACTTGAAGATGAGACAAGGCTTACAAAGGAGCCACTAAGAGTATTTTTCACGCTTAATGAATCGCTTAATTAGGAACACTGAGAAGGAGCAACAACACAATCTTTTGAAGCTTCTTGAAAATCCTAATGGATTTAGGGGAGTAGAGAACTTCGACACGGATCAAGTTCATCCTCTTCTTTCTGTTCAACTTCCTAACAACTGGAGCTAGCTAATAGTAACTCTAACGTGTATTGCTATTTCTCTCCTAAATATTCATAAGGATATATCTGACAACTTGTTAAAAAGTGTCGGTGAAGGTCTTTATTACCCGCATCTCGTTGAAGAAAGCCTCAACAATGCAAGTGAATATGCAAATATTCATAAGGCAGCTATTAATTTGTGGCAAGAAGTCGAAGACAATGGTAAGTGGTTAGCAAATAGTTTGAAAAGAAGTGCCTATCATGGAAAAACGCCGGTAGAGATTCTAAAATGGTTTTCTGATAAAGCCAAAGATATTGTGATGGATATCACAAGAGATACCGACGACATTGAGCAAGCAGACAACTTTCCTATTAAGTTGATTGCTGCAAATTCGATGTATCGTATTGCAGAAACAATCTTGCTTAAACACGAAAGGAATATTGAGCCACTTAAAGAAGAGGAGTTGTTTGTCCTATTATATGGTATGATTGCAGACATACTAGTTGCTTGTTTAAGCAACATACCGCGAGTTATTAGGATGAAATGCAATGAAAGTGTAATAGAAAAACGGGTAGCGAGTGTTGAGGTTGCAGTCAAGCTTCTTGGTAGGTCTACTGAGATTATAAATAGAATTGAAGCTCTTGAACTACCAAGCATGGATCCTGATAAAATGGCATTTATCGATGAATGGCGCCTACATTTGAAGCAATCAATCCCATAGAACTCATAATCTTTATTTATTTTGTATCCTACTAAATTCATATTTAAACTACTTAATAATTTGTAACAGACTGAAACCCGGGCTAGTTGTAAGTTGTCTATTTTGCCCTTAGGGTTTGTGCTTAGTCTTAAGTGCTTTTATTTTAATTATTTTATTAGTGTTTTATTATATTTGTGTTGTGACCAGTTTGTGACAAGGGTCCCAGAACAGGTTTGTTTATTTTTATTGGACCTCGTTTGGGTTACCTAATCTTGTGCGAAAGTTATCAGATAACTGGTAAATACCCGTGTGTGATGGAGTATTGTGTTTTAACACAAATAAAAGCTGGTGACCAGCTCCTTTCTTGAAGTTTCCTGATTTTTCCTTTCACTCTCTTTCACTATACCTTACCTCATCTTCATCTCAACCCTTAATCATTTGATCTCGAATTGAAGCTTGATTTTGGTGTCAAAATGTTCCTTGTGTCATTGTGATTCTAACAAGGCGATAAGGATAAGGAAGCCGCTCAGTGATAGATTATCTGAGCTAGTTGCTGGTATTCGGTGAGTGGGTCTATCTCCAGATAGAGTTTAAGTAGCATATCATGCTACTGTGGTTGACTCTTTTACCATGCATAGTGTAGAAATTGCCATGTTAGAATAATATACTATGCCTAATGTTGTATGTGAATTATGTGTACACTTTGTAAATGACACCAGTCGGGCCTAGGGAGACTGGGGACTCGAGACCGTGCTTAGGAGAGGTTAGAGTCCGTATGAGGTCAACCGTGCCTAGGGGAGATTGGGTCCATAGGCTACTAATTGTGGAGTATAGTGTGAACGATGCACCCCCTCCATCTGGATAACTATACTGTGAATTGAGTAGCAGGGACTATCAGTAGACTCAGGCTCGATCAGCTGGGAGTCGTGTGAAAGGACCCGTTCATATACATTATAAACGATTCACAATAGTTGATTATATTGCGAGGTATTTGACCTCTATATGATACATTTTACAAACATTGCATTCGTTTTTAAAAGACAATCTTTCTTTACATCGAAAATTGACAGGCATGCATACCATTTCATAATATCCACTATCCAACTATAAATTGATTTAATAATAATCTTTGATGAACTCAATGACTCGAATGCAACGTTCTTCGAAATATGCTATGAAAGACTCCAAGTAATATTTTTAAAATGAGCAAATGCACAGCGGAAGATTTCTTTAACACCTGAGAATAAACATGCTTTAAAGTGTCAACCAAAAGGTTGGTGAGTTCATTAGTTTATCATAATCATTTATTTCCATCACTTTAATAGACCACGAGAATTTCATTTCCAGTTCTCATAAATATACGTCCCATGCATAGAGACAAAAATAATCATTCATATGGTGAACACCTGGTAACCGACATTAACTAGATACATATAAGAATATCCCCTATCATTTCGGGATCCTCCTTCGGACATGATATAAATTTTGAAGTACTAAAGCATCCAGTACTTTGGATGGGGTTTGTTAGGCCCAATAAATCTATCTTTAGGATTCGCGTCAATTAGGGTGTCTGTTCCCTAATTCTTAGATTACCAGACTTTAATAAAAAGGGGCATATTCGATTTCGATAATTCAACCATAGAATGTAGTTTCAATTACTTGTGTCTATTTCGTCAAACATTTATAAAAGCGCATGTATTCTCAGTCCCAAAAATATAAAGGGTAAAAAGGCAAATGAAACTCACCATACTGTATTTCGTAGTAAAAATACATATAACGTCATTGAACAAGTGCAAGGTTGGCCTCGGATTCACGAACCTAAATTAATTATATATATTTATGTGTTGGTCAATATTTGTCTAACAAATTAGGTCAAGTCATAGTGTACCACAATCCTAATGCTCGAGACTAATATGCAAAAGTCAACAAAAGTAAATTTGACTCAAAATAATTTCCAAAGTAAATTTTATATTAAATTTATATAATAAAATATACTTATATATATATATATATATATATATATATATATATATATATATATATATATATATATATATATATATATATATATATATATATATATATATATATATATATATATATATATATTAAGTAATAAAATTTACAGGGTTCATTTAATATCATAAAGATAATATGATAGGTATTATTAAAGTAAGTTATTACACGTAGTAAAATATGTTTGTATCACATATTTATTTGATAAAATAATATCTATAATGATAGTAAGTAAAAGTTGTATTATTTTGTAATAATAATTATTATTATAAAAATATCAATATTTATAATTATTAAGATGACATTAGATAAAACGATAATTCTAATTATGATAACTTTAATATTTACGATAATTTTTAATATTATCTTTAAAATAATAATTCTATTTAAAATAATAATAATAATGATATTTTATAGTAACAATGACATTTCTATTAAAATGATAATTTTTGTTAAAATGATAGTGTTAATACTAACGATACTTTTAATAATAATAGTAATGATAAAAATAATAAGAACGATAATTTTATCTAAATCAATATTTTATAACATTTTAATTTCATCATGATACTCTTACCCATTATTTCCTAATCGTTTCATTTAATAGCTTTTAATCGTCTTTTATATCGTGTTCATAATAATGATAATAATAGTAATCAAAATAATTAGGTGTTACAAATATTTGTTTTAATTACACTAATATTAATAATGATAGTTACTATAACATTATTAACGATAATACTAATAATTATCTTAATGATAATATAGTAATAATAATAACAATAACAATAACCATTTTTAAATAATGATATATATATATATTAATAATGATAATAATAATAATAATAATAATAATACCAATAATAATAATAATAATTGGATAATAATAATAATACTAATTATAACTTTAACGATAATAACGATAGTAATAATAAAAAAAATAACAATTTTTAATGATAAATCTCTTTTATTGATAAAGATAATAATAATGATAATAATAAGATAAAACTAGAACGACGATAAAAATGACGATAATAATAATCATTTTTAATAAAAATATCGAAAATTCAATTGATTATAACTTCTAATCCGTTCATCGAAACCATTCGATATCTAAAGGAAAAGTTCTTAATTTTTCGCTAGCTTTCCAAGGACATGCATATCTTATACCTTATCTCAACCGCAAGTGTAACTAATTCAACATTCAACCTAACCTGTCTAAGGGCAATATCAAAAGTACAAGCATGCATAATCCTAAATACTCGAGCACTAGTCAGGGATACACTATTAGTATGTAAAAGTTAAATTATGAGTACTCACGTATCAATATTGAGATTCAATATTGCAGGAAAGGTACGTAGACACAACGGAAATGATAAACACTATATTGACCTCACGAGCATACCTATGAACCATACTCAATCACCTCCATAGCTATAACCCATAATTTCCTTAATCCTATCCCACTCGAAAAACAATTTCGAAATCACTCGGACAGCACTCCGTCGTAATATTTTATGTATACTAATAATATCTTGAAATAATACGGAGTAAATATATATATGTAAATCGATTGAGAGAGTTTAGAGAAAAATATTTTCAAGTTTCTATGAAATAATGAAACCTATTGAATTCTATTTATAATAGATTTTTGAATTATTAAAGTGAATTATTAAAGTATGAATTATTAAAGTGAATTATTAAAGTATGAATTATTAAAGTGAATTATTAAAGTGAATTATTAAAGTATGAATTATTAAAGTGAATTATTAAAGTTAAAGTAAAGTAAAAATAAAGTAAAGGTAAAGTTTAAGTATAGTAAAAGTATAAAACTATGTACGTATAATACGCGTATAAATATATATAATATTAATTTAAATCGTTATATATATAAAATAAAATATAAATATCGTTATCTTTATCATACTAGTTAAGTAATGAGTTGTCAAAAGTGGTTCTAGATATTTATAAAAGTTATATAAGTTTTAATAATAAAGTTCTTTTTAAACTGAAAACGTTTTTGTACGTTTGAAACTAAATAGATCAATCGAGTCTTTATGAGATTCAATCTTCCACTATCCTTTGTCTAGTTCTCAATGATTGACAATTTGTTCTTATTTATAAATCACTTTACCATTTTCCGAATATTGTTAAAATGGAAAGATTTCTCAAATCAACGTGGGCCTTTCAACAGAGACTTGTAATCATAATTCAATATATCTGATAATTCAATCATTTGATCTTATCTTCTAATTCCATTGATAAACATTTTGAAACAGATACAATCATATAAAGTATTTAATCTAATATTTTGTTTACGTTTCAAGTTATAATATATATACACATATACATATATAATCATATTCGTTTAATGGTTCGTGAATCGTTGGAACTTGGTCGAGGTTGAATGAATGTATGAACATAGTTTAAAATTCTTGAAATTTAACTTAACAAATATTGCTTATCGTGTCGGAAACATATAAAGATTAAAGTTTAAATTTGGTTGGAAATTTCCGGGTTGTCACAGTACCTACCCGTTAAAGAAATTTCGTCCCGAAATTTGAGTGGAAAGGTCGTGAATGATAATAAGTATGTTTTCATGATGCATACGGGCTAAAAATTAGAGTTTTATCATCAGCGAATAATTTGGATAAACAATCCATTTATATGAAGAGTACGAATGAAGCTAACATAGAAGAGTGAAATGAGTAAGTGTAGATTCATCTTATCATTTGACGTAGATATGATTGATTCCCAGATTTCAAGGGATTTGAAGAAAATCTTCTTAATAAGATTTGACTCTCCAGTAATCAAGGAAATTAGGATCCGCTTTAAATTCGATCGTCCATTTTAATTGTTCTGTCGGAGATTTTCTTACAAATTCACCTCCTTCGTTTCCTTACAACTCACACCTTCTTTTGATGCATTTTATGCAAGTCCCTAGACATCTACCCACATCCATTGCAGGTACAACAGTTTACAGGCCACCATGATTGCTCGTTATTATCCTATACGTGTTTGTATGTGGTTACAGGAACTGCAGGAACAAGATTTAGATGTTTGACTATGTTAGACTTAGTTAGACGTACGAGTAAAGCCTCACTAGTACGGCTGACAGGCTCATACGCACGGTTGATGCTGAGCTAAGTCACAATTACAACCTAAATGAGAAGACACGAGTGAGTGATCACCCGTACGGCTGATGAAGCCAACTCGTACGTGTGATGAATGAATCGTATGGGTGAGTCAACATCAGGGATATATAAAGTCTTATGTTCTTCATTTTAGGTTAAGCCTCTCATTTGTTACACACACTCAGATCTAGTGAGCTCCTCCAATTTTCTCTCAATCCAAATCACCCAGGTGGTGAATAATAGCTCTAGGTGTTGATCTAATCACACTTGATTTAGTTGTGATTTGACTAAATTAATCAAAAAAAAATTAACCTATTCACTAGAGGGTTTGATTCACTTATTCCGCCATTGTGTGAGTTAAATCTGTTGATTTCTAAGTTCCTAGTCATGTTTCATCACCTTCTATTCTTTCCCCCTCAACTCATATTTTAAAGTATTCATCAATATGCTCCATCCAGTTCTGATTCTCGATATACTTCTAACTTTCATATCGGTCATTCTTCTTTTTCATCTACCGCCGAAAGAATCTATTTACTTCTACTATACTCTTGGGTTTATAGTGTTTCTAGTTCTCCCGTGTCTTTATATTGCTATATGCATCGATATATATGGTTTATAATTTCTGGTTTATCGTTGGGCTTTATATGTTCCCTTATATTTCAAAGTCTCTGCTTCTGTCTTCTATAATCATTATCATTAATAGTTAATGCTCTCTTTTATTTACTGCAATTTATACCCCAATTTTTATTTCGGAGTTTTGTCCTTTTGTTTCTTCTTCTTGCGATTAAGCACCGCTTGTAATGGTCCAGAATTCACAGATATGAATTTCAGAATGAACATTGTTAATGTTCTAGGAAGGAAATTGTGATGGCACGATCTTGACTTGTCAAATTACTAGAATACCTTGGAAAAGGCCGAATCATAAAGAAATATTTTCTTGATATTTTAGAGGTTAAATAGAATACAAGAGTCGTATAACATGGCACATGATGATATTATGATCTGTGAATCATCACGTTCCATTTAGAAACTCGGCATGACTTACTGTAATATAATCACGTTGATCAAGTGTTATTATATTATACTAATTCATGCTTCAGTTCCCAACACTACTTCAAAATATTCCTATTTTAAACTTGAATGTTTCAGAATTTAGAAACTAAAATAGTTTCTTTTATGATGTAATACAGATAGTGCGAAGAGGTAAATGATTTCAAATAAGAAAAATTAAGAAAATATCTTCAGAAATATGGAGGATATTTATAATGAAAGATATGATGATATTTTAGAATTTCTAATATCAGAGGATGATGAAGAATATTGTCCGCAGGGGTTTAGAGTCAGGAGCAAGGTATTCGTTAATGACTTCAGCAGGTACTGAATCATTTGGATCCTTTGAAGTCAGGTTCAGTCTTTGTAATTTGTCCAAAGCCTCCTTCCTACTTTGTTCAATCCGTTTTCCAGTTCCAAAACTTCTCTTTTTCTGCGCTTTGCCAGCACACTTCATCATTATCATTCAGATTTTACCGTTTAAAGTCGTTTTTAGTTTTTGCTGCTTCATCAGCATTTTTCCATTTTCGGAGAACCAATTCTTAGTTCGGAGTGTTTTTCAGAAACTTCACATTCAAATTAAGTCCAGAAGATAGACGTTATATATACACATATAACTGTTGGCGTAGACATGCTGCGAAATTTCAAAATACTGATTGCTAATTCCCAATGATTAGTATGGCAATTCTCATTACAAGATGCGAATGAGTAAATGATGGGGTTTCAATAAATAATTATAATGACTTTTTGGAGAGGCTAAAGTCAAAGGGTAATGAAGTTGTTGGTACATCTGCTAATAATGTGGTGTGATGATGTAGCGTGAGGGTACGAAATAGTATTATTTTTAATACAAAATACTACAAAATATGACACAAGTTTTATTAATTTACGGATGGGATATACCTAAACCTTGCTACAACACTATAGGCAGTGTACCTAATCGTAGAGTAGTGTAGTTTTTAGTAAGTCCGGTTCGTTCCACAGGGAGCTGGTGATACTTACTATATTTTTAACTATATTTATATAAAATATATATAATTATATAAGTAGTAATATTATTATAAAAGGGGGTTTTACCGTTTAATGACCGGTTTGTCGATTCTATATTTTAAGCGTAAAGATAAATGACGATAATTAAAGTGCGTAAAATAATGACAATAAATAAAATGACAGTAAATAAAATTGCGAGTATTAAAATGACAGTAAATAAAGATACGATGAGAAATACAATAAAAGAATTATGGTTATTTAAACTTCCGTAATCATGATGTTTGACGTGTTGATTTTAATTTATTACCATGGGTTAATTGTCCTTTGTCCTGGTTTATTTGATACGTCTATCTGGTTTTTGTCCATAATAGTCCATCGGTCATAAATATAAAGTGCGAGTATCCTCGTCAAATTACCCTTATACCCGAAGTCAAATATTCCAACTGATTAAGGATTTAAACTGTGACGCAGTTATCACTTCTATCAACAATTACACCAGTTATCACTGTATGTAATCTACCCCTGTTTTAATTAGTTTATGAATATTAATTCATCCACTTGATCAGAATGAATAATCAATTACCCAACCCAATTGATTAATTAAATGATTATAACAGATTCCATATGAACGTCACTAAATAGGACAACCATAATCATTATTAATTATTAGGTTAATTAATTTGAAGATAGGTTCGACAGACTCCAATGAGTTGTCACTCAATTAGACAATACCCCCCATCTATTAATAGTCAATAGTCCAATTTCCACAAGTGTCGGTCTTTTGCCCAAACCTTAATTATGGTACAAAGTTCAATAACCCCGTCTTAATATTTTAGCCTAACATCACGATTACTTCGGCTCAAATAAGCATAATAATAACTTAGTTACGAGACATTAAATTAAAAAGGAAAGACATAACTTACAGTGGGTATTAATATCGTAGTATTACACGGGCAGAGTCTTGACTTAAAACCCGTAAATCATTTGTTACAATACTAAACTAAATCATAATTATTAAAATTATAATTAAAATTATAATTATTTATTTATGTTATATGTTTACAGAGAAGGAAAAGAAAAAGATGTGTTTGAGTTCGTGCATAAACTGCCTTTTTATAGGCATTTGGCCAGATTTTTACTGCCATGCGACTCGCATGGGTTTATGCCTATTTGCCATGCGACTCGCATGGCCACGCTGGACAGCTCACATATCTTTTGTCTTCTTGTTCGTCGACATATTTATTAAATATATATAAAATATAAATAATTTTAATAATTATTTATATATTATATTATATTTATGTGCATAGTAGACTAGATATTTTTGGTCCATTGCGTCGGGCGTTTCTTCTTGGCTCGGGTCCCGGTTCCGGATTTTCGGACGTCCTTTCGTACTATTTTATATCGTGTACTTTGCGTTCCGCAACTTGTACTCTTGTCATTTTTAGACGTTCTTCATCAATAATTTGAACCTTTTTATTTGTATCTTGTATATTTGAGCTTTTTTTTTTGGACCTTTGTGTCTTCAATTCGTCGTTTTCGCCTTTTGTCTTCGCACTTATTTAATATAAACGAATATCACTTGAAAATGGAACAATTGCAACTAAAATCTTGTCTTTCTTGGGGGATAATGGTATGAAATATATGTTCCTTTTTAGCCTTATCAATATCCCCACACTTGAGCGTTGCTTGTCCTCAAGCAATACAGTCTTGAAATATAAACACACGAATCACTTCTTTATTCTTCACACTTTGTACATGAGTGATTATGATAGAGCGGTATAAACAATGATAGTAACGATATGGTTCAAAGATGGGTGTGTCTTTTATAGTTGCCTCGGGTTTAGGTCAACGACACTGCAATCAAATAGCCGATTTACTTTCGGTTTCCAAAGCAAAGTGCACATTTGAAAGGCGGTTTACAGTCCCACATGACTATAAAATTTTAGATCCTTAAGGAAATTGGATCTTTATGAAAACATTTGATCTTTTGAAAATTCATGCTAGATTTTTCCCTAGACAAGTTTTCTGATTTGATCCATCATCGGTGTTGCAAAATATATTTGTGGATCAATATTTTGGCTAAAAACATTTAGGTTCGTGTAATCCACTGCTATCCCGGTATCGGAAAGCACACATCCAATTTACTTGTTCCGTATATTACCTTTCGGTAAACTACCGTCCGGTTGTAAAGGAAAGCGATGAACAAGAAACTGTTAAGGCAATGTCCCGTGACATGCATTTGATTATGGTCTAAAAACGTGTCGGATGCTAGTACTATCCTTGGTAGGAGCAATAGTAAAGATCATCCTATAATTTTTCGGTCTGGCACAAGGTCCTGTCTCCGACCATGCTATGCAACCACCGTTCTTACGGTTGACACCCGATTTTGTTCAGGTGACCTAATGAATTCCAGGTGAATTCCTAGGATTTTACGTTCAATGGTAATGAACGCATTGAAAATGGGTTTTCAGAAAACAAATCGGTTTGTATTTTTGATCAAAATATTTTCTCGTTCAAGCTCGAGTTTAGATATCATCGAATTCCATGAGTTTGAATTCTCAATCTTTAAGGTCAATCTCTAGGATTGAGTATTATCAGTCTTAAAAGCTGATTTTTAATCTTTAAGGAGATTATCCTTTTCTGGGGATCTGATTCATTAGTCTTATCAAGCTAATTTGCACGGTGCCTCCCCATTGTACGAGATAAATCCTTCTCATGGTTAGGATAAATCTGACCACTTGGCGACCCTGTTTGATGCTGAGGTCCGTGGATTTCCTGCTGATTTTAGAGATGACTTTTCTAGATTTTTCGTCAACCTACAGCTGGTCTGGACGACAACTTCATGACCTAAATCAAGAAGCGCGTGTCTTTTTCGGAAGACTTTACTTCCTTTTAATGATGGAATTGATTCATCGTGTAGATCCATCTTTCTTTCAAATGTATTACAGTAAACCGGGTAAAACTGATTAGTATCGTCCAAAGCAAAAGTACCTGCAATAATCTTGTACAAAAAATATGTGATATATGTTTTAAATTGAATAACTTGGTACATTCTTCCCACACTTAGTTTCTTTCTTTGCCTTTTTATTTTCTTCTATTTCATTTTAAATGAATTCAAGCGTTTTAAGTTGTTTCTCAATTTATGTCCTTTTCGAGGTAACGATAATTGCATTAACACCTAGTTTTCATCGTTCATAAATATGTATAAACATGATTTTTGACTTCATTTAGTTGAAAATTTTTCAAATTTTCACAAAATTTGGCAATTAAACCAAGTGTAAACCCGAGAGAATTTATAACCCTTCCCTACACTTAAGATCATGCAATGCCCTCATTTGCATGAAATCAGACTATAATTATAAATTCATGAGGGTGATTAACGTAGAAAAGTGATTAAAAATACCGAGTTTGCAAACATATTGTTATTTCACATTTGATTTTTTGCGTCTTGTCAAAATCAGTAGCTTTTGCTGAACTTCATGACAGTCTTTGAAAGTGCGCTGTTTTTACCCTGTTGTGTACATAACATAAAATACAAACATATATATACATATTTTTGAAGTTTGGTATATAACCCCTACGTTCAAAAATTAATATAATATTTTTTTTATTTTTTTTTTTTTTGCATACTTTAGATCAATAAAATTAAATGATAACAAAATTTGTCGCCCCGCCCTCGGGTAAAGCAATTTCGGCTCAACGACCTATTTCAGAAATCAATTTTTTTAAACTTAATGTAATAAAGTAAATTTTGTTTTTAAATATCACACAAAACTTAAAAGCATATTAATTTCATATAAGACCTACAAAACAAAAATTCAGAATGGAGGGAGAAAACTAGTTCTTTAGTGTCTACTAGCGGAAAAGACCAATCGGGTTCCATTCTCGGAACTACACGAGAACAGAACAACTAACTCTAGATAGCATTTTCTTTTTAGAACATTTGAATCTCCCCACACTTAGGTAGCCGTGGTGTCAAAATTGTGATTAACTTCATCGTTAATTTCTCTTGGTCCATAATCAACTTGCATATCCGTGACTTTTTCTTTAAGCCATTGGTCGGATTCCTGTGTAATATCCACAATTTCAACTAGTTTCTCCTTTTCTTTAGGTGATAGATTGGATACTAACCGGTTACATAACTTAAAGTTCCCCTTGGTTCTAGCATCGCGAATCCGTTTAATAAGTTTCTTCATTGAACTATTAATAACGGGATCATTTAATTTCGTATCAACAACGGGGTTCTTAGTTATCATGTCATCATTAGGTGTTACTTCATTTTCCCCACACTTAGGCGTTTCATTATTGCTAAGTATTACCGTTGGAGTTGGTAAAAGCACATGGTTCTTATCAATTGTTTTTACTGGTTCAACGGTTTTGGCTGGTGGAGATTTAGACTTTCGAATCATAAAGGTGATCGATTTGTCACCACTTTTAAGTGTCATTCTTCCATTTCCTACATCAAATAACGCCTTGGTGGACGCTAAGAATGGCCGACCTAAAATTAGAGGAATGTTTGGGTCCTCTTCTATGTCAATGACAATAAATTCGACTAGAAAGGTTAAATTGCCTACTTGAACGGGTAGGTTGTCAGCAATTCCAACTGGGTGCTTAATGGTTTGATCAAAGAGTCGAACACTCATATCCGTTGGACTTAACTTACCTACACCTAATCTCTTATATAAGGAAAGAGGCATAACACTTACACTTGCACCTAAATCTGCTAGTGCATCATACATGACACAATCACTAAGTAGACAAGGAACAATAAATTCACCCGGATCACCTACCCTAGGTGGAGGTTTTGGTGGAACTGTCTTCACCGGGTTTATATTTACGGATTTTATTTCTTGCACTTTCTTATTCTTTTTCTTCTTCTTCTTTCCAGAGGTATCACAATCTTTATTACCTATCACTTGCTCATACTCAACTCCTTTTCTTGGAAACGGGATGGGTGGTTTGTATGGTGCCACCACTGGCTTTACATACTCGGGTGGTGGTGGTGTAACTTCTTCATTGTTACTCACATCTAAAACCTTCCCATTTTCTGGAGCTGGTTTTTCAGAATTCGTTGAGACCATATTAACATTCTCATTCCGAGGATTTACTTCAGTATTACTCGGTAGCTTTCCTTGTTCCCTCTCACTCATCATGCTAGCAAGAGTACCTACGTGTTTTTCTAGATTCAAAATGGAAGCTTGTTGAGTTCTTAATGACTGATCAAATCTCTCGTTCGTTTGGGTTTGAGTTTCAATAAATTGTGTTTGAGATTCAACTAGCTTGAATACCACATCTTCCATATTTGACTTTTTCTCTTCGGTTTGTTGTTGTGGTTTATATAAGCCAGGTCTTTGTTGATTGAAAGTGTTGTTTTGAGTTGGTTGGTTATTCGGACCTTGTTGGTTATACCAGTTATTTTCGGGTCCTTTTGGATTGTAAAGAATGTTTTGATTTCGATTTAAGTTTAGCCTTGGCGGTTGATAATTATTTTGATAATTATTTCCCGGCCTTTGGTTCATATAGGAAACATTCTCTCGTTGTTCCATCGTTGGTTCAATGTGACAATCTTTCAATAAGTGTGGTCCACCGCATAGCTCACAACTGATTCGTATTGCGTGAATATCTTTATTCATCTTTTCCATTCGTCTTTCGAAAGCATCTATTTTTGCTGAAACGGAATCAAAGTCATGGCTAGAATCGGCTCTAGCCGCTTTAGATGAACGAACAATATCTTTTTCTTGGTGCCACTCATGCGAGTGGGAGGCTGTGTTATCAATAATTTTGTAAGCTTCAGTTGCGGTTTTCTTCATAATGGAACCACCAGCTGTTATGTCGATGTCTTTTCGTGTAGCAACATTGACACATTGGTAGAATATTTGTACTATTTGGTAAGTGTCTAAACCGTGTTGAGGACATCCTCTCAACATCCTTCCGAATCTTGTCCACACCTCATATAATGTTTCATTTGGCTTTTGCGCGAACGTAACAATTTCTCCTTGAAGTCTCACGGCTTTGGATGCCGGAAAGAATCGTTTAAGAAATTTTTCAACTAAAACATCCCATGTGTCAATCGCCCCTTCAGGTAACGATTCTAACCAATCTTTGGCTTCTCCCTTTAAAGTCCAGGGAAACAACATGAGATAGATCTGCTCATCTTCCACTTCTCGGATTTTGAATAGTGTACAAATTCTTTTAAACGTACGAAGGTGTTCGTTAGGATCTTCATTCGGTGCACCACTGAATTGGCATTGGTTAGTTACCATGTGTAGAATTTGTCCTTTGATTTCATAATCTGGCGCATTAACTTCTGGCTTAATAATGGCGTGACCTTGGCCCGTGCGTGTGGCTCTCATTCGATCTTCCATACTTAGAGGTTCCGTTACTTCCATAATTGAATTTGTTGAATACGAATCACTAGAGGATTCTGATTTAATGGTTTGTGGCTCAGGAGGAATAATTAGTGGTTCAAGATCTTGGAATTGTCCTTGAATATGCTCCGGGTTCTTAATTGTGAAGTCGGGTTCAAAAGATGGATTATCGGAAATTTGAGTTGGAGTTCTTGTTCGACTAGATGACGATTCTAAAGAAAAATCAACGGCGACAATATTTGCTAGATGTCTTGATCGAGTTACAGGTGGTGAACGTATGACCGGCGGCGAACGTCTTGCTCGGTGCATTCACTGAATATCCTATTAGTTTTTAAAAAGGAAAGAAAAATTATAATAAGTCATCCAATTAATAGACTTTTCTGATTTTGCCCACGTTTCGAATAGCCAAAAGATGCAGCAGAGGGGCAGGATTCGTTTGGTCTCAATATAATTGAGTACTGTTTGGCTCCAATAACCCGGTCCACGTACAAATCCAACTATTACTACGAACCAGAAAATTTTGATGTCTATCAATTTAACCACTTAAAATAAATTTTCGTAATTTTAAGAAATTTAGAGAAGAAGTAGAAAAAATTCTAAGTCCTAAAAACTAGAATGGCGAGAAATAAGAGAGAAAAAGATTGCGCGTCGAAAAGTGTCGAAAAATGAAAAAGACGAAGAGTGGTTTGTAAACACGCGGTTAATTCAACCTTATAACTATCACTATCTTAAAATTAAAACTACAAATAGAGATCACTAATTGGAATTGTAATTGATACATAGGTAAAAGGCGTCGAAAAATAAAAATAAGAAAATAACTATGGCAAAACTAAACTTAATACTAAAAGTTGCGACTATAGTCTAAAAATCTAAAGGTAATAAAACTAAAAAAACATTTTTTTTTATAGACAAAATCTTAAAAAAAATATATTTTTTTTTTAATAATTTTTTTTTTTTTACGTTTTTTTTTATTTTTTTATTTTTTTTTACGTTTTTTTTTATTTGTTTTTTTTTTTTACGTTTTTTTTTTTTATTTTTTTTTTACGTTTTATTTTTTTTTTTACGTTTTTTTTTTACGTTTTTTTTTTTTTTTTTACAAACTTATATTTTCACAAATATAAATTAAAAATATAGCGTTTTAGCGGTCCCCGGCAGCGGCGCCAAAAACTTGATGTTATGCGAGGTGTATAAAAAATAGTTTATATTTTACTAGGAAATACTACAAAATATGACACAAGTTTTATTAATTTACGGATGGGATATACCTAAACCTTGCTACAACACTATAGGCAGTGTACCTAATCGTAGAGTAGTGTAGTTTTTAGTAAGTCCGGTTCGTTCCACAGGGAGCTGGTGATACTTACTATATTTTTAACTATATTTATATAAAATATATATAATTATATAAGTAGTAATATTATTATAAAAGGGGGGTTTTACCGTTTAATGACCGGTTTGTCGATTCTATATTTTAAGCGTAAAGATAAATGACGATAATTAAAGTGCGTAAAATAATAACAATAAATAAAATGACAGTAAATAAAATTGCGAGTATTAAAATGACAGTAAATAAAGATACGATGAGAAATACAATAAAAGAATTATGCTTATTTAAACTTCCGTAATCATGATGTTTGACGTGTTGATTTTAATTTATTACCATGGGTTAATTGTCCTTTGTCCTGGTTTATTTGATACGTCTATCTGGTTTTTGTCCATAATAGTCCATCGGTCATAAATATAAAGTGCGAGTATCCTCGTCAAATTACCCTTATACCCGAAGTCAAATATTCCAACTGATTAAGGATTTAAACTGTGACGCAGTTATCACTTCTATCAACAATTACACCAGTTATCACTGTATGTAATCTACCCCTGTTTTAATTAGTTTATGAATATTAATTCATCCACTTGATCAGAATGAATAATCAATTACCCAACCCAATTGATTAATTAAATGATTATAACAGATTCCATATGAACGTCACTAAATAGGACAACCATAATCATTATTAATTATTAGGTTAATTAATTTGAAGATAGGTTCGACAGACTCCAATGAGTTGTCACTCAATTAGACAATACCCCCCATCTATTAATAGTCAATAGTCCAATTTCCACAAGTGTCGGTCTTTTGCCCAAACCTTAATTATGGTACAAAGTTCAATAACCCCGTCTTAATATTTTAGCCTAACATCACGATTACTTCGGCTCAAATAAGCATAATAATAACTTAGTTACGAGACATTAAATTAAAAAGGAAAGATATAACTTACAGTGGGTATTAATATCGTAGTATTACACGGGCAGAGTCTTGACTTAAAACCCGTAAATCATTTGTTACAATACTAAACTAAATCATAATTATTAAAATTATAATTAAAATTATAATTATTTATTTATGTTATATGTTTACAGAGAAGGAAAAGAAAAAGATGTGTTTGAGTCCGTGCATAAACTGCCTTTTTATAGGCATTTGGCCAGATTTTTACTGCCATGCGACTCGCATGGGTTTATGCCTATTTGCCATGCGACTCGCATGGCCACGCTGGACAGCTCACATATCTTTTGTCTTCTTGTTCGTCGACATATTTATTAAATATATATAAAATATAAATAATTTTAATAATTATTTATATATTATATTATATTTATGTGCATAGTAGACTAGATATTTTTGGTCCATTGCGTCGGGCGTTTCTTCTTGGCTCGGGTCCCGGTTCCGGATTTTCGGACGTCCTTTCGTACTATTTTATATCGTGTACTTTGCGTTCCGCAACTTGTACTCTTGTCATTTTTAGACGTTCTTCATCAATAATTTGAACCTTTTTATTTGTATCTTGTATATTTGAGCTTTTTTTTTTTGGACCTTTGTGTCTTCAATTCGTCGTTTTCGCCTTTTGTCTTCGCACTTATTTAATATAAACGAATATCACTTGAAAATGGAACAATTGCAACTAAAATCTTGTCTTTCTTGGGGGATAATGGTATGAAATATATGTTCCTTTTTAGCCTTATCATGGTGGAATGTAAAAGGTTCCCTGGTAACGATGGTGTATATCTCAAGGTTATAATAAGGTTAGTCTGACTGAAAAGTCGAAGTTGACTTGCTGGAGCTGTGACAAAACTGGCTACTTTGAATAGGAGTCGCAAAGTTATTTTTGCTAATAAATGCCAAAGAATCTGACGCGGATACGTTGTTTAAACTTTTACTTTGGTTTCAAGAGTTTTTTTCGGGTACATAACTGTGGGTAACATGTGGTTGGATCATCATCTCGATTGCTCATCATTCGAAGTGTCTTCAGAAATTTTCAAAGGGTTTGAACACAGATTGTAATCGTTTACATACATTTGATGTTCTAACATAGTTTTGAAGTCAAAATATAGCTTGTGAAAGATGTAAGGATCTAAGAGTGATGATTTTGGTCATATCTCGAGTTGAATTTTGAGATTTCAAAATCGGAATATGTAATTAAATTTTGAATGAGTATGGTTGTTTTGATTTCTATAAAAGAATGTATATTGTTGTGAAAGTAGGGAGTATAATGGATAATTTGCTGAATCAGATTCGAAGAATGTAATATATTATTTGTGAATTTATATATCTCTCGGGTATTACCTACCCGTTAAAAAAAAATTTCACAATTAATATTTTGTACAAAAGAATTTTATTACAGTCTTTATGAAAATATATATATGTATATTTTATTCAGATGTAACATAGATTTAATGAGTTAATGTTAAATTAAACTCATTTGATTTACGGTTGAAACTAGAATTTAATAATCCCTAAAGGCTTTAAAAAGTACATAACTTTTACGCAGTATTTCTTTAATGACATTGAAATTATGAATCAATACTTCGTTATTTGTTGATGTATGATGTTCGGTTCGTGGAATTCTTGCGAATTTCGCAAAGTACGAATGATGTTATCTGAAAAGTTTCGGGTACATCGATGATGAAAGTGTAAAATCAAATATATACTTGATTTATTATGAATTGGAATTTGTTGAATTGCGACAGAGATTGTAGTTAACGCTGGTTAAGTTGCGGCCGAAGGACGTACATTATTGCATATTTGTAATATGAATTAACCGAGTAGTTAAGATTCACACACAATAGTTTAGCACGGAAAGATTTAATTCAAAATATATATATATATATATATATATATATATATATATATATATATATATATATATATATATATATATATATATATATATATATATATATACATATAATTTCTTGAGAGGGAATGAGTTAATTCTTCATAACTCGTTGATACAATATACACGTTATTGATTCGTAATGATGTCCACAGTGATTCTTGAACTGACGGAGTTTGTGATGTTATCGGTGTTGTTGATTCGGATGTTCACTGTACTGACGATGCTGGTAACTCTGACGGTACTGCTGATGCTGTTGGTAAAGCAAGTTTAGCTTGTTAATCACACATCATTTTTGTCAGGGTTTCTACTCTTCCTTCTATCATTTTTGGTTCGCTTAACTGATTTATGGTTAGGGCTAGATTAGATAATCTCTAAGACTTTAGAGATTACATAATCGCCGCAGAATGTTTCTCCAATGAAGTTATGAATTAATACTTCGTCAGTTATTGTTGTTGGTACTCCTTGGTATCTATGGTGCGTATGACGTTGATGCTCGTGGGACAGATTGTGAAGTTGAGGTTTACGACGCGGTTGTGGTTGGAGGTGGTAATGGTACTGTTGGCGTTGTTGATGGTGGTACTGGTTATGCTGCTGATGCTGCTGCTGGTGTTTGTAATCTCTGCACCATATTCTCCAAAGCCACTACCCGAGCGCGAAGCTCGTTGACTTCTTCTATTACACCGGGGTGACTGTCGGTTCGGTCGAGCGGATAAATAAAATCTAAAATTTGATGTAATATATAATCGTGACGAGATACTCTGGAAATGAGCGAGAACATGGTGTTTCGGACAGGTTCGCCGGTAAGTGCTTCAGGTTCTTCGTCAAGAGGGCAATGTGGTGGATGGAAGGGATCACCTTCTTCTTGTCTCCAATGATTGAGGAGGCTACGAACCCATCCCTAATTCATCCAGAATAGGTGATGACTGATTGGTTGATCTATTCCGGTCACACTGCTTTCGGAGCTTGAATGGGATTCCATTTCGGAATCTGAGTGACTTGAACTGATGACGAATTCCATTTCGTACGATTGGATAAAGGATTTTTTTTTTTTTGATATTAAATGATTTTAGCTAACGGATGGTATTCTAATTACATAGAATATATATATATATATATATATATATATATATATATATATATATATATATATATATAAGATTTCGTAGATTACAGAGGACTTTGCGGGATATGTCAGGCAAAGTTTAAAGTAACAGATACGATAAGATATGATTTAGCAGATATGCTAAGATATGAATTTTTGTCTATACACTATTCATGCAATCAATGCAGCAAGACGTGTCTTAGACTAAAAATGATAAGCAGGTAATTTCCTGAGGATGATAAGTAGTTAATTTTTGACACAAAATGATAAGCAAAACTTTTGACATGCAGACACGGTCGAAGTCCAGACTCACTAATGCATCCTATCAACTTATCAGTTAGACACACTAATGCAGACCTGGTTCGCTAAGACCACCGCTCTGATACCAACTGAAAGGACCCGTTCATATACATTATAAACGATTCACAATAGTTGATTATATTGCGAGGTATTTGACCTCTATATGATACATTTTACAAACATTGCATTCGTTTTTAAAAGACAATCTTTCTTTACATCGAAAATTGACAGGCATGCATATCATTTCATAATATCCACTATCCAACTATAAATTGATTTAATAATAATCTTTGATGAACTCAATGACTCGAATGCAACGTTCTTCGAAATATGCTATGAAAGACTCCAAGTAATATCTTTAAAATGAGCAAATGCACAGCGGAAGATTTCTTTAACACCTGAGAATAAACATGCTTTAAAGTGTCAATCAAAATGTTGGTGAGTTCATTAGTTTATCATAATCATTTATTTTCATCATTTTAATAGATCACAAGAATTTCATTTCCAGTTCTCATAAATATACGTCCCATGCATAGAGACAAAAATAATCATTCATATGGTGAACACCTGGTAACCGACATTAACTAGATACATATAAGAATATCCCCTATCATTCCGGGATCCTCCTTCGGACATGATATAAATTTCGAAGTACTAAAGCATCCGGTACTTTGGATGGGGTTTGTTAGGCCCAATAGATCTATCTTTAGGATTCGCGTCAATTAGGGTGTCTGTTCCCTAATTCTTAGATTACCAGACTTTAATAAAAAGGGGCATATTCGATTTCGATAATTCAACCATAGAATGTAGTTTCAATTACTTGTGTCTATTTCGTCAAACATTTATAAAAGCGCATGTATTCTCAGTCCCAAAAATATAAAGGGTAAAAAGGCAAATGAAACTCACCATACTGTATTTCGTAGTAAAAATACATATAACGTCATTGAACATGTGCAAGGTTGGCCTCGGATTCACGAACCTAAATTAATTATATATATTTATGTGTTGGTCAATATTTGTCTAACAAATTAGGTCAAGTCATAGTGTACCACAATCCTAATGCTCGAGACTAATATGCAAAAGTCAACAAAAGTAAATTTGACTCAAAATAATTTCCAAAAATCTATACATGATTAATATATAGTTTAAATATCGTTGTTTTATATTTTTAAATATTTTTAAAAGATTTATTAGAGTAAATAATATAATTTATTTATTAATAAATAAAATTTTATATTAAATTTATATAATAAAATATACTTATATATACTTATATATATATATATATATATATATATATATATATATATATATATATATATATATATATATATATATATATATATATATATATTAAGTAATAAAATTTATAGGGTTCATTTAATATCATAAAGATAATATGATAGGTATTATTAAAGTAAGTTATTACACGTAGTAAAATATGTTTGTATCACATATTTATTTGATAAAATAATATCTATAATGATAGTAAGTAAAAGTTGTATTATTTTGTAATAATAATTATTATTATAAAAATATCAATATTTATAATTACTAAGATGACATTAGATAAAACGATAATTCTAATTATGATAACTTTAATATTTACGATAATTTTTAATATTATCTTTAAAATAATAATTCTATTTAAAATAATAATAATAATGATATTTTATAGTAACAATGACATTTCTATTAAAATGATAATTTTTGTTAAAATGATAGTTTTAATACTAACGATACTTTTAATAATAATAGTAATGATAAAAATAATAAGAACGATAATTTTATCTAAATCAATATCTTATAACATTTTAATTTCATCATGATACTCTTACCCATTATTTCCTAATCGTTTCGTTTAATAGCTTTTAATCGTCTTTTATATCGTGTTCATAATAATGATAATAATAGTAATCAAAATAATTAGGTGTTACAAATATTTGTTTTAATTACACTAATATTAATAATGATAGTTACTATAACATTATTAACGATAATACTAATAATTATCTTAATGATAATATAGTAATAATAATAATAACAATAACAATAACCATTTTTAAATAATGATATATATATTAATAATGATAATAATAATAATAATAATAATACCAATAATAATAATAATAATAATTGGATAATAATAATAATACTAATTATAACTTTAACGATAATAACGATAGTAATAATAAAAAAAATAACAATTTTTAATGATAAATCTCTTTTATTGATAAAGATAATAATAATGATAATAATAAGATAAAACTAGAACGACGATAAAAACGACGATAATAATAATCATTTTTAATAAAAATATCGAAAATTCAATTGATTATAACTTCTAATCCGTTCATCGAAACCATTCGATATCTAAAGGAAAAGTTCTTAATTTTTCGCTAGCTTTCCAAGGACATGCATATCTTATACCTTATCTCAACCGCAAGTGTAACTAATTCAACATTCAACCTAACCTGTCTAAGGGCAATATCAAAAGTACAAGCATGCATAATCCTAAATACTCGAGCACTAGTCAGGGATACACTATTAGTATGTAAAAGTTAAATTATGAGTACTCACGTATCAATATTGAGATTCAATATTGCAGGAAAGGTACGTAGACGCAACGGAAATGATAAACACTATATTGACCTCACGAGCATACCCATGAACCATACTCAATCACCTCCATAGCTATAACCCATAATTTCCTTAATCCTATCCCACTCGAAAAACAATTTCGAAATCACTCGGACAGCACTCCGTCGTAATATTTTATGTATACTAATAATATCTTGAAATAATACGGAGTAAATATATATATGTAAATCGATTGAGAGAGTTTAGAGAAAAATATTTTCAAGTTTCTATGAAATAATGAAACCTATTGAATTCTATTTATAATAGATTTTTGAATTATTAAAGTGAATTATTAAAGTATGAATTATTAAAGTGAATTATTAAAGTATGAATTATTAAAGTGAATTATTAAAGTATGAATTATTAAAGTGAATTATTAAAGTATGAATTATTAAAGTGAATTATTAAAGTTAAAGTAAAGTAAAAATAAAGTAAAGGTAAAGTTTAAGTATAGTAAAAGTATAAAACTATGTACGTATAATACGCGTATAAATATATATAATATTAATTTAAATCGTTATATATATAAAATAAAATATAAATATCGTTATCTTTATCATACTAGTTAAGTAATGAGTTGTCAAAAGTGGTTCTAGATATTTATAAAAGTTATATAAGTTTTAATAATAAAGTTCTTTTTAAACTGAAAACGTTTTTGTACGTTTGAAACTAAATAGATCAATCGAGTCTTTATGAGATTCAATCTTCCACTATCCTTTGTCTAGTTCTCAATGATTGACAATTTGTTCTTATTTATAAATCACTTTACCATTTTCCGAATATTGTTAAAATGGAAAGATTTCTCAAATCAACGTGGGCCTTTCAACAGAGACTTGTAATCATAATTCAATATATCTGATAATTCAATCATTTGATCTTATCTTCTAATTCCATTGATAAACATTTTGAAACAGATACAATCATATAAAGTATTTAATCTAATATTTTGTTTACGTTTCAAGTTATAATATATATACACATATACATATATAATCATATTCGTTTAATGGTTCGTGAATCGTTGGAACTTGGTCGAGGTTGAATGAATGTATGAACATAGTTTAAAATTCTTGAAATTTAACTTAACAAATATTGCTTATCGTGTCGTAAACATATAAAGATTAAAGTTTAAATTTGGTTGGAAATTTCCGGGTTGTCACATCGTGTGCTCGTACAAGCCGCCGATCCTCGTATTGTCTTATTGTATGCTAGTTGGCAGTTAGCAAGTATTGTTGTTAGTATATAGCTTGTGTGTGGCTTAAGCTATATCTGTTAGATAGATTCCATTTACTTAGCGGTGCGCTAATCCCTCACATATTTACCCCTTGCAGGTTTAGGTACTGCTAGTTGGGATAGGTGCTGATGCAGAAGACATGTTTGACAACCCGACTCTGATGTGGACTTTTGTTTAAATCATGTTTTGTAATAACGTAACACCGTTGTGTAAACTTAAACATAATTACTCAGATTAATGTAATGACGTGACTTATAGTGTGTTTGTTAATAAAGTCTTCCGCTGTGTTAAAAAAAAAATGGCCGGTGTTACATAATTCATACATAAACAATGTTTTTGTAAGTTTTATACGATCAAGTTACTATAATTAAGTTACTTTTGTTTCATATAGTCATCCTGATTTAATACTTTAATTATTGCTGTTATATTTTTTAATTTATATTTTATATTATTTATATATTAATTAATATATTAACTAATAACAATAGTTCTAGTTAATAATACTCACACTTAGCGCTTTGGGAGCAGCTAGTGCCGTCAACAAATTCATCAGAAAGTACAGGGGTTGAATTGTAAATAGTTGATAGTTCAGAATCCTCGTGTAAATATTTTGCATTTAATTAGTGAAATGGTGTTGGAGTTTGTTAAGAATCCGTTGATTAGGATTTCAGTATATAAGCTTAGGTTTTCACTATGTAATAAATTAATTCAATTGAGTAATGAAATCAAGCAATTCATTCTTTGAAATCTGTTATTGTATCCTTTCTTAAAATTCTTACAAACCAATGGCCTCCTTCTTTGTCGCCTTACGGGTTTTAAAAGTTAATTTGAAGTTTCAACATTGTGAATTTGTGATACATACGGGTTGTACTTTTTTTTTCGCCCAAATTGGCGTGGTTTACCGTTGAAGTAGTTAAGCAGTTAGAATAAAAGAGTTAAGCCAAATGTTGCTGAATTGCAGTGACTGATTGAGGAGTTATGAGACGCAGCCACACATGACACACCTCCTATGATTAACCATATTTGATGCATGCACTCTTCCGGTTTACCTAACTATAACATAGTAGGTTAGTACTGTAATTGATTAGTAGCAGCCTTTTATTAGTTTCAGTATATTATTATGAAGCCCTAAGCTCTAATTCGTTCCTTTCTTCCAATTGATCCTGCTCTCAAATGCATGAAACCCTAGGTCTTCGAATCAGTCCAATTTGATTAGAAATTTGAATAGTACAAATATATTCATTCACATGAACTTTTGCTGATCAATTTGTGCTTTTACATTGTTGCGTTCGCTTTGTGTTCTAAAAAATGCTAATCGTTTGTGTATCTAAGCCTTCCTCCACTTTTGCTGAATGTGAACTTTTTTGAATTCAGAAGATCTACCAATCAATTTTCAAAACACGGTACGTATCTGTTTACATTCGTCTATTGTTTATTACGTCTTATGTCTTAATGTTTAGTTCATATTCATTCATTATTGGAGTAATTAGAGTATAAGAGTTGGTGTGTATAGTAGTTGACTTAATTTGACTTTTGACTTTTAGATGCTAAACTTGCTATTGTATCTGTACTGATTGATATAGTGTACGCAAAATGGGAAGATGAATTTCATATTTGAATGTGTAATCAGCTTGTAATCCTAACACCCCATGTAAGTTCTATCAAACACTAACAATCCACCTTATTGTCCAGACTACGGGCGTATGAAGCAATCAGCTTAAGTTTCTGGTTATTAAGGTTGCACAAGAAAACACAAAAAGCACAACCACCTACCCCAACCTAGATACAACCAAAAATAAAGCTACTACACTACCTAAGCTCCCTTCAAAAGGAGAACCAACCACAATTTAGGGCCTTTGGTATAGCACTATGCAAGGAGGCCACCAACTAGGAGGTTGGGATTTCATGCCTCATTGGATGCAATATAAATATGTGTATGGGGTTGGTGCTACATATGCCTTTTTATATATAAAAAAAAAGTCATATCGGATTATACAGTCTGCACAGTCTAACCACCAAAATAAAACATATACAGTAATATACTCCGCATATTCAATATTTTTACTGTTGCAGTGTATTATACAGTCCTAGTCGAGATTTATATTCTACTTTCTCAAATGGAAGGAACAAGTGAATTTGTTGATTTTGATCTACACATAACATCGTTAAGATGCTTTCTAATGGACACTTGTTGTAGACATTGAATTCTTTCCTCTGCATCACCTTTTAAAGAGGCGCAAAAAAAAAAAGTTAGACCAATATACCTAATTAAAGCAAAAACTTTTCCCATACACACTTAAGTGTGATATGCATGATGAGATTAATTAGAAGCTGGGGAATTTACCTTAAATGATTGTTTGCTTAAGATAAAGACGCCACTCATCAACATATGCCGTTCAATTCATTCTTGCTTAATGTATAGTCACCGATCGATTTGAAGCCCCAAGCCCATTGATCATGAATCCTAAAAAAAAACCTTCAAATCAGTTAAATTCGTTTAGAAATTTAGATAGCCCAAGTATATTCATTTAGTGAACTTTTGCTGATCTATTTGTGTTTTTCACATTGTTGCATCCTATTCGGGTTCTTCAAAATGCTAATCGGTGTATCTAAGTCTTCGGTATGTATCTGTTAATCATCATCTGTTGATTAATGTGTCCTATTTTTATAGTGTCTATCCAGTATTAACTTGAAGAAAATAATAGTTAGTGCTTAGTAGTTGACTTGATTTGAATTTTGACTTGTAGATGCTAAACATGCTATTGTATCTTTACTGATTGATATAATGTGCGCAAAAGTTGAAACTATGATTTTAATTTTTGAATGTGTAAGCAGTTTGTAATCCTAACACCCAAGAAGGTATTGAATTTTTGTGTAAAAATCATTCCTGCTTCATCTAAATATGTAAGATCTATCAAACAGTACAAATATATCTTTTCAGCACATCCATTGGCCACATAGATATTTTCTTCTAACTATATATAAGTTAAGGTGAAGTTATAATGCTAACAATCCACCTTATTGTCCCGAGTACGGGTTATTTAGGTTCTACAAGAAAACAGAGAAGCACAACCACCTGCCTTAACACAGATAGTATATGATACTTAAGCCAGCAGGTGCACTTGTTCTTGCTATTCAATTTAGGTAGAAAATCAGTCCCTATGTTGACTGTCACATTATTACTACTAAATAGTATTTAATATTAAATATTACTAAGCGAAAAAGTAAAAATAAACAAATATGCATTTTTTGTTTTGTTTCATTGGTGAGATTGTGCAGCAGGTCCTTCCAGGCAGGCCTCCATGTGTTATGATTTTGGTTACCGAGTCTAATTTCTCAGTCATACAATCTGGTTTGCGGTTTTCTTTTTTATTTTTTTATTTTTGAAAGGGGAGCTTAGTTAGCATAAGTAGTAGCTTGTTGTATGTAAGTTTGTGCAGGTGGTTGTGCTTCTACAGTGAAGCTATCCAATTTTCGCGTATGGTTAATTGGTTATGAAGGTTTTTATTTGGAGAATCAGGATTAGTTTTAGTATCTTCACAAGATAGTCTAGTGGTTGGCATCCTGTTATTCTTACAAGAGGCATGATATTCAAACTTCGCTAGTCGCATATCCTGGTCAGAGAGAGGGTCAGAAACGGTCACGTGCGATAACATGGTAAGGCCACATGCTTTTGAGATAAATTTGCCGCCCTCCCCTGTAACCTAAATAAGGAAAAAAGCCTCCTTTGAATTTAAATAATTAAAGACAGACTTGTAAGGCCTAATTTGAATTTAAAACACTAATATGAAGTTACACCCTTATATTTTGTCTTTCAATCCACTTTCCTTTGATAGTGAAATGTAAAATGTATTATTTATAGCCGGCCATTAGATTGTATTCTAGGGAAGTTACTGTGAATGTAGATTATAGGGAAGTTTCACTCTTATTTGTCTTCCACTTATCCTTTCAATAACGTTACATCAATCTATTTTCACTGAAATTCCTGTGAAATTTCTGGTCGTATACGTACGCACACGTAATCATGCTTGTTTCCTATATTATGAACACTTAGTATCTTCATACACATTACTGTCTATAGCCACACAAAAATTTCAATATGGCCCCTTCACATTACTATTCATCTACTAGTGATTGTTACGATATCTTGAAAACTCTACTTCCTAAAGGATTTTCTCTTAACACAACCAATTATCATCTAATTGGGTCCTCTACAAATATAACCTATGAAGCTGCTAACTTCTTGGTACAATTATGCGGGAAAGTAGATGGTATTGAAGCTGCTGATAAGTATAGCAGACCTATGGTGTGGATTGGGCTCTACATTGCAGCAGCATCACTTTATTGCACAGCTGCAATGGCAGCTGATTTTTTGCACGGTGTCCATAATGAAAATTTATGGCTTCCATGTAATTATTTTTCTGTAAACGCCGCTTCTATTACAATGATATCTGTCGCAATGAAACTGACATTGGATATGACTACTCGGATGCCTGGTATATACGATCAAGAAGCCAAGTTACTAAGTTTGGCTTTCATGTGCACAATTATGGCTAACTCAATGCCTTCTCTGGCATCTATGAGCAGCAAATCACTTGTTGCGAATGTCATAGGTTTGATCATTCTTGTTATTACCATAATTGTGAATCTTTGCATTGAGATTACGACTGGTATTATCAGTCATGATTACACCATGACGTACATCCTAATTTTGACTATGATGCTATGCTTACTAATATTAACAATTTCTTCTGCTATAACCATTCCAACCTGTAAGAAGATTTTAGAATTCAAGTATCAGGCTTTTAAGAACTCTACTTTAAATAATCAACACCCACAACAAAATAGTCTTGATCAACTAAGACTCTATGTTACGAGATATTGGGTAATGATTCAAACCGGTAACCCTCAGTTTGTTATAGCTATTAATCCTTTATCTTTAGCTTCTAATATAATTAGTATAATCAACATTTTTATTCTGGTGGCCTGCGGACTCTTATATCATTATAGATCTTTAAGTTTCGGGTCAGACTACAAGGGTTCAACATTTGCCATATTTGCAACACAGCTCACTGGGATTGCAGTGGGTAACTCGGCCCTATTCGTTAGATTTCTACTTCTTACATCGATTAGTAACATTGTGATGGACTTCAAGGTAGAGAAGTACTGGACCCAGAAGTTGCATGAGTGGAAAGAACATCAAATACTAATTCTATCAGGTAGCCGTATATCAAAAAAACTTGTTCATAACTTTAAAAACATCATTCTAAGCATTTGCATTGAATTTCAAAAGTTAATTGTTGTATCCTGCAAAATAATACGAGAGATCATGGATATCATAGCCATTCGTGGGTACTTTTTGCATCCTTGGAAGTCATTGATGACAATGTTGGGTATACTTTTTGAGATCATGGTATCCCCTATATTTTATTATTATTACTATTATTATTATTATTATTATTTTTATTATTGTTTTTTATTTATCTTTGTATGTTTTAATTTATTTTTTAATTTCTATTTTCTAGCTAAAAAAGTCTTTTTTTAGCCGGAGGTCCTCACGGAAGCAATCTCTCTACCCTGGAGTAGAGAGGGGGATGAATTTCCTTTACCGTGGGTGGAGAATTCGCTCGACTCGTGGTAACAGAAACGACTTCTCTTCTAGTTTAGGGTAGAGGAAGGATTGTCTACACCTTACCTCCCCCATACCTCGCAGGCGCGGGATTGGGTATTGTTGTTGTTGTTGTTGTTGTTGTAGTGACGATATGAGTGAAGGCCTTCGTAATTATGTTTTGCAAATTGAAGACCAGAGGAGTCTTACTGAGTTCACACTAAAAAACTTTTCCATCTCAATGAATCGCTTAATCAGGAATGCTGAGAAGGAGCAACATAACAATTTCTTGACGCTTCTTGAAAATCCTAATGGATACAGGGGAGTAGAGAATTTTGACACGGATCAAGTTCAACCTCTTCTTTCTATTGAACTTTCTAACAATTGGAGCTTGCCATTAGTAACTTTGTCGTGTATTGCCATTTCTCTCCCAAATATTCATAAGGGTATATCCAACACCTTGTTCAAAAGTGTCGGTGAAGGTCTTTATTACACATGTCTCGTTGAAGAAAGCCTCAACAGTGCAAGTGAATATGGAAATATTCATAAGGCAGCTATTAATTTGTGGCAAGAAGTCGAAGACGACTGTAAGTGGTTAGCGAATAGCTTAAAAAGAAGTGCTTATTATGGAAAAACACCAGTCGAGATTCTAAAACAGTTTGCTGATAAAGCTAAAGATATTGTGATGGATATCACAAGAAACACCGACGACACAGAGCAAGTAGAGAACTTTCCTATTAAGTTAATTGCTGCAAATTCGATGTATCGTATTGCACGGACAATCTTGATTAAACACGATAGGGAGCCGATTAGAGAAGAGGAGTTATTTAAACTATTATATGGTATGATTGGAGACATAATGTTTGCTTGTTTCAGCAACATACCACAAGTCATTAAGATGAAATGCAATGAAAGTGTCATAGAAAAACGGGTAGCGAGTGTTGAGGTTGCAGCCAAGCTTCTTGGTAGGTCTACTGAGATTATAAAAAGACTTGAAGCTCTTGATCTACCAAACATGGATCCTGATAAAATGGCATTTATCGATGAATGGCGCCTACATTTGAAGCAATCAATCCCATAGAACTCATAATCTTTGAGTTGTAGTAGACTTCATTTCTTTTGTATCCTACTTAATGCATGTTTAGACTACTTAATAATTCATACATAAAAACAATGTTTTTCTAAGTTTTATACGATCAAGTTCCTATAATTAAGTTACTTTTGTTTCATATAGTCATCCTGGTTTAATACTTTAATTATTGCTGTTATATTTTCTCATTTATATTTTATATTATTTAT
Source organism: Rutidosis leptorrhynchoides (assembly GCF_046630445.1). Lineage (NCBI taxonomy): Eukaryota > Viridiplantae > Streptophyta > Magnoliopsida > Asterales > Asteraceae > Rutidosis > Rutidosis leptorrhynchoides. Next base: position 401,609,979 of record NC_092337.1, on the reverse strand, counting down.
ATATTAATTTAATTAATATATTATCTAACAATAGTTCTAGTTAATACTCACACTTAGCGCTTTCGGAGCAGCTATTGCAGATTTGCAGTCAACAAAGTTCATCAGAAAGTACAGGGGTTGAATTGTAAATATTTGATAGTTCAGGATCCTCGTGTAAATATTTTGCCTTTTTTTTTTTTTTTTTTTTTTTTTTTTTTTTTTGAAAAGCATAAATATTTTGCATTTAATTAGTGAAATGGTGTTGGAGTTTGTTAAGAATCCATTGATTAGGATTTCTGTATAAGCTTAGGTTTTCCCTTTGTAATAAATTAATTTTTAAAACTCGGTATGTGTCTGTTTATCATGTCTTTATGTCTTAATTTTTAGTTTATATTCATTCATTATTGGAGTAATTATTAACTTGAAGAGTATAACAGTTAGTGTTTAGAGTAGTTGACTTGCTTTGACTTTTGACTTCTAGATGCTAACTTGCTATTGTATCTGTACTGATTGATTTAGTGTATGCAAAATTAACATATGATTTTCATTTTTGAATGTGTAAGCAGTTTGTAACCCTAACACCCCATGGAAGTTTTATAAAACACTACAAATTCAGCTTTGAAGCACATCCAAAGGCCCCCTAGATTTGATCTCCTAACTATATAAGTTAAGGTAAATTTAGAAAATTAACAATCAACCTTATTATCCAGACTATGGGCGTATGAAGCAATCAGCTTACGTTGCTAGTTATCAAGGTTGTACAAGAAAACACAAAAGCACAACCACCTGCCCCAACCCAGATACAACCAAAAATAAAGCTACTACGCTACCTACGCTTCCTTCAATAGGAAAACCAACCACAATCAGAAATTTACAACTAAAATTTAGACATTGGTAACCGAACTCAAAGCACATTGGATGCTTAGCATAGGGCCTTTGGTCTGGCACTATGCAAGGAGTCCACTAACTGGGAGGTTGTGATTTCATGCCTCATTGGATGCAAGATAAATATGTGTATGGGGTTGGTGCTATATATGCCTTTTTATAGAAAAAAAACCGTATTGGATTATACTGTCTGCACAGTCTAACCACCAAAATAAAACATATACAGTAATATACTCCACATATTCAACATTTTTACTGTTGCAGAAGATTATACAGTCCTTGTTGAGATTGATATTCTACTTACTCATATGGAAGAAAAAAGTGAATATGCTGATTTTCATCTTCACATAACGTCGTTAAGATGCTTTATATTGGACAATCTTTGTAGCTATTGAATTCTTTCCTCTGCATCACCTTTCAAAAAGATAAAAAATAAAATTTTAGACCAATCATATCTCACTTAAAGCAAGAAAGTTTCTCCATGCACACTCAAGTGTGATATACGTAATGAGATTAATAAGAAGCTGGAAAATTTACCTTACGGGGTTATTTGCTTTAGATAAAGACGCCACTCATCAACATATGCCATTCGATCAGGATCCATGATTGGTAGTTCACATGTCTCTAGTCTTTCTATAATCTTTGTAGTCTTACTAAGAAGCTTAGCTGCAACCTTAACACTTGCTTCTCGTTTCTCTATCACACTTTCATGGCATTTCATCGTTATGACTTTCGGTATGTTAGTGAAACAAGCAGACAATATGTCTGCAATCATGCCATTTAAAAGGTCAAGCAACTGCTCTTCACTAACCGGTTCCATGTTGGTTTCATCTCTAAGCAAGATTGTTCGTGCAAGTCGGTACATCGAGTTTGCTACAATCAACTTCTTAGGAGTGTTTTCCACCAATTCATTATCGATACTTCCCTTCATCTCTATCACAGTTTCTTCACCCTTCTCAGCAAACCATTTAAGAATCTCAGTTGCTGTTTTCCCCTTGAAAGCATCTTTGTTAAAGTATACTTCAACCACTTGCAACTGTTTTCAACCTCAAGCCACAAACTCATGGCAGCCTTTTGAATGTTAACATATTCTCTATTACCATTGAGGCTCTCTTCAACAAGATAGGCACACAATAGACCTTCTCCAACACCTCTGACTAAGCTTTCAACTCTGTTCTTTTGTATATTGGGGAGAGCAATAGCGATGCATGTTAACGTTGCTATTGGTAAGCTCCAACCGTTTACAAGTTCAACAGGAAGCAGAGATCGAACATGATCGCTATCAAAGATCTCCAAACCATTGAATCCAGTTGATTTCTCAAGAAGCTTTAAAAGATTGCCATTTTGCTCCTTTTCAGCCTTAGAGACGAAGAAATTTGTAGAATTTATAATTCCCTTCAGTATGTTATCAGCAAGCTCCATGTCATCGTTAATTTGTAACACGTATTTGCTAAGTTCTCCATCTGTATAATCAGTTGTTGAAATGATAGGTGGACTAACCAACTAATCTTTTAATGATTTCCAGCAGTGGACATAAAACCTTAGAATGACTATGTGGATAAGCCATATCAGTTTACACAATATAACAGTTATTGTTTGAAATTTGATGCAAAGGGTTAGAATGATATTCTTCAATTTATAGATGAAAGTTCTTGATCTTCGACTGCTAGACAGAAAAAGTACACGAATTTGTTTCCACTCGTACAATTGTTGGGTCCAGTATTTCTCTACTTTAAAAACCATCATATGATTCCTATTCCATTTAACGATCAGCTTAAAGTTCAAGGCTGAAAAACATCTAGATATCGGTGCGATTGAACCTACCAAAATCCCAATCGACTGTGTTATGAGAATGAAAAGTACTGAATTCTTGTACGGTGATGCAGATACTTTATATTCATTTTCCAAATGTTTTACATGCCAAATTTCGAACACCACAAGTAAGTTGTAAAGTAAAACAATTGCACTAATTACTCCCGAAACAGTTGATAATGGATTAGTAGCCATCACAAACTGAGGGCTACCAGTTTCCGCCATAACCCAATACCTAGTCACATAATGTCTTAGTTTCTCAACTATAGACATGTGGGTACGTTCTAAATGTTGATCAGTTAAAGATGCTTTATTTGCGGCCTGGTGTTTAATTTCTAATATTTCCTTTGAGGTTGGAATTGTTAGAGATGAAGAAATTGTTATCATCAGTAATACGAACATCATTCCCACGTAGATATAAGCAACCATAACACAGTTTAAGTTGGTTATATATTTATTATTGTAGTCGAGATGCGTATCACTAATAACACTAGTAGTTATTTGAATGATAGTATTCACAATAATGGTAATAACCAAAATAGACAAACCTATGCACTACAATTAGAGACGACACATTTAGGGACGACATCACGTCGTCCCCAAAAGAAAGGAAAACGACAAAAAATGTCCCAGCTTTTTCTGAGACGTTTGACCAGTTTTTTTAGGACGACATTTAGGGACGACATGTCGTCTCCAAAGAAATTATCTTTTTTTATTTATTTTATTTGGTCAAAAACTGGCTCCAAAAAGTGAAAAAAATCCCGCAAAATGTTTAGGGACGACATGTCGTCCCTAAAAGTCGTCCCAAGAAAAAAATTATTATTTAATTGTTTTTTGGTGCAGAAATATTTGGCTCCAAGAGTGAGAAAATTTCGCGCCGTTTTTTTGGGGACGACATGTCGTCCCGAAAACTTTTATTGGGGACGACACTGAACTAGCGTTCCAATCGCATTTCTCTCTATTTAATTTTCGAAGATGAAGAAATGTATTTTAATTTCCGTCAGCTAAACTATTAAGTTTAGTTAAGTTTGGTATTATTAGTATTGTTTTTATGTTGTATCGTTTGTGTTATTGTCATTTTCTAGTTTTCAAGTATTAATTGTATCGTTTTATAAGCTATGTTGAATGAAATTGTTATTTTATGTTTTCAATTTACTATAGTTAACAATGGACAAACGACAAACATTCAATCGAATATTATACAAGTATTGTGAATTAAAACACTCTAAACAACAAACATTAAATAAAGGTCATACAATGTTACTGAATTAAACACACACTTCAACGAAAATTATCAAATGTAATGATGAAATGTAATGATGGAATGTAATGGTGGAATGTAAGGATGAAATGTAATGATGGAATGTGACGTTGATATGTGACGTTGATATGTGACGGTGGAATGTGGTGGTGCTATGTGACGGTGGATGTGGTGGTTATATGTGATGGTGGAATGTAATGCTGATATGTGACGGTGGAATGTGGTGGTGATATGTGATGGTAGAATGTAACGTTTGTAGCGACCCGAAAAAATCGTCATTGACGGCGCCGTCTAATTAGGTCTCGTTACGTGGTCATAAGTCTTTAAAACAACGTTTGACCAAAAGTATGTCGCATTCATTTCAAAAGTAGAGATGTTTCAAGGTTTACAAAGTAGTTCGACAACTAGTTACGTTACAAAGTTTAAAGTACAATTGAAACATATGCGACACAATTTAAAAGTAGCCAAAAGACGCTCCACGTATACATATATACTCGACATCCAAGCAAGTATCAAAAGTAATGAGCGGAAGCATGTATCACAAAATGTTCAAGGACCTGAGAAAACATATAAATCTGTCAACGAAAACGTTGGTGAAATCATAGGTTTAAGTAAGTAAATACAAGTGAACCACAAGATTTGTAACATTGATATAATAGTAATACATTCCAAAAGTTAATATTCACGAGCACCCAATTATCAATGCTTAACATTCCTTCCATAGAACCCCATCACAATAGTGTTAGAACATACACTGTTTCTCGAAAATATATTTCATTCGTAGACGGTAGCGAACCGCCTGAATGAGGGTTTGTCAAACCCATATGGATCCATACAACATAAGTTATCGCTTACACCCGGCAAGTGTAACTAATGATAATCGAATTGAGGATTTTGTTCTAAAGTTGTATGTAGAATGTTTGTTTTCCTGTACTTGTGTTCACTTAGTTAAAAAGTAACGTTTATGTTTTCTCATCCCAAATGTAAGTTCAAAAGAGTAAAAGTGGGACTATGATCTCACCTTGAGTGCACGTATGTAAAAGTACTTCAACAAGTAAACATGTGGAAGAACGAATGCTAGTCTTGACCTAAACAAATAGGTTTGTATCAATAACGATAAACACGGTCGGTCAAAGTGTTCAATTAGTCCTATGGCTCGTTATGACTCGATTACTATAGCATGTGAGTCAAATTGTCACGTTTCATGCAAGATACAAGTATAAAAGTAATGGTGGAATGTGACGTTGATATGTGACGGTGGAATACGACGTTGATATGTGACGGTGGAATTAATATGTGATAGTGGAATGTGGTGGTGATATGTGATGGTGGAATGTAACATTGATACGTGATGGTGGAATGTGACGGTGGAATGTAACAGCGAAAAGTAATGGTGGAATGTGACGTTGATACGTGATGGTGGAATGTGATGGTGTGATGTGACATATATATGTGTTGGTGGAATGTGACATTGATATGTGATGGTGGAATTTAATGGCAAAATGTAACGGTGGAATGTGACGTTGATATGTAATGGTGGAATGTAACGGCAAAATGTAACGGTGGAATGTGACATTGATATGTGATGGTAGACTGTGACGTTGAAATGTAACGGTGGAATGTGGTGGTGATTTGTAACGGTGGACTGTGACGTTGATATGTGATCATAGAGTGTAGTGGTCATTTGTAACGGTGGAATGTGACGTTGAGATGTGACGGTGGAATGTGCACTGTAATGGCGAAATATAACAGTGGAAATGTGACGTCAATATGTGACGGTGGAATGCGACGTTGATATGTGATCGTGGAGTGCGGTAGTGATCGTGGAATGCGACGTTGATATATTGATATAAATGATATATATATATATATATATATATATATATATATATATATATATATATATATATATATATATATATATATATATATATATATATATATATATATATATATATATATATATATATATATATAATTAAATATAAAATTTATTTTAAAGAATATATCTTTATAAGCATAAGCAGATATATAATTAAATATTAATTTTACATAAATAAATATTTATATAAGTAAATATAAATAAGTATTTATATAAATAAATATTAATTATAAATATTTATATAATTAAATATAAATATTTATATAATTAAATATAAATAAATATTGTATATAAGTAAATATAAATAAATATTTATTTTATACAATATTTAAAAGTAAATTTAATAATTAAAATAAGTTATAATTAAAATTTATATAAGTAAATAAAATAAATAGAGTTTTTAAATAAAGGTAAATAATTATTTGAAAATTTCACGAAATTTCTGGCGCTAGATCAATTTTCATTTCCCTCCAGATACATTAGGGACGACATGTCGTCCCTAATTGTCGTCCCTAAAGAAAAAAGACAGCAGTATACTCCAGATCCACCATTTTATTTAGTCACTTTACCAAAAATAAATCCTCCGATACCTCTGGCGATTTTGAGCTATTTCTAGCGATTTAAAGCTATTTCACACCAAATCCAACCTAATCTTCACTCCTAAAACACTAACAAAGGTATGTTCTTCATTTATATTTTGAAAATTAAAGTTTGGTGCATTGAGTTATATATATTAAATCCTAATATTGGGGTTATTTTTGGAAGATTGTTGTGTGTGATTATGTTTATACTTATGATTTTCATGCTTAGTTTGTTATTTTGCTTATGTTTGTTGATTCCTTGATTATATTTGGTCCTTAAATCCGAATTTTATTAGTAAAGTGATAGGTTTGGTGATGAAAGTGTCAAGAACATTTTTCATTATATATTAATTCCGAATTAATATTTTTTTTTTTTGATTTATAGTTAAATAAACTCTGAAAATTATATATAATTTAAAGAATAATTAATAGCTAAGTAACAGTTGATGATAAATTTTGTTAATGTATTTTTTGTTACTGTAACGCTACTTTTATTTTCTAAATTTGAGATACTGTATTGGAAACATTTTGTAAAGAGTGAAGGACCGAGGATTGCATTCATCCGGTACTAACGTGTACAGAAACTACAAATTAGCAGTAAAATGGTAAGTTACTCTTTCTCTCGGCTACACTTTTAGCACACCTCTTTAACACTAAATGACTAGACTTTTGTTGTTTTTTTTTTCTCTGTGTTTGTAATATTCAACAGGCATTATGGAAGTAATTCGATCAACTTAATACTTGCAAGTGGAACAAGTAAGAAATGTTACTTTCAAACACAATTCATTTCAACTGACATTGTTATTGTGTTGCAACTAATTTATGGTTTAAATGGTTAGTTTATGTTCAATACATGCTTATCAAACTCAGGTTTTGTAGATTATTAACAAAGACCTGTTGAAATGGCGTGGTGTTGGTTTTGTATTGCTTGGATTCTGTATTGCTTTATGATTGACCATTAGAAAAAAATTATTCATCACTTGTGTATCATGTAAAGTGGCAACCATTTGTGTATACTCTATAAGCATTGTTACAAAACTAGATGGAACTAACTTGAAAACTAATGGAAGTGTATATAAATTTCATATTAAATGCATTCATTATCACTGTATAATTAAAGTGTGTAGGAAAAGGTTTAGGTTCTTATATCAGTTCCCTTAATTTTATGATATTTGTTTGATTTAAAGTATAGATTCATGTTTGATGTGGTTCGTGTTCGTGTGTGTGGATTTAGTTTTGAAGCTTCGGGTTCGGGTGACCGTGAAATTCATGATGAGGGTAACATCGACTCCGTTGAAGATGATGACGGTGAAGATGATGACGATGATTATGAAGATGAAGATCAAGATGATGCGGGTGAAGAAGAAAATGATGGGTAAGTATGCAGTTTGACTTGTTTGCTACTTGGATAATGTTTAATGTTATAGTTGTAAACTCGAATTTGTTATTTTGGATTTATTAACTTTTTAGATTTGTAACTTTTGGATTTGTAAACTCCGTTGTAAACTTTTAATGTTATGGTTATGGTTGTGTTTATGTTATGGTTGGTTATTTTGTTGCGCGTACAGCAGGTTTAGATTATATTGAGTTGGCCCGTTTTACGGATGGTACGTACAGCAGAATTAAATCTGCAAAAATACTTCCAGTACCTTTTAGGGACGATACGTACAGCAGAATTAAATCTGCAAAAATACTTCCAGTACCTTTTAGGGACGACATGTCGTCCCTAAAGGTCGTCCCCGTCATATTTTCGCATTTTATTTAATAAATAAATATTTATATCATTATTTTATTATTATTTCTTTAGAGACGACATGTTGTCTCTAAAAGTCGTCTGGAATTGACCCATTCGTTTGACAACATAAAGTCAAAGTGGGGCCCACTGTCGTCTCTAAAGAAATTGTTGTCGTTGCGAAAGAGTTTTAGCGACAGAGTATGCGGGACGACATAATAGGGACGACATGTCGTCCCTAAAGACCTTTAGGGACGACATGTCGTCTCTAATTCCAGTTTAATGTCGTCCCTAAATGTCCGATTTCTTGTAGTGATGACATTTGCAACAAGTGTCTTGTTGTCCATAGACGCCAACGAAGGCATTAAGTTAGCCATCATCGTGCACATGAAAGCCAAACTTCCTAACTTGGTTGCTTGGTCCATGTACCTTGGCATCTCACTACTTAGATCCACAGGCAGTTTCATGGCGACGGTTATCACTGTGATAGATGCAGCATTGAGCGAGAAATATTTACTTGGAAACCAAAATTTTTTATTTCGGAAACCATGTAACAAATCAGCTGCCATAGCAAAGATGCAAAGTAATGAAGCTATTGCGATGTACATACCGATCCATACCATAGGTTCGCTGTACTTGTTATTGTCTTCCATATCCCATACCACCTCAAATGAAATAAACAACTGGTCTACGTCTTGCATGGTGATGTTTCCAGGGCATTCATTATGATGATTTTCACATAGATCGCGTAGTTTATTAACAGCAGGGAAACATCCATAGGATGCATAATCTAACGAACTCATGTTGGGAATTTTTGTTAGGGATAAAGAAATATTTGTTAGATAGAGTAATAAATAGATGGAAGATATATAAACTGTTTGTACCATTTGATTTCAATAATGTTGAATGAAGCTTCCCGTCACTGAAAGCCAACGAAAGTAGAAAGAAATACAAAAAATATATATGAAAGATAACAAAATAGATGAAAACTACGCCCACTGATGTTTACTTTCTGGACTATAGAGTTTGACCAAGCAATTAAGCAAATTAACAAATAGAGTGATCAATTGATTGAAATTTTGAATTAACTTATCAATTTCTGGATGAATAGACAAAAGTGAGAAGTGTTTTTTTTTCTCCATTTAATAGAAAAGCAACATAATATGTGTAAGGATATTAGGACCCAAAACAACGCAAGTGATTCAACAAGATCACTCACCGATAGTAATTCTACAAGATTACTAACCCACTTAATGAACGAAAGATTATAAATGCAAGAAATGTAAATCGACACAAGAGATAACGTGGTTATATGCAATCGTTGTGATTGCTTTAGTCCACGGACCAACTAGAGAATGTATTTACTGAATATTTGTGGTGTGTTTACAATGAGTTACAAGAGGGTCTATTTATAGAATGATTTAAGGAGTAAGCTAAAAACAATTCCTTGAAGCTTCATGTGAGTTTTCTGACAGCTTCATGGAGGCTACATGTGAGTTTCCTGACAGCTTCGTGGAAGCTACATGTGAATTTTCTCACAACTTCGTGGAAGCTACATGTGAGTTTCCTAACAACTTCGTAGAAGCTACATGTGAGTTTCCTAACAACTTCGTGGAAGCTTCGTGTGAGTTTCCTGGAATCTTCCCTCTAATTGTTTAAAGTTCTCCATATCTCCAACAATCTCCCACTTGGAGACTTTGAACAAACCTAACCTTCGTCAACCCAAAATATCAACGATCTAACCAAGAACGTTAAACCACCATTATACCGCCAAACTCCATTTGGGACACGCACACTCAACACATGCTTCGGATGAGCAGACTTTCGATACAAGGTCTTCAACACTACTTTTTAGAATTGAAACATTAACTCTCTAATTCTCTAGTTGGGGTCTTCTCTCATCAATTCATTAGAAGACCAATTGAGGTAATGCAAAACCTCAATTTCTCTGTCGTAACAACCTTAGTAAACATATCAGCAGGATTCTTCGTACCAAGGATTTTCTCCAATAATAAAGTACCATCATTTATATGTTGTCGAATAAAATGATACCTTATATTGATGTGTTTCGTACGACTATGAAACACCGGATTCTTCCCAAGATGAACCGCACTTTGATTATCACAATTCAAGACGCAATAGTCTTGTCTTTTACCCAACTCACCTAAGAAGTTTTTCAACCAAACAAGCTCTTTAGAAGCTTCTGCAATAGCCATATATTCGGCTTCGGTGGTTGATAAAGCAACACTCTTTTGTAGTCGAGACATCCAACTAACCGCCGTCTTCCCTATTGTGAAAACATAACCCGTAGTGCTTTTCCCCGAATCGTCACATCCACCCAAATTAGCATCCGCATAACCTCTAAGTATGACATTTCTTTTAGAGAAGCACAATCCCATATTAGAAGTACCTTTCAAATAACGAAGTAACCATTTAACCGCTTCCCAATGCTCTTTCCCCGGATTAGACATATAACGACTTACAACTCCCACTGCGTGAGCAATATCGGGTCTTGTACAAACCATGGCATACATAACACTACCCACGGCCGATGCATATGGAACCTTTTCCATCTCCATTTTGTCTTCTTCCGTTTTAGGTGATTGACTTTTCAATAGCTTTATCGTGCTACCCAAAGGCATAGAACGAGCCTTTGAATTTTCCATGTTAAACCTCTCTACAACTTTCTCAATATATTTGGATTGAGACAAGTATAGAGTACCCTTCACACGATAACGCACAATACTCATGCCAAGTATTTGCCTAGCACCACCAAGATCTTTCATCTCGAACTCATGGGAAAGTAATCCCTTCAACTTGTTGATTTCGGACATGTTGGAACCTGCAAGTAACATGTCATCAACATACAACAATAAGATTATATAAGAAGACTTGAGTTTCTTCAAGTAGCAACAGTGATCCGCTTCACATCTTAAGAAACCAATCTTCTTCATAAAATCATCAAACTTCAAGTACCATTGCCGAGGTGCTTGCTTCAATCCATACAAACTTTTCTTTAGCTTACAAACCCACTTCTTTTTACCCTTTACCTCAAAGCCCTCGGGTTGCCTCATATAGATCTCTTCATCAAGGTTACCATGTAAGAATGCGGTCTTCACATCTAGTTGCTCTAGATGTAAGTCCTCGGATGCAACCATAGAAAGTACCAAACGAATAGTAGTCATCTTCACCACCAGTGAAAATATCTCTTGGTAGTCAACTCCTTTCTTTTGTTGAAAGCCTTTAACCATCAAACGAGCCTTGTACCTTTTCTTGCCATCCAACTCATTCTTGATTCGATACACCCATTTACTTTGCAACGCCCTTTTATCATGAGGTAACTTCACTAGTGACCAAGTTTTATTCTTCTCAAGTGACCCCATCTCTTCTTTCATGGCAAGCTCCCATTGTATGGATTCTTTTGTCTTTCTTGCCTCAAAGTAACTTTCGGGTTCACCATTCTCGGTATAGAGCAAGTAGTTTGCTGATGGAGAATACCTAGGATTAGGTTTGGGCACTCTAGTCGAGCGTCTTAGTGTAGGAGTAACCGAAATGGTTGGACCGGTTTCATTTGTATCCTCCTCATCACTAGAACTCGCACTATGTTCGAAATCATCACCGCTTTCCGAACCATCCCCATCATTAGCATTTTCCGATGCCTCACCGTTAATTGGCAATTCATTGTTACCCGTACTCCCACTAGAACCTGCAAGATCATCAATAGAAACATCGTCAAAAGTAACATGACCCGGTTTAGGACTCCCCGTTTCTGGTTTGTCATAAACTGAATCTTCATCAAAGGTAACATCACGAGAATGAATCACTTTTCTAGCCTCGTTATCCCAACAACGATAACCCATTTCATCCGACCCGTAACCTATGAAAGTACACTTCTTTGACTTAGCTTCAAGCTTGTCTCTATCCGCATCTTTGGTCTTCACATAAGCATTACACCCAAAGATCCTAAGGTGATTATAACTCACCTTCTTACCTTGCCATTCTTCCTCGGGAATTCGGAAACCCAACGGTGTTGAGGGTCCCCTGTTTATCAAATAAGCCGCCGTATTAACTGCATCTTCCCAAAACATCTTAGGCAAACCGGCATGTAGTCTCATACTCTTAGCCCTTTCATTTAACGTACGATTCATACGTTCGGCGACCCCATTGTGTTGCGGTGTCTCCGGTACCATTTTCAACATTCTAATACCGAGCTTTGCACAATGGTCTTTAAACTCAAGACTACCATATTCCCCTCCATTATCCGACTTCAAGCACTTGACTTTCAAATTAGTCTCATTTTCTACCATAGCTTTCCACTTCACAAATGTATTAAATACATCAGATTTAGCTTTAAGAAAATAAACCCATACCTTTCGAATGGAGTCATCAATGAAGGTGACATAATAGCGAGAACCTCCATGTGATTCTACATTGGTTGGACCAAACACATCCGTATGAACGAGCTCCAATTTCTCCAACTTAGGTGCATTCCCCGATTTCCCAAAAGTCACCTTCTTTTGCTTCCCATATACACATGGTTCTCAAAACCCAAGTTCTACCTTTTTTAAATCCGGAATTCTCCCACTCGAAACAAGCATCTTCATACCCTTCTCACTCATATGCCCGAGTCTTCGGTGCCATAGAGTTGATTCGGACTCAACATTAACCGTAGCAACCACCGTGTCTTCATCAAACACTTCAACCATATAAAGTGTTCCCCTTTTATGTCCATGAGCCACGACACAACTACCCTTAACCACCTTCCATTGGCGGTTTTCAAAAGTAACCGCATTACCTTCATCATCTAATTGACCAACCGAAATAAGTTTCCTTTTTAATTTAGGAATGTACCTTACGTTTTTCAAGGTCCAATTAGAGCCAAGAGTAGTCTTCAATACAACATCTCCAATGCCCTCTATATTGAGTTGTTTGTCGTCCGCTAATCTCACCTTGCCTTGATATGAACGAAAATTCTTCATCATGCTTTTAACATGAGTAGCATGAAACAAAGCTCCCGAATCAAAAATCCAAGACTCCATAGAATTTTCAACACTACATAAAAGTGCATCATCACTTTCTTCCTCAGTCAAGTTCACACCTTTCGCCGGACCATTTTTGCAATTACTTTGAAAGTGCCCTTTTTGATTGCAACCCCAACAAACAGCTTCACTTCTATCTTTCGATGGATACCTCTTCTTAGACTTCTTTCTACCCTTCTTCTCACCGCGATCAAATTTCCTACCACGGTTGTCAGTACTTAACAAAGAACCGGATGTCGATTCCCCCGAGTTTCTCCCACGAGTATCTTCACCAAGAATCAAATCCCTTATTCCTTCAAACGCTAGCTTAGTAGTTCCTGTAGAGCTACTAACTGCGGTAACCGTACCTGACCAACTTTTCGGTAATGATGAAAGCAAGATTAGTGCCTTTAACTCATCATCAAACACAATATCTACCGATGCTAACCTCGATATGATGTTGTTAAACTCGTTGATATGATCCGTTGTACTTGTACCTTCCTTCATCTTCGTATTGAACAATTGTCGCATGAGAAAAACCTTATTAGAAGCGGTAGGTTTCTCATACATGTTAGAGAGTGCTTTCAAGCAAGCAAACATCATCTTCTCATTCACAACGTTGTATGCAACGTTCTTAGCAAGTGAAAGACGAATCGCACCCAAAGCTTGATGATCCAAAAGCGTCCAATCGGCATCGCTCATGCTTTCGGTCTTGGTCTCTAACAGAGGTTGATGTAGCTTATTTTGATACAAGTAATCTTCAATTTGCATCTTCCAAAAGCCAAAGTCTCTCCCATCGAATTGGTCGATTCTAAACTTTCCGTCTTCCGCCATCGTTCCCTTAACGAAACCTTGTGCTCTGATACCAGTTGTAAGGATATTAGGACCCAAAACAACGCAAGTGATTCAACAAGATCACTCACCGATAGTAATTCTACAAGATTACTAACCCACTTAATGAACGAAAGATTATAAATGCAAGAAATGTAAATCGACACAAGAGATAACATGGTTATATGCAATCGTTGTGATTGCTTTAGTCAACGGACCAACTAGAGAATGTATTTACTGAATATTTGTGGTGTGTTTACAATGAGTTACAAGAGGGTCTATTTATAGAATGATTTAAGGAGTAAGCTAAAAACAATTCCTTGAAGCTTCATGTGAGTTTTCTGACAGCTTCATGGAGGCTACATGTGAGTTTCCTGACAGCTTCGTGGAAGCTACATGTGAATTTTCTCACAACTTCGTGGAAGCTACATGTGAGTTTCCTAACAACTTCGTAGAAGCTACATGTGAGTTTCCTAACAACTTCGTGGAAGCTTCGTGTGAGTTTCCTGGAATCTTCCCTCTAATTGTTTAAAGTTCTCCATATCTCTGAGACAACCCGGAAATTTCCAACCAAATTTAAACTTTAATCTTTATATGTTTCCGACACAATAAGCAATATTTGTTAAGTTAAATTTCAAGAATTTTAAACTATGTTCATACATTCATTCAACCTCGACCAAGTTCCAACGATTCACGAACCATTAAACGAATATGATTATATATGTATATGTGTATATATATTATAACTTGAAACGTAAATAAAATATTAGATTAAATACTTTATATGATTGTATCTGTTTCAAAATGTTTATCAATGGAATTAGACGATAAGATCAAATGATTGAATTATCAGATATATTGAATTATGATTACAAGTCTCTGTTGAAAGGCCCACGTTGATTTGAGAAATCTTTCCATTTTAACAATATTCGAAAAATGGTAAAGTGATTTATAAATAAGAACAAATTGTCAATCATTGAGAACTAGACAAAGGATAGTGGAAGATTGAATTTCATAAAGACTCGATTGATCTATTTAGTTTCAAACGTACAAAAAACGTTTTTAGTTTAAAAAGAACTTTATTATTAAAACGTATATAACTTTTATAAATATCTAGAACCACTTTTGACAACTCATTACTTAACTAGTATGATAAAGATAACGATATTTATATTTTATTTTATTAAATATATATAACGATTTAAATTAATATTATATATATTTATACGCGTATTATACGTACATAGTTTTATACTTTTACTATACTTAAACTTTACCTTTACTTTATTTTTACTTTACTTTAACTTTAATAATTCACTTTAATAATTCATACTTTAATAATTCACTTTAATAATTCATACTTTAATAATTTACTTTAATAATTCATACTTTAATAATTCACTTTAATAATTCAAAAATCTATTATAAATAGAATTCAATAGGTTTCATTATTTCATAGAAACTTGAAAATATTTTTCTCTAAACTCTCTCAATCGATATACATATATATATTTACTCCGTATTATTTCAAGATATTATTAGTATACATAAAATATTACTACGGAGTGCTGTCCGAGTGATTTCGAAATTGTTTTTCGAGTGGGATATGATTAAGGAAATTATGGGTTATAGCTATGGAGGTGATTGAGTATGGTTCATGGGTATGCTCGTGAGGTCAATATAGTGTTTATCATTTCCATTGCGTCTACGTACCTTTCCTGCAATATTGAATCTCAATATTGATACTTGAGTACTCATAATTTAACTTTTACATACTAATAGTGTATCCCTGACTAGTGTTCGAGTATTTAGGATTATGCATGCTTGTACTTTTGATATTGCCCTTAGACAGATTAGGTTGAATCTTGAATTAGTTACACTTGCGGTTGAGATAAGGTATAAGATATGCATGTCCTTGGAAAGCTAGCGAAAAATTAAGAACTTTTCCTTTAGATATCGAATGGTTTCGATGAACGGATTAGAAGTTATAATCAATTGAATTTTCGATATTTTTATTAAAAATGATTATTATTATCGTCGTTTTTATCGTCGTTCTAGTTTTATCTTATTATTATCATTATTATTATCTTTATCAATAAAAGGGATTTATCATTAAAAATTGTTATTTTTTTATTATTACTATCGTCATCATCGTTAAAGTTATAATTAGTATTATTATTATTATCCAATTATTATTATTATTATTCGTATTATTATTATTATTATCATTATTAATATATATATCATTATTTAAAAATGGTTATTGTTATTGTTATTATTATTATTACTATATTATCATTAAGATAATTAATAGTATTATCGTTAATAATGTTATAGTAACTATCATTATTAATATTAGTGTAATTAAAACAAATATTTGTAACACCTAATTATTTTGATTACTATTATTATCATTATTATGAACACGATATAAAAGATGATTAAAAGCTATTAAACGAAACGATTAGGAAATAATGGGTAAGAGTATCATGATGAAATTAAATATTATAAGATATTGATTTAGATAAAATTATCGTTCTTATTATTTTTATCATTACTATTATTATTAAAAGTATTGTTAGTATTAAAACTATCATTTTAACAAAAATTATCATTTTAATAGACATGTCATTGTTACTATAAAATATCATTATTATTATTATTTTAAATAGAATTATTATTTTAAAGATAATATTAAAAATTATCGTAAATATTAAAGTTATCATAATTAGAATTATCGTTTTATCATAATGTCATCTTAGTAATTATAAATATTGATATTTTTATAATAATTATTATTATTACAAAATAATACAACTTTTACTTACTATCATTATAGATATTATTTTATCAAATAAATATGTGATACAAACATATTTTACTACGTGTAATAACTTACTTTAATAATACCTATCATATTATCTTTATAATATTAAATGAACCCTATAAATTTTATTACTTAATATATATAAAAGTATATTTTATTATATAAATTTAATATAAAATTTTATTTATTAATAAATAAATTATATTATTTACTCTAATAAATCTTTTAAAAATATTTAAAAATATAAAATGACGATATTTAAACTATATATTAATTATGTATAGATTTTTGGAAATTATTTTGAGTCAAATTTACTTTTGTTGACTTTTGCATATTAGTCTCGAGCATTAGGATTGTGGTACACTATGACTTGACCTAATTTGTTAGACAAATATTGACCAACACATAAATATATATAATTAATTTAGGTTCGTGAATCCGAGGCCAACCTTGCACTTGTTCAATGACGTTATATGTATTTTTACTATGAAATACAGTATGGTGAGTTATAGTCCCACTTTTAAAATCTAATATTTTTGGGATGAGAATACATGCAGGTTTTATAAATGATTTACAAAATAGACACAAGTACGTGAAACTACATTCTATGGTTGAATTATCGAAATCGAATATGCCCCTTTTTATTAAGTCTGGTAATCTAAGAATTAGGGAACAGACACCCTAATTGACGCGAATCCTAAAGATAGATCTATTGGGCCTAACAAACCCCATCCAAAGTACCAGATGCTTTAGTACTTCGAAATTTATATCATGTCCGAAGGAGGATCCCGGAATGATAGGGGATATTCTTATATGTATCTAGTTAATGTTGGTTACCAGGTGTTCACCATATGAATGATTATTTTTATCTCTACGCATGGGACGTATATTTATGAGAACTGGAAATGAAATTCTTGTGGTCTATTAAAATGATGGAAATAAATGATTATGATAAACTAATGAACTCACCAACCTTTTGGTTGACATTTTAAAGCATGTTTATTCTCAGGTGTTAAAGAAATCTTCCGCTGTGCATTTGCTCATTTTAAAGATATTACTTGGAGTCTTTCATAGCATATTTCGAAGAACGTTGCATTCGAGTCATTGAGTTCATCAAAGATTATTATTAAATCAATTTATAATTGGATAGTGGATATTATGAAATGGTTTGCATGCCTGTCAATTTTCGATGTAAAGAAAGATTGTCTTTTAAAAACGAATGCAATGTTTGTAAAATGTATCATATAGAGGTCAAATACCTCGCAATGTAATCAACTATTGTGAATCGTTTATAATGTATATGAACGGGTCCTTTCAATCTCCAACAATATGTAGAAGATATTATGGAAGAGGAGTATTTTTACTCATATGTATGGTGAAGTCGGAACGTCTAGCCAAAAAAAAAGGGTGAAGTTAGAACGCTAACAATCCACCTTGTTATCCTGACTATTGGCGTATGAACCAAAATAATGCATATACATATACGGAGTAATATACATTCAATATTCTTACTTTCTTATGTTTATTAGTTGCAGTAGATTATACACTCCTTGACGAGATTAGTATTCTACTTTATCAAATGGAAGGAACACATGAATTTGCTATTTTTATCTTCACACAACGTCGTTAAGATGCTTTATATTGGACATTCTTTGTAGCTATCGAATCCTTTCCCCTGCTTCACTTTTCAAAGAGTTACAGAAGAAAAAGTTAGACCAAATATATCTCATTCAAAGCAAAACAAAGTTTCCCCATACAGGCATACACACGCAAGTATGATATGTGTTATGAGATTAATAAGAAGATGGAAAATTTACCTTACGGGACTATTTGCTTTAGATAAAGATGCCACTCGTCAATATATGCCATTCAATCAGGATCCATGATTGGTAGTTCACATGTCTCTAGTCTTTCTATAATCTTTCTAGTCTTACCAAGAAGCTTAGCTGCAACCTTAACACTTGCTTCTCGTTTCTCTATCACACTTTCATGACATTTCATTGTTATGACTTGCGGTATGTTAGTGAAACAAGCAGACAATATGTCCGCAATCATGGCACTTAAAACGTCAAACAACTGCTCTTCACTAACCGGTTCCATGTTGCTTTCATCTCTAAGCAAGATTGTTCGTGCAAGTCGGTACATCGAATTTGCTACAATCAACTTCTTAGGAGTGTTTTCCACCAAATCATGATTGATACTTTCCTTCATCTATGTCACAATTTCTTCACCTTTCTCAGCAAACCATTTAAGAATCTCAGTTGCTGTTTTCCCCTTAAAAGCATCTTTTATTAAACTATACATCAACCACTTGCAATTGTTTTCGACCTCAAGCCACAAACTCATGTCAGCCTTTTGAATGTTAACATATTCTCAATTACCATTGAGGCTCTCTTCAATAAGATTGGCACATAAAAGACCTTCTCCAACACCTCTGACTAAGCTTTCAACTCTGTTCTTTTGTATATTTGGAAGAGCAACAGCAATACATGTTAAAGTTACTAATGGTAAGCTCCAACTGTTTACAAGTTCAACAGGAAGCAGAGATCGAACATGGTCACTATCAAAGATCTCCACACCATTGAATCCAGTAGATTTCTCAAGATGCTTTAAAAGATTGCCATTTTGCTGCTCCTCAGCCTTAAAGATGAAGAAATTCGTAGAGTTTATAATTCCCTTTAGTATGTTATCAGCAAGCTCCATGTCATCGTTAATTTGTAACACGTATTTGCTAATTTCTTCATTTGTATAATAAGTTGTTGAGATTATCAAGGAATTGGATGATCTCTCACGGTTGGACGATTTGGATACTCAACAAAAAGCACGTTTAAAGTGAAATGTCGAGGGTGACGAGAATTCAAAATTTTTTCATAGAGTTGTGAATTATAGTTGCCATTATCAAATGGTGAATGTGATTCTTTGTAATGGTGTATGGAATACAAACCCTCTGATAATCAAAAAAGAATTTTTCGACTTCTATGAGTCCAAATTTTCGAACCATGATTCTGACATCAGGTTCCCTTTGATTTCTCCAAATTCTCTCTTATCAGATACTGATAACGAGATTTTGGAAGGAGAGATCTCAGAGCAAGAAGTTAAAGAGGCGGTTTGGGCTTGTGGTAGTCAAAAAGCACCGGGTCCGGATGGTTTTACGTTTAACTTCATCAAAACTTTTTGGAACATCTTTAAAACTGATATTCAGGGAGCTGTTTCTCAGTTTTTCTGGACGGGTTCAATTCCTAATGGATCTAACTCCACTTTCATCACATTAATACCTAAATTTTCGAATCCGGTATGCATTAAAGATTACCGCCGGATTTCTTTGATTGGTTTGTCATATAAAATTATTGCAAAACTTTTAGCTCTTCGTCTTGCAAGGGTAATGGATCACATTATTAGTCCGGAGAAATCCGCATTTATCGCAGGTAGACAGATTCTCGATGGTCCTCTTATGTTAAATGAGATCTTGTCATGGTATAAACGGAAGCACAAAAAGATGTTAATTTTCAAAGTTGATTTCGAGAAAGCTTTTGATACCGTCAGTTGGGCCTTCTTAGATCACATGTTTTCTCGTTTGGGTTTCGGATCTAAATGGCGCACTTGGATCTCATCGTGTCTTAACTCAGCAAGATCTTCTATTTTGATTAATGGAAGCCCCACGAAAGAATTTTCTATTAAACGAGGACTTCGCCAAGGTGACCCATTAAGCCCTTTTCTTTTTATTATTGTCATGGAGGGTTTACATCTCATGCTTCAAGAAGGGTTGAACACCGGTTTGATTCAAGGGGTTAAGATTGGTTGAGACAATTTAAAAGCTTCTCACTTTTTCTATGCGGACGACGTCGTTATCATTTCTGACTGGAACAACATAGATATGGTTAACATAATCAATATATTACATATATTCTATGTTACTTCCGATTTAAAGATTAACATTGAAAAATCCAACGTTTACGGTGTGGGGGTGTCGGCCCTGGAGTTACAAGATAGGGCTTTAGAGACGGGCAGTCAAGCAGGAAGTCTTCCTTTTCAATACTTGGGTCTTCCTCTTGGCTCCAATATGAATTCAATCAAGAACTGGGACATACTTATCGATCTGTTCAATAACAAACTCTCTAAATGGAAAGCAAATTTGTTGTCCATTGGCGGCCGGTTAACCTTACTTAAGTCGGTTTTGGGAAGCCTAGGAATTTATTATCTTTCTTTATTCAAATGCCCAGAGGGTGTTTTGAATCCTTTAGAAAGTATTAGATCTCGTTTCTTTTGGGGAAGCGGTGAAGGTTCGGGAAAAATGGCGTGGATCAAATGGCATAACATTCTAGCTTCTCATGAGAAGGGTGGTTTAAATGTCGGAAGCCTTAAAGCCTTCAACTTAGCCCTTCTCCTTAAATGGAAATGGAGGTTTCTTAATAATCCTAACGCGTTATGGGTTCAGGTTATTAAAGCTATTCATGGTCCGAATTGCATTGTTGAAAGGTCGCAATTCCCTGGCTATGGTCTAACATCATTACAACCTTTCGTTATTTACATAATGAAGGCATTATCGATCGCAATGTGTTTAAGAAAAAAGTTGGTAATGGTCATGATACTTACTTCTGGAAAGACACTTGGATTGATAATTCCAATTTAGCTTCAAGGTTCAATAGGCTTTTCAGATTGGATCTCGATCCAGACTGCAAAGTTGCTGATAGATTTTCGAATGGTGTTTGGAGATGGAACTGGAGCAGATCTCTGGACAGTAGCAGACACCTTGAAAATTATGACTCTCTTCATCAACTTCTTTTGGATATTCAATTAACCGACTATCCGGATCATTGGCAATGTGTTATGGGGACCAATCTCACTTACAAGGTGAAAGATGGCAGGTTGCTGATTGATAACTATATGTTACCATCCCTTCATCCATCTACCATTTGGTGTCCATGGGTGCCCCGAAAAGTTAACATTTTTATATGGCGTTTAGTTCTTGACAGGCTTCCGTCTCGGTTAAACTTATCTATCAAAGGATTGAAAATTCCATCGATATCTTGCCCGATTTGTTCTCATGGGATTGAGTCGAGTGACCATATCTTTTTTGTTTGTTCTACATCTCTCCAAGTTTGGCATAAGATTCGCTGTTGGATTGATGAAGACGTTCCTGTCTTTCTTTCTTGAAACGAGTGGATTATTTGGCTTGAAGACTGGGATCGATCGAAAGATCAAAAGGAGAGTTTATTTGTGATCATGGTGGCTTTTTTATGGATGATGTGGAAATACAGGAACTCTGTCACTTTCGGTAGCTGTCCGTTAAAGAAATGTGACCTTTTCAACTCTATTTGTAATTTTGCTTTTTGCTGGATTAGATATAGAGGTAAACGTAATTTGAATTGGATTTCCTGGCTCATGAAGCCATTGTAATTGTACTTTCCTTCTCCCCTCTAGCTGCTTGCGAGAGTGTGGTTTTCTTTATAAAATTTTCAGCCGTTCAAAAAAAAAAAGTTGTTGAGATTATAGGTGGACTAAACAACCAATTTTTCATTGATTTCCAGCAGTGGACATAAAACCTTAGAATGACTATGTGGATAAGCCATATCAGTTTACACAATATAACAGTTATTGTTTGAAATTTGATGCAAAGGGTTAGAATAATATTCTTCAATTTATAGCTGAAAGTTCTTGATCTTCGACTGCTAGATAGAAAAAGTACACGAGTTTGTTTCCACTCGTACAATTTTTGGGTCCAGTATTTCTCTACTTTAAAAACCATCATATTATTCCTATTCCATTTAACGATCAACTTGAAGTTCAACACAGAAAAACATCTAAATATTGGCGCGATTGTACCCACCAAAACACCAATCGACTGTGTTATGAGAATGAAAGGTACTGAATTCTTATATGGTGATGCACGGTCGTCTTCCACATGTTTTACATGCTAGATTTCGAAGACCACAAGTATGTTGAAAAGTAAAACAATTGCACTAATTACTCCAGAAGCAGTTGATAATGGATTAGTAGCCATCACAAACTGAGGGCTACCTGTTTCTGCCATAACCCAATACCTAGTCACATAATGTCTTAGTTTCTCAACTATAGACATGTGGGTACGTTCTAAATGCTGATCAGTTAAAGATGCTTTATTTGCGGCTTGGTGTTTAAATTCTTATATTTCCTTAGAGGTTGGAATTGTTATGTCATACCCCGTCCTAATTCGTCTGGACGAAGTCACCAACATCTGGTTCCATTGCGATGATCGACTCCAAATAATGTCTTTACAATGAGCAAATGCACAGCGGAAGATTTCTTTCATACCTGAGAATAAACATGCTTTCAAGTGTCAACCAAAAGGTTGGTGAGTTCATAGGTTTATCATAAAACAATAAAATTTATCATTTTGATAGACCACCAGTTTTAAAATGCTGCATGGTACAAATGGTCCTGAATCCTATACCCACATGTAATGTACATGCGATATCTTTTAAATACAGTACACCTTTCTCGTGTACGAAACCATTTTTAACAAATCTTTGTAACCGTACACATATCTCGTATGCAAAATATCATACACATAACCTGTGTATAAAATCATCCTCTCGATATATAACATTCACTTCAATTGGTGGCAATTATCATGTCCACATAATTCAATGGTGGCAATTATCATGTCCACATAATTTAATGGTGGCAATTATCATGTCCACATAATTCAATAATAATTCGCAGAACTTCTGTCTGCATAATAATTCATTCGAGGAATGTTTTACTTGTGTCTATCTCATCAAACATTTATAAAAGCATTTCATGTATTCGCAGTTCAAAATATATTTCAAAAGCATTTAATAAAGCAGTTGTAAAAAATAGCGCATGTATTCTCAGTTCCAAAAATGTAAAGAGCAAAAGGGAATCAAATGAACTCACCATATTGTATTTTGTAGTAAAAATACATATGACGACATTGAACAAAAGTAGGGTTGGCCTTGGATTCATGAACCTATATCATTGATATATATTAACTCATAGAATCAAATAATCATATCCATTAATTATATAATATTTATATATTAGTGTTGTAATTATATATGAAATTTGTACTAGATCTTAATTAAAGTATATATATTTTATTTACCTTTTATATCTTAAATTATATATTATCTATATCTATCTTGTATACTTTAAACAAGTAGTTTATAAAAATATTAATATAATTTTATTAAGTATATTTTTATATTACTAACTTTTATTGTAATAATAATATAGTTGTAGTCGTTATGATAGTTTTAGTTATTCATGACCTAATTATATTTTTAACCATATTCTTATTTTATTTTAATTATAATTGTGCATTAATCTTCTCGGTAGTAATTTATCTTATCTATGATCATAACCCTAACCATTATTATCTTAATATTTCTTAACATAAATTATATTCAACTTTTTTATCATATAATATTAATTAATAATAATAACTAATAATAATAATAATAATAATAATAATAATAATAATAATAATAATAATAATAATAATAATAATAATAATAATAATAATAATAATAATAATAATAATAATAGTAAATTTAAATAGTAAAGATAGTAATAAGAATTATACCCTTTTTCATCATCAACTCGGATTATCGTCATCATTCGTAAACCATTATTATCCTAACCACGATCACGTCCATTACCGTCTAACCTCATCATTTTCAATTTCATCATAACCATAATTATAATATAATCAAAATCAAAATCAAACCATCATCATCTTCAACATCATATCAACCCATAACCATCATGATTTTTATTACCATCATCTACATCGTGTTTATCCTAACTATTATCATTATAATTAATCAAACTATCATCAATCATACAACATCTATCATCATCTCGTTCGACTTACCAACACAAATCATCATCGATTATTACATTCGTATCATCATCATAATGACACCATCATGTATCATTACTATAAGTATTTAACATCCTTGTCACCACTTCAATATAATCATCATCTTAATACATCATCACTATCATCGTTACCCTAACTAAATCATCATCATAATCATGTAGCATCTAATCTTAATCATATTTAACACCATTACATTCGTTAGTAATCACCATCATCAACAAAAGTTGGAGCCGAAATATAACAGGTTTTTACACTGGTTGCGTAATGGGCTTTGACCCATCATAAAATAACAACCCACGGTCCATCAGAAACTAAAAAGGCTCACGCCCATGTTACAATCAAAAGTCCAATCATCTAAAATGGGATTCTGTTCTTGTTATTAAAATGGAACGGTTTGAAACCAGACATACGCACGCCTTTTCTTGGATTCCCCTAGTGTTTATTACTTTCTTTTTCTTTTTTTTTTAAAAAAAAACAAAAAGAGAACACAACTTGTCCATTAACATAAATCAAAAAGTGGATCGGTTTAGATAAAAAAAAAAAATAGGAAAAGGCAAGTGGTAGCAGTGACCTCTCCATCATTATCAACTTGTTTCATTTACTCACACAACCATCAACATATCCTTTTTCTCTTTTCGCGTTTATTTTCCAACAGAAAGAAAAGAAAACACGCAGCTCTATATGATCAATGGTGGTGTTCGTGGAGGTGATTAAATCAGGAAGAAGGAGAAGGGAGAAGAGAAGGGTGACGGTTTATGATGGAACTGAAGAAAAGGATAGTTGGAGTAATGTTTGGTTGTGGTGGTTGATGGTTTTAGTCGTATTTAATAAGGTGGTTGTTTTCAAGATGAGGTAGTCGTGGGCGGTTAATGGGTGTGTATGGTTTGTGATTCGTACAAAGTATAGACAGAATTATAAAGATATATAGCAGCAGAAAAATATAATACCTAATCGATGGTGGTTTGGCTGTACTCACTTCATAAACGAAAACAGTAATAGCGAGCAAAGCAGCTACAGGAGTAGTGTTTAGGTAGCAACAAGGGTGTTTTAATTCGATGGTGGTTTGATGGCTGTAGGATGACTTGGTTTAGGGTTGTCCGAGGTTGTGACTAAGGTGGCGGTGGTTGTTAGTTTGAGTGGTTCTTGATCAACAAGTGAGACGAAGGTTGTGTCATGGTTTGCACTCGAATGTGGTTGGAACGCAAGAGAGAAAGGTGGTGAGTACCAACGACTAGGGTGGTTGACTGATAAGGCTAAAAAGGAACATATATTTCATAGCAAAATCCCCCAAGAAAGACAAGATTTTAGTTGCAATTGTTCCATTTTCAAGTAATATTCGTTTATTTTAAATAAGTGCGAAGACAAAAGGCAAAAACGACGAATTGAAGACACAAAGGTCCAAAAATCTCAAAAGTACAAGATACAATCAAAAAGGTTCAAATTATTGATGAGGAACGTCTAAAAATGACAAGAGTACAAGTTACAAAACGCAAAGTACAAAATATAAAATTGTACGCAAGGACGTTCGAAAATCCGGAACCGGGACCAGAGTCAACTCTCAACGCTCGACGCAACGGTGTAAAAATTACGAGTCAACTATGCACAAGAATAAAATATAATATTTAAATAATTCATAATAAGAATAATATTAAATAATAAAAAGTTGTTAATTGAGCATAGTTCAGGGGTCATAAGTGAAAATTTAATTTCTAAATTCGCCTATAAAAGGCGCTTTGTAATCGTAATGTAAAAACCACCTTTTTCTATCTTTTTCTTATTTATCAATATCAATTATCAATATCTATATTCTATATCTCTATCATAATGTTAACTTAATAGGATATAACAATAATCTTAATTTTAATTTTAAATTATGATAATAATAAGATTTATGATAGAGATCGTTTGAGTGTGTAAGTCGAAATTCTGTCCGTGTAACGCTACGCTATTTTTAATCATTGTAAGTTATGTTCAACCTTTTTACATTAATGTATCGTAACTAAGTTATTATTATGCTTATTTGAGCCGAAGTAATCGTGATGTTGGGCTAAAATATTAAGAAGGGGTTATTGAACTTTGGACCATAATTAAGGTTTGGGCAAAAGACCGACACTTGTGGAAATTGAACTATTGACTATTAATAGATGGGGGGTATTGTCTAATTGAGTGACAACTCATTGGAGTCTGTCGAACCTATCTTCAAATTAATTAACCTAATAATTAATAATGATTATGGTTGTCCTATTTAGTGATGTTCATATGGAATCTGTTATAATCATTTAATTAATCAATTGGGTTGGGTAATTGATTATTCATTCTGATCAAGTGGATGAATTAATATTCATAAACTAATTAAAACAGGGGTGGATTACATACAGTGATAACTGGTGTAATTGTTGACAGAAGTGATAACTGCGTCACAGTTTAAATCCTTAATCAGTTGGAATATTTGACTTCGGGTATAAGGGTAATTTGACGAGGCTACTCGCACTTTATTTTTATGACCGATGGACTATTATGGACAAAAACCAGATAGACGTATCAAATAAACCAGGACAAAGGACAATTAACCCATGGTAATAAATTAAAATTAACACGTCAAACATCATGATTACGGAAGTTTAAATAAGCATAATTCTTTTATTATATTTCTCATCGTATCTTTATTTACTGTCATTTTATTATTCGCAATTTTATTTACTGTCATTTTATTTATTGTCATTATTTTACGCACTTTAATTATCGTCATTTATCTTTACGCTTAAAATATAGAATCGACAAACCGGTCATTAAACGGTAAAACCCCCCTTTTATAATAATATTACTACTTATATAATTATATATATTTTGTATAAATATAGTTAAAAATATAGTAAGTATCACCAGCTCCCTGTGGAACGAACCGGACTTACTAAAAACTACACTACTCTACGATTAGGTACACTGCCTATAGTGTTGTAGCAAGGTTTAGGTATATCCCATCCGTAAATTAATAAAACTTGTGTCATATTTTGTAGTATTTTGTATTAAAAATAATACTATTTCGTACCCTCACGCTACATCATCAAGTTTTTGGCGCCGCTGCCGGGGAGCGCTAAAACGCTATATTTTTAATTATAATAATATTGAAATAAAATATAATAATATAATAATATTGAAATAGAATATAATAATATAATAATATTGAAATAGAATATAATAATATAATAATATTTTAGAATATATTTTGAATCGTAAAAGTTTTAAAAAGTCGTATTTATTAAATACTTCAGGGGTATATTATGTAAATTGTAATTAATAATTTCTATCATGTCGCTTTCATATGAATAGTAAATTAATTAATTTCTTTTCATTTACTATTTATGAATAGTAAATGAATTAAAAAAAAAGTTTTGAAAAAAAAATAATAATTATAAAAAAAGTATTAATTTGTAAAAAAAATCATTTTTTTTAAAAAAAAAAAAAAATTGAAAAAAAAAAACGTTTTTTTTTTAGAAAAAAAAATTCGTTTTAAAAAAAAAACGTAAAAAAAAAAAACTTAAAAAAAAAAAAACGTAAAAAAAAAAACAAAAACGTAAAAAAAAAAAAAAAATTATTAAAAAAAAATATATATTTTTTAAGATTTTGTCTATAAAAAAAAATTAAAATTTTTTTTTTTAGTTTTATTACCTTTAGATTTTTAGACTATAGTCGCAACTTTTAGTATTAAGTTTAGTTTTGCCATAGTTATTTTTACTTCTAGAATTTTTAGGCTTTGCCGTAAAATCCCTTAAGTGCTTATTCCTTAGATTAAGTTTTAGGTGCTTTAGAATTTTACGACACCGTATTTCGCACTACTTTCTTATTTTTATTTTTCGACGCCTATTTTTCGACCTTTTTATTTTTCGACCTTTTTCGACGCGCAATCTTTTTCTTTCTTATTTCTCGCCATTCTAGTTTTTAGGACTTAGATTTTTTTTCTACTTCTTCTCTAAATTTCTTAAAATTACGAAAATTTATTTTAAGTGGTTAAATTGATAGACATCAAAATTTTCTGGTTCGTAGTAATAGTTGGATTTGTACGTGGACCGGGTTATTGGAGCCAAACAGTACTCAATTATATTGAGACCAAACGAATCCTGCCCCTCTGCTGCATCTTTTGGCTATTCGAAACGTGGGCAAAATCAGAAAAGTCTATTGATTGGACAACTTATATAAGTTTTTCTTATTTTTATAACTAATAGGATATTCAGTGAATGCACCGAGCAAAACGTTCACCACCTTTCATACGTTCACCACCTGTAACTCGATCAAGACATCTAGCAAATATTGTCGCCGTTGATTTTTCTTTAGAATCGTCATCTAGTCGACCAAGTACTCCAATTCAAATTTCCGATAATCCGTCTTTTGAACCCGATTTCACAACTAAGAACCCGGAAGATATTCAAGGACAATTCCAAGATCCTGAACCCCAAACCGTTAAATCAGAATCCTCTAGTGATTCGGATACAACAAATCCAATCATGGAAAATCTAGAACCTCTAAGTATGGAAGAACGAATGAGAGCCACACGCACGGGCCAAGGTCACGCCATTATTAAGCCAGAAGTTAATGCGCCAGATTATGAAATCGAAGGACAAATTCTACACATGGTAACTAACCAATGCCAATTCAGTGGTGCACCGAATGAAGATCCTAACGAACACCTTCGTACGTTTAAAAGAATTTGTACACTATTCAAAATCCGAGAAGTGGAAGATGAGCAGATCTATCTCATGTTGTTTCCCTGGACTTTAAAGGGAGAAGCCAAAGATTGGTTAGAATCGTTACCTGAAGGGGCGATTGACACATGGGATGTTTTAGTTGAAAAATTTCTTAAACAATTCTTTCCGGCATCTAAAGCCGTGATACTTCAAGGAGAAATTGTTACGTTCACACAAAAGTCAAATGAAACTCTATATGAGGCGTGGACAAGATTTGGAAAGTTGTTGAGAGGATGTCCTCAACACGGATTAGATACTTTTCAAATAGTGCAAATCTTCTATAAAGGCGTAAACATCGCTACACGAAAAGACATCGACATAACAGCTGGTGGTTCCATTATGAAGAAAACCGCAACTGAAGCTTACAAAATTATTGATAACACAGCCTCCCACTCTCATGAGTGGCATCAAGAAAAAGATATTTTTCGTTCATCTAAAGCGGCTAGAGCCGATTCTAGCCATGACTTTGATTCCGTTTTCGCAAAAATAGATGCTTTCAAAAGATGAATGGAAAAGATGAATAAAGATATTCACGCAATACGAATCAGTTGTGAGCAATGCGGTGGACCACACTTAATGAAAGACTGTCACATTGAACAAACGATGGAACAACGTGAGAATGTTGTCTACATGAACCAAAGGCTGGAAAATAGTTATCAGAATAATTATCAACCGCCAAGGCCAAACTTCAATCAAAATCAAAACATTCTTTACAATCCAAAAGGACCCGACAATAACTCGTATAACCAACAAGGTCCGAATAACCAACCAACTCAAAACAACACTTTCAATCAACAAAGACATGGCTTGTATAAACCACCACAACAAACCGAAGAGAAAAAGTCAAATCTGGAAGAAGTGGTATTTAAGCTAGTTGAATCTCAAACACGATTTATTGAAACTCAAACCCAAACAAATGAGAGGTTTGATCAGTCATTAAGAACTCAACAAGCTTCCATTTTGAATCTAGAAAAACAAGTAGGTACTCTTGTTAGATTGATGAGTGAAAGGGAACAAGGAAAGCTACCGAGTAATACTGAAGTAAATCCTCGAAATGAGAATGTTAATATGGTTTCAACAAATTCTGAAAAACCAGCTCCAGAAGATGGGAAGGTTTTAGATGAGAGTAACAATGAAGAATTTACAACACCACCACCACCCGAGTATGTAAAGCCAGTGGTGGAACCATATAAACCACCCATCCCGTTTCCAATAAAAGGAGTTGAGTATGAGCAAGTGATAGGTAATAAAGATTGTGATACCTCTGAAAAGAAGAAGAAGAAAAAGAATAAGCAAGTACAAGAAACAAAAACCATAGAAGTAAACCCGGTGAATACAGTTCCACCAAAACCTCCACCTAGGGTAGGTGATCCGGGTGAATTTATTATTCCTTGTCTACTTAGTGATTGTGTCATGTATGATGCACTGGCAGATTTAGGTGCAAGTGTGAGTGTTATGCCTCTTTCCTTATATAAGAGATTAGGTGTAGGTAAGTTAAGTCCAACGGATATGAGTGTTCGACTCCTTGATCAAACCATTAAGCACCCAGTTGGAATTGCTAACAACCTACCCATTCAAGTAGGTAATTTAACCTTTCTAGTCGAATTCATTGTCATTGACATAGAAGAGGACCCAAACATTCCTCTAATTTTAGGTCGACCATTCTTAGCGTCCACCGGGGCGTTATTTGATGTAAGAAAGGGTAGAATGACACTTAGTAATGATGAAAAATCGATCACCTTTATGATTCGAAAGTCTAAATCTCCACCAACCAAAACTGTTGAACCAGCAAAAACGATTGGTAAGAACCATATTGTTTTACCAACTCCAACGGTAGTGCTTAGCAATAATAAAACGCCTAAGTGTGGGGAAAATGAAGTAACACCTAATGATAACTTGATAACAAGGAACCCCATTGTTGATACGAAATTAAATGACCCCGTTATTAACAGTTCAATGAAGAAACTTTTTAAACGGGTTATTGATGCTAAAAGTAAGGGGAACTTTAAGTTATGTAACCGGTTAGTATCCAATCTGTCGCCTAAAGAAAAGGCGAAGCTAGTTGAATTTTGGGATATTACGGAAGAAGCCGGGCACTGGCTTAAAGAAAAAGTCACAGATATGCAAGTTGATTATGGACCAAAAGAAATTGACAATGAAGACACCACAACTACCTAAGTGTGGGGAGATTCAAGTGTTTAAAAAAGAGAATGCTATCTAGAGTTAGTTGTTCTATTCTCGTGTAGTTCCGAGAATGGAATCCGATTGGTCTTTTCCGCTAGCAGACACTAAAGAACTAGTTTTCTCCCTCCATTCTGAATTTTTTTTGTTTTTTAGGTTTTATATGAAATTAATATGCATTTTAATTTATGTTTTTAAAATCAAAAATTTACTTTATTTCATTAAGTTAAAAATATGATTTTTAAAATTCGTCGTGAGTTGAAGACTAGGTCGTTGAGCCGAAATTGCTTTACCCGAGGGCTGGGCGACAAATTTTGTTATCATTATTTTTAATTTTATTGATATAAAGTATGCCAAAAAAAATATTATATTTTATAATTTTTTGAACGTGGGGTTATATACCAAACTTCAAAAATATGTATATATATATGTTTGTATTTTATTATATACAAAACAGGGTAAAACAACGCACTTTCAAAGACTAACATTAAGTTCAGCAAAAGGTACTGATTTTGACGACAAGATGCAAAACAACAAATGTGATATAATAAATGAAGGAATGAACGATGAGGCGCGCCATCTATCATTCGACGAGCTTTGTAATTACAAACTGGGTATTTTTAATCACTTTTCTACACTAATCACCCTCATGAATTAATAATTATAGTCTGATTTCATGCAAATGAGGGCATTGCATGATCTTAAGTGTGGGGAAGGGTTATAAATTCTCTCGGGTTTATACTTGGTTTATTTGCCAAATTTTGTGAAAATTTGAAAAATTTTCAACTAAATGAAGTCAAAATCATGTTTACACATATTTATGAACGATGAAAACTAGGTGTTAATGCCGAAATTATCGTTACCTTGGAAAGGACATAAATTGAGAAACACCCTAAAACGCTTGAATTCATTTAAAATGAAATAAAGGAGAATAAAAAGGCAAAGAAAGAAACTAAGTGTGGGGAGAATGTACCAAGTTATTCAATTAAAAACTATCTATCACATGTTTCTGTAAAGTTATTGCATGTGTTTTTGTTTTGGACTAAATTAACTGTTTTACCCGATTTATTAAAGAAAGATGGATCTACACGATGAATCAATTCCATCATTAAAAGGAAGTAAAGTCTTCCGAAAAAGACACGCGCTTCTTGATTTAGGTCATGAAGTTGTCGTCCAGACCAGCTGTAGGTTGACGAAAAATCTAGAAAAGTCATCTCTAAAATCAGCAGGAAATCCACGGACCTCAGCATCAAACAGGGTCGCCAAGTGGTCAGATTTATCCTAACCATGAGAAGGATTTATCTCGTACAATGGGGGGCACCGTGCAAATTAGCTTGATAAGACTACTGAATCAGATCCCCAGAAAGGATAATCTCCTTAAAAGATCAAAAATCAGCTTTTAAGACTGATATTACTCAATCCTTGAGATTGAGCTTAAAGATTGAGAATTCAAACTCATGGAATTCGATGATGTCTAAACTCGAGCTTGAACGAGAAAATATTTTGATCAAAATTAAAACCGATTTGTTTTCTGAAAACCCATTTTCAATGCGTTCATTACCATTGAACGTAAAATCCTAGGAATTCACCTGGAATTCATTAGGTCACCTGAACCAAATCGGGTGTCAACCGTAAGAACGGTGGTTGCATAGCATGGTCGGAGACAGGACCTTGTGCCAGATCGAAAAATTATAGGATGATCTTAACTATTGCTCCTACCAAGGATAGTACTAGCATCCGACACGTTAAAAAGACCATAATCATCTGCATGTCACGGGACATTGCCTTAACAGTTTCTTGTTCATCGCTTTCCTTTACAACCGGACGGTAGTTTACCGAAAGGTAATATACGGAACAAGTAAACTGGATGTGTGCTTTCCGATACAGGGATAGCAGTGGATTACACGAACCTAAAAGTTTTAGCCAAAATATTGATCCACAAATATATTTTGCAACACCGATGGTGGATCAAATCAGAAAACTTGTCTAGGGTAAAATTTAGCTTGAATTTTCAAAAGATCAAAAGTTTTCATAAAGATCCAATTTCCTAACGGATCTAAATTTTCATAAGTCATGTGGGACTGTAAACCGCCTTTCAAATGTGCACTTTGCTTTGGAAACCGAAAGTAAATCGGCTATTTGATTGCAAGTGTCGTTGTCCTAAACCCAAGGCAACTGTGGATGACACACCCACCTTTAACCATATCGTTACTATCATTGTTTATACCGCTCTATCAAAATCACTGATGTACAAAGTGTGAAGAATAAAGAAGTGATTCGTGTGATGTATTATATTATTTCAAGACTGTATTGCTTGAGGACAAGCAACGCTCAAGTGTGGGGATATTGATAAGGCTAAAAAGGAACATATATTTCATAGCAAAATCCCCCAAGAAAGACAAGATTTTAGTTGCAATTGTTCCATTTTCAAGTAATATTCGTTTATTTTAAATAAGTGCGAAGACAAAAGGCGAAAACGACGAATTGAAGACACAAAGGTCCAAAAAGCTCAAAAGTACAAGATACAATCAAAAAGGTTCAAATTATTGATGAGGAACGTCTAAAAATGACAAGAGTACAAGTTACAAAACGCAAAGTACAAAATATAAAATTGTACGCAAGGACGTTCGAAAATCCGGAACCGGGACCAGAGTCAACTCTCAACGCTCGACGCAACGGTGTAAAAATTACGAGTCAACTATGCACAAGAATAAAATATAATATTTAAATAATTCATAATAAGAATAATATTAAATAATAAAAAGTTGTTAATTGAGCATAGTTCAGGGGTCATAAGTGAAAATTCAATTTCTAAATTCGCCTATAAAAGGCTTTGTAATCGTAATGTAAAAACCACCTTTTTCTATCTTTTTCTTATTTATCAATATCAATTATCAATATCTATATTCTATATCTCTATCATAATGTTAACTTAATAAGATATAACAATAATCTTAATTTTAATTTTAAATTATGATAATAATAAGATTTATGATAGAGATCGTTTGAGTGTGTAAGTCAAAATTCTGTCCGTGTAACGCTACGCTATTTTTAATCATTGTAAGTTATGTTCAACCTTTTTACATTAATGTATCGTAACTAAGTTATTATTATGCTTATTTGAGCCGAAGTAATCGTGATGTTGGGCTAAAATATTAAGAAGGGGTTATTGAACTTTGGACCATAATTAAGGTTTGGGCAAAAGACCGACACTTGTGGAAATTGAACTATTGACTATTAATAGATGGGGGGTATTGTCTAATTGAGTGACAACTCATTGGAGTCTGTCGAACCTATCTTCAAATTAATTAACCTAATAATTAATAATGATTATGGTTGTCCTATTTAGTGATGTTCATATGGAATCTGTTATAATCATTTAATTAATCAATTGGGTTGGGTAATTGATTATTCATTCTGATCAAGTGGATGAATTAATATTCATAAACTAATTAAAACAGGGGTGGATTACATACAGTGATAACTGGTGTAATTGTTGACAGAAGTGATAACTGCGTCACAGTTTAAATCCTTAATCAGTTGGAATATTTGACTTCGGGTATAAGGGTAATTTGACGAGGATACTCGCACTTTATTTTTATGACCGATGGACTATTATGGACAAAAACCAGATAGACGTATCAAATAAACCAGGACAAAGGACAATTAACCCATGGTAATAAATTAAAATCAACACGTCAAACATCATGATTACGGAAGTTTAAATAAGCATAATTCTTTTATTATATTTCTCATCGTATCTTTATTTACTGTCATTTTATTACTCGCAATTTTATTTACTGTCATTTTATTTATTGTCATTATTTTACGCACTTTAATTATCGTCATTTATCTTTACGCTTAAAATATAGAATCGACAAACCGGTCATTAAACGGTAAAACCCCCCTTTTATAATAATATTACTACTTATATAATTATATATATTTTGTATAAATATAGTTAAAAATATAGTAAGTATCACCAGCTCCCTGTGGAACGAACCGGACTTACTAAAAACTACACTACTCTACGATTAGGTACACTACCTATAGTGTTGTAGCAAGGTTTAGGTATATCCCATCCGTAAATTAATAAAACTTGTGTCATATTTTGTAGTATTTTGTATTAAAAATAATACTATTTCGTACCCTCACGCTACATCATCATTGACGAATTAGGTTCTTGTAAGGGAAGATTGAGATAGATTATAGTAATTTAGGATGGTTAAAAAAAGTTGATGACAAGAGGTGTTTTGGGTTTTGGATCGAATAGAAATACATAAAAGCCAAAGATAGGAATGAGTTAGTATGTATATATAAGATTTTTTTACAATCAATCAAGAAAAGTAAGATGTCAGTTGATTGATGAAAAATTTGCAATTGCTTTATGATTTTTGGTGATCATGCATGTATGTAAGAATGTATATAAATCAGAGATAGAATAGATAAACAAATCATTGATGTAAAAAGATAGGAATATATTAGACAGGGGAAAAAAATCGTACAAGTGAAAGATATAATATAAAGAGAGTGTTCAAAGTGGGTTTTGATTGATGTGGGCATGATCGAGACATTAAACAGAAAGTGATATGGTTATTAATATAATAAAAGTGGGATGAGGATATTTAATTTACTTTGTCTAGTAATGTGAATGAATCAATTGAAAAATTCAATCAGGCAGACAAATTGAAAAGAGTATATATGAATGACAAAAAAAATATAAAAGTGATAGTGAATCTTGAATTGAATTTGATATCTGTTTACAATATTTTTATTTTTAATTAATATTAATAATTACTAATTAATAATATTAATAATAATAATAATTATATTAATAATAAAATATGATAGTATTAATTTATTAAATGATAATAATAATATTATTAATGATAATAATAATAAATTTTATTATTTTTATAATAATAATGATATTGATAATAATAATAATAATAATAATAATAATAATAATAATAATAATAATAATAATAATAATGATTTTTATTAATAATGATATCAATAATGATAATAATATTATTAGTAATAATATTAATATTTATTTCTAGCAGTTAAATCTTATTTTCTATCAAATTATATTTCAAATATATATATATATATATATATATATATATATATATATATATATATATAATATATATATATATATATATATATATATATATATATATATATATATATATATATATATATATTTACAAATAGTGGTTCGTGAATCGTCGGGAATAGTCAAAGGTTAAATTGTATACATGAACACAGTTTCAAAAATTTTCTAAACTCAACATTACATACTTTGCTTATCGTATCGAAATCATATAAAGATTAAGTTTAAATTTGGTCGGAAATTCCCGGGTCGTCACATGTTAGAGATGAAATTGTTATCATCAATAAACATCATTCCCAAGTAAATGTAAGTAACCATAACACAGTTTAAGTTGGTTATATATTTATTATTGTAGTCGAGATGTGTATGACTAATAACACTAGTAAATATCTGAATGATACCACAACAACAACAACAATACCCAATCCCGCATATGCGAGGTATGGAGGAGGTGAGCTGTAGACAATCATTCCTCGACCCTAGAATAGAAGAGAAGTCGTCTCTCTAACCACGAGTTGAGAAAATTTTCCACCCACCGAAAGAGAAAGTCATCCCTCTCTACTCAGGATAGAGAGATTGGTTCCGTGAGGACCTCCGGCCATAAATAAACAAAGATACAGAAAAAGGGAAAAAAATAAATAAAAATAAATAAATAAATAATAAATTAAAAAATTAAAATTAAAAAAGAATAAAAAGAATAAAAATAATAATAATAATAAAAGAATTAAATATAAAATGAATAAATAAAAGGATAAAAATAAAAGTAAGAATAGAAAAAGACGCCATGAAACAAATTTTCATGGGTTTTAAGGTCTGCCTGGATTTCAATATAGGCTATAAGCCGCAGTCAAGACGCCAATAAACCGACGCTTGTTGTTGCCTCAATTAATATAGCCAAAAGGAATTGAAAACAAAAACACGAAAGGCATATCAGGTGGAAGTTGTTGCGCAAGCAAAGAGCCAACTACTAGTAACAAACCAAAACACCACTCATACATCTTTACGGTAGACGTCTCTGAAACCACACAACTAAGTGAAAACCAACCATGCTCAGGAGCAAAGACGGTCTTCCTCAGCCATAGTGACCCCAAGATGCACCGAACGATCGTCCTCATACATACAAACATACATCCATACATCCATACCTACATGCATGCATACATCCATACATACACACATACATACATACATACATACATACATACATACATACATACATACATGCATGCATGCACATGCATGCATCCATGCATGCATCCATGCATGCATCCACACATGCATCCATGCATGCATACATACATACATACATACATACCGATGTACATACATATGATGTGTGCAGCAGCGTATAGGAAATAGTTATATTTTTATTGCGAAATACTATTAAATACGATACAATTTTACACAAGTTATTTATTTATTATTATAGTGGATATACTTAAACCTTGCTACAACACTTATAGGCAGTGTACCTAATCGTACAGTAGTTTAGTTTTTAGTAAGTCCGGTTCGTTCCACAGGGAGCTAGCCAAGTTTAACGCTATATTTTTAAACTATATTTGTATAAAGATATATATATATATATATATATATATATATATATATATATATATATATATATATATATATATATATATATATATATATATATATATATATATATAAGTCGTATTATTATTATTATTATTATAAAAAGGGGGTTTTTACCGTTTAATGACCGGTTTGTCAATTTTATGTCTTTAGTCACAGTTAAAACCTAATGTAAAATATTAAAAATAAATATAACTTAATTTAAAGCGTAAAGTAAATAACGATAATTAAAGTGCGATAAATAAAATGACGATAAATAAAATTGCGATAATTAAAAAGTATGATAATTAAAAGTGCAATAAGATATAAAATAAAGGAATTATGCTTATTTAAACTTCCGTAATCATGATGTTCGACGTGTTGATTTTAGTTTATTACCATGGGTTAATTGTCTTTTGTCATGGATTATTCGATATGTCCATACGGTTTCGTCCATAATAGTCCATCAGTCATAAATATAAAGTGCAAGAGTCTTCGTCAAATTATCCTTATACCCGAAGTCAAATATTCCAACTAATTGGGGATTTGAACTATAACAAGGTCTTAATACTTTGTTTAATGAATACACCAGGTTATCGACTGCGTGTAATCCAAGGTTTTACTACTTTGTTAACAATTACACCAATTACCCTTGAATGTAATCCACCCCTGTTTTAATGAGTCCATTAACTATTAATCTATCCCCGTGTCCAGTAAAATGAACGATAATTCGTATTTATAGATATCCCGCCCACCGTACCCGATTAAGCGTATGTGGTTAAATATAGATACATAAATTGTAATCTTTATATTAAATTAACGAGGTATCGTTTAGTTAATATAAAGCCCATTAATAGCCCATAGTCCAATTTCCACAAGTGTCGTTCTTTTGTCCAAACCCCAATTATGGTACAAAGTCCAATTACCCCGTCTTTAATATTTAGCCCAACATCACGATTATTTCGGCTTAAATAAGCATAATAATAACTTAGCTACGAGACATTAATTTAAAAGGGTTGAACATAACTTACAATGATTAATAATAGCGTAGCGTTACACGGACATAATTTCGACTTACACACTTACAACATTCGCCACTATAACCTTATTATTATTAAACTTAAATTAAAATTAAAATTATAAAATATAAATATATCGTAGAGAGTGAGAGATTGAATATTGTGTAATTAAATCGGCCGAATTCGTTGCTTTTTATAGGACTTAGCCTGCTACAGGCTGCCATGCGATCGCATGGTTTTAAGCCTTCCTGTCCATGCGATCGCATGGCCTGCTTTTCCATCTCACAATGATTCCAAAACGTGGGCTGCGCGTATTTATTTAATATATAATATAATATATATAAGTTTATATAATTATATATATATTATATTATATTCTTGTGCACAGTTGACTCGTAATTTTAGCTCCGTTGCGTCGCGCGTTGATAGTTGGTTCATGTCCCGGTTCCGGATTTTCGAACGTCCTTTCATACTACTTAATATCTTGTACTTTGCGTTTTGCGGCTCGTACTCTCGTAACTTTTAGACTTTTCTCATCAATAAATTGAACCTCGTGGATTGTACTTTGTATTTTTTAGCGTTTTGGTCATTTGCGTCTTCAAATCGTCGAATCTGTCTTTTGTCTTCACCTTTTATTATTTAAACGAATATCACTTGTAAATAGAACAATTGCAACCAAAAGCTTGTCTTTCTTGAAGGATAATGCTATGAAATATATGTTCATTTTTAGCATTATCAAATATTCCCACACTTGAGTGTTGCTTGTCCTCAAGTAATATAGAACTTGAATAAAACTTTACTAGAATCACTTCTTTATTCTTCACACTTTGTACATCAGTGATTTCTATATGGCGGTATGAATAATGATAGTAACGTTGTGGTTTACAGTCCCACATGACTATAAAAATTTAGATCCTTTAGGAAATTGGATCTTTATGAAAACATTTGATCTTTTGAAAATTCAATCTAGCTTTTATCCTAGATAAGTTTTCAGGAATAACCCTTTACCGGTGTTTGCAAATTGTTTTTGTGGGTTTTGTGGGTTTCAGATTTGAAAATTTTAGCTCAAAACTTGCGGTTTTGTGTCACCCACTTGCTAACCTTGTATTGGGAAAGCAACACGTCCAGTATACTTGCTCCGTATATTACCTTTCGGTAAACTACCGTCCGGTTGTAAAGGAAAGCGTTGAACAAGCAACTGTTGAGGTAATGTCCCGTGTCATGCTTTTGATTATGGTCTATATCGTGTCGGATGCAATTACTATCCTTTGTAGGAGCAATAGTGAAACAACCCAACTCGTATTCCATATGATAATTTTTTTTTTATTTATACAATACACATTTACGCGCCAATTAAATATGTAAACCATTCCACAAGTTCCATTTAAACGTACAACCATTTAAATGTTTACAAAAGGCTCGAAGGCCATTAATTAAGTTTAATACAAGTTTGACCCACTACAATGATAGTTTATAATCCAAACGACACTCGAGCATAGTTTGGGGCTAAACTACCCAAAACGTTAGGCCAATTCAAAAGCTATCCCAAAAGCACCCCCTGTCAACACAAACGGGAGACAACTAATCCAACCGTATGCCCTTACCCTTGTCCAAGCCAGAACCTATAAAAATGGTAAACAACGAGAGGGTAAGCAATGCTTAGTGAATGCAATAGTTATACATACATATATATAACCCATCTATTTGCAATCACAAATACCAAATACCTCGCACGAACATGTAACTCACATAGCAAGTCAATCATACCCGAAATACCAACAAGTCGTACATTGACACAAAATCTCATTAGCATATACTCAACACCATATATATATATATATATATATATATATATATATATATATATATATATATATATATATATATATATATATATATATATATATATATAATGCTAAACGATCACAACACAATATGGTTAACCATGACGCTATGGTGCTACCGGCACGTGGTTCACACCATACGTATTTGAGTCTCACTCTTTTATAGTGCTATCGGCACATGGTTCACACTTTGACGCTACCGGCACGTGGTTCACGCCTCACTTTATAGTGCTACCGGCACGTGGTTCACACTCGATGCTACTGGCACGTGGTTCACATCCTATATCCGTCACATACATGTTATGGCACTACCGGCACATGGTTCATACCATAACATTCACAAATAAACACGCCATATACATGAACGTATAATTATTCCACTCACCTTATCACAAGGATGATGATTTAGCACTTCCGAGCTTCAACGCAATGTACCTAAATCATT
Source organism: Rutidosis leptorrhynchoides (assembly GCF_046630445.1). Taxonomy (NCBI): domain Eukaryota; kingdom Viridiplantae; phylum Streptophyta; class Magnoliopsida; order Asterales; family Asteraceae; genus Rutidosis; species Rutidosis leptorrhynchoides. The sequence continues at coordinate 401,568,367 of NC_092337.1, read as the reverse complement.
AAGTGCGCATTTAATTTCACAACTAGTGGGATTAACCACAATACTCCCACTTGAGCATTTAATGAACCGATTTGCATTAAATGACTCAACTACTCACAACCGCCCATAAATGGCCAAGACTCGACTTTAATCACTAAGACTAGTGAATTAAAGTCTATTAACTTCAATTAATACAAAACTTAGGGCAATCCATACCCATTTCATCTAATTAGGTCAACTAGTACATTTTAACCCATTTTATATTTCTTAGATTCACAATCAAGTCAAACTTACCCATTTACACTTCTTTCATTAATCTTAAAGTGCATTAGTGACTAACAACACCATTTGGCACTTACAACTCCAAATCACAAGGCTAAAACCCTAGATTGTGGCTATTAGGGTTTCATTACAACTACATAACCCAAACTCACCCATTTTACCCTCAAATGGGTCATACAAATCTCTAGTAACCCAAACCCTAGCCTTTAACCAATTAAAACTTAAAACATAAAGTTAGAACTTACCAAGACTATCTTCTCGTAGCTAGTAACAAGGAGAACAACTTTAAATCTCGCTCCTAGGTTTGATTCACAAATCTCCAACTCCAAATCTCAAGATTAAACTAAGTGGGTTTTGTGTTTTGGGAGAGAAATTGGAAAGAAAATGGAAAAGGAAATGAAATAAATGAATATGTGGTGGAGAGTTAATGCTCCCATCAGATCCACATGTCAATTTACTATTTTCCCCCTTAAAATCCCTTAATTTGAGCTAAGTCCGACACCAGTTCAGCAGAACTGTCGCGGCGCGGACTTAATCATCGCGGCGCGACACATAAAGGGAAAATAGGCCCTCCTTAACCCACTTCCTGATCCTGGTTCGCTTGATATGCCGCGACGCGGACCCATTTGTCGTGGCGCGGATTTTGCCTGAGCCTGGTCACTTCGACCATTTAACACAAAACGATGGTTCAAACAACTAGTACACCTCATTCACACTTGCTATGTACGCCTAGCTTCAACCTTAAGTCTCGCACGACTCAACTCCATCTCGACACATTATAAATATTCATACGCACGCATTCTCGTATATAAATATAATTATACATTTACTCAAAAACTAACACTTTGGCTCATTTAATCACATAAACGAACATGTATAATCGTGCTAATAATTTAGTTTGTACCTTTAAATATGTACGGGAAAAATGGGATGTTACAACTCTCCCCCACTTGAATCGGAGCACGTCCTCGCGATCCAAGCCGCATGACAAGAAGGAAGATAAACCAACACAAACTCTTCGGGCTCCCAAGTGAACTCGGAACCCTTACTACGACGCCATTGAACTTTAAAAGTCCTTACCTCTTTATGTCTCAATCTTTTGACCTTCTCATCAAGTATGGCAATCGGTTCCTCGATATACTCTAACTTATTATTTAGCTCAATCTCGTCTAATGGCACCCAAGTTGAATCATCCGCAAGACACTTACGGAGGTGGGAAACATGAAATGTATTATGTATCCCAGCAAGCTCTTCGGGTAATTCCACACGATACGCGACCTCACCAACACAAGCTAAAACCTTAAACGGCCCAATAAACCGAGGAGCTAACTTTCCTCGTTTCCGAAACCGAATAATACCCTTCCATGGCGAAACTTTGAGCATCACCATGTCACCTTCTTGATATTCGATCGTTCGTCTACGTTTATCGGCATAAGATTTTTGCCTATCTTGAGCCTTTTTCAAATGCTCTCAAATCACATCAATCTTGCTATTCGTCTCTAAAACCAAATCGGTACTCCCGATTTCCTTTTGTCCCACTTCACCCCAACAAATCGGGGTTCGACACCTACGCCCATAAAGCATCTCATAAGGTGGCATCCCAATACTAGTATGATAACTATTATTGTACGAGAATTCCACCAAAGGTAAGTGCTCGTCCCAACTACCACCAAAATCGATAATGCACGCGCGTAACATATCTTCCAAAGTTTGATTCGTACGTTCGGTTTGACCGTCCGTTTGAGGATGATACGTCGTGCTCAATTTCAATTGTGTACCCATATCCTCATGAAACTTTTCCCAAAATCGAGATGTAAAACGAGTATCTCGATCCGAAACAATCGATATAGGAACGCGGTGTCGAGAGATGACTTCCTTGATAAACAACTTAGCCAAGGTCTCCGACGATATCGCTTCCTTAATGGGAAGAAACAAAGCGCTTTTCGTCAATCGATCTACTATAACCCAAATCGAATCAAATTGGGTTCTCGTCGTTTTAGGTAACTTTGTGATGAAATCCATGGTAATGTGCTCCCATTTCTATTTTGGGATTTCTAACGGTTGTAACTTACCATACGGATTTTGGTGCTCGGCTTTAACTTGCAAACACGTGACGCATTGCTCAACATACTTCACAACATCACGTTTCATGCCCGGCCACCAATAATCTTTCCTTAAATCAAGATACATTTTCGTCTCGCCCGAATGAATGGAATACTTTGACTTATGTGCTTCATCGAGTAGCACTTGTCGGTAATCACCCATCTTAGGCACCCACACTCTTCCTTGAAAAGACAACAAACCACGCGAGCCCATAGTAATGAACTCCGATTATCCCACAATTCGCTCCGCATGCTTGTTGTGAACGTAAGCCTCTATTTGAATCACCCCGAGTTTTTCAAGAAAATCGTTAGTAATAATCATACGTAACAATCCCAATCGTAACGCCGGGTGATGACTCTTTCGACTTAACGCATCCGCGACCACATTCGCCTTGCCCGGATGATAAAGTATTTATATAATATTTATATATTAGTGTTGTAATTATATATGAAATTTGTACTAGATCTTAATTAAAGTATATATATTTTATTTACCTTTTATATCTTAAATTATATATTATCTATATCTATCTTGTATACTTTAAACAAGTAGTTTATAAAAATATTAATATAATTTTATTAAGTATATTTTTATATTACTAACTTTTATTGTAATAATAATATAGTTGTAGTCGTAATGATAGTTTTAGTTATTCATGACCTAATTATATTTTTAACCATATTCTTATTTTATTTTAATTATAATTGTGCATTAATCTTCTCGGTAGTAATTTATCTTATCTATGATCATAACCCTAACCATTATTATCTTAATATTTCTTAATATAAATTATATTCATTTTCTTTATCATATAATATTAATTAATAATAATAACTAATAATAATAATAATAATAATAATAATAATAATAATAATAAATTTAAATAGTAAAGATAGTAATAAGAATTATACCCTTTTTCATCATCAACTCGGATTATCGTCATCATTCGTAAACCATTATTATCCTAACCACGATCACGTCCATTACCGTCTAACCTCATCATTTTCAATTTCATCATAACCATAATTATAATATAATCAAAATCAAAATCAAACCATCATCATCGTCAACATCATATCAACCCATAACCATCATGATTTTTATTACCATCATCTACATCGTGTTTATCCTAACTATTATCATTATAATTAATCAAACTATCATCAATCATACAACATCTATCATCATCTCGTTTGACTTACCAACACAAATCATCATCGATTATTACATTCGTATCATCATCATAATGACACCATCATGTATCATTACTATAAGTATTTAACATCCTTGTCACCACTTCAATATAATCATCATCTTAATACATCATCACTATCATCGTTACCCTAACTAAATCATCATCATAATCATGTAGCATCTAATCTTAATCATATTTAACACCATTACATTCGTTAGTAATCACCATCATCAACAAAAGTTGGAGCCGAAATATAACAGGTTTTTACACTGGTTGCGTAATGGGCTTTGGCCCATCATAAAATAACAACCCACGGTCCATCAGAAACTAAAAAGGCTCACGCCCATGTTACAATCAAAAGTCCAATCATCTAAAATGGGATTATGTTCTTGTTATTAAAATGGAACGGTTTGAAACCAGACATACGCACGCCTTTTCTTGGATTCCCCTAGTGTCTATTACTTTCTTTTTCTTTTTTTAAAAAAAAAAAAAAAACAAAAAGAGAACACAACTTGTCCATTAACATAAATCAAAAAGTGGATCGGTTTAGATAAAAAAAAAAATAGGAAAAGGCAAGTGGTAGCAGTGACCTCTCCATCATTATCAACTTGTTTCATTTACTCACACAACCATCAACATATCCTTTTTCTCTTTTCGCGTTTATTTTCCAACAGAAAGAAAAGAAAACACGCAGCTCTATATGCTCAATGGTGGTGTTCGTGGAGGTGATTAAATCAGGAAGAAGGAGAAGGGAGAAGAGAAGGGTGACGGTTTATGATGGAACTGAAGAAAAGGATAGTTGGAGTAATGTTTGGTTGTGGTGGTTGATGGTTTTTAGTCGTATTTAATAAGGTGGTTGTTTTCAAGATGAGGTAGTCGTGGGCGGTTAATGGGTGTTTATGGTTTGTGATTCGTACAAAGTATAGACAGAATTATAAAGATATATAGCAGCAGAAAAATATAATACCTAATCGATGGTGGTTTGGCTGTACTCACTTCATAAACGAAAACAGTAATAGCGAGCAAAGCAGCTACAGGAGTAGTGTTTAGGTAGCAACAAGGGTGTTTTAATTCGATGGTGGTTTGATGGCTGTAGGATGACTTGGTTTAGGGTTGTCCGAGGTTGTGACTAAGGTGGCGGTGGTTGTTAGTTTGAGTGGTTCTTGATCAACAAGTGAGACGAAGGTTGTGTCATGGTTTGCACTCGAATGTGGTTGGAACGCAAGAGAGAAAGGTGGTGAGTACCAACGACTAGGGTGGTTGACGAATTAGGTTCTTGTAAGGGAAGATTGAGATAGATTATAGTAATTTAGGATGGTTAAAAAAAAGTTGATGACAAGAGGTGTTTTGGGTTTTGGATCGAATAGAAATACATAAAAGCCAAAGATAGGAATGAGTTAGTATGTATATATAAGATTTTTTTACAATCAATCAAGAACAGTAAGATGTCAGTTGATTGATGAAAAATTTGCAATTGCTTTATGATTTTTGGTGATCATGCATGTATGTAAGAATGTATATAAATCAGAGATAGAATAAATAAACAAATCATTGATGTAAAAAGATAGGAATATATTAGACAGGGAAAAAAAATCGTACAAGTGAAAGATATAATATAAAGAGAGTGTTCAAAGTGGGTTTTGATTGGAGTGGGCATGATCGAGACATTAAACAGAAAGTGATATGGTTATTAATATAATAAAAGCGGGATGAGGATATTTAATTTACTTTGTCTAGTAATGTGAATGAATCAATTGAAAAATTCAATCAAGCCGACAAATTGAAAAGAGTATATATGAATGACAAAAAAAATATAAAAGTGATAGTGAATCTTGAATTGAATTTGATATCTGTTTACAATATTTTTATTTTTAATTAATATTAATAATTACTAATTAATAATATTAATAATAATAATAATTATATTAATAATAAAATATGATAGTATTAATTTATTAAATGATAATAATAATATTATTAATGATAATAATAATAAATTTTATTATTTTTATAATAATAATGATATTGATAATAATAATAATAATAATAATAATAATAATAATAATAATAATAATAATAATAATAATAATAATAATGATTTTTATTAACAATGATATCAATAATGATAATAATATTATTAGTAATAATATTAATATTTATTTCTAGCAGTTAAATCTTATTTTCTATCAAATTATATTTCAAATATATATATATATATATATATATATATATATATATATATATATATATATATATATATATATATATATATATATATATAGTGGTTCGTGAATCGTCGGGAATAGTCAAAGGTTAAATTGTATACATGAACACAGTTTCAAAAAATTTCTAAACTCAACATTACATAATTTGCTTATCGTATCGAAATCATATAAAGATTAAGTTTAAATTTTGTCGAAAATTCCCGGGTCGTCACATGTTAGAGATGAAATTGTTATCATCAATAAACATCATTCCCAAGTAAATGTAAGCAACCATAACACAGTTTAAGTTGGTTATATATTTATTATTGTAGTCGAGATGTGTATGACTAATAACACTAGTAAATATCTAAATGATACCACAACAACAACAACAATACCCAATTCCGCATATGCGAGGTATGGAGGAGGTGAGCTGTAGACAATCATTCCTCTACCCTAGAATAGAAGAGAAGTCGTCTCTCTAACCACGAGTTGAGAAAATTTTCCACCCACCGAAAGAGAAAGTCATCCCTCTCTACTCAGGATAGAGAGATTGGTTCCGTGAGGACCTCCGGCCATAAATAAACAAAGATACAGAAAAAGGGAAAAAAATAAATAAAAATAAATAAATAAATAATAAATTAAAAAATTAAAATTAAAAAAGAATAAAAATAATAAAAATAATAATAATAATAAAAGAATTAAATATAAAATGAATAAATAAAAGGATAAAAATAAAAGTAAGAATAGAAAAAGACGCCATGAAACAAATTTTCATGGGTTTTAAGGTCTGCCTGGATTTCAATATAGGCTATAAACCGCAGTCAAGACGCCAATAAACCGACGCTTGTTGTTGCCTCAATTAATATAGCCAAAAGGAATTGAAAACAAAAACACGAAAGGCATATCAGGTGGAAGTTGTTGCGCAAGCAAAGAGCCAACTACTGGTAACAAACTAAAACACCACTCATACATCTTTACGGTAGACGTCTCTGAAACCACACAACTAAGTGAAAACCAACCATGCTCAGGAGCAAAGACGGTCTTCCTCAGCCATAGTGACCCCAAGATGCACCGAACGATCGTCCTCATACATACAAACATACATCCATACATCCATACCTACATGCATGCATGCGTCCGTGCGTGCGTGCATGCATGCATGCATCCATACATACATACATACATACATACATACATACATACATACATACATACATACATACATGCATACATACATACATACATACATACATACATACATACATACATACATACGTACATACATACATATATACATACATACATGCATGCATGCATGCATCCATGCATGCATCCATGCATGCATCCATGCATGCATCCATGAATGCATACATACACACATACATACATACATACCGATGTACATACATATGATGTGTGCAGCAGCGTATACGAAATAGTTATATTTTTATTGCGAAATACTATTAAATACGATACAATTTTACACAAGTTATTTATTTATTATTATAGTGGATATACCTAAACCTTGCTACAAAACTTATAGGCAGTGTACCTAATCGTACAGTAGTTTAGTTTTTAGTAAGTCCGGTTCGTTCCACAGGGAGCTAGCCAAGTTTAATGCTATATTTTTAAACTATATTTGTATAAAGATATATATATATATATATATATATATATATATATATATATATATATATATATATATATATATATATATATATATATATATATAAGTCGTATTATTATTATTATTATTATTATTATAAAAAGGGGGTTTTTACCGTTTAATGACCGGTTTGTCGATTTTATGTCTTTAGTCGCAGTTAAAACCTAATGTAAAATATTAAAAATAAATATAACTTAATTTAAAGCGTAAAGTAAATAATGATAATTAAAGTGCGATAAATAAAATGACGATAAATAAAATTGCGATAATTAAAAAGTATGATAATTAAAAGTGCAATAAGATATAAAATAAAGGAATTATGCTTATTTAAACTTCCGTAATCATGATGTTCGACGTGTTGATTTTAGTTTATTACCATGGGTTAATTGTCTTTTGTCATGGATTATTCGAGATGTCCATACGGTTTCGTCCATAATAGTACATCAGTCATAAATATAAAGTGCAAGAGTCTTCGTCAAATTATCCTTATACCCGAAGTCAAATATTCCAACTAATTGGGGATTCGAACTATAACAAGGTCTTAATACTTTGTTTAATGAATACACCAGGTTATCGACTGCGTGTAATCCAAGATTTTACTACTTTGTTAACAATTACACCAATTACCCTTGAATGTAATCCACCCCTATTTTAATGAGTCCATTAACTATTAATCTATCCCCGTGTCCAGTAAAATGAACGATAATTCGTATTTATAGATATCCCGCCCACCGTACCCGATTAAGCGTATGTGGTTATATATAGATACATCAAATTGTAATCTTTATATTAAATTAACGAGGTATCGTTTAGTTAATATAAAGCCCATTAATAGCCCATAGTCCAATTTCCACAAGTGTCGTTCTTTTGTCCAAACCCCAATTATGGTACAAAGTCCAATTACCCCGTCTTTAATATTTAGCCCAACATCACGATTATTTCGGCTTAAATAAGCATAATAATAACTTAGCTACGAGACATTAATTTAAAAAGGTTGAACATAACTTACAATGATTAATAATAGCGTAGCGTTAAACGGACAGAATTTCAACTTACACACTTACAACATTCGCCACTATAACCTTATTATTATTAAACTTAAATTAAAATTAAAATTATAAAATATAAATATATCGTAGAGAGTGAGAGATTGAATATTGTGTAATTAAATCGGCCGAATTCGTTGCTTTTTATAGGACTTAGCCTGCTATAGGCTGCCATGCGATCGCATGGTTTTAAGCCTTCCTGTCCATGCGATCGCATGGCCTGCTTTTCTAGCTCACAATGATTCCAAAACGTGGGCTGCGCGTATTTATTTAATATATAATATAATATATATAAGTTTATATAATTATATATATATTATATTATATTCTTGTGCATAGTTGACTCGTAATTTTAGCTCCGTTGCGTCGCGCGTTGATAGTTGGTTCATGTCCCGGTTCCGGATTTTCGAACGTCCTTTCATACTACTTAATATCTTGTACTTTGCGTTTTGCGGCTCGTACTCTTGTAACTTTTAGACTTTTCTCATAAATAAATTGAACCTCGTGGATTGTACTTTGTATTTTTTAGCGTTTTGGTCATTTGCGTCTTCAAATCGTCGAATCTGTCTTTTGTCTTCACCTTTTATTATTTAAACGAATATCACTTGTAAATAGAACAATTGCAACCAAAAGCTTGTCTTTCTTGAAGGATAATGCTATGAAATATATGTTCGTTTTTAGCATTATCAAATATTCCCACACTTGAGTGTTGCTTGTCCTCAAGTAATATAGAACTTGAATAAAACTTTACTAGAATCACTTCTTTATTCTTCACACTTTGTACATTAATGATTTCTATATGGCGGTATGAATAATGATAGTAACGTTGTGGTTTACAGTCCCACATGACTATAAAAATTTAGATCCTTTAGGAAATTGGATCTTTATGAAAACATTTGATCTTTTGAAAATTCAATCTAGCTTTTATCCTAGATATGTTTTCCGGAATAACCCTTTACCGGTGTTTGCAAATTGTTTTTGTGGGTTTTGTGGGTTTCAGATTTGAAAATTTTAGCTCAAAACTTGCGGTTTTGTGTCACCCACTTGCTAACCTTGTATTGGGAAAGCAACACGTCCAGTATACTTGCTCCGTATATTACCTTTCGGTAAACTACCGTCCAGTTGTAAAGGAAAGCGTTGAACAAGCAACTGTTGAGGCAATGTCCCGTGTCATGCTTTTGATTATGGTCTATATCGTGTCGGATGCAATTACTATCCTTTGTAGGAGCAATAGTGAAACAACCCAACCCGTATTCCATATGATAAATTTTTTTTTTATACAATACACTTTTACGCGCCAATTAAATATGTAAACCATTCCACAAGTTCCATTTAAACGTACAACCATTTAAATGTTTACAAAAGGCTCGAAGGCCATTAATTAAGTTTAATACAAGTTTGACCCACTACAATGATAGTTTATAATCCAAACGACACTCGAGCATAGTTTGGGGCTAAACTACCCAAAACGTTAGGCCACTTCAAAAGCTATCCCAAAAGCACCCCTTGTCAACACAAACGGGAGACAATTAATCCAATCGTATGCCCTTACCCTTGTCCAAGCCAGAACCTATACAAATGATAAACAACGAGAGGGTAAGCAATGCTTAGTGAATGCAATAGTTATACATACATATATATAACCCATCTATTTGCAATCACAAATACCAAATACCTCGCACGAACATGTAACTCACATAGCAAGTCAATCATACCCGAAATACCAACAAGTCGTACATTGACACAAAATCTCATTAGAATATACTCAACACCATATATATATATATATATATATATAATGCTAAACGATCACAACACAATATGGTTAACCATGACGTATGTAACATCCTCCCAATAGGGTCTGGAAGAAACGTCACTATTATCAAAACATACCAACATATTATAATAAATGAGAACAATACTAAATGATGAATTTAACTTTAATGAGTACGCAGCGGAAAATGAAATGTCGTTACAATGACAGGAATAACAATATCGTAAATGTTCACATGCAGAAGTAATAAATGCGATATCTCTTGATCCTATGTCCAAGTAGCATCACATATGCAGTAAGTATAAGAGCTTGAATCAAACAGCACCTGAGACAAAACATGCTAAAGTGTCAACCAAAAAGGTTGAGTGAAGTTCATAGGTTTAACAAAAAGTTTGTCGTTGTTTTAGACCACAAGATTTAGTTTGTAAAGTTGATCTCCCGCAGGATCAAAAAGTTATGCCAATGCGTGATATTTAGACTAAACGTTCAAGTTTGCCCCATGACAAGTTGTGTCTGTCCTTGTCGGATTAATTTAATTATTAAGTAATACAATGACTTGGTCAAATGTATCGGGGACGTTACTCCCGATAGGCCTATCCCCAATAATTAAGAATGCCGCAGCAATTAAAAATATCACAGTAGGGACTTAGTCGGACATAGCCGGGTATAGCATAGTTTTAACAGTTGGTACTGATATTTAGACTAGACTTTCAAGTTTGCCCCGTGACAAGTTATCGTTCATACTTGTCGATTGGGGACTTGCTGGTCATAGCCCAACATATCACAGTTTAGTAGTTTGGTACTTGTGTCTAAGTTGTAAAAAGTAAAAACAGCATGTGTCTCACCCCAAAAGTAAGTAAGTTTGCTAGCAATAAAGAGGGGCTATGAATTCACCTTAGTAAGTAGAGAGAGAGTTATTCCTCGGAATAAAGAGTTGAACGAGTGAGCAAGAAAGTCAACCTATTGACATTTAAGAGTAGTTAAGTGTTTTGCCCGTGTTTAAGTTTAAGTATGTGTTTAAGTATAGTTTGTTTTACTAAGTTTCTATTCCTAGTAAGTTACTATTTTTATAAAGTTTCCATTTTTAGAAAGTTTCTTATTTTACTAAGTTTCTATGACCAGAGAGTTTCTACTTTTATCAGTGTTTTCCATTTTAGGATACTTGTCGTATTAGATAAGCTTCCAATCACCCCTTTCCCTTCGAATGGCTAATTTAGATCTAGGGGCTTGAGCCATAGGACCCTTTAAATCGGAAATCCAAACCCTCTGCCTAAAATCTCATAGAAACCATTCGTCAAGAAAGTTCGAAGATCTATACATCTCTAATACATATCCCAAAAATGTTTTTATGTTACAATATAAGTAGTAGGTTATAGGTGCTAGTAATAGTAATAGTGTATACATGTTATTTATTTTATTTTTAATTGCATATAATTTATAACATTATTTACATATTTCGGTAAAAATAATAACCGAAGTAAAAAGTAAAAAGTAAAAAAGTAAAAAGTAAAAAAAATAAAAAGTAAGAAAAGAATACTTACTAGTAGTAATTCTTCAAAGAGAGAATGAGAGAAATTTTGGTGTGAGTTTGAATGAGAAATGAGGGGTATTTATACTTGAAAAAATTAGGTAAAAAGAATAAAATAATTAAAAGAAAAGAAATATTTAATTCTTAATGGGATTTTAAAATTAAAAAGTATTAAATGTTAGGTCATGGGATAATGCACAAAATAAAATAATAAAAGTAGTTTTTTCATTACAATTTTTAATTAAAAAGTAATTTATTTATTTATTTATTTATTTATTTATTTATTTTAAGGATTTTTTATGTAAATAAACAAATTTATTTAATGTTTTTCCAAGAATATTTGTCAATAATATTTTATTTTTATTTTTTTTATTTAATTAATAAATACAAATTTTGCATAAAAATAATAAATAATTCAGTATTTTGTATTTTTAATAATAATTATGATTTTAATTATTAAACTATAGCTTTAGTAAGTTTGTAAATATTATTACATTTATATATAATTGGATTTATTATATAGTTAAATATATAATACATTAACTAAATAATAAAAGTGATACAAAGTTTATATACTTAGTTAAATTATGTCAAATTATATAAATTAATAATATATTATTTATTTATGCGTACATTGTTGACTAAAAATTACTATTCGGTCAATATTTAATTGTATATAACAACCCTTAATACATATAGTCAGACATATAACCCTAGGGTTAATTCAGAAATTTAGAAGTCGAAAAGTGAGGGTTGTTACAGTACCTCCCCGTTAATAAAAACTTCGTCCCGAAGTTTTAGGTAGACTTCTCGGATGCATCAGCGGTTGAGAAGAGATGGGGATATTTCTGTTTCATTTGTTCTTCACGTTCCCAGGTATACTCGGGGCCACGTCGTGAATTCCAACGGATCTTAACAATAGGTATGGTGCTTTGTTTTAAGCGTTTAGCAGATAGGTCCATGACTTCTACGGGTTCATCTATGAAGTGCATTTTATCACCAATACGAATGTCATCTAAATGAATAACGAGAGTGTCATCAGCGAGACACTTTTTAAGATTCGAGACATGAAATACGTCGTGTACGCTGCTAAGTTCAGCAGGTAATTCTAATCGATAAGCCACGGGTCCGATCCTTTCAGTAATTTTGAAGGGTCTAACAAAACGCGGACTTAGTTTGCTTCGTTTACCAAAACGAACGACGCCTTTCCAAGGGGAGACTTTCAACATGACTTTGTCACCAACTTAGAATTCCAAATCTTTCCGACCTTTATTAGCATAGCTCTTCTATCGACTGCGGGCAGTTTCTATTCGTTTCTTAATCTGAACTATCTTTTTGGTTGTCTCGTGTATGATTTCAGGACCAGTTAACTGTCTGTCCTCTAATTCATCCCAGCACAGTGGGGATCTACATTTTCGTCCGTATAAGGCCTCAAAAGTTGCAGCCTTAATACTTGAGTGGTAACTATTATTGTAAGAGAATTCAACCAAAGGCAAATGTCTATCCCAGCCTTTGCCGAAGTCGATAACACAAGCGCGAAGCATATCTTCCAATGTTTGAATGGTTCGTTCACTTTGACCATCGGTTTGCGGATGATAAGCAGTACTCATGTTGAGTTGAGTTCCAAGAGCAGATTGTAAGGATTTCCAGAATCTGGAAGTGAATCTACTGTCGCGATCGGATATGATCGATATAGGAACACCATGACGAGAGACAATTTCTTTGATATACAGTTGTGACAATCTCTCCATCTTGTCGGTCTCCTTGATCGGTAAAAAATGAGCAGATTTAGTAAGACGATCTACTATGACCCATATAGTATCATTGCCACTAGAAGTCTTGGGCAATTTAGTAATATAGTCCATAGCGATACATTCCTACTTCCACTGCGGAATATCGGGTTGTGTCAACAGACCAGAAGGCTTTTGATGTTCAGCCTTGACTTTCAAACAAGTGAGACACTTACTAACATAAGTAGCAATGCCGGCTTTCATATTAGGCCACCAGTAGAATTCCTTCACATCGTGGTACATCTTACTGGAACCCGGATGAATAGAATACCTAGTCTTATGCGCTTCATCCAAGACTAGTTCACGGAGATTACCGAAGCGAGGAACCCAAATTCTGTTGCCAAGTACCGTGTACCATTAGCTTTCACTTGGAGTTGGTTCTCGAAACCGATAGGTCCTTCACCTTCGATAAGTGTTGGTTTAATAGCTTCTAGTTGAGCTTCGCAGATTCGTGATATAAGATTTGATTTGATTTTCAGGTTTAAGGCACGGACACGTTTAACATCATCTTTTCGACTGAGGGCATCGGCAACTACGTTTGCCTTGCCAGGATGATATTCCATCTTACAGTCATAATCGTTCAATAACTCGAGCCATCGGCTTTGCCTCATATTCAGCTATTTTTGATCAAAGATGTGTCGAAGCCTTTTATGGTCAGCGTACACCGTAAACTGGGTACCATATAGATAATGTCTCCATATCTTTAATGCAAATACCACGGCACCTAACTCAAGGTCGTGTGTGGTATAGTTCTCCTTGTGTTTCTTCAACTGTCTAGATGCGTAGGCAATAACCTTTTCACGTTGCATTAAAACACAACCAAAGCCTTTCTTTGAGGCATCGCAGTAAACAACAAATCATCAGTACCTTCAGGTAAAGATAGAATCAGGGCTGTAGTCAACTTCTCTTTCAGAATCTTGAAAGCAGATTCCTGTTCTTCGGACCACTTAAACTTCTTCCCTTTTTGAGTTAGCTTCGTAAGAGGTTTGGCAAAAAGGGAAAAATCTTTTATGAATCTCCGATAGTAACCGGAAAGTCCCAAAAATTGACGAATATGCTTGGCAGTCTTTGGTATCTACTAATATCAAGATGATTTTTTTTCTTCTTGCATTTGGGTTTTTGAACAGATAGCTTGAGAGTTTTCTTTGAATCACTTTCTATTCCATACGTCATGATATTGAAATTTTTCTATGAATTACCGTAATATAATCACGTTGGCCACCGTCATTATATTTCACTAATTCATATTTTCATTCCAAGGTCACTCCATAAGGTCAGGATATGATAAATGATGATTTCTAATATAGTGTATTAAGGATAGCAGTAATCTTAGCTGGATCGATAACATGTCGATTTTAAGCCAAAACTTGCACTTGGAAAAGTTTGCGTAGAGTTGTTCTTCTTCTTAAGAATGAATTTGCAAATGTTGCTCATATTCTTTCTCACTCTTGGAGCAGATCAAAACGTCATCCATGAAAATAGTTACGAACTTGTCGAGTCATGGTTGGCTAGTTTTAAGCTACAGTCTTTATAGACTTGGTCAACTTTCATACCTTTGAAAGTTATGGAAGTTGTGAAAGTTATGAAATGGACGTGGTCAAACGAGAAAGTTATGAGACATCGTGGTAAGAGTTGGTGCAGTTAGACGAACCATGATTCTACACTACATAAGGGTGTATAGAAGTTTGATAAATCTGATAGGTCATAAGTTTGAAGACTTTTTAAGCGGGATAAAGATGAATATGATATGAACGAAACACTTTATATTATTAAGAACGAGGCATTAAACAAGCCTTTATTACACGATTCGGAAATAGAAATAGTTTAAGGCATAGCCTTTACATAGATAAGAAATTTGGAAAAATAAATTAGGAAATATTAAGATTGAAGTAGTCTTCATTACTCTTCTTCTCGTCCTCAACCTTCTTCATAAACTTCTCAACTTTCTCATTCTTTGCCTTTTGTTTCTCATGCAGGAATTCGAGATTACCATAAAGATTAGAAACACCATTGTTGATTACATGGTACTTGTGGTCCCTCATAGAAAGTTGATTATTCACGCGGTTTTCCTCCATCTTCAATCTAAAGTCAACATCTTCTCTTAGGTAGGAGAGAGATTGCTTCCCCCATCGGGCATTTCTTGTAAGGGTGCAAACCAAAGTCCACATCGGTCATGGGATAAAACAAATGTATGTATATAATCTCTTTCTTTAGCTCAACATTTTCCTCCATGAGCTTCTTGATCGGTAGGTCTTTTTCCTTCATTTGAGCATCGATCCTTGCAATATGGAGAATAAGGTCATCGGTAGTTTTTCGCAGATTCATGAGCTCGTACTTGGCATCAACTTCATCGTAGGAAGGAGATCGGGATCTTTTATTTGGCGGCCCAGTTTCTTCAAGACATTTCTTCTTATCTTTATTCCTAGGGGTTGGATAGTATTCAGGAGACCCATGTAACTTTAGAGTAGTATTTGTGCTATAATTTGGTGAGGGAGGACCACCAAAGCCATAAGGTGGACTTTGGACTGGTCTTTCTGTGGAAGACCTTTCAGTATCTTTTTCGGTTAGCTTGAAAAGATTCATTTTGGTCGTTTGATGATAATTAGACATCCTAACATTAGGAAGGAGATTTTGATCAGTTTTAGGATAGGATTATAAGGCATATGTTTTAAGATTACAAGGCAAATCCTAAGTGCTTTAAAGTCTAAGGCAGGAAAGGTTATAGTTTCCTAGATTGCTAAGGCACCCTAGCTAACAAGTAAGGCACACATAAAAATGCAATCCTGGTTCTCTATAACAGCCTGGTTATGCTCTGATACCAATCTGTAACATCCTCCCAATAGGGTCTGGAAGGAACGTCACTATTATCAAAACATACCAACATATTATAATAAACGAGAACAATACTAAATGTTGAATTTAACTTTAATGAGTACGCAGCGGAAAATGAAATGTCGTTACAATAATAGGAATAACAATATCGTAAATGTTCACATGCAGAAGTAATTGATGTGTGCAGCGGGGTGTACGAAATAGTATTAATTTAAATACGAAATACGACGAAATATTACACAAGTTTTAATTATTTATTTACAAAATGGATATACCTAAACCTTGCTACAACACTATAGGCAGTGTACCTAATCGTAGAGTAGTATAGTTTTTAGTAAGTCCGGTTCGTTCCACAGGGAGCGGGCTTATTGCACACTATATTTTTAAACAATTATATTTGTACAAAATATATTATATTGATAATATATAAAAGGGGGTTTACCATTTAATGACTGGTTTGTCAATTTTATATTTTAAGTTACAATTAAAACCTAATGCAAAATATAAATGACGATAATTAAAGTAGCGAAAAATAAATGATAATAAATAAATGACGTTAAATAAAATAGCGAGTAAATAAAAGTACGATGAAATATGAAATAAAATATATTATGCTTATTTAAACTTCCGTAACAATGATGGTTGACGTGTTGATTTTAATTTTATGCCCATGGGTTAATTGTCCTTTGTCCTGGATTATTTAATATGTCCGTCTGGTTTTTGTCCATAACAGTCCATCGGTCATACATTTAAAGTGCGAGTGTCCTCGTCAAATTATCCTTATACCCGAAGTAAAATATTCCAACTAATTGGGGACTTAAACTGTAACAAGGTTTTAATACTTTGTTTAATAATTACACCAGGATATCGACTGCGTGTAACCCAAGGTTTTAATACTTTGTTATCAATTATGCCAAGTGTCCTTGTACATAATTTCACCCCTGTTTTAACAAGTCCATAGACTATTAATCCATTCCCGTGTCCGGTTAAATGAACAATTATTCGTACATATAAATATCCCGCCCATCGTGTCCGATCGAGTGTATATGGTTATTTATAGGGATGTCCAATTGTAAATCTTTATATTAAAATTAACAAACTATCATTTAGTTAAACAAATATAAAGCCCATTAATAGCCCATAGTCTAATTTCCACAAGTGTCGTTCTTTTGTCCAAACCCCAATTAAGGTACAAAGCCCAATTACCCCGTCTTTAATATTTAGTCCAACATCATGATTACTTTGGCTCAAATAAGCATAATAATAACTTAAGTACGAGACATTAATTTAAAAAGGAGAACATAGCTTACATTGATTATTTATCGCGTAGTGTTACACGGACAGAGCTCCGACTTTAAAACCCGTAAAATAACCTTTACATAACCCGAACTAATCTAATATAAAACTACCCTATACTATATATATTATATATATATTTATTTATTTATTTATTACAGAGTATTATTATTATTATCTTATTTTTACTCGCAGAATTCGTGAGATTTTATAGGTATTCTGAAATTTCTGTGCTCCGCGAGTCGCGGCACTTTGTGCCTGAGAACTCCGCGAGTCGCCGGGAAATGGGATACAGCTCACACCCTTTTGGATCTTCTTTGCCGACGTTTTATATATATAAATATAAAATATAAATAATTAATATAATTATTTATATATTATATTATATTCTTGTGCATAGTAGACTTGTAATTTTTAGTCCATTGCGTCGAGCGTTGAGAGTTGACTCTGGTCCCGGTTCCGGATTTTCGAACGTCCTTGCGTACAATTTAATATCTTGTACTTTGTGTTTTGTAACTTGTACTCATGTCATTTTTAGACGTTTTTCATTAATAAATTGAACCTTTTGAATAATATCTTGTACATTTGAGCTTTTTGGACGTTTGTGTCTTCAAATCTTCATTTTCGCCTTTTGTCTTCGCACTTATTTATTTAAACAATTACAATGAAAATATAATACAATTACATATGAAAACCTATTATTTAGGAGGGATATTGCTATGAAATATATGTTCCTTTTTAGCCTTATCAAATATCCCCACACTTGAGCGTTGCTTGTCCTCAAGCAATACATAACTTGAAATAAAATCACACTTCACTCGAATCACTTTTTTATTCTCACACTTTATACATCAGTGATTTTGATACGTCGGTATAAACAGTGATAGTAACGATAGAACCATGGTTAAAGGTGGGTGTGCCATCCACAGTTGCCTCGGGTTTAGGTCAACGACACTTGCAATCAAATAGCCGATTTACTTTCGGTTTCCAAAGCAAAGTGCACATTTGAAAGGCGGTTTACAGTCCCACATGACTATGAAAATGTAGATCCTTAAGGAAATTGGATCTTTATGAAAATATTTGATCTTTTGAAAATTCAATCTAGCTTTTACCCTAGATAAGTTTTCCGGAATAACCCTTCACAGGTGTTTGCAAAATATTTTTTTTTTTTTTGTGGGTTGTGTGGGTTTCAGATTTGAAAATTTTAGCTCAACACTTGTGATTTTGTGTTACCCACTTGCTAACCTTGTATTAGGAAAGCAACACGTCCAGTATACTTGTCCCGTATATTACCTTTCGGCAAACTACCGTCCGGTTGTAAAGGAAAGCGATGAACAAGAAACTGTTAAGGCAATGTCTAATGACATGCATTTAATTATGGTCTATAACGTGTCGGACGCAATTACTATCCTTTGTAGGAGCAATAGTAAAGATCATCCTATAATTTTTTCGATCTGGCACAAGGTCCTGTCTTTGACCATGCTATGCAACCACCGTTCTTACGGTTGACACCCGATTTAGTTCAGGTGACCTAATAAATTCCAGGTGAATTCCTAGGATTTTACGTTCAATGGTAATGAACGCATTGAAAATAGGTTTTCAGAAAACAAATCGGTTTGTAACTTTTGATCAAAATATTTTCTCGTTCAAGCTCGAGTTTAGATATCATTGAATTCCATGAGTTTGAATTCTCAATCTTTAAGGTCAATCTCAAGGATTGAGTAATATCAGTCTTAAAAGCTGATTTTTGATCTTTTAAGGAGATTATCCTTTCTGGGGATCTGATTCATTAGTCTTATCAGCCTAACTTGCACGGTGCCCTCCCCATTTTACAAGACAGATCCTCTCATGGTTAGGATAAGTCTGACCACTTGGCGACCCTGTTTGATGTTGAGGTCCGTGGATTTCCTGCTGATTTTAGTGATGATTTTTCTAGATTTTTCGTCAACCTACAGCTGGTCTGGACGACAACTTCTTGACCTAAATCAAGAAGCGCGTGTCTTTTTCGAAAGACTTTACTTCCTTTTAATGATGAAATTGATTCATCGTGTAGATCCATCTTTTCTTTTCTTTCATCGGGTAAAATAGTTAATTTAGTCCAAAACAAAAGCATCTGCAATAAACTTTACAGAAACATGTGCTAGATAGTTTTTAATTGAATAACTAGGTACATTCTCCCCACACTTAGTTTCTTTCTTTGCCTTTTTATTCTCCTTTATTCCATTTTAAATGAATTCAAGCATTTTAGGGTGTTTCTTAATTTATGTCCTTTCCGAGGTAACGATAATTTCGGTATTAACACCTAGTTTTCACCGTTCATAAATATATATAAACATGATTTTAAATTCATTTAGTTGAAAATTTTTCAAATTTTCATAAAATTTGGCAAATAAACCAAGTATAAACCCGAGAGAATTTATAACCGTTCCCCACACTTGAGATCATGCAATGCCCTCATTTGCATGAAATCAGACTCTAATTATAAATTAATGAGGGTGATTAGTGTAGAAAAGTGATTGAAAATACCTAGTTTGTAATTACAAAGCTCGTCGAATGATAGATGTCGTGCCTCATCGTTCATTCCTTCTTGTTTTATCACACATGCTTTTTTTTCAAAAACGGCTGCTTTTCTGAACTGTTATCTAATATTTGAAAATAGGTCTTTTACCCTAACTCATCATGCATTTTTATTAACGAGTTATGCACTAACCCGAACCCCTGATTTAACGTTAAGTGGGGTTAGACTTCTCCACACTTAGCTGACGACATGTGAAGTCGGTAGAATAAGTTCCACGAATTAAAATAGTGAGCCAGTTATTTACATCTCGGGTGGTATAAAATATATCAATGGGTTTAAAGTTTAGACTCACCCGATCGTCACTACTTAATTCTTTTTTAAGTGTAGCTTTTAGTAAATGGATATGTCTCTTTTCTGGTTCTTGGTCAAAAGGATCGATATACACCGACATACATATTATAGGGTGGACAATTCCTAACATTTCCTTCCGTTTATTCTCGGGATCAAAGTTTTCACCTCTATTATCCATTTGGGTGAAATCCGAGATGTCATTATCTATTAAAGCTCGTAGTTCATCTTCGGTAGATGACTCGTCTATTGAGAATATTGGGTTGGAAGGTTGTTGAATAGTGAATTTTGGGATCGAAGTAAATTCTTCTTCATTAACGGTCCTTATCAGTCCCTCCATTTTGGTTTCGGAGGTAAAATTTTCAATTTTATCGTTTTCCCATGAGTACCAATTTGTCACCCTTACTTCTTCTTCATCATCCATTGATGGATTGATGATTTCGTCGGTAGAGGCTAATGTGTCATTATGTTTTGAAATTGGTAAGACTGAATAAAAAGTATCATCGGGATAGTTGGTGATTTCGGAGCTCTCGAATTCATCAAAATTCGATGATATGAGATTTTCTTGCACAATACTCCTCAGATCAACAGGTGTGTAATCTGATATAGTTTCAGCTTGCCGGTTTACAAACTCTCTCATTTGTTCATTTTGAGCATTGAGTTCTTCGAGTTTGATTTTCATATTGTCTAATAAATTTTCAGACACGGAATTTTCCTCGTCTACTGGTTGTTGAGTTTGGAAATATTCTTAGGAATAATCCCAATTTGAATTGTATTCGTCATAATCATTCCATTCAGGTTCCGTGGGTGCGTAATTTTCCATAGGAACATAATAATAACATTCCCATGTTGAATGATAATCTCCACAGATTTCACAACCAGTTATTGTTTCGTCATTCGTGATCCAAGATTGACCGAACGAATTGTCATCAACACTCGTTTGAGAGTATTGATTTAATTGATTTCGGATATCAAAAAGAGTTTCCATAGCCTTGTTTTCAAAATTTTCCATTTTATTGCGATGGCCAAATTTTAGCTACAATGTGGTGCATTTACTAATTATCCTATTAGTTATAAAAATAGAAAAACTTATATAAGTTGTCCAATTAATAGACTTTTCTGCTTTTGCCCACGTTTCGAATAGCCAAAAGATGCAGCAGGGAGCCAGAACCCTTTAAATCGGAAGCTCACAACTCAGCCACTAACAAATCCAACTATTACTACGAAGCAGAAAATTGTCAACGTCCATTAATTTAACCACTTAAATAATTTTTCTTTCCGTTTGAGATATTAGATAAGAAATAGAGAAAATTTCTAAGTCCTAAAAACTAAAGCGTCGAGAAATAAGAAAGAAAAAGAATGCGCGTCGAAAAACGTCGAAAAATAAAAGGTTGAAAATAAAAAGAAAGTAGCGCGTCGTAACTTAAAAGGCACTAAAATTTTAAAATCGTCGCAAAATTCTAAAGCATCTAAATCTTAGTCTAAAGTAATAGCACTTAAGGGATTTTACGGCAAAGCCTAAAAATCTAGAAGTAAAAATAACTATGGAAAAAACTAATCTTAAAACTAATTACGAACGAATAAACGATAAAAATACAAATTATAATTAAAATGATAAAAATACAAATTATATGAAAATATTATTTTTATATTATATTTTATAAAAGTATTAATTTAAATATATATTTAATAATACTAATTAATATTTAAAATACAAATTAAATTAAAAACTTAAAACTAATTATAATAATAATAAGTAAATAGGGTTAATAATAATAATAAATAATAAATACCCCGTAATTAATGATTTTTAGGGTTTCTGTCGGTGGCGGCTCCGCGAGTCGCGGTGACCTAGTTCAAAACCTCCGCGAGTCGCGGAGGGTTCAATTCCAGTTCAAAAACAGGTCAAGTTTCGACAGGTCAGTTTTATTATATATATTTTTTTATTTTTCTGTTTTATATTTTCTGTTTTAATAGTTAAATAAAATATATAAATTAAATAAAAACTTATTTTTTTTATTATTAATTTTTTTTTAGGATTTTATATTGTTTTTCTAAAAATAATATATATTTATACAAAAATGAATTAAAAATAAAGAGTTTTGCCGATTCCCCGGCAGCGGCGCCAAAAACTTGATGTGTGCAGCGGGGTGTACGAAATAGTATTAATTTAAATACGAAATACGACGAAATATTACACAAGTTTTAATTATTTATTTACAAAATGGATATACCTAAACCTTGCTACAACACTATAGGCAGTGTACCTAATCGTAGAGTAGTATAGTTTTTAGTAAGTCCGGTTCGTTCCACAGGGAGCGGGCTTATTGCACACTATATTTTTAAACAATTATATTTGTACAAAATATATTATATTGATAATATATAAAAGGGGGTTTACCATTTAATGACTGGTTTGTCGATTTTATATTTTAAGTTACAATTAAAACCTAATGCAAAATATAAATGACGATAATTAAAGTAGCGAAAAATAAATGATAATAAATAAATGACGTTAAATAAAATAGCGAGTAAATAAAAGTACGATAAAATATGAAATAAAATATATTATGCTTATTTAAACTTCCGTAACCATGATGGTTGACGTGTTGATCTTAATTTTATGCCCATGGGTTAATTGTCCTTTGTCCTGGATTATTTAATATGTCCGTCTGGTTTTTGTCCATAACAGTCCATCGGTCATAAATTTAAAGTGCGAGTGTCCTCGTCAAATTATCCTTATACCCGAAGTAAAATATTCCAACTAATTGGGGACTTAAACTGTAACAAGGTTTTAATACTTTGTTTAATAATTACACCAGGATATCGACTGCGTGTAACCCAAGGTTTTAATACTTTGTTATCAATTATGCCAAGTGTCCTTGTACATAATTTCACCCCTGTTTTAACAAGTCCATAGACTATTAATCCATTCCCGTGTCCGGTTAAATGAACAATTATTCGTACATATAAATATCCCGCCCATCGTGTCCGATCGAGTGTATATGGTTATTTATAGGGACGTCCAATTGTAAATCTTTATATTAAAATTAATAAACTATCATTTAGTTAAACAAATATAAAGCCCATTAATAGCCCATAGTCTAATTTTCACAAGTGTTGTTCTTTTGTCCAAACCCCAATTAAGGTACAAAGCCCAATTACCCCGTCTTTAATATTTAGTCCAACATCATGATTACTTTGGCTCAAATAAGCATAATAATAACTTAAGTACGAGACATTAATTTAAAAAGGAGAACATAGCTTACATTGATTATTTATCGCGTAGTGTTACACGGACAGAGCTCCGACTTTAAAACCCGTAAAATAACCTTTACATAACCCGAACTAATCTAATATAAAACTACCCTATACTATATATATATATATATATATATATATATATATATATATATATATATATATATATATATATATATATATATATATATATATATATATATATATATATATATTTATTACAGAGTATTATTATTATTATCTTATTTTTACTCGCAGAATTCGTGAGATTTTATAGGCATTCTGAAATTTCTGTGCTCCGCGAGTCGCGGCACTTTGTGCATGAGAACTCCGCGAGTCGCGGGGAAATGGGATACAGCTCACACCCTTTTGGATCTTCTTTGCCGACATTTTATATATATAAATATAAAATATAAATAATTAATATAATTATTTATATATTATATTATATTCTTGTGCATAGTAGACTTGTAATTTTTAGTCCGTTGCGTCGAGCGTTGAGAGTTGACTCTGGTCCCGGTTCCGGATTTTCGAACGTCCTTGCGTACAATTTAATATCTTGTACTTTGCGTTTTGTAACTTATACTCTTGTTATTTTTAGACGTTTTTCATTAATAAATTGAACCTTTTGAATAATATCTTGTACATTTGAGCTTTTTGGACGTTTGTGTCTTCAAATCTTCGTTTTCGCCTTTTGTCTTCGCAATTATTTATTTAAACAATTACAATGAAAATATAATACAATTACATATGAAAACCTATTATTTAGGAGGGATATTGCTATGAAATATATGTTCCTTTTTAGCCTTATCAGTAATAAATGCGATATCTCTTGATCCTATGTCCAAGTAGCATCACATAAGCAGTAAGTATAAGAGCTTGAATCAAACAGCACCTGAGACAAAACATGCTAAAGTGTCGACCAAAAAGGTTGAGTGAAGTTCATAGGTTTAACAAAAAGTTTGTCGTTGTTTTAGACCACAAGATTTAGTTTGTAAAGTTGATCTCCCGCAGGATCAAAAAGTTATGCCAATGCGTGATATTTAGACTAAACGTTCAAGTTTGCCCCATGAAAAGTTGTGTCTGTCCTTGTCGGATTAATTTAATTATTAAGTAATACAATGACTTGGTCAAATGTATCGGGGACGTTACTCCCGATAGGCCTATCCCCAATAATTAAGAATGTCGCAGCAATTAAAAATATCACAGTAGGGACTTAGTCGGACATAGCCGGGTATAGCACAGTTTTAACAGTTGGTACTGATATTTAGACTAGACTTTCAAGTTTGCCCCGTGACAAGTTATCGTTCATACTTGTCGGTTGGGGACTTGCTGGTCATAGCCCAACATATCACAGTTTAGTAGTTTAGTACTTGTGTCTAAGTTGTAAAAAGTAAAAACAGCATGTGTCTCACCCCAAAAGTAAGTAAGTTTGCTAGCAATAAAGAGGGGCTATGAATTCACCTTAGTAAGTAGAGAGAGAGAGTTATTCCTCGGAATAAAGAGTTGAACGAGTGAGCAGGAAAGTCAACCTATTGACATTTAAGAGTAGTTAAGTGTTTTGCCCGTGTTTAAGTTTAAGTATGTGTTTAAGTATAGTTTGTTTTACTAAGTTTCTATTCCTAGTAAGTTACTATTTTTATAAAGTTTCCATTTTTAGAAAGTTTCTTATTTTACTAAGTTTCTATGACTAAAGAGTTTCTACTTTTATCAGTGTTTTCCATTTTAGGATACTTGCCGTATTAGATAAGCTTCCAATCACCCCTTTCCCTTCGAATGGCTAATTTAGATCTAGGGGCTTGAGCCATAGGACCCTTTAAATCGGAAATCCAAACCCTCTGCCTAAAATCTCATAGAAACCATTCGTCAAGAAAGTTCGAAGATCTATACATCTCTAATACATATCCCAAAAATGTTTTTATGTTACAATATAAGTAGTAGGTTATATGTGATAGTAATAGTAATAGTGTATACATGTTATTTATTTTATTTTTAATTGCATATAATTTATAACATTATTTACATATTTCGGTAAAAATAATAATCGAAGTAAAAAGTAAAAAGTAAAAAGTAAAAAGTAAAAAAAATAAAAAGTAAGAAAAGAATACTTACTAGTAGTAATTCTTCAAAGAGAGAATGACAGAAATTTTGGTGTGAGTTTGAATGAGAAATGAGGGGTATTTATACTTAAAAAAATTAGGTAAAAAGAATAAAATAATTAAAAGAAAAGAAATATTTAATTCTTAATGGGATTTTAAAATTAAAAAGTATTAAATGTTAGGTCATGGGATAATGCACAAAATAAAATAATAAAAGTAGTTTTTTCATTACAATTTTTAATTAAAAAGTAATTTATTTATTTATTTATTTATTTTAAGGATTTTTTTATGTAAATAAACAAATTTATTTAATGTTTTTCCAAGAATATTTGTCAATAATATTTTATTTTTATTTTTTTTATTTAATTAATAAATACAAATTTTGCATAAAAATAATAAATAATTCGGTATTTTGTATTTTTAATAATAATTATGATTTTAATTATTAAACTATAGCTTTAGTAAGTTTGTAAATATTATTACATTTATATATAATTGGATTTATTATATAGTTAAATATATAATACATTAACTAAATAATAAAAGTGATACAAAGTTTATATACTTAGTTAAATTATGTCAAATTATATAAATTAATAATATATTATTTATTTAAGCGTACATTGTTGACTAAAAATTACTATTCGGTCAATATTTAATTGTATATAACAACCCTTAATACATATAGTCAGACATATAACCCTAGGGTTAATTCAGAAATTTAGAAGTCGAAAAGTGAGGGTTGTTACAACGTGGTTCACATCCTATATCCATCACATACATGTTATGGCACTACCGGCACATGGTTCATACCATAACATTCACAAATAAACACGCCATATACATGAACGTATAATTATTCCACTCACCTTATCACAAGGATGATGATTTAGCACTTCCGAGCTTCAACGCAATGTACCTAAATCATTAAGTGCACATTTAATTTCACAACTAGTGGGATTAACCACAATACTCCCACTTGAGCATTTAATGACCCGATTTGCATTAAATGACTCAACTACTCACAACCGCCCATAAATGGCCAAGACTCGACTTTAATCACTAAGACTAGTGAATTAAAGTCTATTAACTTTAATTAATACAAAACTTAGGGCAATCCATACCCATTTCATCTAATTAGGTCAACTAGTACATTTTGACCCATTTTATATTTCTTAGATTCACAATCAAGTCAAACTTACCCATTTACACTTCTTTCATTAATCTTAAAGTGCATTAGTGACTAACAACACCATTTGGCACTTACAACTCCAAATCACAAGGCCAAAACCCTAGATTGTGGCTATTAGGGTTTCATTACAACAACATAACCCAAACTCACCCATTTTACCCTCAAATGGGTCATACAAATCTCTAGTAACCCAAACCCTAGCCTTTAACCAATTAAAACTTAAAACATAAAGTTAGAACTTACCAAGACTATCTTCTCGTAGCTAGTAACAAGGAGAACAACTTTAAATCTCGCTCCTAGGTTTGATTCACAAATCTCCAACTCCAAATCTCAAGATTAAACTAAGTGGGTTTTGTGTTTTGGGAGAGAAATTGGAAAGAAAATGGAAAAGGAAATGAAATAAATGAATATGTGGTGGAGAGTTAATGCTCCCATCAGATCCACATGTCAATTTACTATTTTGCCCCTTAAAATCCCTTAATTTGAGCTAAGTCTGACACCAGTTCAGCAGAACTGTCGCAGCGCGGACTTAATCATCGCGGCGCGACACATAAAGGGAAAATAGGCCCTCCTTAACCCACTTCCTGATCCTGGTTCGCTTGATATGCCGCGGCGCGGACCCATTTGCCGCGGCGCGGCGTTTTCCTGAGCCTGGTCACTTCGACCATTTAACACAAAACGATGGTTCAAACAACTATTACACCTCATTCACACTTCCTATGTACGCCTAGCTTCAACCTTAAGTCTCGCACGACTCAACTCCATCTCGACACATTATAAATATTCATACGCACGCATTCTCGTATATAAATATAATTATACATTTACTCAAAAACTAACACTTTGGCTCATTTAATCACATAAACGAACATGTATAATCGTGCTAATAATTTAGTTTATACCTTTAAATATGTACGGGAAAAATGGGATGTTACAAATAGTAAAGATCACCCTATAGTTTTTCGGTCTGGCACAAGGTCCTGTCTTTGACCATGCTATGAAACCACCGTTCTTACGGTTAACACCCAATTTGGTTCAGGTGACCTAATGAATTCCGGTGAATTCTTAGGATTTTACGTTCAATGGTAATGAACGCATTAAAAATGGGCTTTCAGAAAACAAATCGGTTTGTAATTTGATCAAAATATTTTCTCGTTCAAGCTCGAGTTTAGATATCATTGAATTCCATGAGTTTGAATTCTCAATCTTTAAGGTCAATCTCAAAGATTGAGTAATATCAGTCATAAATGCTAATTTTTGATCTTTAAGGAGATTATCCTTTCTGGGGATCTGACTCATTAGTCTTATAAGCTATTTTGCACGGTGCCCCCCATTGTACGAGACAGGTCCTCTCATGGTTAGGATAAGTCTGACCACTTGGCGACCCTGTTTGATGCTGAGGTCCGTGGATTTCTAGCTGATTTTCGAGAAAACTTTTCAAGGTTTTTCGTAGACTCTACAACTGGTCTGGACGACAACTTCCTGACCTAAATCAAGAAGCGCGTGTATTTTTCTCTCGGAAGACTTTACTTCCTTTTAAATTTCATTTATATTACAATAAACTGGGTAAAACTGATTAATATCGTCCAAAACAAAAGTATCTTCAATTATTTGTACAAAAATATGTGACATATGTTCTAAATAACATGCTAAATTTTTCCCACACTTGGCTTTTATTTTCCTTTATTTGCCTTTTTATTTTCCTCTATTCCATTTTAAACGAATTCAAGCGTTTTGAGTTGTTTCTTAATTTATGTCCTTTTCGAGGTAACAATAATTTCGGTGTTAACACCTAGTTTTATCGTTCAAAAATATGTATAAACATAATCTTGAGTTCATTTAGTTGAAAATTTTGAAAAATTTTACTAGAATTGGGTAGTCAGTATATAAGACTAGGGCTGTTCTTTATTATCAGAGAGCACTAGATTCTAATACAACTACTGCGTTACTAGTATTTTTAATGGTAACCAAGTGTTTAAATTTAAAATTTTAAAAATCCGAAAGAATTTAACCCCTTTCCACACTTAAGATCTTGCAATGCCCTCATTTGCAAGAAATCAGTACAATT
The DNA here is from genome assembly GCF_046630445.1 of Rutidosis leptorrhynchoides. Lineage (NCBI taxonomy): Eukaryota > Viridiplantae > Streptophyta > Magnoliopsida > Asterales > Asteraceae > Rutidosis > Rutidosis leptorrhynchoides. The sequence continues at coordinate 401,539,183 of NC_092337.1, read as the reverse complement.
TAAATTATTGAGGGTGATTAACGTAGAAAAATGATTAAATTTTACCAAAGTTTCTAAACATATTGGCGTTTGTTTGTTGAATGATAAATGGTGCACATCATTTGTTCATTCCGTCTTGTTGTTACATCACATTTGTTTTTCGTTTTGTCGTCAAAATTAGTAGCTTTTGCTGAACTTAATGTCAGTCTTTGAAAGTTCGCTGTTTTACCATGTTGTGTACAATTGACAATATACATACATACAAATAATAACATGCATGGTAATTTGAAATGGGACTTAACATCCCACTTTCAAATTATAAATACGAAATATTAGTAACAAAATAAAAAAATGTTAAAAATTACATAAAAGTATCACAATATTATATGTTTTAAACATTAGTAAATAAAAATAATAAAAGATAAAAATCACCAACGGGAACTGTATCAATCTGGATAGGGGTTCCAGTTCATGTCGTCGGTCGATTTCCACGGTTGGTTATAGGTGTGCTGATAGGCTTGGTTGGGGTCGTAGATAGTAAATGGTGGTCGCATATCGGGCTGGTGTGGCGGATAGTAAGCAGGTCGGGTCGGTACGTAGTTATTTGGTACCTGAGATGATAGCTGGCTAATGATCTGATGCTGATGATAGTGCCATCTATCATGCTGTCGTTGCCTGGAATGCTCGTACACATTCTCGGCGTACCACTGCTCGTACTGACTATGTCTAGCCTCGTTTGTCATTTCTACCTCATCTATACACTGGTAAACGTCAGTAACAGCCTCCCTAATGACATCCCTAATGTCATCCGCTTCCTCCATTTCCTCATCTGAACCTCTCTCTACCTGTGGATGAGAGCCCTGATATGGTACTGCCTGATTGCGTCTGCTCTTTAATACCTTTACACCTTAATAGACCCGCAATCCTAAAGTCTCATCCTGTTCCCTACACACCATCAGTGGACCCCCTTGATCCCTATCTACGCCTAAATTGAAATGTCCTGTTCTTATTGATTAAAAACGTTCCATATTAATTGATTTCGTTGCGAGGTTTTGACCTCTATATGAGACATTTTTCAAAGACTGCATTCACTTTTAAAACAAACCATAACCTTTATTTCATAAATAAAGGTTTAAAAAGCTTTACGTAGATTATCAAATAATGATAATCTAAAATATCCTGTTTACACACGACCATTACATAATGGTTTACAATACAAATATGTTACATCGAAATCAGTTTCTTGAATGCAGTTTTTACACAATATCATACAAACATGGACTCAAAATCTTGTCCTTATTTTAGTATGCAACAGCGGAAGCTCTTAGTATTCACCTGAGAATAAACATGCTTTAAACGTCAACAAAAATGTTGGTGAGTTATAGGTTTAACCTATATATATCAAATCGTAACAATAGACCACAAGATTTTATATTTCAATACACATCCCATACATAGAGATAAAAATCATTCATATGGTGAACACCTGGTAACCAACATTAACAAGATGCATATATAAGAATATCCCCATCATTCCGGGATACCCTTCGGATATGATATAAATTTCGAAGTACTAAAGCATCAGGTACTTTGGATGGGGTTTGTTAGGCCCAATAGATCTATCTTTAGGATTCGCGTCAATTAGGGTGTCTGTTCCCTAATTCTTAGATTACCAGACTTAATAAAAAGGGGCATATTCGATTTCGATAATTCAACCATAGAATGTAGTTTCACGTACTTGTGTCTATTTTGTAAATCATTTATAAAACCTGCATGTATTCTCATCCCAAAAATATTAGATTTTAAAAGTGGGACTATAACTCACTTTTACAGATTTTTACTTCGTCGGGAAGTAAGACTTGGCCACTGGTTGATTCACGAACCTATAACAATATATACATATATATCAAAGTATGTTCAAAATATATTTACAACACTTTTAATATATTTTGATGTTTTAAGTTTATTAAGTCAGATGTCCTTGTTAGTAACCTACAACTAGTTGTCCATAGTTAGATGTACAGAAATAAATCGATAAATATTATCTTGAATCAATCCACGACCCAGTGTATACGTATCTCAGTATTGATCACAACTCAAACTATATATATTTTGGAATCAACCTCAACCCTGTATAGCTAACTCCAACATTCACATATAGAGTGTCTATGGTTGTTCCGAAATATATATAGATGTGTTGCCATGATAGGTCGAAATATTGTATACGTGTCTATGGTATCTCAAGATTACATAATATACAATACAAGTTGATTAAGTTATGGTTGGAATAGATTTGTTACCAATTTTCACGTAGCTAAAATGAGAAAAATTATCCAATCTTGTTTTACCCATAACTTCTTCATTTTAAATCCGTTTTGAGTGAATCAAATTGCTATGGTTTCATATTGAACTCTATTTTATGAATCTAAACAGAAAATGTATAGGTTTATAGTCAGAATAATAAGTTACAAGTCGTTTTTGTAAAGGTAGTCATTTCAGTCGAAAGAACGACGTCTAGATGACCATTTTAGAAAACATACTTTCACTTTGAGTTTAATCATGATTTTTGGATATAGTTTCATGTTCATAAGAAAAATCATTTTCCCAGAAGAACAACTTTTAAATCAAAGTTTATCATAGTTTTTAATTAACTAACCCAAAATAGCCCGCGGTGTTACTACGACGGCGTATGTCCAGTTTTACAGTGTTCTTCGTGTTTCCAGGTTTTAAATCATTAAGTTAGCATATCATATAGATATAGAACATGTGTTTAGTTAATTTTAAAAGTCAAGTTAGAAGGATTAACTTTTATTTGCGAACAAGTTTAGAATTAACTAAACTATGTTCTAGTGATTACAAGTTTAAACCTTCGAATAAGATAGCTTTATATGTATGAATCGAATGATGTTATGAACATCATTACTACCTCAAGTTCCTTGGATAAACCTACTGGAAATGAAAAAAATAGATCTAGCTTCAAAGGATCCTTGGATGGCTTGAAAGTTCTTGAAGCAGAATCATGACACGAAAACAATTTCAAGTAAGATTTCCACTCGAAATAAGATTGTTATAGTTATAGAAATTGAATTAAAGTTTGAATATGATTATTACCTTGTATTAGAAAGATAACCTACTGTAAGTAACAAAGGTTTCTTGATCTTGGATGATTACTTGGAATGGATTTAGAAAACTTGGAAGTAAACTTGCAATCTTGGAAGTATTCTTGATTTTATGAAACTAGAACTTTTGGAATTTATGAAGAACACTTAGAACTTGAAGATAGAACTTGAGAGAGATCAATTAGATGAATAAAATTGAAGAATGAAAGTGTTTGTAGGTGTTTTTGGTCGTTGGTGTATGGATTAGATATAAAGGATATGTAATTTTGTTTTCATGTAAATAAGTCATGAATGATTACTCATATTTTTGTAATTTTATGAGATATTTCATGCTAATTGCCAAATGATGGTTCCCACATGTGTTAGGTGACTCAAATGGGCTGCTAAGAGCTGATCATTTGAGTGTATATACCAATAGTACATACATCTAAAAGCTGTGTATTGTACGAGTACGAATACAGGTGCATACGAGTAGAATTGTTGATGAAACTGAACGAGGATGTAATTGTAAGCATTTTTGTTAAGTAGAAGTATTTTGATAAGTGTCTTGAAGTCTTTCAAAAGTGTATAAATACATATTAAAACACTACATGTATATACATTTTAACTGAGTCGTTAAGTCATCGTTAGTCGTTACATGTAAATGTTGTTTTGAAACCTTTAGGTTAACGATCTTGTTTAATGTTGTTAACCCATTGTTTATTATAACAAATGAGATGTTAAATTGTTATATTATCATGATATTATGATATATAATATATCTTATTATGATATATATACAGTTAAATGTCGTTACAACGATAATCGTTACATATATGTCTCGTTTCGAAATCATTAAGTTAGTAGTCTTATTTTTACATATGTATTTCATTGTTAATACACTTAATAATATATTTACTTATCATTTAACATAATTAACCAAGTGTATCAATATCTTAATATGATTCATATGTACCTAGTAAGACGTTGTTATAACGATAATCGTTATATATATCGTTTTCGAGTTTCTTAAATTAATAGTCTCATTTTTATGTATATAACTCATTGTTAAAATACCTAATGAGATACATACTTATAATAAAATCATGTTAACTATATATATAACCATATATATGTCATCGTATAGTTTTTACAAGTTTTAACGTTCGTGAATCACCGGTCAACTTGGGTGGTTAATTGTCTATATGAAACCTATTTCAATTAATCAAGTCTTAACAAGTTTGATTGCTTAATATGTTGGAAACACTTAATCATGTAAATAAAAATTTTATTTAATATATATATAAACATGGAAAAGTTCGGGTCACTACAGTACCTACCCGTTAAATAAATTTCGTCCCGAAATTTTAAGCAGTTGGAGGTGTTGACGTATCTTCTGGAAATAAATGCGGGTATTTTTTCTTCATCTGATCTTCATGCTCCCAGGTGAACTCGGGTCCTCTACGAGCATTCCATTGAACCTTAACAATCGGTATCTTGTTTTGTTTAAGTCTCTTAACCTCACGATCCATTATTTCGACGGGTTCTTCAATGAACTGAAGTTTTTCATTGATTTGGATTTCCTCCAACGGAATAGTGAGATCTTCTTTAGCAAAACATTTCTTCAAATTTGAGACGTGGAAAGTGTTATGTACAGCCGCGAGTTGTTGAGGTAGCTCCAGTTGGTAAGCTACTGGTCCGACACGATCTATAATCTTGAATGGTCTAATGTACCTTGGATTTAGTTTCACCCGTTTACCAAATCGAACAACGCCTTTCCAAGGTGAAACCTTAAGCATGACCATTTCTCCAATTTCAAACTCTATATCTTTTCTTTTACTGTCCGCGTAGCTCTTTTGTCGACTCTGGGCGGTTTTCAATCTTTGTTGAATTTGGATGATTTTCTCGGTAGTTTCTTGTATTATCTCCGGACCCGTAATCTGTCTACACCCACTTCACTCCAACAAATCGGAGACCTGCACTTTCTACCATAAAGTGCTTCAAACGGCGCCATCTCAATGCTTGAATGGTAGCTGTTGTTGTAGGAAAATTCTGCTAACGGTAGAGGTCGATCCCAACTGTTTCCGAAATCAATAACACAAGCTCGTAGCATGTCTTCAAGCATTTGTATCGTCCTTTCGCTCTGCCCATCAGTTTGTGGATGATAGGCAGTACTCATGTCTAGACGAGTTCCCAATGCTTGCTGTAATGTCTGCCAAAATCTTGAAATAAATCTGCCATCCCTATCAGAGATAATAGAGATTGGTATTCCATGTCTGGAGACGACTTCCTTCAAATACAGTCGTGCTAACTTCTCCATCTTGTCATCTTCTCTTATTGGCAGGAAGTGTGCTGACTTGGTGAGACGATCAACTATTACCCAAATAGTATCATAACCACTTGCAGTCCTTGGCAATTTAGTAATGAAATCCATGGTAATGTTTTCCCATTTTCATTCCAGGATTTCAGGTTGTTGTAGTAGACCTGATGGTTTCTGATGTTCAGCTTTGACCTTAGAACACGTCAAACATTCTCCTACATATTTAGCAATATCGGCTTTCATACCTGGCCACCAAAAATGTTTCTTAAGATCCTTGTACATCTTCCCCGTTCCAGGATGTATTGAGTATCTGGTTTTATGAGCGTCTCTAAGTACCATTTCTCTCATATCTCCAAATTTTGGTACCCAAATTCTTTCAGCCCTATACCGGGTTCCGTCTTCTCGAATATTAAGATGCTTCTCCGATCCTTTGGGTATTTCATCCTTTAAATTTCCCTCTTTTAAAACTCCTTGTTGCGCCTCCTTTATTTGAGTAGTAAGGTTAGTGTGAATCATTATATTCATAGATTTTACTCGAATGCGTTCTCTGTCCTTTCTGCTCAAGGCGTCGGCTACCACATTTGCCTTCCCCGGGTGGTAACGAATCTCAAAGTCGTAATCATTCAACAATTCAATCCACCTACGCTGCCTCATGTTCAGTTGTTTCTGATTAAATATGTGTTGAAGATTTTTGTGGTCGGTATATATAATAATTTTGACCCCATATAAGTAGTGCCTCCAAGTCTTTAATGCAAAAACAACCGCGCCTAATTCCAAATCATGCGTCGTATAATTTTGCTCGTGAATCTTTAATTGTCTAGATGCATAAGCAATCACCTTCGTCCGTTGCATTAATACACAACCGAGACCTTGCTTTGATGCGTCACAATAAATCACAAAATCATCATTCCCTTCAGGCAATGACAATATAGGTGCCGTAGTTAGCTTTTTATTCAATAATTGAAACACCTTCTCTTGTTCATCCTTCCATTCAAATTTCTTCCCTTTATGCGTTAATGCAGTCAAGGGTTTTGCTATTTTGGAGAAATCTTGTACGCAAGGACGTTCGAAAATCTGGAACCAGGACATGAGTCAACTATCAACGCCCGACGCAACGGTCTTAAAATTACAAGTCTACTATGCACAAGAATATAATATAATATATAAATAATTATATTAATTATTTATATTTTATATTTATATATATAAAACGTCGTCAAAGAAGATCCAAAGGGGTGTGAGCTGTATTCCATATCCCCGCGACTCGCGGAGTTCTCAGGCACAAAGTGCCGCGACTCGCGGAGCACAGAAATTTCAGAATCCCTATAAAAGGTCGCGAATTCTGCCGAGTTTAATAACATAATAATAATAATACTCCCTAGTATAATATAAATAAATATATATATGTATATATAGTATAGATTAGTGTTATATTAGATTAGTTTGGGTTATGTAAAGGTTATTTTACGGGTTTTAAAGTCGAAGCTCTGTCCGTGTAACACTACGCGATAAATAATCAATGTAAGCTATGTTCTCCTTTTTAAATTAATGTCTCGTAGCTAAGTTATTATTATGCTTATTTAAAACGAAGTAATCATGATGTTGGGCTAATTACTAAAATTGGGTAATTGGGCTTTGTACCATAATTGGGGTTTGGACAAAAGAACGACACTTGTGGAAATTAGACTATGGGCTATTAATGGGCTTTATATTTGTTTAACTAAATGATAGTTTGTTAATGTTAATATAAAGATTTACAATTGGGCATCCTTATAAATTACCATATACACTCGATCGGACACGATGGGCGGGGTATTTATATGTACGAATAATCGTTCATTTAACCGGACACGAGAATGGATTAATAGCTACTAGAATAATTAAAACAGGGGTGAAATTACATTCAAGGGTAATTGGTGTAATTGCTAACAAAGTAGTAAAACCTTGGTTTACACGCAGTTGATAACCTGGTGTATTCATTAAACAAAGTATTAAAACCTTGTTACAATTCGAATCCCCAATTAGTTGGAATATTTAACTTCGGGTATAAGGATAATTTGACGAGGACACTCGCACTTTATATTTATGACTGATGGACTGTTATGGACAAAAAACCAGACGGACATATTAAATAATCCAGGACAAAGGACAATTAACCCATGGGCATAAAACTAAAATCAACACGTCAAACATCATGGTTACGGAAGTTTAAATAAGCATAATATATTTTATTTCATTTTTCCTCGTACTTTTATTTATTGTCATTTTAATTATTGTTATTTATTTTATATTGTTATTTAAATATCGTCATTTACTATACGCTTCGCTTAAAATATAAATCGACAAACCGGTCATTAAACGGTAAACCCCCTTTTATATATTATTATATATAATTATATATATTTTGTACAAATATAGTTGTTTAAAAATATAGTGTGCAATAAGCCCGCTCCCTGTGGAACGAACCGGACTTACTAAAAACTATACTACTCTACGATTAGGTACACTGCCTATAGTGTTGTAGCAAGGTTTAGGTATATCCCATTTGTAAATAAATAATTAAAACTTGTGTAATTTGTAACGTATTTCGTAGTAAAATATAGTACTATCACGTACCCCCACGCTACCACATCAAGTTTTTGGCGCCGCTGCCGGGGAGCTCGGCGAAACGCTATATATTTTTTTTTGTATAAATATATTTATATATCATTTTAGAAAAACAATATAAAATTTAAAAAAAAAATAAAAAAAAAAAACAAAAATAAAACCTGTCGAACGATTTTGACCTGCACCTAATCTGAAATTTCATACCCCGCGACCCGCGGAGTTTTTGAACTGTGATCACCGCGACTCGCGGAGCCGCCCATACAGGTCACACAGAATTCGCATTAATTACGGGTTTTTATTATTATTATTTAAATTAAACCCTAATTAGGGTTATATTTTTATATAATTTAGTTTAGTTTATTTATTATTTTATATTTTTAGTTAATTTAGTTTAATTAATTTATAAACTTAATAGTTTTATAAAATAAATAATATAAAAATAGTATTTTTATAAAAATTGTACTTTTTACAACTTTAAGATTAATTTTATATTTTGTACCTTTTTATTTGTTTTAGCGTAATTTTTGTATTTTTCGCTCGAATTTAGTTTTAAGATATAGTTTTTGCCGTAGTTATTTTTATTTCTAGATTTTTAGGCTTTGCCGTAAAATCCCTTAAGTGCTTTTTCTTTAGACTAAGATTTAGGTGCTTTAGAATTTTGCGACGCCGTTTTTATATTTTAGAACCTTTTTAAGTTATTACCATTTGTGATATAGTTTTTCTTTTAAGCTTTAATATTTTTAGACGCAACTTTTAATTCTTAGTTTTTAATTCTTTTTTAAGTTACGACACGCTATTTTCTTATTTTTATTTTTCAACGTTTTTCGACGCGCATTCTTTTTCTTTCTTATTTCTCGACGCTTTAGTTTTTAGGACTTAGAAATTTTCTCTATTTCTTATCTAATATCTCAAACGGAAAGAAAAATTATTTAAGTGGTTAAATTAATGGACGTTGACAATTTTCTGCTTCGTAGTAATAGTTGGATTTGTTAGTGGCTGAGTTGTGAACTTCCGATTTAAAGGGTTCTGGCTCCCTGCTGCATCTTTTGGCTATTCGAAACGTGGGCAAAAGCAGAAAAGTCTATTAATTGGACAACTTATATAAGTTTTTCTATTTTTATAACTAATAGGATAATTAGTAAATGCACCACATTGTAGCTAAAATTTGGCCATCGCAATAAAATGGAAAATTTTGAAAACAAGGCTATGGAAACCCTTTTTGATATCCAAAATCAATTAAATCAATACTCTCAAACGAGTGTTGATGACAATTCGTTCGGTCAATCTTGGATCACGAATGACGAAACAATAACTGGTTGTGAAATCTGTGGAGATTATCACTCAACATGGGAATGTTACTATTACGTTCCTATGGAAAATTACGCACCCACGGAACCTGAATGGAACGATTACGAAGAATACAATTCAAATTGGGATTATTCCCAAGAATATATCCAAACTCAACAACCAGAAGACGAGGAAAATTATGTGCCTGAAAATTCTTTAGATTATATAAAAATCAAACTCGAAGAACTCAATGCTCAAAATGAACAAATGAGAGAGTTTGTAAACCGGCAAGCTGAAACTCTATCAGACTACACACCTGTTGATCTGAGGAGTATTGTACAAGAAAATCTCATATCATCAAATTTTGATGAATTCGAGAGCTCCGAAATCACCAACTATCCCGATGATACTTTTTATTCAGTCTTACCAATTTCACAACATATTGACACATTAGCCTCTACCGACGAAATCATCAATCCATCAATGGATGATGAAGAAGAAGTAAGGGTGACAAATTGGTACTCTTGGGAAAACGATAACGTTGAAAATTTTACCCCCGAGGCCAAACCGAACTTCACCATTCCACAACCTTCCAACCCAATATTCTCAATAGACGAGTCATCCACCGGAAATGAACTACAAGCTGTAATAGATAATGACACCTCAAATTTCACCCAATTGGGTAATAGAGGTGAAAACTTTGATCACGAGAATAAAAGGAAGGAAATATTAGGAATTGTCCACCCTATAGAAATATGTATGTCGGTGTATATCGATCCATTTGACCAAGAACCAGAAAAGAGATATATCCATTTACTAAAAGCTACACTTAAAAAAGAATTAAGTAGTGACAATCGGGCGAGTCTAAACTTTAAACCCATTGATATAATATATACCACCCGAGATGTAAATAACTGGCTCACTATTCTAATTAGTGGAACTTATTCTACCGACTTCACATGTCGTCAGCTAAGTGTGGGGAAGTCTAACCCCATTTAACGTTAAATTAGGGGTTCGGGTTAGTGCATAACTCGTTAAATAAACATGAATAATAAATTAGGGTAAAAGACGCATTTTCAAATATTAGCAAACAGTTCAGAAAAGCAACCATTTTTGAAGAAAAACATGTGTGAAATAACAAAAGAAGGAATGAACGATGAGGCGCGCCATCTATCATTCGATGAGCTTTGTAATTACAAACTGGGTATTTTCAATCACTTTTCTACACTAATCACCCTCATGAATTTATAATTATAGTCTGATTTTATGCAAATGAGGGCATTGCATGATCTCAAGTGTGTGGAAGGGTTATAAATTCTCTCGGGTTTATGCTTGGTTTATTTGCCAAATTTTATGAAAATTTGAAAAATTTTCAACTAAATGAATTTAAAATCATGTTTATATATATTTATGAACGGTGAAAACTAGGTGTTAATACCGAAATTATCGTTACCTCGGAAAGGACATAAATTGAGAAACACCCTAAAACGATTGAATTCATTTAAAATAGAATAAAGGAGAATAAAAAGGCAAAGAAAGAAACTAAGTGTGGGGAGAATGTACCAAGTTATTCAATTAAAAACTATCTATCACATGTTTCTGTAAAGTTTTATGAAAATTTGAAAAATTTTCAACTAAATGAATTTAAAATCATGTTTATATATATTTATGAACGGTGAAAACTAGGTGTTAATACCGAAATTATCGTTACCTCGGAAAGGACATAAATTGAGAAACACCCTAAAACGATTGAATTCATTTAAAATAGAATAAAGGAGAATAAAAAGGCAAAGAAAGAAACTAAGTGTGGGGAGAATGTACCAAGTTATTCAATTAAAAACTATCTATCACATGTTTCTGTAAAGTTTATTGCAAGTGCTTTTGTTTTGGACTAAATTAACTATTTTACCCGATTTACTGTAATGAAAGATGGATCTACACGATGAATCAATTCCATCATTTAAAGGAAGTAAAGTCTTCCAAAAAAGAAACGCGCTTCTTGATTTAGGTCAAGAAGTTGTCGTTCAGACCAGCTGTAGGTTGACGAAAAATCTAGAAAAGTCAACACTAAAATCAGCAGGAAATCCACGGACCTCAGCATAAAACAGGGTCGCCAGGTGGTCAGATTTATCCTAACCATGAGAAGGATTTATCTCGTACAATGGGGGGGCACCGTGCAAATTAGCTTGATAAGACTAATGAATCAGATCCCCAGAAAGGATAATCTCCTTAAAGATTAAAAATCAGCTTTGATTAAAAACGTTCCATATTAATTGATTTTGTTGCGAGATTTTGACCTCTATATGAGACATTTTTCAAAGACTGCATTCATTTTAAAACAAACCATAACCTTTATTTCATAAATAAAGGTTTAAAAAGCTTTACGTAGATTATCAAATAATGATAATCTAAAATATCCTATTTACACACGACCATTACATAATGGTTTACAATACAAATATGTTACATCGAAATCAGTTTCTTGAATGCAGTTTTTACACAATATCATACAAACATGGACTCCAAATCTTGTCCTTATTTTAGTATGCAACAGCGGAAGCTCTTAGTATTCACCTGAGAATAAACATGCTTTAAACGTCAACAAAAATGTTGGTGAGTTATAGGTTTAACCTATATATATCAAATCGTAACAATAGACCACAAGATTTCATATTTCAATACACATCCCATACATAGAGATAAAAATCATTCATATGGTGAACACCTGGTAACCGACATTAACAAGATGCATATATAAGAATATCCCCATCATTCCGGGACACCCTTCGGATATGATATAAATATCGAAGTACTAAAGCATCCGGTACTTTGGATGGGGTTTGTTAGGCCCAATAGATCTATCTTTAGGATTCGCGTCAATTAGGGTGTCTGTTCCCTAATTCTTAGATTACCAGACTTAATAAAAAGGGGCATATTCGATTTCGATAATTCAACCATAGAATGTAGTTTCACGTACTTGTGTCTATTTTGTAAATCATTTATAAAACCTGCATGTATTCTCATCCCAAAAATATTAGATTTTAAAAGTGGGACTATAACTCACTTTCACAGATTTTTACTTCGTCGGGAAGTAAGACTTGGCCACTGGTTGATTCACGAACCTATAACAATATATACATATATATCAAAGTATGTTCAAAATATATTTACAACACTTTTAATATATTTTGATGTTTTAAGTTTATTAAGTCAGATGTCCTCGTTAGTAACCTACAACTAGTTGTCCACAGTTAGATGTACAGAAATAAATCGATAAATATTATCTTGAATCAATCCACGACCCAGTGTATACGTATCTCAGTATTGATCACAACTCAAACTATATATATTTTGGAATCAACCTCAACCCTGTATAGCTAACTCCAACATTCACATATAGAGTGTCTATGGTTGTTCCGAAATATATATAGATGTGTCGACATGATAGGTCGAAACATTGTATACATGTCTATGGTATCTCAAGATTACATAATATACAATACAAGTTGATTAAGTTATGGTTGGAATAGATTTGTTACCAATTTTCACGTAGCTAAAATGAGAAAAATTATCCAATCTTGTTTTACCCATAACTTCTTCATTTTAAATCCGTTTTGAGTGAATCAAATTCCTATGGTTTCATATTGAAATATATTTTATGAATATAAACAGAAAAAGTATAGGTTTATAGTAAGAAAAATAAGTTACAAGTCGTTTTTGCAAAGGTAGTCATTTCAGTCGAAAGAACGACGTCTAGATGACCATTTTAGAAAACATACTTTCACTTTGAGTTTAATCATGATTTTTGGATATAGTTTCATGTTCATAAGAAAAATCATTTTCCCAGAAGAACAACTTTTAAATCAAAGTTTATCATAGTTTTTAATTAACTAACCCAAAACAGCCCGCGATGTTACTACGACGGCGTATGTCCGGTTTTACAGTGTTCTTCGTGTTTCCAGGTTTTAAATCATTAAGTTAGCATATCATATAGATATAGAACATGTGTTTAGTTTATTTTAAAAGTCAAGTTAGAAGGATTAACTTTTATTTGCGAACAAGTTTAGAATTAACTAAACTATGTTCTAGTGATTACAAGTTTAAACCTTCGAATAAGATAGCTTTATATGTATGAATCGAATGATGTTATGAACATCATTACTACCTCAAGTTCCTTGGATAAACCTACTGGAAATGAGAAAAATAGATCTAGCTTCAAAGGATCCTTGGATGGCTTGAAAGTTCTTGAAGCAGAATCATAACACGAAAACAATTTCAAGTAAGATTTCCACTCGAAATAGGATTGTTATAGTTATAGAAATTGAATTAAAGTTTGAATATGATTATTACCTTGTATTAGAAAGATAACCTACTGTAAGTAACAAAGGTTTCTTGATCTTGGATGATTACTTGGAATGGATTTAGAAAACTTGGAAGTAAACTTGCAATCTTGGAAGTATTCTTGATTTTATGAAACTAGAACTTTTGGAATTTATGAAGAACACTTAGAACTTGAAGATAGAACTTGCGAGAGATCAATTAGATGAAGAAAATTGAAGAATGAAAGTGTTTGTAGGTGTTTTTGGTCATTGGTGTATGGATTAGATATAAAGGATATGTAATTTTGTTTTCATGTAAATAAGTCATGAATGATTACTCATATTTTTGTAATTTTATGAGATATTTCATGCTAGTTGCCAAATGATGGTTCCCACATATGTTAGGTGACTCAAATGGGCTGCTAAGAGCTGATCATTGGAGTGTATATACCAATAGTACATACATCTAAAAGCTGTGTATTGTACGAGTACGAATACGGGTGCATACGAGTAGAATTGTTGATGAAACTGAACGAGGATGTAATTGTAAGCATTTTTGTTAAGTAGAAGTATTTTGATAAGTGTCTTGAAGTCTTTCAAAAGTGTATGAATACATATTAAAACACTACATGTATATACATTTTAACTGAGTCGTTAAGTCATCGTTAGTCGTTACATGTAAATGTTGTTTTGAAACCTTTAGGTTAACGATCTTGTTGAATGTTGTTAACCCATTGTTTATTATAACAAATGAGATGTTAAATTGTTATATTATCATGATATTATGATATATAATATATCTTAGTATGATATATATACAGTTAAATGCCGTTACAACGATAATCGTTACATATATGTCTCGTTTCGAAATCATTAAGTTAGTAGTCTTATTTTTACATATGTATTTCATTGTTAATACACTTAATAATATATTTACTTATCATTTAACATAATTAAACAAGTGTATCAATATCTTAATATGATTCATATGTACCTAGTAAGAAGTTGTTATAACGATAATCGTTATATATATCGTTTTCGAGTTTCTTAAATTAAAAGTCTCATTTTTATGTATATAACTCATTGTTAAAATACCTAATGAGATACATACTTATAATAAAATCATGTTAACTATATATATAACCATATATATGTCATCGTATAGTTTTTACAAGTTTTAACGTTCGTGAATCACCGGTCAACTTGGGTGGTCAATTGTCTATATGAAACCTATTTCAATTAATCAAGCCTTAACAAGTTTGATTGCTTAACATGTTGGAAACACTTAATCATGTAAATAACAATTTCATTTAATATATATATAAACATGGAAAAGTTCGGGTCACTACATAAATACTCTCCAATGAGAGTAACAAAAATACCTCCTCCTATTATTCCCCCGTCCTGTATTCCTTCCACCATTTTAGACATAAAAACCAACACAGTAGGGGATATTAACAAAGCTTCTAGTGTTTCGAATACACTTAAGGTAAAATAAATCGTGTAAGGTCATTTTCTCCTTGTTGTTACCTCGTTGTGTAATCGAATTAGCTAAAAATCTATGTATAATACGAAGCTCTGCTTTGTTAATATCTAAATAGGAGTGTCTTCCTCCCCGGTAAAAACATTATAATTTGATATACGCCTCCAGATGGCGTGCGCGTCAAAATTCCTATCTACCCTCTCATCATGATAAATCAAATTTGTACAATCAGGTAGTAGTAATTCGGCGGGAGTGTAAATTTGTAAAGCCCTGGCCATGTCAAGCATGGACATTCTGTACATCCTACGGCCAAGTAAAAATCTAAGAAAACTCTTATCGTCTAACCTATCTACATCCTTATTGAAAGCTATAGTACTCATTAGCTCAAGACACCACTCTTTATATACAGGCCTACGAGTAGTAAATAAACGTTTCCAATCGGAAAAAGAAGAGCAGCCATACCTTTGGATTAGATGCTGCCTAACTGGGTTAGCTAGGTGGACCCTTTCTAAAGGCTCCCAATCGATTACCCTCGGTACTTCTACATTTTTCATTACCAGTTTAAATTTGTTACTTTGGTACGTCGGGTAATCTCTCCAACTTCTATCAATCCTTAAATTGGGATACAACTGTTCTTCATGAATTGTTGGGTGTTCTACTATATGATGAGCGGGAAATACTACGTAGGTAATAAAAAATTGTGGATCCGGCTCATAGTATGGTACATGTTGATCATCATGTTGTTGTTGTTCCTGTTGTTGTTCATGTTGTTGCTCTGATTCGTGATATTGCATCTCTGGCTGTGATTCCAGAGCAGGTTGCCCAGATGATGATGATGCACCATCAGTATCGGTATTTCTCTGCAAAACACATTAAACACAAAATTTGTGCATCCAAATATGCATTAGTGTTAGCAAAATAACAAATTAAAACAATTACAATAACATGTTTAATCCATATTAAACTTATACTCATTTTCATATTTTTATCAATTCTATACTTTTTCAAATAAGCATATATGAAAATGTTTACAAAGTTCATAAGCATTCAACTCAAATAACATGTTAAAATAACCATTACTAACAATTAAACAAGTTTCAAATGGCATTTACATCAATTTAATCAAGTTCGTGAATTTTAGACTTAAAAAGTCCACTTTAATTCTCAAAAATCATGTTTAGGATCAAAGTTTGGATCATTTAGCTACCTAAACATATTACATTACTTAATTTAGCAATAATTCATAACAAAAATTGGCCATAACCTGTTTATATCAAAAAGCCCCAAATTGCTCAAGAACACAAACCCTAGATTCCTAAAATTTTGAAGTTTAAGGCTTCAAATCATGTTAAATAGCATCAATCTAGGTTGTACATACATAATATACTAACAATTTAACTCTAATTACACTAAAAATTATCAAATTAGTATTATAGCAAATAATTGAAATTATCACAAAAATTAGGAATTTTATGAGTTTAGGGGTGAAATCTTTACCTTTTTGCTTCCCCATCTGAGAAAAGGCATGATTGTAGCGGATTATTGGGAGAAATTTGGTGAATTTTGATGAAAAATTGGTGAAATTTGAGAGTGTTTGTGTGTGTTTTCGTGAATGTGTGTGTGTATTATGTTGAAGACAGAACGGCTTGCTGGGACTTTATTCCCGACCAGCATTTTGGTCCCATGCGACCGCATGAGTTTGTAGAGGAAACCCCATGCGATCACATGGGGTCTGATTCTTTTTTTTTAATATAAAAATCTTTAACTAATAAAACATAAATTAATAAATTTTAAAAATTTGTTTCTTTTAAGAATGAGGGCGTTTCGGATCGTTGTCCTAGTCCGTCTCTCGACAAAATTTTAAAATTTGTCACTTTTTAAGCGTCGTTTTAAAAGCCAAGATTTTTGGGTTTTTTTATGTTTTTTGGCATACTTTAATTCAATAAGATTAAAAATAATGATAATAAAATTTCTCGTCCCGCCCTCGGGTAAAGCAATTTCGGTTCAACGACCTAGTCTTCAACTCACGACGAATTTTAAATATCAAATTTTTAACTTAATGAAATAAAGTATATTTTTTTAAATTCACACCAAACTTAAATTTAAAATGCATAAAATTAAAAATTCATATAAATATCATTAATATTTTTATACATTAATTTTACAAACTTATATTAAAAATATTAATTTTTAAAATATTTACAAACTTAAATATATTTATTTTTAAAAATTTACAATAATAATTTAATATTAATTTAAAAACAAGGTAAAAAAAAATTTCAAAATTAAAAATCTTTTTGGTCTTTTATCCCACTTTAATCAATCAAATTTTATCAAAAATATACGCCCCTCTTTTGGGTAAAGTAATTTCGGCTATTTTACCTAGTTTTACTCCTGACGAATTTCTGAAATATTTTGAATTGATTGATTAAAGATATTTATACCTTAAGAATAAACGGTAAATTTCGCAGTGATATAATAAATTTTTGTATGATATCAATAATTTCGGTTTCGCATACATAATTTTATTGAATATCAATTTAATACTTTATGGTGAACGATTCAGCGTTTATTATCAAAAGGTTAAAAGCAATAAATAAAAATAAAAACTGTACATACTTACCTGTGAGATAGAATTCTCAGAGACCTGCTTTAGCCAACTCATAGGAGAGTCGTGTGATTTGGTTTTCCATAGCTACATAAGCGTAACCTCGATTCTTCAATAACTTTTTTTCTAAAGATATGAACGGTCCTTCTCTGCATAGAGTAACAAATTTGGTATTTGAATATGTTTGAGTGTTCTAAAATTTACCTTCATGTGACCATTTTCCGCATTTATGACATCTTTCAAGGTGTCGTGCTCTTCTTTTTGTTGCGGATTTTGATTTTCCTTTACCAAAATGTATCTTATGATGATCTTTCCTGAGTTCTTTCCTTACTTCGTCCATTTTGCTTCTTATAAATGATACCAGTTCACTCGAAAAGATGTTATTATTACGTTTAGTAATCATAGCGTGTAGTAGTAGACCATGGTTCAGATCAAAGGAATTCTTCATCTCGTAAAACCTAAAAGAAATAAAAATTCAGAATGGAGGGAGAAGACTAGTTCTTTAGGGTCTGCTAGGGAAAGACCATTCGGATTCCATTCTCGAGAACTACACGAAAAAAGAAAATCTAACTCTAACAGAAATATATATATCCTTAAAAAGACTTGATTCTCCCCACACTTAGTTAGTTGTGGTGTCGAAATTGTGATTAACTTCGTTTTCAATTGACTATCAACAACTTGTATATCTCTGACTTTTGCTTCAAGCCAATTGTTGATTTCCTCTGTAACTTTCACAAATTCAACTAACATTGCCTTTTCTTTAGGCGAAAAATTGGATACTAATCGTTTACATAACTTAAAGTTCCCCTTAATCCTAGCATCTTGAATCCGTTTATAAAGTTTCTTCGTTGAACTGTTAAAAACGGGTTCATCTAATTTCGTATCAACAACGGGGTTCTTTGTTATCAGGTCATCATTGGTTGTTGCTTCATCTTCCCCACACTTAGGCATTTTTATTGGTTCAACAGTTTTGGTTGGTGGAGATCTAAACTTTCGGTTCACAAAGGTGACCGATTTGTCACCATCCCTTAGTGTCATTCTACCTTCACTTACATCAATGAATGCCTCGGTGGTTGCTAAAAATGGGCGACCTAAAATTAGAGGAATATCAAGGTCTTCCTCCATATTAATAACTATGAAGTTTGCAACAAAGGTCAAACTTCCCACTTTAACAAGTAAATTGTTTGCTATTCCAAACGGGTGTTTAATGGTTTGATCAAATAATTGAACACCTATTCTGGTTGGTCTTAATTTACCCACACCTAATCTTTTGTATAAGGAAAGAGGCATAACATTTGCACTTGCTCCTAAATATGCGAGTCCATTATACATAGAACCATCGTTAAGCAAGGAAGAAATGATAAATTCACCTGGGTCTCCTACTTTAGTAAGTAGAGTTGGTTTTTTAACCTTTTCCAAGTGATATTTTCTTGGTTCTTTCACTTCTACTTGAACTTCTTGTTCACATTTTTCTTCGTTTCTTGGAATGGGAGGTTTGTATAGGAATTCTTCTTCATCACTCCAATTTCAAGCTTCCCCTTCTTCCAATTTTGGTTTTTCATGTGTTGTTGATAACATATTTATGTTTTCATTCTGAGGGTTTTCTTGGGTGGTGAAATTATGATTGGCTTCATTGTCAACTTCCATCGGACCATGTATGTAATGTTTAACTCTGTGACCATTAACTTTAAATTCAATCCCATTTGAATTTATTAACTCTATTGTTCCATATGGGAAAACTCTTTTGACTATGAATGGTCCAGACCATCTTGATTTCAATTTTTCTGGAAATAGCTTGAATCGTGAATTGAAAAGAAGAACTATGTCTCCTTCTTTAAATTCTTTTGAACTTCTGATTGTTTTATCATGCCATTTCTTCGTTCTTTCTTTATAGATTAATGAATTTTCATATGCTTCATGTCTTAATTCTTCTAATTCGTTTAATTGACTTAACCGTAGATGTCCGGCTTCATGTAAATCAAGATTACATGTCTTCAAAGCCCAAAATGCTTTGTGCTCAATTTCTACTGGAAGGTGACATGCTTTTCGTAAACGAGTTTAAAAGGTGTGGTACCAATTGGAGTTCTGTAGGCTGTTCTAAAAGCCCAGAGTGCATCCTCCAATTTCATGGACCATTCCTTCGGATTTGATCCTACGGTTTTCTCTAGAATACGTTTTAATGCTCGGTTGGTATTTTCAACGTATCCACTTGTTTGTGGATAATAAGCGGTTGAGATTTTATGAGTTACTCCATATCTTTTGAGAACTTTCTCAAGTTGATTATTACAAAAATGAGTACCCGATCACTTATTAAAGCTTTCGGTGTTACGAACCTAGCAAAAAGACGTTTAAAGAAGTTGACTACAACTCGTGCATCGTTAGTCGGGAGAGCTTGTGCTTCCGCCCATTTAGATACATAATCAATAGCAACGAGAATGTAGAGATTATTATGAGATTTTGGAAATGGACCCATAAAGTCAATACCCCAAACGTCAAATACTTCACATACTTGAATGACATTTTGTGGCATTTCATCACGTTGACTTATTTTTCCGGCCCTTTGACAAGCATCACAGGATTTACAAAGAAGGTGCGCGTCTTTGAAAATCGTAGGCCAATAGAATCCAGCGTCGTAAACTTTTCTTGCTGTGAGTTGACGCCCATAATGCCCTCCTGTTGGTCCTGTGTGACAGTGGCTTAAGATTTGACTAACTTCATCTCCGAATATGCATCGGCGTATTATTCCATCGGGACAACTTTTAAACAAATGGGGATCTTCCCAGAAATAGTGTTTTATATCACTAAAGAATTTCTTTCATTTTTGGTACGACAACCCTTTTTCAAGGAATCCACATACTAAGTAGTTTGCATAGTCTGCAAACCATGGTATTTCATTATAATCTATCTTCAATAGATATTCATCAGGAAAGTTGTCTTGTATAGCCGATTCATTTAGAACTTCTAATTCGGGATTTTCAAGACGAGAAAGATGATCATCGGCTAGATTTTCTGCTCCCTTTTTGTCTCGGATTTCAATATCGAACTCTTGTAAGAGTAAGATCCAACGGATTAATCGTGGTTTGGCATCTTATTTAGAAAATAGGTATCTAAGAGCAGAATGGTCGGTATAGACCACCGTTTTAGCTAAAACGAGATATGAACGAAATTTGTCAAAAGCAAAGACAATAGCAAGGAGTTCTTTTTCAGTAGTTGTGTAATTCGTGTGTGCTCCTTTTAACGTCTTACTAGCGTAATAAATAGGTTGAAATCGTTTTTCAATCCTTTGTCCTAAAACGGCTCCCATTGCAAAATCACTTGCATCGCACATGAGTTCAAACGGTAGATTCCAATTTGGAGTTATCATGATCGGCGCATTAGTGAGTTTTTCTTTAAGAATATTAAAAGATTTGATGCATTCATCTGAAAAGATAAATGGAGCATCCTTTTCTAGGAGTTTATTCATAGGAGTGGCAATTTTAGAAAAATCTTTTATGAAACGTCGGTAAAAACCAGCATGCCCTAGAAAACTCATAAATCCTCTAACATTGGTGGGATGTGGAAGTTTAGCAATTACATCTACTTTAGCTCTATCCACTTTAATTCCTTCTTTTGAAATTTTATGACCGAGAACGATGCCTTCTTTAACCATGAAATGGCATTTCTCCCAATTAAGTACTAGATTTGATTATTCGCATCTAATAAGCATTCGTTCAAGATTAACAAGACATGCATTCTTCTATCATGTCGTGAAAAATTGCCATCATGCACCTTTGAAAGGTTGTAGGGACGTTGCAAAGTCCAAATGGCATGCGTTTGTAAGCAAAAGTACCATAAGGGTACGTGAATGTGGTTTTCTCTTGGTCCTCGGGTGCTATTGGAATTTGAAAGTATCCGGAAAAACCATCAAGAAAGTAATAGTAACTGTTCCCGGCTAATCTTTCCAACATTTGATCAATGAAATGTAAGGGAAAGTGATCTTTTTTGGTGGCGTCATTTAATTTTCTATAATCAATACAAACACGCCATTATGTTACAAAACTAGTAGGAATAAGCTCATTTTTTTCATTTGTGATGACAGTCATGCCACCCTTCTTAGGTACGCATTGAACTGGGCTTACCCATGGACTATCAGAGATTGGATAAATTAAACCTGCATCAAGCAGTTTAATAATTTCTTTCTTAACAACATCTTGCATATTAGAATTTAGTCTTCGTTGGCGTTGCACATACGTTTTATGACCTTCTTCCATAAGGATTTTATGTGTACAATACGAAGGACTTATGCCTTTAATGTCATGAATCTTCCATGCAATAGCTGGTTTATGAGCTTTTAGCACAGAAATGAGTTGAGATTTTTCATTTTCTGTAAGAGAAGACGATATTATTACATGTAATTCAGATTCACCATGTAAATAAGCGTATTCCAAATGGTTTGGAAGTGGCTTTAACTCTAATGTCGGTGGTTCTTCTATCGATAATTTATATCTATATCTGTCTTCTTCTTTTAGCATTTGAAGTTCTTCTGTTGTTGGTTCGTATCCATTAGCCATGAGTGTAGCTAACATTTCAGCTTCATCAATTGGTTCAGTTCCTTCTCCTAAAGAACATTCTCCTGTTCCTTGTAATTCTGGAAATTCTTCTAACAATTTTGCATGTGAATCTATAGTTTGAATATAATAACATGTATCATCTGCAGATTACGGTTGTTGCATAGCTCTATCAACAGAAAAGGTAACACTCTCGTTCTCTATACTTAGGGTCAGTTTCTTACCAAACACGTCTATTATTGCTTTAGTCGTGTTTAAGAATGGTCTTCCTAATATGAGAGGAACTCGAGAATCTTCTTCCATGTACAGAATAACAAAATCTACTGGAAATACTAAAGTACCAACTTTAACTAGCATGTTCTCCATTATCCCTCTAGGATATTTTACTGATCGATATGCTAGTTGTATGCTTATTCGTGTTGGTTTCAATTCTCCAAGGTCTAGTTTAGTGTATAGTGAATACGGCATTAAATTTATACTAGCACCTAAGTCTGCCAATGTTTCTATTGAACTAAGACTACCCAGAAAACATGGAATTGTGAAACTTCCTGGATCTGATAATTTTTCTGGTATCTTATTCAACAGCACTGCAGAACAATTAGCATTCATAGTAACAGCCGAGAGTTCTTCCATTTTCTTTCTATTTGTGATTAGATCTTTCAAGAATTTAGCATACCTTGGCATTCCTGATATCACATCAATGAAAGGAAGATTTACATTTATTTGTTTAAACATATCTAAGAATTTGGATTGCTCGGCTTCAAGTCTTTCTTTTCTCATTTTACTCGGGTAAGGAAGTGGTGGTTGGTATGGTTTAACATAAGGCTTAGCCTTAACTGTGTTCTCTTCATTAACCTTTTCAACTACCGGTTCTATTTCCTTATCTTCTTCAGGTTGTGGTGCCTGTGTAGTAGGAGTAGAGTCATCGGAAATTTCAGGCATTTCAGGTGGTTTAAGTGTAATGCCACTTCTCGTGGTAATGGCTTTAGCTGTTTCATTCCGGGGGTTAGCATTTATATCGCTAGGTAGACTTCCCGGTTTTCTTTCACCTATCAGCCTTGCTAGGTTACTAACATCTTGTTCCAGATTTTGAATTGAAGCTTGTTGATTTCTAAATGCTTGGGCATTTTGTTCATTCATTTGTTTCTGAGATGTGAAAAATTGCGTTTGAGATTCAACTAGCTTTAACATCATGTCTTCTAAATTTGTCTTTTTATCATCGGTTTGTGGTGGATTATTTGGAAAAATAGGTATTTGCTGGTTGTAAGTATTGCTAGATACTTGTTGATTGCTAGGACCTTGTTGGTTGTTGTATGAAACATTTCGGTTATAATTCTGGTTTTGATTGTAGTTTGGTCTTGGCGGTTGATAATTATTTTGATAATTATTTCCAGGCCTTTGGTTCATGTATGAAACATTCTCTCTTTGTTCCATTGTTTGTTCAATACTGAGACAATCTTTTGTCAAATGTGGTCCTCCACACTGCTCACAACTAATTCGTATTGCGTGAATATCTTTAGTCATCTTTTCCATTCGTCTCTCGAAAGCATCTATCTTTGCGGACATGGAATCAAAGTCATGGCTAGAATCGGCTCTAGCTGCTTTAGATGATCTAACGATATCTTTTTCTTGTTGCCACTCATGTGAGTGGGAAGCAGTGTTATCAATAATTTTGTAAGCTTTAGTTGCGGTTTTCATCATAATGGAACCACCAGCTGCTATATCGATGTCTTTGCGTGTAGTGATGTCGCATCCTTGGTAGAATATTTGTACTATTTGATAAGTGTCTAAACCATGTTGCGGACATCCTCTTAATAACTTTCCAAATCTTGTCCACGCCTCATATAGAGTTTCATTTGGCTTTTGCGTGAACGTAACAATTTCTCCTTGAAGTCTCACGACTTTAGATGCTGGAAAGAATTGTTTAAGAAATTTTTCAACTAAAACGTCTCATGTATCAATTGCCCCTTCAGGTAACGATTCTAACCAATTTTTGGCTTCTCCCTTTAAAGTCCAGGGAAATAACATGAGATATATCTGTTCATCCTCCACTTCTCGGATTTTAAATAGAGTACAAATCCTATTAAAGGTACGAAGATGTTCATTTGGATCTTCCTTCGGCGCACCACTAAATTGGCATTGATTAGTTACCATGTGTAGGATTTGTCCTTTGATTTCATAATCTGACGCATTAATGTCTGGTTGAGTAATTGCGTGACCTTGGCCAGTGCGTTTAGCCCTCATTCGGTCTTCCATACTTAGAGGTTCCAGATTTTACATGATTGAATTTGTTGAATCTGAATCACTAGAGGATTCTGACTTAATGGTTTCTTCCTCGACAATATCTGGATGAGTGATTTGTGGTTCAGGAGGAATGATTAATGATTTAGGATCTCTGAATTGTCCTTGAATATCCTCCGGATTCTCAATTGTGAGGTCGGGTTCAAAAAATGGATTATCGGAAATTTGAATTGGAGTACTTGGTCGACTAGATGACGATTCTAAAGAAAAATCAACGGCGACAATATTGGTTAGATGTCTTGATCGAGTTATAGGTGGTGAACGTATGAAAGGTGGTGAACGTTTTGCTCGGTGCATTCACTGAATATCCTATTAGTTATAAAGATAAAAATTATATAAGTTATCAAATTAATAGACTTTTCTGATTTTGCCCACGTTTCAAATAGCCAATAGATGCAGCAGGTAGCCAGGACCCTTTAAATCGGAAGCCCACAACTCGCCACTAACAAATCCAACTATTACTACGAACCAGAAAATTTTGGATGTCTATCAATTTAACCGCTTAAAATAATTTTTTGTTTTGAAATTTTAGAGAAGAAATAGAAAATTCTATGTCCTAAAAGCTAGAGCGTCGAGAAATAAGAAAGAAAAATAGTGCGTCGAAAAACGTCGAAAAATAAAAGGTCGAAAAATAAAAATAAGAAAGAAAAACAACGAAACTTAAAAGTCTAAAAACTAAATATTAAAAGTTGCGTCTAAAGGTATTAAAGCTTAAAAGGAATTCTATATCCAAAACGGCAATAACTTAAAAAGTACTAAAATCTATAAAATATTAAAGCGATAAGCGACGTCGTAAAATTCTAAAGCGCCTAAATCTTAGTCTAAAGAAAAAGTACTTAAAGGATTTTACGGCAAAGCCTAAAAATCTAGAAATATAAAATAGCTACGGCAAAAACTAAGTTTAAAACTAGTTAAGAATGATAAAAATACAAATTACGAAATAAACGATTAAAATATATGATTTATAAAAAGAAACTAAAAATGATAAAATTACTAATTTTTATAAAAATATTATTTTTATATTATTATTTTATAAAAGTATTAAGTTTAAAACTAATTAAAACTTAAAATACAAATTAATTAAAACTAAAACTAACTAATATTAAATTAAAACCTAATTAGGGTTAAATAATAATAATTAATAATACTCTGTAACCCTAATTGATTGTACCAGTTACCAGACCGGTCAAATCAATCCATGCGATCGCATGGATTTCGTGTTATATGCTCATGCGGTCACATGAGATCGGATACCAGGCCAGAAAGTTGGGCTGCTACAGTGATCGGCCCGATTACTTTTATAAAAATTTTTATTTTTCTGTTTTATATTTTTGTAAAATATTTATATAAAACTTATAAATAAGAAAAATTTACTTATTAGTTTTTATAACTTTTCACAATAAAAAGAAATATAAACTTTTTAAATTTAACTAAACTTAAAAATATAGATATATATTTTTTTTCTTGATTTTATATTTTTGATTGTATTATATAAAACTTATTTTTATAAAAATGAATCTAAGCTTGAAATGTCCCGTTCTTATTGATTAAAAACGTTCCATATTAATTGATTTCGTTGCGAGGTTTTGACCTCTATATGAGACGTTTTTCAAAGACTGCATTCATTTTTAAAACAAACCATAACCTTTATTTCATAGATAAAGGTTTTAAAAAGCTTTACGTAGATTATCAAATAATGATAATCTAAAATATCCTGTTTACACACGACCATTACATAATGGTTTACAATACAAATATGTTACAACAAAATAAGTTTCTTGAATGCAGTTTTTACACAATATCATACAAGCATGGACTCCAAATCTCGTCCTTATTTAAGTATGCGACAGCGGAAGCTCTTAATAATCACCTGAGAATAAACATGCTTAAAACGTCAACAAAAATGTTGGTGAGTTATAGGTTTAACCTATATATATCAAATCATAATAATAGACCACAAGATTTCATATTTCAATACACATCCCATACATAGAGATAAAAATCATTCATATGGTGAACACCTGGTAACCGACATTAACAAGATGCATATATAAGAATATCCCCATCATTCCGGGACACCCTTCGGATATGATATAAAATTCGAAGTACTAAAGCATCCAGTACTTTGGATGGGGTTTGTTAGGCCCAATAGATCTATCTTTAGGATTCGCGTCAATTAGGGTGTCTGTTCCCTAATTCATAGATTACCAGACTTAATAAAAAGGGGCATATTCGATTTCGATAATTCAACCATAGAATGTAGTTTCACGTACTTGTGTCTATTTTGTAAATCATTTATAAAACCTGCATGTATTCTCATCCCAAAAATATTAGATTTTAAAAGTGGGACTATAACTCACTTTCACAGATTTTTACTTCGTCGGGAAGTAAGACTTGGCCACTGTTGATTCACGAACCTATAACAATATATACATATATATTAAAGTATGTTCAAAATATATTTACAACACTTTTAATATATTTTGATGTTTTAAGTTTATTAAGTCGGCTGTCCTCGTTAGTAACCTATAACTAGTTGTCCACAGTTAGATGTACAGAAATAAATCGATAAATATTATCTTGAATCAATCCACGACCCAGTGTATACGTATCTCAGTATTGATCACAACTCAAACTATATATATTTTGGAATCAACCTCAACCCTGTATAGCTAACTCCAACATTCACATATAGAGTGTCTATGGTTGTTCCGAAATATATATAGATGTGTCGACATGATAGGTCGAAACATTGTATACATGTCTATGGTATCTCAAGATTACATAATATACAATACAAGTTGATTAAGTTATGGTTGGAATAGATTTGTTACCAATTTTCACGTAGCTAAAATGAGAAAAATTATCCAATCTTGTTTTACCCATAACTTCTTCATTTTAAATCCGTTTTGAGTGAATCAAATTGCTATGGTTTCATATTGAACTCTATTTTATGAATCTAAACAGAAAAAGTATAGGTTTATAGTCGGAAAAATAAGTTACAAGTCGTTTTTGTAAAGGTAGTCATTTCAGTCGAAAGAACGACGTCTAGATGACCATTTTAGAAAACATACTTCCACTTTGAGTTTAACCATAATTTTTGGATATAGTTTCATGTTCATAATAAAAATCATTTTCTCAGAATAACAAATTTTAAATCAAAGTTTATCATAGTTTTTAATTAACTAACCCAAAACAGCCCGCGGTGTTACTACGACGGCGTAAATCCGGTTTTACGGTGTTTTTCGTGTTTCCAGGTTTTAAATCATTAAGTTAGCATATCATATAGATATAGAACATGTGTTTAGTTGATTTTAAAAGTCAAGTTAGAAGGATTAACTTTTGTTTGCGAACAAGTTTAGAATTAAATAAACTATGTTCTAGTGATTACAAGTTTAAACCTTCGAATAAGATAGCTTTATATGTATGAATCGAATGATGTTATGAACATCATTACTACCTTAATTTCCTTGGATAAACCTACTGGAAAAGAAAAAAATGGATCTAGCTTCAATGGATCCTTGGATGGCTCGAAGTTCTTGAAGCAGAATCATGACACGAAAACAAGTTCAAGTAAGATCATCACTTGAAATAAGATTGTTATAGTTATAGAAATTGAACCAAAGTTTGAATATGATTATTACCTTGTATTAGAATGATAACCTACTGTAAGAAACAAAGATTTCTTGAGGTTGGATGATCACCTTACAAGATTGGAAGTGAGCTAGCAAACTTGAAAGTATTCTTGATTTTATGAAACTAGAACTTTTGGAATTTATGAAGAACACTTAGAACTTGAAGATAGAACTTGAGAGAGATCAATTAGATGAAGAAAATTGAAGAATGAAAGTGTTTGTAGGTGTTTTTGGTCGTTGGTGTATGGATTAGATATAAAGGATATGTAATTTTGTTTTCATGTAAATAAGTCATGAATGATTACTCATATTTTTGTAATTTTATGAGATATTTCATGCTAGTTGCCAAATGATGGTTCCCACATGTGTTAGGTGACTCACATGGGCTGCTAAGATCTGATCATTGGAGTGTATATACCAATAGTACATACATCTAAAAGCTGTGTATTGTACGAGTACGAATACGGGTGCATACGAGTAGAATTGTTGATGAAACTGAACGAGGATGTAATTGTAAGCATTTTTGTTAAGTAGAAGTATTTTGATAAGTGTCTTGAAGTCTTTCAAAAGTGTATGAATACATATTAAAACACTACATGTATATACATTTTAACTGAGTCGTTAAGTCATCGTTAGTCGTTACATGTAAATGTTGTTTTGAAACCTTTAGGTTAACGATCTTGTTGAATGTTGTTAACCCATTGTTTATTATAACAAATGAGATATTAAATTGTTATATTATCATGATATTATGATATATAATATATCTCAGTATGATGTATATACAGTTAAATGTCGTTACAACGATAATCGTTACATATATGTCTCGTTTCGAAATCATTAAGTTAGTAGTCTTATTTTTACATATGTATTTCATTGTTAATACACTTAATAATATATTTACTTATCATTTAACATAATTAACCAAGTGTATCAATATCTTAATATGATTCATATGTACCTAGTAAGACGTTGTTATAACGATAATCGTTATATATATCGTTTTCGAGTTTCTTAAATTAATAGTCTCATTTTTATGTATATAACTCATTGTTAAAATACCTAATGAGATACATACTTATAATAAAAACATGTTAACTATATATATAACCATATATATGTCATCGTATAGTTTTTACAAGTTTTAACGTTCGTGAATCACCGGTCAACTTGGGTGGTCAATTGTCTATATGAAACATATTTCAATTAATCAAGTCTTAACAAGTTTGATTGCTTAACATGTTGGAAACATTTAATCATGTAAATATCAATCTCAATTAATATATATAAACATGGAAAAGTTCGGGTCACTACAGTACCTACCCGTTAAATAAATTTCGTCCCGAAATTTTAAGCTGTTGAAGGTGTTGACGAATCTTCTGGAAATAGATGCGGGTATTTCTTCTTCATCTGATCTTCATGCTCCCAGGTGAACTCGGGTCCTCTACGAGCATTCCATCGAACCTTAACAATTGGTATCTTGTTTTGCTTAATTCTTTTAACCTCCCAGGTGAACGGAATAGTGAGATCTTCTTTAGCAAAACATTTCTTTAAATTCAAGACGTGGAAAGTGTTATGTACAGCCGCGAGTTGTTGAGGTAACTCTAGTCGGTAAGCTACTGGTCCGATACGATCAATAATCTTGAATGGTCCAATATACCTTGGATTTAATTTCCCTCGTTTACCAAATCGAACAACGCCTTTCCAAGGTGCAACTTTAAGCATGACCATCTCTCCAATTTCAAATTCTATATCTTTTCTTTTAATGTCAGCGTAGCTCTTTTGTTGACTTTGGGCGGTTTTCAACCGTTGTTGAATTTGGATGATCTTCTCGGTAGTTTCTTGTATAATCTCCAGACCCGTAATCTGTCTATCCCCCACTTCACTCCAACAAATCGGAGACCTGCACTTTCTACCATAAAGTGCTTCAAACGGCGCCATCTCAATGCTTGAATGGTAGCTGTTGTTGTAGGAAAATTCTGCTAACGGTAGATGTCGATCCCAACTGTTTCCGAAATCAATAACACATGCTCGTAGCATGTCTTCAAGTGTTTTTATCGTCCTTTCACTCTGCCCATCAGTTTGTGGATGATAGGCAGTACTCATGTCTAGACGAGTTCCTAATGCTTGCTGTAATGTCTGCCAGAATCTTGAAATAAATCTGCCATCCCTATCAGAGATAATAGAGATTGGTATTCCATGTCTGGAGATGACTTCCTTCAAATACAGTCGTGCTAACTTCTCCATCTTGTCATCTTCTCTTATTGGCAAGAAGTGTGCTGATTTGGTGAGACGGTCAACAATTACCCAAATAGTATCAAAACCACTTGCAGTCCTTGGCAATTTAGTGATGAAATCCATGGTAATGTTTTCCCATTTCCATTCCGGGATTTCGAGTTGTTGAAGTAGACCTGATGGTTTCTGATGCTCAGCTTTGACCTTAGAACACGTCAAACATTCTCCTACGTATTTAGCAACATCGGCTTTCATACCCGGCCACCAAAAATGTTTCTTGAGATCCTTGTACATCTTCCCCGTTCCAGGATGTATTGAGTATCTGGATTTATGAGCTTCTCTAAGTACCATTTCTCTCATATCTCCAAATTTTGGTACCCAAATCCTTTCAGCCCTATACCGGGTTCCGTCTTCCCGAATATTAAGATGCTTCTCCGATCCTTTGGGTATTTCATCCTTTA
The DNA here is from genome assembly GCF_046630445.1 of Rutidosis leptorrhynchoides. Classification (NCBI taxonomy): domain Eukaryota; kingdom Viridiplantae; phylum Streptophyta; class Magnoliopsida; order Asterales; family Asteraceae; genus Rutidosis; species Rutidosis leptorrhynchoides. Next base: position 401,508,303 of record NC_092337.1, on the reverse strand, counting down.
AATTTCCTTCTTTTAAAACTCCTTGTTGCGCCTCCTTTATTTGAGTAGTAAGGTTATTATGAATCATTATATTCATAGATTTTATTCGAATGGGTTCTCTGTCCTTCCTGCTCAAGGCATCGGCTACCACATTTGCCTTCCCCGGGTGGTAACGAATCTCAAAGTCGTAATCATTCAATAATTCAATCCACCTACGCTGCCTCATATTCAGTTGTTTCTGATTAAATATGTGTTGAAGACTTTTGTGGTCGGTATATATAATACTTTTGACCCCATATAAGTAGTGCCTCCAAGTCTTTAATGCAAAAACAACCGCGCCTAATTCCAAATCATGCGTCGTATAATTTTGTTCGTGAATCTTCAATTGTCTAGACGCATAAGCAATCACCTTCGTTCGTTGCATTAATACACAACCGAGACCTTGCTTTGATGCATCACAATAAATCACAAAATCATCATTCCCTTCAGGCAATGACAATATAGGTGCCGTAGTTAGCTTTTTCTTCAATAACTGAAACGCTTTCTCTTGTTCATCATTCCATTCAAATTTCTTCCCTTTATGCGTTAATGCAGTCAAGGGTTTTGCTATTCTGGAAAAGTCTTGGATGAACCTTCTGTAGTAACCAGCTAGTCCTAAAAACTGGCGTATGTGTTTCGGAGTTTTCGGGGTTTCCCACTTTTCAACAGTTTCTATCTTTGCCGGATCCACCTTAATACCTTCTTTGTTCACTATGTGACCGAGGAATTGAACTTCTTCCAACCAAAATGCACACTTTGAAAACTTAGCGTACAATTCTTCCTTCCTCAATACTTCTAACACCTTTCTCAAATGTTCACCGTGTTCTTGGTCATTCTTTGAGTAAATAAGTATGTCATCAATGAAAACAATGACAAACTTGTCAAGGTATGGTCCACACACTCGGTTCATAAGGTCCATGAACACAGCTGGTGCATTAGTTAAACCAAACGGCATGACCATAAACTTGTAATGACCGTAACGTGTTCTGAAAGCAGTCTTTGGAATATCATCTTCTTTCACCCGCATTTGATGATACCCGGAACGTAAGTCAATCTTTGAATAAACAGACGAGCCTTGTAGTTGATCAAATAAGTCGTCGATTCTCGGTAGTGGGTAGCGGTTCTTGATGGTAAGTTTGTTCAACTCTCGATAGTCGATACACAACCTGAATGTACCATCTTTCTTCTTGACAAACAAAACAGGAGCTCCCCACGGTGATGTGCTTGGTCGAATGAAACCACGTTCTAAAAGTTCTTGTAATTGGCTTTGCAGTTCTTTCATCTCGCTGGGTGCGAGTCTGTAAGGAGCACGAGCTATTGGTGCAGCTCCTGGTACAAGATCTATTTGAAATTCAACGGATCGATGTGGGGGTAATCCCGGTAATTCTTTCGGAAATACATCAGGAAATTCTTTTGCGACGGGAACATCATTGATGCTCTTTTCTTCAGTTTGTACTTTCTCGACGTGTGCTAGAACAGCATAGCAACCTTTTCTTATTAGTTTTTGTGCCTTCAAATTACTAATAAGATGTAGCTTCGTGTTGCCCTTTTCTCCGTACACCATTAAGGGTTTTCCTTTTTCTCGTATAATGCGAATTGCATTTTTGTAACAAACGATCTCCGCTTTCACTTCTTTCAACCAGTCCATACCGATTATCACTGTAGCGACCCCGACAAATCGTCAAGTGACGGCGTCGGCTACGTGGGTCCCATTACCTGATTATAAGTCTTTAAGATAACGTTTGACCAAAATATGTCGCCTTCATTTCAAAATAAAGATTGTTTCAAAGTTTACAAGAATTGTTCAACCAATAGTTAAGTTACAACGTTATAATACGAATGAAATCTAGGCGACACGGTTTAAAGTAAAGTCAAAAGACGCTCCATGAAATGCATGTATACTCGACATCGGATGCAAGTATCAAATAGTAAGCGGAAGCATGTTTCACATATCGTGCAAGACCTGAGAAAAACATAGAAATCTGTCAACGAAAACGTTGGTGAAATCATAGGTTTAAGTAAGTAAGTACAAGTGAACCACAAGATTTGCATCAATGAAATAATAGTAATACATTCCAAAAGTTTGTTTCACGAGCACCCAATTATCAAAGCTTAACATTCCTTCCATTGTATACCCCATCACTTAGTGCTAGAACAAACACTGATTCTCGAAAATATATTTCATCCGTAGACGGTAGCGAACCGTCAAGGATGAGGGCTGTCAAACCCATATGGCCATATAACATAAGTTCTCGCTTACACCCGGCAAGTGTAACTAATGATAATCGAATTGAGGATTTTGTTCTAAACTCGTATGTAGAATGTTTGTTTTCCCGTTCTTGTGTTCACTTAGTTCAAAAGAATCGTTTATGTTTTCTCATCCCAATATAAGTTCAAAAAGAGTAAAAGTGGGACTATGATCTCACCTCGAGTGCACGAGTATAAAAGTACTTCAACAAGTAAACGTGTGCAAAGAACAATGCTAGTCTTGACCTAAACAATAGGTTGTATCAATAACGGTAAACACGATAGGTCAAAGATGTTCAATTAGTCCTATGGCTCGTTACGACTCGATTATTTAGCATGTGAAATCAAATTGCCAAGTTTCATGCAAGATACAAGTATATAAATAAGTTAGGAAGGTTGCATAATCATTTGGTTAAGTTTGACAAAAAGTCAAACTTTGGTCGGTCAAAGTCAACGAAAGTCAACACGTTCGGGTCGGGTTCCGAACTATTTTTCTAATCTTAGAAATCATATATGAGCATGTTGGCCAAGTTACATGTTAATCGGAGGTGCGTAGCATGCCAAACATTATTCAAAAATTGACCAAGTTGGACAGAATCTGTCCAGGCCATTCGGCGCGCCGCGCGGGGTAGGGGCGCGCCGCGCCACCCTCTGTGCAGGGATTTCTGGTCAGTTTTCAAAGTATGCACGAACCAAAACACAAACAATCACATTTTATGATCCGCAAACAATTAGAACATGTATTTTATATCATCGGAAAGCTATTTCGACAAGGAATACAACTAACCACATATCATCAATCAAAAACATCATTTACAATAAACGAACACTCGTCAATTGATCGAGAAAGGTTTATTTTCAAGTTTCAAGTTCGTAAAACGTATTTTATGATTCGGGAATCCAATTTACACATACGATATGCCGTTTTGAAGGTAATGAAGCATACATTACTACTAGACACTAACAATTAACATTCCATGGCATTTAAGCATCCAAAAGTTCGTGTCAAGAACTATCAAACCCTAGTCAAACATCACAAAATCATTAATCGGGTTTTTAAAGTTTCCTTAATCAACCTACACATCCAAATGTGGCTAATGATACTAGTAACACAATTAAAACATGCACTTTAACAATCTAACAACATTAACTCATCCAAAATCAAGGATTAAGCATCCACTTTTCATTTTCAAGCTAGTTACACCAAAACATCAAGATCGAGCATACAAATCATATAATCATGCTAGACACGAGCCATAGACACTAACTAACAACATTTCAAGTTAAAAACACGAATTTAAAGAAATCTAGAGTTTTAGAAATGTTACCCAAAATCGGTGTAGTTAGTATCAAATCGTAGAGGATGAAGAGAGGATCACGAAAATGTAATTTGTTTTGTTGTAAGCCTCCTAGATCGAATTTAGATGATGATTTAGTGAAGTTGGGAGAAATGGGGTTCTTGAGCTAGAGAGAAAAGGGAGAGAGATGGAGGGATTGAATGGATGAGAATGGTGGGTTGACTAGTTGACCTAGTCAACTAGTTTGCCCACTTGACAACTTCGGTCCCTCAAGTTTCAAAGCGGGTGCGGGATTTAACCGATCGAATATTTTTAAAATGCAAGTTAACGAGAGATGTTATAATTAAATGACGGAATTATTATGAACGTTAGTCAACGGAAACTACGAATTTAAATAACGAATGGTATTATTTAAAAGAAAAAAAGACGGTGTTAAAAATAAATTTAACGGAAAAACGCGGGATGTTACATTATCCACAACTCAAAAGAAATTTCGTCCCGAAATTTAGTTGAAAGTAGTAGTCGATATCTCTTACTCGAGACTTTACGTTGTCAAAGCTATGAATAAGTGAAAGTACGTCCTTGAGGGTTCTCATGAATTTGGATAGTCAGGGTTTTACGTTGCATTAAGGTTCGGTTTTTACGATCCCCAGTTTCAACTGGTTTTCCTACGAAGAGAAGTTTGTCATCGATAGTTGATGTATCCAGCAGGATTGCACGTTCCTGTTCCGCAGGACACGTTTCTAAGTTTGTTACACGAAATGTAGGGTAAACGGAAACTTAATTGAGTCGGAAGTTTAAACGGTAGGGAGCGGTTCCAATACGCCCCAAGGTTTCAAAAGGGTTAACATGTCGCGGGTTTAAATTTCCCTGATTCCCGAAACGGATTACACCCTTCCAAGGTGCGGGTTCTCAATATTACGCGGTTACACACTGGGATTTGTGAGGTCCTCCTCTAAGTTTGGTATAACTCTTCTGGCGACAATGGGTTGTCTCGAGCCTTTCTTGGACTTGAACGATCTCAATTGTTGTTTCTTGATGGAGTTCAGATTTCGGTGGTTGATGCTTTGGTTAAATGAACAGGGGTATGACATTAGCGGTCATATAAGGTTTCGAAAAGTGCGCGTGAACACACGAGTGGTAACTACTGTTGTAAGAGTGATCTACTAAAGGTGACAATACGAGTTTGTGAGATGTCTTTCCAAGACGTAAATCGTTCGTTTGCTCGGTTCGTCAGTTTGTGGGTGGTACGCGGTACTCATGTCTAAGCGGGTCTCCAAGATTTCTAGAAGTGAAGCGAGTATTTCGATACGGGATAATTGACAAAGATACACCGTGTTGGAATAGAATCTCTTTAAGATGTGCTTGAACAAGATAGTTAGGGTTCGTAAGTGTTCGTTAGGGCTATCCACCCTCGTGGCGAATACTAATGTAATATGAGGAATTTCTCTGTCCATGGAGAAATGTTACAAGGAGTTTCTTTAAACGGAAATGCGAGCGATAAAGATAGGGGTGAAATGAGGACTTAGAATAGAATGAGCTTACATCTCGAGGTTGCCATAACGTGCCTCTAGTTGTCAAAAGTTGGAGTCTGAAATAGAAACGAGATAGTACACGTAGTTGTTTTGTTCGGGGTTGAATAATAGTTGGCCGATTATTAGAAACACAATGACATTAAGTCAAAGAAGAGTGAAGTATCATTGGATCGTGTGTTATCTTAAGTTCCAGTAATATCAGACGGTAACGGTGAAATAACAGAGATATGTAGCGTGGTATGTGATGACGAGAAAATTGATCGGATCCACAATTTAGTATTAGAATTCTTCGCGCAAAATAACGAATTTCAGTTACACTGATTTTGAGTCGAGAGAGCATGCCTTCCGGCGTTCATGTAGAAATATTTTCATAATTGAGTTCCATCTGGTGCTATACGATTTTAACTAGAAATGTTGGTGTGAAGAATCACGCTCAAGGTTCGAACACGGAGAGGTTTAAAGTTTTCCCTTAGTGAGTTAACGAGTTTAAAAGTCGGGTAACACGAGAAAAGTCAGAAATGAATCTTCGGTGATAACAGGCGAGTTCTAAGATTTTACGAATACAAGTCTGAGTTGAGAGAGTTTCATGATCACGTGTGGCTTGATTTCGAGATTGATTGTAATGCCTTGACCATTAACATCATGGTCTAGAAAATTTGACTTCGTTTAACAGAAATTCTCACTCGGAGAATTTGGTATAGAGTTGCTCTTTTCTCAAAGTTCGAGCGTAAGATGATGATGTTGTTCGTTTGCCTTCTTTACTTGAATAAGTTAAGATGTCATCTATAAATGTGATAACAGATTTGTCTAGATAAGTTGCATACGTGGTTTAGGAGGTTCATGAATACGGACGAGCCTTGGATAAATCGAATGGTACTAAGAGGGATTTACAACTAACGTTGCGAGTTCGGAAAAGACTCAGGAGACATCGTCTCCCTTAACCCCCAATTGATGATAACCGGAACGGAGGTCATTTTGGAATACACACGGGATTCATGCAAGAAATCATGAGGTCATGGATGCGAGGGAGAGGGTATCGGTTTCCAACCGAAAATTACTCAGTTCACAATAATCTATACAAGATGATTTTTTTTTTTTTTTTTTTTTTTTTTTTTTTTTTTTTTTTTTTTTTTTTTTTTTTGAATAGGTTCCGAGCTCCCTAGTTCTATAGGTGTCAAGTCAAAAGTCTTAACGTATATCCTCCAATAAAATTTATAGGCACACAATATTTTCCGTTGGTCACTTAAATTGCCTAAGTAATGTCTAGGGAAAAAAAAAAGTGAAGTGCAAAGAGTATGAGTCAGAGCCTTGTTTATAAAACGTCTAACGGTAACCGAATCGAATAAACATGAAACGTGAGAATTTCGAGAAGAAACATACCCGTGACTAGTCCATCGTCGTCTCGGGCATCCTAGGCGTTGATGTTGAAAGTTTAACGGCGTGCGTTGGGGTTGATTTTCTTATTTGGGCACGCACTCCTAAAATGACCCGGTTGGCCACATTCAAAACAAACACCCGTCTTGGGTGCATTGGGCATCTTTCGAGCGACGGGTCCTTGGCGCTGGTGGCGAAACCTGCCACATCCTTCAAAGTGATGCTTGTGGCATTCGTTACAAAAAGGTAGTTTTCCGGCATAGCCTTTCTTGTCGTTGGAGGTAAAAGGCTTCTTGGCGGGGTTGTTGTTATTGTTGTGGTTGCTTGATTGAGAGGCTTCCCATGTTCTTTTGTTGTTACTCGGGTGGTCCTCGACCATTGGTGCCGGTGCTTCCATTTCATTCACCGTTTCTAAGGCTTGGCGGGCCATTGTTAAAGCCTCTTGTAGGTTAGTGGGTTGAGATGTCATTACCTTGTGTTGAATGCTCTTAGGGAGGCCATCCATGTAAAGTTCGACTCTTAGGGATTCGGGAGTCATGAGAATTGGACACATCGAGACTAGTTCGGTAAACCGTTGATTATAAGCCTTGAGGTCATTTCCGGCCGTTTTTAAATTCCTTAGACCCTGTTCGAGCCTTCGAGTCTCGTCGCGCGGGAAGTATTCGGTGATCATTCTTTCTCTTAATTCGGTCCAAGAGAGTGTGTGGGCTTCATCGCTTCCCACTAATTGTACATACGTGTTCCACCATGAGAGAGCAATACCGGTGAAAGTGAGGGTGGAAAACTTGACCTTATCTTGGTCTCGACAACCGCTTGTGTTAAAAACGGTCTCCATTTGTTCAAACCATCGGGTGAGAGTAACTGGTCCCCCGGTTCCATCGAAAGTGGGAGGATTGTACTTCATGAAGTTCTTGTAGGAGCAACCTTCGATTGAGTTACCGGCTCCATGATTGTTGTTGTTAGAAAAGTGATCGGCCACGGCCGTACCCACGGCGGTGGTTATCATTCGTTGAAGAGCTTGTTCAAGAGTTTCGAGAGGAGTGTTGTGTTGACCTTGGTGAGCCATTGTTCCTTCATGACACAAGAATATCGTTGGTTAGTATTTTCAACAATACTAACCACAGTATGGAATAAGGATAGAGAGAAAATTTTCCTTGACTCGCCTTAAATTCTTTACGTCATAATGTCGGAACGTCCATGTGAATCACCGTAATATAATCCCGGAAATTATATTACCCTGATTCTCATGTGCATTTAACATTACTTCGTAAAGTCAAGGTGGCGCATCAACAAAATTTATCAACGTAAGATCAAGATCGAATACGAGTTAGATATGATAGAAGAGTTCGAGTATAAATGCACAATTTGTCAAATAATTCCTACTTCAGTCTATATGCCGGTTGTAGTCTAGATTCACCTATGTACCCTATGACTCGGGGTGGACACAAATGAACTCTAAATCCCTACAACCAAGGCTCTGATACCAACTGTAGCGACCCCGACAAATCGTCAAGTGACGGCGTCGGCTACGTGGGTCCCATTACCTGATTATAAGTCTTTAAGATAACGTTTGACCAAAATATGTCGCCTTCATTTCAAAATAAAGATTGTTTCAAAGTTTACAAGAATTGTTCAACCAATAGTTAAGTTACAACGTTATAATACGAATGAAATCTAGGCGACACGGTTTAAAGTAAAGTCAAAAGACGCTCCATGAAATGCATGTATACTCGACATCGGATGCAAGTATCAAATAGTAAGCGGAAGCATGTTTCACATATCGTGCAAGACCTGAGAAAAACATAGAAATCTGTCAACGAAAACGTTGGTGAAATCATAGGTTTAAGTAAGTAAGTACAAGTGAACCACAAGATTTGCATCAATGAAATAATAGTAATACATTCCAAAAGTTTGTTTCACGAGCACCCAATTATCAAAGCTTAACATTCCTTCCATTGTATACCCCATCACTTAGTGCTAGAACAAACACTGATTCTCGAAAATATATTTCATCCGTAGACGGTAGCGAACCGTCAAGGATGAGGGCTGTCAAACCCATATGGCCATATAACATAAGTTCTCGCTTACACCCGGCAAGTGTAACTAATGATAATCGAATTGAGGATTTTGTTCTAAACTCGTATGTAGAATGTTTGTTTTCCCGTTCTTGTGTTCACTTAGTTCAAAAGAATCGTTTATGTTTTCTCATCCCAATATAAGTTCAAAAAGAGTAAAAGTGGGACTATGATCTCACCTCGAGTGCACGAGTATAAAAGTACTTCAACAAGTAAACGTGTGCAAAGAACAATGCTAGTCTTGACCTAAACAATAGGTTGTATCAATAACGGTAAACACGATAGGTCAAAGATGTTCAATTAGTCCTATGGCTCGTTACGACTCGATTATTTAGCATGTGAAATCAAATTGCCAAGTTTCATGCAAGATACAAGTATATAAATAAGTTAGGAAGGTTGCATAATCATTTGGTTAAGTTTGACAAAAAGTCAAACTTTGGTCGGTCAAAGTCAACGAAAGTCAACACGTTCGGGTCGGGTTCCGAACTATTTTTCTAATCTTAGAAATCATATATGAGCATGTTGGCCAAGTTACATGTTAATCGGAGGTGCGTAGCATGCCAAACATTATTCAAAAATTGACCAAGTTGGACAGAATCTGTCCAGGCCATTCGGCGCGCCGCGCGGGGTAGGGGCGCGCCGCGCCACCCTCTGTGCAGGGATTTCTGGTCAGTTTTCAAAGTATGCACGAACCAAAACACAAACAATCACATTTTATGATCCGCAAACAATTAGAACATGTATTTTATATCATCGGAAAGCTATTTCGACAAGGAATACAACTAACCACATATCATCAATCAAAAACATCATTTACAATAAACGAACACTCGTCAATTGATCGAGAAAGGTTTATTTTCAAGTTTCAAGTTCGTAAAACGTATTTTATGATTCGGGAATCCAATTTACACATACGATATGCCGTTTTGAAGGTAATGAAGCATACATTACTACTAGACACTAACAATTAACATTCCATGGCATTTAAGCATCCAAAAGTTCGTGTCAAGAACTATCAAACCCTAGTCAAACATCACAAAATCATTAATCGGGTTTTTAAAGTTTCCTTAATCAACCTACACATCCAAATGTGGCTAATGATACTAGTAACACAATTAAAACATGCACTTTAACAATCTAACAACATTAACTCATCCAAAATCAAGGATTAAGCATCCACTTTTCATTTTCAAGCTAGTTACACCAAAACATCAAGATCGAGCATACAAATCATATAATCATGCTAGACACGAGCCATAGACACTAACTAACAACATTTCAAGTTAAAAACACGAATTTAAAGAAATCTAGAGTTTTAGAAATGTTACCCAAAATCGGTGTAGTTAGTATCAAATCGTAGAGGATGAAGAGAGGATCACGAAAATGTAATTTGTTTTGTTGTAAGCCTCCTAGATCGAATTTAGATGATGATTTAGTGAAGTTGGGAGAAATGGGGTTCTTGAGCTAGAGAGAAAAGGGAGAGAGATGGAGGGATTGAATGGATGAGAATGGTGGGTTGACTAGTTGACCTAGTCAACTAGTTTGCCCACTTGACAACTTCGGTCCCTCAAGTTTCAAAGCGGGTGCGGGATTTAACCGATCGAATATTTTTAAAATGCAAGTTAACGAGAGATGTTATAATTAAATGACGGAATTATTATGAACGTTAGTCAACGGAAACTACGAATTTAAATAACGAATGGTATTATTTAAAAGAAAAAAAGACGGTGTTAAAAATAAATTTAACGGAAAAACGCGGGATGTTACAATCACATCAAAACTCCCTAACTCTACTGGTATCAAATCAATCATAAATGTTTCGCTAACCAGTTTAATTTCTCGATTCCGACATATATTATCTGCTGAAATTAATTTACCATTTGCTAATTCGAGTAAAAATTTACTATCCAAAGGCGTCAATGGACAACTTAATTTAGCACAAAAATCTCTACTCATATAGCTTCTATCCGCACCCGAATCAAATAAAACGTAAGCAGATTTATTGTCAATAAGAAACGTACCCGTAACAAGCTCCGGGTCTTCCTGTGCCTCTGCCGCATTAATATTGAAAACTCTTCCACGGCCTTGTCCATTCGTGTTCTCCTGGTTCGGGCAATTTCTAATAATGTGGCCCAGTTTTCCACATTTATAACAAACTACATTGGCATAACTTGCTCCGACACTACTTGCTCCGCCATTACTCGTTCCGACACCATTTGTTCCTTTCGTTCTATTAACCCCTGGTCCGTAGACCTCACACTTCGCCGCGCTATGACCATTTCTTTTACACTTGTTGCAAAATTTGGTGCAGAACCCCGAGTGATTCTTTTCACACCTTTGGCATAGCTGCTTCTGATTGTTGTTGTTGTTGCTGTTGTTGGGCCGTTTGTTGTAGTTGCGATTGATGTTGCGATTGTTGGGATAATTGTTGCGATTATTGTTGTAATTGCTGTTGTTGTTGTATTGGTGATTCTTATCACCGTTTTCCTCCCACTTTCTTTTGACTTGCTTCACATTGGCCTCTTCAGCAGTCTGTTCTTTAATTCTTTCTTCAATTTGGTTCACGAGTTTGTGAGCCATTCTACATGCCTGTTGTATGGAGGCGGGCTCGTGTGAACTTATATCTTCTTGGATTCTTTCCGGTAATCCTTTCACAAACGCGTCGATCTTCTCTTCCTCATCTTCGAATGCTCCCGGACACAATAGGCACAATTCTGTGAATCGTCTTTCGTACGTGGTAATATCAAATCCTTGGGTTCGTAACCCTCTAAGTTCTGTCTTGAGCTTATTGACCTCGGTTCTGGGACGGTACTTCTCGTTCATCAAGTGCTTGAATGCTGACCACGGTAGTGCGTACGCATCGTCTTGTCCCACTTGCTCTAGATAGGTATTCCACCATGTTAACGCAGAACCTGTGAAGGTATGCGTAGCGTACTTTACTTTGTCCTCTTCAGTACACTTACTTATGGCAAACACCGATTCGACCTTCTCGGTCCACCGTTTCAATCCGATCGGTCCTTCGGTTCCATCAAATTCCAAAGGTTTGCAGGCAGTGAATTCTTTGTAGGTGCATCCTACACGATTTCCTGTACTGCTAGATCCAAGGTTATTGTTGGTATGTAGCGCAGCCTGTACTGCGGCTATGTTTGAAGCTAGAAAAGTACGGAATTCCTCTTCATTCATATTCACGGTGTGTCGAGTAGTCGGTGCCATTTCCTTCAAAATAGTTAAATGGAACAAGTTAATCATACAGAATATTAAGAGTAGTTAATAGTATTTCGTAGCATAATATGAACTCATTTATAAAAGCTTTTTCTTCATATTAGCGTTTTATAAGTTTAAATTCGGGTAGTACCTACCCATTAAGTTCATACTTAGTAGCTAATATACAATTCAACTACTACAATTCTATATGAAAAACTGATTATAATAATATTGCGCGTTCAAACTTTTATACAATATTTTACAAACTTACAATACCGCTTATTTTACATAAAGCATGAAATATAGCACACAATAACTTTGATACAAGATAGTTGTGAAGATAATTCTAGCTAGTACACAAGTCGTTCAGCAAAGGCAATAAAGACACGTAATTCATACGTCCAGAAACAAGTCATGCATTCTGGTTTTACTAGAACTACTTCCCATCCTTGGTCTTGTGCAACATAACCGTTATGGCCGTTGATAAGACAGCGTGTTGTAACGTCGTCAAAGGGACGAGGGTTACGTAATGTCCAACAGTCCCGTAATAATCTAAAAACCTCATTTCTTACCCCAATTACCGACTCCGTCACTTGTGGAAACGTTTTGTTTAATAGTTGTAGCCCGATGTTCTTGTTCTCACTTTGGTGAGAAGCGAACATTACTAATCCGTAAGCATAACATGCTTCTTTATGTTGCATGTTAGCCGCTTTTTCTAAATCACGAAGTCCAATATTCGGATATATTGAGTCAAAATAATTTCTTAACCCGTTGCGTAAAATAGCATTTGGGTTCCCCGCAATATATGCGTCAAAGTAAACACATCGTAACTTATGGGTTTCCCAATGTGATATCCCCCATCTTTCAAACGAAAGTCTCTTATAAACCAAGACATTCTTGGAACGTTCTTCGAATGTCTTACAAACTGATCTCGCCTTAAATAGTTGTGCCGAAGAATTCTGGCCGACTCTAGACAAGATTTCATCAATCATGTCTCCGGGTAGGTCTCTTAAAATATTGGGTTGTCTATCCATTTTGTGTTTTTAAACTGTAAAATAGACAAGAGTTAGATTCATAAAAAAAATACTTATTAATACAAGCAATTTTTACATATATCATAAAGCATAAGAACACTATATTACATATATTACACCACACGAATACAACTATCTTATTCCGACTCGCTCGTTTCTTCTTCTTCTTCGGTTTTGGTTCGTTTTGCCAAGTTTCTAGGGATATATGATGTTCCCCTAATACGAGCCGTCGTTGTCCACATTGGTTTAGAAAAACCTGGTGGTTTAGAGGTTCCCGGGTCATTATTACAACTTAAGGACTTCGGGGGTTGACGATACATATAAAGTTCATCGGGGTTGGAATTAGATTTCTCTATTTTTATGCCCTTTCCCTTATTATTTTCTTTTGCCTTTTTAAATTCAGTTGGGGTAATTTCTATAACATCATCGGAATTCTCGTCGGAATCCGATTCATCGGAGAATTGGTAATCCTCCCAATATTTTGCTTCCTTGGCGGAAACACCATTGACCATAATTAACCTTGATCGGTTGGTTGAGGATTTTCTTTTACTTAACCGTTTTATTATTTCCCCCACCGGTTCTATTTCTTCATCCGGTTCCGATTCTTCTTCCGGTTCCGATTCTTCTTCCGGTTCCGACTCTTCTTCCGGTTCCTCTTCAGGAACTTGTGAATCAGTCCACAAATCATTCCAATTTACATTTGACTCTTCATTATTATTAGGTGAGTCAATGGGACTTGTTCTAGAGGTAGACATCTATCACATAATATCAAACGCGTTAAGAGATTAATATATCACATAATATTCACATGTTAAAAATATATAGTTTCCAACAAAATTTGTTAAGCAATCATTTTTCAAGTAAACACGGTCGAAGTCCAGACTTACTAATGCATCCTAACAAACTCGATAAGACACACTAATGCAAAATTCTGGTTCTCTAAGACCAACGCTCTGATACCAACTGAAATGTCCCGTTCTTATTGATTAAAAACGTTCCATATTAATTGATTTCGTTGCGAGGTTTTGACCTCTATATGAGACGTTTTTCAAAGACTGCATTCATTTTTAAAACAAACCATAACCTTTATTTCATAGATAAAGGTTTTAAAAAGCTTTACGTAGATTATCAAATAATGATAATCTAAAATATCCTGTTTACACACGACCATTACATAATGGTTTACAATACAAATATGTTACAACAAAATAAGTTTCTTGAATGCAGTTTTTACACAATATCATACAAGCATGGACTCCAAATCTCGTCCTTATTTAAGTATGCGACAGCGGAAGCTCTTAATAATCACCTGAGAATAAACATGCTTAAAACGTCAACAAAAATGTTGGTGAGTTATAGGTTTAACCTATATATATCAAATCATAATAATAGACCACAAGATTTCATATTTCAATACACATCCCATACATAGAGATAAAAATCATTCATATGGTGAACACCTGGTAACCGACATTAACAAGATGCATATATAAGAATATCCCCATCATTCCGGGACACCCTTCGGATATGATATAAAATTCGAAGTACTAAAGCATCCAGTACTTTGGATGGGGTTTGTTAGGCCCAATAGATCTATCTTTAGGATTCGCGTCAATTAGGGTGTCTGTTCCCTAATTCATAGATTACCAGACTTAATAAAAAGGGGCATATTCGATTTCGATAATTCAACCATAGAATGTAGTTTCACGTACTTGTGTCTATTTTGTAAATCATTTATAAAACCTGCATGTATTCTCATCCCAAAAATATTAGATTTTAAAAGTGGGACTATAACTCACTTTCACAGATTTTTACTTCGTCGGGAAGTAAGACTTGGCCACTGTTGATTCACGAACCTATAACAATATATACATATATATTAAAGTATGTTCAAAATATATTTACAACACTTTTAATATATTTTGATGTTTTAAGTTTATTAAGTCGGCTGTCCTCGTTAGTAACCTATAACTAGTTGTCCACAGTTAGATGTACAGAAATAAATCGATAAATATTATCTTGAATCAATCCACGACCCAGTGTATACGTATCTCAGTATTGATCACAACTCAAACTATATATATTTTGGAATCAACCTCAACCCTGTATAGCTAACTCCAACATTCACATATAGAGTGTCTATGGTTGTTCCGAAATATATATAGATGTGTCGACATGATAGGTCGAAACATTGTATACATGTCTATGGTATCTCAAGATTACATAATATACAATACAAGTTGATTAAGTTATGGTTGGAATAGATTTGTTACCAATTTTCACGTAGCTAAAATGAGAAAAATTATCCAATCTGGTTTTACCCATAACTTCTTCATTTTAAATCCGTTTTGAGTGAATCAAATTGCTATGGTTTCATATTGAACTCTATTTTATGAATCTAAACAGAAAAAGTATAGGTTTATAGTCGGAAAAATAAGTTACAAGTCGTTTTTGTAAAGGTAGTCATTTCAGTCGAAAGAACGACGTCTAGATGACCATTTTAGAAAACATACTTCCACTTTGAGTTTAACCATAATTTTTGGATATAGTTTCATGTTCATAATAAAAATCATTTTCTCAGAATAACAAATTTTAAATCAAAGTTTATCATAGTTTTTAATTAACTAACCCAAAACAGCCCGCGGTGTTACTACGACGGCGTAAATCCGGTTTTACGGTGTTTTTCGTGTTTCCAGGTTTTAAATCATTAAGTTAGCATATCATATAGATATAGAACATGTGTTTAGTTGATTTTAAAAGTCAAGTTAGAAGGATTAACTTTTGTTTGCGAACAAGTTTAGAATTAACTAAACTATGTTCTAGTGATTACAAGTTTAAACCTTCGAATAAGATAGCTTTATATGTATGAATCGAATGATGTTATGAACATCATTACTACCTTAATTTCCTTGGATAAACCTACTGGAAAAGAAAAAAATGGATCTAGCTTCAATGGATCCTTGGATGGCTCGAAGTTCTTGAAGCAGAATCATGACACGAAAACAAGTTCAAGTAAGATCATCACTTGAAATAAGATTGTTATAGTTATAGAAATTGAACCAAAGTTTGAATATGATTATTACCTTGTATTAGAATGATAACCTACTGTAAGAAACAAAGATTTCTTGAGGTTGGATGATCACCTTACAAGATTGGAAGTGAGCTAGCAAACTTGAAAGTATTCTTGATTTTATGAAACTAGAACTTTTGGAATTTATGAAGAACACTTAGAACTTGAAGATAGAACTTGAGAGAGATCAATTAGATGAAGAAAATTGAAGAATGAAAGTGTTTGTAGGTGTTTTTGGTCGTTGGTGTATGGATTAGATATAAAGGATATGTAATTTTGTTTTCATGTAAATAAGTCATGAATGATTACTCATATTTTTGTAATTTTATGAGATATTTCATGCTAGTTGCCAAATGATGGTTCCCACATGTGTTAGGTGACTCACATGGGCTGCTAAGAGCTGATCATTGGAGTGTATATACCAATAGTACATACATCTAAAAGCTGTGTATTGTACGAGTACGAATACGGGTGCATACGAGTAGAATTGTTGATGAAACTGAACGAGGATGTAATTGTAAGCATTTTTGTTAAGTACAAGTATTTTGATAAGTGTCTTGAAGTCTTTCAAAAGTGTATGAATACATATTAAAACACTACATGTATATACATTTTAACTGAGTCGTTAAGTCATCGTTAGTCGTTACATGTAAATGTTGTTTTGAAACCTTTAGGTTAACGATCTTGTTGAATGTTGTTAACCCATTGTTTATTATAACAAATGAGATATTAAATTGTTATATTATCATGATATTATGATATATAATATATCTCAGTATGATGTATATACAGTTAAATGTCGTTACAACGATAATCGTTACATATATGTCTCGTTTCGAAATCATTAAGTTAGTAGTCTTATTTTTACATATGTATTTCATTGTTAATACACTTAATAATATATTTACTTATCATTTAACATAATTAACCAAGTGTATCAATATCTTAATATGATTCATATGTACCTAGTAAGACGTTGTTATAACGATAATCGTTATATATATCGTTTTCGAGTTTCTTAAATTAATAGTCTCATTTTTATGTATATAACTCATTGTTAAAATACCTAATGAGATACATACTTATAATAAAAACATGTTAACTATATATATAACCATATATATGTCATCGTATAGTTTTTACAAGTTTTAACGTTCGTGAATCACCGGTCAACTTGGGTGGTCAATTGTCTATATGAAACATATTTCAATTAATCAAGTCTTAACAAGTTTGATTGCTTAACATGTTGGAAACATTTAATCATGTAAATATCAATCTCAATTAATATATATAAACATGGAAAAGTTCGGGTCACTACAAAGCTTAATAAAAATCTTTTTTTTAATAGCGTTTCGCTTCGGCGTTTAAGAGTTCCCCGGCAGCGGCGCCAAAAATACTTGATGTGTGCAGCAGCGTATACGAAATAGTTATATTTTTATTGCGAAATAGTATTAAATACGATACAATTTTACACAAGTTATTTATTTATTATTATAGTGGATATACCTAAACCTTGCTACAACACTGCAGTGTACCTAATCGTACAGTAGTGTAGTTTTTAGTAAGTCCGGTTTGTTCCACAGGGAGCTAGCCAAGTTTAACGCTATATTTTTAAACTATATTTTTAGTAATGACCGGTTTGTCGATTTTATGTCTTTAGTCGCAGTTAAAACCTAATGTAAAATATTAAAAATAAATATAACTTAATTTAAATCGTAAAGTAAATAACGATAATTAAAGTGCGATAAATAAAATGGCGATAAATAAAATTGCGATAATTAAAAATTACGATAATTAAAAGTACAATAAAATATAAAATAAAGGAATTATGCTTATTTAAACTTCCGTAATCATGATGTTCGACGTGTTGATTTTAGTTTATTACCATGGGTTAATTGTCCTTTATCCTGGATTATTCGATATGTCCATACGGTTTCGTCCATAATAGTCCATCAGTCATAAATATAAAGTGTGAGAGTCTTCGTCAAATTATCCTTATATCCGAAGTCAAATATTCCAACTAATTGGGGATTCGAACTGTAACAAGGTCTTAATACTTTGTTTAATGAATACACCAGGTTATCGACTGCGTGTAATCCAAGGTTTTACTACTTTGTTAACAATTACACCAATTACCCTTGAATTTAATCCACCCCTGTTTTAATGAGTCCATTAACTATTAATCCATCCCCGTGTCAGGTAAAATGAACGATAATTCGTATTTATAGATATCCCGCCCACCGTACCCGATTAAGAGTATGTGGTTATATATAGATACGTCAAATTGTAATCTTTATATTAAATTAACGAGGTATCGTTTAGTTAATATAAAGCCCATTAATAGCCCATAGTCCAATTTCCACAAGTGTCGTTCTTTTGTCCAAACCCCAATTATGGTACAAAGCCCAATTACCATGTCTTTAATATTTAGCCCAACATTACGATTATTTCGGCTTAAATTGAAATGTCCCGTTCATATTGATTATAAACGTTCCATATTAATTGATTTCGTTGCGAGGTTTTGACCTCTATATGAGACGTTTTTCAAAGACTGCATTTATTTTTAAAACAACCATAACCTTTATTTTATCAATAAAGGTTTCAAAAGCATTACGTAGATTATCAAATAATGATAATCTAAAATATACTATTTACACACGACCATTACATAGTGGTTTACAATAGAAATATATTACATCGACATATGTTTCTTGAATGCAGTTTTTACACAATATCATACAAACATGGACTCTAAATCTTGTCCTTATTTTAGTATGCAACAGCGGAAGCTCTTAGTATTCACCTGAGAATAAACATGCTTTAAACGTTAACAAAAATGTTGGTGAGTTATAGGTTTAACCTATATATATATATATATATATATATATATATATATATATATATATATATATATATATATATATATATATATATCAAATCGTAACAATAGACCACAAGATTTCATATTTCAATATACATAACATACATAGAGATAAAAATCATTCATATGGTGAACACCTGGTAACCGACATTAACAAGATGCATATATAAGAATATCCCCATCATTCCGGGACACCCTTCGGATATGATATAAATTTCGAAGTACTAAAGCATCCGGTACTTTGGATGGGGTTTGTTAGGCCCAATTGATCTATCTTTAGGATTCGCGTCAATTAGGGTGTCTGTTCCCTAATTCTTAGATTACCAGACTTAATAAAAAGGGGCATATTCGATTTCGATAATTCAACCATAGAATGTAGTTTCACGTACTTGTGTATATTTTGTAAATCATTTATAAAACCTGCATGTATTCTCATCCCAAAAATATTAGATTTTAAAAGTGGAACTATAACTCACTTTCACAGATTTTTACTTCGTTGGGAAGTAAGACTTGGCCACTGGTTGATTCACGAACCTATAACAATATATACATACATATCAAAGTATGTTCAAAATATATTTACAATACTTTTAATACATTTTGATGTTTTAAGTTTATTAAGTCATCTGTCCTCGTTAGTAACCTACAACTAGTTGTCCACGGTTAGATGTACAGAAATAAATCGATAAATATTATCTTGAATCAATCCACGACCCAGTGTATACGTATCTCAGTATTGATCACAACTCAAACTATATATATATTTTGGAATCAACCTCAACCCTGTATAGCTAACTCCAACATTCACATATAGAGTGTCTATGGTTGTTCCGCAATATATATATAGATGGGTCGACATGATAGGTCGAAACATTGTACACGTGTCTATGGTATCTCAAGATTACATAATATACAATATAAGCTGATTAGGTTATGGTTGGAATAGATTTATTACTAACTTTCACGTAGGTAAAATGAGTAGTTTTTATCAATCTTGTTTTACTCGTCATTTCTTCGTTTCTAATCCGTTTTGAGTGATTCCAGTGGCCACGGTTTCGTATTGAACTTAACTTTATGAATATAAATAGAAAAATTATAAGTTTATAGTCGGAAATACAAGTTACAAGTCGTTTTTGAAAGAGGTAGTCATTTCCGTCGAAAGAACGACATCTTGATGACCATTTTGAAAAACATACTTTCACTTTGAGTTTAACCATGATTTTTGGATATAGTTTCATGTTCATAAGAAAAATCATTTTTCCAGAAGTATAGCTTTTAAATCAAAGTTCTTCTTAGCTTTTAATAATCTCAACCAAAACAGCCCCTGGTTTTACTACGACGGCGTATATCCAGTTTTATGGTGTTTATCGTGTTTCCGGGTTTTGAATCATTAAGTTAGCATATCATATAGATATAGAACATGTGTTTAGTTGATTTTAAAAGTCTAGTTAGAAGGATTAACTTTATTTGCAAACAAGTTTAGAATTAACTAAACTATGTTCTAGTGATTACAAGTTTATAACGTTGAATAAGACAGCTTTTTATGTATGAATCGAATGATGTTATGAACATCATTACTACCTCAAGTTCCTTGGATAAACCTACTGGAAATGAGAAAAATGGATCTAGCTTCAAAGGATCCTTGGATGGCTTGAAAGTTCTTGAAGCAGAATCATGACACGAAAACAATTTCAAGTAAGATTTTCACTCGAAATAAGATTGTTATAGTTATAGAAATTGAATTCAAGTTTGAATATGATTATTACCTTGTATTAGAAAGATAACCTACTGTAAGTAACAAAGGTTTCTTGATCTTGGATGATTACTTGGAATGGAATTAGAAAACTTGGAAGTAAACTTGCAATCTTGGAAGTATTCTTGATTTTATGAAACTAGAACTTTTGGAATTTATGAAGAACACTTAGAACTTGAAGATAGAACTTGAGAGAGATCAATTAGATGAATAAAATTGAAGAATGAAAGTGTTTGTAGGTGTTTTTGGTCATTGGTGTATGGATTAGATATAAAGGATATGTAATTTTGTTTTCATGTAAATAAGTCATGAATGATTACTCATATTTTTGTAATTTTATGAGATATTTCATGCTATTTGCCAAATGATGGTTCATACATGTGTTAGGTGACTCACATGGGCTGCTAAGAGCTGATCATTGGAGTGTATATATCAATAGTACATACATCTAAAAGCTGTGTATTGTACGAGTATGAATACGGGTGCATACGAGTAGATTTGTTGATGAAACTGAACGAGGATGTAATTGTAAGCATTTTTGTTAAGTAGAAGTATTTTGATAAGTGTCTTGAAGTCTTTCAAAAGTGTATAAATACATATTAAAACACTACATGTATATACATTTTAACTGAGTCGTTAAGTCATCGTTAGTCGTTACATGTAAATGTTGTTTTGAAACCTTTAGGTTAACGATCTTGTTAAATGTTGTTAACCCAATGTTTATAATATCAAATTAGATTTTAAATTATTATATTATCATGATATTATGATGTACGAATATCTCTTAATATGATCTATATACATTAAATGTCGTTACAACGATAATCGTTACATATATGTCTCGTTTCACAATCATTAAGTTAGTAGTCTTATTTTTACATATGTAGTTCATTGTTAATACACTTAATGATATATTTACTTATCATTTAACATAATTAACCAAGTGTAGCAATATCTTAATATGATTCATATGTACCTAGTAAGACGTTATAACGATAATCGTTATATATATCATTTTCGAGTTTCTTAATTTAATAGTCTCATTTTTATGTATATAACTCATTGTTAAAATACCTAATGAGATACATACTTATAATAAAATCATGTTAACTATATATATAACCATATATATGTCATCGTATAGTTTTTAAAAGTTTTAACGTTCGTGAATCACCAGTCAACTTGGGTGGTCATTTGTCTATATGAAACCTATTCCAATTAATCAAGTCTTAATAAGTTTGATTGCTTAACATGTTGGAAACACTTAATCATGTAAATATCAATTTCATTTAATATATATAAACATGGAAAAGTTCGGGTCACTACAGTACCTACCCGTTAAATGAATTTCGTCCCGAAATTTTAAGCTGTTGAAAGTGTTGACGAATCTTCTCGAAATAGATGCGGGTATTTCTTATTCATCTAATCTTCACGCTCCCAGGTGAACTCGGGTCCTCTACGAGCATTCCATCGAACCTTAACAATCGATATCTTGTTTTGTTTAAGTCTCTTAACCTCACGATCCATTATTTCGAAGGGTTCTTCAATGAATTGAAGTTTTTCATTGATTTGGATTTTGTCCAACGGAATAGTGAGATCTTCTTTAGCAAAACATTTCTTCAAATTTGAGACGTGGAAAGTGTTATGTACAGCTGCGAGTTGTTGAGGTAGCTCCAGTTGGTAAGCTACTGGTCCGACATGTTCTATAATCTTGAATGGTCCAATGTACCTTGGATTTAGTTTCCCCCGTTTACCAAATCGAACAACGCCTTTCCAAGGTGAAACCTTAAGCATGACCATTTCTCCAATTTCAAACTCTATATCTTTTCTTTTACTGTCCGCGTAGCTCTTTTGTCGACTCTGGGCGGTTTTCAATCTTTGTTGAATTTGGATGATTTTCTCGGTAGTTTCTTGTATTATCTCCGGACCCGTAATCTGTCTATCCCCCACTTCATTCCAACAAATCGGAGACCTGCACTTTCTACCATAAAGTGCCTCAAACGGCGCCATCTCAATACTAGAATGATAACTGTTGTTGTAGGAAAATTCTGCTAACGGTAGATGTCGATCCCAACTGTTTCCGAAATCAATAACACATGCTCGTAGCATGTCTTCAAGCGTTTGTATCGTCCTTTCGCTCTACCCATCAGTTTGTGGATGATAGGCAGTACTCATGTCTAGACGAGTTCCTAATGCTTGCTGTAATGTCTGCCAGAATCTTGAAATAAATCTGCCATCCCTATCAGAGATAATAGAGATTGGTATTCCATGTCTGGAGATGACTTCCTTCAAATACAGTCGTGCTAACTTCTCCATCTTGTCATCTTCTCTTATTGGCAGGAAGTGTGCTGACTTGGTGAGACGATCAACTATTACCCAAATAGTATCATAACCACTTGCAGTCCTTGGCAATTTAGTAATGAAATTCATGGTAATATTTTCCCATTTCCATTCCAGGATTTCAGGTTGTTGTAGTAGACCTGATGGTTTCTGATGTTCAGCTTTGACCTTAGAACACGTCAAACATTCTCCTACATATTTAGCAATATCAGCTTTCATACCTGGCCACCAAAAATGTTTCTTAAGATCCTTGTACATCTTCCCCGTTCCAGGATGCATTGAGTATCTGGTTTTATGAGCTTCTCTAAGTACCATTTCTCTCATATCTCCAAATTTTAGTACCTAAATTCTTTCAGCCCTATACCGGGTTCTGTCTTCCCGAATATTAAGATGCTTCTCCAATCCTTTGGGTATTTCATCCTTTAAATTTTCCTCTTTTAAAACTCCTTGTTGCGTCTCCTTTATTTGAGTAGTAAGGTTAGTGTGAATCATTATATTCATAGATTTTACTCGAATGGGTTCTCTGTCCTTTCTGCTCAAGCTGTCGGCTACCACATTTGCCTTCCCCGGGTGGTAACGAATCTCAAAGTCATAATCATTCAACAATTCAATCCACCTACGCTGCCTCATATTCAGTTGTTTCTGATTAAATATGTGTTGAAGACTTTTGTGGTCGGTATATATAATACTTTTGACCCCATATAAGTAGTGCCTCCAAGTCTTTAATGCAAAAACAACCGTGCCTAATTCCAAATCATGTGTTGTATAATTTTGTTCGTGAATCTTTAATTGTCTAGATGCATAAGCAATCACCTTCATTCGTTGCATTAATACACAACCGAGACCTTGCTTTGATGCGTCACAATAAATCACAAAATCATCATTCCCTTCAGGCAATGACAATATAGGTGCCGCAGTTAGCTTTTTCTTCAATAATTGAAATGCCTTCTCTTGTTCATCCTTCCATTCAAATTTCTTCCCTTTATGCGTTAATGCTGTGAAGACCCGTCCTAATCCATCCGGACGAAGTCCATATCGATTATAAACGATTCACAACAGTTGATTACATCGCGAGGTACTTGACCTCTATATGATATATTTTACAAACATTGCATTCGTTTTTGAAAAGACAAACTTTCATTACATCGAAAGTTGACAGGCATGCATACCATTTCATAATATATCCAACTATAATTGACTTGATAATAATCTTGATGAACTCGACGACTCGAATGCAACGTCTTTTGAAATATGCCATGAATGACTCCAAGTAATATCTATAAAACGAGCAAATACACAGCGGAAGATTTCTTTCGTACCTGAGAATAAACATGCTTTAAAGTGTCAACCAAAAGGTTGGTGAGTTCATTAGTTTAACTTAAACAATCGTTTCCATCATTTTAATAGACCACAAGATTTCAGATTTCCATTTCTCATAAACATACGTCCCATGCATAGAGACAAAAATATCATTCATATGGATTGAACACCTGGTAACCGACATTAACAATATGCATATATAAGAATATCCCCATCATTCCGGGATCCTCCTTCGGACATGATATAAATTTCGAAGTACTAAAACATCCGGTACTTTGGATGGGGCTTGTTGGGCCCGATAGATCTATCTTTAGGATTCGCGTCAATTAGGGTGTCTGTTCCCTAATTCTTAGATTACCAGACTTAATAAAAAGGGGCATATTCGACTTCGATAATCCAACCATAGAATGTAGTTTCACGTACTTGTGTCAATTTCGTAAAACAGTTATAAAAGTTGCGCATGTATTCTCAGCCCAAAAATATAAAGGGTAAAAAGGCAAATGAAACTCACGATACTGTATTTTGTAGTAAAAATACATATGACGTCATTGAACAATGCAGGGTTGGCCTCGGATTCACGAACCTATATCAATTGTGTATATATTAATACGTATAATGTAAGTTACAAAATTTCATTTATTAATATGTATTATTTATATATTATAGTTTTGTAGAATTTATTCTAACCTTTATTTTAAAACGTATACTTATATTATATTTTAAGTTATATTTTATATATATATCGATTTTATGTATATATATCTATAATGATTTACGTTTATATAAATAGTGACATTAATATATTTATATACATATATTTGTGGTTAGTATTGTATTTATGAAATTTTATTAGTTTGTTATGTGAATTATTAATACAATCCTAGTATATACCATAAGTATATATATAGTGTACAAAAGATTTATTTATTAAAATAATAATTTAGATAATAATGATTTACTAATAATAATAATAATTTTATTAATAATGATAATACTAATAGCAAAAAAAATGAAAATGATAACTGTTAATGATACTAATAATAATAACTCTAAAATAATATTAATGCTAATACCATACTTATGTTAATAATAAGGGTTCTAATATTTATAAAATGATAAATGATAATCATAATAATATTAGTAAATATTAATGATGATACTGATAAATATGATATTATTAATTGTAAATGTACTGATGATACTATTATTTATAAACCGGTACAAATTCTAATATTGATGATAATAATATATTTTTATTTCCGTCATAATAATAATAATGATAATCATAATCATAATCCTAATGATGATAAAATACTAAAATGATAAGTTTATTACTAATAATAATATTATTAATACCTATCATAATAATAATAGTAATGTCTATAATACTTTCAAATATGATAACAAGTATGATACTAATAATAACAATAACAATAACAATCAAAACAATCACAATAATAATAATAATACTAATAATAATTAATATATAATAACAATAATAAAATTAGAAAAGAAAACTACCTCACATGAAAAGAGTTTCAAAAAAAAAAAAAAACTACCGTCCTCTGGACTCGATCTCGTGACCACATGCTCACACGCAAACACTCTCGACCATCCCACCAATTCTGATTCTCTGTACTAATATCGAATTTAAATTTTATATATAAACTGTTTTTCTTCTATTCCTCTTCTTCTCCACAAGTCTCATGGATTCAACAAAACATCAATAACCAAAAAAAATAAAAAATCGGGGTTCCCTTTAAAGCTTCAAAACATTACAGAAAAAAAAAATAATTTGGGTTCTAAAATAAAAAAAAAAACACTAAAGGCCTACTGCAGCGTCGGTTCTTGGAACAAAACAAAAAAAATTGATTTCGTAATAGATAACATTATAGATAATGTTTATAACACGAAATAGTTTTCTAAACATGTATAAAAACTACTGGAATCGTCAATTTGATCAGAAACATATACACGAACGCGAATTTGTCTCAAGAACAATTGTTGACTTTTTTTAAACTAAACTTTGACTTCAAAATTCAAGATCGATATAAAGATTTGAGAGTTGAGATTTTGCAGATAGATTCAAAGAAAGATTTCTAACCTTTCTGCATTTTTAGATTTTGAAACTTTATTCGAAATTGAATTAAGAGAAAAAAAAATTGGAGCGTGCAGAGAAGAAGAAAACAAAAATATCGCTGTGCTCTTTAATCCCATTGGATTTCCTTTTTATTTGATTTGCAATTATACATAATCATGTTGTAATAATAGAGATCGGTTGATAAAAAATGGAGAAAATGTCAACACAGGTTCACGAGTTGGGAGCAGGAAAGAAACAAAAATAATAATAATAATAATAGAGATAAAGGATACAGAGGTCAAGCTTATAATATAGATCCCTACTGTTTTTTTTTAATTAATAATAATAATATATAATAACAATACTATTAATATCTAATAATATTAATAAAATTAATAATAATGATAAATATAATATTAATGATAATAATAATTGTAAAAATGATAATAATAATAATAATAATAATAATACCATACTAATTATGATAATATTAATATTTTATCGATAATAATAATATTAGTAATAATAATCTAATTTATACATCCAATTTCATCTTTATATGATATAAAGTGATATTATGAATACAAATATTGATATTTGACGATACAAATAACATTACTACAACAACTATATTTGTATTTAAATTTAATTTATTAATATCATCTATTATTATGTAATATTTAATAATTATGTAATATGTATTGTAACATATACTGAATATTATATATTTATGCATTTTAATATAAATATATTATAATATTTATTTACATACTAATTATATTATACTTATGTATGTAATTATGAAAAATATAAATGTTTTATATATGTAAGTATTATATATATTTATTAAAATAGTACATTATTTCATCATAGATATATTATAAATTTCTACATATACATAATATAATAATTATGTATAAAATCATATATATATATATATATATATATATATATATATATATATATATATATATATATATATATATATATATATATATATATAGTTATATTTATGTATATATGTATACTACCATATATATAAAATCATGTTTTAAATGTTGAGTAGATGATTAATTATGTATATTAAACAATTAACTACAAAGTATAACATTGTACATTTAATATTTTGATAACGTTGGTAAAATATGTTTGAATCATTTATATACAATATACTATATATATTCAAAATGAAAATCTTTAGTTATTAAATGTTATCTTTTATAATAACAAAATTACTTAATAGTTCATTAATACTAATATAATTAGTTTTATATATAATTATTTATATTTACATTCTTAGTTACAATTAAAGGTTCGTGAATCGTCGGAAATAGTTAAAGGTCAAATGTTATCATGAAATAGTTCAAACATAATGAGACTCGGTTTAATAGACTTTGCTTATCGAGTCGAATCATATAAGATTATGTTTAAATTTGGTCGGAAATTCCCGGGTCATCACAGTACCTACCCGTTAAAGAAATTTCGTCCCGAAATTTGAGTGAGGTCGTCATAGCTAACAATAAATATGTTTTCCTGACGAATATGAGTTGATAACTTGAGTTTTATCATCATTGAGTAATATGGATAAAAATAATTCGATTATTCGAAGAGTGCGAATGAAGCTATTCACAAAAGGATGAAATGAGAAACAAAGATTTGTTTTTAACTTTTGACGTAGTCAGGTTTGAATTTAGAAAATAAGGCGCGTCTTAACTTTTGACATTGCCTTGGTTGAATTCCGGAATTTAAGGGATTTAAAGAAAATCTTGAAGATCTATAAAATCTGATTCTTCGGGATTTATGGAAATTAAGATCTCTTTAATTAAATACGGTGATCTGCCCCGATTACTACGTCTGATATTTCCAGTATAAATTAAGCTCTTCCTTTCCATTATTCTCACCATTCTTATACTTTCTTTCTTAGTTCATACATCCAAAAGATTCTGAAAATGATTAATCCAGTTCTGATCCTTGTCCTCATCCTTACTATCGCAACAATCATTCTCCTTTTCCAACTTCCACCAGAGGAATCTGCTTTCTTCTACTTCGCCCTCGGGATTATAATGTTTTTAATTCTCCCGTGTCTTTATGTTGCGATAAACATTGATATACACGGTTTGTAATTTATGTGTTGTTATCGGACTTTATATTCTCCCTTATATTTCAAAGCTCTATGCTTTTGTTTTCTCTTCCCGACTTCAAGTCAAGCGAATAATGGTCCAGAATTTATAGATATAGAGTTTCGAATGATTATAATGTTCTAAGCATGAAGGAACGTGATAGCACGATTTGATTTTCAAATTTATCAACATCACGGAAGATAGAACCATCAAGAATACATTTTCTTGATTTGTTACGGAGTTAAGTAGGATGAAAGAGTTATGTAACATGGCACATGATGACGTTATGATCTGTGAATCATCACGTTTCATTTAGAAACTCAGCATGACTTACTGTAATATAATCACGTTGATCAAGTGTCATTATATTATACTAACTCATGCATTAGTTCCCATCATTACTACAATAACATTCATATTTTAAGCTTGAAAATTTACAGAATATAGAAACTAACAGTTTCTATATGATGTAATACTGATAGCACGAAAAGATTAATGATTTCAGATAAGAATAGTTATAAAAATATCTCCAGAAATATGGAGGATATTTATAATGAAAGGTACGATAATATCTCAGAATATCTAAGATCAGAGGATGATAGAAACTATTGTCTGCAAGGGTTTAGAGTAAGGAGCAAGTTATTCACTATAGACTTTAGCAGACATTGAATTATTTGGATTCTTTGAAGTCAAACTTATTCTTTGTGATTTATCCACGGCTTTCTTCATAGTTTCGCATAATCTGCTTTTCGGTACTATATTTTCTATTGAATGTTTCCAATATATTGATACACAGGAAGCACGAAGAGGTATATAATTTCGGACGAGAATATTTATGAAAATATCCTCAGAAATATCAAAGATATTGATGATGATATTTTGGAATTTCTAAGTTCGACGGTTGATGGAGAAAGATTTTCCGCAAGATTTTAACATGACTTCGGAGCAAGAAATTCTCTAAAGATTTCAACGGATCCAGAATTACCTGAATCCTTTGAATATAGGATTTGGTCCTTGTATTTGTCCTTGGTCTCCTTCATGGGTAACTCAATCTGTTTTTCAATACCCAATTTTCTATCGAGCGTTCCTAACACTCCTTTCTTTATCATCAAACTTTTGTCCGTTTAGACCATCTACCATTTTTCTGTTTCCTCTGCATTTAATGCTATGATATCTGAATCATCGGTTATTAATCCGAGGTGGTTTCAGGAGAATTGTGTTTTTAGATGATTAAACGCCGATGGTAATATGATGGAATATGAAAGGTTACCTGGTAACAATAAAAGAGCACGCGTATATATAAACGTTATAATAAGGTTGTTTCGTACGAAAAGTCGAAGTTGACTTGTTGGAGCTGTGACAAAATTGGCTAATTTTGAAAAGGGATCGCAAAGTTGTTTTTGTTAATAAATGCCAAAGGATCTGACGCGGCTACGTGTTGAACTTTTACTCAATTGCCGAGAGTTTCTCAGGTGCATAACTATATGCATAAATCTTTCCTTCCGTAGATGAAGTGCGGTTGATTCATCCTATCGATTGAGGTGTTTTCAAGAATCATGAAAGGTTTGAACGCAGAATGCAATCGTGAAGATACAAATGAGGTTTAAGACGAAATCAAGTGGCAAACTTGAAGAATTGTTTAGTTTCATATGTTATATTCAATATTTTAATTCATTTTAATTGTCCAATGTTATTAGTCCACAGTCGATAGTCCACAGTTGACAGTGCAATCATTCATATATAGTTTAATATATAATATTTGAATTAATTAATACGTATCGTGACCCGTGTACATGTCTCAGACTCGATCACAACTCAAAGTATATATATTATTATAGAATCAACCTCAACCCTGTATAGAGAACTCGATCATTACTGCATATAGAGTGTCTATGGTGATTCCAAATAATATATATAGATGTGTCGATATGATATGTCAAAACCTTGTATACGTGTCCCGATATTTAAAGTGCGTAAAATAAATAACAGAAATTAAATGACGATAAATAAAGTGCGTAAAGTAAATAACAGAAATTAAATGACAATAAATAAAATTGCGAGAATATAAATTGCGATAAAATAAATTGCGATAAATAAATTGCGATAAATAAAATGTAATACGGAATTAACAGTTAGCTAGGAACAGTTAGCTAGGATTTTGTTAGCGTGGTTTCTTAATAAAATTTAATATTGTTAATTAGTCTATTTCTAATCAATTTTTATTGTGTCCATTATTTCTTCATTATGCCACTTGTTGGATTCTGATAGGTCAAAATTCAAATATGAAATTGAATTTGAATGAAAATAGTTATTCTTTGGTGAACGGATAAGTATCCCGGTGGTTGTAAATAGGATAGTGAATAACTGTTGAATCAGATTCGAAGAATATACAGTGTAACTTATTAATGTGAAATTTAAATATTCCTCGGGTATTACCTACCCGTTAAAATATTTTTATTATTAACAGTTTGTACAAAAGAATTTTTAATTACAATCTTTATGAAAACATATATACATATATATTTTCTTCAGATGTAATCATGAATTTAATGAGTTAACATGATATTAAACTCATTTAGTTTTCAGTTGGAACTAGAATAAATAATCTCTAAAACATTAGAGATTACATAATCACCATGTCGAACGAAGATAACTGATGTAGAATGTCATGTAGAATGATGATTATACTCGAGGTATAGATTGAGATGTTGAGGCATGTGATATTGAAATTTGGGTTGTTGGTGGTACTGTTGGTGCCGGTGATTTGGATGAAGCTGGTACGTTTTGCACCATATTTTCCAAGACTACAACTTATGCGCGAAGTTCGTTAACTTCTTCTATTACACCGGGATGATTGTCGGTTCGGACGAGCGGATGAATGAGGTTTAGAATCTGAGATAGTATATGATCGTGATGAGATACTTTGGAAATGAGAGAGAAAATGGTGTCTCGAACAGGTTCGCCGGTAAACGTTTTAGGTTCATTGTCAAGAGGTGAATTTGGTTAGTGGAAATGATCGCCTTCTTCGCGTTTCCATTGATTAAGTCGACTACGAACCCATCTCCAATTCATTCAGAATAGATGATGGCTAATTGATCGATTCATTCCGGTTACTCTGCTTTCGGAGCTCGAGTGGAAATCCATATCGAAATAGTTGTCGGAATAACTATCGAAATAGCTATCGAAATCTGATGGACTCGAACTGGTTGAGGGATTCATCTCGTACGATCAGATGAAGGATTTTCGATAAGAAATAGATTTTAGGATGTAGATTAGTACCCTGCAATACATAATTTACATATGCATATATAATACTAAAATCCCATAAGCTATGGAGGAATCTACGGAAGCTGTCAGGCAAAGGTAACAATAACAGATACGCTAAGATATGAATTTAACTATACACTGTCTATGCAATAAAGGCAGTAAGACGTGTCTTAGACTTTAAGGATGATAAGCAAATAATTTTTCGACACTAAATGATAAGCAAAACTTTTGACATGCAAACACGGTCGAAGTCCAGACTCATTAATGCATTCTAACGACTATCAGTTAGACTCACTAATGCAAGACCTGGTTCGCTAAGACCACCGCTCTGATACCAACTGTGAAGACCCGTCCTAATCCATCCGGACGAAGTCCATATCGATTATAAACGATTCACAACAGTTGATTACATCGCGAGGTACTTGACCTCTATATGATATATTTTACAAACATTGCATTCGTTTTTGAAAAGACAAACTTTCATTACATCGAAAGTTGACAGGCATGCATACCATTTCATAATATATCCAACTATAATTGACTTGATAATAATCTTGATGAACTCGACGACTCGAATGCAACGTCTTTTGAAATATGCCATGAATGACTCCAAGTAATATCTATAAAATGAGCAAATACACAGCGGAAGATTTCTTTCGTACCTGAGAATAAACATGCTTTAAAGTGTCAACCAAAAGGTTGGTGAGTTCATTAGTTTAACTTAAACAATCGTTTCCATCATTTTAATAGACCACAAGATTTCAGATTTCCATTTCTCATAAACATACGTCCCATGCATAGAGACAAAAATATCATTCATATGGATTGAACACCTGGTAACCGACATTAACAATATGCATATATAAGAATATCCCCATCATTCCGGGATCCTCCTTCGGACATGATATAAATTTCGAAGTACTAAAACATCCGGTACTTTGGATGGGGCTTGTTGGGCCCGATAGATCTATCTTTAGGATTCGCGTCAATTAGGGTGTCTGTTCCCTAATTCTTAGATTACCAGACTTAATAAAAAGGGGCATATTCGACTTCGATAATCCAACCATAGAATGTAGTTTCACGTACTTGTGTCAATTTCGTAAAACAGTTATAAAAGTTGCGCATGTATTCTCAGCCCAAAAATATAAAGGGTAAAAAGGCAAATGAAACTCACGATACTGTATTTTGTAGTAAAAATACATATGACGTCATTGAACAATGCAGGGTTGGCCTCGGATTCACGAACCTATATCAATTGTGTATATATTAATACGTATAATGTAAGTTACAAAATTTCATTTATTAATATGTATTATTTATATATTATAGTTTTGTAGAATTTATTCTAACCTTTATTTTAAAACGTATACTTATATTATATTTTAAGTTATATTTTATATATATATCGATTTTATGTATATATATCTATAATGATTTACGTTTATATAAATAGTGACATTAATATATTTATATACATATATTTGTGGTTAGTATTGTATTTATGAAATTTTATTAGTTTGTTATGTGAATTATTAATACAATCCTAGTATATACCATAAGTATATATATAGTGTACAAAAGATTTATTTATTAAAATAATAATTTAGATAATAATGATTTACTAATAATAATAATAATTTTATTAATAATGATAATACTAATAGCAAAAAAAATGAAAATGATAACTGTTAATGATACTAATAATAATAACTCTAAAATAATATTAATGCTAATACCATACTTATGTTAATAATAAGGGTTCTAATATTTATAAAATGATAAATGATAATCATAATAATATTAGTAAATATTAATGATGATACTGATAAATATGATATTATTAATTGTAAATGTACTGATGATACTATTATTTATAAACCGGTACAAATTCTAATATTGATGATAATAATATATTTTTATTTCCGTCATAATAATAATAATGATAATCATAATCATAATCCTAATGATGATAAAATACTAAAATGATAAGTTTATTACTAATAATAATATTATTAATACCTATCATAATAATAATAGTAATGTCTATAATACTTTCAAATATGATAACAAGTATGATACTAATAATAACAATAACAATAACAATCAAAACAATCACAATAATAATAATAATACTAATAATAATTAATATATAATAACAATAATAAAATTAGAAAAGAAAACTACCTCACATGAAAAGAGTTTCAAAAAAAAAAAAAAAAACTACCGTCCTCTGGACTCGATCTCGTGACCACATGCTCACACGCAAACACTCTCGACCATCCCACCAATTCTGATTCTCTGTACTAATATCGAATTTAAATTTTATATATAAACTGTTTTTCTTCTATTCCTCTTCTTCTCCACAAGTCTCATGGATTCAACAAAACATCAATAACCAAAAAAAATAAAAAATCGGGGTTCCCTTTAAAGCTTCAAAACATTACAGAAAAAAAAATAATTTGGGTTCTAAAATAAAAAAAAAAAACACTAAAGGCCTACTGCAGCGTCGGTTCTTGGAACAAAACAAAAAAAATTGATTTCGTAATAGATAACATTATAGATAATGTTTATAACACGAAATAGTTTTCTAAACATGTATAAAAACTACTGGAATCGTCAATTTGATCAGAAACATATACACGAACGCGAATTTGTCTCAAGAACAATTGTTGACTTTTTTTAAACTAAACTTTGACTTCAAAATTCAAGATCGATATAAAGATTTGAGAGTTGAGATTTTGCAGATAGATTCAAAGAAAGATTTCTAACCTTTCTGCATTTTTAGATTTTGAAACTTTATTCGAAATTGAATTAAGAGAAAAAAAAATTGGAGCGTGCAGAGAAGAAGAAAACAAAAATATCGCTGTGCTCTTTAATCCCATTGGATTTCCTTTTTATTTGATTTGCAATTATACATAATCATGTTGTAATAATAGAGATCGGTTGATAAAAAATGGAGAAAATGTCAACACAGGTTCACGAGTTGGGAGCAGGAAAGAAACAAAAATAATAATAATAATAGAGATAAAGGATACAGAGGTCAAGCTTATAATATAGATCCCTACTGTTTTTTTTTAATTAATAATAATAATATATAATAACAATACTATTAATATCTAATAATATTAATAAAATTAATAATAATGATAAATATAATATTAATGATAATAATAATTGTAAAAATGATAATAATAATAATAATAATAATAATACCATACTAATTATGATAATATTAATATTTTATCGATAATAATAATATTAGTAATAATAATCTAATTTATACATCCAATTTCATCTTTATATGATATAAAGTGATATTATGAATACAAATATTGATATTTGACGATACAAATAACATTACTACAACAACTATATTTGTATTTAAATTTAATTTATTAATATCATCTATTATTATGTAATATTTAATAATTATGTAATATGTATTGTAACATATACTGAATATTATATATTTATGCATTTTAATATAAATATATTATAATATTTATTTATATACTAATTATATTATACTTATGTATGTAATTATGAAAAATATAAATGTTTTATATATGTAAGTATTATATATATTTATTAAAATAGTACATTATTTCATCATAGATATATTATAAATTTCTACATATACATAATATAATAATTATGTATAAAATCATATATATATATATATATATATATATATATATATATATATATATATATATATATAGTTATATTTATGTATATATGTATACTACCATATATATAAAATCATGTTTTAAATGTTGAGTAGATGATTAATTATGTATATTAAACAATTAACTACAAAGTATAACATTGTACATTTAATATTTTGATAACGTTGGTAAAATATGTTTGAATCATTTATATACAATATACTATATATATTCAAAATGAAAATCTTTAGTTATTAAATGTTATCTTTTATAATAACAAAATTACTTAATAGTTCATTAATACTAATATAATTAGTTTTATATATAATTATTTATATTTACATTCTTAGTTACAATTAAAGGTTCGTGAATCGTCGGAAATAGTTAAAGGTCAAATGTTATCATGAAATAGTTCAAACATAATGAGACTCGGTTTAATAGACTTTGCTTATCGAGTCGAATCATATAAGATTATGTTTAAATTTGGTCGGAAATTCCCGGGTCATCACAAATGCAGTCAAGGGTTTTGCTATTTTGGAGAAATCTTAGATGAATCTTCTGTAATAACCAGCCAATCCTAAAAATTAACGTATATGCTTCAGAGTTTTTGGGGTTTCCCACTTTTCAACGGTTTCGATCTTTGCCGGGTCCACCTGGATACCTTCTTTGTTCACTATGTGACCGAGGAATTGAACTTCTTCCAACCAAAATGCACACTTTGAAAACTTAGCGTACAGTTTTTCTTTCCTCAATACTTCTAGCACTTTTCTCAAATGTTCTTCGTGCTCTTGATCATTCTTTGAGTAAATAAGTATGTCATCGATGAAAACAATGACAAATTTGTCAAGATATGGCCCACACACTCGGTTCATAAGGTCCATGAACACAGCTGGTGCGTTAGTCAATCGAAACGGCATAACCATAAACTCGTAATGACCATAACGCGTCCTAAAAGCAGTTTTTGGAATATCATCCTCCTTTACTCGCATTTGATGATATCCAGAACGTAAATCGATCTTCGAATAAACCGACGAGCCTTGTAGTTGATCAAATAAGTCGTCAATTCTCGGCAGTGGATAACGGTTTTTGATGGTAAGTTTGTTCAACTCTCTGTAGTCAATACACAACCTAAATGTACCATCCTTCTTCTTGACAAACAAAACAGGAGCTCCCCATGGTGATGTGCTTGGTCGAATGAAACCACGTTCTAATAGTTCTTGCAGTTGGCTTTGCAGTTCTTTCATCTCGCTGGGTGCGAGTCTATAAGGAGCACGAGCTATTGGTGCAGCTCCTGATACAAGATCTATTTGAAATTTAACAGATCGATGTGGAGGTAGTCCCGGTAATTCTTTCAAAAATACATCGGGAAATTCTTTTGCGACGGGAACATTATTGATGCTCTTTTCTTCAGTTTGTACTTTCTCGACGTGTGCTAGAACAGCATAGCAACCTTTTCTTATTAGTTTTTGTGCCTTCAAATTACTAATAAGATGTAGCTTCGTGTTGCCCTTTTCTCCGTACACCATTAAGGGTTCTCCTTCTTCTCGTACAATGCGAATTGCATTTTTATAACATACGATCTCTGCTTTCACCTTCTTCAGCCAGTCCATGCCAAGTATTACATCAAAACTCCCTAACTCTACTGGTATCAAATCAATCTTAAATATTTTGCTACCCAGTTTAATTTCTCGATTCCGGCATATATAATCTGCTGAAATTAATTTACCGTTTGCTAATTCGAGTAAAAATTTACTATCCAACGGCGTCAATGGACAACTTAATTTAGCATAAAAATCTCTACTCATATAGCTTCTATCCGCACCCGAATCAAATAAAACGTAAGCAGATTTATTGTCAATAAGAAACGTACCCGTAACAAGCTCCGGGTCTTCCTGTGCCTCTGCCGCATTAATATTGAAAACTCTTCTACGGCCTTGTCCATTCGTGTTCTCCTGGTTCGGGAAATTTCTAATAATGTGGCCCGATTTTCCACATTTATAACAAACTACATTGGCATAACTTGCTCCGACACTACTTGCTCCGCCATTACTCGTTCCGACACCATTTGTTCCTTTCGTTCTGTTAACTCCTGGTCTGTAGACCTCACACTTCGTCGCGCTATGACCATTTCTTTTACACTTGTTGCAAAATTTGGTGCAGAACCCCGAGTGATACTTTTCACATCTTTGGCATAGCTGCTTCTGATTGTTGTTATTGTTGCGGTTATTATTGTTGTTAAGATGATTGTTGTAGTTGCTGTTATTGTTGTTGTTGTTGTTGTTGTTGTTGTTGTTGTTGTTGTTGGGCCGTTTGTTGTAGTTGCGATTGATGTTGCGATTATTAGGATAGTTGTTGCGATTATTGTTGTAATTGCTGTTGTTGTTGTATTGGTGATTCTTATCACCGTTTTCCTCCCACTTTCTTTTGACTTGCTTCACATTGGCCTCTTCAGTAGTCTGTTCTTTAATTCTTTCTTCAATCTGGTTCACTAGTTTGTGAGCCATTATACATGCCTGTTGTATGGAGGCGGCCTCGTGTGAACTTATATCTTCTTGGATTCTTTCCGGTAATCCTTTCACAAACACGTCGATCTTCTCTTCCTCATCTTCGAACGCTCCCGAACACAATAGGCATAATTCTGTGAATCGTCTTTCGTACGTGGTACTATCAAATCCTTGGGTTCGTAACCCTCTAAGTTCTGTCTTGAGCTTATTGACCTCGATTCTGGGACGGTACTTCTCGTTCATCAAGTGCTTGAATGCTGACCACGGTAGTGCGTAAGCATCATTCTGTCCCACTTGCTCTAGATAGGTATTCCACCATGTTAACGCAGAACCTGTGAAGGTATGCGTAGCGTACTTCACTTTGTCCTCTTCAGTACACTTACTTATGGCAAACACCGATTCGACCTTCTCGGTCCACCGTTTCAATCCGATCGGTCCTTCGGTTCCATCAAATTCTAAAGGTTTGCAGGCAGTGAATTCTTTGTAGGTGCATCCTACACGATTTCCTGTACTGCTAGATCCAAGGTTATTGTTGGTATGTAGCGCAGCCTGTACTACGGCTATGTTTGAAGCAAGAAAAGCACGAAATTCCTCTTCGCTCATATTCAAGGTGTGTCGAGTAGTCGGTGCCATTTCCTTCAAAATAGTCAAATGAAACGAGTTAATCATATAGAATATCAAGAGTAGTCAATAGTATTTTGTAGCGTAATATGAACTTATTTATAAAATCTCTTTCTTCATATTAGCGTTTTATACTCTTTAATTCAGGTAGTACCTACCCGTTAAGTTCATACTTAGTAGCTAACATACCATTTCAACTACTACAATTCTATATGAAAAACTAATCACAAAAAAAATATCATATTCAAACCTTTATACAATAACTTGCAAACTTACAATACCGCTTTTTTTACATATAGCATGAAATATAGCACATAAAACTTTGATACAAAGTAGTTGCGAAGATAATTCTAGTTAATAAATAAGGCGTTCAGCAAAGGCAATAAAGACACGTAATTCATAAGTCCATAAACAAGTCATCATTCTGGTTTTACTAGGACTACTTCCCATCCTTGGTCTTGTGGAACATAACCGTTATGGCCGTTGATAAGACAGCGTGTTGTAACGTCATCAAAGGGACGAGGGTTACGTAATGTCCAACAGTCCTGTAACAATCTAAAAACCTTGTTTCTCACCCCAACTACTGAGTCCGTCACTTGTTGGAAACTTTTGTTTAATAGTTGTAGCCCGATGTTCTTGTTCTCACTTTGGTGAGAAGCGAACATTACTAACACGTAAGCATAACATGCTTCTTTATGTTGCATGTTAGCCGCTTTTTCTAAATCACGAAGTCCTATATTCGGATATATTGAGTCAAAATAATTTCTTAACCCGTTGCGTAAAATAGCATTTGGGTTCCCCGCAATATATGCGTCAAAGTAAACACATCGTAACTTATGGATTTCCCAATGTGATATCCTCCATCTTTCGAACGAAAGCCTTTTATAAATCAAGGCATTCTTGGAACGTTCTTCGAATGTCTTACAAACTGATCTCGCCTTAAATAGTTGTGCCGAGAAATTCTGACCGACTCTAGACAAGATTTCATCAATCATGTCTCCGGGTAGGTCTCTTAAAATATTGGGTTGTCTATCCATTTTGTGTTTTTATACTGTAAAATAGACAAGAGTTAGATTCATAAAAAAAATACTTATTAATACAATCAATTTTTACATATATCATAAAGCATAAGCACACTATATTACATATATTACACCACACGAATACAACTATCTTATTCCAACTCGCTCGTTTCTTCTTCTTCGGTTTTGGTTGGTTTTGCCAAGTTTCTAGGGATATATGATGTTCCCCTAATACGAGCCGTCATTTTCCACATTGGTTTAGAAAAACCTGGTGGTTTAGAGGTTCCCGGGTTATTGTCACAACTTAAGAAATACGGGTGTTGACGATACATATAAAGTTCATCGGGTTTGGAATCAAATTTCTCTATTTTTATGCCCTTTCCCTTATTGTTCTTTTTTGCCTTATTAAATTGTGTTAGGGTAATTTCTATAACATCATCGGAATCCTTGTCGGGATCCGATTCATCGGAGAATTGGTAATCCTCCCAATACTTTGCTTCCTTGGCAGAAACACCATTGACCACAATTAACTTTGGTCAGTTGGTTGAGGATTTTCTTCTACTTAACCGTTTTATTATTTCCCCCACTGGTTCTATTTCTTCTTCCGGTTCCGATTCTTCTTCCAGTTCCGACTCTTCTTCCGGTTCCTCTTCGGGAACTTGTGAATCAGTCCACGAATCATTCCAATTTACATTTGACTCTTCATTATTATTAGGTGAGTCAATGGGACTTGTTCTAGAGGTAGACATCTATCACATAATATCAAACACGTTAAGAGATTAATATATCACATAATATTCACATGTTAAAAATATATAGTTTCCAACAAAATTTGTTAAGCAATCATTTTTCAAGTAAACACGGTCGAAGTCCAGACTCACTAATGCATCCTAACAAACTCGATAAGGCACACTAATGCAAAATTCTGGTTCTCTAAGACCAACGCTCTGATACCAACTGAAATGTCCCGTTCATATTGATTATAAACGTTCCATATTAATTGATTTCGTTGCGAGGTTTTGACCTCTATATGAGACGTTTTTCAAAGACTGCATTCATTTTTAAAACAACCATAACCTTTATTTTATCAATAAAGGTTTCAAAAGCATTACGTAGATTATCAAATAATGATAATCTAAAATAT
Organism: Rutidosis leptorrhynchoides; assembly: GCF_046630445.1. Taxonomy (NCBI): domain Eukaryota; kingdom Viridiplantae; phylum Streptophyta; class Magnoliopsida; order Asterales; family Asteraceae; genus Rutidosis; species Rutidosis leptorrhynchoides. The sequence goes on along the minus strand of NC_092337.1, from coordinate 401,467,728 downwards.
ACTGTTTACACACGACCATTACATAGTAGTTTACAATAGAAATATATTACATCGACATATGTTTCTTGAATGCGGTTTTTACACAATATCATACAAACATGGACTCTAAATCTTGTCCTTATTTTAGTATGCAACAGCGGAAGCTCTTAGTATTCACCTGAGAATAAACATGCTTTAAACGTTAACAAAAATGTTGGTGAGTTATAGGTTTAACCTATATATATATATATCAAATCGTAACAATAGACCACAAGATTTCATATTTCAATATACATCCCATACATAGAGATAAAAATCATTCATATGGTGAACACCTGGTAACCGACATTAACAAGATGCATATATAAGAATATCCCCATCATTCCGGGAAACCCTTCGGATATGATATAAATTTCGAAGTACTAAAGCATCCGGTACTTTGGATGGGGTTTGTTAGGCCCAATAGATCTATCTTTAGGATTCACGTCAATTAGGGTGTCTGTTCCCTAATTCTTAGATTACCAGACTTAATAAAAAGGGGCATATTCGATTTCGATAATTCAACCATAGAATGTAGTTTCACGTACTTGTGTCTATTTTGTAAATCATTTATAAAACCTGCATGTATTCTCATCCCAAAAATATTAGATTTTAAAAGTGGGACTATAATTCACTTTCACAGATTTTTACTTCGTTGGGAAGTAAGACTTGGCCACTGGTTGATTCACGAACCTATAACAATATATACATATATATCAAAGTATGTTCAAAATATATTTACAATAATTTTAATACATTTTGATGTTTTAAGTTTATTAAGTCAGCTGTCCTCGTTAGTAACCTACAACTAGTTGTCCACAGTTAGATGTACAGAAATAAATCGATAAATATTATCTTGAATCAATCCACGACCCAGTGTATACGTATCTCAGTATTGATCACAACTCAAACTATATATATATATTTTGGAATCAACCTCAACCCTGTATAGCTAACTCTAACATTCACATATAGAGTGTCTATGGTTGTTCCGCAATATATATATAGATGGGTCGACATGATAGGTCGAAACATTGTATACATGTCTATGGTATCTCAAGATTACATAATATACAATATAAGTTGATTCAGTTATGGTTGGAATAGATTTATTACTAACTTTCACGTAGGTAAAATGAGTAGTTTTTATCAATCTTGTTTTACTCGCCATTTCTTCGTTTCTAATCCGTTTTGAGTGATTCCAGTGGCCACGGTTTCGTATTGAACTTAAATTTATGAATCTAAATAGAAAAAGTATAAGTTTATAGTCAGAAATACAAGTTACAAGTCATTTTTGAAAGAGGTAGTCATTTCCGTTGAAAGAACGACATTTTGATGACCATTTTGAAAAACATACTTTCACTTTGAGTTTAACCATGATTTTTGGATATAGTTTCATGTTCATAAGAAAAATCATTTTTCCAGAAGTATAGCTTTTAAATCAAAGTTCTTCTTAGTTTTTAATAATCCCAACCAAAACAGCCCCTGGTTTTACTACGACGGCGTATATCCAGTTTTATGGTATTTATCGTGTTTCCGGGTTTTAAATCATTAAGTTAGCATATCATATAGATATAGAACATGTGTTTAGTTGATTTTAAAAGTCTAGTTAGAAGGATTAACTTCATTTGCGAACAAGTTTAGAATTAACTAAACTATGTTCTAGTGATTACAAGTTTATAACGTTGAATAAGACAGCTTTTTATGTATGAATCGAATGATGTTATGAACATCATTACTACCTCAAGTTCCTTGGATAAACCTACTGGAAATGAGAAAAATAGATCTAGCTTCAAAGGATCCTTGGATGGCTTGAAAGTTCTTGAAGCAGAATCATGACACGAAAACAATTTCAAGTAAGATTTCCACTCGAAATAAGATTGTTATAGTTATAGAAATTGAATTAAAGTTTGAATATGATTATTACCTTGTATTAGAAAGATAACCTACTGTAAGTAACAAAGGTTTCTTGATCTTGGATGATTACTTGGAATGGATTTAGAAAACTTGGAAGTAAACTTGCAATCTTGGAAGTATTCTTGATTTTATGAAACTAGAACTTTTGGAATTTATGAAGAACACTTAGAACTTGAAGATAGAACTTGAGAGAGATCAATTAGATGAATAAAATTGAAGAATGAAAGTGTTTGTAGGTGTTTTTGGTCGTTGGTGTATGGATTAGATATAAAGGATATGTAATTTTGTTTTCATGTAAATAAGTCATGAATGATTACTCATATTTTTGTAATTTTATGAGATATTTCATGCTAGTTGCCAAATGATGGTTCCCACATGTGTTAGGTGACTCACATAGGCTGCTAAGAGCTGATCATTGGAGTGTATATAACAATAGTACATACATCTAAAAGCTGTGTATTGTACGAGTACGAATACGGGTGCATACGAGTAGATTTGTTGATGAAACTGAACGAGGATGTAATTGTAAGCATTTTTGTTAAGTAGAAGTATTTTGATAAGTGTCTTGAAGTCTTTAAAAAGTTAATAAATACATATTAAAACACTACATGTATATACATTTTAACTGAGTCGTTAAGTCATCGTTAGTCGTTACATGTAAATGTTGTTTTGAAACCTTTAGGTTAACGATCTTGTTAAATGTTGTTAACCCAATGTTTATAATATCAAATGAGATTTTAAATTATTATATTATCATGATATTATGATGTACGAATATCTCTTAATATGATCTATATACATTAAATGTCGTTACAACGATAATCGTTACATATATGTCTCGTTTCAAAATCATTAAGTTAGTAGTCTTATTTTTACATATGTAGTTCATTGTTAATACACTTAATGATATATTTACTTATCATTTAACATAATTTACCAAGTGTATCAATATCTTAATATGATTCATATGTACCTAGTAAGACGTTATAACGATAATCGTTATATATATATCGTTTTCGAGTTTCTTAATTTAATAGTCTCATTTTTATGTATATAACTCATTGTTAAAATACCTAATGAGATACATACTTATAATAAAATCATGTTAACTATATATATAACCATATATATGTCATCGTATAGTTTTTACAAGTTTTAACGTTCGTGAATCACTAGTCAACTTGGGTGGTCATTTGTCTATATGAAACCTATTCCAATTAATCAAGTCTTAATAAGTTTCATTGCTTAACATGTTGGAAACACTTAATCATGTAAATATCAATTTCATTTAATATATATAAACATGGAAAAGTTCGGGTCACTACATAAATAAGCATAATAATAACTTAGCTACGAGACATTAATTTAAAAAGGTTGAACATAACTTACAATGATTAATAATAGCGTAGCGTTACACGGACAGAATTTTGACTTACACACTTACAACATTCGCCACTATAACCTTATTATTATTAAACTTAAATTAAAATTAAAATTATAAAATATAAATATAAATATATCGTAGAGAGTGAGAGATTGAATATTGTGTAATTAAATCGGCCAAATTTGTTGCTTTTTATAGGACTTGGCCTGCTATAGGCTGCCATGCGATCGCATGGTTTTAAGCCTTCCTGGCCATGCGATCGCATGGCCTGCTTTTCCAGCTCACAATGATTCCAAAACTTGGGCTACGCGTATTTATTTAATATATAATATAATATATATGATTTTATATAATTATATATATATATTATATTATATTCTTGTGCATAGTTGACTCGTAATTTTAGCTCCGTTGTGTCGCGCGTTGATAGTTGGTTCATGTCCCGGTTCTGGATTTTCGAACGTCCTTTCGTACTATTTAATATCTTGTACTTTGCGTTTTGCGGCTCGTACTCTGGTAACTTTTAGACGTTTCTCATCAATAAATTGAACCTCGTGGATTGTACTTTGTATTTTTTAGCGTTTTGGTCATTTGCGTCTTCAAATCGTCGAATCTGTCTTTTGTCTTCACCTTTTATTATTTAAACGAATATCACTTGTAAATAGAACAATTTCAACCAAAAGCTTGTCTTTCTTGAAGGATAATGCTATGAAATATATGTTCGTTTTTAGCATTATCAACATACATACAAACATATATACCTACATACATACAACCATACATACATACCATATATGCAGCATACACACCTAACGTCAATACATAAAAAAAAATACATGCATACCTACCAAGAAAGGCATACATACACATACATCTATAAACGTAGATACATACCTAGTCATACATAAATCTATGAACAAAAACATCCATATATGCATACATTAATGCCCACCTCCAAATAAACAAAACAAACATACATAAAAAATAAACTAACATACATAAGCATGCGTGTATAAAATACAAGTCTATTTAATGGACCTCTTCCATTCATTTCAACACACACTCAATTTGTACTTCAATTTATATTTTCAAGCTTTTTAGTTAGTCTTTAGTAGTAGCTAGCTTAGCTTTTATTTTTCGGAGGATATCCTGGCGAGTCACTGCGATATCGGGCAGATTTCTTCAGCCTTTTCAGGTTTTTATCTGAAATGCTTGTCTTATTAGTTAAACATGTATTGTTATCATTTATGTTTAATAATGTGTTCTGATATTACCATGTTAGCTTAATTAATATGTATGTTTCCATGATAGAAGTTTGGGTTAGCGTAGTTATGTGTTACTGTTGTTATGCTGAACTAGTGACCCCGATAGATTTGTATGCTAGCATCTTAAGGATTGACCAGCCTAGGTTGTGAGTCCACCTATATGAATTTAGCTACTTCATATGATTAAGACCCCTGGTTATAATGTACCTGAAGATTCTATGAACTCGGTATGGCCGGAGTTCCCGAGAGGCATCTAATGCGCTTTTAGGACACGAAACTTAGGAATTGAGACATGAATGACCTAGTATGCCTATTGACTGTTCCAAGGAGACCTCTTAGGAGCAGTTAAGATCTAGTTAGTGCCTTGACTATATGACCCACACCCATTGCATGTTCTTGTTTGATTGTTGCCCTAGGATTAAGTCATATCAACTGTCTAGATATCTATTAGGTTTCTATCTGCTTTACTTTCAGTATATCAACTTTAATGCTGTATAACGTTTAGATTTGTATGATCTCATTAGTATGATAAAATGGTTGTTAGTTTTCATTTAAGGTTTTGTCAACTTAACCCGACGGACTCCTTCTGTGTGTGATTAGTGTTCAATCAACACGGCATGTTGTTATTCAATTATTCAAACTGATAAAGAGGGTTAGAATTAGAGCTCAACTCACTAATAGACCTAGTGCTTTATTGAGGATAACCTCAGAGGTATAGTTACCTTTCAATTATACAACCAAGTGACATACTTTTCACTACTCAACGAGAACTCCGAGAGTCTAGAGATAAGTTGTAACGACCCTACTTTTTTCGTTATCTTTTACCGTTAATTATTTAACGACCGTTAACTGTTATTCATGCCACGTCATTTCTATGACCTATATTATTATTTTTGTAATAATATATTAATTATTATGTGTTATATGAATATTTGTATTCATATCTTTAATTGTACGTTTCTACGTGTCGCGGATTTCTATCCGGCGAATCTTTTCGGTTTTCAAACCAACGGTCGAACTTTTGGGATTTTTAAGTCCTAATTATTTTAAATATGATATTTTAATGTCATATGATCATATATAGGGTTTATATATTTTATCCGTCGCGTAGTTGTTATCTCTCCGAAAAACCAATCGCGTAGTAGCGTTTTCGCGTTTTGGGCTTCGATCAGGCGTTCGGGCCACAAGCAATTAGTCATTTATCAATTTTGGGCCATAAAAGGGGCCCACCCTCTTGCTAGAGCCGGCCATCACCCCATGGGGAGGGGGTGTTTGTGCCATTTTTCCAAACTAGTGATTTTATGGAACAAAACCTAGTTTTCACTCCTCATTTCACATTCTAATTTTTTTTTTTTTTTTTGTGTTTCTCCTCTCCTTGCTCTCCTAGCCGTCGCCACTAGCATCATCATCATCATCATCCTTCAATCAAATATTAATTGGATCAAGAAGCTTTAATCATCAACGGATTCCTCTCTTCGATCTCTACACACTCATACCATTCGATTCTTGATTAGGGTATAAACCCTAACCCTAGATTTTTTTAATTTTTCTTTATTTTTCTGTATTTTGATGTTATATTGATAGTATGATGATTACATGTTATTGTATTGATGATTGTATGCGTAGAATTGCTCGATTATACATGTTTTCGGTTTGATAAAATTGGGACAGCAGATATTTCGTGTATTTCTGATATTGTGACTGTTATAAAAGTTAAAATAAAGTATCTAGATGAGTTCCTCTCATCAAGACATTAATTTTAGACTCCGGATTCATGTCGTTTCGATTCCCGGAGCCCTAGATATGATCAAAGTGGTATTTTGTTAAGATTGAAATGTGATATTGGTATGAACCAGGTTTGGTCCGACTTTGTGACCATATTTGGTGACTTTAGGGTGTTTTAGTGTGTTAGGATCAATGATGGGACAAACTTTCATGTTCGGGTCATCTAAATCTGAGCCACGAATCACCCGTTGCGTCTAAAACACGATTTTGATTGAATTAAAGTTTCAAGTGATGTCTTGGCTGATCACCACGACTTGTGGGCTGTTCTTGGTATGTTCTTGAGTGTACCCAAGTGTCGGGTGGTTTGATTAGGCGCAATTATATGTAAGGCTCGCCGAAAACCGACACACGGGGCTCAAGATACGACCCGATGAACTTTTGATTTAAAACTTGTGATTAATTATTAAACTTATGATATAAATAATGAATTTTATTATCATTTAATTACTTATGATATAAAAAGTAATTATTATAATTTAAGACTTATGATATATATTTATTATATCATTTAATTATTACTTATAATTTAATTAACATTTTAATTAAACTTATGATTAATAATACTTTTATTATTAATGGAAAATACTTATGATGAGTATTAAACTTATATTATAAGATTATTATTATAAGACTTATAATAAAGATTAATTAATTATTTAATTATTATAAGGCTTAGTTATTATTTAATTATAATTTAATTATTAAATACTTATGATTTAATAATTATAATTAGAAACTTATGATATGATTAATAATTCATTATTAATTAATAATACTTATGATATGATTTAAAATTTATTATTAATTAATAATACTTATATTATGACTAATATTTAATTAATTAATTAAATACTTATGTTATATTAATTATATCATTTAAACTTATATTAACTTTAATAATTCATTTTAATTTAATTAAACTTATGTTATGACATAATTAGACATATTTAACTTTAATAAACATTATAACTTACATTATTATTACAACTTACACTTTTAAAATTAACGTTGACTATGTTTGACCAAGGTTGACTTTTGAGTTGACTTTTGGTTGACTTTGACTTTCAGTTGACTTTTGTTGACTTTCTAAATAAGGAAACTTTCCTAACTTAAAACTTTCTAAAAATAGAAACTTTGTAAATTTGAAAACTTTCCAAAAATAGAAACTTTCCAAAAATAGAGACTTTCCTAAAATAGAAACTTTCCAAAAATAGAAACTTTCCAAAAATAGAAACTTTCCAAAAATGGAAACCTGCTAAAAATAGAAACTTTCTAAATATAGAAAGTGTGTGTCTGTACGCTGTTCCGATCAAACCGATGCATGTTGAGTATTGTTCTATGACTACTTGCAACATGTACAATAGCTATCATACTAAGACTTGACCTAAGTTAGTTATTTATATCGACCTTCTTTATTTATAGGTCGGCGTTGTGATCATTCCTGATCACTTTACTTCATTTACTGTTCGCATATTTGTGTGGTTACTTCGTTTGCTATTAAGGTGAGTTATAGTCCCATTTTTCTATTTAAATCTTTTGGGATGAGAATACATACAATTTATTTTATATTTTGGACACAAGTGGAGACTGGTTTAAATTATTCATTGTGAGTTGAACAAAAATATTCCCTAGTCTGGTAACTGTAATCACTGGTTTCTACTAGTGAACGCGAATCCTACGGATAGATCTATCGGGTTTGACAACCCCATTTCGAGCTAGTCGCGCTAGCAATTTATAATCGGAATGTTTAGTACTTCGTAATTTGTTGTAGGTACACTTGTTCGGTGTATATTATTTATTGTGTTTGGCAAGGGTAAATAAATGGTTAAGTGGTTACCAGGTGGCTCACGGTAAATGGAATAATGTTTTTATATGTTTTCTAGCATATAATTTTGTGGTCCAAAAAGGAGTTTTTATGTTTTCAAACATAAATTTTTACGGTTTAAATTAAATATTATTTGCAATATTAAACCTATAATTCACTCAACATTTTTGTTGACAGTTACTCGCATGTTTTATTCTCAGGTTCATGATTGATTGCTTCCGCTGTGCTTAGAGAGTCTGCATATTTATGATGGCAGCTTTTGTTAAACAATAACTTGCATTCTCTTTTGATACATTTAATAGTGGATGCTGTTGACTGTGTTTTGGTCAACTTTTGGTTAAGTAATAATGTATGGTTTTTCTAAACTTACATATTTTGATAGGTTTCCTTTATAGAAAATCATTTTTAAATAAAGAATGCAAGGTTATTGTAACAACCCAAACCAACCCGCGAACAAACCACGTGAAAATACAAAATAAAAAAAAAAATTTGCTGAACTGCCACCTGGCGCGGCGCGCCACCAGGGGTGCGCGGCGCGCCAAACCTGTCTGTCCGGAAAGTCTTTAAACGCGAAAATGTTTGACTAGTTCCCGACATATTTAGGCGTAACGCTTTTAACCCCATGTTCCATATATAAAAACTAGCACGTTCTATTAATAAAATTATGTTTACGAAGCGGGGCCCACATCGACCCAAATTACCCTTTAAGTATCAAAATACAATTTTCGACCATAAGACTTTTAATACAAAACAAAGCCGAGCATGGCGATTGGGGATACGCTACCCAATCCTAATAAATCCAAGAGCAAGCCTTCTACGCAAACTATGCAAGTCCTCTAATCCTCGTGCTTACCCGAGCCACCATCCGCATGCAATCTATAAAAAGAGTCAACAACGAGAGGGTAAGCTAACGCTTAGTGAATGATAATATACTACATACATATATATGTATAAAATGGACACGCCACAAAATAACAAATACCGCATACCGAGGCATCCATATAAGGCACTACACTAAGCATACCGTACGATCTCTAAGCAACGAGCTAAAGATACAACAACAATATAAGTTCACCAACGACGATGTGAACAACGCCAAATAGCTACACCCGGAGGGTTAGCTACAACACAACAACACATTAATATATAACAATATAAACGAACAAGGTTAACACCTTAACCCAATACCGAGAACCAAATACCACAATGAAGATTGGCCGAACTACACGAGCCTTAGTAATCCGAAACCACACGAGATTACTATCTTCACAACATCGAGGTTGGCCGAACTACACGAGCCTTAGTAATTCGAAACCACACGAGATTACTACCTCAATAAGATGACCGAACTACACGAGTCACCATGAATCCGAACTACACGAGATTCATTTCCACAATACAATAAGATGACCGAAACCACACGCGTCATCGTGAATCCGAATACACACGCGATTCACTTCTCAATATTATACCCTTCGCCATTGGGGTTATATCAACCACATCACAACCACGTGTGATAATGTACACGCGAACGCGTACTTCGCCAAAGATGGTCAACCAAAACGCACAACCGTGCCAATTGGACTCATACAAAAGTCCATCAAATCCATCTATATGTGAAGTGAGCTCTATAGCCGAGAATCACTTCACCCGACCCGTACCCATCCTACACATACATATGCACATAGGATATTATCACTCACCTTGAAGTCTTGAAGAATGCTTCCAAGTAATCCGCAACTCGCCAATGGAAAGTACCTATTCCATTATCACAATTACAACAATACACTTACAGTGGATTTACAAATCAACCCAATTCGTCACTTAGTGCAATTTCGACCCAAATGCACTTCCAAGCACAAACCGTGCCCAAAACTAACCAATAATCACTAACACAAGTGAGAATGGTCCTAATACGCCAATTAAACCCGAACTCAAGTGTTAAACACGCGTCATACCCATTTTGACACTAAAACCCTAGTTTTGACCCATTAAGTCAAAATCTCACCATTTACAAGTTTTAACACCAAAACACATTTAACTCGGTTTAATACTTCAACTTAATCCATTTTAAGTTTATAAACCTCATTAAATCGCCAAATGGGTCATAATCACCACCAAACCCTAATTTGACCCAAAGTCACAATTAGTCAACCTAATAACCTTAAATGGGTTCCAATACTTCCATAATCACTAACTTAAGTGATTAAACTCAATTTCAAGTCCTAAACATGGCCAATTAGTTCACCAAACCAAAATCCACCAACAATTAACAATAAACCCAATTACTAGCATCACTAAACCCATTTCATCATCTAAAAGGGTTTTTCATCAAACTAACTCAAACCCTAACTTGAATATCAAATCAAATAGATGAAATTCGGAGTTTGAGCTTACCAATACTATCACCGCGTAGCCAAGAACGAGAGGAACAACTTTAGAACTCGAGCTTTGATGAGAATCCGCCTCCTTCTTCTCTAAATCCATCTCTCTCTCTAAAACCCTTACTCTCTCACTAGATAAGGTTGGGAGTGTTTGATGAGTGAAAATGTGATCCAAACTGATCAAAGGATCAGTTTTGATGACCCCAAACTGACCCCAAGTGAAAAGACCAAAGTACCCTTCATTTAGACCTTTTAAAAGGCTGAAAATTGCATCAGACGGGTTCGGCGCGCCGCGCCGAAAGGTGGAGCGCCGCTCCAACCTTCAGGTCAGTTTTAAGTTTCTTGTTTTGGCCATAACTTTTTGACCGTAGCTCCGTTTTTGATGAATCAAATATCGTTGGAAACGTGATAAGATTTCCTTTCTAATGGTAAGGCTTTGGAACATCAACACAAACTTTATTTGGGGTTGAAAGGATACGTACACACCTTGTCACTTCAGACAACGTCCAGTTTCCTTCGGCGTCCGAGCAAGCAACACGTAAACTTCATACACGCATCGTACACCATAAATACATTATGTACAATAAATATTTGAGTCTTACAATGTAACGACCCGGAAATTTCCGACCAAATTTAAACTCTAATCTCTATATGGTTCCGACACGATAAGCAAAAACCCTAAAGTTGACCCGCATTTTTTTTCGATCGTTCTATACTTATAAGATTAATATTTACATAAATTAAAACTTACCAACATGATAAGTAATCCAAATTGTCGAGATTTATATTTCCGAAAAGAGTTTTACACAACGTTTGACCGTCTAGTTTGACCGACGATATCACGAACTATACAATATATGATAATTATACGTTTGCGTATATATATGTATATATACATATTTAACATGATTAATGAATGTTTTAATATCTTATTTTGTATCAAAAACTATAAGTTATAAGTATATTTTGAAACTACTAACTTAAGTTTTCAAAACGATAACTATACGTAACGTTATTTGACATAAATACTTAAGACTTATAATGTTTATACATATATCGTATAAGTAATGTATTTACTCACTTTTAAGACTTAAATACATAAAATCATATAAGTGTATTCACAAAAGATAGCTATATTTGAATCCTCATTCCATTTTTCACAAAATTTCTATACGTATATCTAGAGTATTTGTACTCGTATCATACCTAGCTTCTATACGTATTTACTATTGGTATATACACATCAAATCACCACCTAACCAGCCCTTGTTACTACCCTAGGTATAAGGTAATTGCTTTTGTATTATTGTTTGACAAATACATAAGATTACAAACTAAAATTTTGTCATGTTATCCTTAAAGATCACATTTTTAGGAGTATATATGTATCATCATTTTGATTCATTTACTACTTCAATCTCCTAGCTAAAACACACACACTTATAACCCTTAAACACCTTCAACAATTCAGTAAAGTTCTAAGAAGATCTAGCTTCAAAAACCTTACATAAACACCATAAGAAAACCATACAAAAACACTTCAAGAAAACCTTCCAAGAACACCAACTTACTTCCAATCTTTCATCCACTTCTATCACCCTTTTGATTCTAGCTTCTTACTCCTCTTTTACAGCAAACTTATCCAAGGAACTTGAGGTAGAATCTATGTTCATAACCTTGTTCGATTCATATATATATAGCTATCTTATTTTGTGGTACAAAAGTTTAACAACAAGAACATAGTTTGAATGTTTTCAAACTTGTTTGCAAACTAAATAGATCCTTCTAACTTAACTTTTAAAATACTTCAAGACCTGTAATATAACTTAAATATATGCTAATTTAATAAGGTAAAACTTGGTTTTTCAAAGTATAAGTATTTTTAGAAAAATGGTCATTAAATGATTTTTTTTTTGTAACAAAATGTTTAACTTCATATGTTTCACTAATGTTTCACTTATGCCGTATGATTTTGAATACAAACCAAGGTATTTACAGTTCATAGTCTTAAAGAAGAACTCGATCCAAGAAGATGGCAATTTGAATCAACGAAAACGGACTTGTAACGAAGAAACTATGACCGAAACAAAATTGGTTATCCTAGATCATTTCAACTACGGGATCAATTGGAAAAAAAAGATATAAATCACATATTTCTAAGATAACATGATATTTTATATATATGTACTCATAATTCAATTTCATATGGTTCAGGATCACCCGTAAACAACACGAGAAGATTAATCATAAGATCCCATGATTGTACGCAACACGACATTTGACAACACCGGTACTTTATGTACGCAACACGTCATTTGACAACACCGGTACCATGGGTCAAGATTAATCTCGACCAACACATATACGATGGGGTTTTATGGGAGTTTTATTTATTTCGTTGGGGGTTTATTTATTGCGGGTATATTAAACATCTAAAAATGAACCATTAAAATTGAATTACTAACATCGAAACGCTAACTACGGACTAAGGAATTATTCAAAGTATTAAAAGTATTATAAATATATATACGAGATGTTTGTTTAAAATGAAAATATATTGATATATTATATATGGATAGGTTCGTGATATCAACCGGAAGACCAAGTCAAAAAATATATATATCTTCGAGACAACAGTGAGTATATAGTCCCACTTTTAAACTCTAAATATTTCGGGATGAGAATACATGTATTTTATGTTTTACGATATGGACACAAGTAACTGAAAAATATATTCTACGTTGAGTTGTACCACTGGCATACTTCCCTGTAGCTTGGTAACTAATATTTACAGCGGTATTGTAAACGCGAATCCTGTTGGTAGATCTATCGGGCCTGACAACCCCAACCGGACTGGACGACCAGTATTCAACGGTTGCACAGTACTTCGTTTTGTGACTACACTTGGTACGGTGTAGTAAGATTTCATATTAAAGGGAATATGCGACGTGAAAATGTTAAGTATGGTTACCAAGTGCTCAACCACTTAGAATATTTTTATTGAAATGATTATATACGAAATCTTGTGGTCCATTGTTATAACGCTGCTAGCATCAAACCTATATATCTCACCAACTTTATGTTGACGTTTTAAAGCATGTTATTCTCAGGTACGAATTAAGTCTTCCGCTGTGCATTAGCTCATGTTAAGGATACTACTTGGGACCATTTAAGCTATGATACAAGGACGTTGCATTCGAGTCATTGAAGTTCATTAAAGACTATTGTTATGAAAATGGCAGATTAGATCATTTGGTTGTTATAAAATGTTAGGCTAATATGTCAACTCTCGATGTAATAATAGATTGCCTTTAAGAAATAAATGCAACGTTTGTAAAATGTATCATATAGAGGTCAAGTACCTCGCGATGTTATCAACTATTGTAATTCGTTTTTAATCTATATGGACGATGTCCGGATGATTAGTTTCGGATCCTTTCAGTTGGTATCAGAGCGTTGGTCTTAGCGAACCAGGCCTTGCATTAGTGTGTCTAACTAGTAGTTGTTAGGATACATTAAGTGAGTCTGGACTTTGACCGTGTCTGCCTGTCAAAAGTTTTGCTTATCAATCCTAGTCGGAAATCATCTGCTTATCATCCTTAGGGAACTGCCTGCTTATCATTCTTAAGTCTAGACACGTCTTACTGCATTTAGTGCATCGATAGTGTATAGACAAAATTCATATCTTAGCGTATCTGTTACTATAGACATTGCCTGACGTATTTCAAAGATTCTCCGTAATTCATGGGATTTTGATATTATATATACATATGTAAATTATGTATTGAAGAGTACCAAACCCAACTCCTATAATCTATTCCAAACCAAAAATTCACTTCTCCGACTATACAAGATGGATTCTTCATCCAGTTCGAATTCCTCCGACTTCGATAGCTACGCCGATATGGATTTCCATTCGAGCTCCGAGAACAGCGTCACCGGAATGGATCAACCAATTTCCCATCATCTATTTTGGATGAATTGGGGATGGGTTCGTAATATACTAAATCTCTGGAGGCAAGAAGAAGGTGATCCATTCCATCCACCAAATTGTCCTCTTAACGATGAACCTGAAGCACTTACCGGTGAACCTATTCGAAACACCATTTTCTCGCTCATTTCTAGAGTATCTCGTCATGATTACATACTATCCCATATTTCGAATCTTGTTCATTCGCTCGTTCCAACCGTCAATCATCCCGGTATAATAGAAGAAGTCAACGAGCTTCGCGCTCGGGTAGTGGCTTTAGAAAATACGGTGCGAAGGTTACAAACACCAGCAGCAGCACCAGCAGCATAATCTATACCACCATCATCAACGCCGACAGTACTCTTGTCACCCCCAAAATCTCAACATCACAATCTGTATCTCGAATATCAACATCACACGACTCAATATCTGTACTTCGAGTATGATCTTCGTTCTATATATCGTTCTACATCGATTATCTTCGCTTTACGTATCGTATGACGATTATGTAATTTCTAAAGTCTTAGAGATTATGTAATCTAGAATTAACGATAAATCAAATGAGTTTATTATCTTATTGACTCATTAAATCTATGATTATCTCTGAAGAAAATATATATGCAAGTATATTTTCATAAAGATAGTAATTAAAAATTCCTTCGTACAAACTAATAATGATGAAAATATTTTAACGGGTGGGTAGTACCCGAGGAATATTTAGAATTCACATTAATAAGTTATATTGTACAATCTGATTCAACGGTCATTTGTTATTTTACTTACAACCATCGATATACGTATCCGTTCACCCCAGAATAACCATTTCCATTTAAATTTCATATTTGAATTTTTTTTTTACCTATCCAAATCCAACAAGTGGCATAAAGAAGAAACATTGGACAATTAAAATGAAATAAAATGTTGATTATAACATATGAAACTAAACAATTCTTCAATTTTGCCACTTGATTTCATCCTAAACCTCATTTGTACTTCGACAATTATAATCCTCATTCAAATCTTTTCATGATTCTTGAAAACACCTCGATCGAGAAGTTGAACCAGCCGCACCTCGTTTACGGAAGAAAGATTTATGCATACAGTGATGCACCTGAAAAATTTTCGAAACCGAAGTTATAGTTAAAACGTATCCGCGTCGAATTCCTTATCATTCATTATCAAAAACAATCATACGATTCCTTTTCAAGAAGCTAATTTTGTCACAGCTCCACTTCGACTTCTCAGTGAGACTACTCCTATTATAATCTCGATATTTATACTTTGTCCTTTCGACGTTGTTACCGGAGAACCTTTTTCACAACATCATCAGCAGACGTACCAGCAACTCGTTATCTCTTTGGCGAAACCCGCAATCAGTATTTTGAAAATCTCGTAGAAATTCTCCCAGTTATACCGAGAACGACTATCCCTAAGAATTACATTTTTCGAATGTGAAGTTCTGAAAAACATCCTGGACTATGAAGTAGTTCTTGAAATGCTGAAGAAGCAGAAAAAAAAAAAAAAAAAAAAAAAAAAAAAAACTGTAAACGACTTTAACAGTCAAAAGTTTAATGATGAAGTACATTGTATTGGTAAAGCTTAGAAAAAGAGGAGAGTTGGAACTGGAAAACGGATTGAGCAAAGTATGAAGGAGGATGTAGATAAATCACAAGAACTGAATCTGCTTTCAAAGGATTCAAACGATTCAGTGCTTGCTGAAACCATTAGTAAAAAAAAAAAAACCTACCCCTTATCCTAAACCTTTCCCATCATCATCTTATCTTAGATATTATAAGATATCTTCATATCTTTTGTTATACATATCCTCCATATTTCTGGAGATATTCTCACAACTGTTCTTATCCAAAATCATGTATTTCTCCGTAATATCTGCGTTACAATATAAAAGAAACTGTGTTAGTTTCTAAGTTCTAAAACCTTCAAGTTTAAAATAGGAATGTTTTGAAGTAGTGTTGGGAACTGATACATGAATTAGTATAATATAATGAAACTTGATCAACTTCATTATATTACAGTAAGTCATGTTAAGTTTCTAATGGAATGTGATGATTCACAGTACCGTCATCATGTGCCATGTTACACGGCTCTTACATTCTATCAAGTCTCCAAACATATTAGAACGTATCACCTTGATAGTTCTATTTTTCCGGAATATTCGAGTAATTTAACGAATCAAGATCGTGCCATTACAATTTTATTCTAAAACCAATAGCTAGGTTCATTCCAAATTTTATACCTACGAATTCCGAACTATTGATCGCTTGACTCAAGGACGGGAAGAAGAAACGAAGGGACAAAGTCCCAAAATAGAAATTGGGGTATAGATCACAGCAAATAGGAGAGAATATTAACTATGGATGACAATGATTATGGAAAACAGAAGCAGGAGCATCGAAGTATAAGGAAAGATATCAAACCCAACAACCACCCAGAAACTACAAACCATGTATATCAATACGTATGGCGACGTAAAGACACGGGAGAATTAGAAACATTATAATTCCAAGAAAATCATAAAAGTGAATAGATTCTTCTGGCGGTAGATGGAAGAGAAGAATGAAAGATATAAAAGTTAGAAGTATAACAAAAATCAGAACGGGATGAAGCATTTCAAAGGATACCTTAAAGTAGGAATTAAGGAGAAAGAGTAGAAGATGCGAGTTGTGAAAAATAAGGAAACGAAGGGGTGGATTTATAGTGAAATATCCGACAGAGAAATCGAAACAGATTACCGCATTAAATCAAAGAAGATTCTGATCGCCGAATAACCAAATCTTATTACGTAAGATTTTTCCTAAATCCCTTAAATCCCGGAAATCAATTCTAAACCACGTCATCGATTAAAAACGATTCCATATTTACTCATTTCATTTTTTTTTTTTTTTTTGTGATAGCTTCGCTCGTGCGTCTCACATAACCAAATCGTTTTATCTAAATCTTTCAATAATGATAAAATTTCATTATTACCTCATATTCGTCATGAAAACATTCCTATGGTTATTTATGACAACCTCTACCAAATTTCGAGGACGAAATTTCTTTAACGGATGGGTACTGTAACGACCCGGAAATTTCCGACCAAATTTAAACTCTAATCTCTATATGGTTCCGACACGATAAGCAAAAACCCTAAAGTTGACCCGCATTTTTTTTCGATCGTTCTATACTTATAAGATTAATATTTACATAAATTAAAACTTACCAACATGATAAGTAATCCAAATTGTCGAGATTTATATTTCCGAAAAGAGTTTTACACAACGTTTGACCGTCTAGTTTGACCGACGATATCACGAACTATACAATATATGATAATTATACGTTTGCGTATATATATGTATATATACATATTTAACATGATTAATGAATGTTTTAATATCTTATTTTGTATCAAAAACTATAAGTTATAAGTATATTTTGAAACTACTAACTTAAGTTTTCAAAACGATAACTATACGTAACGTTATTTGACATAAATACTTAAGACTTATAATGTTTATACATATATCGTATAAGTAATGTATTTACTCACTTTTAAGACTTAAATACATAAAATCATATAAGTGTATTCACAAAAGATAGCTATATTTGAATCCTCATTCCATTTTTCACAAAATTTCTATACGTATATCTAGAGTATTTGTACTCGTATCATACCTAGCTTCTATACGTATTTACTATTGGTATATACACATCAAATCACCACCTAACCAGCCCTTGTTACTACCCTAGGTATAAGGTAATTGCTTTTGTATTATTGTTTGACAAATACATAAGATTACAAACTAAAATTTTGTCATGTTATCCTTAAAGATCACATTTTTAGGAGTATATATGTATCATCATTTTGATTCATTTACTACTTCAATCTCCTAGCTAAAACACACACACTTATAACCCTTAAACACCTTCAACAATTCAGTAAAGTTCTAAGAAGATCTAGCTTCAAAAACCTTACATAAACACCATAAGAAAACCATACAAAAACACTTCAAGAAAACCTTCCAAGAACACCAACTTACTTCCAATCTTTCATCCACTTCTATCACCCTTTTGATTCTAGCTTCTTACTCCTCTTTTACAGCAAACTTATCCAAGGAACTTGAGGTAGAATCTATGTTCATAACCTTGTTCGATTCATATATATATAGCTATCTTATTTTGTGGTACAAAAGTTTAACAACAAGAACATAGTTTGAATGTTTTCAAACTTGTTTGCAAACTAAATAGATCCTTCTAACTTAACTTTTAAAATACTTCAAGACCTGTAATATAACTTAAATATATGCTAATTTAATAAGGTAAAACTTGGTTTTTCAAAGTATAAGTATTTTTAGAAAAATGGTCATTAAATGATTTTTTTTTTGTAACAAAATGTTTAACTTCATATGTTTCACTAATGTTTCACTTATGCCGTATGATTTTGAATACAAACCAAGGTATTTACAGTTCATAGTCTTAAAGAAGAACTCGATCCAAGAAGATGGCAATTTGAATCAACGAAAACGGACTTGTAACGAAGAAACTATGACCGAAACAAAATTGGTTATCCTAGATCATTTCAACTACGGGATCAATTGGAAAAAAAAGATATAAATCACATATTTCTAAGATAACATGATATTTTATATATATGTACTCATAATTCAATTTCATATGGTTCAGGATCACCCGTAAACAACACGAGAAGATTAATCATAAGATCCCATGATTGTACGCAACACGACATTTGACAACACCGGTACTTTATGTACGCAACACGTCATTTGACAACACCGGTACCATGGGTCAAGATTAATCTCGACCAACACATATACGATGGGGTTTTATGGGAGTTTTATTTATTTCGTTGGGGGTTTATTTATTGCGGGTATATTAAACATCTAAAAATGAACCATTAAAATTGAATTACTAACATCGAAACGCTAACTACGGACTAAGGAATTATTCAAAGTATTAAAAGTATTATAAATATATATACGAGATGTTTGTTTAAAATGAAAATATATTGATATATTATATATGGATAGGTTCGTGATATCAACCGGAAGACCAAGTCAAAAAATATATATATCTTCGAGACAACAGTGAGTATATAGTCCCACTTTTAAACTCTAAATATTTCGGGATGAGAATACATGTATTTTATGTTTTACGATATGGACACAAGTAACTGAAAAATATATTCTACGTTGAGTTGTACCACTGGCATACTTCCCTGTAGCTTGGTAACTAATATTTACAGCGGTATTGTAAACGCGAATCCTGTTGGTAGATCTATCGGGCCTGACAACCCCAACCGGACTGGACGACCAGTATTCAACGGTTGCACAGTACTTCGTTTTGTGACTACACTTGGTACGGTGTAGTAAGATTTCATATTAAAGGGAATATGCGACGTGAAAATGTTAAGTATGGTTACCAAGTGCTCAACCACTTAGAATATTTTTATTGAAATGATTATATACGAAATCTTGTGGTCCATTGTTATAACGCTGCTAGCATCAAACCTATATATCTCACCAACTTTATGTTGACGTTTTAAAGCATGTTATTCTCAGGTACGAATTAAGTCTTCCGCTGTGCATTAGCTCATGTTAAGGATACTACTTGGGACCATTTAAGCTATGATACAAGGACGTTGCATTCGAGTCATTGAAGTTCATTAAAGACTATTGTTATGAAAATGGCAGATTAGATCATTTGGTTGTTATAAAATGTTAGGCTAATATGTCAACTCTCGATGTAATAATAGATTGCCTTTAAGAAATAAATGCAACGTTTGTAAAATGTATCATATAGAGGTCAAGTACCTCGCGATGTTATCAACTATTGTAATTCGTTTTTAATCTATATGGACGATGTCCGGATGATTAGTTTCGGATCCTTTCATACAACTCTCCCCCACTTAAACTCGATCACGTCCTCGTGATCTTCTCCACTTAACCAATCCGGACCTACTCAACGATCCTCACTCAAGTCCCAATACGAACTTTCCTAGACAATTCTTCCCAATGGATCACTTTTAACAACTAAAATCGTCAACCGTGATTTATCAAAACCACTATCCGAGCACTAAAACTATGCTCCTTCCCTAACATCGGGAAAAACTCAACTAATCTCGTACCGAGATATCAATCCCTTAGCGTACTATTACCGAGTATAACGCCAAAAGCAACAAGGTCTCAACCTAAGGTCAACAACCCGAAACGATGAAGACCGAACCAAACGAACCCTTACGGATTACACCAATCACTAAACATCCCTTGTAGTGCGCCATACGACCAATACGCAACTACCGTAACATCATAATCCAACGGCTAGAACTGATAGCGCCCAAAACGACTATGGAAACGCAAAACCCAAGGTGTACGAAATCAACCATCGTCACACCAGTAACAAACATGTGAGCAAAACACGGCTATCGCCTCACTAATCCCACAACATGGTCCTCACGACCCCACCATCGACGTATAAAACGACCGATAGTTCCCGCAACATGGTCCTTACGACCCTACCATTGGTGTATCAAACAACCAATAGATCACACAACACGAAGGCTGGCCGAAAACACACGCGCCCTAGTGAATCCGAACTACACGCGACTCACTACCTTCACCACAACAACAATCGAGAATGGCCGAACTACACGCGCCATAGTGAATCCGAACTACACGAGAGTCACTATCCCGGAGGAATGACCGAACTACACGAGTCATTTGTGAATCCGAACTACACGAGACTCACTCCTCAATACAATGACCGAAACCACACGAGTCATTTGTGAATCCGAACTACACGAGATTCACTTCCACAACATCGAGGTTGGCCGAACTACATGAGCCTTAGTAATCCGAAACCACACGAGATTACTACCTCAATAAGATGACCGAACTACACGAGTCACCATGAATCCGAACTACACGAGATTCATTCCAATAAGATGACCGAACTACACGCGTCATCGTGAATCCGAAAACACACGCGATCCACAATCTCAACACAGGAATGGTACTCGCATTTCCCACCGGTACTCGCATTTCCCGATAGTGTTACACCATACCGACATAACACTACTCCCTTGATGAAGTTAGCGGACCCCGAAGGTCATGCTCCACCAATCACAACACCGGATGAAGTCAGCGGACCCGAAGATCATGCTTCACCGATATAACACCACGCTCATGATGAAGTCAGCGGACCCCGAAGGTCATGCTCCACCAATCACAACACCAGATGAAGTCAGCGGACCCGAAGATCATGCTTCACCGATATAACACCACACTCATGATGAAGTCAGCGGACCCCGAAAGTCATGCCCCACCAATCACGTATTCCCATGATGAAGTCAGCGGACCCTAAAGATCATGCTTCATCAAACAACCATACCATAATCGAGCAAGAACCACCTATACCAAACATAGGTACCAAACAATAATTCTCCACAAGAGAACCCGACACACACCTCCCTTAACCGGAGGATTTCACCTTGCTCGCCAAACACGTCCATTATCTCTCAACGAGTTTTACCACGTTACCACCTCGGTGATGATTCAAATCCAAACCATAAGTACAATTTATCCGAAATTGTACTCTACCACAAATCGACCCAACCAGGTCTCGACAACACTTTCCGGATCTACCAATAGCATCATCCGAAATCTCACACTAAAACTTCCTCGTGCGGGAGTGTAACTCCCCCACTTAGAACCACGTTCCATATCCACAACTCGTACAACCGCACAATGCTACCACAGGTAGACTTTACCAACAATTGGGCTCACACGACCCATTACCACATCTTACTCCAACCTTGAGCAAACGAAGGATTTTAACCAACCCTTAAACACTTTGTACGAAAAGTGTACCGCAACACAATCGGAGTCGAACACCAAGCTAGTAGGTATAAAAGAGGCACCTAATGTCGCGTCATAAAGACTCCATTACCAACACACATCGAGATTTAAAACACTCGATCTCAAGGGTTCCAACCAACCGACGAACCTCATGATTCGTCACTTCAACATAAAAGCGAACACGTGCTTAACAACCAAACACCAAAACCATTTCTGTAGCTTGGTAGAAACGTTTCCCAAATACTAAGGAATGCTTGGTTGCACCAAGTCTTACGCCCTTCGCCCGTCAATCAATCATCAACATAGGGTACTTCCATTAGGAACGTCACCCATAGCATAACATGCACAACAAAGGCACGCAACTCAAACTCAAACGGCATTTAATAAATAATCAAAAGACATATTTATCAAAATTAAATGTACCTTAACGTCTCCTGGCCACACCCATCCCCGCTAACTTGGGACATTCCGACTTACGATGTCCTTCTTTTTGGCAATTGAAGCACACCATACCATCACCCTTTGGTACCGAACATTCCCAAGACTTGTGACCCCTCACGCCACAATTGTAACATCTAGCCGCACTAGAATCCGACATACCCATTCACGTACCACCCGTGCTCACACTCGGACCCTTAGCCCTCTTACTCGGAGCACCATAAGAAACGACCCTTCGCTCACTTGAAGGTTCACCCTTTTTCGATCGTGAATACGACTCGAAACCTCTAGCCAAGTCGAATAATTCCGAAAACGATTTCGCTTGACCCCGGCTAATTTTACTTTTCAAGTCATCATTCAAGGTCCGATAGAAAGCTCCCATCAACAAACGATCATTCCCCAAATACTCCGGACAAAAACGAGCCTTCGCCATAAAGGTCGTCTTGAGAGTACTCAAATCCATAGATCCTTGTCGCAAATTTCGCAACTCATTACGCAATTCCCACAAATCGGCCGAAGTCCGGAACTCCTCAAAGAATTCCTCCTTAAAGTCGTCCCACGATAAAGCCATAAACGTCTCGCCACCGACAAGATCAATCTTACCATCCAACCAATCCCTTGCCCTACCCCGCAACAAACTCGTAGCGAGTCTCGTCTTTCTCTCGGGAGGGCAATCAATAGTACGGAAACACCCTTCGACGTCCGAAATCCAAGTTGTGCTTACCAAAGGATCCGGCTTTCTGTCATACATCGGGGGTTTAGTCCTCATGAAGCTCTTAAGATAACGCTCCATTTCACCACTACTTTGAAGTTCAGAATACCTCCTTTCCATTCTTTCTTCTAACGCACCCATTTGCTCTGCAACGGTGGCCGCAACCCTAGCGTTAAACTCCACGTCATTCGCCTCGGTCTCGTTTCGCGTCGTCATTCTAAAGAATGCAAAACTATTAGTCCACGAACGTGTAAAACCGTACGCACGACACAGCCCCATCTTGCTAAACACTCATCGTACATCACTTGTTAGACACGATTTGCACCCGTAATAAGGTTTGCAAGTTCTTATTACGCACACATGCCGCATCGACTCGTTAGTACAACGACCGTCTCGCTCGATGATATACACAAACACAAACAAATTCTACCCGACAAATCAGACGCGAGAATTATTATCACAACACAATAATATATTAATAATATCCGCATTACTAATATAAACGTTAGTCCACTTACAAATGAGGCACTAACTATAACCCGTTCCGACCCGTAATCCTACAAGTCCCGCAACAATTTAAGCACACACAAAAGTCTAAGTCTAGGCACCTATCTCAAGTCACCTAAATCCCTTAGACCATGCTCTGATACCACTTGTAACAACCCAAACCAACCCGCGAACAAACCACGTGAAAATACAAAATAAAAAAAAATTTGCTGAACTGCCACCTGGCGCGGCGCGCCACCAGGGGTGCGCGGCGTGCCAAACCTGTCTGTCCGGAAAGTCTTTAAACGCGAAAATGTTTGACTAGTTCCCGACATATTTAGGCGTAACGCTTTTAACCCCATGTTCCATATATAAAAACTAGCACGTTCTATTAATAAAATTATGTTTACGAAGCGGGGCCCACATCGACCCAAATTACCCTTTAAGTATCAAAATACAATTTTCGACCATAAGACTTTTAATACAAAACAAAGCCGAGCATGGCGATTGGGGATACGCTACCCAATCCTAATAAATCCAAGAGCAAGCCTTCTACGCAAACTATGCAAGTCCTCTAATCCTCGCGCTTACCCGAGCCACCATCCGCATGCAATCTATAAAAAGAGTCAACAACGAGAGGGTAAGCTAACGCTTAGTGAATGATAATATACTACATACATATATATGTATAAAATGGACACGCCACAAAATAACAAATACCGCATACCGAGGCATCCATATAAGGCACTACACTAAGCATACCGTACGATCTCTAAGCAACGAGCTAAAGATACAACAACAATATAAGTTCACCAACGACGATGTGAACAACGCCAAATAGCTACACCCGGAGGGTTAGCTACAACACAACAACACATTAATATATAACAATATAAACGAACAAGGTTAACACCTTAACCCAATACCGAGAACCAAATACCACAATGAAGATTGGCCGAACTACACGAGCCTTAGTAATCCAAAACCACACGAGATTACTATCTTCACAACATCGAGGTTGGCCGAACTACACGAGCCTTAGTAATCCGAAACCACACGAGATTACTACCTCAATAAGATGACCGAACTACACGAGTCACCATAAATCCGAACTACACGAGATTCATTTCCACAATACAATAAGATGACCGAAACCATACGCGTCATCGTGAATCTGAATACACACGTGATTCACTTCTCAATATTATACCCTTCGCCATTGGGGTTATATCAACCACATCACAACCACGTGTGATAATGTACACGCGAACGCGTACTTCGCCAAAGATGGTCAACCAAAACGCACAACCGTGCCAATTGGACTCATACAAAAGTCCATCAAATCCATCTATATGTGAAGTGAGCTCTATAGCCGAGAATCACTTCACCCGACCCGCACCCATCCTACACATACATATGCACATAGGATATTATCACTCACCTTGAAGTCTTGAAGAATGCTTCCAAGTAATCCGCAACTCGCCAATGGAAAGTACCTATTCCATTATCACAATTACAACAATACACTTAGAGTGGATTTACAAATCAACCCAATTCGTCACTTAGTGCAATTTCGACCCAAATGCACTTCCAAGCACAAACCGTGCCCAAAACTAACCAATAATCACTAACACAAGTGAGAATGGTCCTAATACGCCAATTAAACCCGAACTCAAGTGTTAAACACGCGTCATACCCATTTTGACACTAAAACCCTAGTTTTGACCCATTAAGTCAAAATCTCACCATTTACAAGTTTTAACACCAAAATACATTTAACTCGGTTTAATACTTCAACTTAATCCATTTTAAGTTTATAAACCTCATTAAATCGCCAAATGGGTCATAATCACCACCAAACCCTAATTTGACCCAAAGTCACAATTAGTCAACCAAATAACCTTAAATGGGTTTCAATACTTCCATAATCACTAACTTAAGTGATTAAACTCAATTTCAAGTCCTAAACATGGCCAATTAGTTCACCAACCCAAAATCCACCTACAATTAACAATAAACCCAATTACTAGCATCACTAAACCCATTTCATCATCTAAAAGGGTTTTTCATCAAACTAACTCAAACCCTAACTTGAATATCAAATCAAATAGATGAAATTCGGAGTTTGAGCTTACCAATACTATCACCGCGTAGCCAAGAACGAGAGGAACAACTTTAGAACTCGAGCTTTGATGAGAATCCGCCTCCTTCTTCTCTAAATCCATCTCTCTCTCTCTAAAACCCTTACTCTCTCACTAGATAAGGTTGGGAGTGTTTGATGAGTGAAAATGTGATCCAAACTGATCAAAGGATCAGTTTTGATGACCCCAAACCGACCCCAAGTGAAAAGACCAAAGTACCCTTCATTTAGACCTTTTAAAAGGCTGAAAATTGCATCAGACGGGTTCGGCGCGCCGCGCCGAAAGGTGGAGCGCCGCTCCAACCTTCAGGTCAGTTTTAAGTTTCTTGTTTTGGCCATAACTTTTTGACCGTAGCTCCATTTTCGATGAATCAAATATCGTTGGAAACGTGATAAGATTTCCTTTCCAATGGTAAGGCTTTGGAACATCAACACAAACTTTATTTGGGGTTGAAAGGATACGTACACACCTTGTAACTTCAGACAACGTCCAGTTTCCTTCGGCGTCCGAGCAAGCAACACGTAAACTTCATACACGCATCGTACACCATAAATACATTATGTACAATAAATATTTGGGTCTTACAGTTATTTATTAAATTCATATAGAGTTATGATCAAGCTGTGGGACCAAGATAACGATGGTCGTCAAGTGTACTTTGACGGGTCGTTAAAGTTGGTATGAGAGCTCTGGTTGTAGGGAATTAGGCTGCATTGATGTCGTTACCCGAGTCAATAGGGTGCATTAATGAGTCTAGTCTACAGCCCGGCCTATAAAATATTATTATATGTGATTATTTGTATCATATTGGTATGTATATTGTTATCATTCATACATCTCTATTATGTTCTGAATCTGGGAGGAACTCCCATTCCGATTTAAACGTATTCGGCGACTCATGCGAACTTATCCTTATAAGAACACCTCGGGTAGTAAAACCGAGGTATGTCATTCTTGACTTCTGAAATTCTCGACATTTCTATGTCATCTATTATGGTTATGTATATAACGTTTGAATTATATTACACGAGATGTCATTCTTGACTTCTAAATGCTCGGCATTTCAATGTCAGCTGTTAAGTTTAGGTATATAACATTCTTGTTATATTACGTGCCTATGTGCTTTGGTTTTTGAACCGAAAAACGTCATTCTTGACTTTTAGAGATTCTTGGTACTTCGAAGATATTTTTATGTCATCGTTACTCCTATTCATTACTTTCGATGTTTTTGTCTCTTGTGCTATCCTTAGCACATTGTTTAAGAAATTATTTTAGAGAAATTGTATGGAAATTCGAGGTTGTCGCGTGTCCTGACCTCATGTAGTGCTATTGGAATGGAACTATGAATTAGTGAAATATAATGGCGTCAGGCCAACGTGATTATATTACGTTAATTCATAAAGAAGTCCCAATATTGTGACATGAGGAATAGAAAGCGAGTCAAAGAAAATTTTTACACTACTCATTTAGAAATTCCGATGTATTACATGGGTAGGGAAAATATTCATTATCTTATTTATTGATATACGAGGAGCTCGTCTTAACTAGATTATCTATCTCATGCTCTACCCTTTCATAACTCGCTTGTTAGCAACAGCTTCGCTCGGGAACAGTTTTGGCCCAAGGACTTATGTCCTGATAATAGTCAAAACAACATTTAACTCATTGGTTTTCATGACCTCGTAACATTTGTTAGTCAAATGTCACACGACGATTCAGGTCATTTACTCGATCTTTCACAATCTTACTTCAACTTGTAACCTCTGAAATACAGATACTCTGTTTATCATCGGGAGTTTTACACATTTGTTTAATTGGGTGGTTCTCATGGATTTATGGGCGAATAGAAGTAATGAAATATTTTGTCAGGTATACAATTTATAAAATCGTATATGTATGTATAGATTCAAATGAATAAGTTTACCTTAACCTATTTTGATTAGTACATACTAAATTATACCTTCAAAATTATTTTAAAACCACACCTTTATTGAGTTGTTTAATTAAGTCAGATTATTTTATATAAAATGGTACACATTGTACATACTTCTAAATTACTAAGTACTTCATTCCGTTTATGTTGTCACATCAAACTTTTAAAACTTTTTCAAAACTCCTTTGATTAATTTTATCAACTTTTCGCATTACCCTACAGAGTGTCTGGATCACAGTTCTTCTCATCCTTGGTTTAAGGATGAAACTTACCATTAAGTTCATTGATAGAAACTCTTACGCCACTTTGGATGCCGGTTTTATAAAATTTGTTGGAAAGTCTTTGCGCTCATAAAATTTTCCCTCTTATGGTTGGACATGGCCGAAACACGGACCGATAAATCAATTTTCTGGGATACGCTCGGTGGTCACCCTATTGTAGAAAAGGCGCTAGGTGGGTTTCTACCCCAACTGTTGTTATAGTGAGTATCATGGATATATATTACACTAGACCGTTTGAGGAGTTTCTACTCTCAATATTCGCTGTCAACCGCAACACCCTCGAAAACATCAATCCTATGATCCAATACTTTGAGGTGCACGAAATTATTTTTGGAGATTCATCTCACCTGAAGTCGGCCATTCTTTATAACCCATGATTCGCGTTCTTTTCATCCGCACATAAATTTAAGAATATGGATGAATCCTAGATTTTCTCGCTCATTGTACAAGGAGGTTCACTTTCGTTGAAATATCACACCTTTCATACGTCTTCCTTTCGAAAATGTAATGAAAATTTACTTTGAAGTCCGTGATCCTCGTTATCTCCTTTAAGAGAATTGCCTTAAATATCTATGCCACCGATGTGACTACTCCATATATTTCTTCCTTCATTGTTGCAACTATATTTCATTCGTCCCAGTTCATCCCCTTGGGGAGCTCCTATTTTGTTTGTCAAGAAGAAAGATGGTTCATTCCGATTGTGTATTGATTATCGCGAGTTAAACAAGCGTACTATTAAGAATCGTTACCCTTTTTCCGAGAATTGATGATCTGTTCGATCAACTTCAAGGTTCGTCCATTTATTCTAAGATTGATCTTCGTTCTGGTTATCACCAATTGCGCGTTAAAGAATCTGATGTTCCGAAAATCGCTTTTCATACCCGTTATGGTCACTTCGAATTCCTTGTTATGCCGTTCGGATTAACAAATGCACCTGCTGTGTTCATGGACCTCATGAACCATGTGTGCAGACCCTATCTGGACATATTCGTTATTGTTTTCATCGACGACATCCTTATTTATTCTAAGAGTGATGAAGAGCACGAAGAACATTTGAAGTTGGTGCTTGATTTATTGAGAGAAGAAGAGTTGTACGCCAAGTTCTCTAAGTGTGCTTTCTGATTAAGAGAAGTTGAATTCCTTGGACATATTGTTAGTAACCAGGGAATTCAAGTTGATCCTGCCAAGATTGAGGCAATTGAGAAGTGAGAAATTCCAAAAACTCCTACTTAGATTCGTCAGTTCCTAGGTTTGGCAGGCTATTTTAGAAGGTTCACTCAAGAGTTTTCACGAGTAGCGAAACCTCTGACTGCTTTAACGCATAAGGGGAAGAAGTACGAGTGGAAGAGTGAACAAGAGTCTGCTTTCCAGACTCTGAAGAAGAAGTTAACTTCTGCACCGATGTTATCACTACCTGAGAGTAATGATGATTTTGTTATCTATAGTGATGCTTCGTGCCGAGACTTGGGTTGTGTTTTGATGCAGTGAAAGAAAGTCATTGCCTACGCGTCACGTCAGTTAATGATCCATGAACAGAATTATACAACCCATGATTTAGAATTGGGAGCTGTTGTGTTTGCGCTTAAGATTTGGAGACAGTATCTTTATGGGTCAAAAGTACGGTGTACACCAATCACAAAAGTCTTCAACATATCCTTGATCAGAAACAGTTGAATATGAGGCAATGAAGATGGATTGAGACGTTGAATGATTATGATTGTGAGCTTTTATATCATTCGGGAAAGGCCAATGTTGTGGCTAATGCGTTAAGTCGTAAAGAAAGGGGCTGAACCTCGCAGGTTTAGGGCCTTGAATATGACAATTCGAACAAACCTCGCAAGGCAGATTCTTGAGGCACAACAAGAAGCCTTGAAGGAGGAGAATTTTGTAACGGGAAGGTCCGAGGCTTGAGTAAACAGTTAGAGGTACGAACCGATGGTACTCGGTATTTTACGAGACGCCTTTGGGTTCCGAAGTTTGGTGATCTGCGACAACTTGTTTTAGATGAGGCTCATAAATTTAGGTACTTTATTCATCCTGGTTCAGGAAAGATGTATCATGATCTTAAGGAGCTGTATTGGTGGTCTAATTTGAAAGCTAATGTGGCTACGTATGTGGCTAAGTGTTTAACCTGTGCCAAGGTTAAAGCTGAACATCAAAAACCGTCTGGACTTTTGGTGCAACCTGAGATTCCCGAGTGGAAGTGAGAAGGTATTACGATGGACTTATTGCGAAATTACCGAGAGTTGTGGGTGGTTATGATACCATTTGGGGTGGTTGTTAACCGACTCACTAAGTCAGCTCACTTTTTGCCAATTATTGAAACGGATTCGATGGAGAAGCTTACTCGTTTGTATTTGAAGGAGATTGTTTCTAGACATGGTGTTCCTGTATCTATTATTTCAGACAGAAACAGCCGATTTGTATCGAGGTTTTGGCGATCCTTACAGGAAGCTTTGGGAACTAAGTTAAATATGAGCACTGCTTATCATCTGCAGATGGATGGTCAGAGTGAAAGGACCATTCAAACATTAGAAGACATGTTGCGAGCGTGTGTTATTGATCTTGGTAATGGGTGGGATAGATATTTGCCGCTAGCTGAATTTTATTATAACAACAGTTATCATGCAAGTATTAAAGCCGCACCATTTGATGCTCTGTATGGTAGAAAGTGTAGGTCTCCTATCTGTTGGAATGAGGTTGGGGATGCTCAACTCACAGGTCCAAAAATTATTCATGAGACTACCGAGAAGATCGTATAGATCAAAGGAAGGTTAAGAATCGCCAGGAGTCGGCAAAAGAGTTATGCCGAGGTTAGAAGAAAAGATTTAGAATTTCAAGTTGGTGATCTTGTCATGTTAAAGGTATCACTCTTGAAGGGTGTGGTATAATTTGGTAATAGAGGAAAGTTGAATCCTCGTTTTGTTGGACCGTTTGAGATTATTGAGAGAGTTGGACCCGTGGCTTATCGTTTGAAATTGCCACAAGAACTTAGTGCTGTTCATGACGTTTTTCATGTATCGAATTTGAAGAAGTGTTTGGCTGAGGCCGATGAAACCATTCCTCTAGATGAACTTCATGTTGATAAACAACTCCAATTTATTGAGGAACCTGTTGAAATTATGGATCGAGAGGTTAAGACTCTCAAGCAAAGTAGAATTCCTATCGTCCGAGTGAGATGGAATGCCAGACACGGACCCGAGTTCACTTGGGAACGTGAAGATTAGATGAAGCAGAAGTACCCACATTTGTTCTCAGATGCCGAGACAACCCCTGCACCTGCATAAATTTCGGGACGAAATTTCCGTAACGGGAAGGTACTGTAACGACCCTACTTTTTCCGTTATCTTTTACCGTTAATTATTTAAAGACCATTAACTGTTATTCATGCCACGTCAATTCTATGACCTATATTATTATTTTTGTAATAATATATTAATTATTATGTGTTATATGAATATTTGTATTCATATCTTTAATTGTACGTTTCTACGTGTCGCGGATTTCTATCCGGCGAATCTTTTCGGTTTTCAAACCAACGGTCGAGCTTTTGGGATTTTTAAGTCCTAATTATTTTAAATATGATATTTTAATGTCATATGATCATATATAGTGTTTATATATTGTATCCGTCGCGTAGTTGTTATCTCTCCGAAAAACCAATCGCGTAGTAGCGTTTTCGCGTTTCGGGCTTTGATCGGGCGTTCGGGCCACAAGCAATTAGCCATTTATCAATTTTGGGCCATAAAAGGGGCCCACCCTCTTGCTAGAGCCAGCCATCACCCCATGGGGAGGGGGTGTTTGTGCCATTTTTCCAAACTAGTGATTTTATGGAACAAAACCTAGTTTTCACTCCTCATTTCACATTCTAATTTTTTTTTTTTTGTTTCTCCTCTTCTTGCTCTCCTAGCCGTCGCCACTAGCATCATCATCATCATCATCCTTCAATAAAATATTAATTGGATCAAGAAGCTTTAATCATCAACGGATTCCTCTCTTCGATCTCTACACACTCATACCATTCGATTCTTGATTAGGGTATAAGCCCTAACCCTAGATTTTTTTAATTTTTCTTTATTTTTCTGTATTTTGATGTTATATTGATAGTATGATGATTACATGTTATTGTATTGATTATTGTATGCGTAGAATTGCTCGATTATACATGTTTTCGGTTTGATAAAATTGGGACAGCAGCTATTTCGTGTTTATCTGATATTGTGACTGTTATAAAAGTTAAAATAAAGTATCTATATGAGTTCATATCATCAAGATATTAATTTTAGACTCCGGATTCATGTCGTTTCGATTCCCGGAGCCCTAGATATGATCAAAGTGGTATTTTGTTAAGATTGAAATGTGATATTGGTATGAACCAGGTTTGGTCCGACTTTGTGACCATATTTGGTGACTTTAGGGTGTTTTAGTGTGTTAGAATCAATGATGGTACGAACTTTCATGTTCGGGTCATCTAAATCCGAGCCACGAATCACCCGTTGCGTCTAAAACACGATTTTGATTGAATTAAAGTTTCAAGTGATGTCTTGGCTGATCACCATGACTTGTGGGCTATTCTTGGTGTGTTCTTGAGTATACCCAAGTGTCGGGTGGTTTGATTAGGTGGAGTTATATGTAAGGCTCGCCGAAAACCGATTCTCGGGGCTCAAGATACGACCCGATGAACTTTTGATTTAAAACTTGTGATTAATTATTAAACTTATGATATAAATAATGAATTTCATTATCATTTAATTACTTATGATATAAAAAGTAATTATTATAATTTAAGACTTATGATATATATTTATTATATCATTTAATTATTACTTATGATTTAATTAACATTTTAATTAAACTTATGATTAATAATACTTTTATTATTAATGGAAAATACTTATGATAAGTATTAAACTTATATTATAAGATTATTATTATAAGACTTATAATAAAGATTAATTAATTATTTAATTATTATAAGGCTTAGTTATTATTTAATTATAATTTAATTATTAAATACTTATGATTTAATAATTATAATTAGAAACTTATGATATGATTAATAATTCATTATTAATTAATAATACTTATGATATGATTTAAAATTTATTATTAATTAATAATACTTATATTATGACTAATATTTAATTAATTAATTAAATACTTATGTTATATTAATTATATCATTTAAACTTATATTAACTTTAATAATTCATTTTAATTTAATTAAACTTATGTTATGACATAATTAGACATATTCAACTTTAATAAACATTATAACTTACATTATTATTACAACTTACACTTTTAAACTTAACGTTGA
Source organism: Rutidosis leptorrhynchoides (assembly GCF_046630445.1). Classification (NCBI taxonomy): domain Eukaryota; kingdom Viridiplantae; phylum Streptophyta; class Magnoliopsida; order Asterales; family Asteraceae; genus Rutidosis; species Rutidosis leptorrhynchoides. The sequence continues at coordinate 401,433,992 of NC_092337.1, read as the reverse complement.
CTATGTTTGACCAAGGTTGACTTTTGAGTTGACTTTCGGTTGACTTTGACTTTCAGTTGATTTTTGTTGACTTTCTAAATAAGGAAACTTTTCTAACTTAAAACTTTCTAAAAATAGAAACTTTCTAAATTTGGAAACTTTCCAAAAATAGAAACTTTCCTAAAATAGAAACTTTCCAAAAATAGAAACTTTCCAAAAATAGAAACTTTCCAAAAATGGAAACCTGCTAAAAATAGAAAGTGTGTGTCCGTACGCTGTTCCGATCAAATCGATGCATGTTGAGTATTGTTCTATGACTACTTGCAACATGTACAATAGCTATCATACAAAGACTTTACCTAAGTTAGTTATTTATATCGACCTTCTTTATTTATAGGTCGGAGTTGTGATCATTCCTGATCACTTTACTTCATTTGCTGTTCGCATATTTGTGTGGTTACTTCATTTGTTATTAAGGTGAGTTATAGTCCCATTTTTCTATTTAAATATTTTGGGATGAGAATACATGCAATTTATTTTATATTTTGGACACAAGTGGAGGTTGGTTTAAATTATTCATTGTGAGTTGAACAAAAATATTCCCTAGTCTGGTAACTGTAATCACTGGTTTCTACTAGTGAACGCGAATCCTACGGATAGATCTATCGGGTTTGACAACCCCATTTCGAGCTAGTCGCGCTAGCAATTTATAATCGAAATGTTTAGTAATTCGTAATTTATTGTAGATACACTTGTTCGGTGTATATTATTTATTGTGTTTGGCAAGGGTAAATAAATGGTTAAGTGGTTACCAGGTGGCTCACGGTAAATGGAATAATGTTTTTATATGTTTTCTAGCATATAATTTTGTGGTCCAAAAAGGAGTTTTTATGTTTTCAAACATAAATTTTTACGGTTTAAATTAAATATTATTTGCAATATTAAAACTATAATTCACTCAACATTTTTGTTGAAAGTTACTCGCATGTTTTATTCTCAGGTTCATGATTGATTGCTTTCGCTGTGCTTAGAGAGTCTGCATATTTATGATGACAGCTTTTGTTAAACAATAACTTGCATTCTCTTTTGATACATTTAATAGTGGATGCTGTTGACTTTGTTTTGGTCAACTTTTGGTTAAGTAATAATGTATAGTTTTTCTAAACTTACATATTTTGATAGGTTTCCTTTATAGAAAATTATTTTTAAATAAAGAATGCAAGGTTATTTATTAAATTCATATAGAGTTATGATCAAGCTGTGGGACCAAGATAACGATGGTCGTCAAGTGTACTTTGACGGGTCGTTAAATAAGTAAGTCTGTGTAATTGGCTCATCCAACCAGATATACACTATTCTAATCATAGCTTTAATATAAGCATAATTATCTTTCCCTAACCCAAACTGATATCTTGGTCAACATTTCCCTTATCTGCATACTCTGGATATCCTTTCACTTTCTTTACTTTTCCGCAATTGGGACTATTAGATTAAAACCAATTATTATCCTTTATCTTGGTAATTTAACCAAAGACAATTATCCACTTGATCTTCAATTCGTTAAACCATTCAAAAGTACGACCCTAGGTTAACTTACACCTTTTACCTTAGAAAGTTAAAAGTAAATTTAGGTCCCGCAAAATATAAATAATAAACCACTATTCTCCTTCCTGATTAAGCTGATCCTGACGTCTTACAGCCCAATGACACCGCACTAATAAAACTGTCCATTTCGGTCATATCAAACAACAATAAAAAAGATAGGGATCCTTCCAAAAATAGTACTTAAGGTCACTGAAGAATTTCTTCCTCTTTTGATGTGACTACCCTTTTTTCAAGAATTTCCCAACAAGATAGTTAGCTATGTCCACATACCATGGCTCATCTACCTTGTCTATCCTCATGAGATACTCATCGAGAAAATCATCGTGAATACTTGACTCATGAAGGACTTCGAGATTTGGATTCTCGAGTCTAGACAAGTGGTCGGCAACAAGATTCTCGGCTCCCTTCTTATTCCGGATCTCGATATCGAATTCTTGCAAAAGCAAGATCCATCTAAGCAATCGAGGTTTGGAGTCCGGTTTTGATAAGAGTTACTTCAAAGCTGAGTGGCCCGTAAAAATGATAGTCTTTGACCAGACTAGATAAGATCGGAATTTATCAAATGAAAAGACCACACCGGGGAGCTCTTTCTTAGTAGTAGTATAGTTCAACTGTGCTCCTTGCAAGGTCTTACTTGCATAATAAACGGGTTGGAAATGTTTCTCGACCTTAGGCCCAAAACAGCGCCAACAGCAAAATTAGATTCATCACACATAAGCTCGAACAGAAGAGACCAATTCGGAGCAATTATGATAGGTGCATTAATGAGTTTCTCCTTAAGAATTTCGAATGCCTTTTGGCACTTTTCGGAGAAGTCCCAAGGTGTGTCCTTTTCAAGAAGTTTGTTCATCGGGTTAGCGATTTTGGAAAAATCCTTTATGAATCTCTGGTAAAACCCGACGTGCCCAAGAAAACTCCGAACACCCTTGACATTGGTAGGAGGTGGAAGGTTTTTTAATATCAGTTACCTTCACGGGATCCACCTTAATACCATTCTTTGAGATCTTGTGCCCGAGGACTATGCCCTCTTGTACCATGAAATGGCACTTTTCCCAGTTGAGCACAAGATTAGACTTTTCACACCTTACCAACATCATTTCTAAGTTAAGAAGGCATGAATCGAAAGTGTCACCGAAGACCGAAAAGTTGTCCATGAACACCTCCAAGCAATCTTCTATCATATCATGGAATATGGCCATCATGCACCTTTGAAAAGTGGCCGGAGTGTTACAAAGGCCAAAGGGCATGCGACGGTATGAGAATGTACCATACGGGCACGTGAAAGAGATTTCTCTTGGTCCTCGGGCGAGATAGGAATTTGGAAATAGCCCGAAAAATCATCAAGAAAACAGTAGAAGCTATTCTCCGCTAACCTCTCTAGCATTTGGTCCACGAAAGGTAATGGGAAATGATCTTTTCTTGTGGCGTCGTTCAACTTTCGATAGTCAATACAAACACGCCATCCAGTGACAGTTCGGGTGGAAATTAGCTCGTTTTTATCGTTGGTGGTAACAGTCATACCACCTTTCTTAGGTACGCAATGTACTGGGCTTATCTAGGGACTGTCAAAAATCAGGTAAATAAGACCCGCATCAAGAAGCTTGACAATCTCTTTCTTCACGACATCCTGCATGTGAGGGTTCAACCTCCTTTGGTGTTGCACCACAAGTTTAGACTTTGGAGTTATCCTCCATTATAATTTTGTGGGTGCAGTAGGAGGGACTAATACCCTTGATGTCGTGAATCTTCCACGCAATGGCCAGTTTATGGGCCTTTAGCATGGTGACAAGCTTAGATTTTTGACCTGTCGTAAGAGAAGAAGAAATAATTACCGGTAGCTTATATTCCTCCTGCAAATAAGCATATTCTAGATGATCTGGAAGTGGCTTCAATTCTAACTCTGGATGTTCTTCATTCGAAGACTTACTCCGGTAATTAACATCACGGTTGAGTTCCTTGAATTCTTCCTCCGTCAGCTCATAGACATTTTCCATCAAGGTGGTCAAAATATCCACCACTTCAACCTGCAACTCCTCATCAACATCAACCAAAAAGCATTCTCCTGAACCCTGTAACTATAGGAATTCCTGCAAAAATTCAGACTGGACATCCACAGTGTTAAGAAAATAAGATGTATCATCGGTATAAGCAGGGTATTTTAAAGCATGGTCGATTGAGAATGTTGCACTCAAGTCATCTATCCTAAGGGTCTGTTGTTGGCCATAAACATCGATGATACATCTCTTCGTATTCAAAAATGGTCGACCCAAAATAAGTGGAATCCTTTCATCCACTTCGATATCCAACACCATAAAATCGACCAGGAAAACCAGTGACCTGGTCTTTACTAGCATATGCTCTATAATTCCACGAGGGAATTTAATAGAGCAGTCAGCTAGCTGAATAGCCATTCGAGTGGGTTTTAACTCCCCGGGGTCTAGCTTTAAATAAATAGAATAAGGCATCAAATTGATGCTAGCCCCCAAGTCTGCCAACGCCCTCACAGAATCTAAGTTACCAAGTAAACAATGGATGGTGAAACTTACAGGATCCTCAAGCTTCTCGGGGAGCTTGTTTGCTACCACCGCTGAGCATGCAGCGTTCAACTTTACTGAAGACACGTTCTCCAGCTTCTTCCTGTTTGTGATCAAGTCCTTAAGAAACCTTGCATACTTTGGCATACCTGCAATAACATCAATAAAAGGTAAATTTATGTTAACTTTTTTAATCAAGTCCATGAACTTGGACTTCTCGGCCTCCAACTTCTCCAATCTCTGGTTTCTCGGGAATGAGAGCGGTGGTTGATAATCTTTGACTACCGGTTTAGCAGCAACAGTTTTTGGTACTTTCACAACCTTCTCAATCACCTGTTCCGGCTCCTTCTCCCCTTCCAGTTCACTAACAATAACCGACTCACTCACCTTCACTAATGGAACCCACAAATCATACTCATCGGACTTCTTCGGTGGACCATATGCTAAACCACTACGGGTGGTGATAGTGTTAACGTGCCCATTTTTCAGGTTAGTATCCGTGTTGCTAGGTAACTCCACCGATTTTCTCTCATTCCTCTTATTTGCAATCTGAGCAATCTGCTTTTCTAAATTCTGAATAGCGGCCTGTTGGTTTCTAAACAATTGGTCGTTCTTCTCGTTGGTTTGAGTAATGGTAGTAACGAGCTGAGTTTGAGATATCATAAGCTTCTCCAACATAGCTTCTAGATTAGACTTCTTTTCCTCAACTTGGGGCTTTTGAAAACCCCCACTAGACCCCGGTTGAAACCTCGAACCTTGTTGCCCTTGAGGATAATAAGGACTATTGAAATTTCTATTAAACTGAGATCTACCTTGAAACTGATTGTTGTCTTGTTGACTGATATAGGCTATTTCTTCATTTTGGTTCATAGTCAACCCCGCATCACAATCCTTGGCCAAATTGATAATTCACACCCAACCTTCATACCATCGATGTCTTTGTCCATCTTTTCTAAGTGTCTACCAAACTTGTCCAACTTACCGTTAATCGAAGCAAAATCATCGTAAGCACTGGTGCTTGAGACTGAAGAAGAAGAATGAGATAAATCATTATCCTCATGCCACTCATGAGAGTACTCAGCTTGCTTTTCAATTATCTCATACGCCTCCTGTTCGGTTTTATCCATAAGACTGCCCCTGCATCTTGATCAATAGTAACACGGGTGCTGATGGTACACCCTTTATAAAAAGTTTGTACCTTGTGAAAGGTATCTAACCCGTGTTGAGGGAAAAATTGCAACAAACGGCTGAAGCGATTCCAATCATCATATAAAGTCTCGTTAGGCTTTTGACAAAATTGAGAAATCTCTTACTGAAGTCAAGTGGCCTTAGATGCAGGAAAGTACTTGCTTAAAAAATTTTCCATCAGCGTGTTCCAATCTTCAATCGTACCCTCAGGTAAAGTATCTAGCCAAACTCTAGCTTCCCCCTTTAGTGACCATGGAAAAAGCTTCATGTGGACAACCTGATCAAGAACATTTCTGATCTTGAACAACCCACAAATCTGCTGAAAGTTATGAAGATGCTCGTTAGCATCCTCATGCGGTTCACCTCTAAACTGACATTTAGTCCCAATCAATGAGATAATTGGGCCCTTAATCTCAAAATCATCAGTAATCACCGGAGTTCTGATAGCATTACCCTGGCCAACTCGGGTGGCCTTCATCCTTTCCGCCATACTCTGACCTTGTTGTGCCATTTGACGAATTACGGGAATCTTTGTCTGAACTGAAATATTAGGTATCACTGGTTGCTGAGGAACAACCGGTGTTTCTTGAGTTTCTAGCACAACCGAATTGGTAAAACTCTCCAAATTAGTCACAGGGTTGCTAGTTGATGGTGGAGCAAAAATATTCGTTTCTGAATCCAGCATGTCTAACTCGTCCGTATTATGATCCTAAATAACTTTCTCTGGTTCAAAATAAGGCAAATACAACTCAGCGTTCGATGAGCGTGTATCTGGCATACCTATAAACTGTAAGAACACAACTAACAAACTGATTAAACGCACCGACTCAAACAAGAATAAACTAAGAATAAAAATAATCTAGCACAATAAGACTCAACTAAGAACAATTAGATGACAATCTTAATTTTTGACACAACTGTCCCTGGCAGCGGCGCCAAAAACTTGATGTGTAAAATCTAGTATATAATATATCTCTGGAAAATACGGTTAAAAAGGACTATTACACATTCACAAGCAGTGTACCCGATCGTGTAGCAGTATAGACTTTAGGTAATTCCGAATATCGATCGAAGGACAGTATCACGTAAATCTCAATTGTCAACTAATAAAAATTAAACTAAAGTTAATCTAAGAAATTTGAAAGTAGGAAATAGTTTGGTTTGTGGCTATTTAACGATTAGCCAAATCAAGAATATATCAAAAGTAAAAGACAATATTTTTGGTTTTTAAGTTTATATAAATCAAATACAGACTCAATAAATAAATTAAAGATAGTTTGAATTTAACAGATAAAATAATGTTCACCTAGATCTCCTATTCGCAGCGTCAGATGATTTAGTATTAAGCCCTGGTTCAATTATACATGTAATTACAAAGTCGGTTTACCCAGAGTTCTCTTTTAGCAAACACATAAAACTAGGATTAATTGGCTTAGGGTTCCTTTTCACCAAAGACCTCTTTTTTTGACTTAGTAATTAACTAACTATGAGATTAAGGTTCAATTCGTTACGCGTTCGCTCCACACAATTCACACATGTTTTGTTCAATCTTATGTTACCCGGTTTACCCCTTGGTCCAGTAAGCACCCAATTGGTTAAGACAAATCAATTGGAAATTAGTTCACTAAATTGAAACAGGGTTCCCTTTGTTCAAACAAGATCACTAATCAATCTTGGTTATAATAATCAAATCCCACAAGAATGGTTCTTAATCAAAACTCATAATTATCATGCATTAATCAAATAAAATTTTAAAGTATCATCCAAACACATACGAATATTCAATCTAGACAAACATTAAAGAACTTAGCCAACAATCATGGCTATAAACAAAATCATAAATAAATTAAGGAAATAATTCATTGTTATTGACAAAGAAATCAACCTAAATAGATAAGCAATCGTGAGTGATGAACGGATCGAAGGTTGATTCGGGAATGGTTGAGATGTTTGTAAGATGATGGAAATCTCCTTTAAGCTCACAAAATCGCCTCTTAACTGCCCAAAATCGCCCAGATGAAAGATAGCAAATTAGGGTAAAAATTCTTGCCTTAAATAAGCTTCTAAAAATATGCTGACCGCCTCGAACTCGCTCCGCGGCCTAAAACACCCGCGACGCGGCTCCTTTGTTATTTTGAATCCACTTTAAGCAAAACTACTGTTTCAATTTATGCCTTATACCCGCGATGCGCCCCATTATACCCGCGTTGTGGCCTTATACTGTAGCTGAAGCCAATATTTTGAAGACTTTCTGATGTCGAAAACAACTGCATGGCGCGCCACAGCCTCTTATAGGTGCGTCGTGGCTCCTTGCTTTTCCAGATTCTGACTTAACTTTTAAAACGCAATCCACCAAAACTCAAACCAATTTGTCAACTTAACGAAATTAGGTACTTATGATAACACGATGTAAATTTTACCTCAAAAGCCTTTAAATGATGCAAAACGACTCTTCTCGGTTCTCAAACTTGAATCTTCATAATAACAACCAAAATACTCCAATTCGAATTCAAATGGACCAAAATATGATCGATATTGCGAGAAGAATAATAGATGAAATGCGCAATATCAACCCTCGACCGTTCGTCCTACACCACCGATGCGAAATTTTCAAATAATTTTTAGAATTTACATTTATGGTCCTTCGACTTTCTGAATGTTTCATTTTTAGCCCCTGAACTTTGGAAGATTTACGAGTTTGGTCCCTAGAATTTTAAATTTTTACATCTTTGATTCTCAACTTTCGTAAGTTTTTCATCCAAGGTCCTTAATGTTTATTATTCAATATTTTCAGATGAACCTTTCTATCTTTTTATTCACTAAAGTATTGATGTATAAAGTTTAATGGACTACCTCCTTGTCCATTAGACTTATTTAGTAAGTGAGTACGGAAATACTTGTTTTTGAGAAGTATTATGGGGTAGACGGGAGGGTATGGCTATTTATGGGCCAACAACGTTTATTATTCCACACTTCTCGATATTCCGCTTCATGCAGGGAATATGTTTGTTCCACTTCCGCTTTATGGATGGAACTGAGGCTGATGTTTCGCGATCATGAGATACCAATTTGACTTTTTGTTGGTGAATTTGATTGCAATAAAGACTTATTTGAGTTATTAATTGTGGACCGGACTCCTCTACATATTTTGCTTTTACAAGATGCAAGTCAGGATGAACGTTTGTGCTACGATGTTTAATAGGATACAGCTAACAGTGAGGGGGAAGATTCTACGGTTTATGATTCTGAGAGAGTTGGTTTGTTTGAAGATTTTATCAGAGATGTCGATAGGGATCTCAGCTTAGTCTTAGGGGGAATCTTGCTGCATTGGTACTATGTGTAACACGTATGAGTGAAGTTTGAAGAAACTACAGGATGACGATTAACATTTCGACTTCAATGCTGGAAGACTTTGATGTTCGAAGTTTGGGTTTTCACGTATTCTGGAAGACTTTTGATGGAGCTTGTGATTTATAAGATTATGGTGTTGACTGAAGATTGCAAGAGGTGTTTACAATAATTCGCTAGCAACGTCCAAGAGGGAATTTGTTGATGCATATTTTATATGGTCGTCGCTGGGCGAATAACTTTTATTATTACATTGTACACCTAGATGTATTACACTAGTGAAACTGATCAGTTCATGTCGATAGGCCCAATAGGGTAACCTAAGCCTAGGTCATCTATATATATCAGTTTCACATGTGTTTTAGGGTCAAGAGTATAACCCTATAGGGGTCAGGCGTAGAACCCTAATTTGGAAGAGCCGTTTTGGCGATTCCAGTGCATAGGGGAGATCATGCTCGATCTCCCCTGGCCAACCGATGTTTCTCCATTTAAGTCAATTGTAAGTGTAACGTTTATATTAATAATATTGATTTATGTTTGATTCATCGTGTTTATTTTTCCTTCTTTGATTTTACTCGAATATTGTTTGTACCAGTTGATACCAATTGATTTCAATAATGTTGAAATGAAGCTTCCCTTCACTGAAAGTCAACGAAAGTAGAAAAAAATACAAAAAATATATATGAAAGATAACAAAATAGAAGAAATATAAGTCCACTGATGTTTACTTTGTGGGTTATAGAGTTTGACCAAGCAATTAAGCAAATTAACAAATAGAGTGATCAATTGATTGAAATTTTGCAATTAACTTATCAATTTGTAGATGATTAGACAAAAGTGAGAAGTACTTTCTTCCATTTGAAAGAAAAGCAACATAATACGTAGAAGATATTGTGGAAAAGAAGTATTTTTACTCATATGTATGCAAGGCGATTGGGTAACCCGTGACACGAGACCACCATTTTTTTTTTTTTTTGGACAACTGGGATCACCAAGGGGCTATCTAGGTCTAGGGATGTTATACGGGTTCTTGAAAAAAAAAAAAAAAAAATTGATTCTACGATTTATAAGGATCTCTATAAAACATAACAATTCATTATTATTGCACAGGAACTTCCCTATAATGCAACATAGTTAATAATCACTTGTACAGTATAATAGAGAAACTAATGTGAACTTTTTATTTGATAAATATAATCCAGGAAAAAACTGATCATCAAACAACCCAAAGGAATGTTTAAATATTAGGAAAACAAGGTAACTTATTAAAGAAATAAATCCACCAGAATAGGAAAAGATTTCTTCCAGAATTTTCATCCTCTTGATTTTCCTTTGCTGTCCTGGAAAGTCACATTCAATATTTAAGGTCCAACTGACCATCTTCCAGCTGGTAATGCTCTAAAAATTCTTGCAGGCCCAATACCTTCTTGGGCCGACGCTAGTAAACCTTGGCCCACCTTTGATCTGCACCTTTACTAGACGATCCTGCATCATTCCCTCCTTCGTCAGAAAGACTCGTCCACGAGTCTAAGTCATCGTCACGTTCATCAATATACGGGGACAAATCAGCAACATTGAAAGTGGCCGACACATTGTAATGGCCTGGTAGCTCAATCTTATATGCATTATCATTAACACGGGCTAACACCCGAAAGGGACCATCAACCCGAGGTTTTAACTTTCCGAAACGTCCTGCAGGAAACCGCTCTTTGCGAAGATGGATCCATACAAGATCCCCAACATTATAAACAACTTTTTTCCGATGTTTGTCCACACGAGATTTATATGCATTATTTTGGCGGATTATTTTATCACGCACCTGCTCATGCAAATTCTTTACATTAGCCGCATGTTCTAAACCTTCTGTACTTGGTACATCACGCACCGGCTCAGGATGAAAGTCAAGTGGGGTAGCCGGATTCATGCCATACACAATCTCAAACGGACTTTTCCCCGTAGTACGATTAGTGGACCGATTGTACGCAAATTCTGCCTGGAGTAATACGAGATCCCATTGCTTCGGATGGTCTCCAACTAAACTTCTCAAAAGATTACCCAAGCTACGATTAACAACCTCCGTTTGACCATCCGTTTGCGGGTGATGTGAGCTACTAAATTGCAACTTTGACCCAACTCGCGCCCATAATGTTCGCCAAAAGTGACTTACAAATTTTACATCTCGATCAGACGTCAAAGTCTTCGGTATACCATGTAAACGAACAATCTCCGAGAAATAAAGCCGAGCAATCTGACTTGCATCAAATGTTTTTACACAAGCAATAAAATGGGCCATCTTGGAAAACCTGTCAACAACTACCATCACGGAATCCTTTTGTCGTTGAGTACGGGGCAGACCGAGAACAAAGTCGAGACTAATATCTTCCCATGGTCGGAGAGGTACTGGTAACGGCATGTACAAGCCCGAATTGTTACTTTGTGTTTTTGCAATATGACAAACACGACATCGGGCGACTACTCGGTTAACATCGCGCTCCATATGCGGCCAATAAAAATTAGGCTTGAGAAGTAGAAAAGTTTTGTTCATGCCAAAGTGGCCCCCCAGACTTCCTGCATGCCCTTCAAGAATCACCATTTCTCTAACAGATCCACTTGGAACACAAATTCTAGTCCCCTTGAACAAATACCCATTATTAATGTTAAACAGTGGGTGAGAACCCTTAGTACATGTTACCCATAAATCTTTAAAGTCACGATCTGTTGCATACATAGACTTCCAAGAGTCGAAACCGCAAACCTGGATACGCATAGTGGAAATCAATGAATAGCGCCTACTAAGGGCGTCTGTGACTTGATTTTGAGCTCCCGCTTTGTGCTGAATAACGAATGAATATGATTGTAATGATTCTACCCATTTCGCGTGTCTAGCGCTTAATTTATGTTGCCCCTGTATGTATTTTAAAGCTTCATGATCAGAGTAAAGGACAAACTCAGCGGGTAATAAGTAATGCCTCCACACTTTAAGGCATCTAACAATAGCATAAAATTCGCGATCGTAAGTTGAATATCGTCGTCGGGCATCATTTAGTTTCTCACTAAAGAAAGCAACAGGTCGCTTATTTTGGCTTAAAACCCCTCCAATCCCAACTCCGGATGCATCACATTCAACATGAAAAACTTCCTCGAAATTGGGTAATGCGAGCACGGGTGCTTGAGTTACCTTATCTTTTAAATCATTAAAAGCTGCTGTAGCCGCATCGTTCCATGTATATCTCCCACCTTTCATGCATTCTGTAACAGGAGCAATTATAGTACTAAAGTTCTTTATGAAACGTCGGTAAAAAGAAGCTAACCCGTGAAAACTGCGTATATCGTGGAGGGTTGTCGGGATTGGCCAATTCAGAATAGCCTCAATCTTGCCTTCATCCATGCGTATACCCTTGCCCGACACAACGTACCCGAGGAATCTCACTTCTGATGTCAGGAAGTGACATTTTTTACCATTTGCATAAAGTTTCTGATCCCTCAATGTGTTAAATACTTGCTTAAGATGAGACAAGTGCTGCTCGGTTGAGGAACTATATATGAGGATATCGTCAAAGTACACAACAACGAATTTTCCAATAAAAGGCTTGAAGACCTGATTCATCAACCTCATAAACGTACTTGGTGCGTTGGATAACCCAAATGGCATAACCATCCATTCATATAACCCGTCCCGAGTCTTAAAAGCCGTCTTCCACTCATCTCCTGGTCGCATTCTTATTTGGTGGTAGCCACTCCTCAAGTCAATTTTAGAAAACACAATAGCGCCGTGTAACTGATCCAATAAGTCATCGAACCTAGGAATTGGAAAACGGTACTTAATAGTAATCTTGTTAACCGCTCTACTGTCGATACACATCCTAAAAGCTCCACCTTGTTTAGGAACCAGAAGTGCCGGAACGGCACAAGGACTCATACTTTCTCGAATTAACCCTTTCGCCAATAACTCAGAAACTTGCTTTTGTAGTTCTTCGTATTCCGCCGGGTTCATCCTATATGCAGGTTTATTCGGTATTGACGAACCTGGGATCAAGTCAATGCAATGTTGCACATCGCGTATTATCGGCAATCCAGGAGGAATTTCTTCGGGTATAACATCTGCAAATTGCCGTAGGAGTGGCTTAACTTGGTCAGGCACCTTATCTGCAACTTCATTTATTTCTGCAACAACCAATGCAAAAATCAAAGGTGCTAATTTGACCGTGTGCTCAAACTCGGATCGACTTAAAAATAATGTATCTGCTTCTGGTGGTTGTTTTCGATGATCCCAGGGGACCAGTGTTACCTGCACACTATCTTTACAAAAAGTGTAAGTGTTTTTAAAACCATCATGTTTCGTTCGTCGATCAAATTGCCATGGTCGACCTAAAAGAAGGTGACACGCATCCATGGGAATAACTTCACACCATACTTCATCTTTGTATTTTTTTCCCGATTGAGAATTTAACAAGACACCTTTTCGTCACCTTTATGCGGTTTCCTTTCTTTAACCAAGTCAACTGATATGGTTCAGGATGATCTTCTGCCTTTAGACCCAACTTTTCCACCATCTCATTTGACACCACGTTCTCACAACTCCCACCATCAATAATCATATTACATACCTTTCCCTCGGCGGTGACCCGAGTTCGAAAAATATTATTTCGTAACCAAGCATGTTCATCAGTTGTAGGTACGGGGATAGCATTCAAAGCTCGATGCACGACTAACGCTTCTCCTTGATCCGGGTAGACTAACTCCTCCTGATCTAGTTTCGTGTCCCCTTCATTTTCTTCTGTATCATACTTTGGTTCGTCATGATCGTCCTGCGTGGTAAAGGTGCGTTGGTTTGGGCAGTCACGTGAGTAATGACCCATTCCATTACACTTAAAACATCGAGGAGCCCGGATGTTATTACCATTATTATTGGGACCAGCACTAGACGATGGTTGTTCTCGTTTTCCTTTATCTAACGTTACTGGACCAGCCTTGTTAACTGGTGGAAATCGTGAAAAAGGAGCTCGAGTTTTGCCTCTGATTAACTGTTTCTCAACTTTTAAAGCTAGCTTACAAACATCATTAAATGACCAAAATGGTTGTAAAGTTACCACGTTCGAAATTTCGGGATTTAAGGCTCCCAAAAATCTTGCAATCAACTGCTCTTCTTCTTCATTTGAATCACACCGAATACGTAGCTTATCGAACTCCCTAATCAATTCTTCAACACTTAAGGACTTTTTTTGAAGTGCATGGTACTCCAAGAATGCTTCCTGTCGATAGTTTCCTGGTAGAAATTTGTTTTTTAACAACTTCTTCATCTTTTCCCACGTCTCGATTTTTGATTTCCCCGCTAAAGCTCGATTCTTTTTAACATTATCCCACCACAAAGAAGCATGCTTTCTCAACTTTATTGCGACTAACTTGACCTTCAAGTGCTCGGGAACGTCACGCAAGTCAAAGATGCGTTCCACCGTACTTAGCCAGTCAAGAAAATCATCTGGTTGCAAGACACCCGTAAACTCAGGAATCTCAATCTTTACTCCCAAGTTCCGTAGGGGATCATCACGATTACCCCTTTGGAATCCTCTCGGCGCATTGGCGAAAGGATTCGTATCAGACAGATCACTGGAGCAATCAGAATCACTCCCCACAAAGTCATGATCACGATTAAACTCTAGTTCAGCAATTCTTCTATTCAACCGATCAATTTCATCATCCCTTGGATCATCTTCGTTGCCTCGATGGGCATTTCTACGAAGTGGTACTCGATGGTAACCTCCACGATGCATTCTTTCGGTTGCAACCTGCGCTCGTGATACCAAATAATCACTTGTACAGTATAATAGAGAAACTAATGTGAACTTTTTATTTAATAAATATAATCCAGGAAAAAACTGATCATCAAACAACCCAAAGGAATGTTTAAATATTAGGAAAACAAGGTAACTTATTAAAGAAATAAATCCACCAGAATAGGAAAAGATTTCTTCCAGAATTTTCTGCCTCTTGATTTTCCTTTGCTGTCCTGGAAAGTCACATTCAATATTCAAGGTCCAACTGACCATCTTCCAGCTGGTAATGCTCTAAAAATTCTTGCAGGCCCAATACCTTCTTGGGCCGACGCTGGTAAACCTTGGCCCACCTTTGATCTGCACCTTTACTAGACGATCCTGCATCAGTTAATAGTTAATGGTCGGCTATTAATTTATAGGATGAATACAAACATTCACTATTGCATGAAAGTCGGAGGCAAAAGAAAAAAAAATAAAAAAAGATGAACGTTGTTATAAAATATCTAGATTGGATGTTAATTTTATTATTATTATATTTCTTGCATAGTAATATTTTATACTATAAATAGACATGTATGGTAGCCATTTAAGGTGTACCATTTCTCTTGAAATATCAATATCAATATTTCTTCTCTCTTTCTTCTCTCTTTTTCTCTCTCTTTGTTCTTATAACCATTAAAGGTAGTTATAAGCCTACTGAATTATAACACGTTATCAGCACGAAGAGCTTAGTGTAATCAAAGGATATCTCAAACGATCACGAGTCACTAATCAAGGTATGAAATTATTAATAATTTTCAGACTCGGACATATCAAATTTTGGACTACTAACATTTTGAACTACTAATTTTTATTAAGTTCTTAGTGCATTTGTATTGTTCTTATTATATGGTTGGCTCTGCCACCTAAATTATATATGGTCGACACTGTCGCCTAACTATCATTTATGTTTACTAACTTTTATTAACTTCACTAACATTTATATTTATGTTATTTAAGTTATATATGGTCGGTTATACCACCTGAATTATATTTATGTAATCTAACTTTTATTAACTTCACTAACATTTATATTTATGTTATTTAAGTTATATATGGTCGGTTATACCACCTGAATTATATTTCTGTAATCTAACTATTATTAACTTCACTAACATTTATATTTATGTTATATATGGTCGGTTATACCGTCTGAATTATATATTCTGTAATCTAACTCTTATTAACTTCACTAACATTTATATTTATGTTAATAAGACCTCATGATTGTACGCAACACGTCATTTGACAACACGGTACTTTATGTACGCAACACGTCATTTGACAACACGGTACCATGGGTCGAGATTAATTCCGATCAATACGAATACGATGGGGTCTTTATATGTTATCTAACATTTATGATTACTTATGCAATTAATCATTATTTATTTCATGCATACTAATGTTTATTCTTAAATTTATAATCTTAAAAGTTAAAATAAGAAAAAGTAGTTTGTACTTTTATTAAAAGTAAATCTTAAAAGTTAAAATACAAAAAGTAGTTTGTATTTTTATTAAAAGTAAATCTTAAAAGTTAAAATACAAAAAGTAGTTTGTATTTTTATTAAAAGTAAATCTTAGAAGTTAAAATAAAAAAAAAGGAATGGTAAAATGGATTAGCTTTTTGTCAAAA
This sequence comes from Rutidosis leptorrhynchoides, assembly GCF_046630445.1. NCBI lineage: Eukaryota > Viridiplantae > Streptophyta > Magnoliopsida > Asterales > Asteraceae > Rutidosis > Rutidosis leptorrhynchoides. The sequence continues at coordinate 401,417,889 of NC_092337.1, read as the reverse complement.
ATGAAGTATTGAAAATGAAGTGGTCTCCTTCTATAATTAAAAAAAATATATTTTCATCAAATGAATTTTTATTGTGGCCGACAATTCCAAACACGAGTCAGTGTTTAGTTTATCAAGAATATCTCTTGCTTTGGTGAAAGGTCACGATCACGATATCGGGTGTTGTGAAAGAATTAAAAAATTGGTCAAGTGATTTTTTTTAAAACAAAGAAAGTGTTTAAATGAGTTTTACATAAATGGGGAAAGCAAAGTAAAATTTTTTTTCCAAACTTGTCAAATGTTTTGTTAAAAACGTGACCGTTGAAAAAAGGAGGTTGAATAATAAAACTTAAAAAAAACAAATTATTTTTTTTTAAGAGTGTGCATCAAAATGGCCATAATGCCAAAGTGATGTATAAAGTTAATAAAGATGCAAGATGATCGTTTTGTATGTTGAAGTTAAACAAAAAGTTGATACAAGTGGGGTTTACATATATTATTTAGTTACTATTAGTCCACTAACCTCCACTCAAAACATATTTATAAGTTATAAAAAAAAAAAGGTTTGGTGGCAATGCTAATTATTGAACCGAAAAAAAAAATTATAAACCTTGGATGGCCACGAACCAAAACAAGAGGAGGCATGGATTTTAAGTTAGTATATATTCTGAAATGGTACGGGTGATGGATCCAATGAATCCGCATCAAGGACCCGCGGGTGCTATCCCTAATTGTGACAAGTACAAATCAACTAAAAGTCTAAAAGATAAATGCTCTTATAGGGACCAAATGTTCACAATAATTGCCTAAGCTAGATATGAAACAAATAGTTCATCAATAAAAAATATGCATCTAAAGCTTCTACTGAAAATTAATGTGCAATGTACAACATATAACTATATGGTCAAATTCATTTGAGCCTTCGGAGTCACAAGTATATGATGTATATATATTACTCAATTAACAAAATAGTAAATCGAAATTAATTCATATGAATAGTAAAAAGAAATTAATTAATTTACTATTCACATAAAAAGCGCATATGATGAAAAGCACATATGGTGAAAAACACAGCGCATATGATTAAAAGCGTATATGGTGAAAATGATATATAATGAAAAAGCACATATGGTGATTTATGAAAAAAAAAAAAACACATATGTTGATTAATGGAAAGCACATATGATTATTAATGAAAAGTATATTGTGAAAAAGAATCACAAATGTTTCTTGAAAGAATTCAAGGTAAGATATATGAACCAATTCATCCATCATGTGAACCATTTTGATATTTCATGGTTCTAATAGACGCATCTAGCGGATGGTCTCATATTTGTATGTTATCAAGCCGTAATATGGCATTTGTAAAGTTTCTTGCACAAATTATTAAATTGAGAACACATTATTCTGATTACACCATTAAAAGGATGAGACTTGATAATACCGGTGAGTTAACATCTCAAGCATTTAATGATCATTATATATCTACAGGGATTGTTGTTGAACATCCAGTTGCTCATGTGCATACACAAAATTGGTTTAGCTGAATCAATAGATAAACGCTTGCAGCTAATAACTAGACAATTGATAATGAGTACAAAACTCTCGATATTTATATGTGGACATGTAAATTTACATGCTGCGACATTAATTCGCATTATACCATGTGGAAGTCATAAATATTTTCACTTACTACTTGATTTTGGCCAAGAGCCAAATATTTTCACCTTAGAACATTGGTTGTGCAGTGTATGTTCCAATTGTATCACCACAACACAATAAAATGGTTTTTCAAAGAAAGATGGTAATATATTTTGGATATAAAACATCTTCAATCATAAGATATACTGAACCCATGATGGGTGATGTTTTTACAGCACGTTTTGCTGATTGTCATTTTAATAAAACATTGTTCCCTAGATTAGGGGGTGAAGTAAACAAAATAAATAAATAAAATGATGCTTCATGATGTGAACATCAATTAAGGTATATTGAACTCGCACAAAAGAATGTGAAACGAAAGTTCAAAAATAATGCATATGCAAGAACTTGCAAATTAATTACTTTATGCATTTACAGATATTAAAAAAAAAAGTGACTAAATCATATATACCAGCGATAAATGCTCCAGCTCGAACTGAAATTCCAAAAGCTGGCAATAATGTCACTGTTGAGTCTTTACCACGCATCAAACGTGGAAGATCAATTGGTTCCGAAGATAAAAATCCTCGAAAAAGAAAATCAGCTGATAATGAGGTAAAAGAAAGTGTTCAAGAAGAACCACAAATCAATATTCCTTCTGCAGAGGATATTGATAAATGTAAATACATAAATTGCGATAAATTATGCAATATTATGGAACCGAAATAAAATGAAAAATAGATATTTTCATATAATGTTACAATGACATCATGAATAAAGATGATGATCTGGAACGAAAATCTGTCATTGAATATACAAAATGTACATGATTGAGCTCAATGGAAAGGAGCAATACGAGCTGAATTAGAATCGCTCGATAAAAGAAAAGTTTTCGGATCAATCGTTATCACTTTTAAAGATGTGAAACGTATGGGATACAAATGAATTTTTATCCGAAAAGAAATGTGCAAATGAAGTTACAAGGCAAAACTAGACTTGTAACTCAAGATTTCCCACAAAGACCATAAATGAATTAGGAGGAAAACTTATCCTCCTGTAATGGATACAATTACTTATTAGATACTTAATCAACCTGGTAGTTATTTAAATGCATCTCATACATGTTGTTACTACTTACTTATCTGTATGGATCACTTAATAGTGATATATGAATATACCTAAAGGGTTAAGGTATCATAAGCATCTAATGTAAAACCTAAGGGAATATATTCCATTAAATCACAAAGATTTCTTAATGTGTTTATACAAACGGGACGTATGTGGTATAACCGATTAAATGACTACTTGATAAGAAAAAGGGTATACATATAAACTTATTTTGCACGTATGTTTTATAAAAACAATGTTCGGATATGTGATCGTAGTTGTTTATGTCAATGTTCTTAACATCATATGAACAAATAAAGAGATCTATGAAATCATTCAACTTCTAAAGAATTATTTTGAAATAAAAAATCTTGAAAAAACCAAGTATTGCCTTGGATTGCAAATTGAGCATATGCCTAATGATCTACTTGTACATCAAACAACTTATACTGAAAAGATTTTAAAATTTTTTTTTTTAAGATAAAGCCAATTGGTTGTTAGATCACTCAATATTGACACTGATCCATTTCATCCCCGTGAAGATCATGAAGATATTAACGGATCAGAAGTTCCATATATTAGTGCAATTGGGACTGTTATGTATCTTACAAATTGTACAAGACCTGACATTTTTTTGCAGTTAATTTGTTGACAAGGTTCAACTCAGCCCTTACAAAAAGACATTGGAATGGGATAAACACATATTTTGATACCCTTGAGAAACTGCTAATTTAAAATTATTTTATTCTAACGTTTCAAAACAAGATTTGGTTGATTATGTATATGCAGGTCATTCATCAAATCCTCATAAAGATAAATCTCAAACTCGATATGTATTCCTAAATGGAGGTACCACAAAAATCATGGCGTTCTTAAAACAAACACTTGTTGCAACATAATCAGATCATGATGAAGTGATTGCATTATATGAAACTACTCGAAAATGTGTTTGGTTGAGATCAATGACACAAATCATTATTGATTCTTGTGGACTAGAACGCTATAAAAGACTAACAACTATCTTCACCAACAACTATATATGAAGATAATGCAGCTTGCATAATACAAATGAAAGAAGAGTATCAAAAGTGACTGAACAAAATATAAATACTGACGAGGCGCCAAAGCCATAGACAGTCTTAACGGTCATAAGTTTGATGGAAAAGAATGGTATGTTGGTAAGGCTCAGAAAAGACTACAAGGGAATATGAATTGAAACAAGGGTTTGAGCAAACCATGAAGGAGATTGTAGACAAATCACAGGGGCTAAACTTCTACATAAAAGATTTAGATGATACAGTTTCAGATGAAAACCTCAGATTCTTCTCATATACTCAAGATCTCGTAAAAGACAACCAGATTAAAATGAGATACGTTCAATCAACAACTCTGCTGATCTTTATACCAAAGCACTGCCAACTGCTATTTTCAGAACACACGTTCATAATATTGGCATGAGGCATGTTCAGAAGATGTAACAACTCAGGCGTTGCCTACTTGAGGGGGAGTCAACTCTAAGCTGCACTCTTTTTCCCTTAGCTAAAGTTTTATCCCAATGGGTTTTCTTTAGCAAGGTTTTTAACGAGGCAGTACTAGTTATTCTCTAATAAAATTGTCATCCAAGGGGGAGTGTTATAAAATATCTAGATTGGATGTTAATTTTATAATTATTATATTTCTTGCATAGTAATATTTTATACTATAAATAGACATGTATGGTAGCCATTTAAGGTGTACCATTTCTCTTGAAATATCAATATCAATATTTCTTCTCTCTTTCTTCTCTCTTTTTTTCTCTCTTTGTTCTTATAACCATTAAAGGTAGTTATAAGCCTACTGAATTATAACAAACGTAACTTTCTTGTATACTGTATACCCCTTTTTTCTTAAATAGGCCTCACAAGTCTTTACTCTTGAAGGTTTCATGGACTATGACCAGATATTATGGTTGGACTATTGTAGAAGTTTGAACTATCATATAAAATATAAGTACATAAAAATTTCATAATATGCAACCGAAACTAATCTCTCTCTCTCTCTCTCTCTCTCTCTCTCACACACACACACACACACACACACATATATATATATATATATATATATATATATATATATATATATATATATATATATATATATATATATATATATATATATATATATATATATATATATATATATATATATATATATATTAAAATCACGATGCTAAGAGGCCGCACAGTGGAAGATCGATGCATCAAAGTTCACTAATGTTATCGGTGGCATTCCACAATCCAGAATGACATTTCAAACGACATATCGTACAACGTCTGACTTTTTATTTTTTATTTTTGGCAAAATAACAATATATGAACTAAGCCATTTTCATCAAAAATGAATATACATAATAGACATCGCTATGATATATTGTTGATATATAATTATAACATATAGTTCGAAAAGTATAGTTTAATTAAGAAGGTGTTTGACTTAGGGATTTGAAGGTAATTATTTGATTATTGCGTTTTCAAATCGTAAATAATCAATAAATAGTGTTTGATAAATTCAATTTGAAAATCAATAAATTGTGTTTTTAGAGATTCAAAACATGAAAATGAAAAAGTAGATCAGCCCTTACTACAACAAAACGTGATTATTTAATTATATCTTTTTCCCTTGGCTCTATTAATTGAGTGAATAACAAACGTCGGTTTATTGGGACTTGACTACCGCTTAGAGCCTAAGTTGAATGTGCAGGATTCAAAATTCATGGAAATTCGATCCTACCATTTTCATGGCGTCTCATGTTTTATTTTTTATATTTTATATTAAATTTTTTATAATTTTTTTCCTACTTATTGGCCAGAAGTCCATTCGGAAACAATCTCTTTATTCGTCGAAGAGAGAGAGAGCGAGAGAGAGAGAGAGAGAGAGGACTTTTTCTACTTCTTTGAGTGTATCACTCTGGGTGGAGAAATGACTTATCTTTATTCAAAGATGGTGGAAAGATTGTCTACATCTCACATCCCCCATACACCACACATGTGGTATTGGATGTTGTTATTGTTGTTTCCCCCTATTTTTTTCCTAAATGTTTCTTAATTTATCAAATTATCTAAATTGCCAAACAGTTACTTATGATGTGTATATTGACCCGCATCAAATAAACCCTATTTCTATAGGATTTATATCTATTTACCAATTAAAACACTAAGGGGATCCAGACAGGCTGGCACCGGCCAAGGGAAAGGTAAAAGACAATAGGAAAGGGCAGGCAGTGCACACGATGGTAACATATGAACCACCTGGGCGCCTCTTTAACAAATAAATGACAGACAAACTGCCTACGTGGCCTCCCCCTGAAGGATAGAAGAAGCGAACTGTCATAGATCAGTCACCGTGAGAAGGGACCAAACTATGTTTACACATGGAACCGTCTGACAAGTGTGTAGGATACCCTGTAGCTTGCACCCGAATTCCATGAGCAAACAATATACGAGTCGCCCACCATCCAAAGGAACCAAAACTTATTTACATAGAACTATATTCCTAATTAGAGGAATGTGTAAGACACCCTGTAACCTGCACACTGACAACCGGGAGCAGTCAAGATAAGTTCCCTTGAAGAAACACTTGATGAACTCTCTAAGCTGTATTTACACATAAGCCCCTCGTTCACTGTGTAGGTTACCTTGTAACCTGCAATCTTTTAAAGCTTCTTGAGAAGTCTATTGGATTCAACGGTGTGGAGATCTTGGATAGCGACCATATTCAATCTCTGTTTCCTGATGAACTTGTAAACAGTTGGAGTTTACCAATAGTAACATAAACATGCATCACTATTGCTCTCCCGAATATACAAAGGAACAGAGTAGAAAGCTTAGTCAGAGGTGTTGGAGAAGGTCTTTTGTGTGCCTATCTTGTGGAAGAGACCCTCAATGGTGCTAGTGAGTATGTTAACATTCGAAAGGCCACCATGAGTTTATGGCTTGAGATTAAAAACAATTGCAAGTGGTTGGAGTATACTTTAATAAAATATGCTTTCAAGGGGGAAACAACAATTGAGATTCTTAAATGGTTTGCTGAGAAAGGTGAAGAAATTGTGACAGAGATGAAGGAAAGTATTAATTAAGATTTGGTGGAAAACACTCCTAAGAAGTTGATTATTGCAAACTCAAGTGAGCCACATTATTCCATGACCCATCAAAGTGAGCAACTTCGAGTTGACCCATTCTTTCAAACATTTGCAGAATTAGTCTACAACATAAGTTACCATTCAAACCCTTACGTTAAACTCACAAAATACCTCAATTTCATTACCACTCTTTCACCCACCTACTTTTCAGATTATGAGTCACTGATGTCATCATCTGGTTTGAAGACTTCATCATTTAAGTCGTTTGTCAATTTGTTTATATTTGTTCGATTTCTTTGTTCGATTTTTTTATCAGATCTAAACGTTAATCATGTTGTAACATAAGTGGATTTGTCCATAAGTGGATTTGTTCATTGTTCGCATAATTTTCCCGATGACTTTTTTAGGATTTGCTTTTATCTCTCTTTCTGTAACCATATGCCCTAAAAACTTTCTTTCCTCTACTCCAAATGTGCACTTCTTTGAATTTAACTTCATATTAATTTTCTGTAATGAGCCAAAAGTTTCCAAAATGTCTCTGATCATTTGTTCTTCTGTATTACTTTTGATTACTATATCATCTACATAAGCTTCTATATTTCTGTCGATTTGATCTCTGAATGCCATGTCTATAACACGCTGGTATGTAGCTCAAGGATTTTTAACCCAAAAGGCATTTTTGTGTAACAGAAAATTCCTTCCGTTGTATGAAATGTTATTTCATCTGCATCTCTGGACGCCATCATAATTTGATGATATCCCTTATATGCGTCCAGAAAGCATTTATATCAAATTCGGCTAATGGCTCTACCTTCCAATCAATTTCAGGTAAAGGGTAATTGTCCTTTGGACACACTTTATTTATATCTGTGAGGTCTACACACATTCTCCACGTGTTATCATATTTTCTCACCATCACTGGTTTGCAACCCATGTTTGGTACTCAACTTCTCATGGGATTTTTGCATCTACCAAATTCCGTGCTTCTTCTCAGAGAAATTTGCTTCGTTCTGGAGCCATGCCTCTTCTTTTTTGAAAAACTAGTGGTATTTTGGGTTGACATTTAGCTTATGCTCAGCTACCGCTCTTGGTAGTCCTATCATATAGGAAACCTGCCATGAAAATATGTCTATGTTTGCAGCCAATAAGTTATAAAGTTTTTTCTTGATTCCATGTGTTAATGTGCTTCCAATTATAATTCTTTGCTAGTGGAATGGTGGGTTTGGGGGTACTGACCCATCATCATGTATTATTGGTTTAACTATTGAGCGGCTCACTTGAGCACATTCAATTGACCTATTTCGTAAGACGTATAAGGTTGCTATTGGCGTGGGAAATTTCGTCATTCCGTGTACCGTCGACGTTATTGCCCCAAATTTCATCATTGCAGACCGTCCTAATATGACATTTTATTGTGAATTTTTTCTTACAACTAAAAATTCTATGTTAGATGTTCTTTTGTACGGTGCCTTTCCCAAAATCACTTTCAGAGTTATACTTCCCTTTGACCAAGATGGTTTGTTAGCGAAACTTGCAAGTGGTACAAATGTATCTGCCATTGTTTCCCTTGCCCGCTCTGGTAACTGTATAAAACAATGTTCATACATAATATCTGTTCTAGTATCAATGTGAATTCCACCCACAATGCAGTTCGCGATTCTTGCTTCTATGACCACTGGAGCATCCGATGGATTTGTATTAAACATTGAAGGAAATGCTATTAATTGTTGTTTCTATTCTTCAAAACTTCTGCCTTCCTGCGTTGTCTAGTTTCCCACTGATGTATCATGTTTGTCTCAATATGGACTCTCTCTTTTCCTTTGTCTTCTTCGTCCAGTTTAGTTATGTGATTCTTTAGAACGAATGACGCCATATGTTAATACCTATTTTCGGCTAGCGTCTAACAAATATTAGGAACTACTTAGCGTGGCGGGGTGGATTGCCGATTGATGTTTACCCTCAGGACGGATCCCTGCAGACCCGATTCATGATCTAAATACCGTGGGGTGGCTTTATCAATCTCTCATAGCCAAACTACAAGTTGGTCCGTCTAGCGCTATGTTGCTAAGTACTACCGTTCTAGAGAGAGAAAGTATTATGTGAGAAAGAAAGTGTGTATTTTGCCATAAATTACTAACTTGTCCAAAATGATGACCCAATGGGGTCTATTTATAGGCACAAGTCTTCTGTGATAATCGGAGACACGTGTCGTATTGTCATTGGTTGACTTATACAAACAATGTGTGATCAACTTGATGCTCCATATTCACATGGCATATATGTTTCTCACGTGCTCACTCGAAGGGCTTAAACATAGTAAGATGCCTTCAGGGCGCTTATGCAAAACGATGAACAACCTTATTTGTATTTCCTTATTCCATTGACAACGAAAAACGCTGGACGGATAACTATTAAAAAAATGCTTTATTTCTGTTTTTATATGTTCTAAAGTGTTTTTTCTGCATAACAATGATGATTTTGTGCGTGTAAACCGTAGGATACAACATTAAACAACAACAAAAGGTAAGACCTAGCTATTTTGAATTTAAAACACTAATATGAAATGACGTTCTTTATCTTTCTTTTATTTTTTAATGATACCGCAACCCGCATGCGCACCTCATATGCATGCGGGTGCTTAATAGTGTACGTATGCGTGTGCTTGTGTGCGCTATGCGGTATGCGGATTGTATCTGATTCTTTTGTTCCCGGTACGGCGGTTGCTTAGCTGTCAAGTAAATATCTTTTCCATAATTATATCCGTGATTCGGGGGAGTCAGTTATGGATGAGATTAACGTGATCTGGGATGGTTCTAGAATTAGGGTTTGCCTATAAATACAAACCCTAATCATCATTTACCAGACACGGCATATTACGTAACTATCACACACGAGATACATTACGCAAAACAGCATCATTCAGCATCTCTTCAAGGTTAACAGGTTAGTCTTTCGTAAGCTAGTACCTACGACCTTATTTGGGGCCTCTTGATCGACGACCGTTATCAGAGGTGGACTTAATCACTTGGCCACCCCGCCGACATCATCATGTCGGCCAGGGTTATTCACGGTAGCCGGACCGGAGAGCCACGTTCTAAGATCCTTAAACCCCTCCTTATGTATTGAGCAGGCATATTAAACCCCACGGTTAAAATATGCATGATCAAGTGGTGCTTTCATTGAGAGTCGAATTAATTCAAGACTGTTTAATTGCTTTTTCTTTTAAGGTTTTGAATTGTATGACTCGTTATTTACAAAATTTTTGAATTTTTTCTTTAACAGTATCATGACTTCCGAGGAATCATCGGAACATACCCAAACAGATGTTCAGAACGCACCGTCTGGTAGTCAACATACACCGGTTATGACTACGGGGGCCGCTATTCAAGCGGGGTACACGATATACCCTCCACCTATATCCGGCGAACCCTTTCAGAGGTACAAGCCGATATATTCAGACGGGGTTACACCGCCAAGAGCAAACTCACCAGTCACAACCACGCGGCTGGACTTTTCGTCAGTGGATCCAAGGGTCATCTTTGCAGGCACTAGCGGTGGAACAACGGGGCCGCATGTGGTTTGCTGCAGCCAGGTACCTATTTACAGTACCACTGTTTCAATACCTTTGCATACGCAGAGCATTCAGCAGAATTCGTCATTTACACCGTTGCAACCTTGGCAACCACCGCGCCCAGTTTCACAATTTTTAACTCCTGCGGATGCGCAGGCGTTACTTAATAGTTGGGGATTTGGTGTCATCCCAGATGCAAACTCTCATTGGGCCCCGATAACAGCGCAGCAGCAAAGCACAGCGCATACAGTTGGGCTTTTAAGTGTGTATCCTCAAGTTTCGCAGATATCTGCGCCACAGGTTTCGCTTCCTTTACAGCCACCTGTGTACTCTGCGTCTTCAAGTTATCCCTCTTTTCCAACGCAGCAGCCTTGGTTATATCCGCAGACGCAGGGTCAACCTTGGCAAAATGTTCAAGGGCAGGCAAATCTTGCAAGTCAATTCATGCAGGCCGCACCTCTTGATATGGTTCACTTATTTTCACAACCTGACTTTGTTCAGGACATGATGAAGCGTTTCTTTGCAAACTTGAAAGTGGATCCTGTTAAACCACCCTTCGAGCTACCGACTACCTTTGACAAGTTTCCTCCGCATATATCCGCATACCCATTTCCATCAGCACCAAAGATACCTAGCACGTTGGGTACTTACAATGGCCTGACCGATCCAGATGATTTTTTACAGCGTTTCGAAGGCGCAATGTGCACTCAAGGCTGGGTGGATCCGGTTGCGTGTCAGATATTTCCTATGACACTACAGGGTATTGCTCGTGAGTGGTTTAATAAGTTGCCGGCGGGTAGTATTGCCGGGTTTATAGATCTGCGGACAAAGTTTTTGCTGCAATATCAGAATCAGAGACCACGCAAGCGCACTCACATTGAATGCCATGACATCGTGCAGAAGTCCAAGGAATCTTTGGGCGAATTTCTCACAAGGTATACTAATGAGTGCCTGCGTATACCAGATCTCAAACCAGAGCAACAGATTTCCAGACTCATACATGGTATAAACTCAGAACGTCATCCAACACTGGTAAGGCGTCTGCACCATACAGTCCCAACAACTTATGCTGAGGCGCATAATGAATGCCACGACTATATGCGGAGTGGCGAAGATAATGACATTCCAACAGCTAGCTCACACAAGGAGAGGAAGGACGATGATGATCGTTCACGCGATCAAAATCGTGGTAACAACTCTCGTGGAAGGTATCCTAGCGGTGGTCCCATCAGGAATGATAAAGGGAAATCAAGTGGCAATTATCGAAACAATAATCAGCGCGGCATCAATAATCAGAACTATGCGCTGCTTAAAAGTTTGTACAAAACGCCAAAAGAAATTTTGGCAACCGAACCGGTGTGCGCGACCTTTGCGGTCCCAACTCCGCTTACGGAATTTGGTAAGCGGGACAAAACAAAGTATTGTGAATTTCGTGACGATTATGGTCACGACACCAATCGGTGTAAAAACTTGATGGAACGGGTTCTGGAGGCGCTTCGCGCGGGCAAATTGGATCATCTAAAACCACCTAAAAAGGACAAGGGAAAGGCCACAGAAGAGGCTTCGAAGTCTAAGACTTTCGCGTGGCAGAAAGTTGACAAAGCGAAAAATGCCGACTTAACCATTAACATGGTTGACGCAGAGAAAATCAGCCAGCGGCGAAAGTACAATGATCACCAAGATTGGGAGCTTCTCCCAATCACTTTCCCTCCTGTAATGTCAATTGATTCTATTAATGAGCCCATTATCATCAAGTGTCGCATCCCTGATTGCGGAATCCAGGTTAAGCGCATGCATGTTGACACTGGCAGCGGTGTCGATATTATGTATGAGCATTGTTATCGTTTCCTTCCGGCAGAAGTCAAAGCGCTGTTACGCCAGCCTGATATTACGCTATCAGGGTTTTCCGGAGAAAACTCGTGGCCGCTAGGCCGAATAGAATTAATGGTAGAGCTTGCGGATGACAGGAACCCGCAGATGATCAGGCATGAATTGGTCGATTTTTATGTGGTTCGTTCAACTTCACGATATAACGCACTGCTTGGGAGAAACTTCATACGGCGTTTCAACATCATACAATCGGTAGTGCATGGTTTGATCAAGTTTCCCACAGTAGGAGGCGTTGCCACGGTTGCGTCACATCACACAACCGAGTTGTGTGGCTCAGTTGCGCCTATAAGCACTCCTAGTGTGGGAGAACAACTGGAAAATTGTGCAGTCATAGCAAATCGCTTGCATCCGGATAAGCGAATTAAAATCGGCGCAGGATTGTCAGCCGAAACAAAGGCCAAATTGCATGGAATTTTGTCCGCAAACGCAGATGTTTTCGCGTGGCGTGAGTCAGACATGACTGGGGTTCCGCGTGATATTGCGGAACATAAGTTAAATGTTAATCCATCATTGACACCAGTTAGGCAAAAGAAGCGGCATATGGCTCTAGACCGCAGTGATTGGTTGTGCGCAGAGGTGGACAACCTTGTCAAAGCAGGCATTCTGCGGGAAGTGCGTTATCAGACATGGGTTGCAAATCCTGTATTGGTAAAAAAGGCTGACGGTAACTGGAGGATGTGCGTTGATTTCAAAGATATTAATAAGGCATGTCCCAAGGACAATTACCCTCTCCCGGAGATAGACTGGAAGGTAGAATCACTATCGGGATTTAGGTACAAGTGTTTTCTGAACGCATACAAGGGTTATCACCAAATCTTAATGGCTGCGGAAGATGAGGACAAGACTGCTTTTCATACGCCGCAGGGTATTTATTGTTACACGAAGATGCCTTTCGGTTTAAAGAATGCAGGCGCGACCTATCAGCGTGTAATTGACGCAGCATTCAAGCACCAAATCGGTAGAAATCTTGAAGCGTACGTCGACTACTTGGTAATTAAAAGTAACACCGAAGAAGACATGCTCACCGACACCCTAGAAACGTTTGCATCTCTGCGCATGATCAACATAAAGCTTAACCCGCTTAAATGTAGTTTTGGGGAAGAGGAAGGCAAGTTTTTAGGTCATGTGGTGACAGCGCGGGGTATCAAGGCCAATCCCAAAAAGATTGAAGCCATTGATAATTTGCCATCTCCGAAGACAAAGAAAGATGTGCAGAGTCTAACGGGGAAGCTTGCGGCTATCACGCGGTTTCTGTCGAAAGCCGCAGAACGACAGTTACCATTCTTCAATACTTTGAAAAATTGTTTGAAGAAAAAAGACTTCGTATGGACTCAGGAAGCAGAATCAGCCTTTCAGGAGATGAAAAAGGTGCTTGCAGAATTACCAACACTTACTGCGCCAGTATCAGGAGAAACGCTAACACTGTACCTCGCGACATCGATGGAAGCTGTCAGCTCAGTCCTCATCGCGGATTGCGGAAAGGTAATCCATTAATTTACATGCTTTATTTATATCGCAGAAACTTAACGACTGAGGTTTTTCTCAGACGCAAATGCCGGTCTACTTCGTAAGCAAGACGCTGACATCAAGCGAAGTAAACTACTCACCCATAGAAAAGCTTGTATATGCGCTGGTCCATATGGCGCGGCGTTTGCGCCGGTATTTTCAAGCACATCCAATCGTGGTCCTAACTGATCAACCAATCAAACAGGTTGGTAAACGCCTACTTTGCGGCAATGACCGGGGTTACAGCATTGACTAACGCAATCATTTTTCTTTCAGGTGTTATACAAGCCTGAGATTTCTGGCCGAATGGCTAAGTGGGCAGTTGAATTAGGTGAACATGAAATAAATTTTTCTTTGCGCAGTGCGGTTAAGGGTCAAATACTTGCTGATTACCTAGCAGAATTACCTGCGGATGTCGAGGCATCAGCAGAACATCAGGATCCACCTGCACCAACTTTTTCACCATGGGAATTGTACACCGATGGAGCGTGCAGCGCATCTGGTGCAGGTACGGGTGTAATTTTAACAGGCCCGGATGGCGAAGAGCATACATACGCACTGCTGTTTAATTTTGCTGTTACAAACAACGAAGCAGAGTATGAGGCTCTGTTAGCAGGTATGCGCATTGCGCATAAGTTAAATGTTAAAATTTTGCACGCTTATGTAGATTCAAAGCTAGTATGCAGTCAAGTCAGCGGAGATTTCGAAGCGCATGACATAGCCATGCAGCAATATCTATCGCTTGTTCACAACCTCGCTGACCAGTTTGAAGCTTTTCAAATCTCCCACGTAATGCGGGGGCAAAATAAGAAAGCGGATGCGCTAAGCAAACTGGCTGCCTTGGCTTTTGATCATATGGGGAAGAAAGTTCTAATAGAAGAACTCAATGCGAAATCCATTGTTATGATGCCTTTAGTGGCACCAGTTGAGGAATCAAGCTCAACATGGATGACGCCCATCGTGGCTTTTCTGCGGGATGGCACTTCTCCTGCAGATTCCGCTGACGCAAAGAAAGTCCGTGTTAAGGCACCGCTGTATGCCCTTGAGGGTAACGTCCTATATCGAAAGAATTATTTGGGACCGCACTTAAGGTGCATTGGCCCGAAAGAGGCGGAGGAAGTTGTACGCGAGGTGCATGAGGGTGCATGCGCACTCCATTCGGGGCACAGGTCCATTGTGTCAAAAATAATGCGGCTAGGATATTATTGGCCCACCATGTACGCGGATACTGCGCGCATAGTTAAGCAATGTGAATCATGCCAAATACATGCACCTATTAGCAGAGCACCTGCGCATCCAATGATACCAGTCTCCTCACCGTGGCCATTCTGCAAATGGGCAATCGACATAGTCGGACCATTCCCAAAAGGCCGAGGTAATTTTATCATTTATTTTCTTAACATGTTACTCACATCAGTACCTTACGCACATTCTGCACACGCAGGAAACATCAAATTCTTGATTGTTGCAATCGACTATTTCACAAAGTGGGTTGAAGCGAGACCGCTGGCAGCAATCTCAGGAAAAAGGGTGCGAAATTTTGTATGGGAAGACATCGTCTGTCGATTTGGTATACCAAACGAAATTGTTAGCGATAACGGTACGCAGTTCGCGGGTGGCCCTTTTCGCAGCTGGTGCGCGGAGCTTAATATTAAGCAAACTTTTACATCTGTTGCGCATCCGCAGGCGAATGGCCAGTGCGAAGTCACCAACCGGGATATAGTAGCTGGAATCAAAGCTAGGTTGGGTCATGGTCGCGTTGGTTGGGTGGATGAACTACCGAAGGTTTTATGGGCGCATAGAACAACACCCAAAGCAAGCACTGGTGAGACCCCGTTCAGTTTGGTCTATGGATCAGAAGCTGTTGTACCCGCAGAAATTGGGGTACCAACGTTCCGCATACAAAATTTTGATGAGCAAAATAACTCTGAAGCTTTGCGGGAAAATCTTAATTTGCTGGAAGAACGCAGACTCTCTGCGGCTGTCAACGAAGCAAATAACAAGCAAAAAATTGCAAAGTACTATAATCAGCGTGTGCGTTCGCACTCTTACAAGTGCGGTGACTTGGTTTGGCATCAGAATGACGCAACTCATGCGGAGGATACTGGGAAACTGGGCCCCCGTTGGGAAGGTCCATACAGGGTAGCGAAGGCAAACAATACCGGGGCGTACCATCTCGAGACATTAGATGGAAAACCTGTGAAACGCACTTGGCATGCGACGTTATTGAAAAAATGTTATATGTATCTAGGTGGACCTGATCACTCCAGTTTATTGTAGCACATTATTTTTTCTATGTATTTTCCGTCCGTTTGGATGTGTCGTAATTGTGATTAATGCCAATTAAATATTTACTCGCGCATACTTTTGTTGTTTAAATCTTTTTTGTATGCGGTTCCTGTCTACTTAAGGGGTGTCCTCTAGCCCCCGTGCGGCAGAAGCCTGTTTGGTTACAAGGCTGGACGCTAACGGCAGGCAAAGGGAATTGGTTTTCCCCTAGCCAAGCGCCACGCAGACTAGATGGCTGCAAAGTCGACTTATAAAATTACAAGCGTTGGTTTGCTTGTGCGTAATTACTCTCGCATTGGTTTGCTTGAGGAACTCAAAGCATAAAAACATTGGCTTGTTTTTAGTTTCGTTGCTTACCATACAGCTATAGTGCACCTCTAGTACATGACAAAGCGATAACGCAGTAGCTTTCGAGTCTAAATTATTAAAGGGTAATTGTTAAAGTATTGGTTTATTTTACGCAGTAATACCCGCATACGCATGAGTTTTGGTTAACTATGCGCATGGGCATGCGGTTCACCTTTTGTTTTGATTCGCGATATATAAACAAACAAACTACGCATGCATAACAGTAAGATACATATACATTGAATTAAGTTATTACATAAGTGGTAATTATTCCAAATGCCTGCCCGACACGGGACTTAGGGCTCAAAAATACATTTACAATTGCCTGCCTAAGCATAGGACTTACGGCGCAAACCATCACAAACACAAACTTAAAATCCTCCTTGAGAAACCCATCATGTAGTGACCCGAACTTTTCCATGTTTATATATATTAATTGAGATTGATATTTACATGATTAAATGTTTCCAACATGTTAAGCAATCAAACTTGTTAAGACTTGATTAATTGAAATAGGTTTCATATAGACAATTGACCACCCAAGTTGACCGGTGATTCACGAACGTTAAAACTTGTAAAAAAACTATATGATGACATATATATGGTTATATATATAGTTAACATGATATTATGATAAGTAAACATATCATTAATTATATTAACAATGAACTACATATGTAAAAACAAGACTACTAACTTAATGATTTTGAAACGAGACATATATGTAACGTTTATCGTTGTAACGACATTTAATGTATATATATCATATTAAGAGATATTTGTACATCATAATATCATGATAATATAATAATTTAAAATCTCTTTTGATATTATAAACATTGGGTTAACAACATTTAACAAGATCGTGAACCTAAAGGTTTCAAAACAACACTTACATGTAACGACTAACGATGACTTAACGACTCAGTTAAAATGTATATACATGTAGTGTTTTAATATGTATTTATACACTTTTTAAAGACTTCAATACACTTATTAAAATACTTCTACTTAACAAAAATGCTTACAATTACATTCTCGTTCAGTTTCATCAACAATTCTACTCGTATGCACCCGTATTCGTACTCGTACAATACACAGCTTTTAGATGTATGTACTATTAGTATATACACTCCAATGATCAGCTCTTAGCAGCCCATGTGAGTCACCTAACACATGTGGGAACCATCATTTGGCAACTAGCATGAAATATCTCATAAGATTACAAAAATATGAGTAATCATTCATGACTTATTTACATGAAAACAAAATTACATATCCTTTATATCTAATCCATACACCAACGACCAAAAACACCTACAAACACTTTCCTTCTTCAATTTTCTTCATCTAATTGAACTCTCTCAAGTTCTATCTTCAAGTTCTAAGTGTTCTTCATAAATTCCAAAAGTTCTAGTTTCATAAAATCAAGAATACTTTCAAGTTTGCTAGCTCACTTCCAATCTTGTAAGGTGATCATCCAACCTCAAGAAATCTTTGTTTCTTACAGTAGGTTATCATTCTAATACAAGGTAATAATCATATTCAAACTTTGGTTCAATTTCTATAACTATAACAATCTTATTTCAAGTGATGATCTTACTTGAACTTGTTTTCGTGTCATGATTTTGCTTCAAGAACTTAGAGCCATCCAAGGATCCATTGAAGCTAGATCCATTTTTCTCTTTTCCAGTAGGTTCATCCAAGGAACTTAAGGTAGTAATGATGTTCATAACATCATTCGATTCATACATATAAAGCTATCTTATTCGAAGGTTTAAACTTGTAATCACTAGAACATAGTTTAGTTAATTCTAAACTTGTTCGCAAACAAAAGTTAATCCTTCTAACTTGACTTTTAAAATCAACTAAACACATGTTCTATATCTATATGATATGCTAACTTAATGATTTAAAACCTGGAAACACGAAAAACACCGTAAAACCGGATTTACGCCGTCGTAGTAACACCGCGGGCTGTTTTGGGTTAGTTAATTAAAAACTATGATAAACTTTGATTTAAAAGTTGTTATTCTGAGAAAATGATTTTTATTATGAACATGAAACTATATCCAAAAATTATGGTTAAACTCAAAGTGGAAGTATGTTTTCTAAAATGGTCATCTAGACGTCGTTCTTTCGACTGAAATGACTACCTTTACAAAAACGACTTGTAACTTATTTTTCCGACTAGAAACCTATACTTTTTTTGTTTAGATTCATAAAATAGAGTTCAATATGAAACCATAGCAATTTGATTCACTCAAAACGGATTTAAAATGAAGAAGTTATGGGTAAAACAAGATTGGATAATTTTTCTCATTTTAGCTACGTGAAAATTGGTAACAAATCTATTCCAACCATAACTTAATCAACTTGTATTATATATTATGTAATCTTGAGATACCATAGACACGTATACAATGTTTCGACCTATCATGTCGACACATCTATATATATTTCGGAACAACCATAGACACTCTATATGTGAATGTTGGAGTTAGCTATACAGGGTTGAGGTTGATTCCAAAATATATATAGTTTGAGTTGTGATCAATACTGAGATACGTATATACTGGGTCGTGGATTGATTCAAGATAATATTTATCGATTTATTTCTGTACATCTAACTGTGGACAACTAGTTGTAGGTTACTAACGAGGACAGCTGACTTAATAAACTTAAAACATCAAAATATATTAAAAGTGTTGTAAATATATTTTGAACATACTTTGATATATATGTATATATTGTTATAGGTTCGTGAATCAACCAGTGGCCAAGTCTTACTTCCCGACGAAGTAAAAATCTGTGAAAGTGAGTTATAGTCCCACTTTTAAAATCTAATATTTTTGGGATGAGAATACATGCAGGTTTTATAAATGATTTACAAAATAGACACAAGTACGTGAAACTACATTCTATGGTTGAATTATCGAAATCGAATATGCCCCTTTTTATTAAGTCTGGTAATCTAAGAATTAGGGAACAGACACCCTAATTGACGCGAATCCTAAAGATAGATCTATTGGGCCTAACAAACCCCATCCAAAGTACCGGATGCTTTAGTACTTCGAAATTTATATCATATCCGAAGGGTGTCCCGGAATGATGGGGATATTCTTATATATGCATCTTGTTATTGTCGGTTACCAGGTGTTCACCATATGAATGATTTTTATCTCTATGTATGGGATGTGTATTGAAATATGAAATCTTGTGGTCTATTGTTACGATTTGATATATATAGGTTAAACCTATAACTCACCAACATTTTTGTTGACGTTTTAAGCATGTTTATTCTCAGGTGATTATTAAGAGCTTCCGCTGTCGCATACTTAAATAAGGACAAGATTTGGAGTCCATGCTTGTATGATATTGTGTAAAAACTGCATTCAAGAAACTTATTTTGTTGTAACATATTTGTATTGTAAACCATTATGTAATGGTCGTGTGTAAACAGGATATTTTAGATTATCATTATTTGATGATCTACGTAAAGCTTTTTAAACCTTTATTGATGAAATAAAGGTTATGGTTTGTTTAAAAATGAATGCAGTCTTTGAAAAACGTCTCATATAGAGGTCAAAACCTCGCAACGAAATCAATTAATATGGAACGTTTTTAATCAATAAGAACGGGACATTTCAGTTGGTATCCGAGCGTTGGTCTTAGAGAACCAGAAAATTTGCATTAGTGTGTCTTATCGAGTTTGTTAGGATGCATTAGTGAGTCTGGACTTCGACCGTGTTTTCTTTAAAAATGATTGCTTAACATTTTTGTTGGAAACTATATATTTTTAACATATGAATATTATGTGATATATTAATCTCTTAACGTGTTTGATATTATGTGATAGATGTCTACCTCTAGAACAAGTCCCATTGACTCACCTAATAATAATGAAGAGTCAAATGTAAATTGGAATGATTTGTGGACTGATTCACAAGTTCCCGAAGAGGAACCGGAAGAAGAGTCGGAACCGGAAGAAGAATCGGAACCGGAAGAAGAATCGGAACCGGATGAAGAAATAGAACCGGTGGGGGAAATAATAAAACGGTTAAGTAAAAGAAAATCCTCAACCAACCGACCAAAGTTAATTATGGTCAATGGTGTTTTCGCCAAGGAAGCAAAATATTGGGAGGATTACCAATTCTCCGATGAATCGGATTCCCACGAGAATTCCGATGATGTTATAGAAATTACCCCAACTGAATTTAAAAAGGCAAAAGAAAATAATAAGGGAAAGGGCATAAAAATAGAGAAATCTAATTCCAACCCCGATGAACTTTATATGTATCGTCAACCCCCGAAGTCCTTAAGTTGTAACAATGACCCGGGAACCTCTAAACCACCAGGTTTTTCTAAACCAATGTGGACAACGACGGATCGTATTAGGGGAACATCATATATCCCTAGAAACTTGGCAAAACGAACCAAAACCGAAGAAGAAGAAGAAACGAGCGAGTCGGAATAAGATAGTTGTATTCGTGTGGTGTAATATATGGAATATAGTGTTCTTATGCTTTATGATATATGTAAAAATTGCTTGTATTAATAAGTATTTTTTTTATGAATCTAACTCTTGTCTATTTTACAGTTTAAAAACACAAAATGGATAGACAACCCAATATTTTAAGAGACCTACCCGGAGACATGATTGATGAAATCTTGTCTAGAGTCGGACAGAATTCTTCGGCACAACTATTTAAGGCGAGATCAGTTTGTAAGACATTCGAAGAACGTTCCAAGAATGTCTTGGTTTATAAGAGACTTTCATTTGAAAGATGGGGGATATCACATTGGGAAACCCATAAGTTACGATGTGTTTACTTTGACGCATATATTGCGGGGAACCCAAATGCTATTTTACGCAACGGGTTAAGAAATTATTTTGACTCAATATATCCGAATATTGGACTTCGTGATTTAGAAAAAGCGGCTAACATGCAACATAAAGAAGCATGTTATGCTTACGGATTAGTAATGTTCGCTTCTCACCAAAGTGAGAACAAGAACATCGGGCTACAACTATTAAACAAAACGTTTCCACAAGTGACGGAGTCGGTAATTGGGGTAAGAAATGAGGTTTTTAGATTATTACGGGACTGTTGGACATTACGTAACCCTCGTCCCTTTGATGACGTTACAACACGCTGTCTTATCAACGGCCATAACGGTTATGTTGCACAAGACCAAGGATGGGAAGTAGTCCTAGTAAAACCAGAATGCATGACTTGTTTCTGGACGTATGAATTACGTGTCTTTATTGCCTTTGCTGAACGACTTGTGTACTAGCTAGAATTGTCTTCACAACTATCTTGTATCAAAGTTATTGTGTGCTATATTTCATGCTTTATGTAAAATAAGCGGTATTGTAAGTTTGTAAAATATTGTATAAAAGTTTGAACGCGAAATATTATTATAATCAGTTTTTCATATAGAATTGTAGTAGTTGAATTGTATATTAGCTACTAAGTATGAACTTAACGGGTAGGTACTACCCGAATTTAAACTTATAAAACGCTAATATGAAGAAAAAGCTTTTATAAATGAGTTCATATTATGCTACGAAATACTATTAACTACTCTTAATATTCTGTATGATTAACTTGTTCCATTTAACTATTTTGAAGGAAATGGCACCGACTACTCGACACACCGTGAATATGAATGAAGAGGAATTCCGTACTTTTCTAGCTTCAAACATAGCCGCAGTACAGGCTGCGCTACATACGAACAATAACCTTGGATCTAGCAGTACAGGAAATCGTGTAGGATGCACCTACAAAGAATTCACTGCCTGCAAACCTTTGGAATTTGATGGAACCGAAGGACCGATCGGATTGAAACGGTGGACCGAGAAGGTTGAATCGGTGTTTGCCATAAGTAAGTGTACTGAAGAGGACAAAGTGAAGTACGCTACGCATACCTTCACAGGTTCTGCGTTAACATGGTGGAATACCTATCTAGAGCAAGTGGGACAAGATGATGCGTACGCACTACCGTGGTCAGCATTCAAGCACTTGATGAACGAGAAGTACCGTCCCAGAACCGAGGTCAATAAGCTCAAGACAGAACTTAGAGGGTTACGAACCCAAGGATTTGATATTACCACGTACGAAAGACGATTCACAGAATTGTGCCTATTGTGTCCGGGAGCATTCGAAGATGAGGAAGAGAAGATCGACGCGTTTGTGAAAGGATTACCGGAAAGAATCCAAGAAGATATAAGTTCACACGAGCCCGCCTCCATACAACAGGCATGTAGAATGGCTCACAAACTAGTGAACCAGATTGAAGAAAGAATTAAAGAACAGACTGCTGAAGAGGCCAATGTGAAGCAAGTCAAAAGAAAGTGGGAGGAAAACGGTGATAAGAATCACCAATACAACAACAACAGCAATTACAACAATAATCGCAACAATTATCCCAACAATCGCAACATCAATCGCAACTACAACAAACGGCCCAACAACAACAACAACAACAACAACAGCAACTACAACAATCATCCCAACAACAATAATAACCGCAACAACAACAACAATCAGAAGCAGCTATGCCAAAGGTGTGAAAAGAATCACTCGGGGTTCTGCACCAAATTTTGCAACAAGTGTAAAAGAAATGGTCATAGTGCGGCGAAGTGTGAGGTCTACGGACCAGGGGTTAATAGAACGAAAGGAACAAATGGTGTCGGAACGAGTAATGGCGGAGCAAGTAGTGTCGGAGCAAGTTATGCCAATGTAGTTTGTTATAAATGTGGAAAACCGGGCCACATTATTAGAAATTGCCCGAACCAGGAGAACACGAATGGACAAGGCCGCGGAAGAGTTTTCAATATTAATGCGGCAGAGGCACAAGAAGACCCGGAGCTTGTTACGGGTACGTTTCTTATTGACAATAAATCTGCTTACGTTTTATTTGATTCGGGTGCGGATAGAAGCTATATGAGTAGAGATTTTTGTGCTAAATTAAGTTGTCCATTGACGCCTTTGGATAGTAAATTTTTACTCGAATTAGCAAATGGTAAATTAATTTCAGCAGATAATATATGTCGGAATCGAGAAATTAAACTGGTTAGCGAAACATTTAAGATTGATTTGATACCAGTAGAGTTAGGGAGTTTTGATGTGATAATCGGTATGGACTGGTTGAAAGAAGTGAAAGCAGAGATCGTTTGTTACAAAAATGCAATTAGCATTATACGAGAAAAAGGAAAACCCTTAATGGTGTACGGAGAAAAGGGCAACACGAAGCTACATCTTATTAGTAATTTGAAGGCACAAAAACTAATAAGAAAAGGTTGCTATGCTGTTCTAGCACACGTCGAGAAAGTACAAACTGAAGAAAAGAGCATCAATGATGTTCCCATTGCAAAAGAATTTCCCGATGTATTTCCGAAAGAATTACCGGGATTACCCCCACATCGATCCGTTGAATTTCAAATAGATCTTGTACCAGGAGCTGCACCAATAGCTCGTGCTCCTTACAGACTCGCACCCAGCGAGATGAAAGAACTGCAAAGCCAATTACAAGAACTTTTAGAGCGTGGTTTCATTCAACCAAGCACATCACCGTGGGGAGCTCCTGTTTTGTTTGTCAAGAAGAAAGATGGTACATTCAGGTTGTGTATCGACTACCGAGAGTTGAACAAACTTACCATCAAAAACCGCTACCCACTACCGAGAATCGACGACTTATTTGATCAACTACAAGGCTCGTCTGTTTATTCAAAGATTGACTTACGTTCCGGGTATCATCAAATGCGGGTGAAAGAAGATGATATTCCAAAGACTGCTTTCAGAACACGTTACGGTCATTACGAGTTTATGGTCATGCCGTTTGGTTTAACTAATGCACCAGCTGTGTTCATGGACCTTATGAACCGAGTGTGTGGACCATACCTTGACAAGTTTGTCATTGTTTTCATTGATGACATACTTATTTACTCAAAGAATGACCAAGAACACGGTGAACATTTGAGAAAGGTGTTAGAAGTATTGAGGAAGGAAGAATTTTACGCTAAGTTTTCAAAGTGTGCATTTTGGTTGGAAGAAGTTCAATTCCTCGGTCACATAGTGAACAAAGAAGGTATTAAGGTGGATCCGGCAAAGATAGAAACTGTTGAAAAGTGGGAAACCCCGAAAACTCCGAAACACATACGCCAGTTTTTAGGACTAGCTGGTTACTACAGAAGGTTCATCCAAGACTTTTCCAGAATAGCAAAACCCTTGACTGCATTAACGCATAAAGGGAAGAAATTTGAATGGAATGATGAACAAGAGAAAGCGTTTCAGTTATTGAAGAAAAAGCTAACTACGGCACCTATATTGTCATTGCCTGAAGGGAATGATGATTTTGTGATTTATTGTGACGCATCAAAGCAAGGTCTCGGTTGTGTATTAATGCAACGAACGAAGGTGATTGCTTATGCGTCTAGACAATTGAAGATTCACGAACAAAATTATACGACGCATGATTTGGAATTAGGCGCGGTTGTTTTTGCATTAAAGACTTGGAGGCACTACTTATATGGGGTCAAAAGTATTATATATATCGACCACAAAAGTCTTCAACACATATTTAATCAGAAACAACTGAATATCAGGCAGCGTAGGTGGATTGAATTATTGAATGATTACGATTTTGAGATTCGTTACCACCCGGGGAAGGCAAATGTGGTAGCCGATGCCTTGAGCAGGAAGGATAGAGAACCCATTCGAGTAAAATCTATGAATATAATGATTCATAATAACATTACTACTCAAATAAAGGAGGCGCAACAAGGAGTTTTAAAAGAGGGAAATTTAAAGGATGAAATACCCAAAGGATCGGAGAAGCATCTTAATATTCAGGAAGACGGAACCCGGTATAGGGCTGAAAGGATTTGGGTACCAAAATTTGGAGATATGAGAGAAATGGTACTTAGAGAAGCTCATAAAACCAGATACTCAATACATCCTGGAACGGGGAAGATGTACAAGGATCTCAAGAAACATTTTTGGTGGCCGGGTATGAAAGCCGATGTTGCTAAATACGTAGGAGAATGTTTGACGTGTTCTAAGGTCAAAGCTGAGCATCAGAAACCATCAGGTCTACTTCAACAACCCGAAATCCCGGAATGGAAATGGGAAAACATTACCATGGATTTCATCACTAAATTGCCAAGGACTGCAAGTGGTTTTGATACTATTTGGGTAATAGTTGATCGTCTCACCAAATCAGCACACTTCCTACCAATAAGAGAAGATGACAAGATGGAGAAGTTAGCACGACTGTATTTGAAGGAAGTCGTCTCCAGACATGGAATACCAATCTCTATTATCTCTGATAGGGATGGCAGATTTATTTCAAGATTCTGGCAGACATTACAGCAAGCATTAGGAACTCGTCTAGACATGAGTACTGCCTATCATCCACAAACTGATGGGCAGAGCGAAAGGACGATACAAACGCTTGAAGACATGCTACGAGCATGTGTTATTGATTTCGGAAACAGTTGGGATCGACATCTACCGTTAGCAGAATTTTCCTACAACAACAGCTACCATTCAAGCATTGAGATGGCGCCGTTTGAAGCACTTTATGGTAGAAAGTGCAGGTCTCCGATTTGTTGGAGTGAGGTGGGGGATAGACAGATTACGGGTCCGGAGATTATACAAGAAACTACCGAGAAGATCATCCAAATTCAACAACGGTTGAAAACCGCCCAAAGTCGACAAAAGAGCTACGCTGACATTAAAAGAAAAGATATAGAATTTGAAATTGGAGAGATGGTCATGCTTAAAGTTTCACCTTGGAAAGGCGTTGTTCGATTTGGTAAACGAGGGAAATTAAATCCAAGGTATATTGGACCATTCAAGATTATTGATCGTGTCGGACCAGTAGCTTACCGACTTGAGTTACCTCAACAACTCGCGGCTGTACATAACACTTTCCACGTCTCGAATTTGAAGAAATGTTTTGCTAAAGAAGATCTCACTATTCCGTTAGATGAAATCCAAATCAACGAAAAACTCCAATTCATCGAAGAACCCGTCGAAATAATGGATCGTGAGGTTAAAAGACTTAAGCAAAACAAGATACCAATTGTTAAGGTTCGATGGAATGCTCGTAGAGGACCCGAGTTCACCTGGGAGCGTGAAGATCAGATGAAGAAGAAATACCCGAATCTATTTCCAGAAGATTCGTCAACACCTTCAACAGCTTAAAATTTCGGGACGAAATTTATTTAACGGGTAGGTACTGTAGTGACCCGAACTTTTCCATGTTTATATATATTAATTGAGATTGATATTTACATGATTAAATGTTTCCAACATGTTAAGCAATCAAACTTGTTAAGACTTGATTAATTGAAATAGGTTTCATATAGACAATTGACCACCCAAGTTGACCGGTGATTCACGAACGTTAAAACTTGTAAAAAAACTATATGATGACATATATATGGTTATATATATAGTTAACATGATATTATGATAAGTAAACATATCATTAATTATATTAACAATGAACTACATATGTAAAAACAAGACTACTAACTTAATGATTTTGAAACGAGACATATATGTAACGTTTATCGTTGTAACGACATTTAATGTATATATATCATATTAAGAGATATTCGTACATCATAATATCATGATAATATAATAATTTAAAATCTCTTTTGATATTATAAACATTGGGTTAACAACATTTAACAAGATCGTGAACCTAAAGGTTTCAAAACAACACTTACATGTAACGACTAACGATGACTTAACGACTCAGTTAAAATGTATATACATGTAGTGTTTTAATATGTATTTATACACTTTTGAAAGACTTCAATACACTTATTAAAATACTTCTACTTAACAAAAATGCTTACAATTACATTCTCGTTCAGTTTCATCAACAATTCTACTCGTATGCACCCGTATTCGTACTCGTACAATACACAGCTTTTAGATGTATGTACTATTGGTATATACACTCCAATGATCAGCTCTTAGCAGCCCATGTGAGTCACCTAACACATGTGGGAACCATCATTTGGCAACTAGCATGAAATATCTCATAAGATTACAAAAATATGAGTAATCATTCATGACTTATTTACATGAAAACAAAATTACATATCCTTTATATCTAATCCATACACCAACGACCAAAAACACCTACAAACACTTTCCTTCTTCAATTTTCTTCATCTAATTGAACTCTCTCAAGTTCTATCTTCAAGTTCTAAGTGTTCTTCATAAATTCCAAAAGTTCTAGTTTCATAAAATCAAGAATACTTTCAAGTTTGCTAGCTCACTTCCAATCTTGTAAGGTGATCATCCAACCTCAAGAAATCTTTGTTTCTTACAGTAGGTTATCATTCTAATACAAGGTAATAATCATATTCAAACTTTGGTTCAATTTCTATAACTATAACAATCTTATTTCAAGTGATGATCTTACTTGAACTTGTTTTCGTGTCATGATTTTGCTTCAAGAACTTTGAGCCATCCAAGGATCCATTGAAGCTAGATCCATTTTTCTCTTTTCCAGTAGGTTCATCCAAGGAACTTAAGGTAGTAATGATGTTCATAACATCATTCGATTCATACATATAAAGCTATCTTATTCGAAGGTTTAAACTTGTAATCACTAGAACATAGTTTAGTTAATTCTAAACTTGTTCGCAAACAAAAGTTAATCCTTCTAACTTGACTTTTAAAATCAACTAAACACATGTTCTATATCTATATGATATGCTAACTTAATGATTTAAAACCTGGAAACACGAAAAACACCGTAAAACCGGATTTACGCCGTCGTAGTAACACCGCGGGCTGTTTTGGGTTAGTTAATTAAAAACTATGATAAACTTTGATTTAAAAGTTGTTATTCTGAGAAAATGATTTTTATTATGAACATGAAACTATATCCAAAAATTATGGTTAAACTCAAAGTGGAAGTATGTTTTCTAAAATGGTCATCTAGACGTCGTTCTTTCGACTGAAATGACTACCTTTATAAAAACGACTTGTAACTTATTTTTCCGACTATAAACCTATACTTTTTTTGTTTAGATTCATAAAATAGAGTTCAATATGAAACCATAGCAATTTGATTCACTCAAAACGGATTTAAAATGAAGAAGTTATGGGTAAAACAAGATTGGATAATTTTTCTCATTTTAGCTACGTGAAAATTGGTAACAAATCTATTCCAACCATAACTTAATCAACTTGTATTATATATTATGTAATCTTGAGATACCATAGACACGTATACAATGTTTCGACCTATCATGTCGACACATCTATATATATTTCGGAACAACCATAGACACTCTATATGTGAATGTTGGAGTTAGCTATACAGGGTTGAGGTTGATTCCAAAATATATATAGTTTGAGTTGTGATCAATACTGAGATACGTATATACTGGGTCGTGGATTGATTCAAGATAATATTTATCGATTTATTTCTGTACATCTAACTGTGGACAACTAGTTGTAGGTTACTAACGAGGACAGCTGACTTAATAAACTTAAAACATCAAAATATATTAAAAGTGTTGTAAATATATTTTGAACATACTTTGATATATATGTATATATTGTTATAGGTTCGTGAATCAACCAGTGGCCAAGTCTTACTTCCCGACGAAGTAAAAATCTGTGAAAGTGAGTTATAGTCCCACTTTTAAAATCTAATATTTTTGGGATGAGAATACATGCAGGTTTTATAAATGATTTACAAAATAGACACAAGTACGTGAAACTACATTCTATGGTTGAATTATCGAAATCGAATATGCCCCTTTTTATTAAGTCTGGTAATCTAAGAATTAGGGAACAGACACCCTAATTGACGCGAATCCTAAAGATAGATCTATTGGGCCTAACAAACCCCATCCAAAGTACCGGATGCTTTAGTACTTCGAAATTTATATCATATCCGAAGGGTGTCCCGGAATGATGGGGATATTCTTATATATGCATCTTGTTATTGTCGGTTACCAGGTGTTCACCATATGAATGATTTTTATCTCTATGTATGGGATGTGTATTGAAATATGAAATCTTGTGGTCTATTGTTACGATTTGATATATATAGGTTAAACCTATAACTCACCAACATTTTTGTTGACGTTTTAAGCATGTTTATTCTCAGGTGATTATTAAGAGCTTCCGCTGTCGCATACTTAAATAAGGACAAGATTTGGAGTCCATGCTTGTATGATATTGTGTAAAAACTGCATTCAAGAAACTTATTTTGTTGTAACATATTTGTATTGTAAACCATTATGTAATGGTCGTGTGTAAACAGGATATTTTAGATTATCATTATTTGATGATCTACGTAAAGCTTTTTAAACCTTTATTGATGAAATAAAGGTTATGGTTTGTTTAAAAATGAATGCAGTCTTTGAAAAACGTCTCATATAGAGGTCAAAACCTCGCAACGAAATCAATTAATATGGAACGTTTTTAATCAATAAGAACGGGACATTTCAGTTGGTATCCGAGCGTTGGTCTTAGAGAACCAGAAAATTTGCATTAGTGTGTCTTATCGAGTTTGTTAGGATGCATTAGTGAGTCTGGACTTCGACCGTGTTTTCTTTAAAAATGATTGCTTAACATTTTTGTTGGAAACTATATATTTTTAACATATGAATATTATGTGATATATTAATCTCTTAACGTGTTTGATATTATGTGATAGATGTCTACCTCTAGAACAAGTCCCATTGACTCACCTAATAATAATGAAGAGTCAAATGTAAATTGGAATGATTTGTGGACTGATTCACAAGTTCCCGAAGAGGAACCGGAAGAAGAGTCGGAACCGGAAGAAGAATCGGAACCGGAAGAAGAATCGGAACCGGATGAAGAAATAGAACCGGTGGGGGAAATAATAAAACGGTTAAGTAAAAGAAAATCCTCAACCAACCGACCAAAGTTAATTATGGTCAATGGTGTTTCCGCCAAGGAAGCAAAATATTGGGAGGATTACCAATTCTCCGATGAATCGGATTCCCACGAGAATTCCGATGATGTTATAGAAATTACCCCAACTGAATTTAAAAAGGCAAAAGAAAATAATAAGGGAAAGGGCATAAAAATAGAGAAATTGCGCGCTTCTTCTGCGGCGTCCCTGTCTTTCTTCACCTGATCAACCCCCGCTTGCAGCAGCCCTAGCTCTGTTTCTTTCCGCAAGGCCACTTGATACAAGTTAGTCGAACGGCGGGCTTGATCTGCAACCATGCCAAAAAAGACAAGGCCGTTTTGGACGAAGGCGTTGAGCGCCTGATTAAAAGGCAGTGCGGCTAGTTGGTTGCGGAACTCAGCCGGGAAGATTTGTTGGAGGAAGGCGGACTGTTCTGCGGCGTTTTCCGCCGATAACTGGGTGAGCTGCGCCAGGTTTGCCAATCGGAAGTTACCGTGTGGCGGGGTTCGTGTGGACTCGGAGTCCAGGTGTATCGTCTTATCCTTTGACTCGGCAGTAGCTTCAAGGTCCAGATTGACCCGCGGTGAGGTGTGATGAGTTTCTTCCGCATGCCCTGCGTATTAATAAGTGGTTAAATAAGTGCAAACTTAAATGTGCGGTATGCGCGCAAGCAGAACTCTTACCAGATGATGGGGGAGGTAGATCCGCAGAACGGGGTTCGATGGGAACGAAGTTATCGTTCCGCTTGTCCTCCCTCTATTTGGGAGTGAGTTTCTTCTTCTTCTGTTGGGATTGGGAGGCTTCGGCGGCCTTGCGCTTATTGCCGGAGGTGGCAGGTGCATTCTCGCCAGTCTTCTCCTGCTCTAACGGCTGGTTCACATTCTGTTTGCGGAAGGCGATGCCCGCAATCTCCTCCGCAGTCAGTACTCTCTTCATCTTCATCTCTGCAAACATGCACGCATGCGTTAGAACACATAAATAGCAAACTGTTAGTACGTGATTATACTATTCCTACCCTTTCCATCCGGTCTGACTATGGCTGGACGCACATCCTCCCATGGCCAGTGTGCGGATATCTTCCCTAGCCGCAACATCACGTTCCCGTATGACCGGTGCACCAGCTGTGCGTTAGCGCACTCCGCTAACAGCTTTGTTTCCTCGTCATCAAGGACCGGGGTTTTGTTCACATCCTTTTCCACCTTCTCGCACCATATAAGCGTTTGCGGAAAAGCGGTACCAACTACAGTTTGGTCAATGAAAAAGAAAGTTTCTTTCCAGTTACCCGCATTCGACTTTGGGGTTTTGGTGAAATTTTGTCGGGCGAAGAAGGTGAACCAGGATTTGTGGTGATTGGCTAGGCGGTATAGATGACAGAAAACTTTAACCAACGGTACCCTATCGATTGCGGCGCACCACATTTCAAACAGAACTATTTTGCCTATGGCGTACGGGTGTAGTTGCCCTAATCCCACTCTGAAGTGATCTAATACGCCTAAGAAGAAGTCAGATGGAGGAACCCTAAAGTTACCATGCTTGAACGCATGTTCATAGATGGCCACTTTCTTCTCCGGTGGCTCGTGAGCACGCTGATGGGGTAGGGGTGGCACCGGATTGTACTTGGCTAAGGGAGGATACTGTTTCACTAAGTAATCTATGTGCTTCTGCTCTATAACAGACTCTACGCTATCTACATATGTCTCGTTAGCTTTAGTCATTTTCTAGGAGTAATCGGATGAATACTAACCTTTAAATGGTGGCCGGAATGTTTGATTTTTGATCGGAATTCAAATTGGCAGCGTAACGAGGAAGCTTGAAGCAGGAAAGTGGAAATGAGCTGCAAAATGGGGTATTTATAGGGAAGATTGGGAGTCATGGGATGGAGTGGTGTGATCGTGGTTGTACACGTGTTACGCAATCGACGGCCAGCACTTTATTGATGCGCGTGGATGCCAGTTGGGTATGATTACATGTACGCGCGTGGTTGGCACGCGCCTGACACACTGCCACTTTATGTCATGTCCGCCGAATGGGCTTCTGCGATTGTGACAGGCATTTAATGGCATCGAGGCGCACGCGGAATATTAAATGCTATCCGTTTTCTTGTTTTTTCCGCATAATAGTTTGATGTCATGTGTCTTGCGTCATATAACATCAAACTGGGGGGACATAATGATACCGCAACCCGCATGCGCACCTCATATGCATGCGGACGCTTAATAGTGTGCGTATGCGTGTGCTTGTGTGCGCTATGCGGTATGCGGATTGTATCTGATTCCTTTGTTCCCGGTACGGCGGTTGCTTAGCTGTCAAGTAAATATCTTTTCCATAATTATATCCGTGATTCGGGGGAGTCAGTTATGGATGAGATTAACGTGATCTGGGATGGTTCTAGAATTAGGGTTTGCCTATAAATACAAACCCTAATCATCATTTACCAGACACGGCATATTACGTAACTATCACACACGAGATACATTACGCAAAACAGCATCATTCAGCATCTCTTCAAGGTTAACAGGTTAGTCTTTCGTAAGCTAGTACCTACGACCTTATTTGGGGCCTCTTGATCGACGACCGTTATCAGAGGTGGACTTAATCACTTGGCCACCCCGCCGACAACATCATGTCGGCCAGGATTATTCACGGTAGCCGGACCGGAGAGCCACGTTCTAAGATCCTTAAACCCCTCCTTATGTATTGAGCAGGCATATTAAACCCCACGGTTAAAATATGCATGATCATTTTTTTCAATAAAAAATATTTGTTCTTTACCTTACACTCTTCTTTGATAGTGAAATGGAAATGGAATAATAATAATAATAGTCGGGCATCAAATTACATTATAGGGGAGGTTTTGCGCAACAATAATATAATATTGAATATTAATATTAAATTGTTAATAATAGTACGGAGTATCATTTACATTTAAGGTTGACTTTTATTTAACTGTGAAATTTCTGGGTGTATACGTACACTTGATTATGCTTGTTTTCTATTTAATGAACACTTAGCACCAACATACTTACATACACATTTTATTGTCTATCACCAAAATAATTCTAACATGGGTTCGTATTCATCAACTGATTGTTACGAGATCTTGAAAACTATACTTCCTAAAGGGATTTCCTTTTACCCAAGCTACATGGAAGACAAAGAATATTATGTAGATGGTTCCTCTGCAGATCTAACCAATGAAGATGCTAACTTCCTGGTGCAGTTATGCGGAAAAGTAGATGGCTTGGAAGCTAGTGACAAGTATAGCAGACCTATGGTGTGGATTGGGTTCTACATTGCAGCAGCATCGTTGATTTGTGCAGCTGCTATGGCAGCTGATTTGTTGCACGGTTATCGAAATGGAAAATTTTGGTTTCCTTGTAAGTATTTTTCTCTGAATGCAGCTTGTATCACAGTTATAACTGTCGCAATGAAACTGTCATTGGACATGACTACTCCGATGCCAGGTGATATCGATCAAGCAGCCAAGTTAACAAGTTTGGGTTTCATGTGCACAATTATGGCTAACTCAATGCCTTCTTTGGCATCTATGAGCAGCAAGTCACTTTATGTCAATGTCATAGGTTTGGTCGTTTTTGTTATTACCATAATTGTGAATGTTTGCATTCAGATTATGACTGGCGTTATCGATAGTCATCATCTGGGTGATGATGATCTGATATATCCTCCTTATCTAAATTTTATTAAATATCTGCTGATCATCAAGGTAGCGCACATCCATATGGTGTACATATATTTGACTATGATGGTATGTTTACTAATATTAATGATTTCTTCTGCTATAACAATTCCAGCCGTTAAGAAGAATTTAGAATTCAAGTATCAGGCCATTAAGAAGACGACTTTAAATGATCAACAACCACAACAAAATAGTCTTGACCAACTAAGACTATATGTGACAAGACATTGGATAATGATTCAAACCAGTAACCCTCAGTTTGTTATAGCTAGCAATCCTTTAATTTTAGCATCTGATGCAATTGCTTCAGTCAACATGCCTTTGATTTTGGGAATTTGTTATAATATAATTATAGGATCTTCAAATAACTCGTCTGACTACAAGGATTCAACGTTAGCCATTTTTTTAATACAGACCTATGGGATTATGGTGGGTAACGTTGCCCCAATGATAAGATACACATCGTTTACAAGGTTTTTTAGGTCGAGTAGGAACGTTTTGATGGAGTTTAAGGTAGAGAAGTACTGGACCCAGAAGTTGCATGAGTGGAAAGTACATCAAATACTATTTCTATCAGGTAGCCCTAGATCCAAAAAAATTGTCCGTAACTTGAAAAACGTCTTTCTAAGCATTTGCATTAAATTTCAAGAGTTAATTGTTGTAACCTGCAAAATGATACGGATGATCCTAGAAGTCACAGAAGTATTTTCTTGGTACACTTCTTATCCTATGAGATCATTGAAGAAAACGTTGCATATTACACCCATTGACTCAACCAGTGAGTATATGAATGAAGGCCTTCGTGAGTATGTTTTGCAATTTGAAGACGAGGAGAGTGTTAAGGAGAGAGCAGTCAAATATTTTTCAGACTCAATGAATCGCTTAATCAGGAACGCTGTGAAGGAGCAACATGATCACAATCTTTTGAAGCTTCTTGAAAATAATTCTAATGATTTATTTTCAGTAGAGAACTTCGACACGGATCAAGTTCAGCCTCTTCATTCTGCTGAAATTCCTAACAACTGGAGTTTGCCAATAGTAACTCTAACGTGTATTGCGATTTCTCTCCCAAATATTAGATCCGACAACTTGTTCAAAAGTGTCGGTGAAGGTCTTTATTACACACGTTTCGTTGAAGAAAGCCTCAACAGTGCAAGTGAATATGTAAATATTCATAATGCAGCTACTTCCTTGTGGCAAGATGTCGAAGACCACTGTAAGTGGTTAGAGAATAGTTTAAAAAGAAATGCTTATAATGGAATTAGAACGCCGGTACAGATTCTAAAATGGTTTGCTGATAAAGCAAAAGATATCGTGACAGAATCCACGGGAAGTATCAACACAGAGCAAGTAGCGAACTTTTCATATAAGTTGATTGCTGCAAATTCAATGTATCGCATTGCACAAACAATATTGCTTAAACACGAAAGGAACATTCATCCAATTAGAGAAGAGGACGAAAGGAACATTCATCCAATTAGAAAAGAGGACGAAAGGAACATTCATCCAATTAGAGAAGAGGAGTTGTTTGAACTAATAAAAGTTATGATTGCAGACATACTGGTTGCTTGTTTAACCAACATACCACGAGTCATTAGGATGAAATGCGATGAAAGTGTAATAGAAAAACGAGTAGCGAGTGTTGAGGTTGCAGTCGAGCTTCTTGGTAGGTATACTGAGATTATAAATAGACATGAAGCTCGTGAACTACCAAACATGAATCCTGATAAAATGGCATTTATCGATGAGTGGCGCCTTCATACGAGGCAACCGGTGAGTGGCAGCCTTCATTAATGAAGCAATCGATCCCTTAGAACTCATAACCTTTGAGTTCTAGAAACATGTATATTTGCTCTATTATCTTTAGTATATGTTGTTTGTTTGAGTTTCACTTTACTTGTAATTGGCATTATGTACTTTACTTGTAATTGGAATTATGTAGGGGATTTATATAGGCTCGAGTGCATGAAAATGTATGACATTCATTGTACGCATCAAAGTATTTGAATTTACATTGTATGTAATGAATTTCAGTTTATCGTTTTTTTCTTCTTTTTCGGTTTATGGTTATTGTGTGTAATTTGATGACAGAACATAAATACTTACATTGTGGTGCACTTAAGCCATTCAGATATCATATAATGATAAATTGTTATGTTCTTGTATATATCCATATATATCATAAAATTATTATTATTATTGTGTTGATGACACATCATAAATACTTTCATTTTGGTGCACTTAAGTCATTCAGATATCACATAACAATGAATTGTTATGTTCTTTTAGATATCCTTATGTATCACAGTATTAGCCGATAGCATAGTTGGTTAGGCAAAGATATCATTCATACGTGTATATATTGGGCTGTCATGTACGCTATTTGTTGGGAAATTACGGTCTCACTAATTCTCACCACCCAGCCCAACAATAATAGTAAAGAAATAAAAACAATACACAACACAAGATTTAACGTGGAAACTCCAAAACAGGAGAAAAACCACCGGCCCCCCAAAGAGAGAAATACACTATATCACAAATTGTTACAATGATATAGACGACTCTCTTAAGCCAACTACACTCTCCAAAAATATTTAACTAATACAACTCTCAAACAAAGGTAAGAAAGAAAGAAATAATCAAATACTTAAAGTGTATTGATTGGTGCGATTTGGAATGAAGACTTAGCCCCTCTTATATAACCAAGTCACTCACCCCTCACATCTTCCTCCCACCAATGTGGGATAAACATATCTTCTACTAGCCAAAATAAACCAACAAATCTCCACCTTTTGGATAGAAGAAGATAACCATGCTTCCACATTGCAAGGATAACCGATGTAGACGCTTCCTCGACGACAACTTCAAGATCCTCATCTTCATGCCGTTGACATTATCTCTCAAGAGACAAAACTTGCATCTTCATCGAACATTGTCTAAACCGACAATCATTGTCATCACAGACAATCATAACTCTTAACAAGAATTATCATACTCCACCATTAAGAGTATAGCACTTAGAATATCACATTCCAAGCATTTCACCTCGGCACATGTTGTTGAACAACCAGCTGAAACTTTATGGTGCAACTTCCCTGTTTGGCTTTCCCGGAAGTCCCATCAGCTACAACATCAGTTTCCACCACACAGCCTGCATCAACGCCAAACCAATGCCCATGTGTAATTGTGGAACCGCTAACGAACATCCATTTCCACGGTGGCGCGGACACACCATGAGGATGACGTGACTTCAGAGGAATTCGTCACTCTCCGTAACAACGGAGACAATGTTAGCGTCTTTGGAGCCATTTGCCGGATTAGCTCCACCGGGACAATTAACCCTTACATGTCCAGTCTTCCCGCACTTCCAGCATGTCAGATTCTTTCTAGAGTTTCTCTTCTGCCTATCCGAACACAACAGTACCGTAGCTTCTGATGACGAGACTCCGTTACCTTCCAATCTTTTCTCCTCGGATAGGAGCTTGCTAGTAACATCTTCAAACTTCAACGTTTCTTTCCCGTACATTAGAATAGGTTTCATGTGCTCATAGGACGATGATAAAGATAATATCAACCTCAAAGCTTTATCTTCATCATCCGTTTTAACTCCAATAGCCTCCAGTTCCGAAACAATACCGTTAAGAATACTTAGATGATCTGAAATCTTTGAACCCCCATCCATACGCAGAGTATGAAATTGTTCTTTAAGACACAACCGATTTGAGATGCCCTTGCCCTGGTACAACTGCTCTAGTTTAACCCAAAGCTCCTTTGCCGTTGATAACCCGTGCACATTTGTAAGCACGTTCTTTGCAAGACACAAACGAATCGCACTTGCTGCCCTCAAATCCATATCATCCCATTCTTCTTCATCAAACTTACTGCTAGAATCACTGCCAGGAACAAGGGTGGGTTTACCCTTCAAAGCCTTGTGTAAACCGGACTGAATCAACACATCCTTGACTTGAACCTGCCATAAGCCAAAATTGATCCTCCCATCAAATTTCTCTACATCAAACCTCATTGGACTGAACTTCGACATTGTATCCGTATCCTATAAACAACACTTTCTCTGATTTTGCTCACGTTTCGAATAGCCAAAAGATGTAGCAGGTAGACAGGACCCTTTAAATCGGAAATCCACAACTCGCCACTAACAAATCCAACTATTACTACGAATCAGAAAAAATATTGTCTAACCAGATACCCTATACGATCGATAGAACTCGTTTCTGATGTGGACGATCCACTCCCGTGGCAACCACAGAGCATACTCCGACTCCTATAACCGAGACCCTCGTCAAACCTGACGCTCTGATACCAGTTGTTGGGAAATTACGGTCTCACTAATTCCCACCACCCAGCCCAACAATAATAGTAAAGAAATAAAAATAATACACAACACAAGATTTAACGTGGAAACTCCAAAACAGGAGAAAAACCACCGGCACCCCAAAGAGAGAAATACACTATATCACAAATTGTTACAATGATATAGACGACTCTCTTAAGCCAACTACACTCTCCAAAAATATTTAACTAATACAACTCTCAAACAGGGGTAAGAAAGAAAGAAATAATCAAATACTTAAAGTGTATTGATTGGTGCGATTTGGAATGAAGACTTAGCCCCTCTTATATAAACAAGTCACTCACCCCTCACATCTTCCTCCCACCAATGTGGGATAAACATATCTTCTACTAGCCAAAATAAACCAACACTATTGTGATCAATCAAATTCATATTCACTTACATGGTATCAGGCTAGGCTGATCCCTCATTTTTTTTCTTCTGCAACCCTACTGCCGATTTCTTTTTTTTTTCTTCAATCTTCAATGGCCGAAAAATTGTATCACCCTGCTCTTTCAATCTCCAACATTAAGAACCTCATCCCTATCACCCTAAACATCAAAGATGCACAATACACCTCCTGGGCTCATCTTTTCAAAATCCATTGCACTGCTTATGATGTGTTGGATCATATTATTCCCAAAGCTGTTGCTACTGATTCTGGCTCCTCTGATTCTACAAACACCACCAACGACACAAACAAAGATGCACTCTGGCATCGTTTAGATGCCATAGTCCTTCAATGGATCTATGGCACCATCTCTAACGATCTCTTAAGCAATATTCTTGAAGAAGAAACTACTGCAGCAGGTGCGTGGACTCGTTTACAGAACACGTTTCAGGATAACAAGAATTCTCGTGCCTTGTATCTTCAAAGGCAGTTCAACACGATTCGTCTTGATGACTTTCCAGACTGTTCAGCCTATTGTCAGGAAATTAAATTCATCGCCGATCAACTCCGTAATGTTGGTGATAAAGTCTCTGATAACCGTATGGTTCTCCAATTAATAGCCGGTTTGAATGAAAATTTCGACACGGTTGGGACATACTTCACCCAATTAGCCGATCTCCCATCATTCTATGAAGCAAGATCGAAGTTGCTGTTGGAAGAAACCTGTAACGACCCGGCTTTTTCGACTTGCTTTTGTGCCTTGTGTTTTTGCGAAACTGCGTATTTGTGCGTACTGTGTTACTTTATACTCTGGAAACTTGATTTACGTGGTTTACTTCCATTTATATGTTAAAACGTGCCTTAGAGTACGTAGGATACATAACTTGATCATTGGAAGCCTTTATAACCGTTAGTGTTATTTGACGTTTCGAATAAACCGCGAACTTGCGCGCACGTTTAACTTTTGTCATAATCGGAATATTATGACTGCGAAATATTAATTATTATTTTATAATAATAATTATCTGGGTTTTTGGATGCTTAATTACGCGTAGTAATTTAATTATGCACAATAGTTAGTCTTGTTGGACTTTCTACCTTGTTGGGCTCAAGCCCACCCTACTCTAGTTAGTGACCCAATTAATTAGCCCTTGTCCATGTCATCAATCCTTTTCAAATTCCTTGCTTATAAATACTAGCCCTTGTCCATGTCATCAATCCTTGTCAAATTCCTTGCTTATAAATACTAGTCCTTGTCCATGTCATCAATCCTTGTCAAATTCCTTGCTTATAAATACTAGCCCTTGTCCATGTCATCAATCCTTGTCAAATCCCTTGCTTATAAATACTAGCCATTTACCTCTCATTCAAATCACTTGCTCATTTGGTTTTCACACACACTTGTTCTTTCTTTCTTTCCTTTCTAGTATTGCTTGTTGACGACCTTTCGGACCGACTTACTACTTGCGTACTTTCATTACCGACTTTACCGCTTTTATCACTATGAGTTATAGCATTCCCTTTTTACTTTAACTTATTTTGGGAACTGAGAATACATGCGGATTTTATGTTTTACATACTAGGCACGAGTACTTAAACTTATATATGTGTGGGTTATACAACGGCAGAAACATTCCCTTTAGCTCGGTAACATTTAGTCATTGGTTTTTGAACCGGTGAACGCGAATCTTAGATATGGATCCATAGGGTTTGACATCCCCACTCGGGCTAGTCACGCTAGCATTTAACGAGTGTTTAATACTTCGTGAA
Organism: Rutidosis leptorrhynchoides; assembly: GCF_046630445.1. NCBI lineage: Eukaryota > Viridiplantae > Streptophyta > Magnoliopsida > Asterales > Asteraceae > Rutidosis > Rutidosis leptorrhynchoides. Next base: position 401,377,297 of record NC_092337.1, on the reverse strand, counting down.
CATACGCACTCGCCAAGTGTACTTTCAGGGGGTTATAAACGTTAAGTCTAGTTACCGGGTGCCCACGGTTATACATATACTTTATAATACTGATTTGAATTACTGATTTGAAACGCTTGTTTGAAGCACTGAAATCTCGTGGCCTACATTACATTACTGAATACAAACAAACTATAGCTCACCAACATTCGTGTTGACTTTTTAAGCATGTATTTCTCAGGTGTTTAGACATTGTTGCTTCTGCTGTTAGCCTTGCTGTTCTAGTCTCGGTGTATAGACTTGCTGTTACAGACTTGCTGTGTTTGACTTCCGCTGCATTACTTAGAGATGTCTCAAGCATGAAACTTTGACTTTGCATTCCCAATTTATGTTATTTTCAAAACAATAGCTTTGTAATGACCTTAGTATCATGTACTCATGTTAATGTTTCCTATTCATCTTTTGTAAAACGTTATCTGTTCATGAATGCAAAACTGGTTTTCAAACAGCATATAGTGTTTGACCTTGTAATGATCATGTTGTTGATGTACCGTACACAATGATTTTGTACGGGGCATCACAGTTGGTATCAGAGCATTGGTTGTAGGGAATTAGGTTGCATTAGTGAGTCTAGGACCGACCCGAGTAGGATTCACTAATAGGACTAATCTACAACTTGCTAGTTTACTTGTTTCTGCGGAACCTGCTGCATGCTACTGTGTTATATTACTACATGTTACTGCTTACTACTACTGCATGCCACTGCTTACTTTTACTACCGTATGAACTTGCTGCATGCTACCGTTTCCTTTTACTACTATGTAAACCCGCTGCATGCTTTTGCTTATTCTAGCTACTGCATGCTACTATCTGCTTTCGAATCTGCTTTCGATTGCATGCTACTATCCTCGTACTATTTTTGCTCAAATATCACCCGAGATTTTCAAAAGTCTTTTACTCGATTCTCATCAACCTTTTTTCAACTTGTAACCTCCGAAATATGAAAATTTTGTTTGTCAAAATTTTACTTACACTATTTTACTGTGCGATCCTCTCAAAACTTAATAAAAATAAATTTATTTTATTTGCCATTCGTGCAAATTTTTGAAATCGTATACGTTATATAAAATAAAGTAAATAATTACTTCTTTTTGACAAATACATATGAAATTTTACTTTCACTTTTACAAATCAAATCTTTTATTCAAAGGATAGTTTACCTTGAATGGTACGTGTTGTACATAACCCTAGTTTGCTAAGAACTTAATTTCTTTTCTTACATCGTCACCTTAAATGAATTCTATAAAATTTTCGTTGCTTGTCAATATAAAATTTTTCGTTGCTTATTCGTATCCAAGTCATCATGAAGACAGACAACTGTCGAAACTAAGAGATTCATGTGTGTGTATGTGATGAAGGCACTTACTACCACGTCATGCAGAGCCTTCGGGCATCCACAAACACTTAAACCATTCAAAATTACTGCGTTACCCCAGGGATCTTATTCTTCACACCTGTCGGAGCGATGCTCTATCTTACATAACTCAAAGTCCTGACCTATTCCAAGGAAATTCTCATCTAGCGATATTAACATCATTAGTATTCCGACTTTAATATTAGCCATAACCTGTGTGACATTCTGCAAAGTCAAGAAGCGATTAACTTCTCATCCTCATGCTCTATCCTTCATACCTCACTTTTTAGCAACGGCTTCGCACGTAAACATTTTTGGGCCAAAGACTTAAGTTCGAATAATCATTAAAACTACATTTAATTCATTAGTTTTCATTACCTAGTAACATGTCAACCGATGATTCAAAGATTTTTCACTCGACCTTTTTCAACTCGTAACCTCTTAAATACGAAAAACTATGTTTATTAAAATTTTTACACGTTGATTTACACGTTGCTTATTTGTGCAGTGCTCACGAGATTTATGGACAAATGAAAGTGCTAAAAACTTTTCTATCACTTACGCGATTTATAAAATCATATATGTATAAATTTACCCTTACTTATTTTGGGTTAGTACATACTAAGTTATACCTTCAAGATGATTAAAAATCGCTCCTTTATTGAGTTGTTTTAAGTCAAATAATTTTGTGCAAATGGTACTCGTTATACATACTTCTAAATTTACCAAGAACTTCGTTCCATTTATGTTGTCGCATCAAACGTTTAAAGGTTTTTCAAAACTTCCTCGGTTGATTTTATTAAAGGTTTTCGTATTAGACTACACCATGTAGGGATCACACTTCTTCTCTCCCTCCGTTAGGGATGAAGCTTACTATTAAAATCCTTGTTAAAAACGCTTGAGCCACTTTGGGTGGCAGATTTATAAAAAAAAAAAAAATTTGTTAGGAAGTCTTTGTACTCGAAAAATGTTCCTTTTAAGGTTAAACATGGCAAAATCGCGGGCCGATAAATCAATTTTCTGAGGTACACTCAATGGTCACCCCATTGTAGGAAGGGCACTAGGTGGGTTTCTATTCTCAATATTTCACGGCTAATCACAACATCCTCGTAAAAATCATATCTATGAATTAGTAGGTTGAGGTACAAGGAATCATTTTGAGATTCTTTTCACTTAGAGTAAACCGTTCTTTACGACCAAGGGTCCACGTATCTTCTTGTCCACGCATCTCCTTAAGTATAAGGATAGATTCAGAACAAACCGCTCGAAGAGTTCACCCTGGTTCAAAGATCACACCTTTTGTGTGATTCTCTTTCGGAAATGTAAAGTAACATACTTTAGAAATCTATGAATCTTGTTATTCTCTTGGAAGGGACTGCTTAAAACATCTGTAATACGGATATGGTTACTCTACACATTCCTTTCTTCGTTGGTTACAACTATATATTGTTCTAGTTAATGTTAACCCTAACTTCAACATGTAACTGAAAGGATAAAGTTACATTATGGAACTGTTCTTTCATTCCATCTAAGGATAAGTTCACCTGCAGTATGGTAAACTGGGTGATATCCTTCATTGTTAGTTCAGACCGTCCTGAAGGCACTATAGATAATTATGGCTTGCATTGCATATAAGTCCGATTATTCACTTTCAGCAAAAGTTTCAATTCATATAGTCAAATGAAACGTTCTTAAATATCGAGTTCTTTATGCCTATGGTCTCTTTTCGAAATCAAGGGGTTAGTAAAATCCGTGGCTAACACTATCCAGACATCAAATCGCATGGTTATGATCACCATGTTTTCCATCCTACCTATCAGCTTTGTATTGCGACATAAGCGCTCAATATTTTAGATGAGTTTAGTAACATTCATGATGTATTTCATGCATCCAGCTTACTAAAGATGCCTGTAAGGCTAAAAACATCATCTTTTCTTTTGTGGATATATTCAGACAACATACTCATGTTAACCAGAAACGAAATCAATTTATTGATCTCCTAAGAGACTTAATTAATAGCATATACCTATTCTTACTTTTATAAGCCAGAGTACCTTTCAAGGTAAATAGCTCACTTTTTAGCCCACGAATCTTTCGGAACTTTGATACGCTACTTCTTATTTAAATATGGTACCAATTTTTTTTGTCACTCCTCAAATTTCGGGACGAAATTTCCATTAACAGGTGGGTAATGTAACGACCCGGCTTTTTCGACTTGCTTTTGCGCCTTGTGTTTTTGCGAAACTGCGTATTTGTGCGTACTGTGTTACTTTATACTCTGGAAACTTTATTTACGTGGTTTACTTCCATTTATATGTTAAAACGTGCCTTAGAGTACGTAGGATACATAACTTGATCATTGGAAGCCTTTATAACCGTTAGTGTTATTTGACGTTTCGAATAAACCGCGAACTTGCGCGCACGTTTAACTTTTGTCATAATCGGAATATTATGACTGCGAAATATTAATTATTATTTTATAATAATAATTACCTGGGTTTTTGGATGCTTAATTACGCGTAGTAATTTAATTATGCACAATAGTTAGTCTTGTTAGACTTTCTACCTTGTTGGGCTCAAGCCCACCCTACTCTAGCTAGTGACCCAATTAATTAGCCCTTGTCCATGTCATCAATCCTTTTCAAATTCCTTGCTTATAAATACTAGCCCTTATCCATGTCATCAATCCTTGTCAAATTCCTTGCTTATAAATACTAGCCCTTATCCATGTCATCAATCCTTGTCAAATTCCTTGCTTATAAATACTAGCCCTTGTCCATGTCATCAATCCTTGTCAAATCCCTTGCTTATAAATACTAGCCATTTACCTCTCATTCAAATCACTTGCTCATTTGGTTTTCACACACACTTGTTCTTTCTTTCTTTCCTTTCTAGTATTGCTTGTTGACGACCTTTCGGACCGACTTACTACTTGCGTACTTTCATTACCGACTTTACCGCTTTTATCACTGTGAGTTATAGCATTCCCTTTTTACTTTAACTTATTTTGGGAACTGAGAATACATGCGGATTTTATGTTTTACATACTAGGCACGAGTACTTAAACTTATATATGTGTGGGTTATACAACGGCAGAAACATTCCCTTTAGCTCGGTAACGTTTAGTCATTGGTTTTTGAACCGGTGAACGCGAATCTTAGATATGGATCCATAGGGTTTGACATCCCCACTCGGGCTAGTCACGCTAGCATTTAACGAGTGTTTAATACTTCGTGAACATACGCACTCGCCAAGTGTACTTTCAGGGGGTTATAAACGTTAAGTCTAGTTACCGGGTGCCCACGGTTATACATATACTTTATAATACTGATTTGAATTACTGATTTGAAACGCTTGTTTGAAGCACTGAAATCTCGTGGCCTACATTACATTACTGAATACAAATAAACTATAGCTCACCAACATTCGTGTTGACTTTTTAAGCATGTATTTCTCAGGTGTTTAGACATTGTTGCTTCTGCTGTTAGCCTTGCTGTTCTAGTCTCGGTGTATAGACTTGCTGTTACAGACTTGCTGTGTTTGACTTCCGCTGCATTACTTAGAGATGTCTCAAGCATGAAACTTTTACTTTGCATTCCCAATTTATGTTATTTTCAAAACAATAGCTTTGTAATGACCTTAGTATCATGTACTCATGTTAATGTTTCCTATTCATCTTTTGTAAAACGTTATCTGTTCATGAATGCAAAACTGGTTTTCAAACAGCATATAGTGTTTGACCTTGTAATGATCATGTTGTTGATGTACCGTACACAATGATTTTGTACGGGGCATCACAGTTGGTATCAGAGCATTGGTTGTAGGGAATTAGGTTGCATTAGTGAGTCTAGGACCGACCCGAGTAGGATTCACTAATAGGACTAATCTACAACTTGCTAGTTTACTTGTTTCTGCGGAACCTGCTGCATGCTACTGTGTTATATTACTACATGTTACTTCTTACTACTACTGCATGCCACTGCTTACTTTTACTACCGTATGAACTTGCTGCATGCTACCGTTTCCTTTTACTACTATGTAAACCCGCTGCATGCTTTTGCTTATTCTAGCTACTGCATGCTACTATCTGCTTTCGATTGCATGTTACTTCTGTTTAGTACTGTTAATATTGTCATGCTATATACTGCTGTAAATGAGCTAGGTTGCTGTAGTGCCTGATTACGTACTTGCTTCATGCCTGCTATTCGCTGCACCGACTTGGAAAAACTTACCTTTCCTAGTTCAGATGTTCTTCTTAACCTATTTTCCACACGTCTAATCCTAAGGATTAGTATTGTAATCCACCTGTTACTACTGTTCCACCGTTCCAGAGATCGAAACGATTCTTCACGCAATCTAGGAGGAGTACCCCTCGGATTACACGCCCACTAAAGTCGATCCTCGGAGGAGGAGATATTGGAGGATTTGTCAGAGTAACCGCACCCCGAGCTCACTCTAAATAGCCACGTATGACGTGTGAACATTCGAAGGTTGTTCAGTTCCTGCAAGATGGCTCGTAACTCGTACGCTTTCATGACCGTCACTTATCTCTTTCGTTCTTCACCACTGCTCAACGATCTGACGACATTTCTGGATTTATTACCCTAACACTCTTAGGCATTGGGGAAGTCGGGAGGACATCTCCTTTCACAAGGTCAGAGTGCCTTCTACTGATGCTCAACCATACCCAAAGACTTGGGAGTCGCCTCAAGACATATCGTACTACTACTTGCTACACATACAACTCGACGCGAGACCCAGATTGAATTTCTAGAAAGGAACCTAACGATGTTACCTGAACTTGAACATTTTGAAGAAATTTCAGGACATTTAGGCATTGGTGCATGACCTACGAAACTTATGCACCCACACCGAGAAACCGTGAGATTAATTATGTAGATTTTGTTTTGAGATAGCATAGATAAAGCACCGTTGGATGAAATTGAGTAGAACTGAAAGTGATCACGTTACATTGACCATATGGAGTGATATTGGAATAAACGTACGATTTAGTACAATATAATGACGCCAGGCCAGCGTAATTATATTGAAGTGAATCATGCAGAAGTCCCAATGTTACTACATAAGGAATATGAAGCGATTCAAAGGAAATTTTGGTAGGAACCACTTGAGTATACGCATTATGGTCTGATAAAGGCAGGAATAACCACTTAGTCTAGATACTGTACGAGAAGGGCCTGGACTGCAGAATTGATAACCCGAAAATTTGTTATAGATATAGACACCCTGGATACTTAAGGAAAAAGTTCTCAAATAGGAAAAAAAAAAAAAACTTTGGACTCACATACGATAGAGCAATCGTTATCTCAGCTATGGAGACTCGCATGGATCCTGATTTTAGTTAGGGTACGTTTCTTCACAACGATTTATCATCTCGGAATTGTTTAATACTAGAGTGATAGAAACCTTATATCTAAGAATCCTAGTGTGATGACTAATAAGCCATTAACAATCATGAGAGTTAAGTATTCTATAGGACAAGCTAATGGTAAGTTGGCAGAGATAGAGGAGTAATTTAAGATAGTACCTTAAAAATTAACAGGTGGGTCATTTGGAGATGACCTCATGCCAACAAAACTTGGAAGTTTTATAGTAGTAGTTGGAAAGGATTAGTTACCTGCGCACAAGCAGATGTTATTTGAGAAGGTTGATAAAAATTTTCACGGCAGTATAATAAGATTTGGTTGGAATGGACCTTAAAATTAACCTAATACTCATCGAGTTAGAAAGCTTTGAGGAAATAGTTGGAACAGACTGACTTTCAAGGACGAAAGCGAAAGTTATTTATAGTAAGAAGATTATTCGTATACCTCGCGAGAATGGTGAGCCAAAAGCCATCTGGATTACTTCAACAACCCGAGATCCCACAATGGAAATGGGAAGGGATGACGATGGATTTCATTCTGAAACTACCGAAAACAGTCGGCAGTTATGACACTATCGGGGTTATCGTTGATTGCCTCACCAAATCTGCTCACTTTCTAGCCATGAAAGAAACCGATACAATGGACAATGATACATAAAAGAAATTGTATCCCGTCACTTCAGCAATTCAAATTCTATACTACCCAAGAATCGTATTTGATACTCATTCTTATGCGACACTGAATCCTAACTTATTCCGAGAGAATTCTTAATCAATGATAATCACACCATCACCCTTCTTACTTCGATATTAGTCATACCAGTTCGGAATTTCCAAAATCAATGGGTAGTTAATCCCCGTCCTCATACTCTCCCTTTCGTTTCTCACTTATAAGCAACAACTTTATACTTAAGCATTTTTGGTCGAAGGACTTATGCCCTACTAATAGTCATCAACCACATTAAAATTCAACAGTTTTCATTACCTCGTACTATTTTTGCTCAAATATCACCCGAGATTTTCAAAAGTCTTTTACTCGATTCTCATCAACCTTTTTTCAACTTGTAACCTCCGAAATATGAAAATTTTGTTTGTCAAAATTTTACTTACACTATTTTACTGTGCGATCCTCTCAAAACTTAATAAAAATAAATTTATTTTATTTGCCATTCGTGCAAATTTTTGAAATCGTATACGTTATATAAAATAAAGTAAATAATTACTTCTTTTTGACAAATACATATGAAATTTTACTTTCACTTTTACAAATCAAATCTTTTATTCAAAGGATATTTTACCTTGAATGGTACGTGTTGTACATAACCCTAGTTTGCTAAGAACTTAATTTCTTTTCTTACATCGTCACCTTAAATGAATTCTATAAAATTTTCGTTGCTTGTCAATATAAAATTTTTCGTTGCTTATTCGTATCCAAGTCATCATGAAGACAGACAACTGTCGAAACTAAGAGATTCATGTGTGTGTATGTGATGAAGGCACTTACTACCACGTCATGCAGAGCCTTCGGGCATCCACAAACACTTAAACCATTCAAAATTACTGCGTTACCCCGGGGATCTTATTCTTCACACCTGTCGGAGCGATGCTCTATCTTACATAACTCAAAGTCCTGACCTATTCCAAGGAAATTCTCATCTAGCGATATTAACATCATTAGTATTCCGACTTTAATATTAGCCATAACCTGTGTGACATTCTGCAAAGTCAAGAAGCGATTAACTTCTCATCCTCATGCTCTATCCTTCATACCTCACTTTTTAGCAACGGCTTCGCAAGTAAACATTTTTGGGCCAAAGACTTAAGTTCGGATAATCATTAAAACTACATTTAATTCATTAGTTTTCATTACCTAGTAACATGTCAACCGATGATTCAAAGATTTTTCACTCGACCTTTTTCAACTCGTAACCTCTGAAATACGAAAAACTATGTTTATCAAAATTTTTACACGTTGATTTACACGTTGCTTATTTGTGCAGTGCTCACGAGATTTATGGACAAATGAAAGTGCTAAAAATTTTTCTATCACTTACGCGATTTATAAAATCATATATGTATAAATTTACCCTTACTTATTTTGGGTTAGTACATACTAAGTTATACCTTCAAGATGATTAAAAATCGCTCCTTTATTGAGTTGTTTTAAGTCAAATAATTTTGTGCAAATGGTACTCGTTATACATACTTCTAAATTTACCAAGAACTTCGTTCCATTTATGTTGTCGCATCAAACGTTTAAAGGTTTTTCAAAACTTCCTCGGTTGATTTTATTAAAGGTTTCCGTATTAGACTACACCATGTAGGGATCACACTTCTTCTCTCCCTCCGTTAGGGATGAAGCTTACTATTAAAATCCTTGTTAAAAACGCTTGAGCCACTTTGGGTGGCAGATTTATAAAAAAAAAAAAATTTGTTAGGAAGTCTTTGTACTCGAAAAATGTTCCTTTTAAGGTTAAACATGGCAAAATCGCGGGCCGATAAATCAATTTTCTGAGGTACACTCAATGGTCACCCCATTGTAGGAAGGGCACTAGGTGGGTTTCTATTCTCAATATTTCACGGCTAATCACAACATCCTCGTAAAAATCATATCTATGAATTAGTAGGTTGAGGTACAAGGAATCATTTTGAGATTCTTTTCACTTAGAGTAAACCGTTCTTTACGACCAAGGGTCCACGTATCTTCTTGTCCACGCATCTCCTTAAGTATAAGGATAGATTCAGAACAAACCGCTCGAAGAGTTCACCCTGGTTCAAAGATCACACCTTTTGTGTGATTCTCTTTCGGAAATGTAAAGTAACATACTTTAGAAATCTATGAATCTTGTTATTCTCTTGGAAGGGACTGCTTAAAACATCTGTAATACGGATATGGTTACTCTACACATTCCTTTCTTCGTTGGTTACAACTATATATTGTTCTAGTTAATGTTAACCCTAACTTCAACATGTAACTGAAAGGATAAAGTTACATTATGGAACTGTTCTTTCATTCCATCTAAGGATAAGTTCACCTGCAGTATGGTAAACTGGGTGATATCCTTCATTGTTAGTTCAGACCGTCCTGAAGGCACTATAGATAATTATGGCTTGCATTGCATATAAGTCCGATTATTCACTTTCAGCAAAAGTTTCAATTCATATAGTCAAATGAAACGTTCTTAAATATCGAGTTCTTTATGCCTATGGTCTCTTTTCGAAATCAAGGGGTTAGTAAAATCCGTGGCTAACACTATCCAGACATCAAATCGCATGGTTATGATCACCATGTTTTCCATCCTACCTATCAGCTTTGTATTGAGACATAAGCGCTCAATATTTTAGATGAGTTTAGTAACATTCATGATGTATTTCATGCATCCAGCTTACTAAAGATGCCTGTAAGGCTAAAAACATCATCTTTTCTTTTGTGGATATATTCAGACAACATACTCATGTTAACCAGAAACGAAATCAATTTATTGATCTCCTAAGAGACTTAATTAATAGCATATACCTATTCTTACTTTTATAAGCCAGAGTACCTTTCAAGGTAAATAGCTCACTTTTTAGCCCACGAATCTTTCGGAACTTTGATACGCTACTTCTTATTTAAATATGGTACCATTTTTTTTTGTCACTCCTCAAATTTCGGGACGAAATTTCCATTAACAGGTGGGTAATGTAACGACCCGGCTTTTTCGACTTGCTTTTGCGCCTTGTGTTTTTGCGAAACTGCGTATTTGTGCGTACTGTGTTACTTTATACTCTGGAAACTTGATTTACGTGGTTTACTTCCATTTATATGTTAAAACGTGCCTTAGAGTACGTAGGATACATAACTTGATCATTGGAAGCCTTTATAACCGTTAGTGTTATTTGACGTTTCGAATAAACCGCGAACTTGCGCGCACGTTTAACTTTTGTCATAATCGGAATATTATGACTGCGAAATATTAATTATTATTTTATAATAATAATTACCTGGGTTTTTGGATGCTTAATTACGCGTAGTAATTTAATTATGCACAATAGTTAGTCTTGTTAGACTTTCTACCTTGTTGGGCTCAAGCCCACCCTACTCTAGCTAGTGACCCAATTAATTAGCCCTTGTCCATGTCATCAATGCTTTTCAAATTCCTTGCTTATAAATACTAGCCCTTATCCATGTCATCAATCCTTGTCAAATTCCTTGCTTATAAATACTAGCCCTTGTCCATGTCATCAATCCTTGTCAAATTCCTTGCTTATAAATACTAGCCCTTGTCCATGTCATCAATCCTTGTCAAATCCCTTGCTTATAAATACTAGCCATTTACCTCTCATTCAAATCACTTGCTCATTTGGTTTTCACACACACTTGTTCTTTCTTTCTTTCCTTTCTAGTATTGCTTGTTGACGACCTTTCGGACCGACTTACTACTTGCGTACTTTCATTACCGACTTTACCGCTTTTATCACTGTGAGTTATAGCATTCCCTTTTTACTTTAACTTATTTTGGGAACTGAGAATACATGCGGATTTTATGTTTTACATACTAGGCACGAGTACTTAAACTTATATATGTGTGGGTTATACAACGGCAGAAACATTCCCTTTAGCTCGGTAACATTTAGTCATTGGTTTTTGAACCGGTGAACGCGAATCTTAGATATGGATCCATAGGGTTTGACATCCCCACTCGGGCTAGTCACGCTAGCATTTAACGAGTGTTTAATACTTCGTGAACATACGCACTCGCCAAGTGTACTTTCAGGGGGTTATAAACGTTAAGTCTAGTTACCGGGTGCCCACGGTTATACATATACTTTATCATGCTGATTTGAATTACTGATTTGAAACGCTTGTTTGAAGCACTGAAATCTCGTGGCCTACATTACATTACTGAATACAAACAAACTATAGCTCACCAACATTCGTGTTGACTTTTTAAGCATGTATTTCTCAGGTGTTTAGACGTTGTTGCTTCTGCTGTTAGCCTTGCTGTTCTAGTCTCGGTGTATAGACTTACTGTTACAGACTTGCTGTGTTTGACTTCCGCTGCATTACTTAGAGATGTCTCAAGCATGAAACTTTTACTTTGCATTCCCAACTTATGTTATTTTCAAAACAATAGCTTTGTAATGACCTTAGTATCATGTACTCATGTTAATGTTTACTATTCATCTTTTGTAAAACGTTATCTGTTCATGAATGCAAAACTGGTTTTCAAACAGCATATAGTGTTTGACCTTGTAATGATCATGTTGTTGATGTACCGTACACGATGATTTTGTACGGGGCGTCACAAAACCCGCAAAAAGAAACAAGCAATTAACAATAACCCACACCTTACCGATGTCGCTCTCATCACCACCACCAATCATCAGACCACTGCCACTCAAGCCTCTTCTTCGGTGACTGACCGCAATACCAATTCGACCAATTACTCGAACAACTCGTAGGGATACAGGTACAATTACAATCGCGGTTGTGGACATGGTAACAATTATCGAGGTGGACGAAGTGGTAACACGCGTGGCCGTGGCAATTTCAATCGGGGTGGACGAGGGTTCTCTCCCAATTCACCTTCTCAAACTTGGAATGGGTACCCTAACTAGATGTACCAGTCTCCACCATGGGCTTCTAATTATCAGTGGGCTGCCCCACCATGCCCCTTTCCCACTTCTCATTGGGCTCGGCCCAATAACAACAACCAGTCCACCCAACCTGGTATTTTAGGTCCAAGGCCTTCTCAAGCAAATTATAGTAACGCTTCTGTTTCTTTGGGTTACTGTCCAACTGGCATCGATAGTGCCTTGCATACCATGACGCTTAATCCTCCAGACGATACATGGTACACGGATACCGGCGCTACTTCTCACATGTCCGCGAACTCAGGTAATTTCGAGTCTTATTATCCCTTAAGGCAACGTAGAAATATAATTGTTGGTAATGGCCATGGCATCCCTATTCATGGTTTTGGTAATTCTATAATCTCTAATACCTCCCGCCCACTTTATCTACAAAATATTCTTCACTCACCCAATATAATTAAAAACCTTATTTCTGTTCGTCGTTTAACCACCGATAATAATATTTCTTTAAAATTTGATCCGTTTGGTTTTACTGTGAAGGATTTTCCGCAGGGCACACCGGTTCTGAGATGTGATAGTACGTGTGATCTTTATCGGCTTACCAACTCACTGCTACAACACTTATCACAACCTTCTACTTTTGCAGCTTTATCTCTTAACACATGGCATCACCGTCTTGGACATCCAGACGATGAAATCATACGTTCTCTTAGTAATAAAAAGTTTATTTCTTGTAATAAACAGTTTTTAAATTCTGTTTGTCAATCTTGTGTGTTTGGTAAACAAATTAAGTTATCTTTTGTTTCTTCACAATCTACTACTTTATCCTCTTTTGATATAATACATAGTGATTTATGGACGTCTCCGGTTCCTAGCACTAACGGTCACTGTTACTACATACTTTTCTTAGATAACCACACCAATTTTTTGTGGACATACCCCCTTCTTCATAAATCAGACGTTTTCTCCACTTTCCTAAAATTTAGTGCATACATTAAAACACAATTTCAAAAACCTATAAAAACCTTTCAATGTGACAATGGAACCGAATACAATAATAAACAGTTTCACCAATTTTGTAATGACAATGGCATGCAATTTTGTTTTTCGTGTCCATATTCCTCACCACAAAATGGAAAATTGGAAAGAAAAATCCAGGCTATCAACAATATTATGCGCACTATACTCTCTCATGCTTCTCTCCCATTATCTTTTTGGCCTCATGCTCTCCAAATGGCCACATACCTTCTAAACATATTACTAACCAAGACACTCAATCTTCAAACACCAACTCAATGTCTCTATCACCGTATCCCATCATACTCTCACTTGCGCACATTCGGTTGCTTATGCTATCCATTATTACCATCACATACTCTCAATAAACTACAACCACGTTCAACTCCGTGTATTTTTCTCGGCTATCCACCAAACCATCGTGGTTATAAATGCTATGATATCTCAAATAAAAAGTTCATCATATCTCGTCATGTTATCTTCGATGAGTTAACCTTTCCCTTTGCTAATCTACAAGATTCTCAGCCTTCCAACTATCAACTACTCATCGACACCATTCACCCTTCATTCTATACTCCTCAATATCTCATGCATCCTTCTGATCCATAAATCAATAGCCCATCTAATTCAGTCACGACCCACTCATCCACTTCCATCACTAGCCCATCACCCATTGGGCCACTTTCACCTCCTAGCATATCACCTCCTAGCAGCCTGTAGTGACCCGAACTTTTCCATGTTTATATATATATTAAATGAAATTGTTATTTACATGATTAAGTGTTTCCAACATGTTAACCAATCAAACTTGTTAAGACTTGATTAATTGAAATAGGTTTCATATAGACAATTGACCACCCAAGTTGACCGGTGATTCACGAACGTTAAAACTTGTAAAAACTATACGATGACATATATATGGTTATATATATAGTTAACATGATTTTATTATAAGTATGTATCTCATTAAGTATTTTAACAATGAGTTATATACATAAAAATGAGACTATTAATTTAAGAAACTCGAAAACGATATATATAACGATTATCGTTATAACAACGTCTTACTAGGTACATATGAATCATATTAAGATATTGATACACTTGGTTAATTATGTTAAATTATAAATAAATATATTATTAAGTGTATTAACAATGAAATACATATGTAAAAATAAGACTACTAACTTAATGATTTCGAAACGAGACATATATGTAACGATTATCGTTGTAATGACATTTAACTGTATATATATCATACTAAGATATATTATATATCATAATATCATGATAATATAACAATTTAACATCTCATTTGTTAAAATAAATAATGGGTTAACAACATTCAACAAGATCGTTAACCTAAAGGTTTCAAAACAACATTTACATGTAACGACTAACGATGACTTAACGACTCAGTTAAAATGTATATACATGTAGTGTTTTAATATGTATTCATACACTTTTGAAAGACTTCAAGACACTTATCAAAATACTTCTACTTAACAAAAATGCTTACAATTACATCCTCGTTCAGTTTCATCAACAATTCTACTCGTGTGCACCCGTATTCGTACTCGTACAATACACAGCTTTTAGATGTATGTAATATTGGTATATACACTCCAATGATCAGCTCTTAGCAGCCCATGTGAGTCACCTAACACATGTGGGAACCATCATTTGGCAACTAGCATGAAATATCTCATAAAATTACAAAAATATGAGTAATCATTCATGACTTATTTACATGAAAACAAAATTACATATCCTTTATATCTAATACATAGACCAAAGACCAAAAACACCTACAAACACTTTCATTCTTCAATTTTCTTCATCTAATTGATCTCTCTCAAGTTCTATCTTCAAGTTCTAAGTGTTCTTCATAAATTCCAAAAGTTCTAGTTTCATAAAATCAAGAATACTTCCAAGATTGCAAGTTTACTTCCAAGTTTTCTAAATCCATTCCAAATAATCATCCAAGATCAAGAAACCTTTGTTACTTACAGTATGTTATCTTTCTAATACAAGGTAATAATCATATTCAAACTTTAATCTATAACTATAACAATCTTATTTCGAGTGGAAATCTTACTTGAAATTGTTTTCGTGTCATGATTCTGCTTCAAGAACTTTCAAGCCATCCAAGGATCCTTTGAAGCTAGATCTATTTTTCTCATTTCCAGTAGGTTTATCCAAGGAACTTGAGGTAGTAATGATGTTCATAATATCATTCGATTCATACATATAAAGCTATCTTATTCGAAGGTTTAAACTTGTAATCACTAGAACATAGTTTAGTTAATTCTAAACTTGTTCGCAAATAAAAGTTAATCCTTCTAACTTGACTTTTAAAATCAACTAAACACATGTTCTATATCTATATGATATGCTAACTTAATGATTTAAAACCTGGAAACATGAAAAACACCGTAAAATCGGATTTACGCCGTCGTAGTAACACCGCGGGCTGTTTTGGGTTAGTTAATTAAAAACTATGATAAACTTTGATTTAAAAGTTGTTATTATGGGAAAATGATTTTTATTATGAACATGAAACTATATCCAAAAATTATGGTTAAACTCAAAGTGGAAGTATGTTTTCTAAAATGGTCATCTAGACGTCATTCTTTCGACTGAAATGACTACCTTCACAAAAACGACTTGTAACTTATTTTTTCGACTATAAACCTATACTTTTTCTGTTTAGATTCATAAAATAGAGTTCAATATGAAACCATAGCAATTTGATTCACTCAAAACGGATTTAAAATGAAGAAATTATGGGTAAAACAAGATTGGATAATTTTTCTCATTTTAGCTACGTGAAAATTGGTAATAAATCTATTCCAACCATAACTTAATCAACTTGTATTGTATATTATGTAATCTTGAGATACCATAGACACGTATACAATGTTTCGACCTATCATGTCGACACATCTATATATATTTCGGAACAACCATAGACACTCTATATGTGAATGTTGGAGTTAGCTATACAGGGTTGAGGTTGATTCCAAAATATATATAGTTTGAGTTGTGATCAATACTGAAATACGTATACACTGGGTCGTGGATTGATTCAAGATAATATTTATCGATTTATTTCTGTACATCTAACTGTGGACAACTAGTTGTAGGTTACTAACGAGGACAGCTGACTTAATAAACTTAAAACATCAAAATATATTAAAAGTGTTGTAAATATATTTTGAACATACTTTGATATATATGTATATATTGTTATAGGTTCGTGAATCAACCAGTGGCCAAGTCTTACTTCCCAACGATGTAAAAATCTATGAAAGTGAGTTATAGTCCCACTTTTAAAATCTAATATTTTTGGGATGAGAATACATGCAGGTTTTATAAATGATTTACAAAATAGACACAAGTACGTGAAACTACATTCTATGGTTGAATTATCGAAATCGAATATGCCCCTTTTTATTAAGTGTGGTAATCTAAGAATTAGGGAACAGACACCCTAATTGACGCGAATCCTAAAGATAGATCTATTGGGCCTAGCAAACCCCATCCAAAGTACCGGATGCTTTAGTACTTCGAAATTTATATCATATCCGAAGGGTGTCCCGGAATGATGGGGATATTCTTATATATGCATCTTGTTAATGTCGGTTACCAGGTGTTCACCATATGAATGATTTTTATCTCTATGTATGGGATATGTATTGAAATATGAAATCTTGTGGTCTATTATTATGATTTGATAATATATAGGTTAAACCTATAACTCACCAACATTTTTGTTGATGTTTTAAGCATGTTTATTCTCAGGTGATTATTAAGAGCTTCCGCTGTCGCATACTTAAATAAGGACGAGATTTGGAGTCCATGCTTGTATGATATTGTGTAAAAACTGCATTCAAGAAACTTATTTCGTTGTAACATATTTGTATTGTAAACCATTATGTAATGGTCGCGCGTAAACAGGATATTTTAGATTATCATTATTTGATAATCTACGTAAAGCTTTTTAAACCTTTATTGATGAAATAAAGGTTATGGTTTGTTTTAAAATGAATGCAGTCCTTGAAAAACGTCTCATATAGAGGTCAAAACCTCGCAACGAAATCAATTAATATGGAACGTTTTTAATCAATAAGAACGGGACATTTCAGTTGGTATCCGAGCATTGGTCTTAGAGAACCAGAAAATTTGCATTAGTGTGTCTTATCGAGTTTGTTAGGATGCATTAGTGAGTCTGGACTTCGACCGTGTTTTCTTTAAAAATGATTGCTTAACATTTTTGTTGGAAACTATATATTATTAACATGTATATATTATGTGATATATTAATCTCTTAACATGTTTGATATTGTGTGATAGATGTCTACCTCTAGCAGAAATCCCATTGACTCACCTAATAATAACGAAGAGTCGAATATATATTGGACTGATTCACAAGTTCCCGAAGAAGAACCGGAAGAAGAATCAGAACCGGAAGAAGAATCAGAACCGGAAGAGGAGGAACCGGAGGAGGAAATAGAACCGGTGGGGGAAATAATAAAACGGTTAAGTAAAAGAAAATCCTCAACCAACCGACCAAGGTTAATTATGGTCAATGGTGTTTCCGCCAAGGAAGCAAAATATTGGGAGGATTACCAATTCTCCGATGAATCGGATTCCGATGAGAATTCTGATGATGTTATAGAAATTACCCCAACTGAATTTAAAAAGGCAAAAGAAAATAATAAGGGAAAGGGCATAAAAATAGAGAAATCTAATTCCAACCCCGATGAACTTTATATGTATCGTCAACCCCCGAAGCCCTTAAGTTGTAACAATGACCTGGGAACCTCTAAACCACCAGGTTTTTCTAAACCGTTGTAGAAAACGACAGCTCGTATTAGGGGAACATCATATATCCCTAGAAACTTGGAAAAACGAACCAAAACCGAAGAAGAAGAAACGAGCGAGTCGGAATAAGATAGTTGCATTCGTGTGGTATAATATATGTAATATAGTGTGCTTATGCTTTATGATATATGTAAAAAAAAAAAAATTTTATGAATCTAACTCTTGTCTATTTTACAGTATAAAAACACAAAATGGATAGACAACCCAATATTTTAAAAGACCTACCCGGAGACATGATTGATGAAATCTTGTCTAGAGTCGGTCAGAATTCTTCGGCACAACTATTTACGGCGAAATCAGTTTGTAAGACATTCGAAGAACGTTCCAAGAATGTCTTGGTTTATAAGAGACTTTCGTTTGAAAGATGGGGGATATTGTAGTGACCCGAACTTTTCCATGTTTATATATATTAATTGAGATTGATATTTACATGATTAAATGTTTCCAACATGTTAAGCAATCAAACTTGTTAAGACTTGATTAATTGAAATATGTTTCATATAGACAATTGACCACCCAAGTTGACCGGTGATTCACGAACGTTAAAACTTGTAAAAACTATATGATGACATATATATGGATATATATATAGTTAACATGATACTATGATAAGTAATCATATCATTAAGTATATTAATAATGAACTACATATGTAAAAACAAGACTACTAACTTAATGATTTTTAAACGAGACATATATGTAACGATTATCGTTGTAAAGACATTTAATGTATATATATCATATTAAGAGATATTCATACATGATAATATCATGATAATATAATAATTTAAAATCTCATTTGATATTATAAACATTGGGTTAACAACATTTAACAAGATCGTTAACCTAAAGGTTTCAAAACAACACTTACATGTAACGACTAACGATGACTTAACGACTCAGTTAAAATGTATATACATGTAGTGTTTTAATATGTATTTATAAACTTTTGAAAGACTTCAATACACTTATCAAAATACTTCTACTTAACAAAAATGCTTACAATTACATCCTCGTTCAGTTTCATCAACAATTCTACTCGTATGCACCCGTATTCGTACTCGTACAATACACAACTTTTAGATGTATGTACTATTGGTATATACACTCCAATGATCAGCTCTTAGCAGCCCATGTGAGTCACCTAACACATGTGGGAACCATCATTTGGCAACTAGCATGAAATATCTCATAAAATTACAAAAATATGAGTAATCATTCATGACTTATTTACATGAAAACAAAATTACATATCCTTTATATCTAATCCATACACCAATAACCAAAAACACCTACAAACACTTTCATTCTTCAATTTTCTTCATCTAATTGATCTCTCTCAAGTTCTATCTTCAAGTTCTAAGTGTTCTTCATATATTCTACAACTTCTAGTTACATAAAATCAAGAATACTTTCAAGTTTGCTAGCTCACTTCCAATCTTGTAAGGTGATCATCCAACCTCAAGAAATCTTTGTTTCTTACAGTAGGTTATCATTCTAATACAAGGTAATAATCATATTCAAACTTTGGTTCAATTTCTATAACTATAACAATCTTATTTCAAGTGATGATCTTACTTGAACTTGTTTTCGTGTCATGATTCTGCTTCAAGAACTTCGAGCCATCCAAGGATCCGTTGAAGCTAGATCCATTTTTCTCTTTTCCAGTAGGTTTATCCAAGGAACTTAAGGTAGTAATTATGTTCATAACATCATTCGATTCATATATATAAAGCTATCTTATTCGAAGGTTTAAACTTGTAATCACTAGAACATAGTTTAGTTAATTCTAAACTTGTTCGCAAACAAAAGTTAATCCTTCTAACTTGACTTTTAAAATCAACTAAACACATGTTCTATATCTATATAATATGCTAACTTAATGATTTAAAACCTGGAAACACGAAAAACACCGTAAAACCGGATTTACGCCGTCGTAGTAACACCGCGGGCTGTTTTGGGTTAGTTAATTAAAAACTATGATAAACTTTGATTTAAAAGTTGTTATTCTGAGAAAATAATTTTTATTATGAACATGAATCTATATCCAAAAATTATGGTTAAACTCAAAGTGGAAGTATGTTTTCTAAAATGGTCATCTAGACGTCGTTCTTTCGACTGAAATGACTACCTTTACAAAAACGACTTGTAACTTATTTTTCCGACTATAAACCTATACATTTTCTGTTTAGATTCATAAAATAGAGTTCAATATGAAACCATAGCAATTTGATTCACTCAAAACGGATTTAAAATGAAGAAGTTATGGGTAAAACAAAATTGGATAATTTTTCTCATTTTAGCTACGTGAAATTTGGTAACAAATCTATTCTAACCATAACTTAATCAACTTGTATTGTATATTATGTAATCTTGAGATACCATAGACACGTATACAATGTTTCAACCTATCATGTCGACACATCTATATATATTTCGGAACAACCATAGACACTCTATATGTGAATGTTGGAGTTAGCTATACAGGGTTGAGGTTGATTCCAAAATATATATAGTTTGAGTTGTGATCAATACTGAGATACGTGTACACTGGGTCGTGGATTGATTCAAGATAATATTTATCGATTTATTTCTGTACATCTAACTGTGGACAACTAGTTGTAGGTTACTAACGAGGACAGCTGACTTAATAAACTTAAAACATCAAAATATATTAAAAGTGTTGTAAATATATTTTGAACATACTTTGATATGTATGTATATATTGTTATAGGTTTGTGAATCAACCAGTGGCCAAGTCTTACTTCTCGACGAAGTAAAAATCTGTGAAAGTGAGTTATAGTCCCACTTTTAAAATCTAATATTTTTGGGATGAGAATACATGCAGGTTTTATAAATGATTTACAAAATAGACACAAGTACGTGAAACTACATTCTATGGTTGAATTATCGAAATCGAATATGCCCCTTTTTATTAAGTCTGGTAATCTAAGAATTAGGGAACAGACACCCTAATTGACGCGAATCCTAAAGATAGATCTATTGGGCCTAACAAACCCCATCCAAAGTACCGGATGCTTTAGTACTTCGAAATTTATATCATATCCGAAGGGTGTCCCGGAATGATGGGGATATTCTTATATATGCATCTTGTTAATGTCGGTTACCAGGTGTTCACCATATGAATGATTTTTATCTCTATGTATGGGATGTGTATTGAAATATGAAATCTTGTGGTCTATTATTATGATTTGATATATATAGGTTAAACCTATAACTCACCAACATTTTTGTTGACGTTTTAAGCATGTTTATTCTCAGGTGATTATTAAGAGCTTCCGCTGTCGCATACTTAAATAAGGACGAGATTTGGAGTCCATGCTTGTATGATATTGTGTAAAAACTGCATTCAAGAAACTTATTTTGTTGTAACATATTTGTATTGTAAACCATTATGTAATGGTCGTGTGTAAACAGGATATTTTAGATTATCATTATTTGATAATCTACGTAAAGCTTTTTAAACCTTTATTGATGAAATAAAGGTTATGGTTTGTTTTAAAATGAATGCAGTCTTTGAAAAACGTCTCATATAGAGGTCAAAACCTCGCAACGAAATCAATTAATATGGAACGTTTTTAATCAATAAGAACGGGACATTTCAGTTGGTATCCGAGCGTTGGTCTTAGAGAACCAGAATTTTGCATTAGTGTGTCTTATCGAGTTTGTTAGGATGCATTAGTGAGTCTGGACTTCGACCGTGTTTACTTGAAAAATGATTGCTTAACAAATTTTGTTGGAAACTATATATTTTTAACATGTGAATATTATGTGATATATTAATCTCTTAACGCGTTTGATATTATGTGATAGATGTCTACCTCTAGAACAAGTCCCATTGACTCACCTAATAATAATGAAGAGTCAAATGTAAATTGGAATGATTCGTGGACTGATTCACAAGTTCCCGAAGAGGAACTGGAAGAAGAGTCGGAACCGGAAGAAGAATCGGAACCGGAAGAAGAATCGGAACCGGATGAAGAAATAGAACCGGTGGGGGAAATAATAAAACGGTTAAGTAAAAGAAAATCCTCAACCAACCAACCAAGGTTAATTATGGTCAATGGTGTTTCCGCCAAGGAAGCAAAATATTGGGAGGATTACCAATTCTCCGATGAATCGGATTCCGACGAGAATTCTGATGATGTTATAGAAATTACCCCAACTGAATTTAAAAAGGCAAAAGAAAATAATAAGGGAAAGGGTATAAAAATAGAAAAATCTAATTCCAACCCCGATGAACTTTATATGTATCGTCAACCCCCGAAGTCCTTAAGTTGTAACAATGACCCGGGAACCTCTAAACCACCAGGATTTTCTAAACCAATGTGGAAAACGACGGCTCGTATTAGGGGAACATCATATATCCCTAGAAACTTGGCAAAACGAACCAAAACCGAAGAAGAAGAAACAAGCGAGTCGGAATAAGATAGTTGTATTCGTGTGGTGTAATATATGTAATATAGTGTGCTTATGCTTTATGATATATGTAAAAATTGCTTGTATTAATAAGTATTTTTTTTTATGAATCTAACTCTTGTCTATTTTACAGTATAAAAACACAAAATGGATAGACAACCCAATATTTTAAGAGACCTACCCGGAGACATGATTGATGAAATCTTGTCTAGAGTCGGTCAGAATTCTTCGGCACAACTATTTAAGGCGAGATCAGTTTGTAAGACATTCGAAGAACGTTTCAAGAATGCCTTGGTTTATAAAAGGCTTTCGTTCGAAAGATGGGGGATATCACATTGGGAAACCCATAAGTTACGATGTGTTTACTTTGACGCATATATTGCGGGGAACCCAAATGCTATTTTACGCAACGGGTTAAGAAATTATTTTGACTCAATGTATCCGAATATAGGACTTCGTGATTTAGAAAAAGCGGCTAACATGCAACATAAAGAAGCATGCTATGCTTACGGGTTTGAAATGTTCGCTTCTCACCAAAGTGAGAAAAAGAACATCGGGCTACAACTATTAAACAAAACATTCCCACAAGTGACGGAGTCGGTAATTGGGGTAAGAAATGAGGTTTTTAGGTTATTACGAGACTGTTGGTCATTACGTAACCCTCGTCCCTTTGACGACGTTACAACACGCTGTCTTATCAACGGCCATAACGGTTATGTTCCACAAGACCAAGGATCGGAAGTAATCCTAGTAAAACCAGAATGCATGACTTGTTTCTGGACATATGAATTACGTGTCTTTATTGCCTTTGCTGAACGAATTGTGTACTAGCTAGAATTATCTTCACAACCATCTTGTATCAAATTTATTGTGTGCTATATTTCATGCTATATGTAAAATAAGCGGTATTGTAAGTTTGTAAAATATTGTGTAAAAGTTTGAACGCGAAATATTATTATAATCAGTTTTTCATATAGAATTGTAGTAGTTGAATTGTATATTAGCTACTAAGTATGAACTTAACGGGTAGGTACTACCCGAATTTAAACTTATAAAACGCTAATATGAAGAAAAAGCTTTTATAAATGAGTTCATATTATGCTACGAAATACTATTAACTACTCTTAATATTCTGTATGATTAACTTGTTCCATTTGACTATTTTGAAGGAAATGGTACCGACTACTCGACACACCGTGAATATGAATGGAGAGGAATTCCGTACTTTTCTAGCTTCAAACATAGCCGCAGTACAGGCTGCGATACATAATAACAATAACCTTGGATCTAGCAGTACAGGAAATCGTGTAGGATGCACCTACAAAGAATTCACTGCCTGCAAACCTTTGGAATTTGATGGAATCGAAGGACCGATCGGATTGAAACGGTGGACCGAGAAGGTCGAATCGGTGTTTGCCATAAGTAAGTGTACTGAAGAGGACAAAGTGAAGTACGCTACGCATACCTTCACAGGTTCTGCGTTAACATGGTGGAATACCTATCTAGAGCAAGTGGGACAAGATGATGCGTACGCACTACCGTGGTCAGCATTCAAGCACTTGATGAATGAGAAGTACCGTCCCAGAACCGAGGTCAATAAGCTCAAGACAGAACTTAGAGGGTTACGAACCCAAGGATTTGATATTACCACGTACGAAAGACGATTCACAGAATTGTGCCTATTGTGTTCGGGAGCTTTCGAAGATGAGGAAGAGAAGATCGACGCGTTTGTGAAAGGATTACCGGAAAGAATCCAAGAAGATATAAGTTCACACGAGCCCGCCTCCATACAACAGGCATGTAGAATGGCTCACAAACTAGTGAACCAGATTGAGGAAAGAATTAAAGAACAGACGGCTGAAGAGGCCAATGTGAAGCAAGTCAAAAGAAAGTGGGAGGAAAACGGTGATAAGAATCACCAGTACAACAACAACAGCAATTACAATAATAATCGCAACAATTATCCCAACAATCGGAACATCAATCGTAACTACAACAAATGGCCTAAAAACAACCACAACAACAACAACAGCAACTACAACAATCATCCCAACAACAATAACAATCACAACAACAACAACAACAATCAGAAGCAGCTATGCCAAAGGTGTGAAAAGTATCACTCGGGGATCTGCACCAAATTTTGCAACAAGTGTAAAAGAAATGGTCATAGCGCGGCGAAGTGTGAGGTCTACGGACTAGGGGTTAACAGAACGAAAGGAACAAATGGTGTCGGAACGAGTAATGGCGGAGCAAGTAGTGTCAGAGCAAGTTATGCAAATGTAGTTTGTTATAAATGTGGAAAACCGGGCCACATTATTAGAAATTGCCCGAACCAGGAGAACACGAATGGACAAGGCCGCGGAAGAGTTTTCAATATTAATGCGGCAGAGGCACAGGAAGACCCGGAGCTTGTTACGGGTACGTTTCTTATTGACAATAAATCTGCTTACGTTTTATTTGATTCGGGTGCGGATAGAAGCTATATGAGTAGAGATTTTTGCGCTAAATTAAGTTGTCCATTGACGCCGTTGGATAGTAAATTTTTACTCGAATTAGCAAACGGTAAATTAATTTCAGCAGATAATATATGCCGGAATCGAGAAATTAAACTGGGTAGCGAAATATTTAAGATTGATTTGATACCAGTAGAGTTAGGGAGTTTTGATGTAATAGTTGGCATGGACTGGCTGAAGAAGGTGAAAGCAGAGATCGTATGTTATAAAAATGCAATTCGCATTGTACGAGAAGAAGGAGAACCCTTAATGGTGTACGGAGAAAAGGGCAACATGAAGCTACATCTTATTAGTAATTTGAAGGCACAAAAACTAATAAGAAAAGGTTGCTTTGCTGTTCTAGCACACGTCGAGAAAGTACAAACTGAAGAAAAGAGCATCAATGATGTTCCCGTCGCAAAAGAATTTCCCGATGTATTTCCGAAAGAATTACCGGGACTACCTCCACATCGATCTGTTGAATTTCAAATAGATCTTGTACCAGGAGCTGCACCAATAGCTCGTGCTCCTTATAGACTCGCACCCAGCGAGATGAAAGAACTGCAAAGCCAATTACAAGAAATTTTAGAGCGTGGTTTCATTCGACCAAGCACATCACCGTGGGGAGCTCCTGTTTTGTTTGTCAAGAAGAAGGATGGTACATTTAGGTTGTGTATTGACTACAGAGAGTTGAACAAACTTACCATCAAAAACCGTTATCCACTGCCGAGAATTGACGACTTATTTGATCAACTACAAGGCTCGTTGATTTATTCGAAGATCGATTTACGTTCTGGATATCATCAAATACGAGTAAAGGAGGATGATATTCCAAAAACTGCTTTTAGGACGCGTTATGGTCATTACGAGTTTATGGTTATGCCGTTTGGATTGACTAACGCACCAGCTGTGTTCATGGACCTTATGAACCGAGTGTGTGGGCCATATCTTGACAAGTTTGTCATTGTTTTCATCGATGACATACTTATTTACTCAAAGAATGATCAAGAGCACGAAGAACATTTGAGAAAAGTGCTAGAAGTATTGAGGAAAGAAAAACTATACGCTAAGTTTTCAAAGTGTGCATTTTGGTTGGAAGAAGTTCAATTCCTCGGTCACATAGTAAACAAAGAAGGTATCCAGGTGGACCCGGCAAAGATCGAAACCGTTGAAAAGTGGGAAACCCCAAAAACTCCGAAGCATATACGTCAATTTTTAGGATTGGCTGGTTACTACAGAAGATTCATCCAAGATTTCTCCAAAATAGCAAAACCCTTGACTGCATTAACGCATAAAGGGAAGAAATTTGAATAGAAGGATGAACAACAAGAGGTGTTTCAATTATTGAAGAAAAAGCTAACTACGGCACCTATATTGTCATTGCCTGAAGGGAATGATGATTTTGTGATTTATTGTGACGCATCAAAGCAAGGTCTCGGTTGTGTATTAATGCAACGAACGAAGGTGATTGCTTATACGTCTGGACAATTGAAGATTCACCAGCAAAATTATACGACGCATGATTTGGAATTAGGCGCGGTTGTTTTTGCATTAAAGACTTGGAGGCACTACTTATATGGGGTCAAAAGTATTATATATACCGACCACAAAAGTCTTCAACACATATTTAATCAGAAACAACTGAATATGAGGCAGCGTGGGTGGATTGAATTGTTGAATGATTACGACTTTGAGATTTGTTACCACCCGGGGAAGGCAAATGTGGTAGCCGACACCTTGAGCAGAAAGGACAGAGAACCCATTCGAGTAAAATCTATGAATATAATGATTCACACTAACCTTACTACTCAAATAAAGGAGGCGCAACAAGGAGTTTTAAAGAGGGAAATTTAAAGGATGAAATACCCAAAGGATCGGAGAAGCATCTTAATATTCGGGAAGACGGAATTCGGTATAGGGCTGAAAGAATTTGGGTACCAAAATTTGGAGATATGAGAGAAATGGTACTTAGAGAAGCTCATAAAACCAGATACTCAATACATCCTGGAACGGGGAAGATGTATATGGATCTTAAGAAATATTTTTGGTGGCCAGGTATGAAAGCCGATATTGCTAAATATGTAGGAGAATGTTTGACGTGTTCTAAGGTCAAAGCTGAACATCAGAAACCATCAGGTCTACTACAACAACCTGAAATCCCGGAATGGAAATGGGAAAACATTACCATGGATTTCATTACTAAATTGCCAAGGACTGCAAGTGGTTATGATACTATTTGGGTAATAGTTGATCGTCTCACCAAGTCAGCACACTTCCTGCCAATAAGAGAAGATGACAAGATGGAGAAGTTAGCACGACTGTATTTGAAGGAAGTCGTCTCCAGATATGGAATACCAATCTCTATTATCTCTGATAGGGATGGCAGATTTATTTCAAGATTCTGGCAGACATTACAGCAAGCATTGGGAACTCGTCTAGACATGAGTACTGCCTATCATCTACAAACTGATGGGCAGAGCGAAAGGACGATACAAACGCTTGAAGACATGCTACGAGCTTGTGTTATTGATTTCGGAAACAGTTGGGATCGACATCTACCGTTAGCAGAATTTTCCTATAACAACAGCTACCATTCAAGCATTGAGATGATGCCGTTTGAAGCACTTTACGGTAGAAAGTGCATGTCTCCGATTTGTTGGAGTGAAGTGGGGGATAGACAGATTACGGGTCCGGAGATAATACAAGAAACTACCGAGAAAATCATCCAAATTCAACAAAGATTGAAAACCGCCCAGAGTCGACAAAAGAGCTACGCGGACAGTAAAAAAAAGATATAGAGTTTGAAATTGGAGAAATGGTCATGCTTAAGGTTTCACCTTGGAAAGGCGTTGTTCAATTTGGTAAACGGGGGAAACTAAATCTAAGGTACATTGGACCATTCAAGATTATAGATCGTGTCGGACCAGTAGCTTACCAACTGGAGCTACCTCAACAACTCACAGCTGTACATAACACTTTCCACGTCTCAATTTTGAAGAAATGTTTTGCTAAAGAAGATCTCACTATTCCGTTGGACGAAATCCAAATCAATGAAAAACTTCAATTCATTGAAGAACCCGTCGAAATAATGGATCGTGAGGTTAAGAGACTTAAACAAAACAAGATACTGATTGTTAAGGTTCGATGGAATGCTCGTAGAGGACCCGAGTTCACCTGGGAGCATGATGATCAGATGAAGAAGAAATACCCGCATTTATTTCCAGAAGATACGTCAACACCTCCAACTGCTTAAAATTTCGGGACGAAATTTATTTAACGGGTAGGTACTGTAGTGACCCGAACTTTTCCATGTTTATATATATATTAAATGAAATTGTTATTTACATGATTAAGTGTTTCCAACATGTTAAGCAATCAAACTTGTTAAGACTTGATTAATTGAAATAGGTTTCATATAGACAATTGACCACCCAAGTTGACCGGTGATTCACGAACGTTAAAACTTGTAAAAACTATACGATGACATATATATGGTTATATATATATATAGTTAACATGATTTTATTATAAGTATGTATCTCATTAGGTATTTTAACAATGAGTTATATACATAAAAATGAGACTATTAATTTAAGAAACTCGAAAACGATATATATAACGATTATCGTTATAACAATGTCTTACTAGGTACATATGAATCATATTAAGATATTGATACACTTGGTTAATTATGTTAAATGATAAATTAATATATTATTAAGTGTATTAACAATGAAATACATATGTAAAAATAAGACTACAAACTTAATGATTTCGAAACGAGACATATATGTAACGATTATCGTTATAACGACATTTAACTGTATATATATCATACTAAGATATATTATATATCATAATATCATGATAATATAACAATTTAACATCTCATTTATTAAAATAAACAATGGGTTAGCAACATTCAACAAGATCGTTAACCTAAAAGTTTCAAAACAACATTTACATGTAACGACTAACGATGACTTAACGACTCAGTTAAAATGTATATACATGTAGTGTTTTAATATGTATTCATACACTTTTGAAAGACTTCAAGACACTTATCAAAATACTTCTACTTAACAAAAATGCTTACAATTACATCCTCGTTCAGTTTCATCAACAATTCTACTCGTATGCACCCGTATTCGTACTCGTACAATACACAGCTTTTAGATGTATGTACTATTGGTATATACACTCCAATGATCAGCTCTTAGCAGCCCATGTGAGTCACCTAGCACATGTGGGAACCATCATTTGGCAACTAGCATGAAATATCTCATAAAATTACAAAAATATGAGTAATCATTCATGACTTATTTACATGAAAACAAAATTACATATCCTTTATATCTAATCCATACACCAACGACCAAAAACACCTACAAACACTTTCATTCTTCAATTTTCTTCATCTAATTGATCTCTCTCAAGTTCTATCTTCAAGTTCTAAGTGTTCTTCATAAATTCCAAAAGTTCTAGTTTCATAAAATCAAGAATACTTCCAAGATTGCAAGTTTACTTCCAAGTTTTCTAAATCCATTCCAAATAATCATCCAAGATCAAGAAACCTTTGTTACTTACAGTAGGTTATATTTCTAATACAAGGTAATAATCATATTCAAACTTTAATTCAATTTCTAAAACTATAACAATCTTATTTCGAGTGGAAATCTTACTTGAAATTGTTTTCGTGTCATGATTCTGCTTCAAGAACTTTCAAGCCATCCAAGGATCCTTTGAAGCTAGATCTATTTTTCTCATTTCCAGTAGGTTTATCTAAGGAACTTGAGGTAGTAATGATGTTCATAATATCATTCGATTCATACATATAAAGCTATCTTATTCGAAGGTTTAAACTTGTAATCACTAGAACATAGTTTAGTTAATTCTAAACTTGTTCGCAAATAAAAGTTAATCCTTCTAACTTGACTTTTAAAATCAACTAAACACATGTTCTATATCTATATTATATGCTAACTTAATGATTTAAAACCTGGAAACACGAAAAACACCGTAAAATCGGATTTACGCCGTCGTAGTAACACCGCGGGCTGTTTTGGGTTAGTTAATTAAAAACTATGATAAACTTTGATTTAAAAGTTGTTATTCTGGGAAAATGATTTTTATTATGAACATGAAACTATATCCAAAAATTATGGTTAAACTCAAATTGGAAGTATGTTTTATAAAATGGTCATCTAGACGTCGTTCTTTCGACTGAAATGACTACCTTTACAAAAACGACTTGTAACTTATTTTTTCAACTATAAACCTATACTTTTTCTGTTTAGATTCATAAATTAGAGTTCAATATGAAACTATAGCAATTTGATTCACTCAAAACGGTTTTAAAATGAAGAAATTATGGGTAAAACAAGATTGGATAATTTTTCTCATTTTAGCTACATGAAAATTGGTAACAAATTTATTCCAACCATAACTTAATCAACTTGTATTGTATATTATGTAATCTTGAGATACCATAGACACGTATACAATGTTTCGACCTATCATTTTGACACATCTATATATATTTCGGAACAACCATAGACACTCTATATGTGAATGTTGGAGTTAGCTATACAGGGTTGAGGTTGATTCCAAAATATATATAGTTTGAGTTGTGATCAATACTGAGATACGTATACACTGGGTCGTGGATTGATTCAAGATAATATTTATCGATTTATTTCTGTACATCTAACTGTGGACAACTAGTTGTAGGTTACTAACGAGGACAGCTGACTTAATAAACTTAAAACATCAAAATATATTAAAAGTGTTGTAAATATATTTTGAACATACTTTGATATATATGTATATATTTTTATAGGTTTGTGAATCAACCAGTGGCCAAGTCTTACTTCCCGAAGATGTAAAAATCTGTGAAAGTGAGTTATAGTCCCACTTTTAAAATCTAATATTTTTGGGATGAGAATACATGCAGGTTTTATAAATGATTTATAAAATAGACACAAGTACATGAAACTACATTCTATGGTTGAATTATCGAAATCGAATATGCCCCTTTTTATTAAGTCTGGTAATTTAAGAATTAGGGAACAGACACCCTAATTGACGCGAATCCTAAAGATAGATCTATTGGGCCTAACAAACCCCATCCAAAGTACCGGATGCTTTAGTACTTCAAAATTTATATCATATCCGAAGGGTGTCCTGGAATGATGGGGATATTCTTATATATGCATCTTGTTAATGTCGGTTACCAGGTGTTCACCATATGAATGATTTTTATCTCTATGTATGGGATATGTATTGAAATATGAAATCTTGTGGTCTATTATTATGATTTGATAATATATAGGTTAAACCTATAACTCACCAACATTTTTGTTGACGTTTTAAGCATGTTTATTCTCAGGTGATTATTAAGAACTTCCGCTATCGCATACTTAAATAAGGACGAGATTTGGAGTCCATGCTTGTATGATATTGTGTAAAAACTGCATTCAAGAAACTTATTTCGTTGTAACATATTTGTATTGTAAACCATTATGTAATGGTCGCGTGTAAACAGGATATTTTAGATTATCATTATTTGATAATCTACGTAAAGCTTTTTAAACCTTTATTGATGAAATAAAGGTTATGGTTTGTTTTAAAATGAATGCAGTCTTTGAAAAACGTCTCATATAGAGGTCAAAACCTCGCAACGAAATCAATTAATATGGAACATTTTTAATCAATAAGAACGGGACATTTCACAGCCCATCACCTTCCACTCCTCAATCATCACTTCCGAATTCGCCAGCCTCTTCTAATCATATGCACTCTCCTACCACCTCTTCTACACATACACAACCTACTGATCTGCTACCTAATTCTGATTCTAGTGATCCCCCTGCACATACGCTACCTCCTACTCGTACTATTACAACCCGTAGCATGACCGGTGTTTAAAAACCGAAAGTTTAATTCAATCTATCTTCTCTTACCACTATTTCTCCTATTCCCCGCTCACCTAAAGAAGCCTTATCGGACACTAATTGGAACATGGCCATGACCGACGAATACAAAGCCTTAATGGATAATAATACTTGGGGTACTTGTCTCGCGGACCCCTAACAAGCATATTATTCGTAGTATGTGGATTTTCAGGCACAAAATTATATCTGATGGATCACTTGAATGGTACAAAGCTCGTTTAGTTGGTGATGGGTGATCACAAACCGTTGGTATAGATTGTAATGAAACATTTAGTCCGGTTGTTAAACCTACTACCATTAGGCTTGTGCTATCCATTGCGTTATCTAAATCATGGAATATAAATCAATTAGATGTAAAGAATGCATTTCTACATGGATCTCTAAACGAAATAGTGTACATGTATCAACCTTATGGTTTTCGAGATTCTACAAAATCGGATCACGTTTGTTTGCTAAAGCGTTCGTTATATAGGTTAAAATAAGCGCCTCGTGCATGGTACCAACGGTTCGCCACTTTTGCCTCATCCATTGGTTTTCATCACAGTCATTCGGATCATTCATTATTTGTGTACAACCGTGGGCACGATACTGCTTACTTACTATTATATGTCGACGATATCATTCTTGTTACGTCTTCGGATTTACTACGCACCACTTTATTTTCTCTTTTTGCTAATGAATTTGCAATGAAGGACTTAGGTTCTCTTAGCTATTTTCTTGGGATCTCAGTTACACGTAATGAACACGGGCTGTTCTTAAGTCAAGAGAAATATGCCGAGGACATAATTAGTCGCGCAGGTATGACAACCTGCAAACCAGTTAAAACACTGGTTGACAACAATGGTAAAATGAGCTCTACGAATGGTCCCTCTTATTCGGATGCTACTGAATTTTGTAGCTTGGCTGGGGCACTTCAATACTTAACTTTCACACAGCCTGACATCTCCTATGCTGTTCAACAAGTTTGTTTACACATGCATGATCCGAAGGAGTGTCATATGCAAGCCCTGCGTCGAATTATACGTTATCTTTGGTATTGGGTTAAGGGGTTAACCTTGGGCGTCTATTTATTGTTATATATATATATTGTCGTATTGTTGTGATGTAGCTAACCCTCCGGGTGTAGCTTATTGGCATTGTTCACATCGTCGTTGGAGAACTTACTTTGTTGATATCTTTAGCTTGTTGCTTAGTGATCGTACGGTATGCTTAGATTAGCTTGCCTTTATGCTTGGATGCTCCGGTATGTGCTATTTGATTATAATTGTGTGGCGTGTCCATTTTATGCATATATATGTATGTAGTATATTCTCACTCACTAAATGTTAGCTTACCCTCTCGTTGTTTATATTTTTATAGATTTGCATGGAGGCGGCGGCTCGGGTAAGGGTGGGAACTACTGGACTTGCGTAGTTTTCTTAGAAGACGTACTTTTGGACTTATTAGGATTAGGTAGCGTATTCCCAATCACCATGCTCGATTTTGTTGGAAATTAAAATAGTCGGGTTGTGTTTGCCCGTTCGGATATTTAAACTATGTATTAAATGTTTTAGAAGTTTATTGAACTTATCATTTGTGTTAAAGATGTTTTGGAAACATAATTGGGACCTAAATAATAATGTGTTAAAGAAAAAAAATTACGGGCCGGTTTAAATATGGGTTGGGTCGTTACAAGTGAAATCAGCGCATGGTCTAAGGGATTTAGGTGACTTGAGATAGGTGCCTAGACTTGGACTTTTGTGTGTGCTTCTTTGTTGCGGGATGTAAGAACCAGTTTTTCCCTGTTATGTTGGACGCCGTCCCAGATTGAAGGGCTGGACACCGTCCAGATTGCCTGACGAGCCTGCTTTGGTGTTTTTGATATTTAAAAGGGGTAACTTGGTAGTTTCACATTTTGGACGACTTTAAGGCCCTAGATCAGTTTGTGGAGCCTCATTTACTCCATCTACAACAACCAAACTTCATCCACTTCAATTCTAGAGAGAGAGTGTGATTCAAGTGTGAGAATGCTCAAATAGAAGAGGAAGAAGCTTGTTTCGGGTTAGAGCTCGAGCATTAAAGTTGTTCATCTCCTCACTAGCTACGTTTTGATTGTGGTGGTAAGTCCTAAACTTGATTTCCTTAGTTTAATGTGTTTAAGGGTTAGGGTTTGGGCTAGTGATGTGTATAAAACCCATTTGTTAGTGATTTGGGGATTTTAGGTAAGTTTGAGTCATGAAGACTCAAAGGATGACTAACCTAGGGTTTTGGAAATGATAAATGAGTTTATGAGTCTTAAATTGGTTAGTTAACCACTAGAACGCCTAGATGTTATGTAAATGGGTGCTATTTGGGCATGTGGTGACCCGAATGGGTGTGGAAACCTCGAATGGGTAAAACTGGTCTTTGATGACCTAAGTTGTCTTGTTAGTGTGAAAATGAGATAACATTGTGATTATAGGTGTATTAAGACCATAAACGGCTAAGGTTAGGGTTTTTGGCGAAGTTGACCCAATATTAGGGTTAAGTGTGCAAATGGGTCAAAATTGCACCATGGGCCAAAATGACACTAAAATGGTGAATGCATTGGTTGACCAACTTGATCTTGTGATTGATTATGTACATAATGTAATAGGTACGTTACATTGAAGTTTGCAAGCTCGGTTATCTTTCACAAAAGACTTTGAGGTGAGTGGAATAATTATATGCGTAGATATATATTGTATTTATTTGTGTAGTGTGATATGTAAAGTGTCGATGTGCTAAGACACCACGTTCACGTGATGAGTGAAGTGTCGATGTGCTAAGACACCACTCAAAGTAATATGATGGGTGAAGTGTCGATGTGTTAAGATGCCACCCGGGGTGAAGTGTCGATGTGTTAAGACACCACCCGGAGTGAAGTATCGATGTGCTAAGATGCCACTCCAATAAATTAACGGATGAAGTGTCGATGTGTTAAGACGCCATCCGGGGTGAAGTATCGACGTGTTAAGATGCCACTCCAAGTAAGATGAAGGGTGAAGTGCCGATGTGTTAAGGCGCCACTCGAGGTGAAGTATCGACGTGTTAAGATGCCACCTCAAGTAAAATGAAGAGTGAAGTGTCGAAGTGTTAAGACACCACTCGGTGTGAAGTGTCGATGTGTTAAGACGCCACCCAGGGTGAAGTATCGACGTGTTAAGATGCCACCCATGGGATTAGTGTACGACGTGTTAAGTACTCTAACGGTTGTTATGAACACCGATGGGAAATTCGAGTACCATTCCTTGTGCTATTGGTTAACCATGGTTATTGTGTTGTAGCGTAAGCATTTTATATTGTTCGGGATATATATATATATATATATATATATATATATATATATATATATATATATATATATATATATATATATATATATATATATATATATGATATTGTTGTGCTAGCTTGTGGTATTGGAGGTTACTAGCTTTATACTTGAAATTGTAAGCTAATTGTGTTGCTAGCATGAATGCGGTATGTGTGTAAGTAGTTGCAAGTAGGTATATTATATATGTATGTCTATAATTATTGCATTCACTAAGCGTTTTGCTTACCCTCTCGTTGTTTATCTTTTTATAGGCTCCGGCGTTGATAAGGGTAAGGGCATTCAATTGGATTAGAGATCCCGCTTGTTGTTTAGGGGACGCTTTTGGGATTTGATAGCTTTTGGAGTTTGACCGAGACTTGGGTAGTTTAACCCCCAAACACCATGCTCATAGTGTCGTTTGGTAATTAAACTAATGTGGTCGAAACTCATGATTTGTACGAAACTCGTAAAACGGCCGTTGTGGGCCCCATTTTGTAATACTCGTTTCGATGTTGGAAATCTATTAGCTTTACTTATTTTGATATGTTGTGATAATTGGGTTCGTTGGAAATTGTCAGGAAACGGGTTTTTCGTTCAAGCGTAAGGTAAAAACTGATCAGAACTTTTTAGCCTAATTGGACGCCGTCCAGGTCTTCAGTACTGGACGCCGTCCAGAAATCCGGACACCGTCCAGTTGTACAGGCCCATAAAAAAATTTTTGGGTCGTGTTTTTGTTATAACGAGGGTTGGGTCGTTACAAGTGGTATCAGAGCATGGTCTAAGGGATTTAAGCGACTTGAGATAGGTGCCTAGACTTAGATTTAATTGTGTATGCGTTGTTATGCGGGACTTGTAGGAGACGGGTCAGACCGGGTGTTGATTAGTGATTAGGTTTATGTGAACTAACCTTGCGCTAATTGTTTTGTGTTGTGTTAACAATCATCAAGCGAGATAGGCGTTGTACTAACAAGTTCGTGCAACGTGCTCGCGTAACAATGATTAGCTACCATTGTTACGGGTTCAAATCGTGTCAAACGAGCGATGTACGATGAATGTTAAGCAAGATGGGGTAGTGTGGTGTATATGTATATACATATGTGTTAAGTCATTTCGTTTCATTGTTTAATCTTTTCCATTTTATAGAATGAAGATGAGAAATGGACACGACACCAATGACGAAAGTATGAGCGAGGACGTTGAGTTCACGGCCAAAGTTGAGGCCATCTTTAAACGTCAAAAGGCGGAGTTCCTCGAGGATGTTAAGAAAATATTTTTAGATACGATTGATGAACAACTAGTCAATGTAGTAAAGGAGCAAGTTAAGGCCGTTCTTCATGAAGATAATGTGAGAAGACGGGACTTTCTCTATAAGAACTTCAAGGATTCTCAACCTCCCACCTTTGAAGGTGAATGAGACCCTCTAAAGAGTGCCCGTTGGATCTCCGACATGGAGGGGGCCGTCCGTACTTGTGAATGTCCTCCTGAGAAGAAGACAAGATACGGGTGTGGTATGTTGAGGGGCGATGCTAAGTTGTGGTGGGACGCAAAGCTCCAAGTTTATGGTGAAGAGCAATGCATGGAATTCACTTGGGATGAATTCAAGTCCGAATTTTTCAAAGAATACCGAACTTCGGCCTATCTTACTAGGCTTAAGGAAGAGTTACGTTCCTTGAGGCAAGGGTCGATGGATTTGAACACTCTCAAATCCGTGTTTTTGTCCAAGACCCAATTTTGCCCGGAGTACGTCGGCAACGATAAAATGTTGAAGGAACACTTCTATCGAATTTTAAATGACAACTATCAAGAGAAGATTAGTGTAACGATGGTAAAGACTTTTGATGAGTTGTTTGATATGGCCAAAGGCTTCGATGCGCTCGTGTTAAGGAAGAGTGGCTTTACTTTTGGCAAGAGAAAGAATGAAGGTTCGAGCCATTCGAACTTTTCAAACAAAAAGAACAAGAAGGGTTCCGGTAATGTTAGTAGTGGGAAGAAGGGTGCTTCCGGGGATTTTTCTTACTCGTGCTACAATTGTGGACAAAAGGGTCACATGGCTCGTGAATGTCCGAGTCTATCCTCCGCAAACAAAATCACTTGTTTTAATTGTGGTAAAGAAGGGCACAAGAGGCCGGAATGTCCCGATTTGCGCAATGATAATGTTAAGAGGTTGGATAAGGTGGCAGGTACGGCTAGGGGTCACAATTATTTGATGACCAATGATAAAGCCAAACAATCCAACGAAGTTGTCTTAGGTACTTTCATGGTTAATTCTAATCCGGCAAGGATTCTATTTGATAGCGGTGCAAATTTGTCGTTTGTGTCTTCAAAATTTGTTCCTAAACTTAATAGACCGTTAGCTAAGTTAAGTCATCCGGTAGAAGTCGAAATAGCGGACGGCAAGACGGTGCTAGTGGTTGATGTGTGTAAAAATTGTGATGTCGTTTTTGGTGTCGAAAACTTTAAGATTGATCTTATCCCGATGACTTTGGGTGATTTTGATATCGTGGTTGGTATGGATTGGCTCGATCATAATAGAACCGATATTGCATGCCATGAAAAATATATTCAAGTGAAGACCCCTAGTGGGGGAGAGTTAATCTTTCATAAACGAAGAAGACTTGTGCCGATATGCACTTTTACGCGGGCACGTCGTTTTCTTGTTAGTGGTGGCATGGATTTTCTTGCCTATGTTGTTGATACTCGTGATGAGCCACCACCCATTCGTGAAATTCCGGTGGTTAGTGAATTCGAAGACGTTTTTCCGGACGAGATACCGGGTGTTCCGGCGGAAAGACAAGTAGAATTTCGCATTGAGTTGGTTCCTGGGGCTACCCCCATTGCGAAAACTCCTTATCGTTTAGTGCCAACGGAAATGCAAGAGTTGTTAAATCAAACCCAAGAGTTTCTTGAGAAGGGTTTCATTCGACCGAGTGCTTCGCCATGGGGCGCTTCGGTTTTATTTGTGAAGAAGAAGGATGGTAGTATGCGGATGTGCATCGATTATCAGGAGTAGAATAAAGTGACGATCAAGAATCGTTATCCATTACCTAGGATTGACGATTTGTTTGACCAACTCCAAGGTGCAACGTATTTCTCTAAAATCGACCTACGGTCCGGCTATCACCAAATGTGGGTCCGCGAGGAAGATATTGAGAAAATGGCTTTTCGAACTCGTTACGGGCATTTTGAATTTGTAGTAATGCCTTTTGGTCTTACGAATGCACCGGCGGCATTCATGGATCTTATGAACCGAGTGTGCCAACATATGTTGGACAAGTCGGTAATTGTGTTCATTGACGACATACTTGTCTATTCGAAGAGTATGAAAGAACATGAACTTCATTTGCGGTGTGTGTTAAATACGTTGCGGAAGGAGAAGTTGTATGCTAAATTCTCCAAATGTGAATTTTGGCTAAGGGAAGTTCAATTCCGTGGCCATATTGTGAACGAAAATGGTATTTAAGTAGATCCAGGGAAGATTGAGACGGTGAAGAGTTGGAGACGACCGACTACGCCTACGGAAATCTGAAGTTTTCTCGGATTGGCCAGTTATTATCGTCGGTTTATCCAAGACTTTTCTAAGATCGCTTCTTCGTTGACGAAATTGACGAGGAAGAACGCGAGGTTTATTTGGGAGAACGAGCAAGAAATTGCTTTTCAATTGTTAAAATAAAAGTTGTGTCAAGCTCCGGTGTTCGTATTGCCGGAAGGTTCGGAAGACATGACGGTTTATTATGATGCTTCGCTAAATGGGCGCGGGTGTGTTCTAATGCAAAGAGGTAAAGTCATCGCTTACGCCTCTCGACAATTGAAGGAACATGAGACGAGATATCTGACTCATGATCTTGAGTTGGCGGCGGTTGTGCATGCATTGAAAATTTGGCGCCATTACTTGTATGGTGTCAAGAGTACGATTTATTCGGATCATAAGAGCTTGAAACATCTCTTTAACCAAAGAGATTTGAATTATCGTCAACGTAGGTGGATGGATGTGGTAAAAGATTATGATTGTGAAATACTTTATCATCCGGGCAAGGTGAATGTGGTCGCGGATGCGTTAAGTCAAAAGAGTCATCACCCGGCGTTACGATTGGGATTGTTACGTATGATTATTACTAACGATTTTCTTGAAAAACTTGGTGTGATCCAAATAGAGGCTTACGTTCACAACAAGCATGCGGAACGAATTGTGGGGCAATCAGAGTTCATTACTATGGGCTCGCGTGGTTTGTTGTCTTTTCAAGGAAGGGTGTGGGTGCCTAAGATGGGTGATTATCGACAAGTGCTACTTGATGAAGCACATAAGTCAAAGTATTCCATTCATCCGGGCGTAACAAAAATGTACCTTGATTTAAGGAAGGAGTATTGGTGGCCGGGCATGAAACGTGATGTTGTTAAGTATGTTGAGCAATGCGTCACGTGTTTGCAAGTTAAAGCCGAACACCAAAAGCCGTATGGTAAGTTACAACCGTTAGAAATCCTGAAGTGGAAATGGGAGCACATTACCATGGATTTTATCACAAAGTTACCAAAGACGGCGAGGACCCAATTTGATTCAATTTGGGTGATAGTTGACCGATTGACAAAAAGTGCTTTGTTTCTTCCCATTCGCGAAGCGATATCGTCGGAGACCTTGGCTAAATTGTTTATCAAGGAAGTAGTCGCTCGACATGGGGTTCCTATATCTATTATTTCGGATCGAGATACTCGTTTTACATCTCGGTTTTGGGAAAAGTTTCATGACGATATGGGTACACAATTAAAATTGAGAACGACGTATCATCCTCAAACGGACGGTCAAACCGAACGTACAAATCAAACATTAGAGGATATGTTACGGGTGTGTATTATTGATTTCGGTGGTAGTTGGAACGAGCACTTACCTTTGGTGGAATTCTCGTACAATAATAGTTATCATACTAGTATCGGGATGCCACCGTATGAGATGCTTTTTGGGCGAAGATGTCGAACTCCAATTTGTTGGGGTGAAGTGGGACAAAAGGAAATTGGGAGTACCGATTTGGTTTTAGAGAAGAATAGCAAGATTGATGTGATTCGAGATCATTTGAAAAAGGCGCAAGATAGACAAAAGTCGTATGCCGACAAACGTAGGCGAATGATCGAATTCCAAGAAGGTGACATGGTGATGCTTAAGGTTTCGCCATGGAAAGGTATTATTCGGTTTTGAAAACGAGGAAAGTTAGTTGCTCGGTTTATTGGCCCATTTAAAGTTTTAGCTCGGGTTGGCGAAGTTGCGTATCGTTTGGAATTACCCGAAGAACTTGCGCGGATCTATAATACCTTCCATGTATCCCATCTCCGTAAGTGTCTTGCGGATGATTCATCATGGGTACCATTGGACGAGATTGAGCTAAATAATAAGTTGGAATATGTTGAGGAGCTGATTGCTATACTCGACGAGAAAGTGAAAAGGTTGAGAAATAAGGTGGTTAGTGAAATGTCTCGTTCTTATTGATTAAAAACGTTCCATATTAATTGATTTCGTTGCGAGGTTTTGACCTCTATATGAGACGTTTTTCAAAGACTGCATTCATTTTTAAAACAAACCATAACCTTTATTTCATAGATAAAGGTTTTAAAAAGCTTTACGTAGATTATCAAATAATGATAATCTAAAATATCCTGTTTACACACGACCATTACATAATGGTTTACAATACAAATATGTTACAACAAAATAAGTTTCTTGAATGCAGTTTTTACACAATATCATACAAGCATGGACTCCAAATCTCGTCCTTATTTAAGTATGCGACAGCGGAAGCTCTTAATAATCACCTGAGAATAATCATTCTTAAAACGTCAACAAAAATGTTGGTGAGTTATAGGTTTAACCTATATATATCAAATCATAATAATAGACCACAAGATTTCATATTTCAATACACATCCCATACATAGAGATAAAAATCATTCATATGGTGAACACCTGGTAACCGACATTAACAAGATGCATATATAAGAATATCCCCATCATTCCGGGACACCCTTCGGATATGATATAAATTTCGAAGTACTAAAGCATCCGGTACTTTGGATGAGGTTTGTTAGGCCCAATAGATCTATCTTTAGGATTCGCGTCAATTAGGGTGTCTGTTCCCTAATTCTTAGATTACCAGACTTAATAAAAAGGGGCATATTCGATTTCGATAATTCAACCATAGAATGTAGTTTCACGTACTTGTGTCTATTTTGTAAATCATTTATAAAACCTGCATGTATTCTCATCCCAAAAATATTAGATTTTAAAAGTGGGACCATAACTCACTTTCACAGATTTTTACTTCGTCGGGAAGTAAGACTTGGCCACTGGTTGATTCACGAACCTATAACAATATATACATATATATCAAAGTATGTTCAAAATATATTTACAACACTTTTAATATATTTTGATGTTTTAAGTTTATTAAGTCAGCTGTCCTCGTTAGTAACCTACAACTAGTTGTCCACAGTTAGATGTACAGAAATAAATCGATAAATATTATCTTGAATCAATCCACGACCCAGTGTATACGTATCTTAGTATTGATCACAACTCAAACTATATATATTTTGGAATCAACCTCAACCCTGTATAGCTAACTCCAACATTCACATATAGAGTGTCTATGGTTGTTCCGAAATATATATAGATGTGTCGACATGATAGGTCGAAACATTGTATACGTGTCTATGGTATCTCAAGATTACATAATATACAATACAAGTTGATTAAGTTATGGTTGGAATAGATTTGTTACCAATTTTCACGTAGCTAAAATGAGAAAAATTATCCAATCTTGTTTTACCCATAACTTCTTCATTTTAAATCCGTTTTGAGTGAATCAAATTGCTATGGTTTCATATTGAACTCTATTTTATGAATCTAAACAGAAAAAGTATAGGTTTATAGTCGGAAAAATAAGTTACAAGTCGTTTTTGTAAAGGTAGTCATTTCAGTCGAAAGAACGACGTCTAGATGACCATTTTAGAAAACATACTTCCACTTTGAGTTTAACCATAATTTTTGGATATAGTTTCATGTTCATAATAAAAATCATTTTCTCAGAATAACAACTTTTAAATCAAAGTTTATCATAGTTTTTAATTAACTAACCCAAAACAGCCCGCGGTGTTACTACGACGGCGTAAATCCGGTTTTACGGTGTTTTTCGTGTTTCCAGGTTTTAAATCATTAAGTTAGCATATCATATAGATATAGAACATGTGTTTAGTTGATTTTAAAAGTCAAGTTATAAGGATTAACTTTTGTTTGCGAACAAGTTTAGAATTAACTAAACTATGTTCTAGTGATTACAAGTTTAAACCTTCGAATAAGATAGCTTTATATGTATGAATCGAATGATGTTATGAACATCATTAATACCTTAAGTTCCTTGGATAAACCTACTGGAAAAGAGAAAAATGGATCTAGCTTCAATGGATCCTTGGATGGCTCGAAGTTCTTGAAGCAGAATCATGACACGAAAACAAGTTCAAGTAAGATCATCACTTGAAATAAGATTGTTATAGTTATAGAAATTGAACCAAAGTTTGAATATGATTATTACCTTGTATTATAATGATAACCTACTGTAAAAAACAAAGATTTCTTGAGGTTGAATGATCACCTTACAAGATTGGAAGTGAGCTAGCAAACTTGAAAGTATTCTTGATTTTATGTAACTAGAACTTGTAGAATATATGAAGAACACTTAGAACTTGAAGATAGAACTTGAGAGAGATCAATTAGATAAAGGAAATTGAAGAATGAAAGTGTTTGTAGGTGTTTTTGGTCGTTGGTGTATGGATTAGATATAAAGGATATGTAATTTTGTTTTCATGTAAATAAGTCATGAATGATTACTCATATTTTTGTAATTTTATGAGATATTTCATGCTAGTTGCCAAATGATGGTTCCCACATGTGTTAGGTGACTCACATGGGCTGCTAAGAGCTGATCATTGGAGTATATATACCAATAGTACATACATCTAAAAGCTGTGTATTGTACGAGTACGAATACGGGTGCATACAAGTAGAATTGTTGATGAAACTGAACGAGGATGTAATTGTAAGCATTTTTGTTAAGTAGAAGTATTTTGATAAGTGTATTGAAGTCTTTCAAAAGTGTATAAATACATATTAAAACACTACATGTATATACATTTTAACTGAGTCGTTAAGTCGTCGTTAGTCGTTACATGTAAGTGTTGTTTTGAAACCTTTAGGTTAACGATCTTGTTAAATGTTGTTAACCCAATGTTTATAATATCAAATGAGATTTTAAATTATTATATTATCATGATATTATCATGTATGAATATCTCTTAATATGATATATACACATTAAATGTCTTTACAACGATAATCGTTACATATATGTCTCGTTTAAAAATCATTAAGTTAGTAGTCTTGTTTTTACATATGTAGTTCATTGTTAATATACTTAATGATATGTTTACTTATCATAGTATCATGTTAACTATATATATATCCATATATATGTCATCATATAGTTTTTACAAGTTTTAACGTTCGTGAATTACCGGTCAACTTGGGTGGTCAATTGTCTATATGAAAC
This sequence comes from Rutidosis leptorrhynchoides, assembly GCF_046630445.1. NCBI lineage: Eukaryota > Viridiplantae > Streptophyta > Magnoliopsida > Asterales > Asteraceae > Rutidosis > Rutidosis leptorrhynchoides. Next base: position 401,333,251 of record NC_092337.1, on the reverse strand, counting down.
ATATTTCAATTAATCAAGTCTTAACAAGTTTGATTGCTTAACATGTTGGAAACATTTAATCATGTAAATATCAATCTCAATTAATATATATAAACATGGAAAAGTTCGGGTCACTACAGTTAGGACCTTTAAGGTTTAATGGCGTCGTAGTAAAGGTTCCGAGTTTACTTGGGAGCCCAAAGAGTTTGTTCTTGTGTATCTTCCTGCTTGTCATGCGGCTTGGATTTCGAGGTCACAATCCGGTTCAATTGGGGGAGAGTTGTAAGAACCAGTTTTTCCCTGTTATGTTGGACGCCGTCCAACAGGGTGGGACGCCATCCCAGATTGAAGGACTGGACGCCGTCCAGAATTCTGGACGCCGTCCAGATTGCCTGACGAGCCTGCTTCGGTGTTTTTGATATTTAAAAGGGGTAACTTGGTAATTTCACATTTTGGACGACTTTAAGGCCCTAGATCAGTTTGTGGAGCCTCATTTACTCCATCTACAACCACCAAACTTCATCCACTTCAATTCTAGAGAAAGAGTGTGATTCAAGTGTGAGAAAGCTCAAATAGAAGAGGAAGAAGCTTGTTTCGGGTTAGAGCTCGAGCATTAAAGTTGTTCATCTCCTCACTAGCTACGTTTTGATTATGGTGGTAAGTACTAAACTTTATTTCCTTAGTTTAATGTGTTTAAGGGTTAGGGTTTGGGCTAGTGATGTGTATAAAACCCATTTGTTAGTGATTTGGGGATTTTGGGTAAGTTTGAGTCATGAAGACTCAAAGGAGGACTAACCTAGGGTTTTGGAAATGATAAATGAGTTTATGAGTCTTAAATTGGTTAGTTAACCACTAGCACGCCTAGATGTTATGTAAATTGGTGCTATTTGGGCATGTGGTGACCCGAATGGGTGTGGAAACCTCGAAAGGGTAAAACGGGTCTTTGATGACCTAAGTTGTCTTGTTAGTGTGAAAATGAGATAACATTGTGATTATAGGTGTATTAAGACCATAAATGGCTAGGGTTAGGGTTTTTGGCGAAGTTGACCCAATATTAGGGTTAAGTGTGCAAATGGGTCGAAATTGCACCATGGGCCAAAACGACACTAAAATGGTGAATAAGTTGGTTGACCAACTTGATCTTGTGATTGATTATGTGCATAATGTAATAGGTACGTTACATTGAAGTTTGCAAGCTCGGTTATCTTTCACAAAAGACTTTGATGTGAGTGAAATAATTATATGCGTAGATATATAATGTATTTATTTATGTAGCGTGAGATGTGAAGTGTCGATGTGCTAAGACACCACATTCATGTGACGAGTGAAGTCTCGATGTGCTAAGACACCACTCAAAGTAATATGACGGGTGAAGTGTCGATGTGTTAAGACGCCACCCGGGGTGAAGTGTCGATGTGTTAAGACACCACCCGGAGTGAAGTATCGATGTGCTAAGATGCCACTCCAAGAAATTAACGGATGAAGTGTCGATGTGTTAAGACGCCATCCGGGGTGAAGTATCGACGTGTTAAGATTCCACTCCAAGTAAGATGAAGAGTGAAGTGCCGATGTGTTAAGGCGCCACTCGAGGTGAAGTATCGACGTGTTACGATGCCACCTCAAGTAAAATGAAGAGTGAAGTGTCGAAGTGTTAAGAAACCACTCGGGGTGAAGTGTCGACGTGTTAAGACGCCACTCAGGGTGATGTATCGACTTGTTAAGATGCCACCCGTGGGATTAGTGTACGACTTGTTAAGTACTCTAACGGTTGTTATGAACACCAATGGGAAATTCGAGTACCATTCCTTGTGCTATTGGTTAACCATGGTTATTCTGTTGTAGCGTAAGCATTTTATATTGTTCGGGATATATATATATATATATATATATATATATATATATATATATATATATATATATATATATATATATATATATATATGCTATTGTTGTGCTAGCTTGTGGTATTGGAGGTTACTAGCTTTATACTTGAAACTGTAAGCTAATTGTGTTGCTAGCATGAATGCGGTATGTGTGTAAGTGGTTGCAAGTAGGTATATTATATATGTATGTGTATAATTGTTGCATTCACTAAGCGTTTTGCTTACCCTCTCGTTGTTTATCTTTTTATAGGCTCCGGCGTTGATAAGGGTAAGGGCATTCGATTGGATTAGAGGTCCCGCTTGTTGTTTAGGGGACGCTTTTGGGATTTGATAGCTTTTGGAGTTTGACCGAGACTTGGGTAGTTTAACCCCCAAACACCATGCTTATAGTGTCGTTTGGTAATTAAACTAATGTGGTCGAAACTCATGATTTGTACGAAACTCGTAAAACGGCCGTTGTGGGCCCCATTTTATAAAATTCGTTTCGATGTTGGAAATCTATTAGCTTTACTTATTTTGATATGTTGTGATAATTGGGTTCGTTGGAAATTGTCGGGAAACGGGTTTTTCGTTCAAGCGTAAGGTAAAAACTGATCAGAACTTTTTAGCCTAATTGGACGCCGTCCAAAAAGGCTGGACGCCGTCCAGGTCTTCAGTACTGGACGCCGTCCAGTTGTACAGGCCCAGAAATTTTTTGTGGGTCGTGTTTTTGTTATAACGAGGGTTGGGTCGTTACTAGTGGTATCAGAGCATGGTCTAACGGATTTAGGCGACTTGAGATAGGTGCCTAGACTTATATTTAATTGTGTATGCGTTGTTATGCGGGACTTGTAGGAGACGGGTCGGACCGGGTGTTGATTAGTGATTAGGTTTATGTGAACTAACCTTGCGCTAATTGTAGGAGAACGGGTCGTGTTTTTGTTATAACGAGGATTGGGTCGTTACACGGGACTTGTAGGAGAATGGGTCAGATGGGGACTTGGTTAGTGCCTTAGCGTGTAGGTGAACTAACTAGTATTGTGACTTGTGTTGTAATATTATTTTTTGCGTGTGTTTATTTCGCGTAGGATTTTTGTTGGTGTTGGTTATATCATCGAGCGAGGCGGTCATCGTACTAACAAGTCGATACGGCGTGTAAGCGTAATAAGGACTTACAAACCTTATTACGGGTGCAAATCGTGTCTAATAAGTGATGTACGACGAGTGTTTAGCAAGATGGGGGCGGTGTTGTGCGTGTTGTTTTATACGTTCGTGGACTAATCGTTTTGAATTCTTTAGAATGACGACGCGAAACGAGATCGAGACGAATAACGACGAGTTTAACACTAGAGTTGCGGCCGCCGTGGCGGAGCAAATAGGTGCGTTTCAAGAAGAAATGGATAGGAAGTATTCCGAATTTCGGAGTAGTAGTGAAATGGAGCGTTGTCTTAAGAGCTTCATAAGGACTAAACCCCCGATGTATGACAGAAAACCGGATCCTTTGGTAAGCACAACATGGATCTCGGATGTCGAAGGGTGTTTGTGACTTTTGATAAGATAAACTATTTAACCTTCATATTATTTAATGTAAAAGTAAAATTTGGGAATATAGATAACTTATAAAATGAATATCGATAAGTTAAGTAAATGATTGTAACACTTGTTTATTGATTCGATGGATTTATAGGTATGTTAATTAGAACGTTTGAGAAGTTAAATTAAATGTTGGCGCATAAATGAATCATATCAAATTATGTACTATAGCGTAAAACGTAAGGTGATATAATAATATCTAATATTTAAACGATTGAAATATAATTAGTTTTTGAAAAACTAAATATTATATTAGTAAGTAACTATTTCTAAAATATATAAGTTTATATTTTTAAATAATAATATCATTATTTTACAAAGTGATAAAATATAATATTAACTTAGTCGTAAAACGTTTTGGATTTAAAATAGTATTATTATATATATTGGTTAATAACGAGACGTCGATATATAGAAGCAAATGACCAAAACACTCAAATGAATAAGTTATACTTTGAGTGGAATAATTTTTTTATTGATTTGCGTCTTGTTATTGATAAAGGTACATTACACGAAACGTAAAGTACCAGTTTTCTAAGCGTACGAAAGTGCGTTCGAAAAACCGGAACCGGCACGTAAGTCGAGCGTCAACGTACTATTCATCGGTGCAAAAATTACAAATCAACTATGCACGAGAATATAATATAATATTTAATTAATTCTAAATATTATATATATATATATATATATATATATATATATATATATATATATATATATATATATATATATATATATATATATATATATATATAGTTTCTATTAAAATGATAAAATGATTACATCATAAATACACATTTTTCAAGCTTAACAAAAATTTAAAAAAAATTTATAAAATTCTTAAAACACCATGATGATGTCATTAATCTTAATTAAATTAAAATTACCTATTTATAAAAGATATATTTAATATTTAATTATACAATTAACAAAACACGCCCGAATTTAGGGTTACTCAATTTTATCCCCAAAACACAGCAAGCTCTTTTCTCTCATGATTTAGGTTTCTAATTCTTCTCCCCAATTCAACCGCCGTTTTTTTTCTCTCAAACGGATCTTCAATTCAGTCTTTCATACCAAGACCAGAAAGTGACGATTATGATGTGATGGCTTGCTCGGGAGAATTATGGTTTTAGATTTCGACGATGGTGACGTGATGGTTTGCTCGGAAACAGTTAGCTTCAACCTTCCACCTTATTCATGGAGCGATTTCAAAGAAACAGATTTTGATTTTTGTTATCCAGGTTCTCATAGATCATTATTGATTTCATTTTTTGAATTAATTCTTATATTATTTATTAATATAAAAAATTAATTGAAGGTGAATTTTAAATGTATGAATTATAATATTGATTACTACAATTTTTTTTACAGTGTATCAGATGTCGATAACTTGAGACATGTGAGTACTTTGCAATTGTTTTCAATCAATTAATTAAATTATAATTATTATAATTATATTCATATTCATTTAAGATATATAAGATAATAGAATGATGGTGGTTATTGATTTTTCAATATCTTCGGTGCCATTAAAAAAGTGAATGGCATGCTGTTTTCTGATGAGGTAGTTATCATCTTGCTTATGTCTCAAATCTTCTTACCTCATTGTGTAATTTCTATGATTTGCAAGTCCATTGCGGTTGATTGTTTCTTTATATTATTTAAACAACAACTATTCATGCAGAAGACGTCTTTCTCAAAATCAGCCTTCATGTTTGAGCACATTATGTTTTATTGTGGATGTATCTCACCGTTTAAAGTTTGTATATTACTTATTAGGTGGTAGGAACTCCAAGTTATATGTGCCCTGAGCTTCTTGCAGATATACCATATGGTTCAAAATTAGATATATGGTCTCTTCGTAAGAGTGAATGGATTGTATGAAGTACATTGTGTGTAATCTAAAATTGTATTTGATGATATTTTTATTTTGTTATGTTTATAGGATGTTGTATATATGAAATGGCTTGTCATAAGGCTGCATTTGAAGCTTTTGTAAGTGTTCTCAGAATTTTTCTTTTTGATTATGTGGTATGATTATATAATTGTCACAAAAATTCATTATATTTGCTGTTACAAGGAAAAAATTAAAACTCATTTGGCCTTAGTACCTGGAAATTCATTTTTATCATAGGGAATTATAGATCTGAAGTGTTGTTTGTTGTTTCCATTTTATTTTTATTATGAATTTAATTTAATTTTACTGTAAATTCCAAGATCTTTAATTATTCAAAATGTCTTTTGTTCCAAACTTTTGAATGATCCAACTTTGGAAGAGATAAAACATTTGAAATAATCAGGAAGCCTTCATGTTTGACAAATTTTTGAAGCAGTATATAATTCAAGTCTATTCAAGTCTATGTAGTGTACTCATCTACTGAAATACTTTATACTTTATGAAAATAATGTGGTTTTTTGAGGGTTTAAAAAACCCTACTCTTTTTCATATATTTTCTGCAGTTCCATTTTTTCTGAATACTACCTGAATCTTCTTCTTCATCTCCAAAGTATTATTCAATCTTCTTGAATCTTTTTCATCTGTTTCCCTTCAGTTCTACTATTTTATTTTAGTTTCTTTGCATTATACAAGATTTACATACGATCCTTCATTAACTGTGTATTTTGATGCTTTCTTAAAACTTCCATTTTGTTTCAGTTTTAATGAAAAGGCTGGATTATTTGTAATGTATTTATGAAAACTGCAATCATGGGTTAAATGTATGTGATGTACTTATCAACTAAACTGAATTGAATTATTTGTAGTTGATTTTAGTAGATAATTGTCTGATTTTGTGTGGTGTAATGATGTCATTAGGATCCAAAACTATGCCTTTTTGAGTGTCAGGATCTTGATTTGGTAAGGATTGTTAAGATTGAAAATTTGATTAAATTACTTTTGTTTGATTTTTTTTGGAGATCTGTTCATATGATGTTAGCTATTTTGTTTTGTTTTGTTTTGTAGATGATCAGCCATTGATGCAAAGTTACCATGAAGAAGTGATAACAAGATAAAAAAAACCCATTGATTTATTAACAAAAATGTACTGTAAGGTTTTATTTTTATAATTTTGAAAAAGGTATACCTATTTGAGAATAGGCCTATTTAATGTTAACATTGATTGTATTTTGTATTGGAGACATGGGACTAACCTACAACTTTAGATGACGAAAAATTTGGTTGGTATCAACGGAAGACTTTATGTGAATAGGTATGAAAAATGTTAAACATGTATTGTTTAATGTGTTGCTGACACGTGAACAATTATTAGCAAATAGTTGTAGATACCTTGCATATAGAAATTTAATAGTGAAGTAATTGATATATATAGGTTTGTATGGCAATCTGGATTATTAAACTAATTGAAGATTGTATATATATCACTTTTTCATATTTGGAGTTTTGTTTAAAGATTGTGGTGATAGCAGTGAATGTACCTGGAGTTTCACCTACTATATGTGAATTCCAAGTGAAAAGAGTTATGTTTAAGCCACTAATATTTTCACCCCTAATTTAGTAATAGTTGTTTTCTTCGATTTTGCTAGATTTATTTGAGTGTTAATCTTAATTAAAATGATGTTGAGATGAAGATTCAATCATATGATGCACGCCAACTGTTTGATTAAATGTGCAGGTGAAGCTACTCTTTTGAGTTTATTTATCGAGGGAACTTAACATGTAATAATGAATATGACAAGTTTAGTTGAAAGTTGGTGCATTTAATCTTTGAAAGACAAGTAACCAAAGATCAACTATCGTCATTGATGAAAAGGTATGCAACTTCATGATTTCATTTTTTTTATAGTTACCGGTTCATATGTTGTTTATAATATAGTTTTTAGTTGTTGGAGTTTTATAATATACTTTATTGTAAATGCTCGGGTAAATCCAACCTTTTTAACTTTGACCCAACATTTAAGTAATCAAGACTATTAAAAGATATGTCTTCGAGAGATTTTATTATATAAAATATCTCATTAAAATGTTTCATTTAAACAAACCCGTAATTTCACGGGTCATTTCACTAGTGTGTATATATATATATATATATATATATATATATATATATATATATATATATATATACATATATATATATATATATATATATATATATATATATATATATATATATGTGCATAATAGAATTGAAGTGTCGACTGAATAATAACAAAAACCCTGATGGCTTTACTATTTGCATAATGTAACATGTGAATTGAATTAATAATTAGGAGTACTGTAGGTGATTGAAATTACCATATATATATATATATATATATATATATATATATATATATATATATATATATATATATATATATATATATATATATATATATATATATATATAGTGCATATTACATGAAGAACCATCACATTCCTTTTTCTCCATTTAAACCACCCTCACCTAGTCATTTATCGATCACCATTACAATTCATTTGTGTTCGATGTACAACAATCGAACAATTATCCTTATCGATGCTTATTGTCCTGTTCCACCACGTTACTACCATTGAGCCACCTCGGGTCTTCTGTTTTTGCAATCATCACCACCACGGTTAGCTCACATCAACCACGTCTTATTAGTTTCTTCAGTTGGGATAGTGAACCCATCAACACCACCACCATCGTGTTTCATCGCTACTACTGTAGTTTACTTATGTTTCTCTTCGCTATAAAACACGCCACAACCGCCAACAATTAAACCCATTACCATCTTCAATCTTGAAACTTCCACCACCAACCAAGTCCACAACCCTCACTACTCTACAACCCCCTTCAAACCGCCACCAAACCTCACCATAATCCGCTGTTCTGTCGCGAGGAAAACGCCATCAAAACACCACCTTCTTTATTTTTCTCTTCGTTCACTGTTGCTACGTCTTTTATTTCGGTTTCGTTTCGAACTACAACTCCTCGAACCCTGCTGCAAACCTTGATCAAACCGCTGCAGCTCGTTATTATTTTTTTTGTTTTGTTTTTCACAGTTCGGATTATAAACGAAATGAAGATAATGATGATCGACGAGGATAACTGCTACTGTTACTCCTGTGTTTATGTATTCATTTGTAATCGAAGATAACAGTGATGCCATGATGATGAAACCGTGTATGGTGGATGTTGAAGAGGATATAGATGATAGTGATGAGGACTTGTAGATGAAATCGATGGTGGAGTCGATGATAATGATGAATATATGATGACGATATGGATGGATGAATGATGATGGTACGTGTATTATGATCATGAAGCATGATGAAAGACAAAGATGATGTTTTAGTTATATGAGGATGATGTTTATGATGGAAAGATATTAGATAATTAGGATAGATGATGTAAGTGATGATGATTATCAATGGTCTCTGTTCGATTAATTAAGAAGAAGATGTAACAGTAGAGATTTAGGTTATAAAGTTTTAGGGTAGAAATTAAATCAGAAAAACCGATTAGCTTGAATGGTTTGGAGTGTGGGTGTTGAACAGGAGGTCCTGGGTTCGAAACCAAGAGTGTGCAAATATTTTTTTTCAATAAAAGCTGACTTAAGAGTGGTTCTGTTGGGCCAAGATCTAGTTATTGGGTCGTGTTCTTAATCCAGTTCTAGCTTTCTGTTGAGCTGAAACAAGGCGAATAAGGAGTAAGATGGATTTATTCTGTGATTAAATCAATAAAAGTAGCAGCAGAGTAATGGTCTGGGGTTTTATCGGGTTAGCGGGAGATCACGGGTTCAAATCCGGACTTGGGAATTTTTTTTAAGGACTACTTCTATGAGGTAGTATTACTATTACCATTATTATTATTATTATTATTATTATTATTATTATTATTATTATTATTATTATTATTATTATTATTATTATTATTATTATTATTATTATTATTATTATTATTATTATTATTATTATTATTATTATTATTATTATTATTATTATTATTATTATTATTATTATTATTATTATTATTATTATTATTATTATTATTATTATTATTATTATTATTATTATTATTATTATTATTATTATTATTATTATTATTATTATTATTATTATTATTATTATTATTATTATTATTATTATTATTATTATTATTATTATTATTATTATTATTATTATTATTATTATTATTATTATTATTATTATTATTATTATTATTATTATTATTATTATTATTATTATTATTATTATTATTATTATTATTATTATTATTATTATTATTATTATTATTATTATTATTACCGTATCATTATTAGTGTTAATATAAGTATTAATATTTACATTATCATTATAATTGTTATAATTATGATTAATGATTAATAGTTATTATTAAGTAATATTATTATGATCATTAATATAATTATTATTATTAAAATAATTATTATTAATATTATTACTAGTATCATTATATTATTATTATTATTATCGATATTATTATTTTTTTATAACACATAAATATTATGTATATAAAAATATATTTATATTAATATTACATAAAATCTTAGATTAAACATATTAACATTTATTTTATATATTACATAAAACAAGTTAATTTTTTTTTTTGATATAATACCGATTACATAAATATATAAACATATTAATATAACTATATATAAATATTAATTATTTTATAAAATAAATATATATGATATATAATTGAAGATATAATATACAAATAAAGTATGTATATTTTAATTGAAATTTTGTTATATAACTACAACACAAAGTATATAAATACTATACAATCAATAGAAGGAATTATGTTATTACATGTTTTACTATATATAACTATTATAGGTTCGTGAATCCAAGGCCAACCCTGCATTGTTCAGTTGTTCAATGCCGTCGTATGTATTTTTACTACAAAATACAGTATTGTGAGTTTCATTTGCTCCCTTTTTAAATGCTTTTGCAATATTATTTTTGGGACTGAGAATACATGCATTGTTTTTATAAATGTTTGACGAAATAGACACAAGTACTCGAAACTACATTCTATGGTTGGATTATCGAAATCGAATATCACCCCTTTAGCTTGGTAACCTAAGAATTAGGGAACAGTACCCCTAATTGACGCGAATCCTAAAGATAGATCTATGGGCCTAACAAACCCCATCCGAGGTACGGATGCTTTAGTACTTCGATTTTTATACAAACGATAGGATTCTGTTATACAGACGAGAGGATTCTATTTTGGGGATATTCTATATGCATCTTGTTAACCTATATATTCTATACAAACGATAGGATTCTGTTATACAGACGAGAGGATTCGATTTTTATTTCGGTTTCGTTTCGAACTACAACTCCTCGAACCCTGCTGCAAACCTTGATCAAACCGCTACAGCTCGTTATTATTTTTTTGTTTTGTTTTTCACTGTTCGGATTATAAACGAAATGAAGATAATGATGATCGACGAGGATAACTGCTACTGTTACTCCTGTGTTTATGTATTCGTTTGTAATCGAAGATAACAGTGATGCCATGATGATGAAACCGTGTATGGTGGATGTTGAAGAGGATATAGATGATAGCGATGAGGACTTGTCGATGAAACCGATGGTGGTGGTGTTGATGAAGCATTATTATTTCCTGGACGCCACTGGGTACGTGTATTATGATCATGAAGCATGATGAAAGACAAAGATGATGTTTTAGTTATATGAGGATGATGTTTATGATGGAAGGATATTAGATAATTAGGATAGATGATGTAAGTGATGATGATTATCAATGGTCTCAGTTCGATTAATTAAGAAGAAGATGTAACAGTAGAGATTTAGGTTATAAAGTTTTGGGGTAGTAATTAAATCAGAAAAACCGATTAGCTTGAATGGTTTGGAGTGTAGGTGTTAAACAGGAGGTCCTGGGTTCGAAACCAAGAGTCTGCAAATATTTTTTTTCAATAAAAGCTGACTTAAGAGTGGGTCTGTTGGGCCAAGATCTAGTTATTGGGTCGTGTTCTTAATCCAGTTCTAGCTTTCTGTTGAGCTGAAACAAGGCGAATAAGGAGTAAGATGGATTTATTCTGTGATCAAATCAATAAAAGTAACAGCAGAGTAATGGTCTGGGTTTTATCGGGTTAGCGGGAGGTCACGGGTTCAAATCCGGACTTGGGCATTTTTTTTAAGAACTACTTCTATGAGGTAGTATTACTATTACCATTATTATTATTATTATTATTATTATTATTATTATTATTATTATTATTATTATTATTATTATTATTATTATTATTATTATTATTATTATTATTATTATTATTATTATTATTATTATTACTGTATCATTATTATTTTTTTTTGAAAGGCTTTTACCGTATCATTATTAGTGTTAATATAAGTATTAATATTTACATTATCATTATAATTATTATGATTATGATTAATGATTAATAGTTATTATTAAGTAATATTATTATGATCATTAATATAATTATTATTATTAAAATAATTATTATTAATTTTATTACTAGTATCATTATATTATTATTATTATTATTATTATTATTATTATTATTATTATAATTATCGATATTATTATTTTTTATAACAAATAAATATTATGTATATAAAAATATATTTATATTAATATTACATAAAATCTTAGATTAAACATATTAACATTTATTTTATATATTACATAAAACAAGTTATTTATTTTTTTTATATAATACCGATTACATAAATATATAAACATATTAATATAACTATATATAAATATTAATTATTTTACAAAATAAATATATATGATATACACTTGAAGATATAATATACAAATAAAGTATGTATATTTTAATTGAAATTTTGTTATATAACTACAACACAAAGTATATAAATACTATACAATTAATAGAAGGAATTATGTAATTACATGTTTTAATATATATAACTGTTATAGGTTCGTGAATCCGAGGCCAACCCTGCATTGTTCAGTTATTCAATGCCGTCATAGGTATTTTTACTACAAAATACAGTATTATGAGTTTCATTTTCTCCCTTTTTAAATGTTTTTGCAATATATATTTTTGGGACTGAGAATACATGCGCTGTTTTTATAAATGTTTGACGAAATAGACACAAGTACTCAAAACTACATTCTATGGTTGGATTATCGAAATCGAATATCACCCCTTTAGCTTGGTAACCTAAGAATTAGGGAACAGTACCCCTAATTGACGTGAATCCTAAAGATAGATCTATGGGCCTAACAAACCTCATCCGAGGTACGGATGCTTTAGTACTTCGATTTTTATACAGACGAGAGAATTCTGTTATACAGACGAGCGGATTCTATTTTGGGGATATTCTATATGCATCTTGTTAATGTCGGTTACCAGGTGTTCACCATATGAATATCTTTATGCAGTGCGAAATGTCTGATATGAGATGATGTTTATGAAAAATGAAAATAGAAATCTTGTGGTCTATTAAAATTATGTAAATGATCGATTATGATAAACTAATGAACTCACCAACCTTTTGGTTGATACTTTAAAGCATGTTTATTCTCAGGTTTGAAAAAAATCTTTCGCTGTGCATTTGCTCATTTTAAAGATATTACTTGGAGTCATTCATGACATATTTCAAAAGACGTTGCATTCAAGTTGTTGAGTTCAATAAAGATTACTATTAAGTAAATGACTTATTAGGTCATTTATAGTTCGGATATTATGAAATGATAGGCATGCCTGTCAACTTTCGATGTATTGAAAGTTTGTCTTTTAAAAACGAATGCAATGTTTGTAAAATGTATCATATAGAGGTCAAATGCCTCGCAATGTAATCATATGTTATTGTATTCATCCTTATGGATTAGGACGGGTCGTCTCAGGCTAGGGGTTTCGAGTCGTATTCGCGATCAAAGATTGGTGAACCTTCAAGTAAGAGAAGGGTTGTTTCGTATGGTGCTACAAGTAAGGGAACTAAAGGTGCAAGTGCAAGCACGAGTGGTACACGGATGAGTATATCGGATTCTAGTACGTCTAGATGTTACAATTGTGGCGTGAGGGAAGTCTTGGGAATGCTTGGTGCCAAAGGGTGATGGCATAGTGTGCTTCAATTGCCAAGAGGAAGGACATTGTAAGTCGGAATGTCCCGAGTTAGCGGGGACGGGTACGTTAAGGAGACGTTAAGGTACGTTTCATTTTAATAAAAATGTCCTTTGATTATTTATTATGTGCCAATTGAGTTCGAATTTGTTAATTGCATCGTGTTGTGCATATTATTGTTAGGGGTGACATTCCTAATGGAATTACCCTATGGTGGCGTATGGATTGACGGATGAAGGGCGTAAGACTTGGTGCAACCAAGCATTCCTTAGTGTTCAGGAAATGTTTCTACCAAGCCATGGGTATAGGCGTTGGTGTTTGGTCGTTAAGCGCATGTTTGCTTTCATGTTGAAGTTGGTGAACCATGAGGGTCGACGGGTGGATAAAACCCTGAGGATCGAGTGTTTGATCTCGATGTGCGTTGGTAATGGAGTCTACGTGACGCGATGTTAGGTGCCTCTTTCATACCTACTAGCGTGGTATTTGACTCCGATGATGTTGTGCTTACATTGTACTTAGGGTACCGGAGAGAAACCCTTAGGTACATGAGTAACTAGGTGGAAATTTGACAAGCTAGAGCAATCGGAGGATTGCAAGATTAAAGTTTGTGTAATTGTGGTAAACTTTTCGTTCGAAATGTTTAAGGATAGGTTAAAATCCTTTGTATGCTCAAGGATAGGGCAAGGTATTGTGAAGTGTATATCATGGGATACCTTTATCTCGATGATGTGGTTATGAAACGGAGTTCTAAGTGGGGGAGTTTGAACTCTAGCACGAAGATGTTCTAGTGTGTTGATATTGGACGATGCTCGTATGGATTCGGAGCTAGCTTTGAGACCTACGTTGGTCGATTGTGGTAAAAGTACGATTTGGAATAAATTGTACTTATAGTTTTGAATTTAAATTATCACCGAGGTGGTAATGTGGCGAATCTCAATTAGAGATAATGGACGTGTTTGATGAGCAAGGTGAGATCCCTCGGTTAAGGGATGTGTGTGGCGGATTCTCTTATGGAGAATTATTGTTTTGTGCCTATGTGCGATATGGGCGGTTCTTGCTCGGTTGTGTTAGCATTGTATAAGCGTACGTATGATGCTGATGTGTGCGAGGTGTAGTACGAAATAGTATTATTTTTATTACGAAATACGTTACAAATTACACAAGTTTTATATATTTATTTACGGATGGGATATACCTAAACCTTGCTACAACACTATAGGCAGTGTACCTAATCGTAGAGTAGTGTAGTTTTTAGTAAGTCCGGTTCGTTCCACAGGGAGCTGGTGAATACGTACTATATTTTTAACAACTATATTGTACAAAATATAACTATATATATATATATATATATATATATATATATATATATATATATATATATATATATATATATATATATATATATAAGTATTATTATTATAAAAGGGGGTTTACCGTTTAATGACCGGTTTGTCGATTTTAAATAAAGCATAAAGATAAATGACGATAATTAAAATGCGTAAAATTTAAATTGCGATAAATTAAATTGCAGTAATTAAAATGACAGTAAATAAAGGTATAATGAAATATGAGATAAAAGTATTATGCTTATTTAAACTTCCGTAATCATGATGTTTGACGTTTTGATTTCAATTTATTTATCTGGGTTAATTGTCCTTTGTCCTGGATTTATTTGATACTCTTATATGGTTTTGTCCATAATAGTCCATCGGTCATAATTATAAAATGCTCGTCAAATTAACCTTATTCCCGAAGTCAAATATTCCAACTAATTAGGGATTCGAATTGTAACAAGGTTTTAATACTTTGTTTAGTGATTACATCAGGTTATCGACTGCGTATAATCTAAGGTTTTAATACTTTGTTAACAATTACACCAATTACCCTTGTATGTAATCCACCCCTGTTTTAATAAGATATGAACATTAATTTACCTACTTGATCAGTTTGAATAATCAATTACCCAACCCGAATAATTAATTAAATGATCGTAAAAGATGTCGTATAAACGTCACTAAATAGGACATGCATAATCATTTAATAATTATTAGATTAACTAATTTGAAGATAGGTTCGACATATTCCAATGAGTTGTCATTCGATTAGACAATACCCCCCATCTATTAATAGTTCATAGTCCAATGTCCACAAGTGTCGGTCTTTTGTCAAAACCCGAATTATGATACAAAATTCAATAACCCCATCTTTAATATTTAGTCTAACATCACTATTACTTCGGCTTAAATAAGCATAATAATAACTTAGTTACGAGACATTGATTTAAAAAGGAAGAACATAGCTTACAGTGGTGATTAATCGCGTAGCGTTACACGGACATAGTTTCGACTTACAAAACCTTAAAACATTTCTTACAATAACCCAATTATTATTAAACTTAATTTAAACTTAATATTATAAATATTAAAATATATTACATTGATCAGAGGAAGGAAAAGAAAAAGATGTGTTTCATTCGTCCAAAAATTGCTCAATTTATAGATGTAGCCTGACATTCACTGCCATGCGATCACATGGAGTTTATGCCTCCAGGCCATGCGATCGCATGGCCTCCAGATCCAGCTCATATGCTTTTGGCTCCTAGCTTGTGGACATATTTATTTAATATATATAATATATATATATATAATTTATATTAATTATATATATATTATATTATATTCTTGTGCATAGTTGACTTGTAATTTTAGCTCCGTTGACTCGCGCGTTGATGCTCGGTTCATGTCTCGGTTCCGGATTTTCGAACGTCCTTTCGTACGCGTAGATATCTTGTACTTTGCGTTCTGCGGCTTGTACTCTTGTAACTTTTAGACGTTTCTCATTAATAAATTGAACCACTTGAATTATATCTTGTACATTTGAGCTTTTTGGTCATTTGTGTCTTCAAATCGTCGTTTTCTTCTTTTGTCTTCGCACTTATTTATTTAAACGAATATTACATAAAAATAGAACAATTGTAACTAAAAGCTTTACATATTGGAAGGATATTGCGACTAAATATATTTTCATTTGAAGCACTATCAAATATCCCCACACTTGAACGTTGCTTGTCCTCAAGCAATACGTAACTTAAAATAAAATCACACTTCACTCGAATCACTTTTTTTTATTCTCACACTTTATACATTAGTGATTTTGATACGGCGGTATAAACAATGATAGTAACGATGTGGTTTACAGTCCCACATGACTATGAAAATTTAGATCCTTGAAGGAAATTGGATCTTTATGAAAACATTTGATCTTTTGAAAATTCTAGCTTTTACCCTAGATAAGTTTTCCGGAATAACCCTTCACCGGTGTTTGCAAAATGTTTTTGTGGGTTGTGTGGGTTTCATATTATAAAATTTTAGCTCAAAACTTGCGGTTTTGTGTCACCCACTTTCTAACCTTGTATTAGGAAAGCAACACGTCCAGTATACTTGCTCCATATATTACCTTTCGGTAAACTACCTTCCGGTTGTAAAGGAAAGCGATGAACAAGCAACTGTTAAGGCGATGTCTAATGACATGCAGACTTTCATGGTCTACAACGTGTCGGATGCAATTACTATCCTTTGTAGGAGAAATAGTAAAGATCACCCTATAATTTTTCGGTCTGGCAGAAGGTCCTGTCTTCGACTATGTTATGTAACCACCGTTCTTACGGTTGACACCCGATTTAGTTCAGGTGACCTAATGAATTCCGTTGAATTCTCAGGATTTTACATTCAATGGTAATGAACGAATTGAAAATAGGTTTTCAGAAAATAATTCGGTTTGTAATTTTGATCAAAATATTTTCTCGTTCAAGCTCGAGTTTAGATATCATTGAATTCCATGAGTTTGTAATTTTCAATCTTTAAAGTCAATCTCAAGGATTGAGTAATATCAGGCTTAAAAGCTGATTTTTGATCTTTAAGGAGATTATCCTTTATGGGGGTCTGATTCAATAGTCTTATCAAGCTAATTTGCACGGCGCCCTCCCGATTTTACGAGACAGATCCTCTCATGGTTAAGATAAGTCTGACTACTTGACGACCCGGTTTGATGCTGAGGTCCGTGGATTTCCTGCTAATTTTAGAGATGACTTTTATAGATTTTTCGTCAACCTACAGCTAGTCTGGACGACAACTTCCTGACCTAAATCAAGAAGCGAGTGTCTTTTTCGGAAGACTTTACTTCCTTTTAATGATGGAATTGATTCATCGTGTAGATCCATCTATTCTTTCAAAGGTATTATAATAAATCGGGTAAAACTGATTAGTTTAGTCCAAAGCAAAAGTACCTGCAATAATCTGTACCAAATATGTGATATGTGTTTTAAAGAAATTGGTAAATTCTTCCTACACTTAGCTTTTATTTATTCTTTTCTTTTCCATTTTAAATGAATTCAAGCGTTTTGGGTTGTTTCTCCATTTATGTTCTCTCCGAGGTAACAATAATTTCGGCATTAACACCTAGTTTTATCGTTCATAAATATGTATAAACATGATTTTGAATTCATTTAGTTGAAAATTTTTCAAATTTTTACAAAATTTGGCAATTAAACTAAGTGTAAACCCAAGAGAATTTATAAATCTTCCCCACACTTGAGACCTTGCAATGTCCCCATTTGTATGAAATCAGACTATAATTATAAATTCATGAGGGTGATTAGTGTAGAAAAGTGATTAAAAATACCGAGTTTACAAACATATTGTTTTATATAACATTTGATATTTTACGTCTTGTCGTTAAAATTAGTAGCTTTTGCTGAACTTAATGTCAGTCTTTAAAAGTGCTGTTTTACCCTGTTTTGTACATAAGATAAACTACAAACATACATAATATTTTTATTATATTTTTTTTATAAAACCTTTATTTATTAAAACAATTTAAATGAATAATTTTTTTTTAAAAAATTTTGTTTCCTTTTACTTTAGGTAGTTTCGGTATGTTTACCTAGTCCGTCCCTCGACAAAATTTAAAATTTGTCGTTAAAGCGATTGTTTTAAAAGCAAAGATTTTTGGGTTTTTTAAATTTTTTGGTATACTTTAGATCAATGAAATTAAAAATAATGATAACAAAATTTTTCGCCCCGCCCTCGGGTAAAGCAATTTCGATTCTATGATCTAGTCTTTAACTTACGACGAATTTTAGAAATTATTTTTTTTAAACTTAATGAAATAGAGTAAATTTTGTTTTTAAATTTCACACAAAGCTTAGATTTAAAAAGCATATTAATTTTATACAAAACCTACAAAACAAAAAAAAAAGCAGAATGGGGGGAGAAAACTAGTTCTTTAGTGTCTGCTAGTGGGAAAGGCAAATCGGATTCCATTCTCGGAACTACACAAGAACAGAACAACTAACTCTAGACAGCATTATTTCTTAGAACATTTGAATCTCCCCACACTTAGGTAGCTGTGGTGTCGAAATTGTGATTAACTTCATCGTCAATTTCTCTTGGACCATAATCAACTTGCATATCTGTGACTTTTGCTTTAAGCCATTGGTCAGATTCTTGTGTAATATCCACAAATTCAACTAGTTTTGCCTTTTCTTTATGCGATAGATTGGATACTAACCGGTTACATAACTTAGAGTTCCCCTTGCTTCTAGCATCGCGAATCCGTTTAATAAGTTTCTTCATTGAACTGTTAATAACGGGATCATTTAATTTCGTATCAACAACGGGGTTCTTTTTTATCAAGTCATCATTAGGTGTTACTTCATCTTCCCCACACTTAGGCATTTTATTATTGTTAAGCACTACCGTTGGAGTTGGTAAAACAACATGGTTCTTACCAATCGTTTTTGTTGGTTCAACGGTTTTGGTTGGTGGAGATTTAGTCTTTCGACTCACAAAGGTGATCGATTTTTCATCATTACTAAGTATCATTCTACCCTCTCTTACATCAAATAACGTCCTGGTGGATGCTAAGAATGGTCGACCTAAAATTAGAGGAATGTTTGAGTCCTCTTCTATGTCAATGACAATAAATTCGACTAGAAAAGTTAAATTACCTACTTGAATGGGTAGATTGTCAGTAATTCCAACTTTGTGCCTAATGGTTTGATCAAAGAGTCAAACACTCATCTCTGTTGGACTTAACTCACCTACTCCTAATCTCTTATATAATGAAAGAGGCATTACACTCACACTTGCACCTAAATCTGCTAGTGCATCATACATGACACAATCGCTAAGTAGACAAGGAAAAATAAATTCACCCGGATCACCCAACCTGGGTGAAGGTTTTGGTGGAACTGTCTTCACTGGGTTTATTTTTACGGTTTTTGTTTCATGCACTTTCTTATTCTTCTTCTTCTTTCCAGAGGTATCACAAGTTTTCTTACATATCACTTACTCATACTCAACTCCTTTTCTTGGAAATGGGATGGGTGGTCTGCATGGTGCCACCACTGGCTTTACATACTCGGGTGGTGGTGGTGTTGTAACTTCTTCATTGTTACTCACATCTAAAACCTTCCCATCTTCTGATGCTGGTTTTTCAGAATTCGTTGACACCATATTAACATTCTCATTCCAAGGATTTACTTCAGTATTACTCGGTAGCTTTCCTTGTTCTCTCTCACTCATCATGCTAGTAAGAGTACCTACGTGTTTTTCTAGATTCAAAATGGAAGCTTGTTGAGTTCTTAATGACGGATCAAACCTCTCATTTGTTTGGGTTTGAGATGTAATAAATTGTGTTTGAGATTCTGATAGTGCTCCAAACGAACATATATTTAGTCGCAATATCATCCCAATATATAAAGTTTTTAGTTGTAATTATTCTATTTTTAAGTTGTAATCGTTTAAATAAATAAATGCGAAGACGAAGCACGAAGATTAAAGAATTGAAGAAAAAGCGTCCTAAAACTGGAAAAAGGTCCTTAAAGCCATAGTGCACTCAAAAGCGTCCCAAAAATTGAGTTAAAAGACTTGCGCGGATTTTGGGAGTTAAGAAAAATAATTTTTTGTGCAAATTACAAATTGCAAAACGCAAAGTACAAGATATTAAATAGTACGAAAGGACGTTCGAAAATCCAGAACCGGGACCTGAGCCGACTATCAACGCGCGACGTAACGGACCTAAAATTACAAGTATACTATACACAAGAATAAAATATAATATATAAATAATTATATAAATTATTTATATATTATAAATATATATTAAATCATGTCGACAAGCTATGAGACAAAGGATCCTGAGCTGGAAAACCAGGCCATGCGATCGCATGGCCAGCATGAGATAATCTCATGCGATCGCATGAGCCAAAAAGGCTGGCCACATTACTAATAAAGCCAGCGAATTCGATGTATTTTAGACACCATCAATCTATCTCTCTGTCTATAATATATAATAAATATATATATATATATATATATATATATATATATATATATATATATATATATATATATATATATATATATATATATATATATATAATATATAATATATATATATATAATATATATAGTATAGGGTAGTTTTATATTAGTTAGTTTGGGTTATGTAACGGTTATTTTACGAGTTCTAAAGTCGAAATTCTGTCCGTGTAAAGCTACGCGATAAATACTCAATGTAAGTTATGTTCTCCTTTTTAAATTAATGTCTTGTAACTAAGTTATTATTATGCTTATTTAAATCGAAGTAATCATGATGTTGGACTAAATATTAAAGATGGGGTAATTGGGCTTTGTACCATAATTGGGGTTTGGACAAAAGAACGACACTTGTGGAAATTAGACTATGGGCTATTAATGGGCTTTATATTTGTTTAATTAAATGATAGTTTGTTAATTTAATATAAAGATTTACAATTGAATGTACCTTTAAATAACCATATACACTCGATCAGACACGATGGGCAAGATATTTATAAGTACTAATAATCGTTCATTTAACCAGACACGGGAATGGATTAATAGTTAATGGAAATATTAAAACAGGGGTGAATTATGTACAAGGACACTTGGTGTAATTGTTAAAAAAGTATTAAAACCTTGGGTTACACGCAGTCGATATCCTGGTGTAATTATTAAACAAAGTATTAAGACCTTGTTACAGTTTAAGTCCCTAATTAGTTGGAATATTTGACTTCGGATATAAGGATAATTTGACGAGGACACTCGCACTTTATATTTATGACTGATGGACTGTTATGGACAAAAACCAGACGGACATATTGAATAATCCAGGACAAAGGACAATTAACCCATGGTAATAAACTAAAATCAACACGTCAAACATCATGATTACGGAAGTTTAAATAAGCATAATTTATATATTTCATATTTAATTGCACTTTTAATTATCGCACTTTTATTTACTGTCATTGTATTTAATTGCACTTTTAATTATCGTACTTTTTAATTATCGCAACTTATATTTTTCATTAGGTTTTAATTATGACTTAAAATATAAAATCGACAAACCGGTCATTAAACGGTAAACCCCCTTTTATATTATTATTATATATAATTATATATATTTTGTACAAATATAGTTAATTAAAATATAGTGTAAAATAAGCCAGCTCCATGTGGAACGAACCGGACTTACTAAAAACTATACTACTCTACGATTAGGTACACTGCCTATAGTGTTGTAGCAAGGTTTAGGTATATCCCATCTGTAAATAAATAAATAACTTGTGTAATTTTGTAGCATATTTAATAGTATTTACTTGTAAAAATTAATACTATTTCGTATACCCCTCGCATAACATCAAGTATTTTTGGCGCCGCTGCCGGGGATCTCGGCGAAACGTTATATTTTTAATATATATTTGTATAAATATATTTGTATATTATTTTTAGAAAAACAATATAAAATCCTAAAAAAAAAAAAAAAAAACACCTGGACTGACAGGCCATGCGATCGCATGACCCGTCAGCCTTATATCCATGCAGTCGCATGGGGCTGTCTGACAGGTCAGAATCCTTAAACCAATAATTACATAGGGTTTATTATTATTATTATTAATTAATTAAGTAGGGTTTATATTTAATAATAATTAGTATTAGTTTTAATAAATTTAGTTTTAATTAAGTTTTTATATTTATAGTTTAATACTTTTATTATTTATAATATAAAAATAATATTTTTATAACTTTAAGTTTTATTTTTATATAATTTGTATTTTTATCATTTAATTCGTAATTTTTATATTTGTAATTCGTAATTAAGTTTAGTATTTTGCCGTAGTTATTTTTATATTTTTAACTCTTAGGTTTTGCCGTAAAATTCCTTAAATGCTTTTTCTTTAGACTAAGATTTAGGTGCTTTAGAATTTTGCAACGCCATTTTAAGATTTTAGTATTTTTTTTTAAGTTATTGCCGTTTTGGATATAGTATTCCTTTAAGCTTTAATACCTTTAGACGCAACTTTTAATTTTAAGTTTTTAATTTTAAGTTTCGACGCGCTACGTTCTTTTTATTATTTTTCAACCATTTATTTTTCGACGTTTTTCGACGCGCTCTTTTTCTTTCTTATTTCTCGCCGCTCTAGTTTTTAGGACATAGAATTTTCTATTTCTTCTCTAAAATTTCTTTAAACTTCGACGAAAAATTATTTTAAGCGGTTAAATTGATAGACATTCAAATTTTCTGCTTCGTAGTAATAGTTGGATTTGTTAGTGGCTGAGTTGTGAGCTTCCGATTTAAAGGGTTCTGGCTCCCTGCTACATCTTTTGGCTATTCGAAACGTGGGCAAAAGCAGAAAAGTCTATTAATTTGATAACTTATATAATTTTTATCTTTTATAACTAATAGGAAATAGGATAATTAATAAATGCACCACATTGTAGCTAAAATTTGGTAATAAGCGTAGTATGGAAAACCTCGAAAATATCTTGGGAACTCTTTCTGACATGCGAAATCAATTAAATCAATACTCTCAAACGAGTGTTGATGAAAATTCATTCGGTCAATCTTGGATCACGAATGACGAAACAATAACTGGTTGTGAAATCTGTGGAGATTATCACTCTACATGGGAATGTTTTTATTACGTTCCTATGGAAAATTATGCACCCATAGAACCTGAATAGAATGATTATGAAGAATACAATTCAAATTGGGATTATTCCCAAGAATATATCCAAACTCAACAACCAGAAGGCGAGAAAAATTATGTGTCTGAAAATCTTTTAGACAATATGAAAATCAAACTCGAAGAACTCGATGCTCAAAATGAACAAATGAGAGAGTTTGTAAATCGGCAAGCTGAAACTCTATCAGATTACATACCTGTTGATCTGAGGAGTATTGTGCAAGAAAATCTCATATCATCGAATTTTGATGAATTCGAGAGCTCCGAAATCACCAATTATCCCGATGATACTTTTTATTCAGTTTTATCAATTTTACAACATATCGACACATTAGCCTCTACCGACGAAATCATCGATCTATCAATGGATGAAGAAGAAGAAGTAAGGGTGACAAATTGGTACTCTTGGGAAAACGATAACGTTGAAAATTTTACCCCCGAGACCAAAATGGTGGGACCGATAAGTACCGTTAATGAAAAAAAATCTACTTCGATCCCGAAATTCACCATTCCACAACCTTCCAACCCAATATTCTCAATAGACGAGTCATCTACCGAAGATGAACTACGAGCTGTAATAGATAATGACACCTCGGATTTTACCCAATTGGGTAATAGAGGTGAAAACTTTGATCCAGAGAATAAACGGAAGGAAATGTTGAGAATTGTCCACCCTATAGAAATATGTATATCGGTGTATATCGATCCTTTTGACCAAGAACCAGAAAAGAGACATATCCATTTACCAAAAAGCTACACTTAAAAAAGAATTAAGTAGTGACGATCGGGTGGTTCTAAACTTTAAACCCATTGATATATTATACACCACCCGAGATGTAAATAACTGGATCACTATTCTAATTCGTGAAACTTATTCTACCGACTTCACATGTCGTCAGCTAAGTGTGGGGAAGTCTAACCCCACTTAATGTTAAAATAGGGGTTCGGGTTAGTGCATAACTCGTTAATAAAAATGCATGATGAGTAAGGGAAAAAGATGCATTTTCAAAGATTAGCAAACAGTTCAGAAAAGCAACCGTTTTTGAAGAAAAACATGGGGGATAAAACAAGAAGGAATGAACGATGAGGTGCACCATCTATCATTCGACGAGCTTTGTAATTACAAATTGGGTATCTTTAACTACTTTTCTACACTAATCACCCTCATGAATTTATAATTAGAGTCTGATTTCATGCAAATGAGGGCATTGCATGATCTCAAGTGTGGGGAAGCGTTATAAATTCTCTCAGGTTTACACTTGGTTTAATTGCCAAATTTTGTGAAAATTTGAAAAAATTTCAAATAAATGAACTTAAAATCATGTTATTACATATTTATGAATGATAAAACTAGGTGATAATACCGAAATTATTGTTACTTTGGAAAGGACATAAATTGAGAAACAACCCAAAACGCTTGAATTCATTTAAAATGGAATAGAAGAGAATAAAAAGGCAAAGAAAGATAAAATAAAAGCTAAGTGTGGGGAGAATGTACCAAGTTATTCAATTAAAAACTATCTATCACATGTTTCTGTAAAGTTATTGCAGGTGCTTTTGTTTTGGACTAAATTAACCGCTTTACCCAGTTTATCTGAAAGAATAGATGGATCTACATGATGAATCAATTCCATCATTAAAAGGAAGTAAAGTCTTCCGAAAAAAGACACGCGCTTCTTGATTTAGGTCAGGAAGTTGTCGTCCAGACCAGCTGTAGGTTGACGAAAAATCAAGAAAAGTCATCTCTAAAATCAGCAGGAAATCCACGGACCTCAGCATCAAACAGGGTCGCCAAGTGGTCAGACTTATCCTAACCATGAGAGGATCTGTCTCGTAAAATGGGGAGGGCACCGTGCAAATTAGCTTGATAAGACTAATGAATCAGACCTCCAGAAAAGGATAATCTCATTAAAGATTAAAAATCAGCATTTAAGCCTGATATTACTCAATCCTTGAGATTGACTTTAAAGATTGAGAATTACAAACTCATGGAATTCGATGATATCTAAACTCGAGTTTGAACGAGAAAATATTTTGATCAAATTAAAACCGATTTGTTTTCTAAAAACCTATTTTCAATGCGTTCATTACCATTGAACGTAAAATCCTAAGAATTCACCGGAATTCATTAGGTCACCTGAACCAAATCGGGTGTCAACTGTAAGAACGGTGGTTGCATAGCATGGTCAAAGACAGGACCTTGTGCCAGACCGAAAAACTATAGGGTGATCTTTACTATTGCTCCTACAAAGGATAGTAATTACATCCGACACAATATAGACCATAATCAAAAGCATGTCACGGGACATTGCCTTAACAGTTGCTTGTTCAACGCTTTCCTTTACAACCGGACGGTAGTTTACCGAAAGGTAATATACGGAGCAAGTAAACTGGATGTGTTGCTTTCCCAATACAAGGTTAGCAAGTGGGTGACACAAAACCATAAGTTTTGAGCTAAAATTTTCAAATCTGAAACCCACCAAACCCACAAAAACAATTTGCAAACACCGGTGAAGGGTTATTCCAAAAAACTTATCTAGGATAAAATCTAGAATGAATTTTTAAAAGATCAAATATTTTCATAAAGATCCAATTTCCTTAAGGATCTAAATTTTCATAGTCATGTGGGACTGTAAACCACAACGTTACTATCATTGTTTATACCGCCGTATCAAAATCACTAATGTATAAAGTGTGAAGAATAAAGAAGTGATTCGTGTGATTTAATTTTAAGTTCTGTATTGCTTGAGGACAAGCAACACTCAAGTGTGGGGGATATTTGATAGTGCTCCAAACGAACATATATTTAGTCGCAATATCATCCCAATATGTAAAGTTTTTAGTTGTAATTATTCTATTTTTAAGTTGTAATCGTTTAAATAAATAAATGCGAAGACGAAGCAGGAAGATTAAAGAATTGAAGAAAAAGCGTCCTAAAACTAGAAAAGGGTCCTTAAAGACATAGTGCACTCAAAAGCGTCCCAAAAATTGAGTTAAAAGACTTGCGCGGATTTTGGGAGTTAAGAAAAATAATTTTTTGTGCAAATTACAAATTGCAAAACGCAAAGTACAAGATATTAAATAGTACGAAAGGACGTTCGAAAATCCGGAACCGGGACCTGAGCCGACTATCAACGCGCGACGCAACGGACCTAAAATTACAAGTCTACTATGCACAAGAATAAAATATAATATATAAATTATTTATTATTTATATAAATTATTTATATATTATAAATATATATTAAATCATGTCGACAAGCTATGAGACAAAGGATCCTGAGCTGGAAAACCAGGCCATGCGATCGCATGGCCAGCATGAGATAATCTCATGCGATCGCATGAGCTAAAAAGGCTGGCCACATTCCTATAAAAGCCAGCGAATTCGATGTATTTTAGACACCATCAATCTATCTCTCTATCTATAATATAATATATATATATATATATATATATATATATATATATATATATATATATATATATATATATATATATATATATAATATATATAGTATAATGTAGTTTTATATTAGTTAGTTTGGGTTATGTAACGGTTATTTTACGAGTTCTAAAGTCAAAATTTTGTCCGTGTAAAGCTACGTGATAAATACTCAATATAAGTAATGTTCTCCTTTTTAAATTAATGTCTTGTAACTAAGTTATTATTATGCTTATTTAATTCGACGTAATCATGATGTTGGTCTAAATATTAAAGATGGGGTAATTGGGCTTTGTACCATAATTGGGGTTTGGACAAAAGAACGACACTTGTGGAAATTAGACTATGTGCTATTAATGGGCTTTATATTTGTTTAATTAAATGATAGTTTGTTAATTTAATATAAAGATTTACAATTGGACGTATCTTTAAATAACCATATACACTCGATCGGACACGATGGGCGGGA
Source organism: Rutidosis leptorrhynchoides (assembly GCF_046630445.1). NCBI lineage: Eukaryota > Viridiplantae > Streptophyta > Magnoliopsida > Asterales > Asteraceae > Rutidosis > Rutidosis leptorrhynchoides. The sequence continues at coordinate 401,305,811 of NC_092337.1, read as the reverse complement.
TATTTATAAGTACTAATAATCATTCATTTAACCGGACACGGGAATGGATTAATAGTTAATGGAAATATTAAAACATGGGTGAATTATGTACAAGGACACTTGGCGTAATTGTTAACAAAGTATTAAAACCTTGGGTTACACGCAGTCGATATCCTGGTGTAATTATTAAACAAAGTATTAAGACCTTGTTACAGTTTAAGTCCCCAATTAGTTGGAATATTTGACTTCGGATATAAGGATAATTTGACGAGGACACTCGCACTTTATATTTATGACTGATGGACTGTTATGGACAAAAACCAGATGGACATATTGAATAATCCAGGACAAAGGACAATTAACCCATGGTAGTAAACTAAAATCAACACGTCAAACATCATGATTACGGAAGTTTAAATAAGCATAATTTATATATTTCATATTTAATTTCACTTTTAATTATCGCACTTTTATTTACTGTCATTGTATTTAATTGCACTTTTAATTATCGTACTTTTTAATTATCGCAACTTATATTTTTCATTAGGTTTTAATTATGACTTAAAATATAAAATCGATAAACCGGTCATTAAACGGTAAACCCCCTTTTATATTATTATTATATATAGTTATATATATTTTGTACAAATATAGTTAATTAAAATATAGTGTAAAATAAGCCAGCTCCCTATGGAACGAACCGGACTTACTAAAAACTATACTACTCTACGATTAGGTACACTTCCTATAGTGTTGTAGCAAGGTTTAGGTATATCCCATCTGTAAATAAATAAATAACTTGTGTAATTTTGTAGCATATTTAATAGTATTTACTTGTAAAAATTAATACTATTTCGTATACCCCTCGCATAAATCAGATTCCATTAGCTTTGTCATCATTTCTTCCAGATTTGACTTTTTCTCTTCAATTTGTTATGATGGTTTATACAAGCTAGGCCTTTGTTGATTGAAGGTGTTGTTTTGAGTTGATTGGTTATTCGGACCTTGTTGGTTATACGAGTTATTGTTGGGTCCATTTGGATTGTAAAGAATGTTTTGATTTTGATTGAAGTTTGGCCTTGCCGGTTGATAATTATTCTGATAATTATTTCCCGGCCTTTGGTTCATGTAGGAAATATTCTCTCGTTGTTCCATTGTTTGTTCAATGTGACAATCTGTTCGTTAAGTGTAGTCCACCGCATTGCTCACAACTGATTCGTATTGCGTGAATATCTTTATTCATATTTTCCATTCGTCTCTCGAAAGCATCTATTTTTGCGGAAACGGAATCAAAGTCATGGCTAAAATTGGCTTTAGCTGCTTTAGATGAACGAAAGATATCTTTTTCCTGATGCCATCATATGAGTGAGAGGCTGTATTATCAATAATTTTGTGAGCTTCGGTAGCGGTTTTTTTCATAATGGAACCACCAGTTGCTGTGTCGATGTCTTTTCGTGTAGCAACGTCGACACCTTGGTAGATATTTGTACTATTTGATAAGTGTCTAAACCGTGCTGAGGACATCCTCTCAACAATTTTTCAAATCTTGTCCACGCCTCATATAATGTTTCATTTGGCTTTTGCGCGAACGTAACAATTTCTCCTTGAAGTCTCACGGCTTAAGATGCCGGAAAGAATCTTTTAAGAAATTTCTCAACTAAAACATCTCATGTGTCAATCGCTCCTTCAAGTAACGATTCTAACCAATCTTTGGCTTCTCCCTTTAAAGTACAGGGAAACAACATGAGATAGATCTGTTCATCCTCAACTTCTCTGATTTTGAATAGAGTATAGATCCTATTAAAGGTTCAAAGATGTTCGTTTGGATCTTCTTTTGGCGTACCACTATATTGGCATTGATTAGTTACCATGTGTAGGATTTGTCCTTTGATTTCATAATCTGGCGCATTAATGTCTGGCTTAATAATGGCGTGTCCTTGGCCCGTGCGTGTGGCTCTCATTTGATCTTCCATACTTAGAGGTTTCGTCACTTCCATAATTGAATTTGTTGAATACGAATCACTAGAGGATTCTAATTTAACGGTTTGTGGTTCAGGAGGAATGATTAGTGGTTCTGGATCTTGGAATTGTCCTTGAATATCCTCCGTGTTCTCAATTGTGAAATCGGGTTCAAAAAATGGATTATCGGAAATTTGAATTGGAGTACTTGGTTGACTAGATGACGATTCTAAAGAAAAATCAACGGCGATAATATTGGCTAGATGCCTTGATCGAGTTACAGGTGGTGAACGTATGAAAGGTGGTGAACATTTTGCTCGGTGCATTCACTGAATATCCTATTAGTTATAAATATAAAAATAATATAAGTTATCAAATTAATAGACTTTTCTACTTTTGCCCACGTTTCGAATAGCCAAAAGATGCAGCAGGGAGTCAGGATCCTTTAAGTCGAAAAATCCACAACTCAGCCACTAACAAATCCAAATATTACTACGAAGCAGAAAATTTGGATGTTTATCAATTTAATCACTTTTTATAATTTTTTGTCGAAATTTAAAGAAAATTTTATGTCCTAAAAACTAGAGCGTAGAAATGAGAAAGAAAAAGAGTGCGTCGAAAAATAAGAGGTCGAAAAACAAACGTCGAAAAACAAAAATTCAAAAAATAATAATAAGAAAGTAAAGCGTCAAAGCTTAAAAGTCTAAAAACTAAAAATTAAAACTTACGTCTAAAGGTATTAAAGCTTAAATGAATTCTAAATCCAAAACGGCAATAACTTAAAAAGGCACTAAAATTTATAAACTGCGTCGCAAAATTCTAAAGCGCCTAAATCTTAATCTAAAGAAAAAGCACTTAAGGGATTTTACGGCAAAGCCTAAAAATCTAGAAATATAAAATACTATGGCAAAATACTAAACTTAAAACTATATACGAACGATAAATATACAAATTATGAATTAAACGTTAAAAATATACAAAAAGTAAAAATAAAACTAAAGTTGTAAAAAATACAATTTATATAAAAATATTATTTTTATATTATTATTTTATAAAAATATTAATCTATATATGTAAATAATAAATATAAAACTTAAAATACAAATTTAAAAACTAGATTTAAATATATTAATTAATAAAAACCCTAATTAGGTTAAATATTAATAATAATAAATAATAAAACCCTACTCCGTATTAAATGATGTACTAGATTTCCTGTCAGACACTACCATGCGACCGCATGGAAGTAAAGTATACGGCTCATGCGATCGCATGGGCCTGGATTCCAGATATGGTTTTGGGCTTCGACGGGTTCGGCTCAATTTTTAATCTTAATTATTATATATATATATTTTTTTCTGATTTTAAATTACAAAATATTTATAGAATAGTTATATAAAATATAATAAACTTATATTTTAAAATCTTAAAAATAAAAGTATTTTTTAATTTTATAAATAAAGTTCTTAAAAATATATATATATAATTTTTTTTATATTTTTTTAACACTTAAGCAAAATATTTTTACGAAATAAGAAATAAATATTTTTACAAAAATATAGTGTTTTTCACCGATTCCCCGGCAGCGGCGCCAAAAACTTGATGTGTGCGAGGTGTAGTACGAAATAGTATTATTTTTATTACGAAATACGTTACAAATTACACAAGTTTTATATATTTATTTACGGATGGGATATACCTAAACCTTGCTACAACACTATAGGCAGTGTACCTAATCGTAGAGTAGTGTAGTTTTTAGTAAGTCCGGTTCGTTCCACAGGGAGCTGGTGAATACGTACTAGATTTTTAACAACTATATTGTACAAAATATAACTATATATATATAATTATTATTATTATAAAAGGGGGGTTTACCGTTTAATGACCGGTTTGTTGATTTTAAATAAAGCATAAAGATAAATGACGATAATTAAAATGCGTAAAATTTAAATTGCGATAAAGTAAATTGCAGTAATTAAAATGACAGTAAATAAAGGTACGATGAAATATGAGATAAAAGTATTATGCTTATTTAAACTTTTGTAATTATGATGTTTGATGTTTTGATTTTAATTTATTTATCTGGGTTAATTGTCCTTTGTCCTGGATTTATTTGATACCTATCTGGTTTTTTGTCCATAATAGTCCATCGGTCATAATTATAAAATGCTCGTCAAATTAACCTTATTCCCGAAGTCAAATATTCCAACTAATTAGGGATTCGAACTGTAACAAGGTTTTAATACTTTGTTTAATGATTACACCAGGTTATCGACTGCGTATAATCCAAGGTTTTAATACTTTGTTAACAATTAGACCAATTACCATTGTATGTAATCTACCCCTATTTTAATAAGATATGAACATTAATTTACCCACTTGATCAGTTTGAATAATCAATTACCCAACCCGAATAATTAATTAAATGATCGTAAAAGATGTCGTATAAACGTCACTAAATAGGACATGCATAATCATTTAGTAATTATTAGATTAACTAATTTGAAGATAGGTTCGACATATTCCAATGAGTTGTCATTCGATTAGACAATACCCCCCATCTATTAATAGTTATAGTCCAATGTTCACAAGTGTCGGTCTTTTGTCAAAACTCGAATTATGGTACAAAATTCAATAACCCCGTCTTTAATATTTAGTCTAACATCACGATTACTTCAGCTTAAATAAGCATAATAATAACTTAGTTACTAGACATTAATTTAAAAAGGAAGAACATAGCTTACAGTGGTGATTAATCGCGTAGCGTTACACGGACATAGTTCTAACTTACAAAACCTTAAAACATTTCTTACAATAACCCAATTATTATTAAAATTAATTTAAACTTAATATTATAAATATAAATATATATTACATTGATCAGAGGAAGGAAAAGAAAAAGATGTGTTTCATTCGTCCGAAAATTGCTCAATTTATAGATGTGGCCTGACATTCACTGCCATGCGATCGCATGGAGTTTATGCCTCCAGGCCATGCGATCGCATGGCCTCCAGATCCAGCTCATATGCTTTTGGCTCCTAGCTTGTCGACATATTTATTTAATATATATAATATATATATAATTTATATTAATTATATATATATATATATATATATATATATATATATATTATATTCTTGTGCATAGTTGACTTGTAATTTTAGCTTCGTTGACTCGCGCATTGATGCTCGGTTCATGTCTCGGTTCCGAATTTTCGAACGTCCTTTCGTACGCGTAGATATCTTGTACTTTGTGTTCCGTGGCTTGTACTCTTGTAATTTTTAGACGTTTCTCATCAATAAATTAAACCACTTGAATTATATCTTGTACATTTGAGTTTTTTGGTCATTTGCGTCTTCAAATCGTCATTTTCTTCTTTTGTCTTCGCACTTATTTATTTAAACGAATATTACATAAAAATAGAACAATTGCAACTAAAAGCTTTACATATTGGAAGGATATTGCGACTAAATATATGTTCATTTGGAGCACTATCAGATGCGTGTATGTGTGTGATGGATTTACTTGGGTGGGTTAGTCGCGGTGTTAAGACACCACCTGGGGGTTAGTGTTACGCGGGGTTAAGTACACTAATGGATATTTGTTTGGGGTGGATGGCTAGTGTAATCCATTAGGATTCACTATGGTGTAGCAGTGCGCGATGTTACACTACTCGTTGTGATTGAGGCCAAAAGAGCGTGTGTTGATGGTTAGTGTATTCCGTTAGGATTCACTATGGTGTAGCAGCGCGTGATGTTACATTACTCGTTGTATGAGGCAAAAAGAGCGTGTGTGATTGGTGGGTTATGGCTGTAGACGTGGTCTGCAAACTTCACCTTGGGAGTAGTGTTATATCGGTATGGTATAACGTTATCGGGAAATGCGAGTACCGATGGGGAATGGGAGTACCATTCCTGTGTTGAGATTTGGGAGGTGGATCACGTGTGGATGCGGATTCACGATGACACGTGTAGTTCGGTCATCTTATTATAGAAGTGAATCTTATGTAGTTCGGATTCACAATGACATGTGTGGATGCGGTCATTATATTAAGGAAGTGAGTCTCGTGTAGTTCGGATTCACAATGACATGTGTGGATGCTGTCATTCTATTGGGATAGTGACTCTCGTGTAGTTCGGATTCACTAGGGCGCGTGTAGTTCGGCCAATCCCCATTGTTGTTGCGGTGGAGGTGGTGAGTCGCGTGTGGTGCGGATTCACTAAGGGGCGTGTAGTTTTGGCCAGCCTTCATGTGTTGGATGTGTGAACTATTGGTTGTTTTATACGCCAATGGTGGGGTTATGAGGACCATGTTGTGTGATTAGTGATGCGATAGCCGTGTTTCGTTCACATGTTGTTGCGACTGTGACAATAGTCGATTTTGTACACCTTGGGATTAGCGTTGCCATAGTCGTTTGGGCGCTATCGGTTTTAGCCGTTTGCTTATGATGTTGCGGTAGTTGCATAATAGCCGTGTTTGCACACTACAAGGGTTGTTATGTGGTAAGTGTTATTCGTAAGGATTCACTTCTTTTCGGTCTTCATCGGTTAGATGGTTGACTTTATTTTGGTACGTGGTTGTTACTAGCAATGTACTTGGTATGGGTACGCTAGGAGTTGATATCTCGGTACGAGATTGGTTGAGTTTTTCCCGACGTGAGAGATTGAGCAAGTTTTAGTGCTTAGATTTGTGGATATTAATAAATCGCGGGTGACGATTTAGTGGTTAAAGGTGACTCCTTGAGAAGAATTGCCTAGAGAAGTTGGAAGAATAAGTGGCGATTTCGCGTATTCTAGGTGATTGATATAGACTTCGGATGGTGTGTGTATTGTACGGCTTGGAATGCGTGCAAGTGTGGTGGATTAACCTTCGGGTTAATGAGTAAGGTGTAGGTTCGGATTGGTTAAGTGACTAGGATCACGAGGACGTGATCGAATCTAAGTTGGAGAGAGTTGTAACACCCCGTTTTCCCCGTGTATGATATATAGGTGTATCGTGTATGTACGACTAATGTATGAAGGGTTTGAGACATGTTCGTATGTTAAAGTTCATGTATGCGAGAAATGATCAGACCACGTTTTGGGTCGCGGCGCAACACAAGGAGCCGCGGCGCGGCGTTTAACTAGTTTCAAGATCAGATGGCTTGTAAAACGAACCCCAGACCTAGTGTATTGCCGCGGCGCGAGAAAAGGAGGCCGCGGCGCGGCGATGCTGCTGAGCTGGTTCCGGATATCGCAATTTAAAAGGAAATATGAGTGCATTTTGGTCATTTTACATGTGTGCCAGATTGGGATCTTAAATCACATCCACTCATTTAATTTCCTTTTCCTTTTCTTTCCCATTTTTCATCTCAAACTTCAAAACCCCATTTGATTCAAAGGGATTTTTGGAAAGGAAGATTCGTGATTCGATCGAAAGCGTAAGAGGCAACTTTGTTCTCCTCGTTCTTAGCTACAAGGTGATACTAGCAGTAAGCTCTAACTCCGAATTTCATTTTCGTGTTCATCATTCAAATTTAGGGCTTTTGATTGTATGTTCATAAATGAAACCCCATTAGTTGTTAATGGAAGACTAACACCAAGATTCGGGTTTATTGTTGATGTTGGCGGGTTTTGGGTTTGGTGAGCAAGTGTAAGCTTGTAAGACTTGCAAATGGGTGTAATCACTAGTATTTAGTGATTATTGAGGTGTTGGAAGCCTTTAGGGTTCATGTGCTTGACTAATTTTGAAATGGGTCAAAATTAGGGTTTAAGTGTCATTTTGGGCAAGATAGGTTTTTAACACCTATGATTGGGTTCAATCGGTGTATTAGGACCATTGTCACTATTGTTAGTGATTATTGGTTAGTTTGGGCGCGGTTTGAGCTTGGAAGTGCAATTGGGCCGAAATTGCACTAGTTGTCGATTTGGGTTGTTTGTAAATCCACCCTAATTGTGTTATTTGTTATGTGATAATGGAATAGGTACGTTCCATTGGCGTTTGCAGATTTTGGTTTGGCATCCATCAAGACTTCAAGGTGAGTGTTAATATCCTATGTGCATATGTATGTGTAGGATGGGTGCGGGTCGGGTGAAGTGATTCTCGACTATAGAGCTCACTTCACATGTAGGTGGATTTGATGGACTTGTGTATGGGTCCAATTGGCACGGTTGTGCATTTTGGTTGACCACCTTTGGCGAGGTGCACACTTTGTGTGTACGTTATCACATGTGCTTGTGATTTGGATTATATAACCCCAATGGCGAAGGGTTGATATTGTGTTGTGAATTGAATACCCCGATGATGTGGATTTTGATGTGGGAAGTGAATCACGTGTGGATGCGGATTCACGATGACGCGTGTAGTTTCAGTCATCTTATTGAGGAAGTGATCTCGTGTGGATGCGGATTCACTAAGGCTCGTGTAGTTCGGCCAACTTCGAGGTTGTTGTGTTATTGAAGATAGTAGTCTCGTGTGGATGCGGATTTACTAAGGCTCGTGTAGTTCGGCCAATCTTCATTTTGGTAGTTGGTTTCGGTATTGGGTTAAGGGGTTAACCTTGGGCGTCTATTTATTGTTATATATATATTGCCGTATTGTTGTGATGTAGCAAACCCTCCGGGTGTAGCTTATTGGCGTTTTTCACATCGTCGTTTGTGAACTTACTTTGTTGATATCTTTAGCTTGTTACTTAGTGATTGTACGGTATGTTTAGATTAGTTTGCCTTTATGCTTGGATGCTCTGGTATGTGCTATTTGATTATAATTGTGTGGCATGTCCATTTTATGCATATATATGTATGTAGTATATTCTCACTCACTAAGCGTTAGCTTACCCTCTCGTTGTTTATATTTTTATAGATTTGCATGGAGGTGGTGGCTCGGGTAAGCGTGGGAACTAGTGGACTTGCGTAGTTTGCTTAGAAGATGTGCTTTTGGACTTATTAGGATTGGGTAGCGTATTCCCAATCACCATGCTCGGTTTTGTTGGAAATTAAAATAGTCGGACCGTGTTTGCCCGTTCGGATATTTAAACTATGTATTAAATGTTTTAGAAGTTTATTGAACTTATCATTTGTGTTAAAGATGTTTTGGAAACATAATTGGGACCTAAATATTAATGTGTTAAAGGAAAAAAAATTTACGGGCCGGTTTAAATACGGGTTGGGTCGTTACACCTAGGCAACCCTTTGTCATGTAACCAAGATAAACATATTGAAACAAGGTAAACAATCTTTCTTTCTGAAACCCCATTTTGTTGTAGAGTATCCGGACAAGTCATTTGGCGAGCAATACCATTTGTTTTACAATAAGTAAAGAAATCATTTGACATGAATTCTCCACCATTATCACTCCTAAGAGCTTTTACCTTTCTCGTAAATTCTGATTCTACCGCTTCTTTGAACTCTATGAACTTTGATAAGGCTTCACTTTTCTCCTTTAGGAAATTCACCCAAGTAAACCGAGAATAGTCATCAATTAACACCATTACATAGCAATGACCGTTATAACTTGGTGTTTTTGTTGGCCCCATTAAGTCCGTATGAATCAAGTCAAGCAAACCTTGTTTTTGATTTGTTGACTTCTTATATGGAAGTCGGTGTGACTTTCCATATTGACATCCTTGGCATATTACTTCCTCACAAACATTCTTTAATTGAGGAATTCCATCAACTAGCTTATGTGAGAATATCTTTTGCAACATTTGATATCCCACATGGCCTAGTCTAGTATGCCAAATAGCTCCGTTGTCGGTTTGACTTGTTTTCTTCACAAAAGCCTCACCTGCGGACAACACAAACAGAGAACCTTTCTTTTCTCCCGTGAAAAGAACATCACCCACAATCTCCTTGACATTCTCAAGGACTTTCAAATCCGTTGGACCAAAAAGAACATGTTTTCCAGATTCGGTAATTTGAGGTACCGAAACTAGATTCTTGGTCAATTTAGGAACAAGATAAACATCTTCCAAAGTAAAAGTATTATTATTAACATCAATAATAGCATTACCTTCCTTTTTAACCGGATGAGTTGAGTTATCGGCCGTGATTACAACTCGATTTTGATTGTGATCTCTAATGTCATGAAGAAGAGTTCCATCACCGGTCACATGATGAGAGCAACCCGAATAAATCATCCATTGATTCTTCTTGACAACCGTATCCACGGTAAAACATTGCTCCCATTTGACATCATCATTGTTTGTACAAGCCACATTTGCTTTTGTGACTTTAGAACGACAATATCTCTTAATGTGACCAACCTTTCCACATTTGTAACATGTGGGAGGTTTCTTCTCATAGTTACCACCTTTGTAACTAATTGACTCTTCTTCTTTTTCTTTGCTTGAAGAACCTTTCTTGTAGTTCTTCCCTTTTGAAAACAATACCGAATCATTTCAAATCCTTTAGCCATTTGCTTAGTCAAAGCTTCTTGATTAGAGAGTAAATTCTCCAATTCTTCAACCGTAGGTTGAGTAGTCTACCCCTGAATAGAGGTTATGAATGGAACATACTCTTTCTTCAAACCGCGAATTAAATATCTTCGCAACCGAGATTCACTGATTTTCTCGTTGTCATCGATCTCTGAAATTTCTGAACAAAGACTTTTGATTCGTAAGAAATATTCATAAATTGTCATACCTTCTTGTCTTGAGATTGCTAACTCATTTTCTAAGAATTGCAACCTTGCAGTATTTTTCTTGGTAAAGAGTTTCTCAAGAGTATCCCATACCTCCTTTGGTGAGCTAATATCACTGACGTGTTCTATGAACTCTTTGCTAATTGATGTCCTCAATGCAAAGAGAGCTTTCCCACATTTTATCTTCCATTTTCTTTGTGACTCGCCTTGCTCAAGAGTTTCTATGGGAATTATGGCATCACTTCCAGCCACAAGTTCCCATAGGTCTTGACCTTGGAGGTAAGCCTCCATACACATCTTCCAATACTTATAGTTATTGCCTACAAGTCTTTCCATTCCATTGATCATACCTCCATTGTCTACATTTGAGACCTCCATTTTTTATTAGCAAGAAACTAGCTTTGAACTTTGAATATTTAAACACAAAGATTAATTTAGAACTAAGCTCTAGATACCATAAAACAACTAGTATTTGTTTTAAATGAAGGTTTAAGCAAACAAGAATGAAAGGAATTTGCAAACTTGATGTGTATTGGATTGACTTACTTATGTCAAATGATTTCAAGCTACATGCTTAAATACTAAATGTAGCGAAGACATAATCACTAAACACACAAAAACACATACAAAAGACACAAGCACAACACACACACAAAAACACACCATGAAAACATACATGACAACTTGCACTTGATTATTTTACATTAATTTATTTTAACAATATATATAAATATAAATTTATTTGTTAATGGCAAAATTTCAATTAACTAATCCAAATTTAGTCAACGAAATACACATTAGAATCTTTGATTGGTTATCTTTGGCTTTCTGACATAAGAAAATGTGTTTGATCGGTCAGAACGAGGGCTGGAGTTGGCTGAGTTTCTATTATGTGACATATTCGTGCATCTCAATACATTAGCTCACACAGCAAATAAAGTTTCGTAACATCATGTCTACAACTATTGTGTAATATTTATGCCATTTTGTATTGGGTTATGACAGAAACACGTAGCCCTTAATTTGTGATGGCTGCTAATCCATTATCAACTACTTCTAGAGTATAAGATAATGTAAGTGTGTAATTCTATGTTGTATTTCTCATTACATCGACTGGTATTTATACAGAATACAATGCTACTATCAGTTACTATACAAAGCTAACTATCCACAATACTAGGAACTCAATGATGATAAGCACACATGTCATAATACAAAATAATAGACTTGTTGACTCTGTATATCCATATAATATGTTTTAGATCGACCCCTTCCATAATTGTTTCGATTGAATGATTGCTAAGGTGCCGGAGCTCTCGGTGGTGACGGTGAAGGTGATGTTGCAGTAGCGACTAGAGTAGCGGCGGGATTAAGTTGATTGGGTGTCGGATTTTGCTTGATTTTTCTTGTCTCTTCCAAAATCAACATCGATCTGGCTTCAGAAAAAGAAGGAAGCTTTTTGGCGTGTGCATTAAGAGAGCTGACGGTATCATACCCGTCACTGAGACCAGTAATCAGTTGTAACACAAGTTTGTCTTCTTCAATCTTGTTGCCGACATCATTTAATTGATCTGCAAGATGCTTCATCTCTTGGCAGTAAGCAGACATATTGGAGAAATTTTTGAGCTTGGTGTTGGCAAATTTAGTAGCAAGGTGAACGGCCCTTGAATTTTGATTGTCGTGAAATATACCTTTGATTCGGTCCCACGTTTGTTGAGCGGTGGAACCAGGAGTGAGTATGTTGAGAGGTAACTTGTGACGACCCGGAAATTTTTGACCAAATTTAAACTTAATCTTTATATAATTCCAACTTGATAAGCAATGAATTTTAATAAATCTTGAACCTCCGAAAAGAGTTTTACACAAGCTTTTGGTCACCCTTTTATCCCGACGATTCACGAACGTCATAACTTGATTTAATTGTTTAATTATTGTGTATATATATGGATTTATATATATTTAACTTGAAAATATGATAATTAAATATCTCATTAAGTATATTAACAAAGTATTATATATATTTTTTCATACTACTAATTTAAAGAGTTTTCAAACAACATATATATTACTATTTAAACGACGTAATTAACTTATGTTAAAATGTATTTACATATAATGTATTACGAGTGTAAATACATCCTTACAAGTATCGAATACACTTTATAATATACCAATACATATAAAGGATAGCTATACTCATATTTCCGTTCAATTTCCTCAAAGAATTCTACTCGCATTCATACGGTATTTTTACCCGTATTATACACAGCTTTTAGAAGTATTTACTATTGGTATATACCAATATAAATCTGCAATTATCTGTGTAATATGTCATCCATGAGTCCATGACCTAATCAATTTAATATGTCATGCATGACTTAATACAAATTAACTTGTTTTAGATATTTTCACTACAAGCCAAAATTATAAGCTTATAAATAAGGACCATTTTAACTCATTTTACCTCCACATTTTCTTAAACTAAAAATACACACTTGAATGCTCTCATATCATACTTTAATCTCATAAACTTTCCTCTTCATAATCAAGGTAAAATACTTCTCAAAAGCCTTGTTCAATTCCTTGTATAGTTGCTATCTTATTATACTTATAAAACTTGTAAAAACTAGAACTTGTTTTGGTGAACATCAAGCTTGTTTGAAAAACAAATCTAATCTTTCTAAATTAACTCAAATAATACTTATTTATATGTATTATGATGTTATATTAAGTTAATATAAGAACTTATAACTTGTACATATGAAGAACACCTTGAAACTTAACATATATCTTTTAATCCCCATTCGGTAAAAAGCGGGCTGTTTTGGGTTGGGAATTAAAAACCTATCTTAGACTTTGAGTTCGAGGCTAAGACTTTGGAAATATGTTAATATATGTAAATAAGACTTTCAGTATTTTTTTCATGATTTTAGACAAAGTGGAAGTATTTAATCAAAAATCATATATTGGGTGGATGCCGAGATTTTTCCAAATCTGTCCACCGACACAAAAAGAGGGTAAAGCTCTAAAAATTACTACTTGGGATGAAATTTTCGAATTGGTTTTGTAAAATTTACTTCTTAATGAATCCATAGCAATTTGATTCACTTTAAACGGAGTTGTAATGAATATTTGGCGAGCAAAACAAAATCTGCTAAAATTAACGTTGTATGGATGAAATTTATATTATAAAAACTTTATTAACCATATCCTTGTTAACTTTTCCTATATCCTATATATATTTGGACATGTTATCAGTAGTATAACAAAATATTATAATCTTGGTTAATTCTATGATTGTATATATGTATAATAATATTCTTTGTACGTCCTAACACAATAAGTATACAATACGTTTTGATAAATCCTAAGACAATATGTACACAATACGTCTTAGTTAATTCTAAGACAATACGTATACAATACGTCTCTGGGTTGATGCAAAGACAATACGTATACAATACGTTGTGGGGTAATTCTAAGATTATATATATACCGATTATTGAACTGTTGGACTTTTCGGACTATTTTGGACTACTAACAAATGACTACTAATAATGGACTGCTAACATAAAATGTTAAAAATTATTATATAAGTATTCTATGAACTTGCTTTATTTTATTCATATGTCGTATTATTATCTGAATCGTTATTATTGTTATAGGTTCGTGAATCCAAGAATGACGGTCATATTTTTAATAAGTTGAAAACTTATTATTAATATACTTTTACTACTGTGAGTATATAGTCCCATTTTTAAACTCTACAAATATTTTGGGATGAGAATACATGCATTTTATGTTTTACGCCATAGACACAAGTACTTAAAATGTAGTGACCCGAACTTTTCCATGTTTATATATATTAAATGAAATTGATATTTACATGATTAAGTGTTTCCAACATGTTAAGCAATCAAACTTATTAAGACTTGATTAATTGAAATAGGTTTCATATAGACAAATGACCACCCAAGTTGACCGGTGATTCACGAACGTTAAAACTTGTAAAAACTATACGATGACATATATATGGTTATATATATAGTTAACATGATTTTATTATAAGTATGTATCTCATTAGGTATTTTAACAATGAGTTATATACATAAAAATGAGACTATTAATTTAAGAAACTCGAAAACGATATATATAACGATTATCGTTATAACAACGTCTTACTAGGTACATATGAATCATATTAAGATATTGATACACTTGGTTAATTATGTTAAATGAAAAGTAATATATTATTAAGTGTATTAACAATGAAATACATATGTAAAAATAAGACTACTAACTTAATGATTTCGAAACGAGACATATATGTAACGATTATCGTTGTAACGATATTTAACTGTATATATATCATACTAAGATATATTATATATCATAATATCATGATAATATAACAATTTAACATCTCATTTGTTATAATAAACAATGGGTTAACAACATTCAACAAGATCATTAACCTAAAGGTTTCAAAACAACATTTACATGTAACGACTAACGATGACTTAACGACTCAGTTAAAATGTATATACATGTAGTGTATTAATATGTATTCATACACTTTTGAAAGACTTCAAGACTCTTATCAAAATACTTCTACTTAACAAAAATGCTTACAATTACATCCTCGTTCAGTTTCATCAACAATTCTACTCGTATGCACCCGTATTCGTACTCGTACAATACACAGCTTTTAGATGTATGTACTAATGGTATATGAAACGACCCGTCCTTATCCACCTGGACGAAGTCATCAACATTTGGTCCCATTGCGATGATCGACTCCAAGTAATGTCCTTAAATTGAGCAAATGCACAGCGGAAGACTTAATTCGTACCTGAGAATAAACATGCTTTAAAGTGTCAACCAAAAGGTTGGTGAGTTCATAGGTTTATCATAACAATCATTTCAATATATTAATAGACCACAAGATTTCCGTTTATAAATATATGTACACTCGCAAGTGTATAAAAGTATTCTATAAGTTGCAGGCACCCGGTAACAAGCCTTAACGTTCATGTTTTACCCTCTAAAGTACACCAGATCAGGTGTGTTTAAAATAACCTCGAAGTACTAAAGCATCCCATAGTCAGGATGGGGTTTGTCAGGCCCAATAGATCTATCTTTAGGATTCGCGCCTACCGTACATAGACAAGTAGTTTAATGTTACCAAGTGTAGTGACCCGAACTTTTCCATGTTTATATATATATTAATTGAGATTGATGTTTACATGATTAAATGTTTCCAACATGTTAAGCAATCAAACTTGTTAAGACTTGATTAATTGAAATAGGTTTCATATAGACAATTGACCACCCAAGTTGACCGGTGATTCACGAATGTTAAAACTTGTAAAAAAACTATATGATGACATATATATGGTTATATATATAGTTAACATGATATTATGATAAGTAAACATATCATTAATTATATTAACAATGAACTACATATGTAAAAACAAGACTAC
Organism: Rutidosis leptorrhynchoides; assembly: GCF_046630445.1. NCBI lineage: Eukaryota > Viridiplantae > Streptophyta > Magnoliopsida > Asterales > Asteraceae > Rutidosis > Rutidosis leptorrhynchoides. The sequence goes on along the minus strand of NC_092337.1, from coordinate 401,289,767 downwards.
TAACTTAATGATTTTGAAACGAGACATATATGTAACGTTTATCGTTGTAACGACATTTAATGTATATATATCATATTAAGAGATATTCGTACATCATAATATCATGATAATATAATAATTTAAAATCTCTTTTGATATTATAAACATTGGGTTAACAACATTTAACAAGATCGTTAACCTAAAGGTTTCAAAACAACACTTACATGTAACGACTAACGATGACTTAACGACTCAGTTAAAATGTATATACATGTAGTGTTTTAATATGTATTTATACACTTTTGAAAGACTTCAATACACTTATCAAAATACTTCTACTTAACAAAAATGCTTACAATTACATCCTCGTTCAGTTTCATCAACAATTCTACTCGTATGCACCCGTATTCGTACTCGTACAATACACAGCTTTTAGATGTATGTACTATTGGTATATACACTCCAATGATCAGCTCTTAGCAGCCCATGTGAGTCACCTAACACATGTGGGAACCATCATTTGGCAACTAGCATGAAATATCTCATAAGATTACAAAAATATGAGTAATCATTCATGACTTATTTACATGAAAACAAAATTACATATCCTTTATATCTAATCCATACACCAACGACCAAAAACACCTACAAACACTTTCATTCTTCAATTTTCTTCATCTAATTGAACTCTCTCAAGTTCTATCTTCAAGTTCTAAGTGTTCTTCATAAATTCCAAAAGTTCTAGTTTCATAAAATCAAGAATACTTTCAAGTTTGCTAGCTCACTTCCAATCTTGTAAGGTGATCATCCAACCTCAAGAAATCTTTGTTTCTTACAGTAGGTTATCATTCTAATACAAGGTAATAATCATATTCAAACTTTGGTTCAATTTCTATAACTATAACAATCTTATTTCAAGTGATGATCTTACTTGAACTTGTTTTCGTGTCATGATTTTGCTTCAAGAACTTTGAGCCATCCAAGGATCCATTGAAGCTAGATCCATTTTTCTCTTTTTCAGTAGGTTCATCCAAGGAACTTAAGGTAGTAATGATGTTCATAACATCATTCGATTCATACATATAAAGCTATCTTATTCGAAGGTTTAAACTTGTAATCACTAGAACATAGTTTAGTTAATTCTAAACTTGTTCGCAAACAAAAGTTAATCCTTCTAACTTGACTTTTAAAATCAACTAAACACATGTTCTATATCTATATGATATGCTAACTTAATGATTTAAAACCTGGAAACACGAAAAACACCGTAAAACCGGATTTACGCCGTCGTAGTAACACCGCGGGCTGTTTTGGGTTAGTTAATTAAAAACTATGATAAACTTTGATTTAAAAGTTGTTATTCTGAGAAAATGATTTTTATTATGAACATGAAACTATATCCAAAAATTATGGTTAAACTCAAAGTGGAAGTATGTTTTCTAAAATGGTCATCTAGACGTCGTTCTTTCGACTGAAATGACTACCTTTACAAAAACGACTTGTAACTTATTTTTCCGACTAGAAACCTATACTTTTTTTGTTTAGATTCATAAAATAGAGTTCAATATGAAACCATAGCAATTTGATTCACTCAAAACGGATTTAAAATGAAGAAGTTATGGGTAAAACAAGATTGGATAATTTTTCTCATTTTAGCTACGTGAAAATTGGTAACAAATCTATTCCAACCATAACTTAATCAACTTGTATTATATATTATGTAATCTTGAGATACCATAGACACGTATACAATGTTTCGACCTATCATGTCGACACATCTATATATATTTCGGAACAACCATAGACACTCTATATGTGAATGTTGGAGTTAGCTATACAGGGTTGAGGTTGATTCCAAAATATATATTGTTTGAGTTGTGATCAATACTGAGATACGTATACACTGGGTCGTGGATTGATTCAAGATAATATTTATCGATTTATTTCTGTACATCTAACTGTGGACAACTAGTTGTAGGTTACTAACGAGGACAGCTGACTTAATAAACTTAAAACATCAAAATATATTAAAAGTGTTGTAAATATATTTTGAACATACTTTGATATATATGTATATATTGTTATAGGTTCGTGAATCAACCAGTGGCCAAGTCTTACTTCCCGACGAAGTAAAAATCTGTGAAAGTGAGTTATAGTCCCACTTTTAAAATCTAATATTTTTGGGATGAGAATACATGCAGGTTTTATAAATGATTTACAAAATAGACACAAGTACGTGAAACTACATTCTATGGTTGAATTATCGAAATCGAATATGCCCCTTTTTATTAAGTCTGGTAATCTAAGAATTAGGGAACAGACACCCTAATTGACGCGAATCCTAAAGATAGATCTATTGGGCCTAACAAACCCCATCCAAAGTACCGGATGCTTTAGTACTTCGAAATTTATATCATATCCGAAGGGTGTCCCGGAATGATGGGGATATTCTTATATATGCATCTTGTTATTGTCGGTTACCAGGTGTTCACCATATGAATGATTTTTATCTCTATGTATGGGATGTGTATTGAAATATGAAATCTTGTGGTCTATTGTTACGATTTGATATATATAGGTTAAACCTATAACTCACCAACATTTTTGTTGACGTTTTAAGCATGTTTATTCTCAGGTGATTATTAAGAGCTTCCGCTGTCGCATACTTAAATAAGGACAAGATTTGGAGTCCATGCTTGTATGATATTGTGTAAAAACTGCATTCAAGAAACTTATTTTGTTGTAACATATTTGTATTGTAAACCATTATGTAATGGTCGTGTGTAAACAGGATATTTTAGATTATCATTATTTGATAATCTACGTAAAGCTTTTTAAACCTTTATTGATGAAATAAAGGTTATGGTTTGTTTAAAAATGAATGCAGTCTTTGAAAAACGTCTCATATAGAGGTCAAAACCTCGCAACGAAATCAATTAATATGGAACGTTTTTAATCAATAAGAACGGGACATTTCAGTTGGTATCAGAGCGTTGGTCTTAGAGAACCAGAATTTTGCATTAGTGTGTCTTATCGAGTTTGTTAGGATGCATTAGTGAGTCTGGACTTCGACCGTGTTTACTTGAAAAATGATTGCTTAACAAATTTTGTTGGAAACTATATATTTTTAACATGTGAATATTATGTGATATATTAATCTCTTAATGCTTTTGATATTATGTGATAGATGTCTACCTCTAGAACAAGTCCCATTGACTCACCTAATAATAATGAAGAGTCAAATGTAAATTGGAATGATTCGTGGACTGATTCACAAGTTCCCGAAGAGGAACCGGAAGAAGAATCGGAACCGGAAGAAGAATCGGAACCGGAAGAAGAATCGGAACCGGATGAAGAAATAGAACCGGTGGGGGAAATAATAAAACGGTTAAGTAAAAGAAAATCCTCAACCAACCGACCAAGGTTAATTATGGTCAATGGTGTTTCCGCCAAGGAAGCAAAATATTGGGAGGATTACCAATTCTCCGATGAATCGGATTCCGACGAGAATTCCGATGATGTTATAGAAATTACCCCAACTGAATTTAAAAAGGCAAAAGAAAATAATAAGGGAAAGGGCATAAAAATAGAGAAATCTAATTCCAACCCTGATGAACTTTATATGTATCGTCTACCCCCGAAGTCCTTAAGTTGTAACAATGACCCGGGAACCTCTAAACCACCAGGTTTTTCTAAACCAATGTGGAAAATTACGGCTCGTATTAGGGGAACATCATATATCCCTAGAAACTTGGCAAAACGAACCAAAACCGAAGAAGAAGAAACAAGCGAGTCGGAATAAGATAGTTGTATTCGTGTGGTGTAATATATGTAATATAGTGTTCTTATGCTTTATGATATATGTAAAAATTGCTTGTATTAATAAGTATTTTTTTTATGAATCTAACTCTTGTCTATTTTACAGTTTAAAAACACAAAATGGATAGACAACCCAATATTTTAAGAGACCTACCCGGAGACATGATTGATGAAATCTTGTCTAGAGTCGGCCAGAATTCTTCGGCACAACTATTTAAGGCGAGATCAGTTTGTAAGACATTCGAAGAACGTTCCAAGAATGTCTTGGTTTATAAGAGACTTTCGTTTGAAAGATGGGGGATATCACATTGGGAAACCCATAAGTTACGATGTGTTTACTTTGACGCATATATTGCGGGGAACCCAAATGCTATTTTACGCAACGGGTTAAGAAATTATTTTGACTCAATATATCCGAATATTGGACTTCGTGATTTAGAAAAAGCGGCTAACATGCAACATAAAGAAGCATGTTATGCTTACGGATTAGTAATGTTCGCTTCTCACCAAAGTGAGAACAAGAACATCGGGCTACAACTATTAAACAAAATGTTTCCACAAGTGACGGAGTCGGTAATTGGGGTAAGAAATGAGGTTTTTAGATTATTACGGGACTGTTGGACATTACGTAACCCTCGTCCCTTTGATGACGTTACAACACGCTGTCTTATCAACGGCCATAACGGTTATGTTGCACAAGACCAAGGATGGGAAGTAGTCCTAGTAAAACCAGAATGCATGACTTGTTTCTGGACGTATGAATTACGCGTCTTTATTGCCTTTGCTGAACGACTTGTGTACTAGCTAGAATTGTCTTCACAACTATCTTGTATCAAAGTTATTGTGTGCTATATTTCATGCTTTATGTAAAATAAGCGGTATTGTAAGTTTGTAAAATATTGTATAAAAGTTTGAACGCGAAATATTATTATAATCAGTTTTTCATATAGAATTGTAGTAGTTGAATTGTATATTAGCTACTAAGTATGAACTTAACGGGTAGGTACTACCCGAATTTAAACTTATAAAACGCTAATATGAAGAAAAAGCTTTTATAAATGAGTTCATATTATGCTACGAAATACTATTAACTACTCTTAATATTCTGTATGATTAACTTGTTCCATTTAACTATTTTGAAGGAAATGGCACCGACTACTCGACACACCGTGAATATGAATGAAGAGGAATTCCGTACTTTTCTAGCTTCAAACATAGCCGCAGTACAGGCTGCGCTACATACCAACAATAACCTTGGATCTAGCAGTACAGGAAATCGTGTAGGATGCACCTACAAAGAATTCACTGCCTGCAAACCTTTGGAATTTGATGGAACCGAAGGACCGATCGGATTGAAACGGTGGACCGAGAAGGTTGAATCGGTGTTTGCCATAAGTAAGTGTACTGAAGAGGACAAAGTGAAGTACGCTACGCATACCTTCACAGGTTCTGCGTTAACATGGTGGAATACCTATCTAGAGCAAGTGGGACAAGATGATGCGTACGCACTACCGTGGTCAGCATTCAAGCACTTGATGAACGAGAAGTACCGTCCCAGAACCGAGGTCAATAAGCTCAAGACAGAACTTAGAGGGTTACGAACCCAAGGATTTGATATTACCACGTACGAAAGACGATTCACAGAATTGTGCCTATTGTGTCCGGGAGCTTTCGAAGATGAGGAAGAGAAGATCGACGCGTTTGTGAAAGGATTACCGGAAAGAATCCAAGAAGATATAAGTTCACACGAGCCCGCCTCCATACAACAGGCATGTAGAATGGCTCACAAACTAGTGAACCAGATTGAAGAAAGAATTAAAGAACAGACTGCTGAAGAGGCCAATGTGAAGCAAGTCAAAAGAAAGTGGGAGGAAAACGGTGATAAGAATCACCAATACAACAACAACAGCAATTACAACAATAATCGCAACAATTATCCCAACAATCGCAACATCAATCGCAACTACAACAAACGGCCCAACAACAACAACAACAACAACAACAACAACAACTACAACAATCATCCCAACAACAATAATAACCGCAACAACAACAACAATCAGAAGCAGCTATGCCAAAGGTGTGAAAAGAATCACTCGGGGTTCTGCACCAAATTTTGCAACAAGTGTAAAAGAAATGGTCATAGCGCGGCGAAGTGTGAGGTCTACGGACCAGGGGTTAATAGAACGAAAGGAACAAATGGTGTCGGAACGAGTAATGGCGGAGCAAGTAGTGTCGGAGCAAGTTATGCCAATGTAGTTTGTTATAAATGTGGAAAACCAGGCCACATTATTAGAAATTGCCCGAACCAGGAGAACACGAATGGACAAGGCCGTGGAAGAGTTTTCAATATTAATGCGGTAGAGGCACAGGAAGACCCGGAGCTTGTTACGGGTACGTTTCTTATTGACAATAAATCTGCTTACGTTTTATTTGATTCGGGTGCGGATAGAAGCTATATGAGTAGAGATTTTTGTGCTAAATTAAGTTGTCCATTGACGCCTTTGGATAGTAAATTTTTACTCGAATTAGCAAATGGTAAATTAATTTCAGCAGATAATATATGTCGGAATCGAGAAATTAAACTGGTTAGCGAAACATTTAAGATTGATTTGATACCAGTAGAGTTAGGGAGTTTTGATGTGATAATCGGTATGGACTGGTTGAAAGAAGTGAAAGCGGAGATCGTTTGTTACAAAAATGCAATTCGCATTATACGAGAAAAAGGAAAACCCTTAATGGTGTACGGAGAAAAGGGCAACACGAAGCTACATCTTATTAGTAATTTGAAGGCACAAAAACTAATAAGAAAAGGTTGCTATGCTGTTCTAGCACACGTCGAGAAAGTACAAACTGAAGAAAAGAGCATCAATGATGTTCCCATTGCAAAAGAATTTCCCGATGTATTTCCGAAAGAATTACCGGGATTACCCCCACATCGATCCGTTGAATTTCAAATAGATCTTGTACCAGGAGCTGCACCAATAGCTCGTGCTCCTTACAGACTCGCACCCAGCGAGATGAAAGAACTGCAAAGCCAATTACAAGAACTTTTAGAGCGTGGTTTCATTCGACCAAGCACATCACCGTGGGGAGCTCCTGTTTTGTTTGTCAAGAAGAAAGATGGTACATTCAGGTTGTGTATCGACTACCGAGAGTTGAACAAACTTACCATCAAGAACCGCTACCCACTACCGAGAATCGACGACTTATTTGATCAACTACAAGGCTCGTCTGTTTATTCAAAGATTGACTTACGTTCCGGGTATCATCAAATGCGGGTGAAAGAAGATGATATTCCAAAGACTGCTTTCAGAACACGTTACGGTCATTACGAGTTTATGGTCATGCCGTTTGGTTTAACTAATGCACCAGCTGTGTTCATGGACCTTATGAACCGAGTGTGTGGACCATACCTTGACAAGTTTGTCATTGTTTTCATTGATGACATACTTATTTACTCAAAGAATGACCAAGAACACGGTGAACATTTGAGAAAGGTGTTAGAAGTATTGAGGAAGGAAGAATTGTACGCTAAGTTTTCAAAGTGTGCATTTTGGTTGGAAGAAGTTCAATTCCTCGGTCACATAGTGAACAAAGAAGGTATTAAGGTGGATCCGGCAAAGATAGAAACTGTTGAAAAGTGGGAAACCCCGAAAACTCCGAAACACATACGCCAGTTTTTAGGACTAGCTGGTTACTACAGAAGGTTCATCCAAGACTTTTCCAGAATAGCAAAACCCTTGACTGCATTAACGCATAAAGGGAAGAAATTTGAATGGAATGATGAACAAGAGAAAGCGTTTCAGTTATTGAAGAAAAAGCTAACTACGGCACCTATATTGTCATTGCCTGAAGGGAATGATGATTTTGTGATTTATTGTGACGCATCAAAGCAAGGTCTCGGTTGTGTATTAATGCAACGAACGAAGGTGATTGCTTATGCGTCTAGACAATTGAAGATTCACGAACAAAATTATACGACGCATGATTTGGAATTAGGCGCGGTTGTTTTTGCATTAAAGACTTGGAGGCACTACTTATATGGGGTCAAAAGTATTATATATACCGACCACAAAAGTCTTCAACACATATTTAATCAGAAACAACTGAATATGAGGCAGCGTAGGTGGATTGAATTATTGAATGATTACGATTTTGAGATTCGTTACCACCCGGGGAAGGCAAATGTGGTAGCCGATGCCTTGAGCAGGAAGGATAGAGAACCCATTCGAGTAAAATCTATGAATATAATGATTCATAATAACATTACTACTCAAATAAAGGAGGCGCAACAAGGAGTTTTAAAAGAGGGAAATTTAAAGGATGAAATACCCAAAGGATCGGAGAAGCATCTTAATATTCGGGAAGACGGAACCCAGTATAGGGCTGAAAGGATTTGGGTACCAAAATTTGGAGATATGAGAGAAATGGTACTTAGAGAAGCTCATAAAACCAGATACTCAATACATCCTGGAACGGGGAAGATGTACAAGGATCTCAAGAAACATTTTTGGTGGCCGGGTATGAAAGCCGATGTTGCTAAATACGTAGGAGAATGTTTGACGTGTTCTAAGGTCAAAGCTGAGCATCAGAAACCATCAGGTCTACTTCAACAACCCGAAATCCCGGAATGGAAATGGGAAAACATTACCATGGATTTCATCACTAAATTGCCAAGGACTGCAAGTGGTTTTGATACTATTTGGGTAATAGTTGATCGTCTCACCAAATCAGCACACTTCCTACCAATAAGAGAAGATGACAAGATGGAGAAGTTAGCACGACTGTATTTGAAGGAAGTCGTCTCCAGACATGGAATACCAATCTCTATTATCTCTGATAGGGATGGCAGATTTATTTCAAGATTCTGGCAGACATTACAGCAAGCATTAGGAACTCGTCTAGACATGAGTACTGCCTATCATCCACAAACTGATGGGCAGAGCGAAAGGACGATACAAACGCTTGAAGACATGCTACGAGCATGTGTTATTGATTTCGGAAACAGTTGGGATCGACATCTACCGTTAGCAGAATTTTCCTACAACAACAGCTACCATTCAAGCATTGAGATGGCACCGTTTGAAGCACTTTATGGTAGAAAGTGCAGGTCTCCGATTTGTTGGAGTGAGGTGGGGGATAGACAGATTACGGGTCCGGAGATTATACAAGAAACTACCGAGAAGATCATACAAATTCAACAACGGTTGAAAACCGCCCAAAGTCGACAAAAGAGCTACGCTGACATTAAAAGAAAAGATATAGAATTTGAAATTGGAGAGATGGTCATGCTTAAAGTTTCACCTTGGAAAGGCGTTGTTCGATTTGGTAAACGAGGGAAATTAAATCCAAGGTATATTGGACCATTCAAGATTATTGATCGTGTCGGACCAGTAGCTTACCGACTTGAGTTACCTCAACAACTCGCGGCTGTACATAACACTTTCCACGTCTCGAATTTGAAGAAATGTTTTGCTAAAGAAGATCTCACTATTCCGTTAGATGAAATCCAAATCAACGAAAAACTCCAATTCATCGAAGAACCCGTCGAAATAATGGATCGTGAGGTTAAAAGACTTAAGCAAAACAAGATACCAATTGTTAAGGTTCGATGGAATGCTCGTAGAGGACCCGAGTTCACCTGGGAGCGTGAAGATCAGATGAAGAAGAAATACCCGCATCTATTTCCAGAAGATTCGTCAACACCTTCAACAGCTTAAAATTTCGGGACGAAATTTATTTAACGGGTAGGTACTGTAGTGACCCGAACTTTTCCATGTTTATATATATATTAATTGAGATTGATGTTTACATGATTAAATGTTTCCAACATGTTAAGCAATCAAACTTGTTAAGACTTGATTAATTGAAATAGGTTTCATATAGACAATTGACCACCCAAGTTGACCGGTGATTCACGAATGTTAAAACTTGTAAAAAAACTATATGATGACATATATATGGTTATATATATAGTTAACATGATATTATGATAAGTAAACATATCATTAATTATATTAACAATGAACTACATATGTAAAAACAAGACTACTAACTTAATGATTTTGAAACGAGACATATATGTAACGTTTATCGTTGTAACGACATTTAATGTATATATATCATATTAAGAGATATTCGTACATCATAATATCATGATAATATAATAATTTAAAATCTCTTTTGATATTATAAACATTGGGTTAACAACATTTAACAAGATCGTTAACCTAAAGGTTTCAAAACAACACTTACATGTAACGACTAACGATGACTTAACGACTCAGTTAAAATGTATATACATGTAGTGTTTTAATATGTATTTATACACTTTTGAAAGACTTCAATACACTTATCAAAATACTTCTACTTAACAAAAATGCTTACAATTACATCCTCGTTCAGTTTCATCAACAATTCTACTCGTATGCACCCGTATTCGTACTCGTACAATACACAGCTTTTAGATGTATGTACTATTGGTATATACACTCCAATGATCAGCTCTTAGCAGCCCATGTGAGTCACCTAACACATGTGGGAACCATCATTTGGCAACTAGCATGAAATATCTCATAAGATTACAAAAATATGAGTAATCATTCATGACTTATTTACATGAAAACAAAATTACATATCCTTTATATCTAATCCATACACCAACGACCAAAAACACCTACAAACACTTTCATTCTTCAATTTTCTTCATCTAATTGAACTCTCTCAAGTTCTATCTTCAAGTTCTAAGTGTTCTTCATAAATTCCAAAAGTTCTAGTTTCATAAAATCAAGAATACTTTCAAGTTTGCTAGCTCACTTCCAATCTTGTAAGGTGATCATCCAACCTCAAGAAATCTTTGTTTCTTACAGTAGGTTATCATTCTAATACAAGGTAATAATCATATTCAAACTTTGGTTCAATTTCTATAACTATAACAATCTTATTTCAAGTGATGATCTTACTTGAACTTGTTTTCGTGTCATGATTTTGCTTCAAGAACTTTGAGCCATCCAAGGATCCATTGAAGCTAGATCCATTTTTCTCTTTTTCAGTAGGTTCATCCAAGGAACTTAAGGTAGTAATGATGTTCATAACATCATTCGATTCATACATATAAAGCTATCTTATTCGAAGGTTTAAACTTGTAATCACTAGAACATAGTTTAGTTAATTCTAAACTTGTTCGCAAACAAAAGTTAATCCTTCTAACTTGACTTTTAAAATCAACTAAACACATGTTCTATATCTATATGATATGCTAACTTAATGATTTAAAACCTGGAAACACGAAAAACACCGTAAAACCGGATTTACGCCGTCGTAGTAACACCGCGGGCTGTTTTGGGTTAGTTAATTAAAAACTATGATAAACTTTGATTTAAAAGTTGTTATTCTGAGAAAATGATTTTTATTATGAACATGAAACTATATCCAAAAATTATGGTTAAACTCAAAGTGGAAGTATGTTTTCTAAAATGGTCATCTAGACGTCGTTCTTTCGACTGAAATGACTACCTTTACAAAAACGACTTGTAACTTATTTTTCCGACTAGAAACCTATACTTTTTTTGTTTAGATTCATAAAATAGAGTTCAATATGAAACCATAGCAATTTGATTCACTCAAAACGGATTTAAAATGAAGAAGTTATGGGTAAAACAAGATTGGATAATTTTTCTCATTTTAGCTACGTGAAAATTGGTAACAAATCTATTCCAACCATAACTTAATCAACTTGTATTATATATTATGTAATCTTGAGATACCATAGACACGTATACAATGTTTCGACCTATCATGTCGACACATCTATATATATTTCGGAACAACCATAGACACTCTATATGTGAATGTTGGAGTTAGCTATACAGGGTTGAGGTTGATTCCAAAATATATATTGTTTGAGTTGTGATCAATACTGAGATACGTATACACTGGGTCGTGGATTGATTCAAGATAATATTTATCGATTTATTTCTGTACATCTAACTGTGGACAACTAGTTGTAGGTTACTAACGAGGACAGCTGACTTAATAAACTTAAAACATCAAAATATATTAAAAGTGTTGTAAATATATTTTGAACATACTTTGATATATATGTATATATTGTTATAGGTTCGTGAATCAACCAGTGGCCAAGTCTTACTTCCCGACGAAGTAAAAATCTGTGAAAGTGAGTTATAGTCCCACTTTTAAAATCTAATATTTTTGGGATGAGAATACATGCAGGTTTTATAAATGATTTACAAAATAGACACAAGTACGTGAAACTACATTCTATGGTTGAATTATCGAAATCGAATATGCCCCTTTTTATTAAGTCTGGTAATCTAAGAATTAGGGAACAGACACCCTAATTGACGCGAATCCTAAAGATAGATCTATTGGGCCTAACAAACCCCATCCAAAGTACCGGATGCTTTAGTACTTCGAAATTTATATCATATCCGAAGGGTGTCCCGGAATGATGGGGATATTCTTATATATGCATCTTGTTATTGTCGGTTACCAGGTGTTCACCATATGAATGATTTTTATCTCTATGTATGGGATGTGTATTGAAATATGAAATCTTGTGGTCTATTGTTACGATTTGATATATATAGGTTAAACCTATAACTCACCAACATTTTTGTTGACGTTTTAAGCATGTTTATTCTCAGGTGATTATTAAGAGCTTCCGCTGTCGCATACTTAAATAAGGACAAGATTTGGAGTCCATGCTTGTATGATATTGTGTAAAAACTGCATTCAAGAAACTTATTTTGTTGTAACATATTTGTATTGTAAACCATTATGTAATGGTCGTGTGTAAACAGGATATTTTAGATTATCATTATTTGATAATCTACGTAAAGCTTTTTAAACCTTTATTGATGAAATAAAGGTTATGGTTTGTTTAAAAATGAATGCAGTCTTTGAAAAACGTCTCATATAGAGGTCAAAACCTCGCAACGAAATCAATTAATATGGAACGTTTTTAATCAATAAGAACGGGACATTTCACCAAGCTAAGGGTATATTTCTGGTTTAAACCCACGTAGAATTTGTTTTAGTACTTGTGCCTATTTCGTAAAACATTTATAAAACAGCGCATGTATTCTCAGCCCAAAAATATATATTGCAAAAGCAATCAAAAAGGGAGCAAATGAAACTCACCATACTGTATTTGTTAGTGAAAATACATATGACAACATTGAACAATTTAGAGTTGGCCTCCGATTCACGAACCTATATCATTTATATATATATATATACATATTAACACATATAATTGACATGTAATAGTAATCAAACCAGTTTATTAATTATATAATATGTTACTTATTAAAGTAGAAATATATTTATTATTTCCCATGTTATATATATCTATATATATGTTATTTTGATATGATATATATGAAAATAGAAAATTTAGATGTACTTACGATGTAGATAATAATTATATTTTTATATAACTATCATTTGTAAAAATAATATTTATAATACTACAAAAACAAAAATGTTAGTAATAATAATAATAATAATGATAATAATAATAATAATAGTAGTAATAATAATAATAAATAAAAATGTTATATGTTAATACTTATTTTAATAATTAATAATAATAATAATAGTAATTACTAATAGTAAACAATACTACCTTAAAAAGGATAACAATTATATCACAGGAAGGGCTCGAACCCAAGACCTCTCGAAACTCCCTAACACCTCGAACCAGTGAGCTGTTGCTATTTTTCAGTTTTCTAATACCATTTAATTTTTATAACCCGTAAACCAGTGATTCCTACCCATTCTTCTTCCTCATTTAATACGATGCAACCAGGATTCAAATCAAACACCTCCCTAAATTATTTTAAACCTTTATCTGTTTTTATTTTTCATAAACCAACATCATTATTATCTTCTTATCAATGATCATAATCACCATTCATGATCATCATCGACACCAATTTCATTTTCATTTCATAACCCGTCACCAAAATCATTATTACTTCCTCACTGTATCATTCATATATTCTTCTCTATTACTAATATCATCACTCAATCATCTGTATCGTTTTCCTCAAAAACACAGAAAACATAAATGACGAAAGAAAATGACGAGAGTGATGTGGGTTTCGGTTAAAACAAATAACGATGGGGCTTTTGCTACGGCCCAAGAGCAGCCCATTCAAATTTATTCAGGCCCGTTAAAAACCCAAGGCTACATATTGAAACAAACCCACTCCGTTTGAAGGAAAAATGTTGGTGGTATTCTTTTGTTAACAGGAGAAGACCAAACAAGTTGTAACAACAGCGTAATTATGGTCTACAGGTGGTTTTCGTGGTTTTGTTCAACAAGGAAGGAAACAAAATAGACGGCATTAAGTGGGTGGTTGTGTTTCGCGTCTGCAAACAGGAAGTAAAGCGTAGTGGCGGCTGTTTGTTTCGAGACAGGAGACAGAAACGAGTGAACAAAGAAAGAAAGAAAAAGAGGGAAAGTAAATATAAAGGTGATGACGGTGGTGGTCTCGAGGTGGCGATGGTGGTGGGTGTTAGCCGTAGGTTTTCAAGGTGGTGATGGTGGTGATAGCATTGAAAGAGAAGGTGGCGAGTGGCGGATATAGGTGGTGGAAGTGAGTGGTTTATGGTGGTAAGTATAGCGAGATCAAGGTGGTGTTTGATGGAATGGTTCACGATGAAAGGTGTTAGCGAGGGTAACCGGTGGTGGTTCTCATGGGTTTCAAGGTGGTTGCGATGGTTGTGATCCTTGGCCAGAAATAGTAGTTATAGGTATGGTGAACCGGAAACAGAAGTTGTCGGACAACAAAATAGTAATGATTAAATGGGTGTTCGGGTTTGATTTGGAAAACGAAATAGGAAATCAACAAGAATTGTTTCGATGGTGTTTGAGTTGTATAGTGGTAGATGGTGGCAGTTTGATGATTGTCCTGTGAAGGTGAATGGTGGCAGCGGTGGAGATAGTTGACGGTTGTTGATGATGGCTTGAGTGCCTATATATCTCTGTGCTTTATGTATACATATGTATATATAGAGAAAGGTAATAATTAAGATATAATTATAATAATATAAAGTAATAATAATAATATAATAATACAACTTGAATCATAAAATTAAGAAACGTGCGTGCACAGTTTGCATCCTAATATTTCTACCGACAGTTTATCCGAGATAACTATATCGTGTCCATTGCTAAACAGTTGTCGTATAAAAGTGTTCCTAAAAATCCCAAACTTTTAGATTAAATATAATTAATTATTTCACTCATTACCTGCTTGAAACCTGATCAAAAAAAATTCAAAAATTATTTATTTCCTGTTCCGATTTATATGTACGGAGTAAAAATATTTAAACTTAAAAAGGTAAAAATACTTTTAACAAATCTAAAATCTTCGTAATCAATTTACAGACTAACTTTTATTCTAACTTTTCATAAACTCGTATTAGATCTATATGAATACTAACGAGATGCCAATCGAGTGTTACTGACGATTACTAATTAGGTCCGAAATCACAAAATATATAATTAATATACTTTATTTATATTTAGATGTGTTTTAAATATTAAATATTATAATATCCTATTTTTATTTTTTTACATTTTAATAGCAACAACATATAATACTTATATTTCAAATTATTATTTATGTATCCATACACACATATCTAATTACAAATAGTTGTTCGTGAATCGTCGGGATTGGTCGAAGGTCAATTAAATATATGAACCAGTTCAAACTTTTTGAGACTTAACCTAACAGACTTTTCTTATTGGGTCAAAAATATTAAATCGTATCGAGAGTTTGGTTCTAAATTAGTCGAAATTTTCCGGGTCGTGACAGTACCCACCCGTTAAAGAAATTTCGTCCCCGAAATTTGATTGAGGTCGTCATTGCTAACAATAAGAATGTTTTCATGACGATTATGAGTTGATAATTAGAGTTTTATCATTAATGATTAATATAGATAAAACGACTCGATCTTGTGAAGCGTACGAGTGAAGCTATCACAAAAGAGTGAAATGAAGTGATAAGAGGTTCGTCTTAACTTCTGACATAGTCAAGGTTGATTTTCAGAATTCAAGGAATTTAAAGAAATCTTCCAATCAGAAGGAAAATGTATTAGCACGAATTATTAGCAACTGTTGGAATTACAGAAGAACAGAAATATCAAGGAAATATTTTCGTGATATGCTTAAAGATTAAGTAGAATGAAGGAGTCGTGTGATATGGCACATGATGGGGGTAAGGTCTGTAAATCATCACGTTCTATTAGAAACTCAGCATGACTTACTGTAATATAATCACGTTGGCCTGACGTCATTATATTATACTAAATCATGCTTCAATTCCTAACACTTCTCTAGGAAATCATTCATAATTTAACTTGAATTTTAAAGAATATAGAAACTAAAACAGTTTCTTTTAGGATGTAACACAGATAGCACGAAGAGATAAATAATTTCGAACAAGAGTATTTATGAATATATCTTCAGAAATATCGAAGATATTTATGACGATATTTTGGAATTTCTAAGATCGAAGGTTGATGAAGAAAATCCTTCCGCATGGATTTAGAATATGTAGGAGCAAGATATTCGTTTAAAGGTTTCAGCTGATACTGAATCATCTGGATTCGTTAAGTACAGGCTTAGTCTTTGTGATTTGTTCACAATCTCCTTCATGGTTAGCTCAATCTATTCTTCAGTACCAAATTTTCTATCGTGCGTTCCCAACATTCCATTCTTTGTTATCAAACTTTTAGCCGTTTAGACCATCTACGATTTTGCTGTTTCCTCTGCATTTAATGCTACCATATCTGAATCATCGGTTATCAATCCGAGATGGTTTCAAGAGAATTGTGTTTTTAGATGATTAAACGCTGATGGTAATATGGTGGAATATAAATGGTTTCCCGGTAACAATGAATGAGCACGCATATATATCAAAGTTATAATAAGACAAACCCGAATGAAAGTTGAAATTGACTTGCTGGAGTTGTGACAAAATTGGCTACTTTGAAAAGGGATTGTAAAGTGATTTTCCGGTAATAACAACACCAAAGGTGCTAGCACAGATGCGTGTTAAACGTTTGCTCAGGTTCCGAGTGTTTTTCAGGTGCATAACTATGTGTATCAATCTTTTCTTCCGTAGATGAAGTGCGAGTGGTTCATCTCCTCGATTGAGGTGTTTTCAAGAATCATGAAAGGTTTGAACGAATATTGAAATCGTCAAGATACAAATGAGGTTTAGAATGAAATCAAGTGGCAAACTTGAAGAATTGTTTAGTTTCATATGTTATAATCAATATTTTAATTCATTTTAATTGTCCAATGTTATTAGTCCACAGTCGATAGTCCACAGTTAACAATCCAATGATTCATATATAGTTTAATATATAATATTCGAATTAATTAATACGTATCGTGACCCGTATACGTCTCAGACTCGATCACAACTCAAACTATATATATTATTGTAGAATCAACCTCAACCCTGTATAGCTAACTCCCGCATTACTGCATATAGAGTGTCTATGATTATTCCAAATAATATATATAGATGCGTCGATATGATATGTCAAAACCTTGTATACGTGTCCTGATATTTAAAGTGCGTAAAATAAATAACAGAAATTAAATGACGATAAATAAAGTGCGTAAAGTAAATAACAGAAATTAAATGACGATAAATAAAATTGCGAGAATGTAAATTGCGATAATTAAATTGCGATAAATAAAATGTAATCAGTTAGCTAGGAACAATTAGCTAGGAACAGTTAGCGTGGATTCTTAACAAAATTTCTCATAGTTTATTTGTTTGTTTCTAACAAATTTTATTTTGTCAAATGTTTTCTTCATTATGCCACTTGTTAGATCCTGATAAGTCAAAATCCAAATATGAAATTGAATGAAAATGGTTGTATTGTGGTGAACGGATTCGTATATCTTGTGGATATAAGTAGGATAGTAAATAACTATTGAGTTAGATTTGAAAGAATGTACAGTGTATTTATTAATGTGAAGTATGAATATTCCTCGGGTATTACCTACCCGTTAAAATATTTTCACAATTAACACTTTGTACGAAAGAATTTTTAATTACAATCTTTATGAAAACATATATACATATATATTTTCTTCAGATGTAATCATGAATTTAATGAGTTAATATGATATTAATCTCATTTGCTTTACGGCTAGAATTAGAGTACATAATCTCTAAAACATTAGAGATTACATAATTGCCATGTCGAACGAAAATAAATGATGTAGAATGTTATGTAGAACGATGATTATGCTCGAGGTGTATAATGAGATATTGAGGCGTGTGATGTTGAAACTTAGGTTGTTGGTGGTACTCGTATTGTTTCTGATGGTACTGTTAGTGCCGATGATGCTGCTGAAGCTGGTAAATTTTGCACCATATTCTCCAAAGCCACTACTCGAGCTCGAAGCTCGTTGACTTCTTCTATTACTCCGGGATGATTGTCGGTCGGAACGAGTGAATGAATAAGGTTTAGAATTATAGATAGAAGATAATCGTGACAAGATATTCGGAAAATGAGGATGAAAATGGTGTTTCGGATAGGTTCACCGGTAAGTGCTTCAGGTTCTTTGCCGAGGGTGAAATTTGGTTGATGGAAAGGATCGCCTTCTTCTTGTCTCCATTGGTTAAGTCGACTATGAACTCATCAGATGAATTGGGGATGGCTGATTGATTGATTCATTCTGGTGACGCTGCTTCTGGAGCTGGAGTGGGACTCCATATCGGAATCCGAGGGACTTGAACTAGTTGTGAGTTCCATTGCGTACGATTGAATAAAGGATTTTTTGATATGAAATGATTTTCGGATATCGGATGATATTCTAATTACATAGAATACATATACATAGTACAGAAGATCCCGTAGATTACGAAGGGATTTAAGGAAACGTGTCAGATAAAGTCTACAGTAACAGATACGCTAAGATATGAATTTATCTGTACACTATCTATTAAATAAGTGCAGGAAGTCGTGTCTAGACTTAGGAATGATAAGTAGGTAATTTTCCACTAGAAATGATAAACAATACTTATAATATGCAGCTACGGTCGAAGTCCAGACTCGCTAATGCATCCTAACAACTATCAGTTAGACACACTAATGCAAGACCTGGTTCGCTAGGACCAACGCTCTGATACCAACTGAAACGACCCGTCCTTATCCACCTGGACGAAGTCATCAACATTTGGTCCCATTGCGATGATCGACTCCAAGTAATGTCCTTAAATTGAGCAAATGCACAGCGGAAGACTTAATTCGTACATGAGAATAAACATGCTTTAAAGTGTCAACCAAAAGGTTGGTGAGTTCATAGGTTTATCATAACAATCATTTCAATATATTAATAGACCACAAGATTTCCGTTTATAAATATATGTACACTCGCAAGTGTATAAAAGTATTCTATAAGTTGCAGGCACCCGGTAACAAGCCTTAACGTTCATGTTTTACCCTATAAAGTACACCAGATCAGGTGTGTTTAAAATAACCTCGAAGTACTAAAGCATCCCATAGTCAGGATGGGGTTTGTCAGGCCCAATAGATCTATCTTTAGGATTCGCGCCTACCGTACATAGACAAGTAGTTTAATGTTACCAAGCTAAGGGTATATTTCTGGTTTAAACCCACGTAGAATTTGTTTTAGTACTTGTGCCTATTTCGTAAAACATTTATAAAACAGCGCATGTATTCTCAGCCCAAAAATATATATTGCAAAAGCAATCAAAAAGGGAGCAAATGAAACTCACCATACTGTATTTGTTAGTGAAAATACATATGACAACATTGAACAATTTAGAGTTGGCCTCCGATTCACGAACCTATATCATTTATATATATATATACATATTAACACATATAATTGACATGTAATAGTAATCAAACCAGTTTATTAATTATATAATATGTTACTTATTAAAGTAGAAATATATTTATTATTTCCCATGTTATATATATCTATATATATGTTATTTTGATATGATATATATGAAAATAGAAAATTTAGATGTACTTACGATGTAGATAATAATTATATTTTTATATAACTATCATTTGTAAAAATAATATTTATAATACTACAAAAACAAAAATGTTAGTAATAATAATAATAATAATGATAATAATAATAATAATAGTAGTAATAATAATAATAAATAAAAATGTTATATGTTAATACTTATTTTAATAATTAATAATAATAATAATAGTAATTACTAATAGTAAACAATACTACCTTAAAAAGGATAACAATTATATCACAGGAAGGGCTCGAACCCAAGACCTCTCGAAACTCCCTAACACCTCGAACCAGTGAGTTGTTGCTGTTTTTCAGTTTTCTAATACCATTTAATTTTTATAACCCGTAAACCAGTGATTCCTACCCATTCTTCTTCCTCATTTAATACGATGCAACCAGGATTCAAATCAAACACCTCCCTAAATTATTTTAAACCTTTATCTGTTTTTATTTTTCATAAACCAACATCATTATTATCTTCTTATCAATGATCATAATCACCATTCATGATCATCATCGACACCAATTTCATTTTCATTTCATAACCCGTCACCAAAATCATTATTACTTCCTCACTGTATCATTCATATATTCTTCTCTATTACTAATATCATCACTCAATCATCTGTATCGTTTTCCTCAAAAACACAGAAAACATAAATGACGAAAGAAAATGACGAGAGTGATGTGGGTTTCGGTTAAAACAAATAACGATGGGGCTTTTGCTACGGCCCAAGAGCAGCCCATTCAAATTTATTCAGGCCCGTTAAAAACCCAAGGCTACATATTGAAACAAACCCACTCCGTTTGAAGGAAAAATGTTGGTGGTATTCTTTTGTTAACAGGAGAAGACCAAACAAGTTGTAACAACAGCGTAATTATGGTCTACAGGTGGTTTTCGTGGTTTTGTTCAACAAGGAAGGAAACAAAATAGACGGCATTAAGTGGGTGGTTGTGTTTTGTGTCTGCAAACAGGAAGTAAAGCGTAGTGGCGGCTGTTTGTTTCGAGACAGGAGACAGAAACGAGTGAACAAAGAAAGAAAGAAAAAGAGGGAAAGTAAATATAAAGGTGATGACGGTGGTGGTCTCGAGGTGGCGATGGTGGTGGGTGTTAGCCGTAGGTTTTCAAGGTGGTGATGGTGGTGATAGCATTGAAAGAGAAGGTGGCGAGTGGCGGATATAGGTGGTGGAAGTGAGTGGTTTATGGTGGTAAGTATAGCGAGATCAAGGTGGTGTTTGATGGAATGGTTCACGATGAAAGGTGTTAGCGAGGGTAACCGGTGGTGGTTCTCATGGGTTTCAAGGTGGTTGCGATGGTTGTGATCCTTGGCCAGAAATAGTAGTTATAGGTATGGTGAACCGGAAACAGAAGTTGTCGGACAACAAAATAGTAATTATTAAATGGGTGTTCGGGTTTGATTTGGAAAACAAAATAGGAAATCAACAAGAATTGTTTCGATGGTGTTTGAGTTGTATAGTGGTAGATGGTGGCGGTTTGATGATTGTCCTGTGAAGGTGAATGGTGGAAGCGGTGGAGATAGTTGACGGTTGTTGATGATGGCTTGAGTGCCTATATATCTCTGTGCTTTATGTATACATATGTATATATAGAGAAAGGTAATAATTAAGATATAATTATAATAATATAAAGTAATAATAATAATATAATAATACAACTTGAATCATAAAATTAAGAAACGTGCGTGCACAGTTTGCATCCTAATATTTCTACCGACAGTTTATCCGAGATAACTATATCGTGTCCATTGCTAAACAGTTGTCGTATAAAAGTGTTCCTAAAAATCCCAAACTTTTAGATTAAATATAATTAATTATTTCACTCATTACCTGCTTGAAACCTGATAAAAAAAAATTCAAAAATTATTTATTTCCTGTTCCGATTTATATGTACGGAGTACAAATATTTAAACTTAAAAAGGTAAAAATACTTTTAACAAATCTAAAATCTTCGTAATCAATTTACAGACTAACTTTTATTCTAACTTTTCATAAACTCGTATTAGATCTATATGAATACTAACGAGATGCCAATCGAGTGTTACTGACGATTACTAATTAGGTCCGAAATCACAAAATATATAATTAATATACTTTATTTATATTTAGATGTGTTTTAAATATTAAATATTATAATATCCTATTTTTATTTTTTACATTTTAATAGCAACAACATATAATACTTATATTTCAAATTATTATTTATGTATCCATACACACATATCTAATTACAAATAGTTGTTCGTGAATCGTCGGGATTGGTCGAAGGTCAATTAAATATATGAACCAGTTCAAACTTTTTGAGACTTAACCTAACAGACTTTTCTTATTGTGTCAAAAATATTAAATCGTATCGAGAGTTTGGTTCTAAATTAGTCGAAATTTTCTGGGTCGTGACAGTATATACACTCCAATGATCAGCTCTTAGCAGCCCATGTGAGTCACCTAACACATGTGAGAACCATCATTTGGCAACTAGCATGAAATATCTCATAAAATTACAAAAATATGAGTAATCATTCATGACTTATTTACATGAAAACAAAATTACATATCCTTTATATCTAATCCATACACCAATGACCAAAAACACCTACAAACACTTTCATTCTTCAATTTTCTTCATCTAATTGATCTCTCTAAAGTTCTATCTTCAAGTTCTAAGTGTTCTTCATAAATTCCAAAAGTTCTAGTTTCATAAAATCAAGAATACTTCCAAGATTGCAAGTTTACTTCCAAGTTTTCTAAATCCATTCCAAGTAATCATCCAAGATCAAGAAACATTTGTTACTTACAGTAGGTTATCTTTCTAATACAAGGTAATAATCATATTCAAACTTTAATTCAATTTCTATGACTATAACAATCTTATTTCGAGTGGAAATCTTACTTGAAATTGTTTTGGTGTCATGATTCTGCTTCAAGAACTTTCAAGCCATCCAAGGATCCTTTGAAGCTAGATCCATTTTTCTCATTTCCAGTAGGTTTATCCAAGGAACTTGAGGTAGTAATGATGTTCATAACATCATTCGATTCCTACATATAAAGCTATCTTATTCGAAGGTTTAAACTTGTAATCACTAGAACATAGTTTAGTTAATTCTAAACTTGTTCGCAAATAAAAGTTAATCCTTATAACTTGACTTTTAAAATCAACTAAACACATGTTCTATATCTATATGATATGCTAACTTAATGATTTAAAACCTGGAAACACGAAAAACACCGTAAAACCGGATTTACGCCGTCGTAGTAACACCGCGGGCTGTTTTGGGTTAGTTAATTAAAAACTATGATAAACTATGATTTAAAAGTTGTTATTCTGGGAAAATGATTTTTATTATGAACATGAAACTATATCCAAAAATTATGGTTAAACTCAAAGTGGAAGTATGTTTTCTAAAATGGTCATCTAGACGTCGTTCTTTCGACTGAAATGACTACCTTTACAAAAACGACTTGTAACTTATTTTTCCGACTATAAACCTATATTTTTCTGTTTATATTCATAAAATAGAGTTCAATATGAAACCATAGCAATTTGATTCACTCAAAACGGATTTAAATGAAGAAGTTATGGGTAAAACAAGATTGGATAATTTTTCTCATTTTAGCTACGTGAAAATTGGTAACAAATCTATTCCAACCATAACTTAATCAGCTTGTATTGTATATTATGTAATCTTGAGATACCATAGACACGTATACAATGTTTCAACCTATCATGTCGACACATCTATATATATTTCGGAACAACCATAGACACTCTATATGTGAATGTTGGAGTTAGCTATACAGGGTTGAGGTTGATTCCAAAACATATATAGTTTGAGTTGTGATCAATACTGAGATATGTATACACTGGGTCGTGGATTGATTCAAGATAATATTTATCGATTTATTTCTGTACATCTAACCGTAGACAACTAGTTGTAGGTTACTAACGAGGACAGCTGACTTAATAAACTTAAAACATCAAAATGTATTAAAAGTATTGTAAATATATTTTGAACATACTTTGATATATATGTATATATTGTTATAGGTTCGTGAATCAACCAGTGGCCAAGTCTAACTTCCCGACGAAGTAAAAAAATCTGTGAAAGTGAGTTATAGTCCCGCTTTTAAAATCTAATATTTTTGGGATGAGAATACATGCAGGTTTTATAAATAATTTACAAAATAGACACAAGTACGTGAAACTACATTCTATGGTTGAATTATCGAAATCGAATATGCCCCTTTTTATTAAGTCTGGTAATCTAAGAATTAGGGAACAGACACCCTAATTGACGCGAATCCTAAAGATAGATCTATTGGGCCTAACAAACCCCATCCAAAGTACCGGATGCTTTAGTACTTCGAAATTTATAACATGTCCGAAGGAGGATCCCGGAATGATGGGGATATTCTTATATATGCATCTTGTTAATGTCGGTTACCAGGTGTTCACCATATGAATGAATTTTATCTCTATGTATGGGATGTGTATTGAAATATGAAATCTTGTGGTCTATTATTATGATTTGATAATATATAGGTTAAACCTATAACTCACCAACATTTTTGTTGACGTTTTAAGCATGTTTATTCTCAGGTGATTATTAAGAGCTTCCGCTGTCGCATACTTAAATAAGGACGAGATTTGGAGTCCATGCTTGTATGATATTGTGTAAAAACTGCATTCAAGAAACTTATTTCGTTGTAACATATTTGTATTGTAAACCATTATGTAATGGTCGCGTGTAAACAGGATATTTTAGATTATCATTATTTGATAATCTACGTAAAGCTTTTTAAACCTTTATTGATGAAATAAAGGTTATGGTTTGTTTTAAAATGAATGCAGTCTTTGAAAAACGTCTCATATAGAGGTCAAAACCTCGCAACGAAATCAATTAATATGGAACGTTTTTAATCAATAAGAACGGGACATTTCAGTTGGTATCCGAGCGTTGGTCTTAGAGAACCAGAATTTTGCATTAGTGTGTCTTATCGAGTTTGTTAGGATGCATTAGTGAGTCTGGACTTCGACCGTGTTTACTTGAAAAATGATTGCTTAACAAATTTTGTTGGAAACTATATATTTTTAACATGTGAATATTATGTGATATATTAATCTCTTAACGCGTTTGATATTATGTGATAGATGTCTACCTCTAGAACAAGTCCCATTGACTCACCTAATAATAATGAAGAGTCAAATGTAAATTGGAATGATTCATGGACTGATTCACAAGTTCCCGAAGAGGAACCGGAAGAAGAGTCGGAACCGGAAGAAGAATCTGAACCGGAAGAAGAATCGGAACCGGATGAAGAAATAGAATCGGTGGGGGAAATAATAAAACGGTTAAGTAAAAGAAAATCCTCAACCAACCGACCAAGGTTAATTATGGTCAATGGTGTTTCCGCCAAGGAAGCAAAATATTGGGAGGATTACCAATTCTCCGATGAATCAGATTCCGACGAGAATTCCGATGATGTTATAGAAATTACCCCAACTGAATTTAAAAAGGCAAAAGAAAATAATAAGGGAAAGGGCATAAAAATAGAGAAATCTAATTCCAACCCCGATGAACTTTATATGTATCGTCAACCCCAGAAGTCCTTAAGTTGTAACAATGACCCGGGAACCTCTAAACCACCATGTTTTTCTAAACCAATGTGAAAAACGACGGCTGGTATTAGGGGAACATCATATATCCCTAGAAACTTGGCAAAACGAACCAAAACCGAAGAAGAAGAAACGAGCGAGTCGGAATAAGATAGTTGTATTCGTGTGGTGTAATATATGTAATATAGTGTGCTTATGCTTAATATATGTAAAAATTGCTTGTATTAATAAGTATTTTTTTTATGAATCTAACTCTTGTCTATTTTACAGTATAAAAATACAAAATGGATAGACAACCCAATATTTTAAGAGACCTACCCGGAGACATGATTGATGAAATCTTGTCAAGAGTCGGTCAGAATTCTTCGGCACAACTATTTAAGGCGAGATCAGTTTGTAAGACATTCGAAGAACGTTCCAAGAATGCCTTGGTTTATAAAAGGCTTTCGTTAGAAAGATGGGGGATATCACATTGGGAAATCCATAAGTTACGATGTGTTTACTTTAACGCATATATTGCGGGGAACCCAAATGCTATTTTACGCAATGGGTTAAGAAATTATTTTGAAAGGATCCGAAACTAATCATCCGGACATCGTCCATATAGATTAAAAACGAATTACAATAGTTGATAACATCGCGAGGTACTTGACCTCTATATGATACATTTTACAAACGTTGCATTTATTTCTTAAAGGCAATCTATTATTACATCGAGAGTTGACATATTAGCCTAACATTTTATAACAACCAAATGATCTAATCTGCCATTTTCATAACAATAGTCTTTAATGAACTTCAATGACTCGAATGCAACGTCCTTGTATCATAGCTTAAATGGTCCCAAGTAGTATCCTTAACATGAGCTAATGCACAGCGGAAGACTTAATTCGTACCTGAGAATAACATGCTTTAAAACGTCAACATAAAGTTGGTGAGATATATAGGTTTGATGCTAGCAGCGTTATAACAATGGACCACAAGATTTCGTATATAATCATTTCAATAAAAATATTCTAAGTGGTTGAGCACTTGGTAACCATACTTAACATTTAATCCCGTCGCATATTCCCTTTAATATGAAATCTTACTACACCGTACCAAGGTGTAGTCGCAAAACGAAGTACTGTGCAACCGTTGAATACTGGTCGTCCAGTCCGGTTGGGGTTGTCAGGCCCGATAGATCTATCAACAGGATTCGCGTTTACAATACCGCTGTAAATAACAGTTACCAAGCTACAGGGAAGTATGCCAGTGGTACAACTCAACGTAGAATATATTTTTCAGTTACTTGTGTCCATAACGTAAAACATAAAATACATGTATTCTCATCCCGAAATATTTAGAGTTTAAAAGTGGGACTATATACTCACTTTTGTCTTGAAGATATGTAATTTCGACTTGGTCTCCGATTGATATCACGAACCTATCCATATATAATATATCAATACCTTTTCTTTTTAAACAATCGTCACATATATATACTTATAATACTTTTAATACTTTTAATAATTCCTTAGTCCGTAGTTAGCAGTCCGATGTTAGTAATTCAATTTTAATGGTTCATATTTAGTTGTTTAATAAACCCCCAATGAAATAAATAAAACCCCCATCGTATATGTATTGGTCGAGATTAATCTTGACCCATGGTACCGGTGTTGTCAAATGACGTGTTGCGTACATAAAGTACCGGTGTTGTCAAATGACGTGTTGCGTACAATCATGGGATCTTATGATTAATCTTCTCGTATTGTTTACGGGTGATCCTGAACCATATAAAATTAAATTATGAGTACATATGTATAAAATATCATGTTACTTTAGGAAGATGTGATTTATTTAATTTTCTCCAATTATTTTCGTGGCTAAACTAGTCTTGGATATCCGATTTTGTTTTGGTCATAATTTCTTCGTTACAAATCCGTTTTCGTTGATTCAACTTTCCACTTCCTTGGATCGAGTCCCTCTTTCAGAATATGAACTGCAAATACCTTAGTTTGTATTCGAAATCATAGGTCATAGGTCAAATTTTGGTGAAACTTATGAAGTTAATCATTTTTGTTACAAAAACATCATTTAATGACCATTTTTCTAAAAATACTTATACTATGAATTAAATCATGAAATTTTTATGTGTTAACATATTCATAAGAAATATCATTTTTCCAGAATATAAACCTCCAATTCAAAGTTCAAGATGGTTTTTAATTATCGAACCCAAAACAGCCCCCGGTTGCACTCCGATGTCATAAAAATAGTTTTTTTTTAAGGTATTCTTTGAAAAACCAAGTTATACCTTGTTAAATTAGCATATATTTAAGTTATATTACAGGTCTTGAAGTATTTTAAAAGTTAAGTTAGAAGGATCTATTTAGTTTGCAAACAAGTTTGAAATCATTCAAACTATGTTTTTGTTGTTAAAATTGTATACCATACAATAAGATAGCTATATATATATGAATCGAATAAGGTTATGAACAAATTTACTACCTCAAGTTACTTGGACAAGATTGCTGTAAAAGAGGAGTAAAAACCTAGAACCAAAAGAGTGATGAAATTGGATGAAAGATTGGAAGCAACTTAAGACATAAACTTGAATTGAAAGTTGTATTTTTGTAGTGTTTTTGTTGATCTTTTTATGGTGGTGTTTAAGGTGATTCTTGAGAGGATTTTTGCTGGAGTTCTTAGAGAGACATGAGGCTAGTAAGTGTGTGTGTTTAGCTAGAGAAATGATGTTCCAAAAATTGAAAATGGATGCATGTATTTATGGTGGTGTAAAAGGTGTATAAATTTGTAATTTTGTGAAAAGATCTTTTAATCATGTGAAATTGTCATACTAAATAACAAAAGTAGTTACCTTATACATAAGGCATGAACAAGGGCTGGTTGGTGGTGATTTTATGTGTATATACCAATAGTAAATACGTATAGAAGCTAGGTATGATACGAGTACATATACTCTAGATATACGTATAGAAATCTTGTGAAAAATGGAATGAGGATTCAAATATAGCTATCTTTTGTGAATATACTTATATTGTTTTATGTATTTAAGTCTTTAAAAGTGATTAAATACATTATATATATGATATATGTATAAACATTATAGGTCGTAAGTATTTATGTCAAATAACGTTACGTATAGTTATCGTTTTGAAAGCTTAAGTTAGTAGTTTCAAAATATACTTATAACTTATTGTTATTAATACAAAATGAGATATTTAAACATCCTTAAATCATGTTAAATATGTATATATACATATATATACACAAACGTATAATTAACATATATTGTATAGTTCGTGATATCATCGGTCAAACTAGACGGTTAAACGTTATGTAAAACTCTTTTCAAAATCATAAATCTCAACAATTTAGATTGCTTATCATGTTGGTAAGTTTTAATTTATGTAAATATTAATCTTATAAGTGTAAAACGATCGGAAAAATCCGGGTCGTTACAGTACCCACCCGTTAAAGAAATTTCGTCCCGAAATTTGGTAGAGGTTGTCATAAATAACAATAGGAATGTTTTCATGACGAATATGAGGTATTAATAGAGTTTTATCATTATTGGAAGATATGGATAAAACGATTCGGTCATGTGAAGCGCACGAGTGAAGCTATCACAAAAGAATGAAATGAGTGAATATAGAATTGTTTTAACCGATGTCGAGATTAGGATTGATTTCCAGAATTTAAGGGATTTAAAGAAAATCTTATGTAATAAGATTTGGTTCTTCGATGATTTAGAAAACAGGATCTCCTTTGATTTAATGCGATAATCTGTTTCGATTTCTTTGTCGGATATTTCACTATAAATCCACCTCCTTCCCTTTCTTACTTCCATACCTCACATCTCTTACTCTTCCTCCTCTAATTCATACCTTAAGGTATCCTTTAAAATGCTTCATCCCGTTCTGATTTTTGTTATACTTCTAACTTTCATATCTTTCATTCTTCTCTTTCATCTACCGCTAGAAGAATCTATTCACTTTTATGATTTTCTTGGAATTATAATGTTTCTAATTCTCCCGTGTCTTTACGTCGCCATACGTATTGATACACACGGTTTGTAGTTTCTGGGTGGTTATTGGGTTTGATATCTTTCCTTATATTTCGATGCTCCTGCTTCTATTTTCCATAATCATTGTCATCCATAGTTAATACTCTCTCCTATTTGCTGTAATCTATACCCCAATTTCTATTTTGGGACTTTGTCCCTTCGTTTCTTCTTCCCGTCCTTGAGTCAAGCGATCAATAGTTCGAAATTCGTAGGTATAAAATTCGGAATGAACATAGCTAATGCTCTAAGAAAGGAATGGTAATGGCACGATTTTGATTTGTCAAATTACCAGAATATCCAGGAAAATAGAACTATCAAGATGATTTGTTCTTAATATGTTTCGGAATTGGATAGAATGTAAAAGTCGTGTAACATGGCACATGATGACTGTACTGTGAATCATCATATTCCATTAGAAACTTAACATGACTTACTGTAATATAATGAAGTTGATCAAGTTTCATTATATTATACTAGTTCATGCATCAGTTCCCAACACTGCTTCAGAACATTCCTATTTTAAACTTGAAGGATTTAGAAACTAACACAGTTTCCTTTATATTGTAACGCAGATATTACAGAGAGATAAATGATTTCAGATAAGGATAGTGGTGAAAATATCTTCAGAAATATTGAGGATATTTATAATGAAAGATATGATAATATCATGGAATTTCTAATGTCGAAGGATGATGATGAAGATTGTCCCGTAAGGGTTTAGATTCAGAAGCAAGGTGTTTGCTACAGAATCGTCATAATTCTTTATGTACAAGTTTAGTCCTTGTAACTTGTTCAGAGTCTCCTTCATGGTTTGTTCAATCCGGTTTTCAGTACCAATTTTCTATCGAGCGTTCCTAACACTTCCTTCTTTTATCATCAACATTTGGTCATTAAGACCTTCTACAACATGCTGCTTCGTCAGTATTTTCAAAGTTATCGGATCTGGGTCATTGGTTATCAAACCAAGATGGTTTAAGGAGAATTGTATTTTTAGATGATTAAACGCTGATGGTAATATGATGGAATATAAAAGGTTCTCCGGTAACGATGGCGAAAGAACAACGTATATATATATATCGAGATTGTAATAAGAGTAGTCTTACTGAGATATCGAAGTGGAGCTGTGACAAAATTAGTTAATTGAAAAGGAATCGCGTGATTGTTTTTGATAATGAATGATAAGGAATTCGACGCGGATACGTTTTAACTATAACTTCGGTTTCAAAAATTTTTCAGGTGCATCACTGTATGCATAAATCTTTCTTCCGTAAACGAGGTGCGGCTGGTTCAACTTCTCGATCGAGGTGTTTTCAAGAATCATGAAAGTTATGAATGCGAATTGTAATCGTCAAGATACAAATGAGGTTTAAGATAAAATCAAGTGGCAAGCTTGAAGAATTATTTAGTTTCATATGTTATAATCAATATTTTAATTTAATTCATTTTAATTGTCCAAAGTTAGCAGTCCAATAGTCTGATGGTTCAATGATTCATATACAGTTATATATAATATTTGAATTAATTAATACATATCGTGACCCGTGTACCGGTCTCAGTATCGATCACAACTCAAAGTATATATATATTTTGGAATCAACTCCGACCCTGTATAGCCAACTCCCACCTTCACATATAGAGTGTCTATGGTTGTTCCGAAATATATATATAGATGGGTCAATATGATAAGTCGAAACCTTGTATACGTGTCCCGTTTATTTAAAGTGCGTAAAATAAATAACAGAAATTAAATGACGATAAATTAAATGCGTAAAGTAAATAACAGAAATTAAATGACGATAAATAAAATTGCGATAATTAAATTGCGATAAATAAAATGTAATCAGTTAGCTAGGAACAGTTAGCTGGAACAGTTAGCGTAGATTCTTAACAAAATT
Source organism: Rutidosis leptorrhynchoides (assembly GCF_046630445.1). Lineage (NCBI taxonomy): Eukaryota > Viridiplantae > Streptophyta > Magnoliopsida > Asterales > Asteraceae > Rutidosis > Rutidosis leptorrhynchoides. The sequence goes on along the minus strand of NC_092337.1, from coordinate 401,258,301 downwards.
TTAATTAGTTAATTCGTTTGTTTCTAACAAATTTTATTTTGTCCAATGTTTTCTTCATTATGCCACTTGTTGGATTCTGATAGGTCAAAATCCAAATATGAAATTGAACGAAAATGGATTCTGTGGTGAACGGATACGTATATCTATGGATACAAGTAGGATAGTGACTGACTGTTGAATCAGAGTCGAAGAATGTACCGTGTAGCTGATTAATGTGAAATCTAACTATTCCTCGAGTATTACCTACCCGTTAAAATATTTTCACCATTAACAGTTTGTACAAAAGAATTTTAATTACAATCTTTATGAAAATAAACTTGCATATATATTTTCTTCAGATGTAATCATGGATTTAATGAGTCAAAAACTCATCTGATTTACAGTTAATACTAGATTACATAATCTCTAAAACTTTAGAAATTACATATTCACCATGTCGAACGTGGAAAAATGAGGTAGAATGATACGTAAAGCGAAGATAATCGATGTAGAACGATATATAGAACGAAGATCATACTCGAAGTACAGATATTGAGTCGTTTGATGTTGATATTCGAGATACAGATTGTGATGTTGAGATTGTGATTGGGGTGATAAAGGTACTGTCGGCGTTGACGATGGTAGTACGGATTATGCTGCTGGTGCTGCTGTTGGTGTTTGTAACCTTCGCACCATATTCTCCAAAACCACTACCCGAGCACGGAGTTCGTTGACTTCTTCTATTATACCGGGATGATTGATGGTTGGAACGAGCGAATGAACAAGATTTGAAATATGGGATAGTATGTAATCATGACGAGATACTCTAGAAATGAGCGAGAAAATGGTGTTTCGAATGGGTTCGCCGGTAAGTGCTTCAGGTTCATCGTTAAGAGGGCAATTTGGTGGATGAAATGGATCACCTTCTTCTTGTCTCCAATAATTTAGTATACTACGAACCCATCCCCAATTCATCCAGAATAGATGATGAGAAATTGGTTGATCCATTCCAGTGACGCTGCCTTCGGAGCCCGAATGGAAATCCATATCAGCGTAGCTGTCGGAGTCGGAGGAATTCGAACTGGACGCGGAGTTCATCTTGTACAGTCGGGGAAATGAATTTTTGGTTTGGAATAGATTATAGGAGTTGGGTTTGGTATTCTTCAATACATAATTTACATATGTATTTATAATACTCAAAATCCCGTGAATTACGGAGAATCTTTGAAATTCGTCAGGCAATGTCTATAGCAACAGATACGCTAGGATACGAATTTTGTCTATACACTATCGATGCACCAAATGCAGTAAGACGTGTCTAGACTTAAGAATACTAAGCAGGCAATTCTTAAGGATGATAAGCAGATGATTTTCGACTAGATATGATAAGCAAAACTTTTGACATGTAGACACGGTCAAAGTCCAGACTCACTAATGCATCCTAACAACTACCAGTTAGACACACTAATGCAAGGCCTGGTTCGCTAAGACCAACGCTCTGATACCACATGAAAGGATCCGAAACTAATCATCCGGACATCGTCCATATAGATTAAAAACGAATTACAATAGTTGATAACATCGCGAGGTACTTGACCTCTATATGATACATTTTACAAACGTTGCATTTATTTCTTAAAGGCAATCTATTATTACAACGAGAGTTGACATATTAGCCTAACATTTTATAACAACCAAATGATCTAATCTGCCATTTTCATAACAATAGTCTTTAATGAACTTCAATGACTCGAATGCAACGTCCTTGTATCATAGCTTAAATGGTCCCAAGTAGTATCCTTAACATGAGCTAATGCACAGCGGAAGACTTAATTCGTACCTGAGAATAACATGCTTTAAAACGTCAACATAAAGTTGGTGAGATATATAGGTTTGATGCTAGCAGCGTTATAACAATGGACCACAAGATTTCGTATATAATCATTTCAATAAAAATATTCTAAGTGGTTGAGCACTTGGTAACCATACTTAACATTTAATCCCGTCGCATATTCCCTTTAATATGAAATCTTACTACACCGTACCAAGGTGTAGTCGCAAAACGAAGTACTGTGCAACCGTTGAATACTGGTCGTCCAGTCCGGTTGGGGTTGTCAGGCCCGATAGATCTATCAACAGGATTCGCGTTTACAATACCGCTGTAAATAACAGTTACCAAGCTACAGGGAAGTATGCCAGTGGTACAACTCAACGTAGAATATATTTTTCAGTTACTTGTGTCCATAACGTAAAACATAAAATACATGTATTCTCATCCCGAAATATTTAGAGTTTAAAAGTGGGACTATATACTCACTTTTGTCTTGAAGATATGTAATTTCGACTTGGTCTCCGATTGATATCACGAACCTATCCATATATAATATATCAATACCTTTTCTTTTTAAACAATCGTCACATATATATACTTATAATACTTTTAATACTTTTAATAATTCCTTAGTCCGTAGTTAGCAGTCCGATGTTAGTAATTCAATTTTAATGGTTCATATTTAGTTGTTTAATAAACCCCCAATGAAATAAATAAAACCCCCATCGTATATGTATTGGTCGAGATTAATCTTGACCCATGGTACCGGTGTTGTCAAATGACGTGTTGCGTACATAAAGTACCGGTGTTGTCAAATGACGTGTTGCGTACAATCATGGGATCTTATGATTAATCTTCTCGTATTGTTTACGGGTGATCCTGAACCATATAAAATTAAATTATGAGTACATATGTATAAAATATCATGTTACTTTAGGAAGATGTGATTTATTTAATTTTCTCCAATTATTTTCGTGGCTAAACTAGTCTTGGATATCCGATTTTGTTTTGGTCATAATTTCTTCGTTACAAATCCGTTTTCGTTGATTCAACTTTCCACTTCCTTGGATCGAGTCCCTCTTTCAGAATATGAACTGCAAATACCTTAGTTTGTATTCGAAATCATAGGTCATAGGTCAAATTTTGGTGAAACTTATGAAGTTAATCATTTTTGTTACAAAAACATCATTTAATGACCATTTTTCTAAAAATACTTATACTATGAATTAAATCATGAAATTTTTATGTGTTAACATATTCATAAGAAATATCATTTTTCCAGAATATAAACCTCCAATTCAAAGTTCAAGATGGTTTTTAATTATCGAACCCAAAACAGCCCCCGGTTGCACTCCGATGTCATAAAAATAGTTTTTTTTTAAGGTATTCTTTGAAAAACCAAGTTATACCTTGTTAAATTAGCATATATTTAAGTTATATTACAGGTCTTGAAGTATTTTAAAAGTTAAGTTAGAAGGATCTATTTAGTTTGCAAACAAGTTTGAAATCATTCAAACTATGTTTTTGTTGTTAAAATTGTATACCATACAATAAGATAGCTATATATATATGAATCGAATAAGGTTATGAACAAATTTACTACCTCAAGTTACTTGGACAAGATTGCTGTAAAAGAGGAGTAAAAACCTAGAACCAAAAGAGTGATGAAATTGGATGAAAGATTGGAAGCAACTTAAGACATAAACTTGAATTGAAAGTTGTATTTTTGTAGTGTTTTTGTTGATCTTTTTATGGTGGTGTTTAAGGTGATTCTTGAGAGGATTTTTGCTGGAGTTCTTAGAGAGACATGAGGCTAGTAAGTGTGTGTGTTTAGCTAGAGAAATGATGTTCCAAAAATTGAAAATGGATGCATGTATTTATGGTGGTGTAAAAGGTGTATAAATTTGTAATTTTGTGAAAAGATCTTTTAATCATGTGAAATTGTCATACTAAATAACAAAAGTAGTTACCTTATACATAAGGCATGAACAAGGGCTGGTTGGTGGTGATTTTATGTGTATATACCAATAGTAAATACGTATAGAAGCTAGGTATGATACGAGTACATATACTCTAGATATACGTATAGAAATCTTGTGAAAAATGGAATGAGGATTCAAATATAGCTATCTTTTGTGAATATACTTATATTGTTTTATGTATTTAAGTCTTTAAAAGTGATTAAATACATTATATATATGATATATGTATAAACATTATAGGTCGTAAGTATTTATGTCAAATAACGTTACGTATAGTTATCGTTTTGAAAGCTTAAGTTAGTAGTTTCAAAATATACTTATAACTTATTGTTATTAATACAAAATGAGATATTTAAACATCCTTAAATCATGTTAAATATGTATATATACATATATATACACAAACGTATAATTAACATATATTGTATAGTTCGTGATATCATCGGTCAAACTAGACGGTTAAACGTTATGTAAAACTCTTTTCAAAATCATAAATCTCAACAATTTAGATTGCTTATCATGTTGGTAAGTTTTAATTTATGTAAATATTAATCTTATAAGTGTAAAACGATCGGAAAAATCCGGGTCGTTACATATTTTGACTCAATATATCCGAATATTGGACTTCGTGATTTAGAAAAAGCGGCTAACATGCAACATAAAGAAGCATGTTATGCTTACGGATTAGTAATGTTCGCTTCTCACCAAAGTGAGAACAAGAACATCGGGCTACAACTATTAAACAAAACGTTCCCACAAGTGACGGAGTCGGTAATTGGGGTAAGAAATGAGGTTTTTAGATTGTTACGGGACTGTTGGACATTACGTAACCCTCGTCCCTTTGACGACGTTACAACACGCTGTCTTATCAACGGCCATAACGGTTATGTTCCACAAGACCAAGGATGGGAAGTAGTCCTAGTAAAACCAGAATGCATGACTTGTTTCTGGACGTATGAATTACGTGTCTTTATTGCCTTTGCTGAACGACTTGTGTACTAGCTAGAATTATCTTCACAGCTATCTTGTATCAAATTTATTGTGTGCTATATTTCATGCTATATGTAAAATAAGCAGTATTGTAAGTTTGTAAAATATTGTGTAAAAGTTTGAACGCGAAATATTATTATAATCAGTTTTTCATATAGAATTGTAGTAGTTGAATTGTATATTAGCTACTAAGTATGAACTTAACGGGTAGGTACTACCCGAATTTAAACTTGTAAAACGATAATATGAAGAAAAAGCTTTTATAAATGAGTTCATATTATGCTACGAAATACTATTAACTACTCTTAATATTCTGTATGATTAACTTGTTTCATTTGACTATTTTGAAGGAAATGGCACCGACTACTCGACACACCGTGAATATGAATGAAGAGGAATTCCGTACTTTTCTAGCTTTAAACATAGCCGCAGTACAGGCTGCGCTACATACCAACAATAACCTTGGATCTAGCAGTACAGGAAATCGTGTAGGATGCACCTACAAAGAATTCACTGCCTGCAAACTTTTGGAATTTGATGGAACCGAAGGACCGATCGGATTGAAACGGTGGACCGAGAAGGTCGAATCGGTGTTTTCCATAAGTAAGTGTACTGAAGAGGATAAAGTGAAGTACGCTACGCATACCTTCACAGGTTCTGCGTTAACATGGTGGAATACCTATCTAGAGCAAGTGGGATAAGACGATGCGTACGCACTACCGTGGTCAGCATTCAAGCACTTGATGAACGAGAAGTACCGTCCCAGAACCGAGGTCAATAAGCTCAAGACAGAACTTAGAGGGTTATGAACCCAAGGATTTGCTATTACCACATACGAAAGATGATTCACAGAATTGTGCCTATTGTGTCCGGGAGCGTTCGAAGATGAGGAAGAGAAGATCGACGCGTTTGTGAAAGGATTACCGGAAAGAATCCAAGAAGATATAAGTTCACACGAGCCCGCCTCCATACAACAGGCATGTAGAATGGCTCACAAACTAGTGAACCAGATTGAAGAAAGAATTAAAGAACAGACTGCTGAAGAGGCCAATGTGAAGCAAGTCAAAAGAAAATGGGAGGAAAATGGTGATAAGAATCACCAATACAACAACAACAGCAATTACAACAATAATCGCAACAATTATCTCAACAATCTCAACTACAACAAACGGCCCAACAACAACAACAACAACAACAGCAACTACAACAATCATCCCAACAACAATAATAACCGCAACAACAACAACAATCAGAAGCAGCTATGCCAAAGGTGTGAAAAGTATCACTCGGGGTTCTACACCAAATTTTGCAACAAGTGTAAAAGAAATGGTCATAGCGCTACGAAGTGTGAGGTCTATGGACCAGGGGTTAATAGAACAAAAGGAACAAATGGTGTCGGAATGAGTAATGGCGGAATAAGTAGTGTCGGAGCAAGTTATGCCAATGTAGTTTGTTATAAATGTGGAAAACCGGGCCACATTATTAGAAATTGCCCGAACCAGGAGAACACAAATGGACAAGGCCGCGGAAGAGTTTTCAATATTAATGCGGCAGAGGCACAGGAAAACCCGGAGCTTGTTACGGGTACGTTTCTTATTGACAATAAATTTGCATACGTTTTATTTGATTCGGGTGCGGATAGAAGCTATATGAGTAGAGATTTTTGTGCTAAATTAAGTTGTCCATTGACGCCTTTGGATAGTAAATTTTTACTCGAATTAGCAAATGGTAAATTAATTTCAGCAGATAATATATGTCGGAATCAAGAAATTAAACTGGTTAGCGAAATATTTAAGATTGACTTGATACCAGTAGAGTTAGGGAGTTTTGATGTGATAATCGGTATGGACTGGTTGAAAGAAGTGAAAGCAGAGATCGTTTGTTACAAAAATGCAATTCGCATTATACGAGAAAAAGGAAAACTGATGTCGAACGAGGTGTATATAAAATAGTTATTAATTTTAGCAGAAAAACACTATTAAATACGATACAATTTTACACAAGATATTTATTTATTTATAGAATGGATATACTTAAACCTTGCTACAACACTTATAGGCAGTGTACCTAATCGTATAGTAGTGTAGTTTTCAGTAAGTCCGGTTCGTTCCACAGGGAAATCTTTAAACAAAGCTCAACGCTATATTAGTTAACTTTTATAAAAATACAAATATATATATAGGTAATATTATTATTATAAAGAGGGGTTTTTACCGTTTAATGACCGGTTTGTCGATTTTAAAACTTTAGTCGCAGTTAAAACCTAATGTAAAATATAAAATAAATACAAGACTTTAAATTAAAGCGTAAAGTAAATAACGATAATGAAATTGCGAATAATAAAAATGCGATAAAAATTAAATTGCGATAATTAAAAAGTACGATAATTAAAAGTGCGATAAAATGAAATAACAATAAATAAAAGTGCGATAATTAGAAGTGCAATTAAATATAAAATAAAGGAAATAAAATATGATATAAAAGAATTATGCTTATTTAAACTTCCGTAATCATGATGTTTGACGTGTTGATTTTAGTTTTATGCCCATGGGTTAATTGTCCTTTGTCCTGGATTATTCAATATGTCCGTCTGGTTTTTGTCCATAACAGTCCATCAGTCATAAATATAAATTGCAAGTGTCCTTGTCAAATTATTATTATACCCGAAGATAAATATTCCAACTAATTGGGGATTCGAATTGTAACAAGGTTTTAATACTTTGTTTAATGAATACACCAGGTTATCGACTGCGTGTAAACCAAGGTTTTACTACTTTGTTAACAATTACACCAATTACCCTTGAATGTAATTTTACCCCTGTTTTAATTATTCTAGTGGCTATTAATCCATTCCCGTGTCCGGTTAAATGAACGATTATTCGTACATATAAATACCCCGCCCATCGTGTCCGATCGAGTGTATATGGTAATTTATAGGGACGCCCAATTGTAAATCTTTATATTAACATTAACAAACTTTCATTTAGTTAAACAAATATAAAGCCCATTAATAGCCCATAGTCTAGTTTCCACAAGTGTCGTTCTTTTGTCCAAACCCCAATTATGGTACAAAGCCCAATTACCCATTTTTAATAATTAGCCTAACATCATGATTACTTCGTTTTAAACAAGCATAATAATAACTTAGCTACGAGACATTAATATAAAAAGGTTGAACATAACTTACAATGATTAAAAATAGCGTAGCGTTACACGGACAGAATTTCGACTTACACCCTTACAACATTCGCTAACATACCCTTATTATTAGAATTATAATTAAAATTAAAATATAAATTATAAATATAAATATATTTACGTTGAAGAGGAAGAGAAAAAGGATGATTAAAACTCGGCACAAAACTGGCTTTTTATAGGACCTGACCAGCAATCTCACACCATGCGACTCGCATGGTTTTGTGCCTCTGGCCATGCGAGTCGCATGGCCACCCTGGATTCAGCCAACTACTTTTGTTTTCTTCTTGCCGACGTAATATAATAATAATAATATATATAATATATAATTATATATAATTATATATATATTATATTATATTCTTGTGCATAGTAGACTAGATATTTTTGGTCCGTTGCGTCGGGCGTTTCTTCTTGGCTCAGGTCCCGGTTCCGGATTTTCGGACGTCCTCGCGTATTATTTTAAATCGCGTACTTTGCGTTCCGCAACTTGTACTCTTGTCATTTTGAGACGTTCCTCATCAATATTTTGAACCTTTTTAGTTGTATCTTGTACTTTATAGCTCTTTGGACCTTTTTGTCTACAATTTGTCGAATCTGCCTTTTGTCTTCACTTTTAATATTTAAACGAATATCTCTTGTAAATAGAACAATTGCAACTAAAAGCTTGTCTTTCTTGAGGAATAATGCTATGAAATATATGTTCGTTTTTAGCATTATCAAATATTCCCACACTTGAGCGTTGCTTGTCCTCAAGCAATATTGTCTTGAAATACTAGAATCACTTCTTTATTCTTCACACTTTGTACATCAGTGATTTCTATACGGCGGTATAAACAATGGTAGTAACGATATGGTTCACAGTCTCACATGACTATAAAAATTTAGATCCATTAAGGAAATTGGATCTTTATGAAAACATTTGATCTTTTGAAAATTAAATCTAGTTTTTCTCCTAGATAAGTTTTCCGGAATAACCCTTTACCGGTGTTTGCAAAATATTTTTGTGGGTTTGGTGGGTTTCAGATTTGAAAATTTTAGCTCAAAACTTGCGGTTTTGTGTCACCCACTTGCTAACCTTGTATTTGGAAAGCAACACGTCCAGTTTACTTGTTCCGTATATTACCTTTCGGCAAACTACCGTCCGGTTGTAAAGGAAAGCGTTGAACAAGCAACTGTTTAAGGCAATGTCCCGTGACATGCTTTTGATTATGGTTTATAACGTGTCGGACGCAATTACTATCCTTGGTAGGAGCAATAGTAAAGCTCACCCTTATAATTTTTCGGTCTGGCACAAGGTCCTGTCTTTGACCATGTTATGCAACCACCGTTCTTACGGTTGACACCCGATTTAGTTCAGGTGACCTAATGAATTCCAGGTGAATTCCTAGGATTTTACGTTCAATGGTAATGAACGCATTGAAAATAGGGTTTTCAGAAAACAAATCGGTTTGTATTTTTGATCAAAATATTTTCTCGTTTCAGCTCGAGTTTTAGATATCATTGAATTCCATGAGTTTGAATTCTCAATCTTTACGGTCAATCTCTAGGATTGAGTAATATCAGTCTTAAAAGCTGATTTTTAATCTTTAAGGAGATTATCCTTTCTGGGGATCTGATTCATTAGTCTTATCCAGCTAATTTGCATGGTGCCCCCCCATTGTACGAGATAAATCCTTCTCATGGTTAGGATAAATCTGACCACTTGGCGACCCTGTTTGATGCTGAGGTCCGTGGATTTCCTGCTGATTTTAGTGATGACTTTTCTAGATTTTTCGTCAACCTACAGCTGGTCTGAACGACAACTTCATGACCTAAATCAAGAAGCGCGTGTCTTTTTCGGAAGACTTTACTTCCTTTTAGTGATGGAATTGATTCATCGTGTAGATCCATCTCTTCTTTTCTTTCATTGGGTAAAACAGTTTAGCTTAGTCCAAAGCAAAAGTATTTTCAGTTATTTGTTACAAATATATGTGGCATATGTTTAAAATAACTTGGTAAATTTTCCCACACTTGGCTTTTTATTTTTCTTTTTATCGTTCTCTATTCCATTTTTAAATGAATTTTAACATTTTAGTTTGTTTCTCAATTTATGTCCTTTCCGAGGTAACAATAATTTCGGTGTTAAAACCTAGTTTTATCGTTCATAAATATGTATAAACATGATTTGAATTCATTTAATTGAAAATTTTGAAAAATTTTACTAGAATTGGGTAGTCAGTATATAAGACTAGGGCTGTTCTTTTTTTATCAGAGAGCACTAGATTCTAATACAACTACTGCTTTACTAGTATTTTTAATGGTAACCAAGTGTTTAATATTAAAATTTTAAAATCCGAAAGAATTTAACCCCTTCCCACACTTAAGATCTTGCAATGCCCTCATTTGCAAGAAATCAGTAACAATTTAAATTATTGAGGGTGATTTGTGTGAAAATTATTAAATTTTTACCAAAGTTTCCTAATATATTGGCGTTTGTTTGCTGAATGATAAATGGTGCACGTCATTTGTTCATTCCGTCTTGTTGTTATTTCACATACATTTTGCATCATTGTCGTCAAAATTACTTGCTTTTGCTGAACTTAATGCCAGTCTTTGAAAACGCGTTGTTTCACCCTGTTTTGTGCATAAAATAGAATACATACAATACAAATATAATCATACATGAAATTTGAAATGGAACTTTGGCATCCCACTTTCAAACTATAAGAAAAATATTAGTACACAATAATAATAGAAATATCAAACATTACATAAACGTAATAGAAATGTTAAGTGTTTAAAATAATAAAAAAATAAAAATTACCAACTTATCTCTACTGATCAGGAGGTGGGTTAGGAGGAAAATTAGGATATGGATCCCAATTCATGTTCGCGTCCGGGTTCCATGGCTGATTATAGGTGTACTGGTATGCTGCGTCATAATCATATGAATCATAGGGTGGTCTCATCTCTGGCTGATGTGCGGGATAGTATGCGGGTCGGGTCGGATAATACATCTCACCAGGCTGCAACTGGCTTATAATTTGGCGCTGATGATAATCCCATCGGCCATGCTCTCGTTGCCGGGAATGCTCGTAGTCATTCCGGCGTTGCCATGCCTCGTACTGCATATGCCTATCATAGTTCGTCATGTATTCATCCTCCATACGAATACCTAAATCAAGAGCAGTCTCCCGAACAACTCCTATAATGTTGTTCGCCTCCTCCATCTCGTCATCCGAACCTCTCTCTACCTGTCGCTGAGGTCCCTCGTATCGATATACCCGACCACGTCTCATCAATAATACCCTTGCACCGTGATAAAGGTTTGAACTTATAGTTTCACCTCCGTCCTCTATTTCGTTCATTGGACCCCCTTGGTGCTTATCTACACCTAAATACTCTCCAATGAGAGTAATGAAAATACCACCACCTATAATACTCCCCGATTTCATCCCCGAAACTACATTAGCGAGATAATAACCAACACAATAGGGAATGTTAACGAAACTCCTCGGGTCTCTAATACACTTGAGGTAGAACAAATCGTTTACGGTCAATTTCTCCTTATTCCTACCCCTTTGTGTGATTGTGTTTGCTAAGAATCTATGAATCACCCGGAGTTCAGCTCTGTCTATATCTAAGTATGTATGATTTCCACTGGCGTGAAATTCATTAAAGTGGGACATACGCCTCCAGACAGCGTTAATATCAAATTCCCTATCTACCCTTTCTCCTTGGGCAATCAGGCTATTACAGTCGGGGCTCAAAAGTTCAGCAGGGGTGTAAATCTGTAAGGCCCTGGCTAAATCTATCATGGACATTCTGTACATGCGTCCACCTAACAGAAATCTAATAAAGCTTCTATCATCTATCCTCCTAACATCACTGTTTAACTTAATAGTACTAAGTAATTCTATACACCATTCCCTATATATGGTTCTACGAATGGAAAATAGACGCATCCAATCGTTAAACTGAGAATTACCATACCTTTGCACCAATAATCCCCGAATCGGTTCGGCAAGGTCAACTGTTTCCAAAGGTACCCAGTCAATTGCCCTTGGCATTTCAACAACCTTAAAGTAGAGAATGTGCATGTTCTTTTGATAATCTGGATACTCTATCCAACATCGATCAAATCTCAGATTTGGGTGTAACTGATCTTCATTAATGTCTAAGCTCAGAATCCTTTGATGTGGAGCGAATTGACGAAACTGATTCATGAATAACTGATCTTGATCGTGATATGGAATATGTTGCTCCTCCTGTTCTTCTTCTTCTTGTTGCATATGCTGTTCTTGTTCATGAAACATTTCCGGTTCGGGCTCTGGTTGCCTGGACGATGATGCTCCTGAACCTCCAGTATCGGCTTTCTGCAAAACACATTAAACACAAAATTTGTGCATCCAAATATGCATTAGTGTTAGCAAAATAATAACTTGAAACAATTATGATGACATGTTCCATTCATAACACATTTTATACACATTTTCTTAACAATAACAATTCTACATTTTTACATACGAAAATGTATACAATGTTTTATCTCATTTAAACTCTTAAACATGTCAACAATAATCATTATAGCAATTAAACACTTGTTACATGGCATTCAAATCAAACTAGTGCTCATTTTCATATTTTTGTCAAGTCTACACTTTGTCAAATAAGCATATACGAAAAATGTACATCAAGTTCATAAGCATTTATCTCAAATAACATGCCAAAATAATCACTTCTAGCAATGAGACAAGTTTCAAATGGCCTTTATATCAAATTATCCAAGTTCATGAATTTTTAGACTTAAAAAGTCTACTTTAATTCTCAAAAACATGTTTAGGCTCAAAGTTTGGATCAATTAACTACCTAGACATGTTACACTACTCAATTTAGTAACAATTCATGACAAAAATCGGCCATAACCTGTTTATATCAAAAAGCCCCAAATTGCTCAAGAACACAAACCCTAGATTCTTAAAAATTTGAAGTTTTTAGCTTCAATTCATGTTAAATAGCTTCTATCTAGGATATACATGCATAATATAACAACAATTTAGCTCTAATTACACCTAAATTTAACAAAATCAAAATATAAATTTTCTAGCTCAAGAACACAAAAATTCGAATTTAAAGAGATTAGGGGTGAAATCTTTACCTTTCTCCTGAAGGGGTTGAGACTACTGAATCTAGGCATGATTATTGTGAAATTTTTGCAAGAAATTTGGTGAAAATTGGTGAAAAATTGAGAGAGTTTGGAGAGTTTTCGTGTATGTGTGTGTTATTGTGAGAGACAGAGCAGCTCTCGGCTGGATTTTGTTCCTGGCCAGTTTTTGGCCGCCATGCGACTCGCATGGTTTTACTCTTACCCCCATGCGAGTCGCATGGGGGTATTTTCCAGGATTTAATATTTTTTTTTTTTTTTTTTTTTTTTTTATATATAAAACCTTATACTTTTAAAACATAGAATTAATAAAATTTTAAAAATTTTGTTTCTTTTTAAGACGAGGTCGTTTCGGGACGATGCCCTAGTCCGTCCCTCGACAAAATTTTAAAATTTGTCTTTTTGTAGCGATTGTTTTAAAAGCTAAGATTTTTGGGTTTTTTAATGTTTTTGACATACTTTAAATCAAAAAGATTAAAAATAATGATAATAAAAGTTCTCGTCCCTCCCTCGGGTAAAGCAATTTCGGTTCAAAGACCTAGTCTTCAACTTACGACGAATTTTAAAAATCATATTCTTAACTTAATGAGATAAAGTAAATTTTTGTTTTTAAATTCACACAACTTAAATATAAAATTAAAAATTAATATTAAAAATTCACACCAAACTTAAAATTTGAAATGCATAAAATTAAAATTTCATATTTTAAAAATTAAAAATTCAAACCAAACTTAATTTAAAAATTCATATTATAAATTCACACCAAACTTATATTAATTTTTCAAATATTTACAATTTTAAAAATATTGTTTTTACAAAGTTTACAATATTAATTTAGGATTTAAATATTAATTTTAAAAACATGGTAAAAATAAATTTAAAAAAAAAATCTTTTTGTCTTTTTATCCCACTTTAATCAATCAAATATTATCAAAAATATGCGCCCCTCTTTTCGGTAAAGTAATTTCGGTTCCAAGACCTAATTTAACTCATGACGAATTTTTGAAATATTTTGGGTTGATTGATTAAAGATATTTATACCTTAAGAATAAACGTTAAATTTCGCAGTGATGTAATAAATTTTTGAATGATATCAATAATTTCGGTCGCCAAACCTAATTTTATTTAATACCAATTTAATACTTTTTAGCGAACAAATTAGCGTTTATTATCAAAAGGTTAAAAATAAAAATAAAAATAAAAACTGTACAGACATACCTGTGAAATAGATTTCTTAGTTATATGATCTATTATATTCATAAGATAGTCGGTTTAATTGGTCTTCCATGGCTGCATAGGCGTAACCTCGAGCATTCATTGTCTTTTCTTCTAAACATATGAACGGTCCGTCTCTGCATAAAGTAACAAATTCGGTATTTGAATAGGTTTGATTATTTGAACATTTACCTCCATGTGACCATTTTCCGCATTTGTGACATTTTTCTAGGTGTCGTGCTCTTCTTTTCGCTGCGGATTTTGATTTTCCTTTACCAAATTGTAACTTATTATCTTCGCATCTGGATCCTTTTCTAACTCCGTCCATTCTTTCTCTGATTACTGATACTAATTCACTCGGTAGTATGTCATTATTACGTTTAGTGATCAAAGCGTGTAGCATTAGACCATGGTTTAATTCACAGGCAGTCTTCATTTTGTAAAAACCTAAAAAAAATAAAAATTCAGAATGGGGGGAGAAGACTAGTTCTTTAGGGTCTGCTAGGGAAAGACCATACGTGTTCCATTTTCGAGAACTACACGAAAACAGACAATCTAACTCTAACAGAAATATATATTATCCTTTAAAGACTTGATTCTCCCCACACTTAGTTAGCTGTGGTGTCGAAATTGTGATTAACTTCGTTGTCGACTTTCATCGGACCCTGTATGTAATGTTTAACTCTGTGACCATTAACTTTAAATTCAATCCCATTTGAATTTATTAATTCTATTGTTCCGTATGGGAAAACTCTTTTGACTATGAATGGTCCAGACCATCTTGATTTCAATTTTCCAGGAAATAGCTTGAATCGTGAATTGAAAAGAAGAACTCTGTCTCCTTCTTTAAATTCTTTTGAACTTCTGATTCTTTTATCATGCCATTTCTTCGTTCTTTCTTTATATATTAACGAATTTTCGTATGCTTCATGTCTTAATTCTTCTAATTCGTTTAGTTGACTTAATCGTAGACGTCCGGCTTCATGTAAATCAAGATTACATGTCTTCAAAGCCCAAAATGCTTTGTGTTCAATTTCTACTGGAAGATGACATGCTTTTCCATACACAAGTCTAAAAGGTGTGGTTCCAATTGGAGTTTTGTAGGCTGTTCTAAAAGCCCAGAGTGCATCCTCCAATTTAATGGACCATTCCTTTGGATTTGATCCTACGGTTTTCTCTAGAATACGTTTTAAAGCTCGGTTGGTATTTTCAACTTGTCCACTTGTTTGTGGATGATATGCGGTGGAGATTTTATGAGTTACTCCATATCTTTTAAGAACTTTCTCAAGTTGATTATTACAGAAATGAGTACCCCGATCACTTATTAAAGCTTTCGGTGTTCCAAACCTTGCAAAAAGACGTTTTAAAAAGTTGACTACAACTCGTGCATCGTTAGTTGGGAGAGCTTGTGCTTCCGCCCATTTAGATACATAATCAATGGCTACGAGTATATATAGATTATTATGAGATTTTGGAAATGGACCCATAAAGTCAATACCCCAAATGTCAAATACTTCACATACTTGGATGACATTTTGTGGCATTTCATCACGTTGACTTATTCTTCCGGCCCTTTGACATGCATCACAGGATTTGCAAAGAAGGTGTGCGTCTTTGTAAATTGTAGGCCAATAGAATCCAGCTTCATAAACTTTTCTTGCTGTTAGTTGAGGCCCATAATGCCCTCCTGTTGGTCCTGTGTGACAATGGTTTAATATTTTACTAGCTTCATCTCCAAATACACATCGGCGTATTATTCCATCGGGACAACTTTTAAACAGATGTGGATCTTCCCAAAAATAGTGTTTTATATCACTGAAGAATTTCTTTCGTCTTTGGTACGATAATCCTTTTTCAAGGAATCCACAAACTAAGTAGTTTGCATAGTCTGCAAACCATGGGATTTCTTTATAATCTATCTTCAATAGATATTCATCAGGAAAGTTGTCTTGTATGGCCGATTCATTCAGAACTTCTAATTCGGGATTTTCAAGACGAGAAAGATGATCAGCGGCGAGATTTTCTGCTCCTTTTTTATCTCGGATTTCAATATCAAACTCTTGTAAGAGTAAGATCCAACGGATTAATCTTGGTTTAGCATCTTGTTTTGAAAATAGGTATCTAAGAGCAGAATGGTCGGTATAGACCACCATTTTTGCTAGAACGAGATATGATCGAAATTTGTCAAAAGCAAAGACAATAGCAAGGAGTTCTTTTTCAGTAGTTGTATAGTTCGTTTGTGCTCCTTGTAATGTCTTACTAGCATAATATATAGGTTGAAATCGTTTTTCAATCCTTTGTCCTAAAACGGCTCCCATTGCAAAATCACTTGCATCGCACATTAGTTCAAATGGTAGATTCCAATTTGGTGTTATCATGATCGGTGCATTAGTGAGTTTTTCTTTAAGAATATTAAAAGATTTGATACATTCATCTGAAAAGATGAATGGCGCATCCTTTTCTAGGAGTTTATTCATAGGAGTGGCAATTTTAGAAAAATCTT
This sequence comes from Rutidosis leptorrhynchoides, assembly GCF_046630445.1. NCBI lineage: Eukaryota > Viridiplantae > Streptophyta > Magnoliopsida > Asterales > Asteraceae > Rutidosis > Rutidosis leptorrhynchoides. The sequence continues at coordinate 401,241,460 of NC_092337.1, read as the reverse complement.
TTATGAAACGTCGGTAAAAACCGGCATGCCCTAGAAAACTCCTAACTCCTCTAACATTGGTGGGATGTGGAAGTTTAGCAATTACATCTACTTTAGCTCTATCCACTTCAATTCCTTCTTTTGAAATTTTATGTCCAAGAACGATGCCTTCTTTAACCATGAAATGGCATTTCTCCCAATTGAGTACTAGATTTGATTTTTCGCATCTAATTAGCATTCGTTCCAGATTAACTAGACATGATTTAAATGTATCACCGAAGACTGAAAAGTCATCCATGAATACTTCCATGCATTCTTCTATCATGTCGTGAAAAATCGCCATCATACACCTTTGAAAGGTTGCAGGGGCGTTACAAAGTCCAAATGGCATGCGTTTGTAAGCAAAAGTACCATAAGGGCACGTGAATGTGGTTTTCTCTTGGTCTTCGGGTGCTATTGGAATTTGAAAATATCCGGAAAATCCATCTAGAAAACAATAGTAACTATTTCCGGCTAATCTTTCCAACATTTGATCTATGAAAGGTAAGGGAAAGTGATCTTTTCTGGTGGCGTCATTTAATTTTCTATAATCAATACATACACGCCATCCTGTTACAGTCCTAGTAGGAATAAGCTCATTTTTCTCATTTGTAATGACAGTCATACCACCCTTCTTAGGTACGCATTGAACTGGGCTTACCCATGGACTATCAGAAATTGGATATATCAAACCTGCATCTAGCAGTTTAATAATCTCTTTCTTAACTACATCTTGCATATTAGGATTTAGTCTTCGTTGGCGTTGCACATACGTTTTATGACCTTCTTCCATAAGGATTTTATGTGTGCAATACGAAGGACTTATTCCTTTAATATCATGAATCTTCCATGCAATGGCTGGTTTATGAGCTTTCAACACAGAAATGAGTTGTGATTTCTCATTTTCAGTAAGAGAAGACGATATTATTACAGGTAATTCAGATTCACCATGTAAATAAGCGTATTCCAAATGGTTTGGAAGTGGCTTTAACTCTAATTTCGGAGGTTCTTCTATCGATGATTTATATCGATATCTGTCTTCTTCTTTTAGCATTTGAATTTCTTCTGTTGTTGGTTCATATCCATTAGCTATAAGTGTAGCTAACATTTCAGCTTCATCAATTGGTTCATTACCTTCTCCTAAAGAACATTCTCCTGTTCCTTGTAATTCTGGAAATTCTTCTAATAATTCTGCATGTGCATCTATAGTTTGAATATAATAACATGTATCATCTGCAGATTGTGGTTGTTGCATGGCTCTATCCACTGAAAAGGTAACACTCTCATCCTCTATACTTAGGGTCAGTTTCTTACCGAACACGTCTATCATTGCTTTAGCCGTGTTTAAGAATGGTCTTCCTAATATGAGAGGAACTTGAGAATCTTCTTCCATGTCCAAAACAACAAAATCTACTGGGAATACTAAAGTACCAACTTTAACTAGCATGTTCTCCATTATCCCTCTAGGATATTTTATTGATCTATCGGCTAGTTGTATGCTTATTCTGGTTGGTTTCAATTCTCCAAGGTCTAGTTTAGCGTATAGTGAATACGGCATTAGATTTATACTAGCACCTAAATCAGCCAATGCTTCTATTGAACTAAGACTACCCAGAAAACATGGAATTGTGAAACTTCCTGGATCAGATAGTTTTTCTGGTATCTTATTCAACAGCACTGCTGAACAATTAGCATTCATAGTAACAGCCGAGAGTTCTTCCATTTTCTTTCTATTCGTGATTAGATCTTTCAAGAATTTAGCATACCTTGGCATTCCTGAAATCACATCAATGAAAGGAAGATTTACATTTATCTGTTTAAACATATCCAAGAATTTGGATTGCTCGGCTTCAAGTTTTTCTTTCTTCATTTTACTCGGATAAGGAAGTGGTGGTTGGTATGGTTTAACATAAGGTTTATTCTTAACTGTGTTATCTTCATTAACCTTTTCAACTACCGGTTCTTTTTCCTTATCTTGATCAGGTTGTGGTTCTTGTGGAGTAGGAATAGTTTCATCAGAAGTTACAGGTATTTCAGGTGGTTTAAGTGTTGTACCACTTCTTGTGGTAATAGCTTTAGCTGTTTCATTCCGGGGGTTAGCATTTGTATCACTAGGTAAACTTCCCGGTTTTCTTTCACCTATTAACCTTGCTAGGTTACTTACTTCTTGTTCCAGATTTTGAATAGAAGCTTGTTGATTTCTAAATGCTTGAGCATTTTGTTCATTGGTTTGTTTTTGAGATGTGAAAAACTGCGTTTGAGTTTCAACTAGCTTCGTCATCATATCTTCTAAATTCGGCTTTTTATCATCAGTTTGTTGTGGTGGTTTGTTTTGAAAATTTGGTCTTTGCTGATTATAAGTATTATTGGATACTTGTTGATTGCTAGGACCTTGTTGGTTGTTGTATGGAATATTTCGGTTATAATTCTGGTTTTGATTGTAAATCGGTCTTGGCGGTTGATAATTATTCTGATAATTATTTCCAGGCCTTTGGTTTATGTATGAAATATTCTCTCTTTGTTCCATTGTTAATTCAATACTGAGACAATCTTTTGTCAAATGTGGTCCTCCACACTGCTCACAACTAATTCGTATAGCATGAATATCTTTAGTCATCTTTTCCATTCGTCTCTCGAAAGCATCTATCTTTGCCGAAATGGAATCTAAGTCATGGCTAGAATCGGCTCTAGCTGCTTTAGATGATCTAATGATATCTTTTTCTTGGTGCCACTCATGTGAGTGGGAAGCAGTGTTATCAATAATTTTGTAAGCATCAGTTTCGGTTTTCTTCATAATCGAACCACCAGCTGCTATATCTATGTCTTTTCTTGTAGTGATGTCGCATCCTCGGTAGAATATTTGTACTATTTGACAGGTGTCTAAACCATGTTGCGGACATCCTCTTAACAACTTTCCATATCTTGTCCACGCCTCATATAGAGTTTCATTTGGCTTCTGTGTGAACGTAACAATTTCTGCTTGAAGTCTTACGGCTTTAGATGCAGGAAAGAATTGTTTAAGAAATTTGTCAATTAAAACGTCCCATGTATCAATCGCCCCTTCGGGTAACGATTCCAACCAATCTTTGGCTTCTCCCTTTAAAGTCCAGGGAAATAACATGAGATATATTTGTTCATCCTCCACTTCTCGGATTTTAAATAGTGTGCAGATCCTATTAAAGGTACGTAGATGTTCATTTGGATCTTCCTTCGGCGCACCACTAAATTGGCATTGATTAGTCACCATGTGTAGAATTTGTCCTTTGATTTCATAATCTGGCGCATTAATGTCTGGATGAGTAATTGCGTGACCTTGGCCAGTGCGTTTAGCTCTCATTCGGTCTTCCATACTTAAAGGTTCCAGATTCTCCATAATTGAATTTGTTGAATCGGTATCACTAGATGATTCTGATTTAATAGTTCGTTCCTCAACAATCTCTGTTTGAATGATTGGTGGTTCCGGAGGAAAGTTTAATGGTTCAGGATCTATGAACCGTTCCTGAATATTTTCTGGATTCTCAATTGTGAGGTTAGGTTCAAAAAATGGATTATCGGAAATTTGAACTGAAGTACTTGGTCGACTGGATGACGATTCTAAAGAAAAATCAACGGCGGTTATATTTGTTAAACGATGTCTTGATCGAGTTACAGGTGGTGAACGTACAAAAGGTGATGAACGTCTTGCTCGGTGCATTCACAGAATATCCTATTAGTTTTAAAAAGGAAAGAAAAATTATAATAAGTTATCCAATCAATAGACTTTTCTGATTTTGCCCACGTTTCGAATAGCCAAAAGATGCAGCAGAGGGGCAGGATTCGTTTGGTCTCAATATAATTGAGGACTGTTTGGCTCCAATAACCCGGTCCACGTACAAATCCAACTATTACTACGAACCAGAAAATTTTGATGTCTATCAATTTAACCACTTAAAATAAATTTTCGTAATTTTAAGAAATTTAGATAAGAAGTAGAAAAAAATTCTAAGTCCTAAAAACTAGAATAGCGAGAAATAAGAGAGAAAAAGAGTTCGTCGCAAAAGGTCGAAAAAGAAAAATGGTTAAAAAATAAAAGGTGACGGAAAAATAAAAGAAACTTATAAAAACTTAAAAATACTTAACTAATTTAATCTTATTACTACAACTAACTTAAAATTATAATCGCAAATTGAGATTACTAATTGGAATGATAATTGATACATAGTAAAAGGTGTCTAAAAATATTAAAGCTTACAGGAAAAACTAAATCCCAAATGGAAATAACTTAAAAAGAAACTAAAACTTAAAAAGGCGTCGCAAAATTCTAAAGCACCTAAATCTTAGTCTAAAGAAAAAGCACTTAAGGAATTCTACGGCAAAGCCTAAAAATCTAGGAGTAAAAATGACTATAGCGAAAACTAAGTTTAAAATTAAATATGAGCTAAAAATACAAATATTACGCTACAACGATTAAGAAGGGACAAAATATTAAAAGAAATAAAAAGTGATAAAAAAAATACAATTTTTATTAAAATATTATTTTTATATTAATTATATTAAAGTATTAAGTTTTAAATATAATAAAACTAATTAAAAGTAATTAATTAAATAAATTAAACTTAATTATAATAATAATAATAGTATTAGGGTTTAATATAATAATAATATATTATACTTCGTAATTAATGCGTTTTTAGGGTTCAGATGTGGTCCTGTCAGACCCCTCATGCGAGTCGCATGATTTAAGGGGTTGGGTCATGCGAGTCGCATGACTAACTGGACCGGTTCAACTGGACAGGTTCAATTTGACAGGTCACGTATATTTAATATTTATTTTCTTTTTTTTTTCTGTTTTATATTTTAAATATAAATATGTATATATAATTAAAATAAAACTTAATTTTTAAAACTAAAAATAAACTTAAAATACTTTATAATTTTGTAAAAATAAAAGAAAAACTTAAAAAATATATTTAAAATACTTTTTTTTTTTTTTTCGATTTTAAAAGCTCTCTTTTTTTTTTATATATATATTTTTTTTTTTAAAAATATAAATTTTACAAAAACTAATTATAACTTAAAAATTAAAAATATGGCGTTTCGCTTCGGCGAATTGCTTCCCCGGCAGCGGCGCCAAAAATACTTGATGTCGAACGAGGTGTATATAAAATAGTTATTAATTTTAGCAGAAAAACACTATTAAATACGATACAATTTTACACAAGATATTTATTTATTTATAGAATGGATATACTTAAACCTTGCTACAACACTTATAGGCAGTGTACCTAATCGTATAGTAGTGTAGTTTTCAGTAAGTCCGGTTCGTTCCACAGGGAAATCTTTAAACAAAGCTCAACGCTATATTAGTTAACTTTTATAAAAATACAAATATATATATAGGTAATATTATTATTATAAAGAGGGGTTTTTACCGTTTAATGACCAGTTTGTCGATTTTAAAACTTTAGTCGCAGTTAAAACCTAATGTAAAATATAAAATAAATACAAGACTTTAAATTAAAGCGTAAAGTAAATAACGATAATGAAATTGCGAATAATAAAAATGCGATAAAAATTAAATTGCGATAATTAAAAAGTACGATAATTAAAAGTGCGATAAAATGAAATAACAATAAATAAAAGTGCGATAATTAGAAGTGCAATTAAATATAAAATAAAGGAAATAAAATATGATATAAAAGAATTATGCTTATTTAAACTTCCGTAATCATGATGTTTGACGTGTTGATTTTAGTTTTATGCCCATGGGTTAATTGTCCTTTGTCCTGGATTATTCAATATGTCCGTCTGGTTTTTGTCCATAACAGTCCATCAGTCATAAATATAAATTGCAAGTGTCCTTGTCAAATTATTATTATACCCGAAGATAAATATTCCAACTAATTGGGGATTCGAATTGTAACAAGGTTTTAATACTTTGTTTAATGAATACACCAGGTTATCGACTGCGTGTAAACCAAGGTTTTACTACTTTGTTAACAATTACACCAATTACCCTTGAATGTAATTTTACCCCTGTTTTAATTATTCTAGTGGCTATTAATCCATTCCCGTGTCCGGTTAAATGAACGATTATTCGTACATATAAATACCCCGCCCATCGTGTCCGATCGAGTGTATATGGTAATTTATAGGGACGCCCAATTGTAAATCTTTATATTAACATTAACAAACTTTCATTTAGTTAAACAAATATAAAGCCCATTAATAGCCCATAGTCTAGTTTCCACAAGTGTCGTTCTTTTGTCCAAACCCCAATTATGGTACAAAGCCCAATTACCCATTTTTAATAATTAGCCTAACATCATGATTACTTCGTTTTAAACAAGCATAATAATAACTTAGCTACGAGACATTAATATAAAAAGGTTGAACATAACTTACAATGATTAAAAATAGCGTAGCGTTACACGGACAGAATTTCGACTTACACCCTTACAACATTCGCTAACATACCCTTATTATTAGAATTATAATTAAAATTAAAATATAAATTATAAATATAAATATATTTACGTTGAAGAGGAAGAGAAAAAGGATGATTAAAACTCGGCACAAAACTGGCTTTTTATAGGACCTGACCAGCAATCTCACACCATGCGACTCGCATGGTTTTGTGCCTCTGGCCATGCGAGTCGCATGGCCACCCTGGATTCAGCCAACTACTTTTGTTTTCTTCTTGCCGACGTAATATAATAATAATAATATATATAATATATAATTATATATAATTATATATATATTATATTATATTCTTGTGCATAGTAGACTAGATATTTTTGGTCCGTTGCGTCGGGCGTTTCTTCTTGGCTCAGGTCCCGGTTCCGGATTTTCGGACGTCCTCGCGTATTATTTTAAATCGCGTACTTTGCGTTCCGCAACTTGTACTCTTGTCATTTTGAGACGTTCCTCATCAATATTTTTAACCTTTTTAGTTGTATCTTGTACTTTATAGCTCTTTGGACCTTTTTGTCTACAATTTGTCGAATCTGCCTTTTGTCTTCACTTTTAATATTTAAACGAATATCTCTTGTAAATAGAACAATTGCAACTAAAAGCTTGTCTTTCTTGAGGAATAATGCTATGAAATATATGTTCGTTTTTAGCATTATCAAAAACCCTTAATGGTGTACGGAGAAAAGGGCAACACGAAGCTACATCTTATTAGTAATTTGAAGACACAAAAACTAATAAGAAAAGGTTGCTATGCTGTTCTAGCACATGTCGAGAAAGTACAAACTGAAGAAAAGAGCATCAATGATGTTCCCGTCGCAAAAGAATTTCCCGATGTATTTCCGAAAGAATTACCGGGATTACCCCCACATCGATCCGTAGAATTTCAAATAGATCTTGTACCAGGAGCTGCACCAATAGCTCGTGCTCCTTACAGACTCGCACCCAGCGAGATGAAAGAACTGCAAAGCCAATTATAAGAACTTTTAGAGCGTGGTTTCATTCGACCAAGCACATCACCGTGGGGAGCTCCTGTTTTGTTTGTCAAGAAGAAAGATGGTACATTCAGGTTGTGTATCGACTGCCGAGAGTTGAATAAACTTACCATCAAGAACCGCTACCCACTACCGAGAATCGACGACTTATTTGATCAACTACAAGGCTCGTCTGTTTATTCAAAGATTGACTTACGTTCCGGGTATCATCAAATGCGGGTGAAAGAAGATGATATTCCAAAGACTGCTTTCAGAATACGTTACGGTCATTACGAGTTTATGGTCATGCCGTTTGGTTTAACTAATGCACCAGCTGTGTTCATGGACCTTATGTGTAGAGACCCATCCTAATCCATCCGGACGAAGTCCATATCGATTACAAACGATTCACAACAGTTGATTACATCGCTAGGTAATTGACCTCTATATGATAAATTTTACAAACATTGCATTCGTTTTTAAAAGACAAACTTTCGTTACATCGACAGTTGACAGGCATGTAAAGCATTTCATAATATATCCAAATATAATTGACTTAATAATAATCTTGATGAACTCAACGACTCGAATGCAACATCTTTTGAAATATTTCATGAATGACTCCAAGTAATATCTCTAATATGAGCAAATGCACAGCGGGAGATTTCTTTCGTACCTGAGAATAAACATGCTTTAAAGTGTCAACCAAAAGGTTGGTGAGTTCATTAGTTTATCATAAAGAATCATTTCATAATTTTAATAGACCACAAGAATTCATACTTCCATTTCTCATAATCATACGTCCCATGCATAGAGACAAAAAAATCATTCATATGGATTGAACACCTGGTAACCGACATTCACAATATGCATATAAGAATATCCCCATCACTCCGGGATCCTCCTTCGGACATGATATAAATTTCGAAGAACTAAAGCATCCGGTACTTTGGATGGGGCTTGTTGGGCCCGATAGATCTATCTTTAGAGTTCGCGTCAATTAGGGTGTTTATTCCCTAATTCTTAGATTACCAGACTTAATAAAAAGGGCATATTCGATTTCGATAATTCAACCATAGATGTAGTTTCGATTACTTGTGTCTATTTCGTAAAACCGTTATAAAAGCTGCGCATGTATTCTCAGTCCCAAAAATATATATTGCAAAAGCATTTAAAAAGGGAGCAAATGAAACTCACCATTCAATATTTTGTAGTAAAAATATTTATACGATGATACTGAACAATGCAGGGTTGGTCTCGGATTCACGAACTTATATCAATTGTATATCTATTAAAACATATAATCGAAATTGAACAGATTCATGTATTATATCTTAATTATATATATTTTATATATATATATATATATATATATATATATATATATATATATATATATATATATATATATATATATATATATATATATATATATATATATATATATATATATATTTAGTTTGTGTATATATTCAAAATGATTAATATTTATATAGTTATATTAATCTATATATCTTATTAGTATTATATTAAAAATTCCTAACTTGTTATATATGAATATTTATATAAAACTTGTTAATATGATAAATACATACATTTAATATATTACTTGTAAGTATATATATATTTTTTTATATACATGATAATATTAATAATATAAATAAAAGTTATATCTGATTATAATGATAACATTAATAATAACAGTACTGATAATAATAATAATAATAATAATAATAATAATAATAATAATAATAATAATAATAATAATAATAATAATAATAGTAGTAGTAATAATAATAATGGTATTAGTAGTAAAAATGATAATAATAATAATAATAATAATAATAATAATAATAATAATAAATTGTATTACTTTCTTAATAATAATAATAATAATAATAATAATAATAATAATAATAATAATAATAATAATAATAATTAAAATAATAATAATAATATAATAATAATAATAACACCTAATAATAAAAAGAAACAAATTACGCGTTTTGTTGGCATTACCCAAAATCAGATCTAGTCTCCACAGAATTCCTTCGCAGAGAAAGCATACCACCATCGCTAATTCAATCGACAATTATCTTCATCATCAATAGATCATTCGATCAACTACAATCATCGATGATTCATCATCATCATTATTCAATCGTCTTCAACAATCTTAGTCCCCATCGTTTATCGAATTGCAGCAGAGAAAATCGAAGCAGTTAATGTCTGTTCAACTGGAAGGAAATCAATAATCCCAGTAGCGTGATTACAGGTACTGCATCGATTTTTATCATCATCGTTCAATCCTCATCGATTAATATTATCACCGGTCTCAACAGAGAAATATATTGGGTGTTATTTTTATTTATTTATTTAATTGTTTATATAATTATATATTTTTTTATTAGCCATCCTTGTTCACCGTAAATTGTTAATTAAATTCATTCATATTTACTGTAATGTAATCTATGTGTTTGATTCGTATATAACAGATTTGAGTAATTGGTTTTTCTTTTGCTAAATTGTAAAACTAGTTCGATATGATTTGTGTAAAAAATATTGATGGTGTTTTGTGGGGAAGGTTGTTTGATGGTATTAAATGAGTAAACCGCAGCAGTTTTTGTGAGTTTGTTGGGTTAGGGTTTCGAACAAATAACAGGAACAATAATTTGGTTGAAGGATGTGATAAAAAAAATTGTTGCAGGTTTGTTTTGATGTTTTTGGACAGAAACAGAAAACGAAGGCAGCAGGAAGAAGAAGAGTAGCAGTAAGAACTTACAGCAGGTTTAATTGTGGGGTTCTCGTGGTTGTTCGAGAAGACGGGAACAGAGCAGCCATTTTTAAAAGAAAAGAGGTGTTCATGGTGATTTATGGTGGTAATCCATGGTTGTGGCCTTGATGGTTTTGAGTTTGATGGTTATATGAAAGTGGTGATAAAAGATTTTTAACAAGAAAATGAAGGTGATTGAATTATCTCTCCAATCTATTTGCTATATGTATTTGTATATATAGATATATAGTTATAGGGATAGATAACGATGGACAACAGAAAGTAGAGGAGTGCTTGTGATAGTGGTGGGGTTGTGTATTGTTTTTAAAATAACAAATTGAAAGATCTTCTTGTCAACATTCAAGAAATGCATATATCTATGTTTTATAATACTTAGTGGTTTAGTTTGCTTGATTGATATTTAAAGTTGATTGATATTTAAAGTGTGGATGTCAACACTTAATTCTCGGACAAGAACAAGAAGACAGGAGAAGGGAAGAAAAATATATCTGATGGGGTTGTTGTACAGATTATACTCGTGATATCACAATTTATATTTACGGTTAATAATTAATTAATAAATATAAACTTATAAATATTTTTATTTTTAATAATCATAACTAATAATAATAATAATATTAACAATGATAATAATAATAATAATAATAATAATTAATAATAATACTATTAATCGAAATAATACTAATAATAAGAATGATATCAATGATAATGATATTTAAAAATGATAATTTTTAGTAATAATAATAATATCAATCATAATAATAACTAAAATTATAGTCTTATTAATTCTTATAATAATATTTATATTTAGTATCTTTATTTTGATATTCATAACCTTTTAACTATAATTATAACAATACTAATAATAATAATATTAATAATGCTGATATTAATACTGATGTTAATATTTATATTTTAATGAAAGTAATAATAAAAATATTAATCTAATAACTATATCTTAACTTGTAATTACATATATTAATATTACAATTTATTAGTTATATATTATCATATAATATAAAATAACATACATTTAATATTTAATATATTTATATATATGTATCAATATACCTACAATCAATAATTATGTACTCCAATCATTTATATATGTGTTTACAATTCAAATGTTCGTGAATCGTTGGTAATAGTCAAGGTCAAATGATTTCATAAATTAGTTCAAAAATTTCGAGAATTAATATTACAGACTTTGCTTATCGTGTCGAAACATATATAAGATTAAGTTTAAATTTGGTCGGAAATTCCCGGGTCGTCACAGTACCTACCCGTTAAAGAAATTTCGTCCCGAAATTTGATCGAGGTTGTCATGGCTAATAATAAGAATGTTTTCATGACGAATATAGGTTGATAAATAGAGTTTTATCATCATAGAGTAATATGGATAAGACAATTCGATTATTAGAAGAGCATGAATGAAGCGATCACAAAATAGTGAAATGATAAGTTTCATCCTACTTTTGACTAGTCATGGTTGAATTTAGAAAAAAAAAGTTCGTCTTAACTTTTGACGTCGTCTTGATTGAATTCCGGAATTCAAGGGATTTAGAGAAAATCTTTGTAATAAGATTTAGTTCTTCGGTAATTAAGGAAATTAGAATCCTCTTTGGTTAAATGCGATGATCTATCTTGATTGCTCTGTCTGATGTTTCACTATAAATACACCCTTCTCATTTCCTTTATATTTTGGAGTTCCATCCTTTTGTTTTCTATTCCCGACTTAAAGTCAAGCGAATGATGGTCCAGAATTCGTCGGTATGAAGTTTCGAATAAACATGTCTAACGTTCTAAGAGAGAAATTGTAATAACACGATCTTGATTGGTTAAATTACCAGAATTCAAGAGAAAAGATAGAACTATCAAGAATATATGTTCCTGATATGTTTAGAGATTAGATAAAATGTAAGAGTCGTGTAACATGGCACATGATGACGGTAGCGTCTGTGAATCATCACGTTTCATTAGAAACTCAGCATGACTTACTGTAATATAATCACGTTGATCAAGTGTCATTATATTATACTAACTCATGCATCAGTTCTCAACATTACTTCAATAACATTCATATTTTAAGCTCGAAAGTTTACAGAATATAGAAACTAACAGTTTCTATATGATGTAACACTGATATCATGATGAGATTAATGATTTCAGATAAGAATAGTTATGACAATATCTTTAGAAATATGGAGGATATTTATAATGAAAGATACGATGATATCTTGGAATTTCTAATATCGAAGGATGGTGAAGAAAATCTGTCCACGAGAGTTTGGAGTCAGAAGCAAGGTATTCATTAAAGATTTCAGCAGACATTGAATCATTTAGATTCTTTGAAGTCAAACTTATTCTTTGTGATTTGTCCACAGCTTCTTTCATAGTTTCGCGTAATCCGCTTTTCGGTACTAAATTTTCTATCGAGCGTTCCTAACACTTCATTCTTTATCATCAAACTTCTGATGGTTAAGGTCATTTACGGTTGTCTACTATTTCTGCTGCTTCATTCAGCTTTTTTTTTTTTCATTCAGAGTATTGATTTGTAGACTGAGTGCTTTTCAGGATTTCAGATGAAAGATCATAATTCTAAGAGATGAATGCTATACATATAACTGTTGATGTAGATATACTGTGAGTTTTCAAAGTACTGATTGCTGATTTCGGGTAATTGGTATGGCAATTCTCGTTATCCGATGCAGATGAGTAGATGATAGGATTTCAATGAATATAATAACTTTTCATAAAGTCAAAGATCAATGATGTTGCTGATAAGTTTACTGCTAATGTAGTGAGATATAAATGATTTTCTGGTATCAATGACGAAAGACAACTTATATATCAGAGTTATAATAAGTTAATCCGAGTGAAAAGTCGAAGTTGACTTGCTGGGGCTGTGATAAAATTGGCTAATTTGGAAAGGGTTTGTAAAGTTATTTTGGGTAATAATAACACTAAAGGAGTTAGCATAGTTAGGTGTTAAACGTTTACTCAATTTTCGAGAGTTTTCAGGTGTATAGCTAGATGCATCGATCTTTTCTTCCGTAGATAACGTGTGGTTGAATCATCCTCTCAATTGAGGTGTTTTCAAGAATCATGAAAGGTTTGGACGCAGATTGTAATTGTCAAGATACAAATGAGGTTTAAGATAAAATCAAGTGGCAAACTTGAAGAAATGTTTAGTTTCATATGTTATAAACAATATTTTAATTCATTTTAATTGTCTAATGTCGGCAGTCCATAGTTGAGAGTCCACAGTTGACAGTCCAATAATTCATATATAATTTAATATACAATATTCGAATTAATTAATACGTGTCGTGACCCGTATACGTCTCAGACTCGATCACAACTCAAAGTATATATATTATTATAGAATCAACCTCAACTCTGTATAGAGAACTCGATCATTACTGCATATAGAGTGTCTATGGTGATTCTAAATAATATATATAGATGCGTCGATATGATATGTCAAAACCTTGTATACGTGTCCCGATATTTAAAGTACGTAAAAATAAATAACAGAAATTAAATGACAATAAATAAAATGCGTAAAGTAAATAACATAAATGACGATAAATAAAATTGCGATAATTAAATTGCGATAAATAAAATGTAATCAGTTAGCTGGGATCAGTTAGCTAAGAACAGTTAGCGTGGATTCTTAACAAAATTTTCTCATAGTTAATTTGTTTGTTTCTAACAAGTTTTATTATTGTCCAATGTTTTCTTCATTATGCCACTTGTTGGATTCTGTAAGTCAAAATCCAAATATGAAATTGAATGAAAATGGTTATTCTGCGGTGAACGGATACGTATATCTGTGGGTGTAATTAGGATAGTAAATGACTGTTGAATCAGATTCGAAGAATCTACAATGTAACTTATTAATGTGAAATCTAAATATTTCTCGGGTATTACCTACCCGTTAAAATATTTTCACCATTAACAGTTTGTACAAAAGAATTTTTAATTACAATCTTTATGAAAACATATATACATATATATTTTCTTCAGATGTAATCATGGATTTAATGAGTTAATATGATGTTAATCTCATTTGCTTTTCGGTTGAAACTAGAATGAATAATCTCTAAAACTTTAGAGATTACATAATCGTCGTGAAGAACGAAGATAATAGATGTACAACGATACATAGAACGATGATTTTACTCGAGGTATAGAATGAGATGTTGAGGCATGGATTGTTGATGGTGTTGGTGCTGTTACTGATGGTACTGTTGGTGCCAGTGATGTTGTTGAAGCTGGTATGTTTTGCACTATATTTTTCAAGGCTACAACTCAGGCGCGAAGCTCGTTGACTTCTTCTATTATACGGGGATGATTGTCAGTTCGGATGAACGGATGAATGAGTTTTAGAATCTGAGATAGTATATGATCGTGACGAGATACTCTGTAAATGAGAGAGAAAATGGTGTCTCGAACAGGTTCGCCGGTAAACGCTTCAGGTTCATTGTCAAGAGGTGAATTCGGTTGGTGGAAGGGATTGCCTTCTTCGCGTCTCCATTGATTAAGTCGACTACGAACTCATCAGATGATTTGGGGATGGTTGATTGATTGATTCATTCTGGTAACACCGCTTTCGGAGCTTAGGTGAATATCCATGTCGGAATAGCTGTCGGAATAACTATCGGAATTGCTATCGAAATCTGAGGGACTCGAACTAGTTGAAGGATTCATCTCGTACGATCAGATGAACGATTTTCGATAAGAAATAGATTATAGGATGTAGATTAGTATCCTGCAATACATAATTTACATATGCATATATAATACTAAAATCTCATAAGTTATGGAGGAATCTACGGAAGCTGTCAGATAAAGATAACAATAACAGATACGCTAAGATATGAATTAGCAGATACGCTAAGATATGAATTTTGTCTATACACTATTCATGCAGTCAATGCATTAAAACGTGTCTAGACTAAGAATAATGAGCAGGTAATTTCCTAAGGATGATAAGCAGATGATTTCCGACAAAAATGATAAGCAAAACTTTTGACATGCAGACACGGTCGAAGTCCAGACTCACTAATGCATCCTAACGACTATCAATTTGACACACTAATGCAAGACCTGGTTCGCTAAGACCACCGCTCTGATACCAACTGTAGAGACCCATCCTAATCCATCCGGACGAAGTCCATATCGATTATAAACGATTCACAACAGTTGATTACATCGCGAGGTAATTGACCTCTATATGATAAATTTTACAAACATTGCATTCGTTTTTAAAAGACAAACTTTCGTTACATCGACAGTTGACAGGCATGTAAAGCATTTCATAATATATCCAAATATAATTGACTTAATAATAATCTTGATGAACTCAACGACTCGAATGCAACATCTTTTGAAATATGTCATGAATGACTCCAAGTAATATCTCTAATATGAGCAAATGTACAGCGGAAGATTTCTTTCGTACCTGAGAATAAACATGCTTTAAAGTGTCAACCAAAAGGTTGGTGAGTTCATTAGTTTATCATAAAGAATCAATTCATAATTTTAATAGACCACAAGATTTCATACTTCCATTTCTCATAATCATACGTCCCATGCATAGAGACAAAAAAATCATTCATATGGATTGAACACCTGGTAACCGACATTCACAATATGCATATAAGAATATCCCCATCATTCCGGGATCCTCCTTCGGACATGATATAAATTTCGAAGTACTAAAGCATCCGGTACTTTGGATGGGGCTTGTTGGGCCCGATAGATCTATCTTTAGAGTTCGCGTCAATTAGGGTGTTTATTCCCTAATTCTTAGATTACCAGACTTAATAAAAAGGGCATATTCGATTTCAATAATTCAACCATAGAATGTAGTTTCGATTACTTGTGTCTATTTCGTAAAACAGTTATAAAAGCTGCGCATGTATTCTCAGTCCCAAAAATATATATTGCAAAAGCATTTAAAAAGGGAGCAAATGAAACTCACCATTCAATATTTTTGTAGTGACCCGAACTTTTCCATGTTTATATATGTTAATTGAGATTGATATTTACATGATTAAATGTTTCCAACATGTTAAGCAATCAAACTTGTTAAGACTTGATTAATTGAAATAGGTTTCATATAGACAATTGACCACCCAAGTTGACCGGTGATTCACGAACGTTAAAACTTGTAAAAACTATATGATGACATATATATGGTTATATATATAGTTAACATGATATTATGATATGTAAACATATCATTAAGTATATTAACAATGAACTACATATGTAAAAACAAGACTACTAACTTAATGATTTTGAAACGAGACATATATGTAACGATTATCGTTGTAACGACATTTAATGTATATATATCATATTAAGAGATATTCGTACATCATAATATCATGATAATATAATAATTTAAAATCTCTTTTGATATTATAAACATTGGGTTAACAACATTTAACAAGATCGTTAACCTAAAGGTTTCAAAACAACATTTACATGTAACGACTAACGATGACTTAACGACTCAGTTAAAATGTATATACATGTAGTGTTTTAATATGTATTCATACACTTTTGAAAGACTTCAAGACACTTATCAAAATACTTCTACTTAACAAAAATGCTTACAATTACATCCTCGTTCAGTTTCATCAACAATTCTACTCGTATGCACCCGTATTCGTACTCGTACAATACACAGCTTTTAGATGTATGTACTATTGGTATATACACTCCAATGATCAGCTCTTAGCAGCCCATGTGAGTCACATAACACATGTGGGAACCATCATTTGGCAACTAGCATGAAATATCTCATAAAATTACAAAAATATGAGTAATCATTCATGACTTATTTACATGAAAACAAAATTACATATCCTTTATATCTAATCCATACACCAATGACCAAAAACACCTACAAACACTTTCATTCTTCAATTTTCTTCATCTAATTGATCTCTCTCAAGTTCTATCTTCAAGTTCTAAGTGTTCTTCATAAATTCCAAAAGTTCTAGTTTCATAAAATCAAGAATACTTTCAAGATTGCTAGCTCACTTCCAATCTTGTAAGGTGATCATCCAACCTCAAGAAATCTTTGTTTCTTACATTAGGTTATCATTCTAATACAAGGTAATAATCATATTCAAACTTTGGTTCAATTTCTATAACTATAACAATCTTATTTCAAGTGATGATCTTACTTGAACTTGTTTTCGTGTCATGATTTTGCTTCAAGAACTTTGAGCCATCCAAGGATCCATTGAAGCTAGATCCATTTTTCTCTTTTCCAGTAGGTTCATCCAAGGAGCTTAAGGTAGTAATGATGTTCATAACATCATTCGATTCATACATATAAAGCTATCTTATTCGAAGGTTTAAACTTGTAATCACTAGAACATAGTTTAGTTAATTCTAAACTTGTTCGCAAACAAAAGTTAATCCTTCTAACTTGACTTTTAAAATCAACTAAACACATGTTCTATATCTATATGATATGCTAACTTAATGATTTAAAACCTGGAAACACGAAAAACACCGTAAAACCGGATTTACGCCGTCGTAGTAACACCGCGGGCTGTTTTGGGTTAGTTAATTAAAAACTATGATAAACTTTGATTTAAAAGTTGTTATTCTGAGAAAATGATTTTTATTATGAACATGAAACTATATCCAAAAATTATGGTTAAACTCAAAGTGGAAGTATGTTTTCTAAAATGGTCATCTAGACGTCGTTCTTTCGACTGAAATGACTACCTTTACAAAAACGACTTGTAACTTATTTTTCCGACTATAAACCTATACATTTTCTATTTAGATTCATAAAATAGAGTTCAATATGAAACCATAGCAATTTGATTCACTCAAAACGGATTTAAAATGAAGAAGTTATGGGTAAAACAAGATTGGATAATTTTTCTCATTTTAGCTACGTGAAAATTGGTAACAAATCTATTCCAACCATAACTTAATCAACTTGTATTGTATATTATGTAATCTTGAGATACCATAGACACGTATACAATGTTTCGACCTATCATGTCGACACATCTATATATATTTCGGAACAACCATAGACACTCTATATGTGAATGTTGGAGTTAGCTATACAGGGTTGAGGTTGATTCCAAAATATATATAGTTTGAGTTGTGATCAATACTGAGATACGTATACACTGGGTCGTGGATTGATTCAAGATAATATTTATCGATTTATTTCTGTACATCTAACTGTGGACAACTAGTTGTAGGTTACTAACGAGGACAGCTGACTTAATAAACTTAAAACATCAAAATATATTAAAAGTGTTGTAAATATATTTTGAACATACTTTGATATATATGTATATATTGTTATAGGTTCGTGAATCAACCAGTGGCCAAGTCTTACTTCCCGACGAAGTAAAAATCTGTGAAAGTGAGTTATAGTCCCACTTTTAAAATCTAATATTTTTGGGATGAGAATACATGCAGGTTTTATAAATGATTTACAAAATAGACACAAGTACGTGAAACTACATTCTATGGTTGAATTATCGAAATCGAATATGCCCCTTTTTATTAAGTCTGGTAATCTAAGAATTAGGGAACAGACACCCTAATTGACACGAATCCAAAAGATAGATCTATCGGGCCCAACAAGCCCCATCCAAAGTACCGGATGCTTTAGTACTTCGAAATTTATATCATATCCGAAGGGTGTCCCGGAATGATGGGGATATTCTTATATATGCATTTTGTTAATGTCGGTTACCAGGTGTTCACCATATGAATGATTTTTATCTCTATGTATGGGATGTGTATGGAAATATGAAATCTTGTGGTCTATTATTATGATTTGATATATATAGGTTAAACCTATAACTCACCAACATTTTTGTTGACGTTTTAAGCATGTTTATTCTCAGGTGATTATTAAGAGCTTCCGCTGTCGCATACTTAAATAAGGACGAGATTTGGAGTCCATGCTTGTATGATATTGTGTAAAAACTGCATTCAAGAAACTTATTTTGTTGTAACATATTTGTATTGTAAACCATTATGTAATGGTCGTGTGTAAACAGGATATTTTAGATTATCATTATTTGATAATCTACGTAAAGCTTTTTAAACCTTTATTGATGAAATAAAGGTTATGGTTTGTTTTAAAATGAATGCAGTCTTTGAAAAATGTCTCATATAGAGGTCAAAACCTCGCAACGAAATCAATTAATATGGAACGTTTTTAATCAATAAGAACGGGACATTTCAGTTGGTATCAGAGCGTTGGTCTTAGAGAACCAGAAAATTTGCATTAGTGTGTCTTATCGAGTTTGTTAGGATGCATTAGTGATTCTGGACTTCGACCGTGTTTTCTTTAAAAATGATTGCTTAACATTTTTGTTGGAAACTATATATTTTTAACATATGAATATTATGTGATATATTAATCTCTTAACGTGTTTGATATTATGTGATAGATGTCTACCTCTAGAACAAGTCCCATTGACTCACCTAATGATAATGAAGAGTCAAATGTAAATTGGAATTATTCGTGGACTGATTCACAAGTTCCCGAAGAGGAACCGGAAGAAGAGTCGGAACCGGAAGAAGAATCGGAACCGGACGAAGAATCGGAACCGGAAGAAGAATCGGAACCGGTGGGAGAAATAATAAAACAGTTAAGTAAAAGAGAATCCTCAACCAACCTACCAAGGTTAATTATGGTCAATGGTGTTTCCGCCAAGGAAGCAAAATATTGGGAGGATTACCAATTCTCCGATGAATCGGATTCCGACGAGAATTCCAATGATGTTATAGAAATTACCCCAACTGAATTTAAAAAGGCAAAAGAAAATAATAAGGGAAAGGGCATAAAAATAGAGAAATCTAATTCCAACCCCGATGAACTTTATATGTATCGTCAACCCCCGAAGTTCTTAAGTTGTAACAATGACCCGGGAACCTCTAAACCACCAGGTTTTTCTAAACCAATGTGGACAACGACGGCTCGTATTAGGGGAACATCATATATCCCTAGAAACTTGGCAAAACGAACCAAAACCGAAGAAGAAGAAACGACCGAGTCGGAATAAGATAGTTGTATTCGTGTGGTGTAATATATGTAATATAGTTTTCTTATGCTTTATGATATATGTAAAAATTGCTTGTATTAATAAGTATTTTTTTATGAATCTAACTCTTGTCTATTTTACAGTTTAAAAACACAAAATAGATAGACAACCCAATATTTTAAGAGACCTACCCGGAGACATGATTGATGAAATCTTGTCTAGAGTCGGCCAGAATTCCTCGGCACAACTATTTAAGGCGAGATCAGTTTGTAAGACATTCGAAGAACGTTCCAAGAATGTCTTGGTTTATAAGAGACTTTCGTTTGAAAGATGGGGGATATCACATTGGGAAACCTATAAGTTACGATGTGTTTACTTTGACGCATATATTGCGGGGAACCCAAATGCTATTTTACGCAACGGGTTAAGAAATTATTTTGACTCAATATATCCGAATATTGGACTTCGTGATTTAGAAAAAGCGGCTAACATGCAACATAAAGAAGCATGTTATGCTTACGGATTAGTAATGTTCGCTTCTCACCAAAGTGAGAACAAGAACATCGGGCTACAACTATTAAACAAAATGTTTCCACAAGTGACGGATTCGGTAATTGGGGTAAGAAATGAGGTTTTTAGATTATTACGGGACTGTTGGACATTACGTAACCCTCGTCCCTTTGACGACGTTACAACACGCTGTCTTATCAACGGCCATAACGGTTATGTTGCACAAGACCAAGGATGGGAAGTAGTCCTAGTAAAACCAGAATGCATGACTTGTTTCTGGACGTATGAATTACGTGTCTTTATTGCCTTTGCTGAACGACTTGTGTACTAGCTAGAATTATCTTCACAACTATCTTGTATCAAAATTATTGTGTGCTATATTTCATGCTTTATGTAAAATAAGCGGTATTGTAAGTTTGTAAAATATTGTATAAAAGTTTGAACGCGAAATATTATTATAATCAGTTTTTCATATAGAATTGTAGTAGTTGAATTGTATATTAGCTACTAAGTATGAACTTAACGGGTAGGTACTACCCGAATTTAAACTTATAAAACGCTAATATGAAGAAAAAGCTTTTATAAATGAGTTCATATTATGCTACGAAATACTATTAACTACTCTTAATATTCTGTATGATTAACTTGTTCCATTTGACTATTTTGAAGGAAATGGCACCGACTACTCGACACACCGTGAATATGAATGAAGAGGAATTCCGTACTTTTCTAGCTTCAAACATAGCCGCAGTACAGGCTGCGCTACATACCAACAATAACCTTGGATCTAGCAGTACAGGAAATCGTGTAGGATGCACCTACAAAGAATTCACTGCCTGCAAACCTTTGGAATTTGATAGAACCGAAGGACCGATCGGATTGAAACGGTGGACCGAGAAGGTCGAATCGGTGTTTGCCATAAGTAAGTGTACTGAAGAGGACAAAGTGAAGTACGCTACGCATACCTTCACAGGTTCTGTGTTAACATGGTGGAATACCTATCTAGAGCAAGTGGGACAAGACGATGCGTACGCACTACCGTGGTCAGCATTCAAGCACTTGATGAACGAGAAGTACCGTCCCAGAACCGAGGTCAATAAGCTCAAGACAGAACTTAGAGGGTTACGAACCCAAGGATTTGATATCACCACGTACGAAAGACGATTCACAGAATTGTGCCTATTGTGTCCGGGAGCATTCGAAGATGAGGAAGAGAAGATCGACGCATTTGTGAAAGGATTACCGGAAAGAATCCAAGAAGATATAAGTTCACACGAGCCCGCCTCTATACAACAGGCATGTAGAATGGCTCACAAACTAGTGAACCAGATTGAAGAAAGAATTAAAGAACAGACTGCTGAAGAGGCCAATGTGAAGCAAGTCAAAAGAAAGTGGGAGGAAAACGGTGATAAGAATCACCAATACAACAACAACAGCAATTACAACAATAATCGCATCAATTATCCCAACAATCGCAACATCAATCGCAACTACAACAAACGGCCCAACAATAACAACAACAACAACAGCAACAGCAACTACAACAATCATCCCAACAACAATAATAACCGCAACAACAACAACAATCAGAAGCAGCTATGCCAAAGGTGTGAAAAGTATCACTCGGGGTTCTGCACCAAATTTTGCAACAATTGTAAAAGAAATGGTCATAGCGCGGCAAAGTGTGAGGTCTACGGACCAGGGGTTAATAGAACGAAAGGAACAAATAGTTTCGGAACGAGTAATGGCGGAGCAAGTAGTGTCGGAGTAAGTTATGCCAATGTAGTTTGTTATAAATGTGGAAAACTGGGCCACATTATTAGAAATTGCCCGAACCAGGAGAACACGAATGGACAAGGCCGCGGAAGAGTTTTCAATATTAATGCGGCAGAGGCACAGGAAGACCCGGAGCTTGTTACGGGTACGTTTCTTATTGACAATAAATCTGCTTACGTTTTATTTGATTCGGGTGCGGATAGAAGCTATATGAGTAGAGATTTTTGTGCTAAATTAAGTTGTCCATTGACGCCTTTGGATAGTAAATTTTTACTCGAATTAGCAAATGGTAAATTAATTTCAGCAGATAATATATGTCAGAATCGAGAAATTAAACTGGTTAGCGAAACATTTAAGATTGATTTGATACCAGTAGAGTTAGGGAGTTTTGATGTGATAATCGGTATGGACTGGTTGAAAGAAGTGAAAGCAGAGATCGTCTATTACAAAAATGAAATTCGCATTATACGAGAAAAAGGAAAACCCTTAATGGTGTACGGAGAAAAGGGCAACACAAAGCTACATCTTATTAGTAATTTGAAGGCACAAAAACTAATAAGAAAAGGTTGCTATGCTGTTCTAGCACACGTCGAGAAAGTACAAACTGAAGAAAAGAGCATCAATGATGTTCCCATTGCAAAAGAATTTCCCGATGTATTTCCGAAAGAATTACCGGGATTACCCCCACATCGATCCGTTGAATTTCAAATAGATCTTGTACCAGGAGCTGCACCAATAGCTCGTGCTCCTTACAGACTCGCACCCAGCGAGATGAAAGAACTGCAAAGCCAATTACAAGAACTTTTAGAGCGTGGTTTCATTCGACCAAGCACATCACCGTGGGGAGCTCCTGTTTTGTTTGTCAAGAAGAAAGATGGTACATTCAGGTTATGTATCGACTACCGAGAGTTGAACAAACTTACCATCAAGAACCGCTACCCACTACCGAGAATATACGACTTATTTGATCAACTACAAGGCTTGTCTGTTTATTCAAAGATTGACTTACGTTCCGGGTACCATCAAATGCGGGTGAAAGAAGATGATATTCCAAAGACTGCTTTCAGAACACGTTACGGTCATTACGAGTTTATGGTCATGCCGTTTGGTTTAACTAATGCACCAGCTGTGTTCATGGACCTTATGAACCGAGTGTGTGGACCATACCTTGACAAGTTTGTCATTGTTTTCATTGATGACATACTTATTTACTCAAAGAATGACCAAGAACACGGTGAACATTTGAGAAAGGTGTTAGAAGTATTGAGGAAAGAAGAATTGTACGCTAAGTTTTCAAAGTGTGCATTTTGGTTGGAAGAAGTTCAATTCCTCGGTCACATAGTGAACAAAGAAGGTATTAAGGTGGATCCGGCAAAGATAGAAACTGTTGAAAAGTGGGAAACCCCGAAAACTCCGAAACACATACGCCAGTTTTTAGGACTAGCTGGTTACTACAGAAGGTTCATCCAAGACTTTTCCAGAATAGTAAAACCCTTGACTGCATTAACGCATAAAGGGAAGAAATTTGAATGGAATGATGAACAAGAGAAAGCGTTTCAGTTATTGAAGAAAAAGCTAACTACGGCACCTATATTGTCATTGCCTGAAGGGAATGATGATTTTGTGATTTATTGTGACGCATCAAAGCAAGGTCTCGATTGTGTATTAATGCAACGAACGAAGGTGATTGCTTATGCGTCTAGACAATTGAAGATTCACGAACAAAATTATATGACGTATGATTTGGAATTAGGCGCGGTTGTTTTTGCATTAAAGACTTGGAGGCACTACTTATATGGGGTCAAAAGTATTATATATACCGACCACAAAAGTCTTCAACACATATTTAATCAGAAACAACTGAATATGAGGCAGCGTAGGTGGATTGAATTGTTGAATGATTACGACTTTGAGATTCGTTACCACCCGGGGAAGGCAAATGTGGTAGCCGATGCCTTGAGCAGGAAGGACAGAGAACCCATTCGAGTAAAATCTATGAATATAATGATTCATAATAACCTTACTACTCAAATAAAGGAGGCGCAACAAGGAGTTTTAAAAGAGGGAAATTTAAAGGATGAAATACCCAAAGGATCGGAGAAGCATCTTAATATTCGGGAAGACGGAACCCGGTATAGGGCTGAAAGGATTTGGGTACCAAAATTTGAAGATATGAGAGAAATGGTACTTAGAGAAGCTCATAAAACCAGATACTCAATACATCCTGGAACGGGGAAGATGTACAAGGATCTCAAGAAACATTTTTGGTGGCCGGGTATGAAAGCCGATGTTGCTAAATACGTAGGAGAATGTTTGACGTGTTCCAAGGTCAAAGCTGAGCATCAGAAACCATCAGGTCTACTTCAACAACCTGAAATCCTGGAATGGAAATGGGAAAACATTACCATGGATTTCATCACTAAATTGCCAAGGACTGCAAGTGGTTTTGATACTATTTGGGTAATAGTTGATCGTCTCATCAAATCAGCACACTTCTTGCCAATAAGAGAAGATAACAAGATGGAGAAGTTAGCAAGAATGTATTTGAAGGAAGTCATCTCCAGACATGGAATACCAATCTCTATTATCTCTGATAGGGATGGCAGATTTATTTCAAGATTCTGGCAGACATTACAGCAAGCATTAGGAACTCGTCTAGACATGAGTACTGCCTATCATCCACAAACTGATGGGCAGAGCGAAAGGACGATACAAACGCTTGAAGACATGCTACGAGCATGTGTTATTGATTTCGGAAACAGTTGGGATCGACATCTACCATTAGCAGAATTTTCCTACAACAACAGCTACCATTCAAGCATTGAGATGGCGCCGTTTGAAGCACTTTATGGTAGAAAGTGCAGGTCTCCGATTTGTTGGAGTGAAGTGGGGGATAGACAGATTACGGGTCCGGAGATTATACAAGAAACTACCGAGAAGATCATCCAAATTCAACAACGGTTGAAAACCGCCCAAAGTCGACAAAAGAGCTACGCTGACATTAAAAGAAAAGATATAGAATTTGAAATTGGAGAGATGGTCATGCTTAAAGTTGCACCTTGGAAAGGCGTTGTTCGATTTGGTAAACGAGGGAAATTAAATCCAAGGTATATTGGACCATTCAAGATTATTGATCGTGTCGGACCAGTAGCTTACCGACTTGAGTTACCTCAACAACTCGCGGCTGTACATAACACTTTCCACGTCTCGAATTTGAAGAAATGTTTTGCTAAAGAAGATCTCACTATTCCGTTAGATGAAATCCAAATCAACAAAAAACTTCAATTCATCGAAGAACCCGTCGAAATAATGGATCGTGAGGTTAAAAGACTTAAGCAAAACAAGATACCAATTGTTAAGGTTCGATGGAATGCTCGTAGAGGACCCGAGTTCACCTGGGAGCGTGAAGATCAGATGAAGAAGAAATACCCGCATCTATTTCCAGAAGATTCGTCAACACCTTCAACAGCTTAAAATTTTGGGACGAAATTTATTTAACGGGTAGGTACTGTAGTTACCCGAACTTTTCCATGTTTATATATGTTAATTGAGATTGATATTTACATGATTAAATGTTTCCAACATGTTAAGCAGTCAAACTTGTTAAGACTTGATTAATTGAAATAGGTTTCATATAGACAATTGACCACCCAAGTTGACCGGTGATTCACGAACGTTAAAACTTGTAAAAACTATATGATGACATATATATGGTTATATATATAGTTAACATGATATTATGATATGTAAACATATCATTAAGTATATTAACAATGAACTACATATGTAAAAACAAGACTACTAACTTAATGATTTTGAAACGAGACATATATGTAACGATTATCGTTGTAACGACATTTAATGTATATATATCATATTAAGAGATATTCGTACATCATAATATCATGATAATATAATAATTTAAAATCTCTTTTGATATTATAAATATTGGGTTAACAACATTTAACAAGATCGTTAACCTAAAGGTTTCAAAACAACATTTACATGTAACGACTAACGATGACTTAACGACTCAGTTAAAATGTATATACATGTAGTGTTTTAATATGTATTCATACACTTTTGAAAGACTTCAAGACACTTATCAAAATACTTCTACTTAACAAAAATGCTTACAATTACATCCTCGTTCAGTTTCATCAACAATTCTACTCGTATGCACCCGTATTCGTACTCGTACAATACACAGCTTTTAGATGTATGTACTATTGGTATATACACTCCAATGATCAGCTCTTAGCAGCCCATGTGAGTCATCTAACACATGTGGGAACCATCATTTGGCAACTAGCATGAAATATCTCATAAAATTACAAAAATATGAGTAATCATTCATGACTTATTTACATGAAAACAAAATTACATATCCTTTATATCTAATCCATACACCAACGACCAAAAACACCTACAAACACTTTCATTCTTCAATTTTCTTCATCTAATTGATCTCTCTCAAGTTCTATCTTCAAGTTCTAAGTGTTCTTCATAAATTCCAAAAGTTCTAGTTTCATAAAATCAAGAATACTTTCAAGATTGCTAGCTCACTTCCAATCTTGTAAGGTGATCATCCAACCTCAAGAAATCTTTGTTTCTTACAGTAGGTTATCATTCTAATACAAGGTAATAATCATATTCAAACTTTGGTTCAATTTCTATAACTATAACAATCTTATTTCAAGTGATGATCTTACTTGAACTTGTTTTCGTGTCATGATTTTGCTTCAAGAACTTTGAGCCATCCAAGGATCCATTGAAGCTAGATCCATTTTTCTCTTTTCCAGTAGGTTCATCCAAGGAACTTAAGGTAGTAATTATGTTCATAACATCATTCGATTCATACATATAAAGCTATCTTATTCGAAGGTTTAAACTTGTAATCACTAGAACATAGTTTAGTTAATTCTAAACTTGTTCGCAAACAAAAGTTAATCCTTCTAACTTGACTTTTAAAATCAACTAAACACATGTTATATATCTATATGATATGCTAACTTAATGATTTAAAACCTGGAAACACGAAAAACACCGTAAAACCGGATTTACGCCGTCGTAGTAACACCGCGGGCTGTTTTGGGTTAGTTAATTAAAAACTATGATAAACTTTGATTTAAAAGTTGTTATTCTGAGAAAATGATTTTTATTATGAACATGAAACTATATCCAAAAATTATGGTTAAACTCAAAGTGGAAGTATGTTTTCTAAAATGGTCATCTAGACGTCGTTCTTTCGACTGAAATGACTACCTTTACAAAAACGACTTGTAACTTATTTTTCCGACTATAAACCTATACTTTTTCTGTTTAGATTCATAAAATAGAGTTCAATATGAAACCATAGCAATTTGATTCACTCAAAACGGATTTAAAATGAAGAAGTTATGGGTAAAACAAGATTGGATAATTTTTCTCATTTTAGCTACGTGAAAATTGGTAACAAATCTATTCCAACCATAACTTAATCAACTTGTATTGTATATTATGTAATCTTGAGATACCATAGACACGTATACAATGTTTCGACCTATCATGTCGACACATCTATATATATTTCGGAACAACCATAGACACTCTATATGTGAATGTTGGAGTTAGCTATACAGGGTTGAGGTTGATTCCAAAATATATATAGTTTGAGTTGTGATCAATACTGAGATACGTATACACTGGTTCGTGGATTGATTCAAGATAATATTTATCGATTTATTTCTGTACATCTAACTGTGGACAACTAGTTGTAGGTTACTAACGAGGACAGCTGACTTAATAAACTTAAAACATCAAAATATATTAAAAGTGTTGTAAATATATTTTGAACATACTTTGATATATATGTATATATTGTTATAGGTTCGTGAGTCAACCAGTGGCCAAGTCTTACTTCCCGACGAAGTAAAAATCTGTGAAAGTGAGTTATAGTCCCACTTTTAAAATCTAATATTTTTGGGATGAGAATACATGCAGGTTTTATAAATGATTTACAAAATAGACACAAGTACGTGAAACTACATTCTATGGTTGAATTATCGAAATCGAATATGCCCCTTTTTATTAAGTCTGGTAATCTAAGAATTAGGGAACAGACACCCTAATTGACGCGAATCCTAAAGATAGATCTATTGGGCCCAACAAGCCCCATCCAAAGTACCGGATGCTTTAGTACTTCGAAATTTATATCATATCCGAAGGGTGTCCCGGAATGATGGGGATATTCTTATATATGCATTTTGTTAATGTCGGTTACCAGGTGTTCACCATATGAATGATTTTTATCTCTATGTATGGGATGTGTATGGAAATATGAAATCTTGTGGTCTATTATTATGATTTGATATATATAGGTTAAACCTATAACTCACCAACATTTTTGTTGACGTTTTAAGCATGTTTATTCTCAGGTGATTATTAAGAGCTTCCGCTGTCGCATACTTAAATAAGGACGAGATTTGGAGTCCATGCTTGTATGATATTGTGTAAAAACTGCATTCAAGAAACTTATTTTGTTGTAACATATTTGTATTGTAAACCATTATGTAATGGTCGTGTGTAAACAGGATATTTTAGATTATCATTATTTGATAATCTACGTAAAGCTTTTTAAACCTTTATTGATGAAATAAAGGTTTTGGTTTGTTTTAAAATGAATGCAGTCTTTGAAAAACGTCTCATATAGAGGTCAAAATCTCGCAACGAAATCAATTAATATGGAACGTTTTTAATCAATAAGAACGGGACATTTCAATTTTGTAGTAAAAATATTTATACGACGATACTGAACAATGCAGGGTTGGCCTCGAATTCACGAACCTATATCAATTGTATATCTATTAAAACATATAATCGAAATTGAACAGATTCATGTATTATATCTTAATTATATTATATATATATATATATATATATATATATATATATATATATATATATATATATATATATATATATATATATATATATATATATATATATATATATATATATATTTAGTTTGTGTATATATTCAAAATGATTAATATTTATATAGTTATATTAATCTATATATCTTATTCGTATTATATTAAAAATTCCTAACTTGTTATATATGAATATTTATATAAAACTTGTTAATATGATAAATACATACATTTAATATATTACTTGTAAGTATATATATATATTTTTTATATACATGATAATATTAATAATATAAATAAAAGTTATATCTGATTATAATGATAACATTAATAATAACAGTACTGATAATAATAATAATAATAATAATAATAATAATAATAATAATAATAATAATAATAATAAAAATAATAATAATAATAATAATAATAATAATAATAATAATAATAATAATAATAATAATAATAATAATAGTAATAATAATAATGGTATTAGTAGTAAAAATGATAATAATAATAATAATAATAATAATAAATTGTATTACTTTCTTAATAATAATAATAATAATAACAATAATAATAATTAAAATAATAATAATAATATAATAATAATAATAACACCTAATAATAAAAAGAAACAAATTACGCGTTTTGTTGGCATTACCCAAAATCAGATCTAGTCTCCACAGAATTCCTTCGCAGAGAAAGCATACCACCATCGCTAATTCAATCGACAATTATCTTCATCATCAATAGATCATTCGATCAACTACAATCATCGATGATTCATCATCATCATTATTCAATCGTCTTCAACAGTCTTAGTCCCCATCGTTTATCGAATTGCAGCAGAGAAAATCGAAGTAGTTGATGTCTGTTCAACTGGAAGGAAATCAATAATCCCAGTAGCGTGATTACAGGTACTGCATCGATTTTTATCATCATCGTTCAATCCTCATCGATTAATATTATCACCGGTCTCAACAGAGAAATATATTGGGTGTTATTTTTATTTATTTATTTAATTGTTTATATAATGTAATGACCCGCACTTTTTCGATCGTTCTATACCTATAAGATTAATATTTACATAAATTAAACCTTACCAACATGATAAGCAATCCAAATTGTTGAGATTTATGTTTTTGAAAAGAGTTTTACACAACGTTTGACCGTCTAGTTTGACCGATGATATCACGAACTATACAATATATGATAATTATACGTTTGTGTATATATATGTATATATACATATTTAACATGATTTAAGGATGTTTTAATATCTCATTTTGTATCAATAACAATAAGTTATAAGTATATTTTGAAACTACTAACTTAAGTTTTCAAAACGATAACCATACGTAACGTTAATTGACATAAATACTTATGACCTATAGCGTTTATACATATATCGTATAAGTAATGTATTTAATCACTTTTTAAGGACTTAAATACATAAAAAAAATATAAGTATATTCACAAAAGATAGCTATATTTGAATTCTCATTCCATTTTTCACAAGATTTCTATACGTATATCTAGAGTACATGTACTCGTATCATACCTAGCTTCTATACGTATTTACTATTGGTATATACACATCAAATCACCACCAACCAGCCCTTGTTCAATGCCTTATGCATAAGGTAACTACTTTTGTTATCTAGTATGACAATTTCACATGATTAAAAGATTTTTTCACAAAATTACAAACTTATACACCTTTTACACCACCATTTATACTCCATCCATTTTCAATTTTTGATTCATTTTTACCTCAAACCTCTAGCTAAAAACACACACATTTTTAAGAGCCTTAAACTCCATAACCATTCAGCTAATATCCATGAAGATCTAGCCATAAAAACATCACTTAATCACCATAGGAAAACTCTTACAAAAACACTTCAAGAATCCTTCCAAGAACACAAACTTACTTCCAATCTTTCATCCAATTCCATCATCCTTTTGGTTCTAGGTTTTTACTCATCTTTTACAGCAATCTTGTCCAAGTAACTTGAGGTAGTAACTTTGTTCATAACCTTATTCGATTCATATATATATAGCTATCTTATTTTGTGGTATAAAATTTTAACAACAAGAACATAGTTTGAATGTTTTCAAACTTGTTTGCAAACTAAATAGATCCTTCTAACTTAACTTTTAAAATACTTCAAGACCTGTAATATAACTTAAATATATGCTAATTTAACAAGGTATAACTTGATTTTTCAAAGAACACCTTAAAAACTGTTTTTACGACATCGGAGTGTAACCGGGGGCTGTTTTGGGTTGGATAATTAAAAACCATCTTAAACTTTGAATTGGAGGTTTATTTTCTGGAAAAATTGATTTTTACTATAAATATGTTAACACATAAAAATTTCATGATTTAATTCAAAGTATAAGTATTTTTAGAAAAATGGTCATTAAATGATGTTTTTGTAACAAAAATGATTAACTTCATAAGTTTCACTAAAGTTTGACCTATTATCTATGATTTCGAATACAAACTAAGGTATTTACAGTTTATAGTCTTAAAGAAGAACTCGATCCAAGGAGATGGCAAGTTGAATCAACGAAAACGGAGTTGTAACGAAGAAACTATGACCAAAACGAAATCGGATATCCAAGACTAGTTTAGCTACGTGATTAATTGGAAAAAAATTAAATAAACCACATCTTTCTAAAATAACATGATATTTTATATATATGTACTCATAATTTAATTTTATATGGTTCAGGATCACCCGTAAACAATACGAGAAGATTAATCATAAGATCCCATGATTGTACGCAACACGTCATTTGACAACACCGGTACTTTATGTACGCAACACGTCATTTGACAACACCGGTACCGTGGGTCAAGATTAATCTCGACCAATACATATACGATGGGGGTTTTATTTATTTCATTGGGGGTTTATTAAACATCTAAATATGAACCATTAAAATTGAATTACTAACAACGAACTGCTAACTACGGACTAAGGAATTATTAAAAGTATTGAAAGTATAACAAGTATATATATGTGACGATTGTTTAAAAAGATAAGGTATTGATATATTATATATGGATAGGTTCGTGATATCAATCGGAGACCGAGTCGAAATTACATATCTTCAAGAAAACAGTGAGTATATAGTCCCACTTTTAAACTCTAAGTATTTCGAGATGAGAATACATGTAATTTATGTTTTACGATATGGACACAAGTAATTGAAAAATATATTCTACGTTGAGTTTTACCACTGGCATACTTCCCTGTAGCTTGGTAACTATTATTTACAGCGGTATTGTAAACGCGAATCCTGTTGATAGATCTATCGGGCCTGACAACCCCAACCGGACTGGACGACCAGTATTCAACGGTTGCACAGTACTTCGTTTCGTGACTACACTTGGTACAGTGTAGTAAGATTTCATATTAAAGGGAATATGCGACGTGATTAAATGTTAAGTATGGTTACCAAGTGCTCAACCACTTAGAATATTTTTATGAAAATGTTTATATATGAAATCTTGTGGTCTATATATATATATTGCTGCCGGCATTAAACCTATATCTCACCAACTTTATGTTGACCTTTTAAAACATGTCTATTCTCAGGTGATAATTAGAAGCTTCCGCTGCATTATGTTGAATTTGAGCAGGATCTTGCGTACGCATATATGTGTCAAAAATAAAACTGCATACCCAAGGATTTATGTTGTAAAATATGCTAGAAATCGTGTTGTTATCATCATTTGTAAAGTTTGTAAGTCGAAGATTATCGCTAAACGATAATCATCTTTTTATTGTCTAAAGCTTGTATCAAAAATAAAGGTTATGGTTTGTAATGTATAATATATGCAGTTTTTCTTTTAAAAATGTCGCATATAGAGGTCAATACCTCGCAATGAAATCATACGTTATCTAACACGTTCTTATGGTTAAGGACGGGTTATGACATGTGGTATCAGAGCGGTGGTCTTAGCGAACCAGGTTTGCATTAGTGTGTCTAACTGATAAGTCGTTAGGATACATTAGTAAGTCTGGACTTTGACCGGGTCTGATTTAAAAACCATTGCTTATCATTGTTGGTTAAAATTTATATGTAAATATTATGTAGTACTAATGGGTTAGTTGTTGTGTGATAGATGTCGGGCTCAAAACTTATTATCACATTCAGCGACTCCGAATCAGAATCTTCAGATGGTGTTTCAGTCATTAACCTATCCGATGACGAAAATAATATCTTTGGGGAAGACTCACAAATTCCGGATGAACCAACAATAAAGAACCCGGAAAGTGAACCCGAGGAGGAAAGTGAACCCGAGGAGGAAAGTGAACCCGAGGAAGAAATACAAGAAATTACGAAAGACAAGTTCGAACTAGGAAAGAAACGAAAGGCTAATGAATTAGAAATTTCAAATCCTGAGTTTAGTAAGGATGATGTGGCACCAACTCCACTAGACACTACCACCCCTATTCCCGCTATTCCTATTCGTTCTATCCCGGCATCTAGTTCTTCAGACCCACAGCCAAAATATAGGCAGGCAGCTAGGATAAGCGTTAGGCGATTCCTTGGACCTAAACGTCCTAGAAAATAGACCAAACGATGTGCTGCCGTATTAAACCATGGGATCATATAATGTTTTGTATAATATTATTAGTGTGGCTTGCTTAATGTTCGATGTAAGATAAGCATATGTAAAATAGTGAAGTGTGAAATTCAATAATTTTCCATGGTTAAGTATTATTTAGATGGTAGTAATTGATTCTGTACTAAGCTATTAAGTATGGACATTAACGGGTAGGTACTACCCTAGATATAATTATAAAACGCTAATAAGAAGAAAAGGCTTTTATAATAATACCTGGTTCATATTATTAATAAGCTATAATGTACTGTAAATATACACTACATCTATAATATTCCATGTGAATAATTATTTTCTTTTCATTCTTATAGAAGAATATGGCGCGATTGAACCGAATGACGGAACAAGAAATCCAGGAACTCATCAATCAGCGAGTGAACGACAGAATGTTATGGGTCGAGGCTGCAAGAGGTGCTGCAGTTAACCCAAATCCTCGTGTGGGGTGCACTTACAAAACTTTTCAAGCTTGCAAGCCCTCATCATTCAGTGGAACAGAAGGACCGATCGGTTTAACCCGGTGGATAGAAAAGATGGAGACTGTGTTTAAAATCAGTGGTTGTGTTGAAAAGGACATGACCAAGTATGCATCGTGCACTTTATAAGATAGTGCACTCACGTGGTGGAAAAATTATGTGAAGGCTGTAGGAGGAGACGTAGCTTATGATACTCCATGGGAAGAATTCAAAACAATGTTAATCAACGAATATTGTCCAAGGAACGAGGTTAGGAAGTTGGAAGATGAATTACGAAGCATGAAGGTTGTTGGTACTGAAATCACCAACTACAATCAGCGATTCATGGAATTAGTTTTGCTATGTCCTGAATTGGTTCCAACCGAAGAACGGAAGATTGAAATGTACAAAGATGGTTTGCCCAAAAAGGTCAAGGCAAATGTTACAGCATCGAAACCTAAGACAATTCATGAAGCTATAACCATGGCAAACGAGCTAATGGATCAGGTCATCATGGATAAGAAAGTATCCAATACTGATGTGAAGGTATCAGGTAATAAAAGAAAGTGGAATGGAAATTATGATCGAGGTAACCAACAACAATCTTTTAAGAAACAAGAAATCACGCAAGGTGCGGGTAGTGGTTTAAGCTTTGGTTATAAAGGACAAAATCCTTTATGCAACCGATGCCACAAACATCACTCTGGTTACTGTAATGTGGTATGCAACAAATGTAATCGAAAGGGTCATCTTGCTGAAGATTGTAGGGCTCTCGTTACAAATACAAATGGTACCAAGACTCCTACCACTAATGCAAATAGAACTTCTTTGGCTACTGTTACTTGTTATGGATGTGGGAAACAAGGTCACTATAAGAGCCAGTGTCCGAATCCAGAGAAGAATAATGGATCTGCACGTGGAAGAGCATTTGTTATTAATGCTAGAGAGGCGTGTGAAGACCCGGAGCTTGTTACGGGTACGTTTACCATTAATAACTTATCCGCATCTATTATATTTGATACTGGTGCTGATAGAAGTTACGTGTGTAGAGACTTTCACGCTAAATTGAATTGTTCATCATTACCTCTAGATGCTAAGTACATGATTGAGTTAGCTAATGGTAAACTAATTAAAGCCGATAAAATTTGCCGTGATTGTAAAATAAATTTAGCCGGAGAAACATTTAAGATTGATTTGATACCCGTAGAATTAGGAAGTTTTGATGTAATAATCGGCATGGACTGGATGTCCAAAATAGGAGCTGAAGTTGTGTGCGCCAAGAAGGCAATTCGCATTCCTCGTAAGGATAAAACGCCAGTAATGATTTATGGAGAGAAGGGTAACTCAAAGCTAAAACTCATTAGTTATTTGAAAGCTCAAAAGTGCTTGAAGAAAGGGTGCTATGCTATCTTAGCACATGTTAATAAAGTCAAAAAGAAAGAAAAAGAGAAGTACATCAATGACGTGCCTGTGGCAAGAGATTTTCCTGAAGTATTTCCGGAAGAATTGCCGGGATTACCTCCATTTAGATCTGTAGAATTTCAAATAGATCTTGTACCAGGAGCTGCACCGGTTGCCCATGCTCCATATAGACTTGCACCGTCCGAGTTAAAAGAACTTCAGAGTCAGTTAAAAGAATTACTGGATCGTGGATTCATACGACCAAGTACTTCACCGTGGGGAGCTCCAATTTTATTCGTCAAGAAGAAAGACGGATCTTTCCGAATGTGTATAGATTATCGTGAATTAAATAAGTTAACTATCAAGAATCGGTATCCACTACCGAGAATTGACGACTTATTTGATCAACTCCAAGGATCATGTGTGTACTCGAAAATTGACCTAAGATCGGGCTATCATCAATTACGTGTCAAAGAAGAAGATATACCGAAAACTGCTTTTCGGACACGCTACGGTCATTACGAATTTTTGGTCATGCCGTTTGGATTGACGAATGCGCC
Organism: Rutidosis leptorrhynchoides; assembly: GCF_046630445.1. NCBI lineage: Eukaryota > Viridiplantae > Streptophyta > Magnoliopsida > Asterales > Asteraceae > Rutidosis > Rutidosis leptorrhynchoides. The sequence goes on along the minus strand of NC_092337.1, from coordinate 401,204,911 downwards.
AGCTGTATTCATGGACCTCATGAATCGAGTTTGTAGTCCATATTTAGATAAGTTTGTTATCGTTTTCATTGATGATATTCTTATCTATTCCAAGAGTGAGCAAGAGCATGAGCAGCATTTAAGGTTGATATTAGAGTTGTTAAGAAAAGAACAGCTATATGCTAAATTTTCTAAATGTGCTTTCTGGTTGAAAGAAGTGCAATTTCTTGGCCACGTTGTTAGTAGCAAAGGAATTCAGGTTGATCCAGCAAAAATTGAAGCCATTGAAAAATGGGAGACTCCTAAGACACCAATGCAGATACGCCAATTTTTGGGTTTAGCCGGTTATTATAGAAGGTTTATTCAAGATTTTTCCCGAATAGCTAAGCCGTTGACAGCGTTAACGCAAAAAGGGAAGAAATATGAATGGACTTCTGAGCAGGAGAGTGCATTTCAATTACTGAAAAAGAAGTTGACTACGGCGCCTATTTTATCGTTACCTGAAGGGAACGATGATTTTGAAATATATTGTGACGCTTCGCGACAAGGTTTTGGTTGCGTTCTTATGCAACGGAAGAAAGTTATTGCATACGCATCTCGACAATTGAAGATTCACGAGCGGAATTATACGACGCATGATCTAGAACTGGGAGCAGTCGTGTTTGCATTGAAGATATGGAGACACTACTTGTATGGGGTTAAATGCACTGTGTTTACTGATCATAAAAGTCTTCAACATATTTTTGATCAGAAACAGTTGAACATGAGGCAACGTAGGTGGGTCGAGCTGATAAACGACTATGATTGTGAAATTCGTTATCATCCCGGGAAAGCGAATGTGGTGGCCGATGCTTTAAGCAGAAAGGAACGAGAACCAATTCAAGTTCGAGCGATGAACATAAAAATTCGCATGAATCTCAACTCGCAAATCAAAGAAGTTCAACGAGAAGCACTTACTAAAGAAAACATAAGAAATGAAATAATGAAGAAGTATGAGAAGCAACTCGTTATACGGGAAGACGGAATTCGATATTTTGCAAATCGTATTTGGGTACCGAAGTTGGGTGGATTAAGGAAGTTGATATTGAACGAGGCACATAAGACAAGATACTCGATACATCCCGGAGTCGGAAAGATGTATCAAGATCTTAAGACACATTATTGGTGGCCTAATTTAAAGACAGACGTTGCAACATATGTTGGGGAATGTTTAACTTGTTCCAAAGTCAAAGCTGAACACCAAAAGCCGTCAGGGTTACTTCAACAACCAGAAATCCCAGAATGGAAATGGGATGGTATTACCATGGATTTCATCACGAAGTTACCAAAGACTGCCTGGGGATACGACACCATTTGGGTGATTGTTGATCGTCTCACCAAGTCTGCACATTTCTTGCCTATAAAGGAAACGGATAGAATGGAGAAACTATTACGATTGTATATAAAGGAAATTGTTTCATGGCATGGAATACCTATTTCCATTATATCCGATCGTGATAGTAGATTTACCTCAAAGTTCTGGCAATCACTACAGGAGGCCCTAGGAACTCGTTTGGATATGAGCACCGCATATCATCCGCAAACTGACGGGCAGAGTGAAAGAACAATTCAGACTCTTGAAGACATGCTTAGGGCATGTGTGATCGATTTTGGAAACGGATGGGATAAGTATTTACCGTTAGCAGAATTCTCGTATAATAATAGTTATCATGCGAGCATTAAAGCTGCGCCATTTGAAGCACTGTATGGGAGGAAGTGTAGATCTCCTATCTGTTAGAATGAAGTAGGAGATCGACAATTAACTGGTCCCGAGATCATACATGAAACTACTGAGAAGATAGTACAAATCAAGGAGAGATTGAAAACAGCCCGTAGTCGCCAAAAGAGCTACGCCGATGTCCGAAGGAAACCATTAGAGTTTCAGATCGGTGACATGGTTATGTTAAAGGTGTCACCTTGGAAAGGTGTAATACGTTTTGGAAAAAGGGGTAAACTAAACCCAAGGTATGTAGGCCCGTTCAAAATTATCGAACGCATCGGACCGGTAGCTTATCAACTCGAGTTACCGCAACAACTCGCCGGAGTACATAATACATTTCACGTCTCGAACCTTAAAAAGTGTCTTGCAAAGGAAGACCTCACCATTCCTCTTGAAGAAATTCAAGTTGACGAGAAACTACAATTCATAGAAGAACCAATCGAGATCATGGACCGTGAAGTTAAACGGCTCAAGCAGAGCAATATACCGATCGTTAAGGTTCGTTGGAGTGCTAGAAGAGGTCACGAGTTTACTTGGGAATGAGAGGATCAGATGAAACAAAAGTATCCACACTTGTTTCTCGATGACGCAAAATAGGTACAATTTTAAAATTTCGGGACGAAATTTATTTAACGGGTAGGTACTGTAATGACCCGCACTTTTTCGATCGTTCTATACCTATAAGATTAATATTTACATAAATTAAACCTTACCAACATGATAAGCAATCCAAATTGTTGAGATTTATGTTTTTGAAAAGAGTTTTACACAACGTTTGACCGTCTAGTTTGACCGATGATATCACGAACTATACAATATATGATAATTATACGTTTGTGTATATATATGTATATATACATATTTAACATGATCTAAGGATGTTTTAATATCTCATTTTGTATCAATAACAATAAGTTATAAGTATATTTTGAAACTACTAACTTAAGTTTTCAAAACGATAACCATACGTAACGTTAATTGACATAAATACTTATGACCTATAGCGTTTATACATATATCGTATAAGTAATGTATTTAATCACTTTTTAAGGACTTAAATACATAAAAAAAATATAAGTATATTCACAAAAGATAGCTATATTTGAATTCTCATTCCATTTTTCACAAGATTTCTATACGTATATCTAGAGTACATGTACTCGTATCATACCTAGCTTCTATACGTATTTACTATTGGTATATACACATCAAATCACCACCAACCAGCCCTTGTTCAATGCCTTATGTATAAGGTAACTACTTTTGTTATCTAGTATGACAATTTCACATGATTAAAAGATTTTTTCACAAAATTACAAACTTATACACCTTTTACACCACCATTTATACTCCATCCATTTTCAATTTTTGATTCATTTTTACCTCAAACCTCTAGCTAAAAACACACACATTTTTAAGAGCCTTAAACTCCATAACCATTCAGCTAATATCCATGAAGATCTAGCCATAAAAACATCACTTAATCACCATAAGAAAACTCTTACAAAAACACTTCAAGAATCCTTCCAAGAACACAAACTTACTTCCAATCTTTCATCCAATTCCATCATCCTTTTGGTTCTAGGTTTTTACTCCTCTTTTACAGCAATCTTGTCCAAGTAACTTGAGGTAGTAACTTTGTTCATAACCTTATTCGATTCATATATATATAGCTATCTTATTTTGTGGTATAAAATTTTAACAACAAGAACATAGTTTGAATGTTTTCAAACTTGTTTGCAAACTAAATAGATCCTTCTAACTTAACTTTTAAAATACTTCAAGACCTGTAATATAACTTAAATATATGCTAATTTAACAAGGTATAACTTGGTTTTTCAAAGAACACCTTAAAAACTGTTTTTACGACGTCGGAGTGTAACCGGGGGCTGTTTTGGGTTGGATAATTAAAAACCATCTTAAACTTTGAATTGGAGGTTTATTTTTTGGAAAAATTGATTTTTACTATAAATATGTTAACACATAAAAATTTCATGATTTAATTCAAAGTATAAGTATTTTTAGAAAAATGGTCATTAAATGATGTTTTTGTAACAAAAATGATTAACTTCATAAGTTTCACTAAAGTTTGACCTATGATCTGTGATTTCGAATACAAACTAAGGTATTTACAGTTCATAGTCTTAAAGAAGAACTCGATCCAAGGAGATGGCAAGTTGAATCAACGAAAACGGAGTTGTAACGAAGAAACTATGACCAAAACGAAATCGGATATCCAAGACTAGTTTAGCTACGTGATTAATTGGAAAAAAATTAAATAAACCACATCTTTCTAAAATAACATGATATTTTATATATATGTACTCATAATTTAATTTTATATGGTTCAGGATCACCCGTAAACAATACGAGAAGATTAATCATAAGATCCCATGATTGTACGCAACACGTCATTTGACAACACCGGTACTTTATGTACGCAACACGTCATTTGACAACACCGGTACCGTGGGTCAATATTAATCTCGACCAATACATATACGATGGGGGTTTTATTTATTTCATTGGGGGTTTATTAAACATCTAAATATGAACCATTAAAATTGAATTACTAACAACGAACTGCTAACTACGGACTAAGGAATTATTAAAAGTATTGAAAGTATAACAAGTATATATATGTGACGATTGTTTAAAAAGATAAGGTATTGATATATTATATATGGATAGGTTCGTGATATCAATCGGAGACCGAGTCGAAATTACATATCTTCAAGAAAACAGTGAGTATATAGTCCCACTTTTAAACTCTAAGTATTTCGGGATGGGAATACATGTATTTTATGTTTTACGATATGGACACAAGTAATTGAAAAATATATTCTACGTTGAGTTGTACCACTGGCATACTTCCCTGTAGCTTGGTAACTATTATTTACAGCGGTATTGTAAACGCGAATCCTGTTGATAGATCTATCGGGCCTGACAACCCCAACCGGACTGGACGACCAGTATTCAACGGTTGCATAGTACTTCGTTTCGTGACTACACTTGGTACAGTGTAGTAAGATTTCATATTAAAGGGAATATGCGACGTGATTAAATGTTAAGTATGGTTACCAAGTGCTCAACCACTTAGAATATTTTTATGAAAATATTTATATATGAAATCTTGTGGTCTATATATATATATTGCTGCCGGCATTAAACCTATATCTCACCAACTTTATGTTGACCTTTTAAAACATGTCTATTCTCAGGTGATAATTAGAAGCTTCCGCTGCATTATGTTGAATTTGAGCAGGATCTTGCGTACGCATATATGTGTCAAAAATAAAACTGCATACCCAAGGATTTGTGTTGTAAAATATGCTAGAAATCGTGTTGTTATCATCATTTATAAAGTTTGTAAGTCGAAGATTATCGCTAAACGATAATCATCTTTTTATTGTCTAAAGCTTGTATCAAAAATAAAGGTTATGGTTTGTAATGTATAATATATGCAGTTTTTCTTTTAAAAATGTCGCATATAGAGGTCAATACCTCGCAATGAAATCATACGTTATCTAACACGTTCTTATGGTTAAGGACGGGTTATGACATATAATTATATATTTTTTTTTATTAGCCATCCTTGTTCACCGTAAATTGTTAATTAAATTCATTCATATTTACTGCAATGTAATCTATGTGTTTGATTCGTATATAACAGATTTGAGTAATTGGTTTTTCTTTTGCTAAATTGTAAAACTGGTTCGATATGATTTGTGTAAAAAATATTGATGGTGTTTTGTGGGGAAGGTTGTTTGATGGTATTGAATGAGTAAACCGCAGCAGTTTTTGTGAGTTTGTTGGGTTAGGGTTTCGAACAAATAACAGGAACAATAATTTGGTCGAAGGGTGTGATAAAAAAAAATTGTTGCAGGTTTGTTGTGATGTTTTTGGACAGAAACAGAAAATGAAGGCAGCAGGAAGAAGAAGAGTAGCAGTAGGAACTTACAGCAGGTTTAATTGTGGGGTTCTCGTGGTTGTTCGAGCAGACGGGAACAGAGCAGCCATTTTTAAAAGAAAAGAGGTGTTCATGGTGATTTGTGGTGGTAATCCATGGTTGTGGCCTCGATGGTTTTGAGTTCGATGGTTATATGAAAGTGGTGATAAAAGATTTTTAACAAGAAAATGAAGGTGATTGAATTATCTCTCCAATCTATTTGCTATATGTATTTGTATATATAAATATATAGTTATAGGGATAGATAACGATGGACAACAGAAAGTAGAGGAGTGCTTGTGATAGTGGTGGGGTTGTGTATTGTTTTTAAAATAACAAATTGAAAGATCTTCTTGTCAACATTCAAGAAATGCATATATCTATGTTTTATAATACTTAGTGGTTTGGTTTGCTTGATTGATATTTAAAGTTGATTGATATTTAAAGTGTGGATGTCAACACTTAATTCTCGGACAAGAACAAGAAGACAGGAGAAGGGAAGAAAAATATATCTGATGGGGTTGTTATACAAATTATACTCGTGATATCACAATTTATATTTACGGTTAATAATTAATTAATAAATATAAACTTATAAATATTTTTATTTTAATAATCATAACTAATAATAATAATAATATTAACAATGATAATAATAATAATAATAATAATTAATAATAATACTATTAATCGAAATAATACTAATAATAAGAATGATATCAATGATAATGATATTTAAAAATGATAATTTTTAGTAATAATAATAATATCAATCATAATAATAACTAAAATTATAGTCTTATTAATTCTTATAATAATATTTATATTTAGTATCTTTATTTTGATATTCATAACCTTTTAACTATAATTATAACAATACTAATAATAATAATATTAATAATGCTGATATTAATACTGATGTTAATATTTATATTTTAATGAAAGTAATAATAAAAATATTAATCTAATAACTATATCTTAACTTGTAATTACATATATTAATATTACAATTTATTAGTTATATATTATCATATAATATAAAATAACATACATTTAATATTTAATATATTTATATATATGTATCAATATACCTACAATCAATAATTATGTACTCCAATCATTTATATATGTGTTTACAATTCAAATGTTCGTGAATCGTTGGTAATAGTCAACGTCAAATGATTTCATAAATTAGTTCAAAAATTTCGAGACTTAATATTACAGACTTTGCTTATCGTGTTGAAACATATATAAGATTAAGTTTAAATTTGGTCGGAAATTCTTGGGTCGTCACATTATGAACCGAGTGTGTGGACCATACCTTGACAAGTTTGTCATTGTTTTCATTGATGACATACTTATTTACTCAAAGAATGACCAAGAACACGGTGAACATTTGAGAAAGGTGTTAGAAGTATTGAGGAAGGAAGAATTGTACGCTAAGTTTTTAAAGTGTGCATTTTGGTTGGAAGAAGTTCAATTCCTCGGTCACATAGTGAACAAAGAAGGTATTAAGGTGGATCCGGCAAAGATAGAAACTGTTGAAAAGTGGGAAACCCCGAAAACTCCGAAACACATACGCCAGTTTTTAGGACTAGCTGGTTACTACAGAAGGTTCATCCAAGACTTTTCCAGAATAGCAAAACCCTTGACTTCATTAACGCATAAAGGGAAGAAATTTGAATGGAAGGATGAACAAGAGAAGGCGTTTCAATTATTGAAGAAAAAGCTAACTACGGCACCTATATTGTCATTGCCTGAAGGGAATGATGATTTTATGATTTATTGTGATGCATCAAAGCAAGGTCTTGGTTGTGTATTAATGCAACGAACGAAGGTGATTGCTTATGCGTCTAGGCAATTGAAGATTCATGAACAAAATTATACGACGCATGATTTGGAATTAGGCGCGGTTGATTTTGCATTAAAGCCTTGGAGGCACTACTTATATGGGGTCAAAAGTATTATATATACCGACCACAAAAGTCTTCAACACATATTTAATCAGAAACAACTGAATATGAGGCAGCGTAGGTGGATTGAATTGTTGAATGATTACGACTTTGAGATTCGTTACCACCCGGGAAAGGCAAATGTGATAGCCGACGCCTTGAGTAGAAAGGACAGAGAACCCATTCGAGTAAAATCTATGAATATAATGATTCACACTAACCTTACTACTCAAATAAAGGAGGCGCAACAAGGAGTTTTAAAAGAGGGAAATTTAAAGCTTGAAATACCCAAAGGATCGGAGAAGCATCTTAATATTCAGGAAGACAGAACCCGGTATAGGGCTGAAAGAATTTGGGTACTAAAATTTGGAGATATGAGAGAAATGGTACTTAGAGAAGCTCATAAAACCAGATACTCAATACATCCTGGAACGGGGAAGATGTACAAGGATCTCAAGAAACATTTTTGGTGGCCGGGTATGAAAGCCGATGTTGCTAAATACGTAGGAGAATGTTTGACGTGTTCTAAGGTCAAAGCTGAACATCAGAAACCATCAGGTCTACTACAACAACCTGAAATCCCGGAATAGAAATGGGAAAACATTACCATGGATTTCATTACTAAATTGCCAAGGACTGCAAGTGGTTATGATACTATTTGGGTAATAGTTGATCGTCTCACCAAGTCAGCACACTTCCTGCCAATAAGAGAAGATGACAAGATGAAGAAGTTAGCACGACTGTATTTGAAGGAAGTCGTCTCTAGACATGGAATAACAATCTCTATTATCTCTGATAGGGATGGCAGATTTATTTCAAGATTCTGGCAGACATTACAGCAAGCATTAGGAACTCGTCTAGACATGAGTACTGCCTATCATCCACAAACTGATGGGCAGAGCGAAAGGACGATACAAACGCTTGAAGACATGCTACGAGCATGTGTTATTAATTTCAGAAACAGTTGGGATCGACACCTACCGTTAGCAGAATTTTCCTACAACAACAGTTATCATTCTAGTATTGAGATGGCGCCGTTTGAGGCACTTTATAGTAGAAAGTGCAGGTCTCCAATTTGTTGGAGTGAAGTGGGGGATAGACAGATTACGGGTCCGGAGATAATACAAGAAACTACCGAGAAGATCATCCAAATTCAACAACGGTTGAAAACCAGCCAAAGTCGACAAAAGAGCTACGCCGACATTAAAAGAAAAGATATAGAGTTTGAAATTGGAGAAATGGTCATGCTTAAAGTTTCACCTTGGAAAGGCGTTGTTCGATTTGGTAAACAGGGGAAACTAAATCCAAGGTACATTGGACCATTCAAGATTATAGATCGTGTCGGACCAGTAGCTTACCAACTGGAGCTACCTCAACAACTCGCAGCTGTACATAACACTTTCCACGTCTCAAATTTGAAGAAATGTTTTTCTAAAGAAGATCTCACTATTCCGTTGGACGAAATCCAAATCAATGAAAAACTTCAATTCATTGAAGAACCCGTCGAAATAATGGATCGTGAGGTTAATAGACTTAAACAAAACAAGATACCGATTGTTAAGGTTCGATGGAATGCTCACAGAGAACCCGAGTTCACCTGGGAGCATGAAGATCAGATGAAGAAGAAATACCCGCATCTATTTCTAGAAGATTCGTCAACACTTTCAACAGCTTAAAATTTCGGGACGAAATTTATTTAACGGGTAGGTACTGTAGTGACCCGAACCTTTCCATGTTTATATATATTAAATGAAATTGATATTTACATGATTAAGTGTTTCCATCATGTTAAGCAATCAAACTTATTAAGACTTGATTAATTGGAATAGGTTTCATATAGACAAATGACCACCCAAGTTGACCGGTGATTCACGAACGTTAAAACTTGTAAAAACTATACGATGACATATATATGGTTATATATATAGTTAACATGATTTTATTATAAGTATTTATCTTATTAGGTATTTTAACAATGAGTTATATACATAAAAATGAGACTATTAATTTAAGAAACTCGAAAACGATATATATAACGATTATCGTTATAACAACATCTTACTAGGTACATATGAATCATATTAAGATATTGATACACTTGGTTAATTATGTTAAATGATAAGTAAATATATTATTAAGTGTATTAACAATGAAATACATATATAAAAATAAGACTACTAACTTAATGATTTCGAAACGAGACATATATGTAACGATTATCGTTGTAATGACATTTAACTGTATATATATCATACTAATATATATTATATATCATAATATCATGATAATATAACAATTTAACATCTCATTTGTTATAATAAACAATGGGTTAACAACATTCAATAAGATCGTTAACCTAAAGGTTTCAAAACAACATTTACATGTAACAACTAACGATGACTTAACGACTCAGTTAAAATGTATATACATGTAGTGTTTTAATATGTATTCATACACTTTTGAAAGACTTCAAGACTCTTATCAAAATACTTCTACTTAACAAAAATGCTTACAATTACATCCTCGTTCAGTTTCATCAACAATTCTACTCGTATGCACCCGTATTCGTACTCGTACAATACACAGCTTTTAGATGTATGTACTATTGGTATATACACTCCAATGATCAGCTCTTAGCAGCCCATGTGAGTCACCTAACACATGTGGGAACCATCATTTGGCAACTAGCATGAAATATCTCATAAAATTACAAAAATATGAGTAATCATTCATGACTTATTTACATGAAAACAAAATTACATATCCTTTATATCTAATCCATACACCAACGACCAAAAACACCTACAAACACTTTCATTCTTCAATTTTCTTCATCTAATTGATCTCTCTAAAGTTCTATCTTCAAGTTCTAAGTGTTCTTCATAAATTCCAAAAGTTCTAGTTTCATAAAATCAAAAATACTTCCAAGATTGCATGTTTAGTTCCAAGTTTTCTAAATCCATTCCAAGTAATCATCCAAGATCAAGAAACCTTTGTTACTTACAGTAGGTTATCTTTCTAATACAAGGTAATAATCATATTCAAACTTTAATTCAATTTCTATAACTATAACAATCTTATTTCGAGTGGAAATCTTACTTGAAATTGTTTTCATGTCATGATTCTGCTTCAAGAACTTTCAAGCCATCCAAGGATCCTTTGAAGCTAGATCCATTTTTCTCATTTCTAGTAGGTTTATCCAAGGAACTTGAGGTAGTAATGATGTTCATAACATCATTCGATTCCTACATATAAATCTATCTTATTCGAAGGTTTAAACTTGTAATCACTAGAACATAGTTTAGTTAATTCTAAACTTGTTCGCAAATAAAAGTTAATCCTTATAACTTGATTTTTAAAATCAACTAAACACATGTTCTATATCTATATGATATGCTAACTTAATGATTTAAAACCTGAAAACACGAAAAACACCGTAAAACCGGATTTAGGTCGTCGTAGTAACGCCGCGGGCTGTTTTGGGTTAGTTAATTAAAAACTATGATAAACTTTGATTTAAAAGTTTTCATTCTGGGAAAATGATTTTTATTATGAACATGAAACTATATCCAAAAATTATGGTTAAACTCAAAGTGGAAGTATGTTTTCTAAAATGGTCATCTAGACGTCGTTCTTTCGACTGAAATGACTACCTTTACAAAAACGACTTGTAAATTATTTTTCTGACTATAAACCTATATTTTTTCTGTTTATATTCATAAAATAGAGTTCAATATGAAACCATAGTAATTTGATTCACTCAAAACGGATTTAAAATGAAGAAGTTATGGGTAAAACAAGATTGGATAATTTTTCTCATTTTAGCTACGTGAAAATTGGTAACAAATCTATTCCAACCATAACTTAATCAACTTGTATTGTATATTATGTAATCTTGAGATACCATAGACACGTATACAATGTTTCAACCTATCATGTCGACACATCTATATATATTTCGGAACAACCATAGACACTCTATATGTGAATGTTGGAGTTAGCTATACAGGGTTGAGGTTGATTCCAAAACATATATAGTTTGAGTTGTGATCAATACTGAGATACGTATACACTGGGTCGTGGATTGATTCAAGATAATATTTATCGATTTATTTCTGTATATCTAACCGTGGACAACTAGTTGTAGGTTACTAACGAGGACAGCTGACTTAATAAACTTAAAATATCAAAATGTATTAAAAGTATTGTAAATATATTTTGAACATACTTTGATATATATGTATATATTGTTATAGGTTCGTGAATCAACCAGTGACCAAGTCTTACTTCCCGACGAAGTAAAAAAATCTGTGAAAGTGAGTTATAGTCCCACTTTTAAAATCTAATATTTTTGGGATGAGAATACATGCAGGTTTTATAAATAATTTACAAAATAGACACAAGTACGTGAAACTACATTCTATGGTTGAATTATCGAAATCAAATATGCCCTTTTTATTAAGTCTGGTAATCTAAGAATTAGGGAACAGACACCCTAATTGACGTGAATCCTAAAGATAGATCTATTGGGCCTAACAAACCTCATCCAAAGTACCGGATGCTTTAGTACTTCGAAATTTATATCATGTCCGAAGGAGGATCCCGGAATAATGGGGATATTCTTATATATGCATCTTGTTAATGTCGGTTACCAGGTGTTCACCATATGAATGATTTTTATCTCTATGTATGGGATGTGTATTGAAATATGAAATCTTGTGGTCTATTATTATGATTTGATAATATATAGGTTAAACCTATAACTCACCAACATTTGTGTTGACGTTTTAAGCATGTTTATTCTCAGGTGATTATTAAGAGCTTCCGCTGTCGCATACTTAAATAAGGACGAGATTTGGAGTCCATGCTTGTATGATATTGTGTAAAAACTACATTCAAGAAACTTATTTCGTTGTAACATATTTGTATTGTAAACCATTATGTAATGGTCGCGTGTAAACAGGATATTTTAGATTATCATTATTTGATAATCTACGTAAAGCTTTTTAAACCTTTATTGATGAAATAAAGGTTATGGTTTGTTTTAAAATGAATGCAGTCTTTGAAAAACGTCTCATATAGAGGTTAAAACCTCGCAACGAAATCAATTAATTTGGAACGTTTTTAATCAATAAGAACGGGACATTTCATAAAATATATTCTACGTTGAGTTGTACCACTTTGCATATCTTCCCTAATAGCTTGGTAACTAATATTTACATGTTGTAAGAACATGTAAGCACGAATCCTATTGATAGATCTATCGGGTTTGACAACCCCAACCGGGCTAGTCACTCTAGTATCGTAAATGGTTGCATAGTACTTCTTTTTTACTACACTTGGTACAGTGTAGGGAGATTTCATAATAAAGGGAATATGCCACATTAATGGTTAAGTATGGTTACCGAAGCGCTCAACAACTTATAGAATACTTTTATACACTTGCGAGTGTACATATATTTATAACTATGAAATCTTGTGGTCTATATTTATATCGATGATAAACCTATATATCTCACCAACCTTTGTGTTGACTGTTTACGCATATTTATTCTCAGGTCCTTAAGAAAGTCTTCCGCTATTGCATTATCTGAGCAAGCTGTGCATGGAGTCTCATACTTTTATTTAAATAAAGTGTTGCATTCAATAAAACCTTTGTCATGTATTATATTCGACTTTTACGTCACGTGTATAGTATTTGGAAACCGATGTATTTTGGGGATTATTTCTTAAATAATCGCCCACTTGTTTAAAACATGCATTATGTATAATAATGATGTGCTTTTTATGAAACGAATGCAATATTTTCTGAAACGTATCATATAGAGGTCAAATACCTCACTATGGGACCAATGAGAACGTACTGTGTTTATAGTAATATGGATGGGTTGTTTCAGTTAGTATCAGAGCAGTGGTCTTAGCGAACCATGTCTTGCATTAGTGTGTCTAATGGATAGTTATTAAGATGCATTAGTGAGTCTGGACTTTCCCCTTAACTGCATGTCAAAAGTTTTGCTTATCATTTCTAGTCGGAAATCATCTGCTTATCACCCTTAGAAAATTACATGCTTATCATTCTTAGTGTAGACACATCTTACTGCATTGATTGCATAAATAGTGTATAGACAAAGTTCATATTTTAGCGTATATGCTAATTCATATCTTAGCGTATCTGTTACTGTAAACTTTGCCTAACATATTCCGTAAATTTCTCCGTAATCTATGAAATCTTTTGCTATACCATCCGATAGCCGGAAATTATTTCATATCGAAAAATCCTTTATTCAATCGTATGAAATGGAACTCTCCACTAGTTCAAATCCCTCGAATTCCGATATGGAGTTTCACTCGAGCTCCGAAAGCAGTGTGATCGGAATGGATCAACCAATTAGCCATCATCTATTTTGGATGAATTGGGGATGGGTTCGTAGTCTACTTAATCATTGGAGACAAGAAGAAGGTGATCCCTTCCATCCACCACATTGCCCTCTTGGTGAAGAACATGAGGCACTTACCGGCGAACTCGTTCGTAACACCATTTTCTCTCTCCTTTCCAGGATATGCCGCAACGAGTATAATATTACTAATATTTTTGAGGCTATCCGACCTTTACTCCGTATCTTGCATGGTGAATTATTTAGTAAAAAAAAAACATTTACTGTCATGAAATGCAATACTTCATTAGCAAGTGCATCCTAGATCATTTCATTCCCTTTATAAAGCTCTTGACCTCTCCTTTTATTCAAGAAACTTTAAACATCTTCTTTCACAATACAAAACAAAACAAATTCTCATCATCTATACTCACATCAAACCACTACCAGCACCAGCACCAGCAGTACCAACAATATCACAAGCCTCAACATCGCAAGCCACATTACGAGCATCAACATCATACGCACCGCAGGCACTCAGGGATACCAACAATAATGAGTGATGAAGTATTAATTCATTATTTCATTTACGTTGAAGAAATATTCTGCGGCGATTATGTAATCTCTAAAGTTTTAGGGATTATTCATTTCTAGTTCCAGCCGTAAACGAAATGAGATTAATATAATATTAACTCATTAAATTCATATTACATCTGAAGAAAATATACATACATATATTTTCATAAAGACTGTAATAAAAATTCTTTTGTACAAAATATTACTTGTGAAATTTTATTTTAACGGGTAGGTAATACCACGAGAAATACTTAAGTTCACATTAATATGTTAAACTGTGCATTTTCAATGATGTTTCGACAATCGTTAATTATACTCTCTCCTTTCATAGCAATATACATCATTTCACAAAATTCAAGACAACCATTTTCCATACCAATTCAATTACATATTCTGATTTTGACATATCAAAATCCAAGTCAATATTTAAGAAGTGACATCAATCTTAAATTCCTACATCCTTCAAAATCATACTTTAAATTCAAACTATACTAGAACATCACTTTCATTCACAGAACTCATAAAGATATTCGTATCATTCAAGATTCATGACGAATTCATTATACAGATATTGACGATGATAACCTGCGTCTAAACCCTTCAAAATTCTTGATCTCAACTAAGGAACAATCGAGAGAATGAACCAATCACACGATACATACGAAGAATATATGCATATAGATATGCATTCGGAGGACACTTGAACCTAAGCAAAGGTTCAACACGTATTCGTGTCAGATCCTTTAGCATTATTATTACCCAAAATAACTTTACAATCCCTTTTCAAAATAGCGAATTTTATTACAGCTCCAAAAAGACAACTTCGACTTTTTATCCGGAGTAGCCTTATTATAACCTTGATATATACGTTGTCTTTTCGCCATCGTTACTGGAGAACCTTTTATATTCTACCACATTAGTAGTAAGCTTACCAGCAACTTTATTGCTCTTTGACTTAAATCTCTCTGAAAGATCACTATAAAACCTTGTCATGTACCCATCTACATCTTGTAACAATAATTGTCATACCAAACCCCAGGAAGCATCAATAATTATTCTTGAATCTCACATCATTTCTGCATATGCATATAACGTTATTTCCTGAAATTATAATTCTGAAATCCGGAATAGCACTTCAGCCTACGAATCAGTACTATGAAGTTTTGAAAAAGCTTAATGAATCAGCAGAAACTGTAGACAATCGTAACAGTCAAAAGTTGATGATAAAGAATATTATGTTAGCAAAGCACAGAAAAAGAAAAGGTTTGGAACTGGAAAACGGATTGAGCAAACCCTGAAGGAGGCTATGGACAAATCACAAGGACGAAATCTACCTTCAAAGAATCCAAATAATTCGGTGTCTGCTAAAATTCTTAGCAAATACCTTGCTCCTTACTCTAAAACCCTTACAGACAATATTCTTCATCATCCGCTTATCTTAAATATTCTAAGATATCATCGTATCTTCCATTATAAATATCCTTCATATTTTTGAAGATATTTTCATAACCATTCTTATCTAAAATCATTTATTCCTTCGCGTTATCTGTATCACATCATAAAGAAAACTGTTTTAGTTTCTAAATATCTGAAACCTCTGAGTGTAAAGTATGAATGTTTTTGAAGTAATGTTGGGAACTGAAGCATGAGTTAGTATAATATAATGACACTTGATCAACGTTATTATATTATAGTAAGTCATGCGGAGTTTCTAAATGGAACATAATGATTCACAGACCATAACGTCATCATGTGCCATGTTACGTGACTCTTACATTCAATCTAATCTCTAAACATATCAAGAACATATTCTATTGATAGTTCTATCTTTTCCTTTGGATTCTGATAATTTCACAAGTCAAATTGTGCTATTACAATTTCTCTCTTAGAGCATTAGCTATGTTCATTCCAAATTTCATATCTATGAATTCTAGACCATTATTCGCTTGACTTGAAGTCTGGAAAAGAAGACGGAAGCATGAAACTCCAAAATATAAGGAAAAATATAAGCACCAAGACAACGCATAAATTACAAACCGTATATATTGATGCGTATAGCAATATAAACACACGAAAAAACTAAGAACACTATAAACCCAAGAGCATAGTAGAAATTAACGGATTCCTCTGGTGGAAGATGAAAAAGAAGAATGACAGATGTGATAGTCAAGAATATATCAAGAATTAAAACTGGATGGAGCATATTGACGAATGTTTTAGAAGTACGAAGAAAGGAAGAAAGTATAAAAGATGGGAGATGTGGAAATAAGGAAACGTAGGAGGTTGATTTATTGTAAAATATCCGACAGAGAAATCGAGACATATTATTGCATTAAATTGAAGAGGATCATAATTTCCTTAATCGTCGAAGAATCAAATCTTATATAGATTACAAAGATTTTCTCTAATCCGAAGATCAACCGTGATGACGTCAAAAGATAAGATGAATCCCTATTTTCTCATTTCACTCTTTTACGATAGCTTCACTCATACGTTTCGAGTAATCGAATTATTTTATCCATATTTCTCAATAATGATAAAACCCTATGAATCAACTTATATTCTTCATAATAACATTCTTATTGTTAGCCATGACGACCTCGATCAAATTTCGGGACGAAAATTCTTTAACAGGTAGGTACTGTGACGACCCGGAAATTTCCGACCAAATTTAAACTTAATCTTTATATAATTCTGACTTGATAAGCAATGAATTTTAATAAATCTTGAACCTTCGAAAAGAGTTTTACACAAGCTTTTGGTCACCCTTTTATTCCGACTATTCACGAACGTCATAACTTGATTTAATTGTTTAATTGTTTAATTATTGTGTATATATATGGATTTATATATATTTAACTTGAAAATATGTTAATTAAATATCTCATTAAGTATATTAACAAAGTATTATATATATATATATATATATATATATATATATATATATATATATATATATATATATATATATATATATATATATATATATATTCATACTACTAATTTAAAGAGTATTCAAACAATATATATTACTATTTAAATGACGTAATTAACTTATGTTAAAATGTATTTACATATAATGTATTACGAGGGTAAATACATCCTTACAAGTATTGAATACACTTTATAATATACCAATACATATAAAGGATAGCTATACTCGTATTTCCGTTCAATTTCCTCAAAGAATTCTACTCGCATTCATACAGTATTTTTACCCGTATTATACACAGCTTCTAGAAGTATTTACTATTGGTATATACTAATAGAAATCTGTAATTATTTGTGTAATATGTCATCCATGACCTAATCAATTTAATATGTCATGCATGACTTAATACAATTTAACTTATCTTAGATATTTTCACTAAAAGTCAAAATTATAAGCTTATAAATAAGGACCATTTTAACTCATTTTTACTCCACATTTTCTTAAACTAAAAACACACACTTGAATGCTATCATATCATACTTTAATCTCATCAACTTTCCTCTTCATAATCAAGGTAAAATACTTCTCAAAATCCTTGTTCAATTCCTTGTATAGTTGCTATCTTATTATACTTATAAAACTTGTAAAAACTAGAACTTGTTTTGGTGAACACCAAGCTTGTTTGAAAAACTAATCTTATCTTTCTAACTTAACTCTAATAACACTTATTTATATGTATTATGATGTTATATTAAGTTAATATAAGAACTTATTACTTGTACATATGAAGAACACCTTGAAACTTAACATATATCTTTTAATCCCCATTCGGTAAAAAGCGGGCTATTTTGGGTTGGGAATTAAAAACTTATCTTAGACTTTGAGTTCGAGGCTAAGACTTTGGAAATATGTTAATATATTTAAATAAGACTTCCAATATTTTTTTTCATGATTTTAAACAAAGTGGAAGTATTTTATCAAAAATCATATATTGGGTGGATGCCGGGATTTTTCCAAATCTATCCACCGACACAAAAAGAGGGTAAAGCTCTAAAAATTACTATTTGGGATGAAATTTTCGAATTGGTTTTGTAAAATTTACTTCTTAATGAATCCATAGCAATTCGATTCACTTTAAACGGAGTTGTAATGAATATTTGGCGAGCAAAACAAAATCTGCTAAAATTAACGTTGTATGGATGAAATTTATATTATAAAAACTATATTAACCATATACTTGTTAAATTTTCCTATATCCTATATATATTTAGACATGTTATCAGTAGTATAACAAAATATTATAATCTTGGTTAATTCAGTGATTGTATATATGTATAATAATATTCTTTGTACGTCCTAACACAATAAGTATACAATACGTTTTGATAAATCCTAAGACAATACGTACACAATACGTCTTAGTTAATTCTAAGACATACAATACGTCTCTAAGTTGATGCAAAGACAATGCGTATACAATATGTCATGGGGTAATTCTAAGATTATATATATATACCGATTATTGAACTGTTGGACTTTTCGGACAATTTTGGACTACTAACAAAGGACTACTAACAATGGATTGCTAACATAAAATGTCAAAAATTATTATATAAGTATTCTATGAACTTGCTTTATTTTATTCATATGTCGTATTATTATCTGAATCGTTATTATTGTTATAGGTTCGTGAATCCAAGGACGACGGTCATATTTTTAATAAGTTGAAAACTTATTATTAATATACTTTTACTACTGTGAGTATATAGTCCCATTTTTAAACTCTACAAATATTTTGGAATGAGAATACATGCATTTTATGCTTTACACCATAGACACAAGTACTTAAAATATATTCTACGTTGAGTTGTACCACTTTGCATATCTTCCCTAATAGCTTGGTAACTAATATTTACATGTTGTAAGAACATGTAAGCGCGAATCCTATTGATAGATCTATCGGGTTTGACAACCCCAACCAGGCTAGTCGCTCTAGTATCGTAAACGGTTGCATAGTACTTCATTTTTACTACACTTGGTACAGTGTAGGGAGATTTCATAATAAAGGGAATATGCCACATTAATGGTTAAGTATGGTTACCGAAGCGCTCAACAACTTATAGAATACTTCTATACACTTGCGAGTGTACATATATTTATAACTATGAAATCTTGTGGTATATATTTATATCGATGATAAACCTATATATCTCACCAACCTTTGTGTTGACTGTTTACGCATGTTTATTCTCAGGTCCTTAAGAAAGTCTTCCGCTGTTGCATTATCTGGGCAAGCTGTGCATGGAGTCTCATACTTTTATTTAAATAAAGTGTTGCATTCAATAAATGTATTATATTCGACTGTTACGTCACGTGTGTATTATTTGGAAACTGATGTATTTTGGGGATTATTTCTTAAATAATAGCCCACTTAAATAACCGATGTATTTTGTGGTGTATATGTATATGTCTATATATATATATATATATATATATATATATATATATATATATATATATATATATATATATATATATACACTTATATTCTTGTTTCTGCTCGATAACTAGCTATTCGATTGTTACTCTTCATCACCCCTCTTATTGTTTCGATTTCCTTCTGTATTTCTTCCGATCATCACCATCAAACACCCTCATCATCAAAGAACTCAAACCTACTTCCACCATTGACACCATCTTCTACCACCACGATAACCATCATGAACCTACTGAAAGGACCCGTCCTAATCCACCTGGACGAAGTCATCAACATTTGGTCCCATTGCGATGATCGGCTCCAAGTAATGTCCTTATATTGAGCAAATGCATAGCAAAAGACTTAATTCGTACCTGAGAATAAACATGCTTTAAAGTGTCAACCAAAAGGTTGGTGAGTTCATAGGTTTATCATAACAATCATTTCAATATGTTAATAGACCACAAGATTTCATAATCATAAACATAATACACTCGCAAGTGTATATAAAGCATTCTAAGTGGTTGAGCACTTGGTAACCATACTTAACATTTAATCAACGTCGCATATTCCCTTTATTATGAAATCTCACTACACCGTACCAAGTGTAGTCACCAAAACGAAGTACTGTGCAACCGTTGAATACTGGTCGTCCAGTCCGGTTGGGGTTGTCAGGCCCGATAGATCTATCAACAGGATTCGTGTTTACAATACCCATGTAAATAGTAGTTACCAAGCTACAGGGAAATATGCCAGTGGTACAACTCAACGTAGAATATATTTTTAAGTACTTGTGTCTATTTTGTAAACATTTATAAAAGCAGCGCATGTATTCTCAGCCCAAAAATATATATTGCAAAAGCAATTAAAAAGGGAGCAAATGAAACTCACTTTTGCCTTGAAGGTATTTAATTCGACTTGGTCTTCGATAGATATCACGAACCTAACCATATATATAATATATCACCATATTTTCTTTTTAAGTAATCGTTACATATATATATACTTTTAATACTTTTAATATTTTTTTAGTCCGTAGTTAGCAGTCCGATGTTAGTGGTCCACAATTAGTTGCTTAAATAAAATAAATAAAGACCCCATCGTATTCGTATTGATCAGAATTAATCTCGACCCATGGTACCATGTTGTCAAATGACGTGTTGCGTACATAAAGTACCGTGTTGTCAAATGACGTGTTGCGTATAATCATGAGGTCTTATGATTAATCTTCTCGTGTTGTTTACGGGTGGTCCTGAAATATATAAAATCAACTCATAAGTAATTATATATAAAATATCATATTAATTAGAAAATATATGATTAATTTACTTTTTCTCCAAATATTTTCGTAGCTAAACTAGCTTCGGATACCCAATCTTGTTTTAGTCGTAGTTTCTTCATTACAACTCTGTTTTTGTTGGTTCAACTTGCCACTTCCTTGGATCGAGTCAAATTTTAAGAATATGAACTTAAAATACCTTAGTTTGTATTCAAAATCATAGGTTATAGGTCAAACTTTGGTGAAACTTATGAAAGTGATCATTTTCCATCATAAAAACAACATTTAATGATCATTTTTCTAAAAATACTTACACTTTGAGTTAAACCATGAAATTTTTATGTGTTAACATATTCATAAGAAATATCATTTTTCAGAACATGAACTTCCAATTCAAAGTTCAAGATGGTTTTTAATTATCCAACCCAAAACAGCCCCCGGTTGCACTCCGACGACGTAGATTCAGTTTTTAAGATGTTCTTTGTAAAACCAAGTTATATCTTGTTAGGTTAGCATATCATTATGATATATTAAAGGTCTTGAAGTGTTTTAAAAGTCAAGTTAGAAGGATCTATTTAGTTTGCGAACAAGTTTGAAATCATTCAAACTATGTTCTTGTTGTTAAAATTTTATACCACAAAATAAGATAGCTATATGAATATGAATTGAATAAGATTATGAACAAGGTTACTACCTCAAGTTACTTGGACAAAGTTACTGCAAAAGATAAGAAATAATCTTGGAATCAAAGAGTGGTGGAGTTAGATCAAAAGGTTGGAAGTAAACTTCTTCAAATGGGTGGTTATTTTGATATGTTCTTGAAAGAGTTTTCTTATGGTGTTTAAGGCTTGTAATTGAAGCTAAATGATGGGGAAAATGCTTGGAGATGATCAAGTATGAAGTTAGGAGTATTTTGAGAGAGAAATGAGGGTGTAGGTATGAGAAAATGGAGTGAAGAAATGGTGTTCATTTATAAAAACGTTTTTAGTTTATAAAGAAAGAAAAGGATTCCTAATTTTGTTTTCTTACTAATAATTCATACTACTTGACAAATTCTAGTTACCTCATATCTAGGGCAGTAATAATGTTGATTATGATGTTGATTTGATGTGTATATACCAATAGTAAATACGTATAGAAGTTGGGTATTATACGGGTACATATACCCTAGATATACGTATAGAAATCTTGAGGAAACGGAACGAGAATTCAAATATAGCTATCTTTTGTGAATATACTTATATTGTTTTATGTATTTAAGTCCTTAAAAAGTGATTAAATACATTATATATACGATACATGTATAAGCATTATAGATTATAAGTATATATATCAAAGAATGTTACGTATAGTTATCGTTTTGAAAACTTAAGTTAGTAGTTTCAAAATATTCTTATAACTCATTGTCATTAGTACACAATGAGATGTTAAACCATCCTTAGATCATGTTAAATATATATAAATACATATATATACACAAACGTATAATTATCGTATGTTATATAGTTCGTGATATCATCGGTCATATTGGACGGTCAAACGTTGTGTAAAACTCTTTTCAAAAACACAAGTCTTAACAATTTGGATTGCTTATCATGTTGGTATGGTTTAATTTATGTAAATATTAATCTCATAAGTATAATTTGGTCGGAAAATTTCGGGTCATTACAGTACCTACCCGTTAAAGAAATTTCATCCCCGAAATTTGATAGAGGTTGTTATGGATAACAATAAGAAGGTTTTCATGACAAATATAAGGTGATAATGGAGTTTTATCATCATTGAGTAATGTAGATAAAACGATTCGATTATGCGAAGAATATAAATGAGACTATCGTAAAAGAGTGAGATGAGTAAAATATATTCGTCTTAACCGATGACGTAGTTATGATTGATTTCCAGGATTTAAGGGATTTAAAGAGAATCTTACGTAATAAGATTTGGTTCTTTGGTGATTAAGGAAATCAGGATCTTCTTTGATTATATGCAATAATCTGTTTCGATTGCTCTGTCAGATATTTCACTATAAATTCATCCCTTCGTTTCCTTATTTTCCACGACTCACACCTTCTATTCTTTCTCCCTTGATTCTTACTTTAAAGCATTCATCAATATGCTCCATCCAGTCCTGATTCTTGATATACTCCTAACTTTTATATCTGTCATTCTTCTTTTTCATCTACCACTAGAAGAATCTATTTACTTCTACTATACTCTTGTGTTTATAGTGTTTCTAATTCTCCCGTGTCTCTATATTGCTATCTGCATCGATATACACGGTTTGAAATTTCGGGGTTATTATCGAAGTTTATATTCTTCATTATTTTTCGGAGCTTCATGCTTTAGTTTTCTCTTCCCGACTTCGAGTCAAGCAAGTAATGGTCCGGAATTCGTAGATATGAAATTCAGAATGAACATAGCTAATGCTCTAAGAAGAAAATGGTAATAGAACAATTTTGATTTGTTAAATTACCAGAATACCCTGGAGATGACCGAGTCATCCAGAAAAATATTCTCTTGATATGTTTAGAGATTAGATAGAATGTAAGAGTCGTGTAAATGGCACATGATGACGGTACTGTGAATCATCATGCTTCATTAGAAACTGAGCATGACTTACTGTAATATAATGACATTGATCAAGTGTCATTATATTATACTAATCCATGCTTCAGTTCCCAACACTACTTCAAAACATTCATATTTTAAACTCGAAGGTTTCAGAATTTAGAAACTAACACAGTTTCTTTTATGTTGCAGATATTACGGAGAGATAAATGATCTCAGATAAGAATAGTTGTGAAAATATCGCCAGAAATATGGAGGATATTTATAATAGAACATACGAGAATATCTTAGAATTTCTAATATCAATAGATGATGAAGAAGATTTGTCTGTGAAGGTATAGAATGAGAAATAAGATGTTTGCTAACGATTTCAGCAGGCACAGAATCATTTGAATTCTTTGAAGGCAAACTTATTCTTTGTGATTTGTCCACGACTTTCTTCATAGTTTCGCATAATCCGCTTTTCGGTACTAAATTTTCTATCGAGCGTTCCTAACACTCCTTTCTTTATCATCAAACTTTTGGCCTTTAAGATCATCTACAACATGCTGCTTCGTCAGCATTTTCAAAGTTAACTGATCTGGGTCATCGGTTATCAAACCGAGGTAGTTTCAGGAGAATTGTGTTTTTAGAATGATTAATTGCTGATGGTAATATTGTGGAATATAAAAGGTTCCCCAGTAACAATAAAGTGTACGCATATATATCGCGGTTATAATAAAGTTGTTTCGGATGAAAAGTCAGAGTTGACTTGCTGGAGCTGTGACAAAATTAGCTACTTTGGAAAGGGATTGCAAAACGATCTTCGGTATTAACAATGTCAAAGGAACTAGAACAGATACATGTCAAACGTTTACTCAGTCTCCGAGGGTTTTTTAGGTGCATAACTATATGCATCAATCTTTTCTTCCGTAGATGAAGTGCGGTTGGTTTATCCTCTCGATTGAGTTGTTTTTAAGAATCATGATAGATTTGAATGCTGATTGTAATCGTCGAGATACAATGAGGTTTAAGATGAAATCAAGTGGCAATCTTGAAGAAATGTTTAGTTTCATATGTTATAATCAATATTTTAATTCATTTTAATTATCCAATATCATTAGTCCACAGTCGATAGTCCACAGTAACAGTCCAATAATTCATATATAGTTTAATATATAATATATGAATTAATTAATACGTGTCGTGACCCGTATACCTCTCAGACA
The DNA here is from genome assembly GCF_046630445.1 of Rutidosis leptorrhynchoides. NCBI lineage: Eukaryota > Viridiplantae > Streptophyta > Magnoliopsida > Asterales > Asteraceae > Rutidosis > Rutidosis leptorrhynchoides. Next base: position 401,179,859 of record NC_092337.1, on the reverse strand, counting down.
CGATCACAACTCAAACTATATATATTATTGTAGAATCAACCTCAACCCTGTATAGAGAACGCGATCATTACTGCATATAGAGTGTCTATGGTGATTCCAAATAATATATATAGATGCGTCGATATGATATGTCAAAACATTGTATACGTGTCCCGATATTTAAAGTGGGTAAAATAATTACAGAAATTAAATGACGATAAATAAAAGTGCGATAATTAAATTGCGATAAATAAACTCCGATAAATAAAATGTAATCAGTTAGCTAGGAACAGTTAGTGTGGATTCTTAACAAAATTTTTCATAGTTAATTTGTTTGTTTCTAACAGATTTTATTTTGTCATATGTTTTCTTCATATGCCACTTGTTGGATTCTGGGAAGTCAAAATCCAAATATGAAATTGAATGAAAATGGTTATTCTACAGTGAACGGATACGTATATCGGTGGTTGTAAGTAGGATAGTAAATGACTGTTGAATCAGCTTCAACGAATGTACAATGTAACTTATTAAGATGAAATCTAATTATTCCTCGGGTATTACCTACCCGTTAAAAAAAAATTTCACCATTAATATTTTGTACAAAAGAACTTTTAATTACAATCTTTATGAAAACATATATACATATATATTTTCTTCAGATGAAATCATGAATTTAATGAGTTAATATGATATTAATCTCATTTGCTTTTTGGTTTGAGCTAGAATAAGAAATCTCTAAAACTTTTTGAAACCACATATTCTTCGCAGAATATCAATGAAGTTATGGATCAATACTTCATCGTTCATTATTGTTGGTACTCCTTGGTATCTATGGTGCGTATGATGTTGATGTTTGTGGGACAGATTATGATGTCGAGACGTGTGATGCGGATGTTGTTTGTTAGTGGTGATGATGGTATTGTTGATGTTATTGATGGTGGTGCTGATTATGCTGCTGGTGTTTGCAACCTTCGCACCATGTTATCCAAAGCCGTCAAGCGAGCGCGAAGTTCGTTAACTTCTGCTAGTACACCGGGATGATTGGCGGTTAGAGCGAGCGAATGAACAAGATTTGTAATATGGGATAGTATATAATCGTGACGAGATACTCTAAAAATGAGAGAGAAAATGGTGTTTCGAATAGGTTCGCCGGTAAGTGCTTCAGGTTCATCGCCAAGACGGAAATTTGGTGGATGAAATGGATCACCTTCTTCTTGTCTCCAGTGATTTAGTATATTATGAACCCATCCCCAATTCATCCAGAATAGATGATGGGAAATTGGTTGATCCATTCTGATGACGCTGCTTTCGGAGCCCGAATGGAAATTCATATCGGCATAACTGTCGGAATTTGAAGAATTCGAACTAGTTGCGGAATCCATCTTGTATAATGGGGAAAATGAATTTTTGGTATGGAATAGATTATAGGAGTTAGATTTGGTACTCTTCAATACATAATTTACATATGTATATATAATACCAAAATCCCGTAAATTACGGAGAATCTTTGAAAAGATATCAGTCAAAGTTCGCAATAACAGATATGCTAAGATAAGAATTTGTCTATACACTATCAATGCAGTAAATGCAGTAAAACGTGTCTAGACTTATGAATGATAAGCAGGTAATTTTCTAAGGATGATAAGCAGATGATTTCCGACTAGAAATGATAAGCAAAACTTTTGACATGTAGACACGGTCGAAGTCCAGACTCATTAATGCATCCTAACAACTACTAGTTAGACACACTAATGCAAGACCCGGTTTGCTACGACCACCGCTCTGATACCAACTGAAAGGACCCGTCCTAATCCACCTGGACGAAGTCATCAACATTTGGTCCCATTGCGATGATTGGCTCCAAGTAATGTCCTTATATTGAGCAAATGCACAGCGAAAGACTTAATTCGTACCTGAGAATAAACATGCTTTAAAGTGTCAACCAAAAGGTTGGTGAGTTCATAGGTTTATCATAACAATCATTTCAATATGTTAATAGACCACAAGATTTCATAATCATAAACATAATACACTTGCAAGTGTATGTAAAGCATTCTAAGTGGTTGAGCACTTGGTAACCATACTTAACATTTAATCAACGTCGCATATTCCCTTTATTATGAAATCTCACTACACCGTACCAAGTGTAGTCACCAAAACGAAGTACTGTGCAACCGTTGAATACTGGTCGTCCAGTCCGGTTGGGGTTGTCAGGCCCGATAGATCTATCAACAGGATTCGTGTTTACAATACCCATGTAAATAGTAGTTACCAAGCTACAGGGAAATATGCCAGTGGTACAACTCAACGTAGAATATATTTTTAAGTACTTGTGTCTATTTTGTAAACATTTATAAAAGCAGCGCATGTATTCTCAGCCCAAAAATATATATTGCAAAAGCAATTAAAAAGGGAGCAAATGAAACTCACTTTTGCCTTGAAGGTATTTAATTCGACTTGGTCTTCGATAGATATCACGAACCTAACCATATATATAATATATCACCATATTTTCTTTTTAAGTAATCGTTACATATATATATACTTTTAATACTTTTAATATTTTTTTAGTCCGTAGTTAGCAGTCCGATGTTAGTGGTCCACAATTAGTTGCTTAAATAAAATAAATAAAGACCCCATCATATTCGTATTGATCAGAATTAATCTCGACCCATGGTACCATGTTGTCAAATGACGTGTTGCGTACATAAAGTACCGTGTTGTCAAATGACGTGTTGCGTACAATCATGAGGTCTTATGATTAATCTTCTCGTGTTGTTTACGGGTGGTCCTGAAATATATAAAATCAACTCATAAGTAATTATATATAAAATATCATATTAATTAGAAAAGATATGATTAATTTACTTTTTCTCCAAATATTTTCGTAGCTAAACTAGCTTCGGATACCCAATCTTGTTTTAGTCGTAGTTTCTTCATTACAACTCTGTTTTTGTTGGTTCAACTTGCCACTTCCTTGGATCGAGTCAAATTTTAAGAATATGAACTTAAAATACCTTAGTTTGTATTCAAAATCATAGGTTATAGGTCAAACTTTGGTGAAACTTATGAAAGTGATCATTTTCCATCATAAAAACAACATTTAATGATCATTTTTCTAAAAATACTTACACTTTGAGTTAAACCATGAAATTTTTATGTGTTAACATATTCATAAGAAATATCATTTTTCAGAACATGAACTTCCAATTCAAAGTTCAAGATGGTTTTTAATTATCCAACCCAAAACAGCCCCCGGTTGCACTCCGACGACGTAGATTCAGTTTTTAAGATGTTCTTTGTAAAACCAAGTTATATCTTGTTAGGTTAGCATATCATTATGATATATTAAAGGTCTTGAAGTGTTTTAAAAGTCAAGTTAGAAGGATCTATTTAGTTTGCGAACAAGTTTGAAATCATTCAAACTATGTTCTTGTTGTTAAAATTTTATACCACAAAATAAGATAGCTATATGAATATGAATTGAATAAGATTATCAACAAGGTTACTACCTCAAGTTACTTGGACAAAGTTACTGCAAAAGATAAGAAATAATCTTGGAATCAAAGAGTGGTGGAGTTAGATCAAAAGGTTGGAAGTAAACTTCTTCAAATGGGTGGTTATTTTGATATGTTCTTGAAAGAGTTTTCTTATGGTGTTTAAGGCTTGTAATTGAAGCTAAATGATGGGGAAAATGCTTGGAGATGATCAAGTATGAAGTTAGGAGTATTTTGAGAGAGAAATGAGGGTGTAGGTATGAGAAAATGGAGTGAAGAAATGGTGTTCATTTATAAAAACGTTTTTAGTTTATAAAGAAAGAAAAGGATTCCTAATTTTGTTTTCTTACTAATAATTCATACTACTTGACAAATTCTAGTTACCTCATATCTAGGGCAGTAATAATGTTGATTATGATGTTGATTTGATGTGTATATACCAATAGTAAATACGTATAGAAGTTGGGTATTATACGGGTACATATACCCTAGATATACGTATAGAAATCTTGAGGAAACGGAACGAGAATTCAAATATAGCTATCTTTTGAGAATATACTTATATTGTTTTATGTATTTAAGTCCTTAAAAAGTGATTAAATACATTATATATACGATACATGTATAAGCATTATAGATTATAAGTATATATATCAAAGAATGTTACGTATAGTTATCGTTTTGAAAACTTAAGTTAGTAGTTTCAAAATATTCTTATAACTCATTGTCATTAGTACACAATGAGATGTTAAACCATCCTTAGATCATGTTAAATATATATAAATACATATATATACACAAACGTATAATTATCGTATGTTATATAGTTCGTGATATCATCGGTCATATTGGACGGTCAAACGTTGTGTAAAACTCTTTTCAAAAACACAAGTCTTAACAATTTGGATTGCTTATCATGTTGGTATGGTTTAATTTATGTAAATATTAATCTCATAAGTATAATTTGGTCGGAAAATTCCGGGTCATTACACCTACTGATACTGCTCAGTTTTTGTTATTGTTTTCAAACATGAAACCCACTTGAAGGAAAGGATAAACAGTAGCGATGAAGAACTATGGTAATGGTGATACCGTAATGATAAACGATGATGATAGACCGAAGCATGACTAACTGATGTTCGAACTAAACCATACGGGCTTAGCTTGGGTGGCCACTCCCTGTTGTGCAGGCTTGTATCCACTAAGTGGTGCAGGTTCGAATCCTGGGAGGGGAGGTTTTCTCCCACATGGCTGAGTCACCATTCCACTTCTGGTGGGTGGGGTCCTTAGACAAAACCGGTCGGGTACACCTCTGAAATAAGGTTTTGCGAAGATTCGAGAGTGGGTTTCCTCCTTCGGGTGTGTGAGTATTAACCATCTAACCAGCCGTTCAAAAAAAACTGATGTTCGAACCATGGCTGTATTTTCTGATTTCGTCTGATAACAAACCAACCACAATCGAATTTTTTTATTCTAACCTGCCGTCTTCTGTTCTACTTCAAACAACAATCACGAACCCGCTTCAGACCCAACACCATCGTTTCGTATATTTTTTATGTTTTTTTGTTCAATGAAACACCTGTAAAACCCACCTCAAAACACCAACAATCGCTGCTATTTATGTTACTGTTTCGAATCAACCATAACCATCTGTTTCGCAGCGATTGTTTTTATATATTTTTATTTTTTTATGAATGAAGGAAGTAAGGGATAGGTGATGATGATTATGATAATGGAACGTGATGAAGATACAGTGATATTGGTATTAATGTTGATTGACGATGATGATAGTGATGATATGATGATGAAATGAAAGAAACGAAACCCTACTGTTTAGTCGATTACAGCTACCAGCGTATAAACTATTTTTTTTTATCGAACCACTAATTGGGCTTAGTTAATAAAATTCAGTGTGGGCAGAGATAATCCAAAAGTTCTGTTGGGCCACGATTCAACCTATGCTTCCTACTGGGCCAAATTAATTGAGGAAGTAAAAGAAGAATATGAAACAGATAAAAACGAGTTATAAAAAAATTATGTTAGGAGATAAAACAGAAAAGTAGCCGTAGCGAAATGGTTATGGGTTTGGTTGTTAAGCGAGAGGTCACGGGTTCGAGCCCGGGCAGTGACTGTTTATTTTTTAAGGAAGCTTGTTAATACCTTGAGGTAGTACTATTATTATTACTACTATTACTATTATTATTAGAATTACTAATATTATTATTATTAATATTATTATTATCATTATAATTAAAATTATCAAAACTTTCACTTTTATAAACTTATCATTTTTATTAAAAATTATAACTATTATTATTATTATTATTATTATTATTATTATTATTATTATTATTATTATTATTATTATTACTATTGTTAAGTAAATGATTATCATTATTAACATTAATATAAATTATAGTATTATCCATAAGCTAGTATTACTACAAATTATTAATTTTGCAAACGAAAGATATTTATATAGAAAATATATAAAGTATGCTAATATTACATAAAATTTTGTTTTAACTAATATTATTTGAAATGTCCCGTTCTTATTGATTAAAAACATTCCATATTAATTGATTTCGTTGCGAGATTTTGACCTCTATATGAGACGTTTTTCAAATACTGCATTCATTTTTAAAACAAACCATAACCTTTATTTCATAGATAAAGGTTTTAAAAAACTTTACGTAGATTATCAAATAATGATAATCTAAAATATCCTGTTTACACACGACCATTACATAATGGTTTACAATACAAATATGTTACAACAAAATAAGTTTCTTGAATGCAGTTTTTACACAATATCATACAAGCATGGACTCCAAATCTCGTCCTTATTTAAGTATGCGACAGCGGAAGCTCTTAATAATCACCTGAGAATAAACATGCTTAAAACGTCAACAAAAATGTTGGTGAGTTATAGGTTTAACCTATATATATCAAATCATAATAATAGACCACAAGATTTCATATTTCAATACACATCCCATACATAGAGATAAAAATCATTCATATAGTGAACACCTGGTAACCGACATTAACAAGATGCATATATAAGAATATCCCCATCATTCCGGGACACCCTTCGGATATGATATAAATTTCGAAGTACTAAAGCATCCGGTACTTTGGATGGGGTTTGTTAGGCCCAATAGATCTATCTTTAGGATTCGAGTCAATTAGGGTGTCTGTTCCCTAATTCTTAGATTACCAGACTTAATAAAAAGGGGCATATTCGATTTCGATAATTCAACCATAGAATGTAGTTTCACGTACTTGTGTCTATTTTGTAAATCATTTATAAAACCTGCATGTATTCTCATCCCAAAAATATTAGATTTTAAAAGTGGGACTATAACTCACTTTCACAGATTTTTACTTCGTCGGGAAGTAAGACTTGGCCACTGGTTGATTCACGAACCTATAACAATATATACATATATATCAAAGTATGTTCAAAATATATTTACAACACTTTTAATATATTTTGATGTTTTAAGTTTATTAAGTCAGCTGTCCTCGTTAGTAACCTACAACTAGTTGTCCACAGTTAGATGTACAGAAATAAATCGATAAATATTATCTTGAATCAATCCACAACCCAGTGTATACGTATCTCAGTATTGATCACAACTCAAACTATATATATTTTGGAATCAACCTCAATCCTGTATAGCTAACTCCAACATTCACATATAGAGTGTCTATGGTTGTTCCGAAATATATATAGATGTGTCGACATGATAGGTCGAAACATTGTATACGTGTCTATGGTATCTCAAGATTACATAATATACAATACAAGTTGATTAAGTTATGGTTGGAATAGATTTGTTACCAATTTTCACGTAGCTAAAATGAGAAAAATTATCCAATCTTGTTTTACCCATAACTTCTTCATTTTAAATCCGTTTTGAGTGAATCAAATTGCTATGGTTTCATATTGAACTCTATTTTATAAATCTAAACAAAAAAAGTATAGGTTTATAGTCAGAAATATAAGTTACAAGTCGTTTTTGTAAGAGGTAGTCATTTCAGTCGAAAGAACGACGTCTTGATGACCATTTTGAAAAACATACGTCCACTTTGAGTTTATCCATAATTTTTGGATATAGTTTCATGTTCATAAGAAAAATCATTTTCCCAGAATTTCAACTTTTAAATCAAAGTTTATCATAGTTTTTAATTATCAAACCCAAAACAGCCCGCGGTGTTACTACGACGGCGTATGTCCAGTTTTACGGTGTTTTTCGTGTTTTCAGGTTTTAAATCATTAAGTTAGCATATCATATAGATATAGAACATGTGTTTAGTTTATTTTAAAAGTCAAGTTAGAAGGATTAACTTTTGTTTGCGAACAAGTTTAGAATTAACTAAACTATGTTCTAGTGATTACAAGTTTAAACCTTCGAATAAGATAGCTTTATATGTATGAATCGAATGATGTTATGAACATCATTACTACCTTAAGTTCCTTGGATAAACCTACTGGAAAATAGAAAAATGGATCTAGCTTCAACGGATCCTTGGATGGCTCGAAGTTCTTGAAGCAGAATCATGACACGAAAACAAGTTCAAGTAAGATCATCAATTGAAATAAGATTGTTATAGTTATAGAAATTGAACCAAAGTTTGAATATGATTATTACCTTGAATTAGAATGATAACCTACTGTAAGAAATAAAGATTTCTTGAGGTTGGATGATCACCTTACAAGATTGGAAGTGAGCTAGCAAACTTGAAAGTATTCTTGATTTTATGTAACTAGAACTTGTAGAATATATGAAGAACACTTAAAACTTGAAGATAGAACTTGAGAGAGATCAATTAGATGAAGAAAATTGAAGAATGAAAGTGTTTGTAGGTGTTTTTGGTCGTTGGTGTATGGATTAGATATAAAGGATATATAATTTTGTTTTCATGTAAATAAGTCATGAATGATTACTCATATTTTTATAATTTTATGAGATATTTCATGCTAGTTTCCAAATGATGGTTCCCACATGTGTTAGGTGACTCAATGGGATGCTAAGAGCTGATCATTGGAGTGTATATACGAATAGTACATACATCTAAAAGCTGTGTATTGTACGAGTACGAATACGGGTGCATACAAGTAGAATTGTTGATGAAACTGAATGAGGATGTAATTGTAAGAATTTTTGTTAAGTAGAAGTATTTTGATAAGTGTATTGAAGTCTTTAAAAAGTGTATAAATACATATTAAAACACTACATGTATATACATTTTAACTGAGTCGTTAAGTCGTCGTTAGTCGTTACATGTAAGTGTTGTTTTGAAACCTTTAGGTTAACGATCTTGTTAAATGTTGTTAACCCAATGTTTATAATATCAAATGAGATTTTAAATTATTATATTATCATGATATTATCATGTATGAATATCTCTTAATATGATATATATACATTAAATGTCTTTACAACGATAATCGTTACATATATGTCTCGTTTAAAAATCATTAAGTTAGTAGTCTTGTTTTTACATATGTAGTTCATTGTTAATATACTTAATGATATATTTACTTATCATAGTATCATGTTAACTATATATAAATCCATATATATGTCATCATATAGTTTTTACAAGTTTTAACGTTCGTGAATCACCGGTCAACTTGGGTGGTCAATTGTCTATATGAAACATATTTCAATTAATCAAGTCTTAACAAGTTTGATTGCTTAACATGTTGGAAACATTTAATCATGTAAATATCAATCTCAATTAATATATATAAACATGGAAAAGTTCGGGTCACTACAGTACCTACCCGTTAAATAAATTTCGTCCCGAAATTTTAAGCTGTTGAAGGTGTTGACGAATCTTCTGGAAATAGATGTGGGTATTTCTTCTTCATCCGATCTTCACGCTCCCAGGTGAACTCGGGTCCTCTACGAGCATTCCATTGAACCTTAACAATTGGTATCTTGTTTTGCTTAAGTCTTTTAACCTCACGATCCATTATTTCGACGGGTTCTTCGATGAATTGAAGTTTTTCGTTGATTTGGATTTCATCTAACAGAATAGTGAGATCTTCTTTAGCAAAACATTTCTTCAAATTCGAGACGTGGAAAGTGTTATGTACAGCCGCGAGTTGTTGAGGTAACTCAAGTCGGTAAGCTACTGGTCCGACACGATCAATAATCTTGAATGGTCCAATATACCTTGGATTTAATTTCCCTCGTTTACCAAATCGAACAATGCCTTTCCAAGGTGCAACTTTAAGCATGACCATCTCTCCAATTTAAAATTCTATATCTTTTCTTTTAATGTCAGCGTAGCTCTTTTGTCGACTTTGGGCGGTTTTAAACCGTTGTTGAATTTGGATGATTTCTCGGTAGTTTCTTGTATAATCTCCGGACCCGTAATCTGTCTATCCCCCACTTCACTCCAACAAATTGGAGACCTGCACTTTCTACCATAAAGTGCTTCAAACGGCGCCATCTCAATGCTTGAATGGTAGCTGTTGTTGTAGGAAAATTCTGCTAACGGTAGATGTCGATCCCAACTATTTCCGAAATCAATAACACATGCTCGTAGCATGTCTTCAAGCGTTTGTATCGTCCTTTCGCTCTGCCCATCAGTTTGTGGATGATAGGCAGTACTCATGTCTAAACGAGTTCCTAATGCTTGCTGTAATGTCTGCCAGAATCTTGAAATAAATCTGCCATCCCTATCAGAGATAATAGAGATTGGTATTCCATGTCTGGAGACGACTTCCTTCAAATACAGTCGTGCTAACTTCTCCATCTTGTCATCTTCTCTTATTGGCAGGAAGTGTGCTGATTTGGTGAGACGATCAACTATTACCCAAATAGTATCAAAACCACTTGCAGTCCTTGGCAATTTAGTGATGAAATCCATGGTAATGTTTTCCCATTTCCATTCCGGGATTTCGGGTTGTTGAAGTAGACCTGATGGTTTCTGATGCTCAGCTTTGACCTTAGAACACGTCAAACATTCTCCTACATATTTAGCAACATCGGCTTTCATACCCGACCACCAAAAATGTTTCTTGAGATCCTTGTACATCTTCCCCGTTCCAGGATGCATTGAGTATCTGGTTTTATGAGCTTCTCTAAGTACCATTTCTCTCATATCTCCAAATTTTGGTACCCAAATCCTTTCAGCCCTATACCGGGTTCCATCTTCCCGAATATTAAGATGCTTCTCCGATCCTTTGGGTATTTCATCCTTTAAATTTCCCTCTTTTAAAACTCCTTGTTGCGCCTCCTTTATTTGAGTAGTAAGGTTATTATGAATCATTATATTCATAGATTTTACTCGAATGGGTTCTCTGTCCTTCCTGCTCAAGGCATCGGCTACCACATTTGCCTTCCCCGGGTGGTAACGAATCTCAAAGTCGTAATCATTCAACAATTCAATCCACCTACGCTGCCTCATATTCAGTTGTTTCTGATTAAATATGTGTTGAAGACTTTTGTGGTCGGTATATATAATACTTTTGACCCCATATAAGTAGTGCCTCCAAGTCTTTAATGCAAAAACAACCGCGCCTAATTCCAAATCATGCGTCGTATAATTTTGCTCGTGAATCTTCAATTGTCTAGAGGCATAAGCAATCACCTTCGTTCGTTGCATTAATACACAACCGAGACCTTGCTTTGATGCGTCACAATAAATCACAAAATCATCATTCCCTTCAGGCAATGACAATATAGGTGCCGTAGTTAGCTTTTTCTTCAATAACTGAAACGCTTTCTCTTGTTCATCCTTCCATTCAAATTTCTTCCCTTTATGCATTAATGCAGTCAAGGGTTTTGCTATTCTGGAAAAGTCTTGGATGAACCTTCTGTAGTAACCAGCTAGTCCTAAAAACTGGCGTATGTGTTTCGGAGTTTTCGGGGTTTCCCACTTTTCAACAGTTTCTATCTTTGCCGGATCCACCTTAATACCTTCTTTGTTCACTATGTGACCGAGGAATTGAACTTCTTCCAACCAAAATGCACACTTTGAAAACTTAGCGTACAATTCTTCCTTCCTCAATACTTCTAACACCTTTCTCAAATGTTCATCGTGTTCTTGGTCATTCTTTGAGTAAATAAGTATGTCATCAATGAAAACAATGACAAACTTGTCAAGGTATGGTCCACACACTCGGTTCATAAGGTCCATGAACACAGCTGGTGCATTAGTTAAACCAAACGGCATGACCATAAACTCGTAATGACCGTAACGTGTTCTGAAAGCAGTCTTTGGAATATCATCTTCTTTCACCCGCATTTGATGATACCCGGAACGTAAGTCAATCTTTGAATAAACAGACGAGCCTTGTAGTTGATCAAATAAGTCGTCGATTCTCAGTAGTGGGTAGCGATTCTTGATGGTAAGTTTGTTCAACTCTCGGTAGTCGATACACAACCTGAATGTACCATCTTTCTTCTTGACAAACAAAACAGGAGCTCCCCACGGTGATGTGCTTGGTCAAATGAAACCACGCTCTAAAAGTTCTTGTAATTAGCTTTGCAGTTCTTTCATCTCGCTGGGTGCAAGTCTGTAAGGAGCACGAGCTATTGGTGCAGCTCCTGGTACAAGATCTATTTGAAATTCAACGGATCGATGTGGGGGTAATCCCGGTAATTCTTTCAAAAATACATCGGGAAATTCTTTTACAATGGGAACATCATTGATGCTCTTTTCTTCAGTTTGTACTTTCTTGACGTGTGCTAGAACAGCATAGCAACCTTTTCTTATTAGTTTTTGTGCCTTCAAATTACTAATAAGATGTAGCTTCGTGTTGCCCTTTTCTCCGTACACCATTAAGGGTTTTCCTTTTTCTCGTATAATACGAATTGCATTTTTGTAACAAACGATCTCTGCTTTCACTTCTTTCAACCAGTCCATACCGATTATCACATCAAAACTCCCTAACTCTACTGGTATCAAATCAATCTTAAATGTTTCGCTAACCAGTTTAATTTCTCGATTCCGACATATATTATCTGCTGAAATTAATTTACCATTTGCTAATTCGAGTAAAAATATACTATCCAAAGGCGTCAATGGACAACTTAATTTAGCACAAAAATCTCTACTCATATAGCTTCTATCCGCACCCGAATCAAATAAAACGTAAGCAGATTTATTGTCAATAAGAAACGTACTCGTAACAAGCTCCGGGTCTTCCTGTGCCTCTGCCGCATTAATATTGAAAACTCTTCCGCGGCCTTGTCCATTCGTGTTCTCCTGGTTTGGGCAATTTCTAATAATGTGGCCCGGTTTTCCACATTTATAACAAGCTACATTGGCATAACTTGCTCCGACACTACTTGCTCCGCCATTACTCGTTCCGACACCATTTGTTCCTTTCGTTCTATTAACCCCTGGTCCGTAGACCTCACACTTCGCCGCACTATGACCATTTCTTTTACACTTGTTGCAAAATTTGGTGCAGAATCCTGAGTGATACTTTTCACACCTTTGGCATAGCTGCTTCTGATTGTTGTTGTTGTTGCGGTTATTATTGTTGTTGGGATGATTGTTGTAGTTGCTGTTATTGTTGTTGTTGTTGTTGTTGTTGTTGTTGTTGTTGTTGGGCCTTTTGTTGTAGTTGCGATTGATGTTGCGATTGTTGGGATAATTGTTGCGATTATTGTTGTAATTGCTGTTGTTGTTGTATTGGTGATTCTTATCACCGTTTTCCTCCCACTTTCTTTTGACTTGCTTCACATTGGCCTCTTCAGCAGTCTGTTCTTTAATTCTTTCTTCAATCTGGTTCACTAGTTTGTGAGCCATTCTACATGCCTGTTGTATGGAGGCGGGCTCGTGTGAACTTATATCTTCTTGGATTCTTTCCGGTAATCCTTTCACAAACGCGTCGATCTTCTCTTCCTCATCTTCGAATGCTCCCGGACACAATAGGCACAATTCTGTGAATCGTCTTTCGTACATGGTAATATCAAATCCTTGGGTTCGTAACCCTCTAAGTTCTGTCTTGAGCTTATTGACCTCGGTTCTGGGACGGTACTTCTCGTTCATCAAGTGCTTAAATGCTGACCACGGTAGTGCGTACGCATCGTCTTGTCCCACTTGCTCTAGATAGGTATTCCACCATGTTAACGCAGAACCTGTGAAGGTATGCGTAGCGTACTTCACTTTGTCCTCTTCAGTACACTTACTTATGGCAAACACCGATTCGACCTTCTCGGTCCACCGTTTCAATCCGATCGGTCCTTCGGTTCCATCAAATTCCAAAGGTTTGCAGACAGTGAATTCTTTGTAGGTGCATCATACACGATTTCCTGTACTGCTAGATCCAAGGTTATTGTTGGTATGTAGCGCATCCTGTACTGCAGCTATGTTTGAAGCTAGAAAAGTACGGAATTCCTCTTCATTCATATTCACGGTGTGTCGAGTAGTCGGTGCCATTTCCTTCAAAATAGTCAAATGGAACAAGTTAATCATACAGAATATTAAGAGTAGTTAATAGTATTTCGTAGCATAATATGAACTCATTTATAAAAGCTTTTCCTTCATATTAGCGTTTTATAAGTTTAAATTCGGGTAGTACCTACCCGTTAAGTTCATACTTAGTAGCTAATATACAATTCAACTACTACAATTCTATATGAAAAACTGATTATAATAATATTTCGCGTTCAAACTTTTACACAATATTTTACAAACTTACAATATCGCTTATTTTACATATAGCATGAAATATAGCACACAATAAATTTGATACAAGATGGTTGTGAAGATAATTCTAGCTAGTACACAAGTCGTTCAGCAAAGGCAATAAAGACACGTAATTCATACGTCCAGAAACAAGTCATGCATTCTGGTTTTACTAGGATTACTTCCCATCCTTGGTCTTGTGGAACATAACCGTTATGGCCGTTGATAAGACAACGTGTTGTAACGTCGTCAAAGGGACGAGGGTTACGTAATGTCCAACAGTCCCGTAACAATCTAAAAACCTCATTTCTTACCCCAATTACCGACTCCGTCACTTATGGGAACGTTTTGTTTAATAGTTGTAGCCCGATGTTCTTGTTCTCACTTTGGTGAGAAGCGAACATTACTAATCCGTAAGCATAACATGCTTCTTTATGTTGCATGTTAGCCGCTTTTTCTAAATCACGAAGTCCAATATTCGGATATATTGAGTCAAAATAATTTCTTAACCCATTGCGTAAAATAGCATTTGGGTTCCCCGCAATATATGCGTCAAAGTAAACACATCGTAACTTATGGATTTCCCAATGTGATATCCCCCATCTTTCGAACGAAAGCCTTTTATAAACCAAGGCATTCTTGGAACGTTCTTCGAATGTCTTACAAACTGATCTCTCCTTAAATAGTTGTGCCGAAGAATTCTGACCGACTCTAGACAAGATTTCATCAATCATGTCTCCGGGTAGGTTTCTTAAAATATTGGGTTGTCTATCCATTTTGTGTTTTTTATACTGTAAAATAGACAAGAGTTAGATTCATAAAAAAATACTTATTAATACAAGCAATTTTTACATATATCATAAAGCATAAGCACACTATATTACATATATTACACCACACGAATACAACTATCTTATTCCGACTCGCTTGTTTCTTCTTCTTCGGTTTTGGTTCGTTTTGCCAAGTTTCTAGGGATATATGATGTTCCCCTAATACGAGCCGTCGTTTTCCACATTGGTTTAGAAAAACCTGGTGGTTTAGAGGTTCCCGGGTCATTGTTACAACTTAAGGACTTCGGGGGTTGACGATACATATAAAGTTCATCGGGGTTGGAATTAGATTTCTCTATTTTTATGCCCTTTCCCTTATTATTTTTTTTTTGCCTTTTTAAATTCAGTTGGGGTAATTTCTATAACATCATCGGAATTCTCGTCGGAATCCGATTCATCGGAGAATTGGTAATCCTCCCAATATTTTGCTTCCTTGGCGGAAACACCATTGACCATAATTAACCTTGGCCGGTTGGTTGAGGATTTTCTTTTACTTAACCGTTTTATTATTTCCCCCACCGGTTCTATTTCTTCATCCGGTTCCGATTCTTCTTCCAGTTCCGATTCTTCTTCCGGTTCCGACTCTTCTTCCGGTTCCTCTTCGGGAACTTGTGAATCAGCCCACGAATCATTCCAATTTACATTTGACTCTTCATTATTATTAGGTGAGTCAATGGGACTTGTTCTAGAGGTAGACATCTATCACATAATATCAAACGCGTTAAGAGATTAATATATCACATAATATTCACATGTTAAAAATATATAGTTTCCAACAAAATTTGTTAAGCAATCATTTTTCAAGTAAACACGGTCGAAGTCCAGACTCACTAATGCATCCTAACAAACTCGATAAGACACACTAATGCAAAATTCTGGTTCTCTAAGACCAACGCTCGGATACCAACTGAAATGTCCCGTTCTTATTGATTAAAAACGTTCCATATTAATTGATTTCGTTGCGAGATTTTGACCTCTATATGAGACGTTTTTCAAAGACTGCATTCATTTTTAAAACAAACCATAACCTTTATTTCATAGATAAAGGTTTTAAAAAACTTTACATAGATTATCAAATAATGATAATCTAAAATATCCTGTTTACACACGACCATTACATAATGGTTTACAATACAAATATGTTACAACAAAATAAGTTTCTTGAATGCAGTTTTTACACAATATCATACAAGCATGGACTCCAAATCTCGTCCTTATTTAAGTATGCGACAGCGGAAGCTCTTAATAATCACCTGAGAATAAACATGCTTAAAACGTCAACAAAAATGTTGGTGAGTTATAGGTTTAACCTATATATATCAAATCATAATAATAGACCACAAGATTTCATATTTCAATACACATCCCATACATAGAGATAAAAATCATTCATATGGTGAACACCTGGTAACCGACATTAACAAGATGCATATATAAGAATATCCCCATCATTTCGGGACACCCTTCGGATATGATATAAATTTCGAAGTACTAAAGCATCCGGTACTTTGGATGGGGTTTGTTAGGCCCAATAGATCTATCTTTAGGATTCGCGTCAATTAGGGTGTCTGTTCCCTAATTCTTAGATTACCAGACTTAATAAAAAGGGGCATATTCGATTTCGATAATTCAACCATAGAATGTAGTTTCACGTACTTGTGTCTATTTTGTAAATCATTTATAAAACCTGCATGTATTCTCATCCCAAAAATATTAGATTTTAAAAGTGGGACTATAACTCATTTTCACAGATTTTTACTTCGTCAGGAAGTAAGACTTGGCCACTGGTTGATTCACGAACCTATAACAATATATACATATATATCAAAGTATGTTCAAAATATATTTACAACACTTTTAATATATTTTGATGTTTTAAGTTTATTAAGTCAGCTGTCCTCGTTAGTAACCTACAACTAGTTGTCCACAGTTAGATGTACAGAAATAAATTGATAAATATTATCTTGAATCAATCCACGACCCAGTGTATACGTATCTCAGTATTGATCACAACTCAAACTATATATATTTTGGAATCAACCTCAACCCTGTATAGCTAACTCCAACATTCACATATAGAGTGTCTATGGTTGTTCCGAAATATATATAGATGTGTCGATATGATAGGTCGAAACATTGTATACGTATCTATGGTATCTCAAGATTACATAATATACAATACAAGTTGATTAAGTTATGGTTGGAATAGATTTGTTACCAATTTTCACGTAGCTAAAATTAGAAAAATTATCCAATCTTGTTTTACCCATAACTTCTTCATTTTAAATCCGTTTTGAGTGAATCAAATTGCTATGGTTTCATATTGAACTCTATTTTATGAATCTAAACAGAAAAAGTATAGGTTTATAGTCGGAAAATAAGTTACAAGTCGTTTTTGTAAAGGTAGTCATTTCAGTCGAAAGAACGACGTCTAGATGACCATTTTAGAAAACATACTTCCACTTTGAGTTTAACCATAATTTTTGGATATAGTTTCATGTTCATAATAAAAATCATTTTCTCAGAATAACAACTTTTAAATCAAAGTTTATCATAGTTTTTAATTAACTAACCCAAAACAGCCCGCGGTGTTACTACGACGGCGTAAATCCGGTTTTACGGTGTTTTTCGTGTTTCCAGGTTTTAAATCATTAAGTTAGCATATCATATAGATATAGAACATGTGTTTAGTTGATTTTAAAATTCAAGTTAGAAGGATTAACTTTTGTTTGCGAACAAGTTTAGAATTAACTAAACTATGTTCTAGTGATTACAAGTTTAAACCTTCGAATAAGATAGCTTTATATGTATGAATCGAATGATGTTATGAACATCATTACTACCTTAAGTTCCTTGGATAAACCTACTGGAAAAGAGAAAAATGGATCTAGCTTCAACGGATCCTTGGATGGCTCGAAGTTCTTGAAGCAGAATCATGACACGAAAACAAGTTCAAGTAAGATCATCACTTGAAATAAGATTGTTATAGTTATAGAAATTGAACCAAAGTTTGAATATGATTATTACCTTGTATTAGAATGATAACCTACTGTAAGAAACAAAGATTTCTTGAGGTTGGATGATCACCTTACAAGATTGGAAGTGAGCTAGCAAACTTGAAAGTATTCTTGATTTTATGTAACTAGAACTTGTAAAATATATGAAGAACACTTAGAACTTGAAGACAGAACTTGAGGGAGATCAATTAGATGAAGAAAATTGAAGAATGAAAGTGTTTGTAGGTGTTTTTGGTCGTTGGTGTATGGATTAGATATAAAGGATATGTAATTTTGTTTTCATGTAAATAAGTCATGAATGATTACTCATATTTTTGTAATTTTATGAGATATTTCATGCTAG
Source organism: Rutidosis leptorrhynchoides (assembly GCF_046630445.1). NCBI lineage: Eukaryota > Viridiplantae > Streptophyta > Magnoliopsida > Asterales > Asteraceae > Rutidosis > Rutidosis leptorrhynchoides. The sequence goes on along the minus strand of NC_092337.1, from coordinate 401,161,528 downwards.
TTGCCAAATGATGGTTCCCACATGTGTTAGGTGACTCACATGGGCTGCTAAGATCTGATCATTGGAGTGTATATACCAATAGTACATACATCTAAAAGCTGTGTATTGTACGAGTACGAATACGGGTGCATACGAGTAGAATTGTTGATGAAACTGAACGAGGATGTAATTGTAAGCATTTTTGTTAAGTAGAAGTATTTTGATAAGTGTCTTGAAGTCTTTCAAAAGTGTATGAATACATATTAAAACACTACATGTATATACATTTTAACTGAGTCGTTAAGTCATCGTTAGTCGTTACATGTAAATGTTGTTTTGAAACCTTTAGGTTAACGATCTTGTTGAATGTTGTTAACCCATTGTTTATTATAATAAATGAGATGTTAAATTGTTATACTATCATGATATTATCATGTATGAATATCTCTTAATATGATATATATACATTAAATGTCTTTACAACGATAATCGTTACATATATGTCTCGTTTAAAAATTATTAAGTTAGTAGTCTTGTTTTTACATATGTAGTTCATTGTTAATATACTTAATGATATGTTTACTTATCATAGTATCATGTTAACTATATATATATATATATATATATATATATATATATATATATATATATATATATATATATATATATATATATATATATATATATATATATATATATATATATATATATATATATCCATATATATGTCATTATATAGTTTTTACAAGTTTTAACGTTCGTGAATCACCGGTCAACTTGGGTGGTCAGTTGTCTATATGAAACATATTTCAATTAATCAAGTCTTAACAAGTTTGATTGCTTAACATGTTGGAAACATTTAATCATGTAAATATCAATCTCAATTAATATATATAAACATGGAAAAGTTCGGGTCACTACATTATTGATGTAACATTAATTAAATATCAAATAAGTATCATAACGTATTATAAGTATTAATAAAATTATATATAAGAATAGTAATCGTAATACACAACAGAATATATATAAATTTAGTTGATTTATATTATAATGTGTTAATATATATACATGATATAGGTTCGTGAATCCGAGGCCAACCTTGCATTTGTTCAATGCTGTCATATGTATTTTTACTACGAAATACAGTATTGTGAGTTCATTGCTCCCTTTTACGCATTACATTTTTGGGACTGAGAATACATGCGCTGTTTTTACAACTGCTTTATTAAATGCCTTTGAAATCTATATTTTTGAACTGAAATGTTTTTATAAATGTTTGACGAGATAGACACGAGCAAAACATTCCTCGAATGAATTATTATGCAGACAGAAGTTCTGTAGATTATTATTGAATTAGTTGGACTTTATAATTACCACTAATTATTGTGAATATTTCCCCTGATTATTATTGCTTGGTAACCTAAGAATTAGAAAACGGGTATGGCCCTAATTCATGCGAATCCTAAAGGTAGCTACCGAGTTTAACACCCCCACCCAGAATGTTCACTGGACGGAAGAGCCAGTTGGCGTGGTATTTAGTACTTCGAGGTTTATTATTGATTACAGACTAAAAGTTTTGTTTATTTTGGGGATATTATTGATGCGCATTATATGTTAAGGTCGGTTACCATGTTGAGCAATGAAATCAAATTAAATATTATGTATCGAGAGAATGATTTTTATACACAGGTTATGTGTATTATTTTTGTGTACGAGATATGTGTACGGTTATTTAAAAATTGCGAGGCAATCTACGGGGGAGAAAAGGATACGAACCTACTATGCTAAGCATTATGAAAAATGGTTTTGTACATGAGATAGGTGTACTGTATTTAAATCTTGTGGTCTATCAAAATGATGAATTTTATTGCTTATGATAAACCTATGAACTCACCAACCTTTTGGTTGACACTTTAAAGCATGTTTATTCTCAGGTATGAAAGAAATCTTCCGCTATGCATTTACTCATTTTAGAGATATTACTTGGAGTCATTCATGACATATTTCAAAAGACGTTGCATTCGAGTCGTTGAGTTCATCAAGATTATTATTAAGTCATTTATAGTTTGGATATTATGAAATGGTATGCATGCCTGTCAACTTTCAATGTAATAAAAGTTTGTCTTTCAAAAACGAATGCAATGTTTTTAAAATGTATCATGTTGAGGTCAAATACCTCGCAATGAAATCAACTATTGTGAATCGTTTATAGTGTATATGAACGGGTCCTTTTAGTTGGTATCAGAGCGGTGGTCTTAGCGAACCAGGTCTTGCATTAGTGTGTCTAACTGATAGTTGTTTAGATGCATTAGTGGGTCTGGACTTCGACCGTGTCTGCATGTCAAAAGTTTTTCTTATCATTTCGTGTCGAAAATTACCTGCTTACTATTCTTAGTCTAGACACATCTTACTGCATTGATTGCATGAATAGTGTATAGACAAAATTCATCTCTTAGCGTATCTGCTAATTCATATCTTAGCGTATCTGTTACTAAAAACTTTGCCTGACATATTCCATAAATTCCTCCGTAGTCTACGAAATCTTTAGTGCTATATATATAGATATTCTATGTAGTTAGAATATCATCCAATATTCGAAAATCAATTCATATCGAAAAATCTTTTATTCAAAAATACGAAATGGAACTCGTCACTAGTTTAAGTCCCTCAAATTCTGATATGGAGTTTCACTCGAGCTCCGAAAGCAGTGTGACCGGAATGGATCAACCAATTAGCCATCATTTATTCTGAATGAATTGGGGATGGGTTCGTAGCCTACTTAATCATTGGAGACAAGAAGAAGGCGATCCCTTTCATCCACCACATTGCCTACTTGGCGCAGAACCTAAAGCACTTACCGGTGAACCTGTTCGAGACACTATTTTCTCTCTCATTTTCAGAGCATCTCGTCACGATTATATTCTATCCACCATTCTAAACCTTATTCACCCACTCGTTCCGACCGACAATCATCCTGGAATAATGGAAGAAGTCGACGAGCTTCGCGCTCGAGTAATCAATTTGGAGAATATGGTGCAAAACTTACCAGCTTCAGCAACAACATCAACACCCGTACCACCAACAACCCAAGTTTCAACATCACATGCCTCAACATCTCATTCTGTACCTCGAGTATAATCATTGTTCTACATGACGTTCTACATCATTTATCCTCATTCGACATGGCGATTATGTAATCTCAAATGTTTTAGAGATTATATATTCTTGTTCTAACGGTAAATCAAATGAGTTTAATATCATATTGACTCATAAAATCCATGATTATATCTGAAGAAAATATACATGTATATATGTTTTCATAAAGATTGTAATTAAAAATTCTTGCGTACAAACTGTTAATGGTGAAAATATTTTAACGGGTAGGTAATACCCGAGGAATATTCAGATTTCACATTAATAAGTTACACTGTACATTCTTTCAAATCTGATTCAACAATTATTTACTATTCTACTTACATCCACCAATATACGTATCCGTTCACCGCAGAATAACCATTTTCATTCGATTTCATATTTAGATTTTGATTTATCAGAATCCAACAAGTGGCATAATGAAGAAAACATTGGACAGAAATAAAATTTGTTAGAAACAAACAAATTAACTATGAGAAATTCTGTTAAGAATCCACGCTAACTATTCCTAGCTAACTGTTCCTAGCTAACTTTTAATTCCCTATTACAGTTTAATTATCGCAAATTTAATTATTGCAATTTAATTATCGTAATTTATTTATCACAATTTTCATTCTCGCAATTTTATTTATCGTCATTTAATTTCTCTTATTTATTTTATGCACTTCAAATATCGTCGGATAAATCGGGACACGTATACAATGTTTTGACATATCATATCGACGTCATCTATATATATTATTTGGAATAACCATAGACACTCTATATGCAATAATGCTCGAGTTAGCTATACAGGGTTGAGGTTGATTCTAAAATAATATATATAACTTGAGTTATGATCGAGTCTGAGACATGTATACAATGGGTCACAATACATATTAATTAATTCGAATATAATATATTAAACTATATATGAATTATTGAACTACTAACTGTGGACTGCTAACATTGGATAATTAAAATGAATTAAAATATTGATTATAACATATGAAACTAAACATTTCTTCAAGTTTGCCACTTGATTTCATCTTAAACTTCATTTGTATCTTGACGATTACAATATGCGTTTAAACCTTTCATGATTCTTGAAAACACCTCAATCGAGAGGATGAACCAACCACACTTCATCTACGGAAGAAAAGATTGATGCATATAGTTATGCACCTGAAAACACTCCGAACCTGAGTAAACGTTTAACAAGTATCTGTGCTAGATCCTTTGGCATTGTTATTACCGAAAATAACTTTGCAATTCCTTTTCAAATTAGCCAATTTTGTCATAGCTCCAGCAAATCAACTTCGACTTTCATTAGGATTAGCCTTATTTATATAAGTTAGCTTTCGTCTTCATTGTCGGGGAACCATTTATATCCCACCACATTAGTAGTAAACTAACCAGCAACTTCATAAATCTTTGAATTTCCAAAAAATCATTACATTCATTGAAACCCTATCATATACTTATCCCCATCTTGTAACGAGAATTGCCATACCAATTACCAGAAATCTGTAGTGACCCGAACTTTTCCATGTTTATATATATTAATTGAGATTGATATTTACATGATTAAATGTTTCCAACATGTTAAGCAATCAAACTTGTTAAGACTTGATTAATTGAAATATGTTTCATATAGACAATTGACCACCCAAGTTGACCGGTGATTCACGAACGTTAAAACTTGTAAAAACTATACGATGACATATATATGGTTATATATATAGTTAACATGTTTTTATTATAAGTATGCATCTCATTAGGTATTTTAACAATGAGTTATATACATAAAAATGAGACTATTAATTTAAGAAACTCAAAAACGATATATATAACGATTATCGTTATAACAACGTCTTACTAGGTACATATGAATCATATTAATATATTGATACACTTGGTTAATTATGTTAAATGATAAGTAAATATATTATTAAGTGTATTAACAATGAAATACATATGTAAAAAATAAGACTACTAACTTAATGATTTCGAAACGAGACATATATGTAACGATTATCGTTGTAACGACATTTAACTGTATATACATCATACTGAGATATATTATATATCATAATATCATGATAATATAACAATTTAACATCTCATTTGTTATAATAAACAATGGGTTAACAACATTCAACAAGATCGTTAACCTAAAGGTTTCAAAACAACATTTACATGTAACGACTAACGATGACTTAACGACTCAGTTAAAATGTATATACATGTAGTGTTTTAATATGTATTCATACACTTTTGAAAGACTTCAAGACACTTATCAAAATACTTCTACTTAACAAAAATGCTTACAATTACATCCTCGTTCAGTTTCATCAACAATTCTACTCGTATGCACCCGTATTCGTACTCGTACAATACACAGCTTTTAGATGTATGTACTATTGGTATATACACTCCAATGATCAGCTCTTAGCAGCCCATGTGAGTCACCTAACACATGTGGGAACTATCATTTGGCAACTAGCATGAAATATCTCATAAAATTACAAAAATATGAGTAATCATTCATGACTTATTTACATGAAAACAAAATTACATATCCTTTATATCTAATCCATACACCAACGACCAAAAACACCTACAAACACTTTCATTCTTCAATTTTCTTCATCTAATTGATCTCTCTCAAGTTCTATCTTCAAGTTCTAAGTGTTCTTCATATATTTTACAAGTTCTAGTTACATAAAATCAAGAATACTTTCAAGTTTGCTAGCTCACTTCCAATCTTGTAAGGTGATCATCCAACCTCAAGAAATCTTTGTTTCTTACAGTAGGTTATCATTATAATACAAGGTAATAATCATATTCAAACTTTGGTTCAATTTCTATAACTATAACAATCTTATTTCAAGTGATGATCTTACTTGAACTTGTTTTCGTGTCATGATTCTGCTTCAAGAACTTCGAGCCATCCAAGGATCCGTTGAAGCTAGATCCATTTTTCTCTTTTCCAGTAGGTTTATCCAAGGAACTTAAGGTAGTAATGATGTTCATAACATCATTCGATTCATACATATAAAGCTATCTTATTCGAAGGTTTAAACTTGTAATCACTAGAACATAGTTTAGTTAATTCTAAACTTGTTCGCAAACAAAAGTTAAACCTTCTAACTTGAATTTTAAAATCAACTAAACACATGTTCTATATCTATATGATATGCTAACTTAATGATTTAAAACCTGGAAACACGAAAAACACCGTAAAACCGGATTTACGCCGTCGTAGTAACACCGCGGGCTGTTTTGGGTTAGTTAATTAAAAACTATGATAAACTTTGATTTAAAAGTTGTTATTCTGAGAAAATGATTTTTATTATGAACATGAAACTATATCCAAAAATTATGGTTAAACTCAAAGTGGAAGTATGTTTTCTAAAATGGTCATCTAGACGTCGTTCTTTCGACTGAAATGACTACCTTTACAAAAACGACTTGTAACTTATTTTTCCGACTATAAACCTATACTTTTTCTGTTTAGATTCATAAAATAGAGTTCAATATGAAACCATAGCAATTTGATTCACTCAAAACGGATTTAAAATGAAGAAGTTATGGGTAAAACAAGATTGGATAATTTTTCTCATTTTAGCTACGTGAAAATTGGTAACAAATCTATTCCAACCATAACTTAATCAACTTGCATTGTATATTATGTAATCTTGAGATACCATAGACACGTATACAATGTTTCGACCTATCATGTCGACACATCTATATATATTTCGGAACAACCATAGACACTCTATATGTGAATGTTGGAGTTAGCTATACTGGGTTGAGGTTGATTCCAAAATATATATAGTTTGAGTTGTGATCAATACTGAGATACGTATACACTGGGTCGTGGATTGATTCAAGATAATATTTATCGATTTATTTCTGTACATCTAACTGTGGACAACTAGTTGTAGGTTACTAACGAGGACAGCTGACTTAATAAACTTAAAACATCAAAATATATTAAAAGTGTTGTAAATATATTTTGAACATACTTTGATATATATGTATATATTGTTATAGGTTCGTGAATCAACCAGTGGCCAAGTCTTACTTCCCGACGAAGTAAAAATATGTGAAAGTGAGTTATAGTCCCACTTTTAAAATCTAATATTTTTGGGATGAGAATACATGCAGGTTTTATAAATGATTTACAAAATAGACACAAGTACGTGAAACTACATTCTATGGTTGAATTATCGAAATCGAGTATGCCCCTTTTTATTAAGTCTGGTAATCTAAGAATTAGGGAACAGACACCCTAATTGACGAGAATCCTAAAGATAGATCTATCGGGCCCAACAAGCCCCATCCAAAGTACCGGATGCTTTAGTACTTCGAAATTTATATCATATCCGAAGGGTGTCCCGGAATGATGGGGATATTCTTATATATGCATCTTGTTAATGTCGGTTACCAGGTGTTCACCATATGAATGATTTTTATCTCTATGTATGGGATGTGTATTGAAATATGAAATCTTGTGGGCTATTATTATGATTTGATATATATAGATTAAACCTATAACTCACCAACATTTTTGTTGACGTTTTAAGCATGTTTATTCTCAGGTGATTATTAAGAGCTTCCGCTGTCGCATACTTAAATAAGGACGAGATTTGAAGTCCATGCTTGTATGATATTGTGTAAAAACTGCATTCAAGAAACTTATTTTGTTGTAACATATTTGTATTGTAAACCATTATGTAATGGTCGTGTGTAAACAGGATATTTTAGATTATCATTATTTGATAATCTACGTAAAGCTTTTTAAACCTTTATTGATGAAATAAAGGTTATGGTTTGTTTTAAAATGAATGCAGTCTTTGAAAAACGTCTCATATAGAGGTCAAAACCTCGCAACGAAATCAATTAATATGGAACGTTTTTAATCAATAAGAACGGGACATTTCAGTTGGTATCCGAGCGTTGGTCTTAGAGAACCAGAATTTTGCATTAGTGTGTCTTATCAAGTTTGTTAGGATGCATTAGTGAGTCTGGACTTCGACCGTGTTTACTTGAAAAATGATTGCTTAACAAATTTTGTTGGAAACTATATATTTTTAACATGTGAATATTATGTGATATATTAATCTCTTAACGCGTTTGATATTATGTGATAGATGTCTACCTCTAGAACAAGTCCCATTGACTCACCTAATAATAATGAAGAGTCAAATGTAAATTGGAATGATTCGTGGACTGATTCACAAGTTCCCGAAGAGGAACCGGAAGAAGAGTCGGAACCGGAAGAAGAATCGGAACCGGAAGAAGAATCGGAACCAGATGAAGAAATAGAACCGGTAGGGGAAATAATAAAATGGTTAAGTAAAAGAAAATCCTCAACCAACCGACCAAGGTTAATTATGGTCAATGGTGTTTCCGCCAAGGAAGCAAAATATTGGGAGGATTACCTATTCTCCGATGAATCGGATTCCGACGAGAATTCCGATGATGTTATAGAAATTACCCCAACTGAATTTAAAAAGGCAAAAGAAAATAATAAGGGAAAGGGCATAAAAATAGAGAAATCCAATTTCAACCCCGATGAACTTTATATGTATCGTCAACCCCCGAAGTCCTTAAGTTGTAACAATGACCCGGGAACCTCTAAACCACCAGGTTTTTCTAAACCGTTGTGGAAAACGACAGTTAGTATTAGGGGAACATCATATATCCCTAGAAACTTGGCAAAACGAACCAAAACCAAAGAAGAAGAAACGAGCGAGTCGGAATAAGATAGTTGTATTCGTGTGGTGTAATATATGTAATATAGTGTGCTTATGCTTTATGATATATGTAAAAATTGCTTGTATTAATAAGTATTTTTTTTATGAATCTAACTCTTGTCTATTTTACAGTTTAAAAACACAAAATGGATAGACAACCCAATATTTTAAGAGACCTACCCGGAGACATGATTGATGAAATCTTGTCTAGAGTCGGTCAGAATTCCTCGGCACAACTATTTAAGGCGAGATCAGTTTGTAAGACATTCGAAGAACGTTCCAAGAATGTCTTGGTTTATAAGAGACTTTCGTTTGAAAGATCGGGGATATCACATTGGGAAACCCATATGAGACGACCCGTCCTTATCCACCCGGACGAAATCTTCAACATTTGGTCCCATTGCGATGATCGACTCCAAGTAATGTCTTTAAAATGAGCAAATGCACAGCGGAAGACTTAATTCGTACCTGATAATAACATGCTTTAAAATGTCAACATAAAGTTGGTGAGATATAGGTTTGATGCTAGCAGCATTATAACTATGGACCACAAGATTTCATGTTTATATAAAATACACTCCTCGTGTATGAAAAGTCGTTGAGCACTTGGTAACCATACTTAACATATATATATATCATCGCAGCATATTCTTAAATAAACCCTACACCGTACCAAGTGTAGTAACGAAACGAAGTACTGTGCAACCGTTTAAAACTGGTCGTCCAGCCCGGTTGGGGTTGTCAGGCCCGATAGATCTATCAACAGGATTCGCGTTTACGCTCCTCACGTAAATATTAGCTACCAAGTATAAAGAAATATGCCATGGTACAACTCAACGTAGAATTTATTTTTGATCACTTGTGTCCATAACGTAAATCATTTATAAAAACAGCGCATGTATTCTCAGCCCAAAAATATTTAAAGTTTAAAAGGGACTATATACTCACCATACTGTATTTTGTAGTAAAAATACATATAACATCATTGAACACGTATAAGGTTGGCCTCGGATTCACGAACCTATATCATTTGTGGATATATTAATACACGTAATTGTAATCGATCAATTATATGTGTATATCTTGTTATTAATAGATTACTTGTTATACTATTTATTATTTAGATCATTTTTATATATTAAGGCTTAGTATATATTTGTATATTAATTTATATAACTTAGATAGCATCTTTTTAGTAATAAAAGCATATCGTATTGGATTTTTATATAAAAGTATCTTTTTATGATAATATTGATAGTTTTAGTGTTAAAAAAATATTGATTTTATAAGAATGATAATAATGATAATAAGTTTGATAATAATAGTACTAATAATTATGTTAATAATAATAATGATAATATTTATACTACTTATATTACTATTAGTAATAACAATGATAATTAATACTTATATGACAAAATTTATAATAATAAATACATTAGTAATGTTGATAATAATAAAGTTTTTTTTTTAAACTTAATTATAATAACAATACCAATAATTATTATAGTACTAATAATAAAAATTATATCAATTAACAATAATAATAATCATGGGAATATAATTGATAATTAAAATAATAATATTAATAAAAGAGTGCAGCTACCTTTATGAAATTTGGACCAAAAGTAATAGTGGCCATCAGGGATTCGAACCCTAGACCTCATGCTCACCCGACACGCACCCAACCATCTGCTCTATCTCGTTTTTCCTACTTATTATGCCTTCTAAATTTATTTAGCCTGTATATCTGTTATCCTATCTCATCTTCTTCATCTATGGATCAATGAAACCCGTACCACTCATACTCTAACATCTTAACTTGTTTTAAGAATCAGAAACAAACCAGATGTACAACGGAACAGTTAATTAGTCAGAAAGTAAATTAAAAAAAATAAAACAGAAAAAAAAACAGCAACCTGCTGTTCGAGGACAGAAAAAAAAATAAAAAGAAGAAAAAAAAATTGATCTCGAATTAGAGGGCGTTTTGGACAAAGGTTATAATACAAAATGTGTTTCAAATCTCTTCTATAACCTATAGAAATTATCATTTAAATCAAAATCGTATCATAGTACTCGAATTTAACGAAGAAGAAATTGATTGACTTTTAAAAACCAAAGTTTGACTCAGGAAATTCGATCTTAACACAAGGATTTGAAATCTTAGATTTTACAGATATATTCACTAGACAATTCCTAACCTTTCCACATTTATACATTTTGAGAATTGGTTCAAAATCAAAATATGGCCAAGAAGTTTTTAAACAGAGGTCGCTAGTTCTAGTTTTGTTTTCAGTTTCTGTTAATTCTAGTGTTATTGATAATGATAATTGATAATTGATTAAAAGAAAACAGAGTTAATCAATTCGTATTTATGGACCATGTTAGTCGACATAAGCTCACGAGCAAATAGAAAATTCAAAGAGAAGACAAAAAAATGAAAAGAGATATTCCTGATGCAATATGCGATATCTGTTTCTATACATATTATTTACTTATAATTATTAATAAATATACTGAATATAATAATACATTAATATTAATAACACTGTTAATATTATAAAAATGCTAATAGTATATTAATAATAGAAACAACAATAATAATAATAATAATAATAATAATAATAATAATAATAATAATAATAATAATAATAATAATAATAATAATAATAATAATAATAATAATAAATATGTTAATATTGTTAATAACAAATAATGATAACAAAAAGATAAGTTTACTAATAGTTATTAATTCTTTTAAATGTAAATTATAATTTTATTACTAATTATACTGATATTAATAATAACAATAATGATAATAAGTTTAATAATAAAATGATAATAATAATAATATTATTAATCATTCTGATATTAGTATTACCATCATTATTTACAATGATCATGAAAGTAATAATATTAATATAACAACTATATTCTTGTAGTAAATATTATTTAATAATTATATGATAATCTTTATTGAATATTTATCATTTATAAATATTATATATATAATAATAATTATACATAAAAATTATATTATCTTTTACTCTAGCCAATAAATATAGTAATCTTATATCGAAACCAAATATTACATATCTAATACTTTGTTAACGTTATCAATTAATAGGTATATATCGTATATACACATAAATGTTCGTGAATCATCAGGCTTGGTCAAAAAGGGTAACTAATCATCCGAATATAGATTTTAGACTTTCTAGACTCAACATTAGGGTTTTTGCTTATCGTGTCGGAAACATATAGAGATTAGGGTTTAAATTTGGTCGGAAATTTCCGGGTCGTTACAGTACCCACCCGTTAAAGAAATTTCGTCCCCGAAATTTGGTAGAGGTTGTCATAAATAACAATAGGAATGTTTTCATGACGAATATGAGATAATAATAGAGTTTTATCATTATTGGAAGATATGGATAAAACGATTCGATCATGTGAAGCGTACGAGTGAAGCTATCACAAAAGAGTGAAATGGGTAAATATAAAATTGTTTTAACCGATGACGTCGTTATGATTGATTTCTGGAATTTACGGAAAGAAAATCTTCGTAATAGGATCTAGTTCTGCGGCGATTTAGGAAATCAAAATCTTCTTTGATTCATGCAATAATCTGTTCTGATTTCCCTGTCGGATATATTGCTATAAATCCACCCCCTTCGTTTCCTTATTCTCCACACATTTTATTCTTTCTTCCTCTACCCATTCTTAATATGCTCCATTCAATCCTGATTCTTATTATATCTCTAACTTTCATATCTTTCATTCTTCTTTTTTTTTTCTTTACCACCAGAAGAGTCTATTTACTTCTACTATACTCTTGCGTTGATAGTGTTTCTAGTTCTCCCGTATCTCTATATTGCTATCGACATTGATATACACGGTTTGTAAATTCTGGGTGGTTGTTGAGTTTGATATCTCCCCTTATACTTCGATGCTCTTGTTTCTGTTTTCTATAATTATTGTCATCCATAGTTAATACTCTCTTCTTTTTGCTGCGATCTATACCCCAATTTCTATTTTGGGGCTTTGTCCCTTCGTTTCTTCTTCCCATTCTCGAGTCAAGCGAATAATGATCCGGAATTCGTAGGTATAAAATTAGGATTGAACATAGTTAATGTTCTAAGAAGGTAATGGTAATGGCACAATTTTGACTTGTCAAATTACCAGAATACCCCGAAAAGATAAAACTATCAAGATGATATGTTCCTAATATATTTGGAGATTGAATAGAATGTAAGAGCCGTGTAACATGGCACATGATGATGGTACTGTGAATCATCACATTCCATTAGAAACTTAACATGACTTACTGTAATATAATGAAGTTGATCAAGTTTCATTATATTATACTAATTCATGCATCAGTTCCCAACACTACTTCAAAACATTCACATTTTAATTTCGAAGGTTTCAGAATTTAGAAACTAACATAGTTTCTTTATATTATAACGCACATATTACGGAGAGATAAATGATCGCAGATAGGAACAGTTGAAAAAATATTTCCAGAAATATGGAGAATATGTATAACGAAAGATATGAAGATATCTTATAATATCTAAGATAAGATGATGATGAAGAATATCATCTGGAAAGGTTTAGAATAAGGAGTAGGGTTCTTACTAATGGTTTCAGCAGGTACTGAATCGTTTGGATTCTTTGAAGTCGGGTTTAGTTTTCATGATTTGTCCTTGGTCTCCTTCATACTTTGATCAATCCGCTTTCCAGTTTCAACCCTTCTCTTTTTTTTTTTTTTTTCTGGGCTTTTTCAACATACTGTACTTCATCGTAAACTTTTGACTATTAAGGTTGTTTACGGTTTTTGCTGCTTTATCAGCATTTCAAGAACTACTTCATAGTCCAGGGTGTTTTTCAGAAACTTCACATTCGAAATATGTAATTCTTAGGGATAGATGTTTTCAATATAACTAAGAAAATTTCTACGAGATTTTCAAAATACTGATTGCGGATTTTGCCAAAGAGATAACGAGTTGCTGGTGCATCTGTTGATAATGTTGTGAAATATGAAAGGTTCTCCGGTAACGACGGCGAAAGGACAAGGTATAAACATCGAGGTTATAGTAGAAGTAGTCTTACTGAGAAGTTGAAGTGGAGCTGTGATAAAATTAGCTTCTTGAAAAGGAATTGTAGGGTTGTTTTTGCTAATGAATGATAAGGAATTCGATGCGGATACGTTTTAACTATAACTTCGAGTTCAAAAATTTTTCAGGTGCATAACTGTATGCACGAATCTTTCTTCCATAGACGAGGTGTGACTGGTTCAACTTCTCGATCGAGGTGTTTCCAAGAATCATGAAAGATTTGAACGCGAATTGTAATTGTCAAGGTACAATTGAGGTTTAGGATAAAATCAAGTGGCAAACTTGAAGAATTATTTAGTTCATATGTTATATTCAACATTTTAATTTATTTTAATCGTCCAAAGTTAGCAGTCCAATAGTCCGATTGTCCAATGGTCCAATAAATTCATATATATAAATTAAACATATAATATTCGAATTAATTAATACGTATCGTGACCCGTGTACCGGTCTCAGTGTCGATCACAACTCAAACCATATATATATTTTGGAATCCACCTCAACCCTGTATAGCCAAATATAGAGTGTCTATGGTCGTTCCGAAATATATATATATAGATGGGTCGATATGATAAGTCGAAACCTTGCATACGTGTCCCGTTATTTAAAGTGCGAAAAATAAATAAATATATATCATGACCCATTATACAACGTGTTGTCTCAAAATTAATCCGACGTATTGTTGCACATGTGTCCCGACAGTATGTACAGTGCTGAAATTAAAATTGCGAGAATGTAAATTGATATAAATTAAATGTTAATCAGTTAGCTGGGAACAGTTAGCCGGAACAGTTAGCGTGGAATCTTAACAATATTTCAATTAGTTAATCCGTTTGTTTCTAACCAATTTTATTATATCCAATGTTTTCTTCATTATGCCACTTGTTGGATTCTGATCGGTAAAAATCCAAATATAAAATTTGAACAGAAATGGTTACTTTATGGTGGACGGATTCGTATATCGGTAGTTGTAAGTAGGATAGTAAATGATCGTTGAATCAAATTCGAAGAATGTACAATGTAACTTATTAATGTGAATTCTAAATATTCCTCGGGTACTACCCACCCGTTAAAATATTTTCATCATTAACAGTTTGTACGAAAGATTTTTTTTTTTTTTTTATTACAATCTTTATGAAAATATACTTGCATATATATTTTCGTCGGATGTAATCATGGATTTAATGAGTCAATAAGATATTATACTCATTTGATTTATTGTTAACACTTGATTACATGATCTCTAAAACATTAGAGATTACATAATTGCCATGTCGAACGAAGGTAAATGAGGTAGTGCAATACGTAGAACGAAATTAATCGATGTAGAATGATATGTAGAACGAAGATTATACTCGAAATACAGATGGTATTATTGAGGCGTGTGATGTTGATATCCGAGGTACAGATTGTGATGTTGAGATTTACGACGTGATTGTGGTTGGGGTGTTAAGAGTATTGTCGGCGTTGATGATGGTGGTACGGATTATGTTGCTGGTGCTACTGCTGGTGTTTGTAACCTTCGCACCAGATTCTCCAAAGCCATTACTCGAGCACGTAGGTCATTAACTCCTTATATTATGTCGGGATGATTGACGATTGAAACGAGCGGGTGAGTAAGATTCGAAATATAGGATAATATATAATCGTAACGGAATACCCTAGAAATGAGAGGGTAAAAGGGTTTCTCGAACAGGTTCGTCGGTAAGCGTTTCAGGTTCATCGCCAAGAGAACAATTTGGTGAATGGACAGGATTCTTGATTGTGAAATGATTTTCGGATATCGGATGATATTCTAGCTATGTAGAATATCTACATATATATTACTAAAGATTTTGTAGACTACAGAAGAATTTACGGCATATATCAGGCAAATCTACAGATACGCTAAGATAGGAATTATCAGATACGCTAAGATATGAATTTCGTCTATACACTATCGATGCACTAAATGCAGTAGGACGTGTTTAGACTTAAGAATGATAGGCAGGCAATTTCCTAAGGATGATAAGCAGATGATTTCCGACTGGAAATGATAAACAAAACTTTTGACAGGCAGACACGGTCAAAGTCCAGACTCACTAATGTATCCTAACAACTACCAGTTAGACACACTAATGCAAGGCCTGGTTCGCTAAGACCAACGCTCTGATACCACATGAGACGACCCATCCTTATCCATCCGGACGAAATCTTCAACATTTGGTCCCATTGCGATGATCGACTCCAAGTAATGTCTTTAAAATGAGCAAATGCACAGCGGAAGACTTAATTCGTACCTGAGAATAACATGCTTTAAAATGTCAACATAAAGTTGGTGAGATATAGGTTTGATGCTAGCAGCGTTATAACTATGGACCACAAGATTTCATGTTTATATAAAATACACTCCTCGTGTATGAAAAGTCGTTGAGCACTTGGTAACCATACTTAACATATATATATATCATCGCAGCATATTCTTAAATAAACCCTACACCGTACCAAGTGTAGTAACGAAACGAAGTACTGTGCAACCGTTTAAAACTGGTCGTCCAGCCCGGTTGGGGTTGTCAGGCCCGATAGATCTATCAACAGGATTCGCGTTTATGCTCCTCACGTAAATATTAGCTACCAAGTATAAAGAAATATGCCATGGTACAACTCAACGTAGAATTTATTTTTGATCACTTGTGTCCATAACGTAAATCATTTATAAAAACAGCGCATGTATTCTCAGCCCAAAAATATTTAAAGTTTAAAAGGGACTATATACTCACCATACTGTATTTTGTAGTAAAAATACATATAACATCATTGAACACGTATAAGGTTGGCCTCGGATTCACGAACCTATATCATTTGTGGATATATTAATACACGTAATTGTAATCGATCAATTATATGTGTATATCTTGTTATTAATAGATTACTTGTTATACTATTTATTATTTAGATCATTTTTATATATTAAGGCTTAGTATATATTTGTATATTAATTTATATAACTTAGATAGCATCTTTTTAGTAATAAAAGCATATCGTATTGGATTTTTATATAAAAGTATCTTTTTATGATAATATTGATAGTTTTAGTGTTAAAAAAATATTGATTTTATAAGAATGATAATAATGATAATAAGTTTGATAATAATAGTACTAATAATTATGTTAATAATAATAATGATAATATTTATACTACTTATATTACTATTAGTAATAACAATGATAACTAATACTTATATGACAAAATTTATAATAATAAATACATTAGTAATGTTGATAATAATAATGTTTTTTTTTAAACTTAATTATAATTATAATAACAATACCAATAATTATTATAGTACTAATAATAAAAATTATATCAATTAACAATAATAATAATCATGGGAATATAATTGATAATTAAAATAATAATATTAATAAAAGAGTGCAGCTACCTTTATGAAATTTGGACCAGAAGTAATAGTGGCCATCGGGGATTCGAACCCTAGACCTCATGCTCACCCGACACGCACCCAACCATCTGCTCTATCTCGTTTTTCCTACTTATTATGCCTTCTAAATTTATTTAGCCTGTATATCTGTTATCCTATCTCATCTTCTTCATCTATGGATCAATGGAACCCGTACCACTCATACTCTAACATCTTAACTTGTTTTAAGAATCAGAAACAAACCAGATGTACTACGGAACAGTTAATTAGTCAGAAAGTAAATTAAAAAAAAAACAGAAAAAAAAACAGCAACCTGCTGTTCGAGGACAGAAAAAAAAATAAAAAGAAGAAAAAAAAATTGGTCTCGAATTAGAGGGCGTTTTGGACAAAGGTTATAATACAAAATGTGTTTCAAATCTCTTCTATAACCTATAGAAATTATCATTTAAATCAAAATCGTATCATAGTACTCAAATTTAACGAAGAAGAAATTGATTGACTTTTAAAAACCAAAGTTTGACTCAGGAAATTCGATCTTAACACAAGGATTTGAAATCTTAGATTTTACAGATATATTCACTAGACAATTCCTAACCTTTCCACATTTATACATTTTGAGAATTGGTTCAAAATCAAAATATGGCCAAGAAGTTTTGAAACAGAGGTCGCTAGTTCTAGTTTTGTTTTCAGTTTCTGTTAATTCTAGTGTTATTGATAATGATAATTGATAATTGATTAAAAGAAAACAGAGTTAATCAATTCGTATTTATGGACCATGTTAGTCGACATAAGCTCACGAGCAAACAGAAAATTCAAAGAGAAGACAAAAAAATGAAAAGAGATATTCCTGATGCAATATGCGATATCTGTTTCTATACATATTATTTACTTATAATTATTAATAAATATACTGAATATAATAATACATTAATATTAATAACACTGTTTATATTATAAAAATGCTAATAGTATATTAATAATAGAAACAATAATAATAATAATAATAATAATAATAATAATAATAATAATAATAATAATAATAATAATAATAATAATAATAATAATAATAATAATAATAATAATAATAATACTAATAATAATAATAATAATAATAATAATAATAATAATAATAATAATAATAATAATAATAATAAATATGATAATATTGTTAATAACAAATAATGATAACAAAAAGATAAGTTTACTAATAGTTATTAATTCTTTTAAATGTAAATTATAATTTTATTACTAATTATACTGATATTAATAATAACAATAATGATAATAAGTTTAATAATAAAATGACAATAATAATAATATTATTAATCATTCTGATATTAGTATTACCATCATTATTTACAATGATCATGAAAGTAATAATATTAATATAACAACTATATTCTTGTAGTAAATATTATTTAATAATTATATGATAATCTTTATTGAATATTTATCATTTATAAATATTATATATATAATAATAATTATACATAAAAATTATATTATCTTTTACTCTCGCCGATAAATATAGTAATCTTATATCGAAACCAAATATTACATATCTAATACTTTGTTAACGTTATCAATTAATAGGTATATATCGTATATACACATAAATGTTCGTGAATCGTCAGGCTTGGTCAAAAAGGGTAACTAATCATCCGAATATAGATTTTAGACTTTCTAGACTCAACATTAGGGTTTTTGCTTATCGTGTGGGAAACATATAGAGATTAGGGTTTAAATTTGGTCGGAAATTTCCGGGTCGTTACACCATAAGTTACGATGTGTTTACTTTGACGCATATATTGTGGGGAACCCAAATGCTATTTTACGCAACGGGTTAAGAAATTATTTTGACTCAATATATCCGAATATTGGACTTCGTGATTTAGAAAAAGCGGCTAACATGCAACATAAAGAAGCATGTTATGCTTACGGATTAGTAATGTTCGCTTCTCACCAAAGTGAGAACAAGAACATCGGGCTACAACTATTAAACAAAACGTTTCCACAAGTGACGGAGTCGGTAATTGGGGTAAGAAATGAGGTTTTTAGATTGTTACGGGACTGTTGGACATTACGTAACCCTCGTCCCTTTGACGACGTTACAACACGCTGTCTTATCAACGGCCATAACGGTTATGTTCCACAAGACCAAGGATGGGAAGTAGTCCTAGTAAAACCAGAATGCATGACTTGTTTCTGGACGTATGAATTACGTGTCTTTATTGCCTTTGCTGAACGACTTGTGTACTAGCTAGAATTATCTTCACAACTATCTTGTAGCAAAGTTATTGTGTGCTATATTTCATGCTTTATGTAAAATAAGCGGTATTGTAAGTTTGTAAAATATTGTATAAAATTTTGAACGCGAAATATTATTATAATCAGTTTTTCATATAGAATTGTAGTAGTTGAATTGTATATTAGCTACTAAGTATGAACTTAACGGGTAGGTACTACCCGAATTTAAACTTATAAAACGCTAATATGAAGAAAAAGCTTTTATAAATGAGTTCATATTATGCTACGAAATACTATTAACTACTCTTAATATTCTGTATGATTAACTTGTTCCATTTGACTATTTTGAAGGAAATGGCACCGACTACTCGACACACCGTGAATATGAATGAAGAGGAATTCCGTACTTTTCTAGCTTCAAACATAGCCGCAGTACAGGCTGCGCTACATACCAACAATAACCTTGGATCTAGCAGTACAGGAAATCGTGTAGGATGCACCTACAAAGAATTCACTGCCTGCAAACCTTTGGAATTTGTTGGAACCGAAGGACCGATCGGATTGAAACGGTGGACTGAGAAGGTCGAATCGGTGTTTGCCATAAGTAAGTGTACTGAAGAGGACAAAGTGAAGTACGCTACGCATACCTTCACAGGTTCTGCGTTAACATGGTGGAATACCTATCTAGAGCAAGTGGGACAAGACGATGCGTACGCACTACTGTGGTCAGCATTCAAGCACTTGATGAACGAGAAGTACCGTCCCAGAACCGAGGTCAATAAGCTCAAGACAGAACTTAGAGGGTTACGAACCCAAGGATTTGATATTACCACGTACGAAAGACGATTCACAGAATTGTGCGTATTATGTCCGGGAGCATTCGAAGATGAGGAAGAGAAGATCGACGCGTTTGTGAAAGGATTACCGGAAAGAATCCAAGAAGATATAAGTTCACACGAGCCCGCCTCCATACAACAGGCATGTAGAATGGCTCACAAACTAGTGAACCAGATTGAAGAAAGAATTAAAGAACAGACTGCTGAAGAGGCCAATGTGAAGCAAGTCAAAAGAAAGTGGGAGGAAAACGGTGATAAGAATCACCAATACAACAACAACAGCAATTACAATAATAATCGCAACAATTATCCCAACAATCGCAACATCAATCGCAACTACAAAAAACGGCCCAACAACAACAACAACAACAACAGCAACTACAACAATCGTCCCAACAACAATAACAATCGCAACAACAACAACAACAACAACAACAACAACAACAACAACAACAACAACAACAACAATCAGAAGCAGCTATGCCAAAGGTGTGAAAAGTATCACTCGGGGTTCTGCACCAAATTTTGCAATAAGTGTAAAAGAAATGGTCATAGCGCGGCGAAGTGTGAGGTCTACGGACTAGGGGTTAACAGAACGAAAGGAACAAATGGTGTCGGAACGAGTAATGGCGGAGCAAGTAGTGTCGGAGAAAGTTATGCCAATGTAGTTTGTTATAAATGTGGAAAACCGGGCCACATTATTAGAAATTGCCCGAACCAGGAGAACACGAATGGACAAGGCCGCGGAAGAGTTTTCAATATTAATGCGGCAGAGGCACAGGAAGACCCGGAGCTTGTTACGGGTACGTTTCTTATTGACAATAAATCTGCTTACGTTTTATTTGATTCGGGTGCAGATAGAAGCTATATGAGTAGAGATTTTTGTGCTAAATTAAGTTGTCCATTGACACCTTTGGATAGTAAATTTTTACTTGAATTAGCAAATGGTAAATTAATTTCAGCAGATAATATATGTCGGAATCGAGAAATTAAACTGGTTAGCGAAACATTTAAGATTGATTTGATACCAGTAGAGTTAGGGAGTTTTGATGTGATAATCGGTATGAACTGGTTGAAAGAAGTGAAAGCAGAGATCGTCTGTTACAAAAATCCAATTCGCATTATACGAGAAAAAGGAAAACCCTTAATGGTGTACGGAGAAAAGGGCAACACGAAGCTACATCTTATTAGTAATTTGAAGGCACAAAAACTAATAAGAAAAGGTTGCTATGCTGTTCTAGCACACGTCGAGAAAGTACAAACTGAAGAAAAGAGCATCAATGATGTTCCCATTGCAAAAGAATTTCCCGATGTATTTCCGAAAGAATTACCGGGATTACCCCCACATCGATCCGTTGAATTTCAAATAGATCTTGTACCAGGAGCTGCACCAATAGCTCGTGCTCCTTACAGACTCGCACCCAGCGAGATGAAAGAACTGCAAAGCCAATTACAAGAACTTTTAGAGCGTGGTTTCATTCGACCAAGCACATCACCGTGGGGAGCTCCTGTTTTGTTTGTCAAGAAGAAAGATGGTACATTCAGGTTGTGTATCGACTACCGAGAGTTGAACAAACTTACCATCAATAACCGCTACCCACTACCGAGAATCGACGACTTATTTGATCAACTACAAGGCTCGTCTGTTTATTCAAAGATTGACTTACGTTCCGGGTATCATCAAATGAGGGTGAAAGAAGATGATATTCCAAAGACTGATTTCAGAACACGTTACGGTCATTACGAGTTTATGGTCATGCCGTTTGGTTTAACTAATGCACCAACTGTGTTCATGGACCTTATGAACCGAGTGTGTGGACCATACCTTGACAAATTTGTCATTGTTTTCATTGATGACATACTTATTTACTCAAAGAATGACCAAGAACACGGCGAACATTTAAGAAAGGTGTTAGAAGTATTGAGGAAGGAAGAATTGTATGCTAAGTTTTCAAAGTGTGCATTTTGGTTGGAAGAAGTTCAATTCCTCGGTCACATAGTGAACAAAGAAGGTATTAAGGTGGATCTGGCAAAGATAGAAACTGTTGAAAAGTGGGAAACCCCGAAAACTCCGAAACACATACGCCAGTTTTTAGGACTAGCTGGTTACTACAGAAGGTTCATCCAAGACTTTTCCAGAATAGCAAAACCCTTGACTACATTAACGCATAAAGGGAAGAAATTTGAATGGAAGGATGAACAAGAGAAAGCGTTTCAGTTATTGAAGAAAAAGCTAACTACGGCACCTATATTGTCATTGCCTGAAGGGAATGATGATTTTGTGATTTATTGTGACGCATCAAAGCAAGGTATCGGTTGTGTATTAATGCAACGAACGAAGGTGATTGCTTATGCATCTAGACAATTGAAGATTCAGGAGCAAAATTATATGATGCATGATTTGGAATTAGGCGCGGTTGTTTTTGCATTAAAGACTTAGAGGCACTACTTATATGGGGTCAAAAGTATTATATATACCGACCACAAAAGTCTTCAACACATATTTAATCAGAAACAACTGAATATGAGGCAGCGTAGGTAGATTGAATTGTTGAATGATTACGACTTTGAGATTCGTTACCACCCGGGGAAGGCAAATGTGGTAGCCGATGCCTTGAGCAGGAAGAACAGAGAACCCATTCGAGTAAAATCTATGAATATAACGATTCATAATAACCTTACTACTCAAATAAAGGAGGCGCAACAAGGAGTTTTAAAAGAGGGAAATTTAAAGGATGAAATACCCAAAGGATCAGAGAAGCATCTTAATATTCGGGAAGACGGAACCCGGTATAGGGCTGAAAGGATTTGGGTACCAAAATTTGGAGATATGAGAGAAATGGTACTTAGAGAAGCTCATAAAACCAGATACTCAATACATCCTGGAACGGGGAAGATGTACAAGGATCTCAAGAAACATTTTTGGTGGCCGGGTATGAAAATCGATGTTGCTAAATACGTAGGAGAATGTTTGACGTGTTCTAAGGTCAAAGCTGAGCATCAGAAACCATCAGGTCTACTTCAAAAACCCGAAATCCCGGAATGGAAATGGGAAAACATTACCATGGATTTCATCACTAAATTGCCAAGGACTGCAAGTGGTTTTGATACTATTTGGGTAATAGTTGATCGTCTCACCAAATCAGCACACTTCCTGCCAATAAGAGAAGATGACAAGATGGAGAAGTTAGCACGACTGTATTTGAAGGAAGTCGTCTCCAGACATGGAATACCAATCTCTATTATCTCTGATAGGGATGGCAGATTTATTTCAAGATTCTGGCAGACATTATAGCAAGCATTAGGAACTCGTCTAGACATGAGTACTGCCTATCATCCACAAACTGATGGGCAGAGTGAAAGGATGATACAAACGCTTGAAGACATGCTACGAGCATGTGTTATTGATTTCGGAAACAGTTGGGATCGACATCTACCGTTAGCAGAATTTTCCTACAACAACAGCTACCATTCAAGCATTGAGATGGCGCCGTTTGAAGCACTTTATGGTAGAAAGTGCAGGTCTCCGATTTGTTGGAGTGAAGTGGGGGATAGACAGATTACGGGTCCGGAGATTATACAAGAAACTACCGAGAAGATCATCCAAATTCAACAACGGTTGAAAACCGCCCAAAGTTGACAAAAGAGCTACGCTGACATTAAAAGAAAAGATATAGAATTTGAAATTGGAGAGATGGTCATGCTTAAAGTTGCACCTTGGAAAGGCGTTGTTCGATTTGGTAAACGAGGGAAATTAAATCCAAGGTATATTGGACCATTTAAGATTATTGATCGTGTCGGACCAGTAGCTTACCGAATTGAGTTACCTCAACAACTCGCGGTTGTACATAACACTTTCCACGTCTCGAATTTGAAGAAATGTTTTGCTAAAGAAGATCTCACTATTCTGTTAGATGAAATCCAAATCAACGAAAAACTCCAATTCATCGAAGAACCCGTCGAAATAATGAATCGTGAGGTTAAAAGACTTAAGAAAAACAAGATACCAATTGTTAAGGTTCGATGGAATGCTCGTAGAGGACCCGAGTTCACCTGGGAGCGTGAAGATCAGATGAAGAAGAAATACCCGCATCTATTTCCAGAAGATTCGTCAACACCTTCAACAGCTTAAAATTTCGGGACGAAATTTATTTAACGGGTAGGTACTGTAGTGACCCGAACTTTTCCATGTTTATATATATTAATTGAGATTGATATTTACATGATTAAATGTTTCCAACATGTTAAGCAATCAAACTTGTTAAGACTTGATTAATTGAAATATGTTTCATATAGACAATTGACCACCCAAGTTGACCGGTGATTCACGAACGTTAAAACTTGTAAAAACTATACGATGACATATATATGGTTATATATATAGTTAACATGTTTTTATTATAAGTATGCATCTCATTAGGTATTTTAACAATGAGTTATATACATAAAAATGAGACTATTAATTTAAGAAACTCAAAAACGATATATATAACGATTATCGTTATAACAACTTCTTACTAGGTACATATGAATCATATTAAGATATTGATACACTTGGTTAATTATGTTAAATTATAAGTAAATATATTATTAAGTGTATTAACAATGAAATACATATGTAAAAAATAAGACTACTAACTTAATGATTTCGAAACGAGACATATATGTAACGATTATCGTTGTAACGACATTTAACTGTATATACATCATACTGAGATATATTATATATCATAATATCATGATAATATAACAATTTAACATCTCATTTGTTATAATAAACAATGGGTTAACAACATTCAACAAGATCGTTAACCTAAAGGTTTCAAAACAACATTTACATGTAACGACTAACGATGACTTAACGACTCAGTTAAAATGTATATACATGTAGTGTTTTAATATGTATTCATACACTTTTGAAAGACTTCAAGACACTTATAAAAATACTTCTACTTAACAAAAATGCTTACAATTACATCCTCGTTCAGTTTCATCAACAATTCTACTCGTATGCACCCGTATTCGTACTCGTACAATACACAGCTTTTAGATGTATGTACTATTGGTATATACACTCCAATGATCAGCTCTTAGCAGCCCATGTGAGTCACCTAACACATGTGGGAACCATCATTTGGCAACTAGCATGAAATATCTCATAAAATTACAAAAATATGAGTAATCATTCATGACTTATTTACATGAAAACAAAATTACATATCCTTTATATCTAATCCATACACCAATGACCAAAAACACCTACAAACACTTTCATTCTTCAATTTTCTTCATCTAATTGATCTCTCTCAAGTTCTATCTTCAAGTTCTAAGTGTTCTTCATATATTTTACAAGTTCTAGTTACATAAAATCAAGAATACTTTCAAGTTTGCTAGCTCACTTCCAATCTTGTAAGGTGATCATCCAACCTCAAGAAATCTTTGTTTCTTATAGTAGGTTATCATTCTAATACAAGGTAATAATCATATTCAAACTTTGGTTCAATTTCTATAACTATAACAATCTTATTTCAAGTGATGATCTTACTTGAACTTGTTTTCGTGTCATGATTCTGCTTCAAGAACTTCGAGTCATCCAAGGATCCGTTGAAGCTAGATCCATTTTTCTCTTTTCCAGTAGGTTTATCCAAGGAACTTAAGGTAGTAATGATGTTCATAACATCATTCGATTCATACATATAAAGCTATCTTATTCGAAGGTTTAAACTTGTAATCACTAGAACATAGTTTAGTTAATTCTAAACTTGTTCGCAAACAAAAGTTAATCCTTCTAACTTGAATTTTAAAATCAACTAAACACATTTTCTATATCTATATGATATGCTAACTTAATGATTTAAAACCTGGAAACACGAAAAACACCGTAAAACCGGATTTACGCCGTCGTAGTAACACCGCGGGCTGTTTTGGGTTAGTTAATTAAAAACTATGATAAACTTTGATTTAAAAGTTGTTATTCTGAGAAAATGATTTTTATTATGAACATGAAACTATATCCAAAAATTATGGTTAAACTCAAAGTGGAAGTATGTTTTTTAAAATGGTCATCTAGACGTCGTTCTTTCGACTGAAATGACTACCTTTACAAAAATGACTTGTAACTTATTTTTCCGACTATAAACCTATACTTTTTCTGTTTAGATTCATAAAATAGAGTTCAATATGAAACCATAGCAATTTGATTCACTCAAAACGGATTTAAAATGAAGAAGTTATGGGTAAAACAAGATTGGATAATTTTTCTCATTTTAGCTACGTGAAAATTGGTAACAAATCTATTCCAACCATAACTTAATCAACTTGTATTGTATATTATGTAATCTTGAGATACCATAGACACGTATACAATGTTTCGACCTATCATGTCGACACATCTATATATATTTCGGAACAACCATAGACACTCTATATGTGAATGTTGGAGTTAGCTATACAGGGTTGAGGTTGATTCCAAAATATATATAGTTTGAGTTGTGATCAATACTGAGATACGTATACACTGGGTCGTGGATTGATTCAAGATAATATTTATCGATTTATTTCTGTACATCTAACTGTGGACAACTAGTTGTAGGTTACTAACGAGGACAGCTGACTTAATAAACTTAAAACATCAAAATATATTAAAAGTGTTGTAAATATATTTTGAACATACTTTGATATATATGTATATATTGTTATAGGTTCGTGAATCAACCAGTGGCCAAGTCTTACTTCCCGACGAAGTAAAAATCTGTGAAAGTGAGTTATAGTCCCACTTTTAAAATCTAATATTTTTGGGATGAGAATACATGCAGGTTTTATAAATGATTTACAAAATAGACACAAGTACGTGAAACTACATTCTATGGTTGAATTATCGAAATCGAATATGCCCCTTTTTATTAAGACTGGTAATCTAAGAATTAGGGAACAGACACCCTAATTGACGCGAATCCTAAAGATAGATCTTTCGGGCCCAACAAGCCCCATCTAAAGTACCGGATGCTTTAGTACTTCGAAATTTATATCATATCCGAAGGGTGTCCCGGAATGATGGAGATATTCTTATATATGCATCTTGTTAATGTCGGTTACCAGGTGTTCACCATATGAATGATTTTTATCTCTATGTATGGGATGTGTATTGAAATATGAAATCTTGTGGGCTATTATTATGATTTGATATATATAAGTTAAACCTATAACTCACCAACATTTTTGTTGACGTTTTAAGCATGTTTATTCTCAGGTGATTATTAAGAGCTTCCGCTGTCGCATACTTAAATAAGGACGAGATTTGAAGTCCATGCTTGTATGATATTGTGTAAAAACTGCATTCAAGAAACTTATTTTGTTGTAACATATTTGTATTGTAAACCATTATGTAATGGTCGTGTGTAAACAGGATATTTTAGATTATCATTATTTGATAATCTACGTAAAGCTTTTTAAACCTTTATTGATGAAATAAAGGTTATGGTTTGTTTTAAAATGAATGCAGTCTTTGAAAAACGTCTCATATAGAGGTCAAAACCTCGCAACGAAATCAATTAATATGGAACGTTTTTAATCAATAAGAACGGGACATTTCAAAATCAGCAATCAATATTTTGAATTTCGCAACGTTTCTTCATCAACAGTTATATGTATACATATAACCTTTATCTCTTAGAATTATGACCTTTCATTCTGAAATTTTGAAAAGCACCCAGGCTGCGAATCAATACTCCGAATTTTGAAAAGTTGAATGAAGCAACAAAAACTGTAAACGACCTTAACAGCTAAAAGTTTGAAAATAAAGAATCGAGTGTTTGAAATGCTCGATAGAAAATTTGGTATTGAAAAACGGATTGAGCAAAACATGAAGGAGAACACGGACAAATACAAGGACCAAATTCTGTATTCAAAGAACCCATATAATTCTGTATCCAATGAAATCTTTAGCGAATACCTTGCTCATGACTTTACACTTTTACGAACAAATCTTCATCATCATCCATAGATATTAGAAATTCTAAGATATCATCGTATCTTTCATTATAAATATCCACGATATTTCTGAAGATATTTTCATAACTATTCTTATCTGAAATCATTTATCTTTTCACAACATAAGTGTTACATCAGAAAAGAAACTACTTTAGTTTCCAAAATTCTGAAAAATTCGAATTTAAATTATGAATGTTTTGAAGTAGTGTTGGAAACTGATGCATGAGTTAGTATAATATAATGGCACTTGATCAACGTGATTATATTACAGTAAGTCATGCTGAGTTTCTAATGGAAAGTGATGATTCACAGATCATAATGTCATCATGTACCATGCTACATGACTCTTACATTCTACCTAAATTTCAAACATATCGAGAACATATCTTCCTGATAGTTCTATCTTTTCTCTTGAATTCTGGTAATTTAACCAATCAAGATCGTGCTATTAAAATCTCTCTCTTGGAACATTAGTCATGTTCATTCGAAACTTTATACTTACGAATTCTGGACCATTATTCGCTTGACTTAAAGTCGGGAAGAGAAAACAAAAGTATGGAACTCTAAAATATAAAGGAAACAAAGAGGGTGAATTAATAGTGAAATATCAGACAAAGCAATCAAGACAGATCATCGCATTTAATCAAAGAGGATCCTAATTTCCTTAATTACCGAAGAATCAAATCTTATCACGGAGATTTTCTCCAAATCCCTTGAACTCCGGAAATTAACCATATCTACGTCAAAGGATATGACAAAACATTATTTTCTCATTTCACTCTTTTGTGATAACGTCACTTATACTCTTCGCGTAATCGAATTGTTTTATCCATATTACTCAATGATGATAAAACTCTAATTTCTAGCTCGTATGCGTCATGAAAACATACTAATTGTCAGCCATGACCATCCCAATCAAATTTCGGGACTAAATTTCTTTAACGGGTAGGTACTGTGACGACCCAGAAATTTTCGACAAAATTTAAACTTGATCTTTATATGTTTCCGACACGATAAGCAAAGTCTATAATGTTGAGTCTTGAAAATTTTGGAACTATGTTCATGTATTCAATTACCTTCGACCAGTTTTGACGATTCACGAACAATTAATTGTAAATAGATATGTGTGTGTGTGTATATATATATATATATATATATATATATATATATATATATATATATATATATATATATATGGTAATTGAAAATATAATTTGAAATATTATATGTTATTGTTATTAAAATTTAATTATGTAAAATAAATAAAAATAAGATATTATAATAATTATTATTTAAAATATATCTATATATATAAATAAAGTATATGAAAAATAAATATTAAATAATTGTAATACTCGTTTGATGTCCCGATTGATATTAAGTAAGTTAAATTCAAACTTATATGATTTTAAAATAAACGGTGATTCGAAAATAAGTTCTATAAATTTTAGGCTTACTAAAAATGTATTTAGGATCTAGTTATTAAATTTTAACACTTTTTTATATTTTACCCAGAATTGAGAGGGACAGTTGATGTAACTTTTATTTAATAAATTAATGATCAAATTTTATACCATAATGACAGAAATAAATAAAGATAATTACTGTGAAAGTTTAGGATTTTTCTGAAGACTTTTATCCGCCAATGATTTCAAATAGTGGACGATACACAATCCGTGAAAACTGTCGGTAGAAATTGACAAAAGGATGGCTGATATTTCTATTTTTCCACGTTTACTTATTTATTTAATATGTTATTGTTTTTGATGCATTCACTCCACTATCTTATCTCTATCATATATATATATATATATATATATATATGTTGAAAGGACCCGTTCATATACATTATAAACGATTCACAGTAGTTGATTTCATTGCGAGGTATTTGACATCTATATGATACATTTTACAAACATTGCATTCGTTTTTAAAAGACAAACTTTCTTTACATCGAAAATAGACAGGCATGCATACCATTTCATAATATCCACTATCCAACTATAAATTGATTTAATAATAATCTTTGATGAACTCAATGACTCGAATGCAACGTTCTTCGAAATATGCTATGAAAGACTCCAAGTAATATCTTTAAAATGAGCAAATGCACAGCGGAAGATTTCTTTAACACCTGAGAATAAACATGCTTTAAAGTGTCAACCAAAAGGTTGGTGAGTTCATTAGTTTATCATAATCATTTATTTCCATCATTTTAATAGACCACAAGAATTTCATTTTCAGTTCTCATAAATATACGTCCCATGCATAGAGACAAAAAAAATCATTCATATGGTGAACACCTGGTAACCGACATTAACTAGATACATATAAGAATATCCCCTATCATTCCGGGATCCTCCTTCGGACATGATATAAATTTCGAAGTACTAAAGCATCTGGTACTTTGGATGAGGTTTGTTAGGCCCAATAGATCTATCTTTAGGATTCGCGTCAATTAGGGTGTCTGTTCCCTAATTCTTAGATTACCAGACTTTAATAAAAAGGGGCATATTTGATTTCGATAATTCAACCATAGAATGTAGTTTCACGTACTTGTGTCTATTTTGTAAATCATTTATAAAAGCACATGTATTCTCAGTCCCAAAAGTATAAAGGGTAAAAAGGCAAATGAAACTCACCATACTGTATTTCGTAGTAAAAATACATATAACGTCATTGAACAAGTGCAAGGTTGGCCTCGGATTCACGAACCTAAATTAATTATATATATTTATGTGTTGGTCAATATTTGTCTAACAAATTAGGTCAAGTCATAGTGTACCACAATCCTAATGCTCGAGACTAATATGCAAAAGTCAACAAAAGTAAATTTGACTCAAAATAATTTCCAAAAATCTATACATGATTAATATATAGTTTAAATATCGTCGTTTTATATTTTTAAATATTTTTAAAAGATTTATTAGAGTAAATAATATAATTTATTTATTAATAAATAAAATTTTATATTAAATTTATATAATAAAATATACTTTTATATATATTAAGTAATAAAATTTATACGGTTCATTTAATATCATAAAGATAATATGATAGGTATTATTAAAGTAAGTTATTACACGTAGTAAAATATGTTTGTATCACATATTTATTTGATAAAATAATATCTATAATGATAGTAAGTAAAAGTTGTATTATTTTGTAATAATAATTATTATTATAAAAATATCAATATTTATAATTACTAAGATGACATTATGATAAAACGATAATTCTAATTATGATAACTTTAATTTTTACGATAATTTTTAATATTATCTTTAAAATAGTAATTCAATTTAAAATAATAATAATAATGATATTTTATAGTAACAATGACATTTCTATTAAAATGATCATTTTTGTTAAAATGATAGTTTTAATACTAACTATACTTTTAATAATAATAGTAATGATAAAAATAATAAGAACGATAATTTTATCTAAATCAATATCTTATAATATTTTAATTTCATCATGATACTCTTACTCATTATTTCCTAATCGTTTCGTTTAATAGCTTTTAATCGTCTTTTATATCGTGTTCATAATAATGATAATAATAGTAATCAAAATAATTAGGTGTTACAAATATTTGTTTTAATTACACTAATATTAATAATGATAGTTACTATAACATTATTAACGATAATACTAATAATTATCTTAATGATAATATAGTAATAATAATAATAACAATAACAATAACTATTTTTAAATAATGATATATATATTAATAATGATGATAATAATAATAATAATACTAATAATAATAATAATAATAATAATAATAATAATAATAATAATAATAATAATAATAATAATAATAATTGGATAATAATAATAATACTAATTATAACTTTAACGATAATAACGATAGTATTAATAAAAAAAATAACAATTTTTAATGATAAATCCCTTTTATTGATAAAGATAATAATAATGATAATAATAAGATAAAACTAGAACGACGATAAAAACGACGATAATAATAATTATTTTTAATAAAAATATCAAAAATTCAATTGATTATAACTTTTAACCCGTTCATCGAAACCATTCGATATCTAAAGGAAAAGTTCTTAATTTTTCGCTAGCTTTCCAAGGACATGCATATCTTATACCTTATCTCAACCGCAAGTGTAACTAATTCAAGATTCAACCTAACCTGTCTAAGGGCAATATCAAAAGTACAAGCATGCATAATCCTAAATACTCGAGCACTAGTCAGCGATACACTATTAGTATGTAAAAGTTAAATTATGAGTACTCACGTATCAATATTGAGATTCAATATTGCAGGAAAGGTACGTAGACACAACGGAAATGATAAACACTATATTGACCTCACGAGCATACCCATGAACCATACTCAATCACCTCCATAGCTATAACCCATAATTTCCTTAATCCTATCCTACTCGAAAAACAATTTCGAAATCACTCGGACAGCACTCCGTCGTAATATTTTATGTATACTAATAATATCTTGAAATAATACGGAGTAAATATATATATGTAAATCGATTGAGAGAGTTTAGAGAAAAATATTTTCAAGTTTCTATGAAATAATGAAACCTATTGAATTCTATTTATAATAGATTTTTGAATTATTAAAGTGAATTATTAAAGTATGAATTATTAAAGTATGAATTATTAAAGTTAATTATTAAAGTATGAATTATTAAAGTGAATTATTAAAGTATGAATTATTAAAGTGAATTATTATAGTATGAATTATTAAAGTTAAAGTAAAGTAAAAATAAAGTAAAGGTAAAGTTTAAGTATAGTAAAAGTATAAAACTATGTACGTATAATACGCGTATAAATATATATAATATTAATTTAAATCGTTATATATATTTAATAAAATAAAATATAAATATCGTTATCTTTATCATACTAGTTAAGTAATGAGTTGTCAAAAGTGGTTCTAGATATTTATAAAAGTTATATACATTTTAATAATAAAGTTCTTTTTAAACTAAAAACGTTTTTGTACGTTTGAAACTAAATAGATCAATCGAGTCTTTATGAGATTCAATCTTCCACTATCCTTTGTCTAGTTCTCAATGATTGACAATTTGTTCTTATTTATAAATCACTTTACCATTTTCCGAATATTGTTAAAATGGAAAGATTTCTCAAATCAACGTGGGCCTTTCAACAGAGACTTGTAATCATAATTCAATATATCTGATAATTCAATCATTTGATCTTATCTTCTAATTCCATTGATAAACATTTTGAATCAGATACAATCATATAAAGTATTTAATCTAATATTTTGTTTACGTTTCAAGTTATAATATATATACACATATACATATATAATCATATTCGTTTAATGGTTCGTGAATCGTTGGAACTTGGTCGAGGTTGAATGAATGTATGAACATAGTTTAAAATTCTTGAAATTTAACTTAACAAATATTGCTTATCGTGTCGGAAACATATAAAGATTAAAGTTTAAATTTGGTTGGAAATTTCCGGGTTGTCACAGTACCTACCCGTTAAAGAAATTTCGTCCCGAAATTTGAGTGGAAAGGTTGTGAATGATAATAAGTATGTTTTCATGATGCATACGGGCTGAAAATTAGAGTTTTATCATCAGCGAATAATTTGGATAAACAATCCATTTATATGAAGAGTACGAATGAAGCTAACA
Organism: Rutidosis leptorrhynchoides; assembly: GCF_046630445.1. NCBI lineage: Eukaryota > Viridiplantae > Streptophyta > Magnoliopsida > Asterales > Asteraceae > Rutidosis > Rutidosis leptorrhynchoides. The sequence continues at coordinate 401,127,367 of NC_092337.1, read as the reverse complement.
TAGAAGAGTGAAATGAGTAAGTGTAGATTCATCTTATCATTTGACGTAGATATGATTGATTCCCATATTTCAAGGGATTTGAAGAAAATCTTCTTAATAAGATTTGACTCTCTGGTAATCAAGGGAATTAGGATCCGCTTTAAATGCGATCGTCCATTTTAATTGTTCTGTCGGAGATTTTCTTATAAATTCACCTCCTTCGTTTCCTTACAACTTACACCTTCTGTTGATGCATTTTATGTAAGTCCCTAGACATCTACCCACGTCCATTGCAGGTACAACAGTTTACAGGCCACCATGATTGCTCGTTATTATCCTATCCGTGTTTGTATGTGGTTACAGGAACTGCAGGAACGAGATTTAGATGTTTGACTATGTTAGACTTAGTCAGACGTACGAGAGAAGCCTCACTAGTACGGCTGACAGGCTCATACACACGGTTAATGCTGAGCTAAGTCACAATTACAACCTAAATGAGAAGACACGAGTGAGTGATCACCCGTACAGCTGATGAAGCCAACTCGTACGTGTGATGAATGAATCGTATGTGTGAGTCAACAGCAGGGGTATATAAAGTCTTATGTTCTTCATTTTAGGTTAAGCCTCTCATTTGTTACACACACTCAGATCTAGTGAGCTCCTCTGATTCTCTCTCAGTCCAAATCACCCAGGTGGTGAATAATAGCTCTAGGTGTTGATCTAATCACACTTGATTTAGTTGTGGTTTGACTAAATTAATCAAAAAAAAACTTAATCTATTCACTATAGGGTTTGATTCACTTATTCCGCCATTGTGTGAGTTAAATCTGTTGCTTTCTAAGTTCCTAGTCATGTTTCATCACCTTCTATTCTTTCCCCTTCAACTCATATTTTAAAGTATTCATCAATATGCTCCATCCAGTTCTGATTCTCGATATACTCCTAACTTTCATATCGGTCATTCTTCTTTTTCATCTACCGCCTGAATAATCTATTTACTTCTACTATACTCTTGGGTTTATAGTGTTTCTAGTTCTCCCGTGTCTTTATATTGCTATATGCATCGATATATATGGTTTATAATTTCTGGTTTGTCGTTGGGCTTTATATGTTCCCTTATATTTCAAAGTCTCTGCTTCTGTCTTCTATAATCATTATCATTCACAGTTAATGCTCTCTTTTATTTGCTACAATTTATACCCCAATTTCTATTTCGGAGTTTTGTCGTTTCGTTTCTTCTTCTTGCGATTAAGCACCGCTTGTAATGGTCCAAAATTCACAGATATGAATTTCGGAATGAACATTGTTAATGTTCTAGGAAGGAAATTGTGATGGCATGATCTTGACTTTTCAAATTACTATAATACCTTAGAAAAGGCCGAATCATCAAGAAATATTTTCTTGATATTTTAGAGGTTAAATAGAATACAAGAGTCCTATGACATGGCACATGATGATGTTATAATCTGTGAATCATCACGTTCCATTTAGAAACTCAGCATGACTTACTGTAATATAATCACATTGATCAAGTGTCATTATATTATACTAATTCATGCTTCAGTTCTCAACACTACTTCAAAATATTCCTATCTTAAACTTGAATGTTTCAGAATTTAGAAACTAAAATAGTTACTTTTATGATGTAATACAGATAGCGCGAAGAGGTAAATGATTTCAAATAAGAAAAATTAAGAAAATATCTTCAGAAATATGGAGGATATTTATAATGAAAGATATGATGATATTTTAGAATTTCTAATATCAGAGGATGATGAAGAATATTGTCCGCAGGGGTTTAGAGTCAGGAGCAAAGTATTCGTTAATGACTTCAGTAGGTACTGAATCATTTGGATCCTTTGAAGTCAGGTTCAGTCTTTGTAATTTGTCCACAGCCTCCTTCCTACTTTGCTCAATCCGTTTTCCAGTTCCAAAACTTCTCTTTTTCTGCGCTTTGCCAGCACACTTCATCATTATCATCCAGCTTTTACCGTTTAAAGTCGTTTTTAGTTTTTGCTGCTTCATCAGCATTTTTTTCCATTTTCGGAGAACCAATTCGTAGTTCGGAGTGTTTTTCAGAAACTTCACATTCAAATTAAGTTCAGAAGATAGACATTATATATACACATATAACTGTTGGCGTAGACATGCTGTGAGATTTCAAAATACTGATTGCTAATTCCCAATGATTCGTATGGCAATTCTCATTACAAGATGCGAATGAGTAAATGATGGGGTTTCAATGAATAATTATAATGACTTTTTGGAGAGGCTAAAGTCAAAGGGTAATGAAGTTGTTGTTACATCTGCTAATAATGTGGTGGAATGTAAAAAGTTCTCTGGTAACGATGGTGTATATCTCAAGGTTATAATAAGGTTAGTCTGACTAAAAAGTCGAAGTTGACTTGCTGGAGCTGTGATAAAACTGGCTACTTTGAATAGGAGTCGCAAAGTTATTTTTGCTAATAAATGCCAAAGAATCTGACGCGGATACGTTGTTTAAACTTTTACTTTGGTTTCAAGAGTTTCCCGGGCACATAACTGTGGGTAACATGTGGTTGGATCATCATCTCGATTGCTCATCATTCGAAGTGTCTTCAAAAATTTTCGAAGGGTTTGAACACAGATTGTAATCGTTAACATACATTTGATGTTCTAACACAGTTTTGAAGTCAAAATATAGCTTGTGAAAGATGTAAGGATCTAAGAGTGATGATTTTGGTCATATCTCAAGTTGAATTTTGAGATTTCAAAATCAGAATATGTAATTAAATTTTGAATGAGTATGGTTGTTTTGATTTCTATAAAAGAATGTATATTGTTGTGAAAGTATGGAGTATAATGGATGATTTGCTGAATCAGATTCGAAGAATGTAACATATTAATTGTGAATTTATATATCTCTCGGGTATTACCTACCCGTTAAAAAAAATTCACAATTAATATTTTGTACAAAAGAATTTTATTACAGTCTTTATGAAAATATATATATGTATATTTTCTTCAGATGTAACATAGATTTAATGAGTTAATGTTAAATTAAACTCATTTGATTTACGGTTGAAACTAGAACTGAATAATTCCTAAAGGCTTTAAAAAGTACATAACTTTTACGCAGTATTTCTTTAATGACATTGAAATTATGAATCAATACTTCGTTATTTGTTGATGTATGATGTTCAGTTCATGGAATTCCTGTGAATTTCGCAAAGTACGAATGATGTTATCTGAAAAGTTTCGGGTACATCGATGATGAAAGTGTAAAATCAAATATATACTTGATTTATTATGAATTAGAATTTGTTGAATTGCGACAGACATTGTAGTTAACGCTGGTTAAGTTGCGGCCGAAGGACGTACATTATTGCATATTGGTAATATGAATTAATCGAGTAGTTAAGATTCACACACAATAGCTTAGCACGGAAAGATTTATTTCAAAATATATATATATATATATATATATATATATATATATATAATATACATATAATTTCTTCAGAGGGAATGAGTTAATTCTTCATAACTCGTTGATACAATATACACATTATTGATTCGTAATGATGTCCACAGTGATTCCTGAACTAACGGAGTTTGTGATGTTATCGGTGTTGTTGATTCGGATGTTGACTGTACTGACGATGCTGGTAACGCTGACGGTACTGTTGATGCTGATGGTAAAGCAAGTTTAGCTTGTTAATCACACACCATTTTTGTCAGGGTTTCTACTCTTCCTTCTATCATTTTGGTTCGCTTAACTGATTTATGGTTAGGGCTAGATTAGATAATCTCTAAGACTTTAGAGATTACATAATCGCCGCGGAATGTTTCTCCAATGAAGTTATGAATTAATACTTCGTCAGTTATTGTTGTTGGTACTCCTTGGTATCTATGGTGCATATGACGTTGATGCTCGTGGGACAGATTGTGAAGTTGAGGTTTACGACGCGGTTATGGTTGGAGGTGGTAATGGTACTGTTGGCGTTGATGATGGTGGTACTGGCTATGCTGCTGATGCTGGTGTTTGTAATCTCTGCACCATATTCTCCAAAGCCACTACCCGAGCGCGAAGCTCGTTGACTTCTTCTATTACACCGGGGTGATTGTCGGTTCGGACGAGCGGATAAATAAAATCTAAAATTTGATGTAATATATAATCGTGACGAGATACTCTGGAAATGAGCGAGAAAATGGTGTTTCGGATAGGTTCGCCGGTAAGTACTTCAGGTTCTTCATCAAGAGGGCAATGTGGTGGATGGAAGGGATCACCTTCTTCTTGTCTCCAATGATTGAGGAGGCTACGAACCCATCCCCAATTCATCCAGAATAGGTGATGACTGATTGGTTGATCTATTCCGGTCACACTGCTTTCGAAGATTCAATGGGATTCCATTTCGGAATTTGAGTGACTTGAACTGATGACGAATTCTATTTTGTACGATCGGATAAAGGATTTTTTTCGATATGAAGTGATTTTGGCTAACAGATGGTATTCTAATTACATAGAATATATATATATATAGATCAAAAGATTTCGTAGATTACGGAGGACTTTGCGGGATATGTCAGGCAAATTTTAAAGTAACAGATACGATAAGATATGATTTAGCAGATATGCTAAGATATGAATTTTTGTCTATACACTATTCATGCAATCAATGCAGCAAGACGTGTCTTAGACTAAAAATGATAAGCAGGTAATTTCTTGAAGAAGATAAGTAGTTAATTTTTGACACAAAATGATAAGCAAAACTTTTGAAATGCAGACACGGTCGAAGTCCAGACTCACTAATGCATCCTATCGACTTATCAGTTAGACACACTAATGCAGACTTGGTTCGCTAAGACCACCGCTCTGATACCAACTGAAAGGACCCATTCATATACATTATAAACGATTCACAATAGTTGATTTCATTGTGAGGTATTTGACCTCTATATGATACATTTTACAAACATTGCATTCGTTTTTAAAAGACAAACTTTCTTTACATCAAAAATTGACAGGCATGCATACCATTTCATAATATCTACTATCCAACTATAAATTGATTTAATAATAATCTTTGATGAACTCAATGACTCGAATGCAACGTTCTTCGAAATATGCTATGAAAGACTCCAAGTAATATCTTTAAAATGAGCAAATGCACAGCGGAAGATTTCTTTAACACCTGAGAATAAACATGATTTAAAGTGTCAACCAAAAGGTTAGTGAGTTCATTAGTTTATCATAATCATTTATTTCCATCATTTTAATAGATCACAAGAATTTCATTTTCAGTTCTCATAAATATACGTCCCATGCATAGAGACAAAAATAATCATTCATATGGTGAACACCTTGTAACCGACATTAACTAGATACATATAAGAATATCCCATATCATTCCGGGATCCTCCTTCGGACATGATATAAATTTCGAAGTACTAAAGCATCTGGTACTTTGGATGGGGTTTGTTAGGCCCAATAGATCTATCTTTAGGATTCGCGTCAATTAGGGTGTCTGTTCCCTAATTCTTAGATTACCATACTTTAATAAAAAGGGGCATATTCGATTTCGATAATTCAACCATAGAATGTAGTTTCACGTACTTGTGTCTATTTTGTAAATCATTTATAAAAGCGCATGTATTCTCAGTCCCAAAAATATAAAGGGTAAAAAGGCAAATGAAACTCACCATACTGTATTTCGTAGTAAAAATACATATAACGTCATTGAACAAGTGCAAGGTTGGCCTCGGATTCACGAACCTAAATTAATTATATATATTTATGTGTTGGTCAATATTTGTCTAACAAATTAGGTCAAGTCATAGTGTACCACAATCCTAATGCTCGAGACTAATATGCAAAAGTCAACAAAAGTAAATTTGACTCAAAATAATTTCCAAAAATCTATACATGATTAATATATAGTTTAAATATCGTCGTTTTATATTTTTAAATATTTTTAAAAGATTTATTAGAGTAAATAATATAATTTATTTATTAATAAATATACTTTTATATTAAATTTATATAATAAAATATACTTTTATATATATTAAGTAATAAAATTTATACGGTTCATTTAATATCATAAAGATAATATGATAGGTATTATTAAAGTAAGTTATTACACGTAGTAAAATATGTTTGTATCACATATTTATTTGATAAAATAATATCTATAATGATAGTAAGTAAAAGTTGTATTATTTTGTAATAATAATTATTATTATAAAAATATCAATATTTATAATTACTAAGATGACATTATGATAAAACGATAATTCTAATTATGATAACTTTAATTTTTACGATAATTTTTAATATTATCTTTAAAATAGTAATTCTATTTAAAATAATAATAATAATGATATTTTATAGTAACAATGACATATCTATTAAAATAATAATTTTTGTTAAAATGATAGTTTTAATACTAACTATACTTTTAATAATAATAGTAATAATAAAAATAATAAGAACGATAATTTTATCTAAATCAATATCTTATAATATTTTAATTTCATCATGATACTCTTACTCATTATTTCCTAATCGTTTCGTTTAATAGCTTTTAATCGTCTTTTATATCGTGTTCATAATAATGATAATAATAGTAATCAAAATAATTAGGTGTTACAAATATTTGTTTTAATTACACTAATATTAATAATGATAGTTACTATAACATTATTAACGATAATACTAATAATTATCTTAATGATAATATAGTAATAATAATAATAACAATAACAATAACTATTTTTAAATAATGATATATATATTAATAATGATGATAATAATAATAATACTAATAATAATAATAATAATAATTGGATAATAATAATAATAATACTAATTATAACTTTAACGATAATAACGATAGTATTAATAAAAAAATAACAATTTTTAATGATAAATCCCTTTTATTGATAAAGATAATAATAATGATAATAATAAGATAAAACTAGAACGACGATAAAAACGACGATAATAATAATCATTTTTAATAAAAATATCGAAAATTCAATTGATTTTAACTTTTAACCCGTTCATCGAAACCATTCGATATCTAAAGGAAAAGTTCTTAATTTTTCGCTAGCTTTCCAAGGACATGCATATCTTATACCTTATCTCAACCGCAAGTGTAACTAATTCAAGATTCAACCTAACCTGTCTAAGGGCAATATCAAAAGTACAAGCATGCATAATCCTAAATACTCGAGCACTAGTCAGGGATACACTATTAGTATGTAAAAGTTAAATTATGAGTACTCACGTATCAATATTGAGATTCAATATTGCAGGAAAGGTACGTAGATGCAACGGAAATGATAAACACTATATTGACCTCACGAGCATACCCATGAACCATACTCAATCACCTCCATAGCTATAACCCATAATTTCCTTAATCCTATCCTACTCGAAAAATAATTTCGAAATCACTCAGACAGCACTCCGTCGTAATATTTTATGTATACTAATAATATCTTGAAATAATACGGAGTAAATATATATATGTAAATCGATTGAGAGAGTTTAGAGAAAAATATTTTCAAGTTTCTATGAAATAATGAAACCTATTGAATTCTATTTATAATAGATTTTTGAATTATTAAAGTGAATTATTAAAGTATGAATTATTAAAGTTAATTATTAAAGTATGAATAATTAAAGTGAATTATTAAAGTATGAATTATTAAAGTGAATTATTAAAGTATGAATTATTAAAGTGAATTATTAAAGTTAAAGTAAAGTAAAAATAAAGTAAAGGTAAAGTTTAAGTATAGTAAAAGTATAAAACTATGTACGTATAATACGCGTATAAATATATATAATATTAATTTAAATATTTATATATATTTAATAAAATAAAATATAAATATCGTTATCTTTATCATACTAGTTAAGTAATGAGTTGTCAAAAGTGGTTCTAGATATTTATAAAAGTTATATACATTTTAATAATAATTTCTTTTTAAACTGAAAACGTTTTTGTACGTTTGAAACTAAATAGATCAATCGAGTCTTTATGAGATTCAATCTTCCACTATCCTTTGTCTAGTTCTCAATGATTGATAATTTGTTCTTATTTATAAATCACTTTACCATTTTCCGAATATTGTTAAAATGGAAAGATTTCTCAAATCAACGTGGGCCTTTCAACAGAGACTTGTAATCATAATTCAATATATCTAATAATTCAATCATTTGATCTTATCTTCTAATTCCATTGATAAACATTTTGAAACAGATACAATCATATAAAGTATTTAATCTAATATTTTGTTTACGTTTCAAGTTATAATATATATACACATATACATATATAATCATATTCGTTTAATGGTTCGTGAATCGTTGGAACTTGGTCGAGGTTGAATGAATGTATGAACATAGTTTAAAATTCTTGAAATTTAACTTAACAAATATTGCTTATCGTGTCGGAAACATATAAAGATTAAAGTTTAAATTTGGTTGGAAATTTCCTGGTTGTCACATATGTATCTATATATATGTATATATATATATGTATATATATATGTATATATATATATATATATATATGTATATATATGTATATATTATATATATATATATATATATATATATATATATACATATGGAACATAGACATATACATATACACCACAAACACTTTGCTCGATCAACTGGCAACCATCCTTCACCTTCCACCTCCTCCACCACCCTACGACCACCACAGCTCAACCACCAGAGAAGCACCAATCATCACCATCACTTTCCCCCAAGAACAAACCATCAACACCACCCGTCATCTCTTGTTTTTCTATTTCCGGCTAAAGAACAAACACCATCACAACTACTAATATTAACGAGGTACCACCACCCTACACCACCCTTGTAAACACTTTGACATCACCACCCCGTTAGAACCACCATCTACAACATCCATCAACCATCATCACTTCATCATCACCCCTTTCTAAAGATATATATATATATGTACACTTATATTCTTGTTTCTGCTCGATAACTAGCTATTCGATTGTTACTCTTCATCACCCCTCTTATTGTTTCAGTTTCCTTCTGTATTTCTTCCGATCATCACCATCAAACACCCTCATCATCAAAGAACTCAAACCCACTTCCACCATTGACACCATCTTCTACCACCACGATAACCATCAAGAACCTACTGCTACTGCTCAGTTTTTGTTATTGTTTTCAAACATGAAACCCACTTGAAGGAAAGGATAAACAGTAGCGATGAAGAACTATGATAATGGTGATACCGTAATGATAAACGATGATGATAGACCGAAGCATGACTAACTGATGTTTGAACCATGGCTGTGTTTTCTGATTTCGTCTGATAACAAACCAACCACAATCGAATTTTTTTTATTCTAACATGCCGTCTTCTGTTCTACTTCAAACAACAATCACGAACCCGCTTTATAACAACCCTCACTTTTCGACTTCTGAAATTACTGAAATGACCCTAGGGTTTACTGCCTGACTATACGTATTAATTATTTAAAGGTTGTTATATACACAATCGATTTAACGTTGACCAAATAATAAACTTTCAGTCGACACTCACTGCTAATTGAAATTTATGCATTTCTGTAATATTATAACTATTAATCTATAAGTAATAAATAAAAAGTGACCTTTATATAAATAATAAAACAATTAGGAACTAAATAAAAAATAAATACAAGTCATGAATTAGTAAAAAGAAAATAATACTTATCATGTAGTAAATGTAAAAAAAAATATAATAATAATAATAATAATAATAATAATAATAATAATAATAATAATAATAATGATGATACTAAAGAATCTTAAACAATTACATCCTTATGTTGACTAAAAATAAAATATATATATATATATATATATATATATATATATATATATATATATATATATATATATATATAATATAAACTAGTACCACCTATTGTTGACTAAAAGAATTATAAAATAAAATAAAATCATAAATTAGAACATCCTTATGTTGACTAACACTCTAATAGTTGCACTATATAAACACTCCTAGACTCCTAGTTTTTTATTCAAAAATCACACCAAAATTCCCTCTCTAAAAACTTGAAGAAGTCTTGAGGTAACTTTCCTTTTCATTTTCTTAATTATTTTTATTCATTTTATTTATTACTTGTATTTTGTTTAGCCAATTGTTATTTTAAATTGTTAATAAATATTCACATCAGTAGTATTTGTTTGAAAATTATTTAGAACAGTAGTAGTACTTATAAAAATAATTATGATAAGTTTTGGAGTATTATTTGTAATTAATTACGAATTAAGTACTAATTAAACACGAAAACCATATAAAATTCGTAATAAAATATTAAACAGTAATAAAAATAATTATAATTTTTTTTGAGATTACTATACTTTTATAAACAAGCGAAAATTATAAAAATTAAATAAATGGGTTGATTATTATTTAAATAGAATTTACTTTTGCATTATTCTAAACTGAGAAAAATAATAAAGAAAATATAAAATAAATACAAACATGTATTAAATCTATTTTTATAAAAACATATATGATTAGTAGCATCACTATATACTATAAAAAATATAAAAATTAATTTTAAATTGTTTTTCCTATTTATTTAATTATAGGCTGATTATAATGGTTAAATAATTAGAAAACATTAAATAAATAATATTTCGGTATAAAATTTGATTTAATAATTTTTATAACATTTTTACAAAATATAGAACCTGTAAAAAATATAAAATTATTTATTTTGGCCGATTTGATATTTGTTACCTAATTAATTTTGATTTAATCTAAACCGAGAACATATGCAAAGAAAAATGGAAATAAATATAAAAACTTGGAAAAACTAATTAAATACATATAAATACATTAATATTATATTGTTACTATTATTATAAAACATCAAAATAATACTTATAATAATTAATTAATTCCTTTCCCTATTATACTAAAGAACTAAAAAAAAAATAATAAAGAATAATACTTATATTATAAGATTATAACATACATGATAATGTGAAATTACTTGAACGTCAATGCTACTTATGGCCTAGGGTGATCCTTGGTACCATTATGGGACGCTTGTGGATCTCGAATGCCAAGACTTAGATTCTGGTTAAGAGGTCCTGGGCCGACCGGTAATAATAGATCATTCAAGTGACTCGGCGGTGGCATAGATGTTTGGGTATGGTACACAATATCAAACCCGACTATAATAATCATACACTCACTAAGTGAACAACACTTAGTCACTTACACACTTAATAAGTGGTGGACTTATTAAGAACAACTCAATAGTGTTCAACACTAACTTACTAAACATGGAAACTTACTAAAAATGAAAACTTACTAAGAATGGGAACTTAGTAAAACAAACTACACTTAAACACTTGCATACTTAAACTTAAACTTGGGCAAACATTTAACTACTCTTAAATGTCATTAGGTTGACTTTCTGCTCACATTCATCCAACTCTTCTATTCCGAGGAATAACAAACTCTTCTCCTACTTACTAAGGTAAACTTCATAGCCCCACTTACTATTGCGCAATTTATTTAAACTTACTGGGGTGAGACACATGCTTCTTTTAATAGTTACAACTTAGACACAAGTACCAACTATTAAACTGTGTTATACCTGGCTATGTACTGCAAGTCCCCACTATGATATTTTTAATTGCTTTTACATAACGCATTCTTAATTATTGGGGTAGGCCTATCGGGAGTAACGTCCCCGATACATTTGACCAAGTCATTGTATTACTTAATAATGATTCAAACCGACAAGGACAGTACAACTTGTCACGGGGCAAACTTCAAAACTGTTTAGTCTAAATATTACAAACTTGGCACTACTTTTAGATCCCTGCGAGATCTACTTTTATAAATAAAAATCTTGTGGTCTAAACAATGGTCAACTATTTTGTTAAACCTATGAACTTCACTCAACCTTTTTGGTTGACACTTTAGCATGTTTTGTCTCAGTTTACGATTGATCAGCTTACTCTTATATGTGCGATGTTACTTGGACTCTAGGACTAGAAGAAAGAGTCACATTTATTATTTATGCATTTATTTACATTCTTGTAATTTCAATTCTTGTAACGACATTCCATTTCTTTCCGCTGCGTATTCAATAAAGTTTGTTTTTATCATATAGTGTCGTTCTCATTATATAATATGTTGGTATTTTTGATATTAATGTCACATTCACCCAGGCCCTAACTGGGGGTGTGATACGCTTCAGACCCAACACCATCGTTTCGTATATTTTTGTTTTGTTTTGTTTTGTTCGATGAAACACCTGCAAAACCCACCTCAAAATACCAACAATCGCTGCTATTTTGTAACATCCCGCATTTTTCCGTTAAATTTATTTTAACGCCCGTCTTTTTATTTTAAATAACATCATTCGCATCTAGATTCGTATCCTCCGTTGGTTAACGTTCTTAATAGTTTCATTATTGGATTATAACATCTCTCGTTTACTCTAGCGTTTTAAAATAATTCGTTCGGTTAAATCCCGCACCCGACTACAAACTTGAGGGACTAATCTTGGCACTTGGCCAAATTTGGTTAACTAGTCACCCACCATCCACCACCAACCTCTCACTTTTCCCTTATCTCCTCACTACTTCCACTTTATTCTCTCAAACACCAACTCAAGGATTCATCATCTAAATTCGATCTATGAAGCTAGCAACAAAACAAATTACATATTTGAAATCTTTGCATCATCCTCTTCGATTCCATACCAACTTCATCACATTTGGGTAACTTTCTAAAAATACTAGATTTGGTGTTCTTCATGTTTTTAGCTTATAAAAGTGTGTTAATTAGTGTCTATGGCTCAAGTCTAACATGAATATGTGTTTAGTTTGCTCAATTTGTTGTTTTGAGTAACTAGCATGAACACTTGAAATGGGTGTGCTTAATCTTTGATTTTGGATGATTAAATGTTGTTTAAATGTTAAAGTTCATGTATTAAGTGTGTTACTAGCATCATTAGCTTCAATTTGATGTGTAGGTTGACTTGAAAAACTTCACTAACATGATTATTGATTTTGTGATTCTTGGTTAGGGTTTGATAGCTTTTAAAATGAACTTTTGATGCATTGAATGTTTGTTAATGTTGTTAGTAAGTGTTTAGTTGCAATGTATGTTTAATTACCTTCGAAACGGCATATCGTATGTGTAAATTGGATTCCCGAATCATAAAATGTGTTTTACGAACTTGAAACTTCAATGATGAACTTTTAACGATCATTCGACGAGGATTTGGTCATTTAAATGATGCAATTTTTGATGATATGTGATTAGTTGTATTCCTCGTCAAAATACCTTTCCAACGATGTATGGTATGCGTTCTAAATGTTTACGGTTCATTTATTATGATAAAATGAATTTTGGCTCGAGACTTGAACACTTGCACCAGCCCAGGTACCAGCTCACGTTGAGTGTCGCGGCGCGGCCATGCTTGGTCGCGGCGCGGTATTAGGCGTGTTTGGATTCTGATCAAACTTACACTTTTACAAAAAATGTTTGCTATGCTACGCACCTTCGATTCACATGTAACTTGTTTTAACATGCTTATATATGATTAGAAACCTCAGAAAAATAGTTCGAGACCCGACCCGAACGTGTTGACTTTTTCATTGACTTTGACTCGACCAAAGTTAACTTTTGTCCAAACTTAACCAATACTTGTTTAAACCGTTCTAATCTTCTTGTATACTTATATCTTGCATGAAACATGACAATTTGATTCACATGCTATATAATCGAGTCGTAACAATCCATAGGACTAATTGAACAACTTTGACCCATCGTGTTTACCGTTATTGATACAACCTACTTGTTTAGGTCAAGACTAGCAATTGTCCTTGCACACGTTTACTTGTGAAGTACTTTATTACTCGTGCACTCAATGTGAGATCATAGTGTAGTGACCCGAACTTTTCCAAGTTTATATAAATTAATTAAGATTGATATTTACATGATTAAATGTTTCCAACATGTTAAGCAATCAAACTTGTTAAGACTTGATTAATTGAAATATGTTTCATATAGACAATTGACCACCCAAGTTGACCGGTGATTCACGAACGTTAAAACTTGTAAAAACTATATGATGACATATATATGGATATATATATATATAGTTAACATGATACTATGATAAGTAAACATATCATTAAGTATATTAACAATGAACTACATATGTAAAAACAAGACTACTAACTTAATGATTTTTAAACGAGACATATATGTAACGATTATCGTTGTAAAGACATTTAATGTATATATATCATATTAAGAGATATTCATACATGATAATATCATGATAATATAATAATTTAAAATCTCATTTGATATTATAAACATTGGGTTAACAACATTTAACAAGATCGTTAACCTAAAGGTTTCAAAACAACACTTACATGTAACGACTAACGATGACTTAACGACTCAGTTAAAATGTATATACATGTAGTGTTTTAATATGTATTTATACACTTTTGAAAGACTTCAATACACTTATCAAAATACTTCTACTTAACAAAAATGCTTACAATTACATCCTCGTTCAGTTTCATCAACAATTCTACTCGTATGCACCCGTATTCGTACTCGTACAATACACAGCTTTTAGATGTATGTACTATTGGTATATACACTCCAATGATCAGCTCTTAGCAGCCCATGTGAGTCACCTAACACATGTGGGAACCATCATTTGGCAACTAGCATGAAATATCTCATAAAATTACAAAAATATGAGTAATCATTCATGACTTATTTACATGAAAACAAAATTACATATCCTTTATATCTAATCCATAAACCAACGACCAAAAACACCTACAAACACTTTAATTCTTCAATTTTCTTCATCTAATTGATCTCTCTCAAGTTCTATCTTCAAGTTCTAAGTGTTCTTCATAAATTCCAAAAGTTCTAGTTTCATAAAATCAAGAATACTTTCAAGTTTGCTAGCTCACTTCCAATCTTGTAAGGTGATCATCCAACCTCAAGAAATCTTTGTTTCTTACAGTAGGTTATCATTCTAATACAAGGTAATAATCATATTCAAACTTTGGTTCAATTTCTATAACTATAACAATCTTATTTCAAGTGATGATCTTACTTGAACTTGTTTTCGTGTCATGATTCTGCTTCAAGAACTTCGAGCCATCCAAGGATCCATTGAAGCTAGATCCATTTTTCTCTTTTCCAGTAGGTTTATCCAAGGAACTTAAGGTAGTAATGATGTTCATAACATCATTCGATTCATACATATAAAGCTATCTTATTCGAAGGTTTAAACTTGTAATCACTAGAACATAGTTTAGTTAATTCTAAACTTGTTCGCAAACAAAAGTTAATCCATCTAACTTGACTTTTAAAATCAACTAAACACATGTTCTATATCTATATGATATGCTAACTTAATGATTTAAAACCTGGAAACACGAAAAACACCGTAAAACCGGATTTACGCCGTCGTAGTAACACCGCGGGCTGTTTTGGGTTAGTTAATTAAAAACTATGATAAACTTTCATTTTAAAGTTGTTATTCTGAGAAAATGATTTTTATTATGAACATGAAACTATATCCAAAAATTATGATTAAACTCAAAGTGGAAGTATGTTTTCTAAAATGGTCATCTAGACGTCATTCTTTCGACTGAAATGACTACCTTTACAAAAACGACTTGTAACTTATTTTTCCGACTATAAACCTATACTTTTCTGTTTATATTCATAAAATAGAGTTCAATATGAAACCATAGCAATTTGATTCACTCAAAACGGATTTAAAATGAAGAAGTTATGGGTAAAACAAGATTGGATAATTTTTCTCATTTTAGCTACGTGAAAATTGGTAACAAATCTATTCC
The DNA here is from genome assembly GCF_046630445.1 of Rutidosis leptorrhynchoides. Classification (NCBI taxonomy): domain Eukaryota; kingdom Viridiplantae; phylum Streptophyta; class Magnoliopsida; order Asterales; family Asteraceae; genus Rutidosis; species Rutidosis leptorrhynchoides. The sequence goes on along the minus strand of NC_092337.1, from coordinate 401,111,466 downwards.
AACCATAACTTAATCAACTTGTATTGTATATTATGTAATCTTGAGATACCATACACACGTATACAATGTTTCGACCTATCATGTCGACACATCTATATATATTTCGGAACAACCATAGACACTCTATATGTGAATGTTGGAGTTAGCTATACAGGGTTGAGGTTGATTCCAAAATATATATAGTTTGAGTTGTGATCAATACTGAGATACGTATAAACTGGGTCGTGGATTGATTCAAGATAATATTTATCGATTTATTTCTGTACATCTAATTGTGGACAACTAGTTGTAGGTTACTAACGAGGACAGCTGACTTAATAAACTTAAAACATCAAAATATATTAAAAGTGTTGTAAATATATTTTGAACATACTTTGATATATATGTATATATTGTTATAGGTTCGTGAATCAACCAGTGGCCAAGTCTTACTTCCCGACGAAGTAAAAAAATCTGTGAAAGTGAGTTATAGTCCCACTTTTAAAATCTAATATTTTTGGGATGAGAATACATGCAGGTTTTATAAATGATTTACAAAATAGACACAAGTACGTGAAACTACATTCTATGGTTGAATTATCGGAATCGAATATGCCCCTTTTTATTAAGTCTGGTAATCTAAGAATTAGGGAACAGACACCCTAATTGACGCGAATCCTAAAGATAGATCTATTGGGCTTAACAAACCCCATCCAAAGTACCGGATGCTTTAGTACTTCGAAATTTATATCATATCCGAAGGGTGTCCCGGAATGATGGGGATATTCTTATATATGCATCTTGTTAATGTCGGTTACCAGGTGTTCACCATATGAATGATTTTTATCTCTATGTATGGGATGTGTATTGAAATATGAAATCTTGTGGTCTATTATTATGATTTGATATATATAGGTTAAACCTATAACTCACCAACATTTTTGTTGACGTTTTAAGCATGTTTATTCTCAGGTGATTATTAAGAGCTTCCGCTATCGCATACTTAAATAAGGACGAGATTTGGAGTCCATGCTTGTATGATATTGTGTAAAAACTGCATTCAAGAAACTTATTTTATTGTAACATATTTGTATTGTAAACCATTATGTAATGGTCGTGTGTAAACAGGATATTTTAGATTATCATTATTTGATAATCTACGTAAAGCTTTTTAAACCTTTATTGATGAAATAAAGGTTATGGTTTGTTTTAAAATGAATGCAGTCTTTGAAAAACGTCTCATATAGAGGTCAAAACCTCGCAACAAAATCAATTAATATGGAACGTTTTTAATCAATAAGAACGGGACATTTCAGTTGGTATCAGAGCGTTGGTCTTACAGAACCAGAATTTTTCATTAGTGTGTCTTATCGAGTTTGTTAGGATGCATTAGTGAGTCTGGACTTCGACCGTGTTTACTTGAAAAATGATTGCTTAACAAATTTTGTTGGAAACTATATATTTTTAACATGTGAATATTATGTGATATATTAATCTCTTAACGCGTTTGATATTATGTGATAGATGTCTACCTCTAGAACAAGTCCCATTGACTCACCTAATAATAATGAAGAGTCAAATGTAAATTGGAATGATTCGTGGACTGATTCACAAGTTCCCGAAGAGGAACCGGAAGAAGTGTCGGAACCGGAAGAAGAATCGGAACCGGAAGAAGAATCGGAACCGGATGAAGAAATAGAACCGGTGGGGGAAATAATAAAACGGTTAAGTAAAAGAAAATCCTCAACCAACCGACCAAGGTTAATTATGGTCAATGGTGTTTCCGCCAAGGAAGCAAAATATTGGGAGGATTACCAATTCTCCGATGAATCGGATTCCGACGAGAATTCCGATGATGTTATAGAAATTACCCCAACTGAATTTAAAAAGGCAAAAGAAAATAATAAGGGAAAGGGCATAAAAATAGAGAAATCTAATTCCAACCCCGATGAACTTTATATGTATCGTCAACGCCCGAAGTCCTTAAGTTGTAACAATGATCCGGGAACCTCTAAACCACCAGGTTTTTCTAAACCAATGTGGACAACGACAGCTCGTATTAGGGGAACATCATATATCCCTAGAAACTTAGCAAAACGAACCAAAACCGAAGAAGAAGAAACGAGCGAGTCGGAATAAGATAGTTGTATTCGTGTGGTGTAATATATGTAATATAGTGTTCTTATGCTTTATGATATATGTAAAAATTGCTTGTATTAATAAGTATTTTTTTATGAATCAAACTCTTGTCTATTTTATAGTTTAAAAACACAAAATGGATAGACAACCTAATATTTTAAGAGACCTACCTGGAGACATGATTGATGAAATCTTGTCTAGAGTCGGCCAGAATTCCTCGGCACAACTATTTAAGGCGAGATCAGTTTGTAAGACATTCGAAGAACGTTCCAAGAATGTCTTGGTTTATAAGAGACTTTCGTTTGAAAGATGGGGAATATCACATTGGGAAACCCATAAGTTACGATGTGTTTACTTTGACGCATATATTGCGGGGAACCCAAATGCTATTTTACGCAACGGGTTAAGAAATTATTTTGACTCAATATATCCGAATATTGGACTTCGTGATTTAGAAAAAGCGGCTAACATGCAACATAAAGAAGCATGTTATGCTTACGGATTAGTAATGTTCGCTTCTCACCAAAGTGAGAACAAGAACATCGGGCTACAACTATTAAACAAAACGTTTCCACAAGTGACGGAGTCGGTAATTGGGGTAAGAAATGAGGTTTTTAGATTATTACGGGACTGTTGGACATTACGTAACCCTCGTCCCTTTGACGACGTTACAACACGCTGTCTTATCAACGGCCATAACGGTTATGTTGCACAAGACCAAGGATGGGAAGTAGTCCTAGTAAAACCAGAATGCATGACTTGTTTCTGGACGTATGAATTACGTGTCTTTATTGCCTTTGCTGAACGACTTGTGTACTAGCTAGAATTATCTTCACAACTATCTTGTATCAAAGTTATTGTGTGCTATATTTCATGCTTTATGTAAAATAAGCGGTATTGTAAGTTTGTAAAATATTGTATAAAAGTTTGAACGCGAAATATTATTATAATCAGTTTTTCATATAGAATTGTAGTAGTTGAATTGTATATTAGCTACTAAGTATGAACTTAACGGGTAGGTACTACCCGAATTTAAACTTATAAAACGCTAATATGAAGAAAAAGCTTTTAAAAATGAGTTCATATTATGCTACGAAATACTATTAACTACTCTTAATATTCTGTATGATTAACTTGTTCCATTTAACTATTTTGAAGGAAATGGCACCGACTACTTGACACACCGTGAATATGAATGAAGAGGAATTCCGTACTTTTCTAGCTTCAAACATAGCCGCAGTACAGGCTGCGCTACATACCAACAATAACCTTGGATCTAGCAGTACAGGAAATCGTGTAGGATGCACCTACAAAGAATTCACTGCCTGCAAACCTTTGGAATTTGATGGAACTGAAGGACCGATCGGATTGAAACGGTGGACCGAGAAGGTCGAATCGGTGTTTGCCATAAGTAAGTGTACTGAAGAGGACAAAGTAAAGTACGCTACGCATACCTTCACAGGTTCTGCGTTAACATGGTGGAATACCTATCTAGAGCAAGTGGGACAAGACGATGCGTATGCACTACCGTGGTCAGCATTCAAGCACTTGATGAACGAGAAGTACCGTCCCAGAACCGAGGTCAATAAGCTCAAGACAGAACTTAGAGGGTTACGAACCCAAGGATTTGATATTACCACGTACGAAAGACGATTCACAGAATTGTGCCTATTGTGTCCGGGAGCATTCGAAGATGAGGAAGAGAAGATCGACGCGTTTGTGAAAGGATTACCGGAAAGAATCCAAGAAGATATAAGTTCACACGAGCCCGCCTCCATACAACAGGCATGTAGAATGGCTCACAAACTCGTGAACCAAATTGAAAAAAGAATTAAAGAACAGACTGCTGAAGAACACGAATGGACAAGGCCGTGGAAGAGTTTTCAATATTAATGCGGCAGAGGCACAGGAAGACCCGGAGCTTGTCACGGGTACGTTTCTTATTGACAATAAATCTGCTTACGTTTTATTTGATTCGGGTGCGGATAGAAGCTATATGAGTAGAGATTTTTGTGCTAAATTAAGTTGTCCATTGACGCCTTTGGATAGTAAATTTTTACTCGAATTAGCAAATGGTAAATTAATTTCAGCAGATAATATATGTCGGAATCGAGAAATTAAACTGGTTAGCGAAACATTTAAGATTGATTTGATACCAGTAGAGTTAGGGAGTTTTGATGTGATAATCGGTATGGACTGGTTGAAAGAAGTGAAAGCGGAGATCGTTTGTTACAAAAATGCAATTCGCATTATACGAGAAAAAGGAAAACCCTTAATGGTGTACGGAGAAAAGGGCAACACGAAGCTACATCTTATTAGTAATTTGAAGGCACAAAAACTAATAAGAAAAGGTTGCTATGCTGTTCTAGCACACGTCGAGAAAGTACAAACTGAAGAAAAGAGCATCAATGATGTTCCCGTCGCAAAAGAATTTCCTGATGTATTTCCGAAAGAATTACCGGGATTACCCCCACATCGATCCGTTGAATTTCAAATAGATCTTGTACCAGGAGCTGCACCAATAGCTCGTGCTCCTTACAGACTCGCACCCAGCGAGATGAAAGAACTACAAAGCCAATTACAAGAACTTTTAGAGCGTGGTTTCATTCGACCAAGCACATCACCGTGGGGAGCTCCTGTTTTGTTTGTCAAGAAGAAAGATGGTACATTCAGGTTGTGTATCGACTACCGAGAGTTGAACAAACTTACCATCAAGAACCGCTACCCACTACCGAGAATCGATGACTTATTTGATCAACTACAAGGCTCGTCTGTTTATTCAAAGATTGACTTACGTTCCGGGTATCATCAAATGCGGGTGAAAGAAGATGATATTCCAAAGACTGCTTTCAGAACACGTTACGGTCATTACGAGTTTATGGTCATGCCGTTTGGTTTAACTAATGCACCAGCTGTGTTCATGGACCTTATGAACCGAGTGTGTGGACCATACCTTGACAAGTTTGTCATTGTTTTCATTGATGACATACTTATTTACTCAAAGAATGACCAAGAACACGGTGAACATTTGAGAAAGGTGTTAAAAGTATTGAGGAAGGAAGAATTGTACGCTAAGTTTTCAAAGTGTGCATTTTGGTTGGAAGAAGTTCAATTCCTCGGTCACATAGTGAACAAAGAAGGTATTAAGGTGGATCCGGCAAAGATAGAAACTGTTGAAAAGTGGGAAACCCCAAAAACTCCGAAACACATACGCCAGTTTTTAGGACTAGCTGGTTACTACAAAAGGTTCATCCAAGACTTTTCCAGAATAGCAAAACCCTTGACTGCATTAACGCATAAAGGGAAGAAATTTGAATGGAATGATGAACAAGAGAAAGCGTTTTAGTTATTGAAAAAAAAGCTAACTACGGCACCTATATTGTCATTGCCTGAAGGGAATGATGATTTTGTGATTTATTGTGATGCATCAAAGCAAGGTCTCGGTTGTGTATTAATGCAACGAACGAAGGTGATTGCTTATGCGTCTAGACAATTGAAGATTCACGAACAAAATTATACGACGCATGATTTGGAATTAGGCGCGGTTGTTTTTGCATTAAAGACTTGGAGGCACTACTTATATGGGGTCAAAAGTATTATATATACCGACCACAAAAGTCTTCAACACATATTTAATCAGAAACAACTGAATATGAGGCAGCGTAGGTGGATTGAATTATTGAATGATTATGACTTTGAGATTCGTTACCACCCGGGGAAGGCAAATGTGGTAGCCGATGCCTTGAGCAGGAAGGACAGAGAACCCATTCGAGTAAAATCTATGAATATAATGATTCATAATAACCTTACTACTCAAATAAAGGAGGCGCAACAAGGAGTTTTAAAAGAGGGAAATTTAAAGGATGAAATACCCAAAGGATCGGAGAAGCATCTTAATATTCGGGAAGATGGAACCCGGTATAGGGCTGAAAGGATTTGGGTACCAAAATTTGGAGATATGAGAGAAATGGTACTTAGAGAAGCTCATAAAACCAGATACTCAATACATCCTGGAACGGGGAAGATGTACAAGGATCTCAAGAAACATTTTTGGTGGCCGGGTATGAAAGCCGATGTTGCTAAATACGTAGGAGAATGTTTGACGTGTTCTAAGGTCAAAGCTGAGCATCAGAAACCATCAGGTCTACTTCAACAACCCGAAATCCCGGAATGGAAATGGGAAAACATTACAATGGATTTCATCACTAAATTGCCAAGGACTGCAAGTGGTTTTGATACTATTTGGGTAATAGTTGATCGTCTCACCAAATCAGCACACTTCCTGCCAATAAGAGAAGATGACAAGATGGAGAAGTTAGCACGACTGTATTTGAAGGAAGTCGTCTCCAGACATGGAATACCAATCTCTATTATCTCTGATAGGGATGGCAGATTTATTTCAAGATTCTGGCAGACATTACAGCAAGCATTAGGAACTCGTCTAGACATGGGTACTGCCTATCATCCACAAACTGATGGGCAGAGCGAAAGGACGATACAAACGCTTGAAGACATGCTACGAACATGTGTTATTGATTTCGGAAACAGTTGGGATCGACATCTACCGTTAGCAGAATTTTCCTACAACAATAGCTACCATTCAAGCATTGAGATGGCGCCGTTTGAAGCACTTTATGGTAGAAAGTGCAGGTCTCCGATTTGTTGGAGTGAAGTGGGAGATAGACAGATTACGGGTCCGGAGATTATACAAGAAACTACCGAGAAGATCATCCAAATTCAACAACGGTTGAAAACCGCCCAAAGTCGACAAAAGAGCTACGCTGACATTAAAAAAAAAGATATAGAATTTGAAATTGGAGAGATGGTCATGCTTAAAGTTGCACCTTGGAAAGGCGTTGTTCGATTTGGTAAACGAGGGAAATTAAATCCAAGGTATATTGGACCATTCAAGATTATTGATCGTATCGGACCAGTAGCTTACCGACTAGAGTTACCTCAACAACTCGCGGCTGTACATAACACTTTCCACGTCTCGAATTTAAAGAAATGTTTTGCTAAAGAAGATCTCACTATTCCGTTAGATGAAATCCAAATCAACGAAAAACTTCAATTCATCGAAGAACCCGTCGAAATAATGGATCGTGAGGTTAAAAGACTTAAGCAAAACAAGATACCAATTGTTAAGGTTCAATGGAATGCTCGTAGAGGACCCGAGTTCACCTGGGAGCGTGAAGATCAGATGAAGAAGAAATACCCGCATCTATTTCCAGAAGATTTGTCAACACCTTCAACAGCTTAAAATTTCGGGACGAAATTTATTTAACGGGTAGGTACTGTAGTGACCCGAACTTTTCCAAGTTTATATAAATTAATTAAGATTGATATTTACATGATTAAATGTTTCCAACATGTTAAGCAATCAAACTTGTTAAGACTTGATTAATTGAAATATGTTTCATATAGACAATTGACCACCCAAGTTGACCGGTGATTCACGAACGTTAAAACTTGTAAAAACTATATGATGACATATATATGGATATATATATATATATATATATATATATATATATATATATATATATATATATATATATATAGTTAACATGATACTATGATAAGTAAACATATCATTAAGTATATTAACAATGAACTACATAAGTAAAAACAAGACTACTAACTTAATAATTTTTAAACGAGACATATATGTAACGATTATCGTTGTAAAGACATTTAATGTATATATATCATATTAAGAGATATTCATACATGATAATATCATGATAATATAATAATTTAAAATCTCATTTGATATTATAAACATTGGGTTAACAACATTTAACAAGATCGTTAACCTAAAGGTTTCAAAACAACACTTACATGTAACGACTAACGATGACTTAACGACTCAGTTAAAATGTATATACATGTAGTGTTTTAATATGTATTTATACACTTTTGAAAGACTTCAATACACTTATCAAAATACTTCTACTTAACAAAAATGCTTACAATTACATCCTCGTTCAGTTTCATCAACAATTCTACTCGTATGCACCCGTATTCGTACTCGTACAATACACAGCTTTTAGATGTATGTACTATTGGTATATACAATCCAATGATCAGCTCTTAGCAGCCCATGTGAGTCACCTAACACATGTGGGAACCATCATTTGGCAACTAGCATGAAATATCTCATAAAATTACAAAAATATGAGTAATCATTCATGACTTATTTACATGAAAACAAAATTACATATCCTTTATATCTAATCCATACACCAACGACCAAAAACACCTACAAACACTTTCATTCTTCAATTTTCTTCATCTAATTGATCTCTCTCAAGTTCTATCTTCAAGTTCTAAGTGTTCTTCATAAATTCCAAAAGTTCTAGTTTCATAAAATCAAGAATACTTTCAAGTTTGCTAGCTCACTTCCAATCTTGTAAGGTGATCATCCAACCTCAAGAAATCTTTGTTTCTTACAGTAGGTTATCATTCTAATACAAGTTAATAATCATATTCAAACTTTGGTTCAATTTCTATAACTATAACAATCTTATTTCAAGTGATGATCTTACTTGAACTTGTTTTCGTGTCATGATTCTGCTTCAAGAACTTCGAGCCATCCAAGGATCCATTGAAGCTAGATCCATTTTTATCTTTTCCAGTAGGTTTATCCAAGGAACTTAAGGTAGTAATGATGTTCATAACATCATTCGATTCATACATATAAAGCTATCTTATTCGAAGGTTTAAACTTGTAATCACTAGAACATAGTTTAGTTAATTCTAAACTTGTTCGCAAACAAAAGTTAATCCTTCTAACTTGACTTTTAAAATCAACTAAACACATGTTCTATATCTATATGATATGCTAACTTAATGATTTAAAACCTGGAAACACGAAAAACACCGTAAAACCGGATTTACGCCGTCGTAGTAACACCGCGGGCTGTTTTGGGTTACTTAATTAAAAACTATGATAAACTTTGATTTTAAAGTTGTTATTCTGAGAAAATGATTTTTATTATGAACATGAAACTATATCCAAAAATTATGATTAAACTCAAAGTGGAAGTATGTTTTCTAAAATGGTCATCTAGACGTCGTTCTTTCGACTGAAATGACTACCTTTACAAAAACGACTTGTAACTTATTTTTCTGACTATAAACCTATACTTTTCTGTTTAGATTCATAAAATAGAGTTCAATATGAAACCATAGCAATTTTATTCACTCAAAACGGATTTAAAATGAAGAAGTTATGGGTAAAACAAGATTGGATAATTTTTCTCATTTTAGCTACGTGAAAATTGGTAAAAAATCTATTCCAACCATAACTTAATCAACTTGTATTGTATATTATGTAATCTTGAGATACCATAGACACATATACAATGTTTCGACCTATCATGTCGACACATCTATATATATTTCGGAACAACCATAGACACTCTATATGTGAATGTTGGAGTTAGCTATACAGGGTTGAGGTTGATTCCAAAATATATATAGTTTGAGTTGTGATCAATACTGAGATACGTATAAACTGGGTCGTGGATTGATTCAAGATAATATTTATCGATTTATTTTTGTACATCTAATTGTGGACAACTAGTTGTAGGTTACTAACGAGGACAGCTGACTTAATAAACTTAAAACATCAAAATATATTAAAAGTGTTGTAAATATATTTTGAACATACTTTGATATATATGTATATATTGTTATAGGTTCGTGAATCAACCAGTGGCCAAGTCTTACTTCCCGACGAAGTAAAAAAATCTGTGAAAGTGAGTTATAGTCCCACTTTTAAAATCTAATATTTTTGGGATGAGAATACATGCAGGTTTTATAAATGATTTACAAAATAGACACAAGTACGTGAAACTACATTCTATGGTTGAATTATCGAAATCGAATATGCCCCTTTTTATTAAGTCTGGTAATCTAAGAATTAGGGAACAGACACCCTAATTGACGTGAATCCTAAAGATAGATCTATTGGGCCTAACAAACCCCATCCAAAGTACCGGATGCTTTAGTACTTTGAAATTTATATCATATCCGAAGGGTGTCCCGGAATGATGGGGATATTCTTATATATGCATCTTGTTAATGTCGGTTACCAGGTGTTCACCATATGAATGATTTTTATCTCTATGTATGGGATGTGTATTGAAATATGAAATCTTGTGGTCTATTATTATGATTTGATATATATAGGTTAAACCTATAACTCACCAACATTTTTGTTGACATTTTAAGCATGTTTATTCTCAGGTGATTATTAAGAGCTTCCGCTATCGCATACTTAAATAAGGACGAGATTTGGAGTCCATGCTTGTATGATATTGTGTAAAAACTGCATTCAAGAAACTTATTTTATTGTAACATATTTGTATTGTAAACCATTATGTAATGGTCGTGTGTAAACAGGATATTTTAGATTATCATTATTTGATAATCTACGTAAAGCTTTTTAAACCTTTATTGATGAAATAAAGGTTATGGTTTGTTTTAAAATGAATGCAGTCTTTGAAAAACGTCTCATATAGAGGTCAAAACCTCGCAACGAAATCAATTAATATGGAACGTTTTTAATCAATAAGAACGGGACATTTCACATAGTCCCACTTTTACTTTTTTGAACTTACATTTGGGATGAGAAAACATAAACGTTTCTTTTTACTAAGTGAACACAAGTACAGGAAAACAAACATTCTACATACGAGTTTAGAACAAAATCCTCAATTCGATTATCATTAGTTACACTTGCCGGGTGTAAGCGTAAACTTATGTTATGTGGATCCATATGGGTTTGACAAACCCTCATTCGGACGGTTCGACACCGTCATATCGGATGAAATATATTTTCGAGAATCGGTGTATGTTCTAACACTATTGTGATGGGGTTCTATGGAAGGAATGTTAAGCCTTGATAATTGGGTGCTCGTGAATATTAACTTTTGGAATGTATTACTATTATTTCAATCTTGAAAATCTTGTGATTCAACTTACTTATTTACTCACTTACTTACTTAAACCTATGACTTCACCAACGTTTTCGTTGACAGATTTCTATGTTTTTCTCAGGTCTTTGAATGATATGTGATACATGCTTCCGCTCATTATTTTGATACTTGCATTGGATGACGAGTATATGTGCATACATGGAGCGTCTTATGACTTTATTTAAAACTGTGTCGCATAGGTTTCATTTGTACTTATAACTTTGTAACGTAACTTTTGTTTGAAAAATTCTTGTAAACTTGGAAACAATCTTTACTTTTGAAATGAAGGTGACATATTTTGGTCAAACGTTATTTTAAAGACTTATGACCACGTAACGGGACCTAAGTAGTCGGCGCCGTCAATGACGATTTTGTCGGGTCGCTACAGATGGTATCAGAGCGTTGGTTGTAGGGATTTAGAGTTCATTGGTGTCAACCCCGAGTCATAGGGTGCATTAGTGAGTCTAGATTACAACCGGCATATAGACTTGAAGTAGGAATTACTTGACTAATTGTGCATTTAACCTTGAACTCATCTATTCACATCTAACTCTATTTCATCTTAATCGCACGTTGTTTAATTTGATTGACGCGCCACCTTGACTTTATGAAGCAATGTTAAATGCACACGTGAATTAGGATAATATAATTCCCGTGATTATATTATGGTGATTCATGTGGACATTCCAACATTATGGCATAAAGAATTTAAGGTGAGTTATGGAAAATTTCTCTCTATCCTTATTCCATATCACAGTTAGTATTATTGAGAATACTAATCAACGATATCTTTGTGTCATGAAGGAACGATGGCTCACCAAGGTCAACACAATACTCCTCCCGAAACTCTCGAACAAGTTCTTCAACGAATGATAGCCACCGCCGTAGGAGAGGCCGTGGCCGGTCACTTCTCCAACAACAACAACAACAACAACAATCATGGGGCCGGTAATTCAAACGAGGGGTGCTCCTACAAAAACTTCATGAAGTACAACCCTCCCACTTTCGATGGAACCAGGGAACCGGTTCCTCTCACTCGATGGTTCGAACAAACGGAATCCGTTTTTAGCATAAGCGGTTGTCGGGACTAAGATAAGGTCAAGTTTTCCACCCTCACTCTCACCTGTATTGCTCTATCATGGTGGAACACTTATGTACAATCGGTGGGTATCAATGAAGCCCTTACACTCTCTTGGACCGAATTAAGAGAAAGAATGATCATCGAGTACTTCCCACACGACGAGACTCAAAGGCTCGAACAGGGGCCGAGAAATTTAAAAATAGCCCGAAATGACCTCGAAGCTTATAATCAACGGTTTGCCGAACTAACCTCAATTTGTCTAAACCTCCGGGCTCCCGGGCCCCAAGGAGTTGAGTTTTACATGGATGGCCTCCCTAAGAGCATTCCACACAGGGTAATGCCATCAAGACGCGCCAACCTACAAGAGGCTGTGATGATAGCCCGCCAATTTATAAAAACGGTGGACGAAATTGAAGCGCCGGCACAAATGATCGAGGACCAACCGGATAACAACAAAAGAAAATGGAAAGCCTCTCCATCAAGCAACCCCCACCACCACGACTCTGCCAAGAAGCCTTTCACCCCCGGCGGCAGGAAAAGTTATGCCGAAACTCGACCATTTTGCAACAAGTGTCAAAGAAGTGGCCATGTGGCCCATGGTTGTAAAGGTGATGCCCCCGTCGCTAAAAAGGTGCCCAGTGCACGCAGAAGAGGTGCTTGTTTCGAATGTGGCCAACTAGGTCATTTTAAGAATGCAAGTCCAAGGAAGAAAGCAAACACCAATGTACGCGAATGAGCTTTCAACCTTAACACCTAGGATGCCCGAGATGACAATGAAATAGTCACGTGTGCGTTTCTTCTCAACAACTCTTATCTTTCATATTTATTCGATTCGGGTGCCGATAAAATGTTTTGTATCCAAGGCATTGGAGCCTACCCTTTGCACTCCACCACTCCCCCTAGATATTACTTAGGCCATTCAAGTGACCAATGAAAAACTTTTGCGTACCGACAAATTTTATCGGAGGGTGTACGTTAAACTTATTGGGTGGATAATTTAAATTTTGACTTGATACCTATAGAACTAGGGAGCTCAAAACCTATTCGTTAAGAAGAAATGTTTACCTACAATTTTGTATAGATTATTGTGAACTAAGTAATTTTCTGTCGAGAACCGATATCCTCTTCCCATTACCGATGACCTCTTGGTCAATTGCAAGGATCATGTGTGTATTCCAAGTCGACCTCCATTCCAGTTATCATCAAATGAGGGTTAAGGGAGAAGATGTCTCCAAAACCACTTTCCGAACTCGTTGCGATAGTTATGAATTTCTTTTAGTAACCGTTCAGTTTATCCAAGGCTCCATCTGTATTCATAGACCTCCTGAACCGCGTATGCAAACGTATCTAGACAAATCCGTTATCGTGTTTATAGATGATGTCTAAATCTATTCAACAATAAGGAAGAAAAGCTAACAACATCTCCATCATACACTCGAACTCTTGAGAAAAGAGCAACTCTACGCCAAATTCTCCAAGTGTGAATTTGGCTAAACGAAGTCAATTTCCTAAACCAAGTTGTTAGTGGTCCAGGTAGTGAAGTAAACCTTGCATTCGTAAAATTGAAGCCCCACGTAATCGGAAAACCCTCACGACTCTGACTTGTATTCGAAAAATCTTAGAACTCGCCAGTCATTACCACAGATTCATTTCCGACTTTTCTCGTGTTGCTCGTCCTTTAACCCCGTTAATTCACTGAGGAAGGAATTAAACCTCACCGTGTCCGAACTTTGAACGTGATTTTTCATACCAACCTTACTAGCTAAATTCGTGTAGAACAAGATGGAACCCAAATATGGAAATATTTCTACTTGAACGCCTGAAAGACATACTCTCTCGACTCGAAATCAAGGAAACTGAAATTCATTATTTTGCACGAAGAATTTGAATATTTAATTATGAATCCGATAAATCTTCTCATCACCACGTACCACGTTACATAACTCTATTATTTCACTATGACCGTCTGATATTACTGGGACCCAAGATAACACACAATCCAAGGATACCTCTTTCTTCCTTGACTTATCATCCTTATGATAATTGGCCATATACCACTCAACCCCGAACTATACGACTATGTGTGCTGTCTCTTCTCCCACCAAGTCTTAACATTTGGCCAATAGATGCTCGATATGGCTACCTCAAGGTATAAAACTCATCCTATTCTAAGTTCTCCATTCACTCCTATCTTTTCGCTCGTACTTCCGTATAAGGAAATCTTTTATATAATTTCTCAATGGAGAGAGAGAGACTCTTCACGTATTACTAGTGCTCGCCACGAGGGTGAATATCCCTGACGAACGTTTTCGGTAGCCGATAAGAAACTTGTACCAACAAATGCTTTCGAGCCCTAACTAACTTGTTCAAACATATCTTAAAGGATTCTATTCCAACCCGGTGTACATTTATCAATTATCCTGGATCGAAATACTCGTTACACATCTAGTTTAAAAAAATAAAAATAAAAAAAAAAGCCTTAGGAACACGTTTAAACATGAGTACCGCGTATCATCCACAAATCGACGAACCAAGCAAACGAACGATTTACATCTTGGAAAAACATGTTACAAACTTGTATTGTTGCCTTTAGTTGATCCCTCTTACAATAGTAGTTACAACTCGTGTGTTAACGCACACTTTTCGAAACTTTATATAACCGCAAATGTCATTCTCCTATTCGTTGGACCAAAGTAGGTGACTGAAATGTCCCGTTCTTATTGATTAAAAATGTTCCATATTAATTGATTTCGTTGCGAGGTTTTAACCTCTATATGAGACATTTTTCAAAGACTGCATTCATTTTAAAACAAACCATAACCTTTATTTCATCAATAAAGGTTTAAAAAGCTTTACGTAGATTATCAAATAATGATAATCTAAAATATCCTATTTACACACGACTATTACATAATGGTTTACAATACAAATATGTTACAATGAAATAAGTTTCTTGAATGCAGTTTTTACACAATATCATACAAGCATGAACTCCAAATCTTGTCCTTATTTAAGTATGCGACAGCGGAAGCTCTTAATAATCACCTGAGAATAAACATGCTTAAAACATCAACAAAAATGTTGGTGAGTTATAGGTTTAACCTATATATATCAGATCGTAACAATAGACCACAAGATTTCATATTTCAATATACATCCCATACATAGAGATAAAATCATTCATATGGTGAATACCTGGTAACCGACATTAACAAGATGCATATATAAGAATATCCCCATCATTCAGGGACACCCTTCGGATATGATATAAATTTCGAAGTACTAAAGCATCCGGTACTTTGGATGGGGTTTGTTAGGCCCAATAGATCTATCTTTAGGATTCGCGTCAATTAGGGTGTATGTTCCCTAATTCTTAGATTACCAGACTTAATAAAAAGGGGCATATTCGATTTCGATAATTCAACCATAGAATGTAGTTTCACATACTTGTGTCTATTTTGTAAATTATTTATAAAACCTGCATGTATTCTCATCCCAAAAATATTAGATTTTAAAAGTGGGACTATAACTCACTTTCACATATTTTTACTTCGTCAGGAAGTAAGACTTGGCCACTGATCGATTCACGAACCTATAACAAATATGTACATATATATCAAAGTATGTTCAAAATATATTTACAACACTTTTAATACATTTTGATGTTTTAAGTTTATTAAGTCAGCTGTCCTCGTTAGTAACCTACAAGTAGTTGTCCACAGTTAGATGTACAGAAATAAATCGATATATATTATCTTGAATCAATCCACGACCCAGTGTATACACGTCTCAGGCTAGATCACAATTCAAAGTATATATATTTTTGGAATCAACCTCAACCCTGTATAGCTAACTCCAACATTACTGCATATAGAGTGTCTATGGTTGTTCCAAATAATATATATACATGGGTCGATATGATATGTCAAAACATTTGCATACGTGTCTATGGTATCCCAAGATTACATAATATATTAGAATACATGTATAATACAATATAAGTTAGCTAGGATATGATTTGTATAGAATTGTTAATATTTCCCGTAGCTACAAAAATAAAAAAATATCCAATCTTGTTTTACCCATAACTTCTTCATTTTAAATCCTTTTTGAGTGAATCAAATTGCTATGGTTTCATATTGAACTCTATTTTATAAATCTAAAAAAAAAAAGTATACGTTTATAGTCAGAAATATAAGTTACAAGTCGTTTTTGTAAGAGGTAGTCATTTCAGTCGAAAGAACGACGTCTTGATGACCATTTTGAAAAACATACGTCCACTTTGAGTTTAACCATAATTTTTGGATATAGTTTCATGTTCATAAGAAAAATCATTTTCCCAGAATTTCAACTTTTAAATCAAAGTTTATCATAGTTTTTAATTATCAAACCCAAAACAGCCCGCGGTGTTACTACGACGGCGTATGTCCAGTTTTACGGTGTTTTTCGTGTTTCCAGGTTTTAAATCATTAAGTTAACATATCATATAGATATAGAACATGTCTTTAGTTGATTTTAAAAGTCAAGTTAGAAGTATTAACTTTTGTTTGCGAACAAGTTTAGAATTAACTAAACTATGTTCTAGTGATTTCAAGTTTAAACCTTCGAATAAGATAGCTTTATATGTATGAATCGAATGATGTTATGAACATCATTACTACCTCAAGTTTTTTGGATAAACCTATTGGAAAAGAGACAAATGGATCTAGCTTCAAAGGATCTTGGATGGCTTGAAAGTTCTTGAAGCAGAATCATGACACGAAAACAAGTTCAAGTAAGATTTCCACTCGAAATAAGATTGTTATAGTTATAGAAATTGAATCAAAGTTTGAATATGAGTATTACCTTATATTACAAAGATATCTTACTGTAAATAAGAAAGATTTCTTGAGGTTGGATGAGCACTCTACAAGATTGAAAGTAAGCTAGCAAACTTGGAAGTATTCTTGATTTTATGAAACTAGAACTTGTAGAATTTATGAAGAACACTTAGAACTTGAAGATAGAACTTGAGAGAGATCAATTAGATGAAGAAAATTGAAGAATGAAAGTGTTTGTAGGTGTTTTTGGTCGTTAGTATATGGATTAGATATAGAGGATATGTAATTTTGTTTTCATGTAAATAAGTCATGAATGATTACTCATATTTTTGTAATTTTATGAGATATTTCATGCTAGTTGCAAATGATGGTTCCCACATGTGTTAGGTGACTCACATGCGCTGCTAAGAGCTGATCATTGGAGTGTATATACCAATAGTACATACATCTAAAAGTTGTGTATTGTACGAGTACGAATACGGGTGCATACTAGTAGAATTGTTGATGAAACTGAACGAGGATGTAATTGTAAGCATTTTTGTTAAGTAGAAGTATTTTGATAAGTGTCTTGAAGTATTTCAAAAGTGTATGAATACATATTAAAACACTACATGTATATACATTTTAACTGAGTCGTTAAGTCATCGTTAGTCGTTACATATAAGTGTTGTTTTGAAACCTTTAGGTTAACGATCTTGTTAAATGTTGTTAACCCAATGTTTATAATATCAAATGAGATTTTAAATTATTATATTATCATGATATTATGATGTACGAATATCTCTTAATATGATATATATACATTAAATGTCGTTACAACGATAATCGTTACATATATGTCTCGTTTCAAAATTATTAAGTTAGTAGTCTTGATTTTACATATGTAGTTTATTGTTAATATACTTAATGATATGTTTAATTATCAATATCATGTTAACTATATATATAACCATATATATGTCATCATATAGTTTTTACAAGTTTTAACGTTCGTGAATCACCGGTCAACTTGGGTGGTCAATTGTTTATATGAAACCTATTTCAATTAATCAAGTCTTAATAAGTTTGATTGCTTAACATGTTGGAAACACTTAATCATGTAAATAACAATTTCATTTAATATATATATATAAACATGGAAAAGTTCGGGTCACTACAGTACCTACCCGTTAAATAAATTTCGTCCCGAAATTTTAAGCAGTTGGAGGTGTTGACATATCTTCTGGAAATAAATGCGGGTATTTCTTCTTCATCTGATCTTCTCGTTCCTAGGTGAACTCGGGTCCTCTACGAGCATTTCATCGAACCTTAACAATTGGTATCTTGTTTTGCTTAAGTCTTTTAACCTCCCGATCCATTATTTCGACGGGTTCTTCGATGAATTGAAGTTTTTCGTTGATTTGGATTTCATCTAACTGAATAGTGAGATCTTCTTTAGCAAAACATTTCTTCAAATTCGAGACGTGGAAAGTGTTATGTACAGCCGCGAATTGTTGAGGTAACTCAAGTCGGTAAGCTACTGGTCCTACACGATCAATAATCTTGAATGGTCCGATATACCTAGGATTTAATTTCCCTCGTTTACCAAATCGAACAACGCCTTTCCAAGGTGCAACTTTAAGCATGACCATCTCTCCAATTTCAAACTCTATATCTTTTCTTTTAATGTCAGCGTAGCTCTTTTGTCGACTTTGGGCGGTTTTCAACCGTTGTTGAATTTGGATGATCTTCTCGGTAGTTTCTTGTATTATCTCCGGACCCGTAATCTTTCTATCCCCCACTTCACTCCAACAAATCGGAGACCTGTACTTTTGTGATGACCCGAAATTTTTTTTGACTTATTTAAACCAATTCTCTATACGATTTATTATTTTAAAATGTTAAACAAAGTCTGTTAGATTGAGTCTCAAAATTTTAGAACTGTTTCATATATACAATTACCTTTGATTACTCTCGACGATTCATGAACAATTATATGTATGTATATATATATATATGTACAAGTAAACACGACTTTCCTATAGTAAAACCCTATTTGCTACAGTAAAAATGACTTTGATACAGTAAAACACTATTAGCTACAGTAAAACACTATTTGCTACAGTGAAACCGTATTTTGCTACAGTGCTACAGTGAAAACTACTTTGCTACAGTGATTTGCTACAGTAAACACTTATAAGAAAAGGTTGTTATGCTATTCTGGCACACGTAAACTTATAAGAAAAGGTTGTTATGCTATTCTGGCACACGTAAAGAAGATCGATACTGAAGAAAGAAGCATTGATGACATGCCGGTTGTAAGAGAATATCCCGGAGTATTTCTAGAAGAATTACCGGGGCTACCTCCACACAGATGTGTAGAATTCCAGATTGATCTCATACCAGGAGCTGCACCTATAGCCTGATCTCCATATAGACTTGCACCTTCATAAATGCAAGAATTACAAGGCCAGTTGCAAGAATTATCGGGCCATGGATTTATTCGTCCCAGTTTTTCACCTTGGGGTGCTCCTATTCTGTTCGTCAAGAAGAAGGATGGATCTATGAGAATGTGCATAGATTACCGAGAATTAAACAAATTAACGATCAAGAATCGGTACCCATTATCGAGGATTGATGATTTGTTTGATCAATTGCAAGGATCAAGTGTTTATTCTAAGATTGATCTACGCTCCGGATATCATCAGCTGAGAGTGAAGGAAGAAGATGTTCCTAAAACCGCGTTCAGAACCCGTTACGGTCACTATGAGTTTCTAGTCATGCCTTTTGGATTGACTAATACTCCAGTAGTATTAATGGATCTAATGAATCGAATCTGTAAACCGTATTTAGACAAATTTGTCATTGTTTTTATCGACGACATATTGATTTACTCGAAGAACAAAGAAGAACATGAGCAACACTTAAGACTGGTACTAGAGATACTCAAGAAAGAAGAATTGTACGCAAAATTTTTGAAGTGTGATTTCTGGTTACAAGAAGTACAATTTTTGGGCCATGTTGTCAGTAAACATGGAATTAAAGTTGACCCTGCCAAGATCGAAGCCATTAGTAAATGGGAAACACCGAAGACTCCAACACAAATCCGCCAATTCTTAGGTCTTGCTGGTTACTACCGAAGATTCATTCAAGATTTCTCTAGAATCGCCAAACCCTTAACTGCATTGACTCAAAAGGAAAAGAAGTATGATTGGTCCACGGAACAGGAATCCTCATTCCATTTATTAAAGAAGAAGTTAACGTCTGCACCCATTTTGTCATTACCGGAAGGAAATGATGATTTCGTGATCTATTGTGACGCTTCGCGCCAAGGTTTAGGATGTGTATTAATGCAACGCACAAAAGTTATCGCATATGCCTCACGACAACTAAAAATTCATGAAAAGAACTATACGACGCACGATTTGGAACTTGGAGCAGTAGTTTTTGCACTCAAAATATGGAGACACTATCTATATGGCACCAAGTGTACAGTGTACACCGACCATAAGAGTCTTCAGCATATTTTTGATCAAAAACAACTCAATATGAGGCAACGTCGCTGGGTAGAGTTGTTAAACGATTACGATTGTGAAATCCGTTACCACCCCGGAAAGGCTAATGTTGTAGCTGATGCCCTAAGTCGAAAAGAAAGAGTAAAACCTCTTAGGGTCCGAGCTTTAAATATTACAATTCGTACTGATCTCACAAAGCAAATTCAAGCAGCACAGTTAGAGGCTTTAAAAGAAGAAAATGAAAAAGGAGAAATGAGCAGAGGGTTAGAAAAATAGCTTGAAGTAAAAGCCGATGGAACCCTGTATTTTGCTGATAGGATATGGGTACCAAAACATGGTAATCTAAGGCAACTAGTACTGGATGAAGCACACAAAACGAGGTACTCAATTCACCCAGGAAATGGGAAAATGTACCACGATCTCAAGAAGTTTTATTGGTGGCCTAATATGAAGACAGAAATTGCTACTTATGTAAGCAAATGTTTGACGTGTGCAAAGGTCAAAGCTGAGCACCAAAAGCCGTCAGGATTACTGCAACAACCAGAAATTCCGCAGTGGAAATGGGAAAGAATAACCATGGATTTCATTACAAAATTGCCAAGGACTGCAAGTAGTCATGATACTATTTGGGTGATAGTTGATCGTCTAACTAAATCACCTCACTTCCTACCAATAAAGGAGACAGACAGTATGGAGAAATTAGCACGCCTATATTTGAAAGAAGTAGTTTCCAGGCATGGTGTACCTATCTCCATCATATCTGATCGCGACACCCGATTCACATCACGTTTCTGGCAGTCATTACAAAAAGCATTGGGAACTCGATTAGATATGAGCACCGCTTATCACCCACAGACAGATGGTCAAAGTGAAAGAACAATACAAATATTAGAAGACATGTTACGAGCATGCGTTATTGACTTTGGAACCAGTTGGGATCGACACTTACCATTGGCAGAATTTTCATACAATAACAGCTATCATACGAGCATCAACGCAGCGCCATTTGAAGCACTTTACGGTAGAAAGTGCAGATCTCCTATCTGTTGGAGTGAAGTAGGAGAAAAACAACTTACTGGACCAGAAATTATTCATGAAACCACCGACAAGATCATTCAAATACAACAGCGATTGAAAACGGCCATGAGTCGCTAAAAGAGTTATGCTGATGTAAGAAGAAAACCGCTAGAATTTCAAGTGGGCGACAAAGTCATGTTGAAAGTGTCACCCTGGAAAGGCGTTGTACGATTCGGTAAACGAGGAAAGCTAAGTCCTAGGTACGTTGGACCCTTTGAAATCACCGAAAGAATTGGAATAGTTGCTTATCGATTAAAGCTACCGCAAGAACTTAGTAGTGTTCATGACACATTTCACGTGTCAAATTTAAAGAAATGTTTAGCTGAAGAGGATGTCGTAATTCCTCTTGACGAAATACGAATCAATGATAAACTCCATTTTATCGAAGAACCTGTTGAAATCATGGACCGTTAGGTCAAACAATTAAAACAAAGCAAAATATCGATAGTTAGGGTTCGTTGGAATGCAAGACGAGGACCCGAGTTTACTTGGGAACGTGAAGATCAAATGAAGCAAAAGTATCCACATTTGTTCACTGATATCGCTCATGAAACAGGTACTACTCAAAATTTCGGGACGAAATTTTCTTTAACGGGGAGGTACTGTGATGACCCGAAATTTTTTTTGACTTATTTAAACCAATTCTCTATACGATTTATTATTTTAAAACGTTAAACAAAGTCTGTTAGATTGAGTCTCAAAATTTTAGAACTGTTTCATATATACAATTACCTTTGAATACTCTCGACGATTCATGAACAATTATATGTATGTATATATATATATATATATATATATATATATATATATATATATATATATATATATATATATATATATATATATATATACAAGTAAAAACGACTTTCCTACAGTAAAACCCTATTTGCTACAGTAAAAATGACTTTGCTACAGTAAAACACTATTTGCTACAGTGAAACCGTATTTTGCTACAGTACTACAGTGAAAACGACTTTGCTACAGTGATTTGCTATAACACACTATTTGCTACAGTAAAATACTATTTGCTACAGTAAAACACTATTTGATGTCGACGAACTAGCAAACAAAAACGGAAAAGGCAGCCATGCGATCGCATGGCAAAAACACTGAAAACTCATGCGATCGCATGAGCTACAGTAAATGCAAAAGTATTATAAAAGGTCAGTTTGCTCGACGTAAATCCTCACACTTTTTCTTCTTCTATAATCTTTATTTATATTTATATTATAATTATAATTTTAAATTTAAATTTAATAATAATAAGGTATATACGGGGGTGTTTTTAATTCAGGTTTCAAACCGCTTTAAACTAAAGAAATATTGGGTATTGTTCGGGGTATTGTTCTTGAATCCAAGGCCAACCATACAGTCGTCTACCATCATTACGTCTACGCAATTTGCCTACAATATTGAGTCTCAATATTTAACAGTGAGTTTATAGTCTCCCTTTTTAAATACTTTAAATATTTTTGGGCTGAGAATACATGCAATTTATTTAAACGCAATAAGACACAAGTACATACTTAATTCTACAATGAGTTAAACCGAAAATCCCTTAGCTTTGGTAACTAATAGCTGCCAGTACATAGGATATGGACTGGTGGGAGCGAATAATTGTATATGGATCCATAGGGCTTGACATCCCCGTCCGAGCTAGAGCGCTAGCCTTTTAACGGACGTATGTTATTTGAGTTTAAGACACGTTGGTTTGCGTGTATTAAAACGAATGGGGTAATTATCACTACTGTAACATCCCGCCTTTTTCCGTTAAATTTATTTTTAACACCGTCTTTTTCTTTTAAATAATACATTTCGTTATTTAAATTCGTAGTTTCCGTTGACTAACGTTCATAATAATTCCGTCATTTAATTATAACATCTCTCGTTAACTTGCGTTTTAAAAATACTCGATCGGTTAAATCCCGCACCCGCTTTGAAACTCGAGGGACCGGAGTTGCCAAATGGGCAAACTAGTTGACTAGGTCAACTAGTCAACCCATTTCATCCATTCCATCATCTCCCTCATCCCTTTTCTCTCCATCTCAAGAACACACACAAACCCCAACTTCATAGAATCATCATCTAAATTCGGGATTGGAAGCAAACTTCAAAACAAATTACATATTTGGAATCCTCTCTTCATCCTCTACAATTTGATACCAACTTCATCTCGTTTGGGTAACATTTCTAAAACTCTAGATTTCTCTAAATTCGTGTTTTTGATTTGAAATGGTGTTAGTTAGTGTCTATGGCTCAAGTCTAACATGAATATATGTTTGGTTTGCTCGATTTGTTGTTTTTGGAGTAACTAGCATGAACTTGAAATGGGTGTGCTTAATCCTTGATTTTGGATGAGTTAATGTTGTTAGATTGTTAAAGTGCATGTTTTAATTGTGTTACTAGTATCACTAGCTTCGTTTTGATGCGTAGGTTGATTAAGAAAACTTCAAAAACATGAATATTGATTTTGAAATGTTTGACTAGGGTTTGATAGTTCTTGACATGAATTTTTGGATGCTTGAATGCCATGGAATGTTAATTGTTAGTGTTTAGTTGTAATGTATGCCTCATTACCTTCAAAACGGCATATCGTATGTGTAAATTGGATTCCCGAATCATAAAATACGTTTTACGAACTTGAAACTTTGAAAATAAACCTTTCTTGATCAATTGACGAGTTTTCGGTTATTGTAAATGATGTTTTTGATTGATGATATGTGGTTAGTTGTATTCCTCGTCAAAATACCTTTCCGACGATATATGATAGGCATTATAAGTGTTTGCGGGTCAAGAATTGGGTTGGAAAAGGTTTTGGTTCGTGCACACTTGGAAAAACTGACCAGAATTCTCTGGCCAGGTAGTGGCGCGGCGCGCCACATACCCGCGCGGCGCGCAGAATCGCCTGGCCAGATTCTGCTCACTTTGTCACATTTCACGCGAAATGTTTGACTAGCTACCGACCTCCGATTCACATGAAACTTGTTCTAATATGCTTATATATGAATAAAAACCTCAGAAAAATAGTTCGGGACCGAACCCGAACGTGTTGACTTTTTCGTTGACTTTGACCAAGTTTGACTTTTAGTCAAACTTAACCAAACTTTTATACAATCATTCTAACATGCTTTTATACTTGTTTCTTGTATGAAACTTGACAACGTGATTCACATGCTATACTTAATCGAGTCGTAACGAGCCATAGGACTAATTGAACACATTTCACCCGACCTTGTGTCGTAACCGGTTAATTGATATAACTTATTTGTTTAGGTCAAGGCTAAGCAACTTTCATGCACACGTTTACTTGTTGAAGTACTTTTATACTCGTGCACTCGAGGTGAGATCATAGTCCCACCTTTTCAACAACTTTTTATACTTTAAATTGTGGGCTGAGAAACATATACTTTGTTACATTTTGTACTACTTGCTTTTATACTTTGAACACAAGTACAAGGAAAACAAACATTCCACAGCGAGTTAGAACAAAAATCCTCAATTCGATTATCATTAGTTACACTTGCAGGGTGTAAGCGAGAACTTATATTGTGTGGCCATACGGGTTTGACAAACCCTCATTACGGACGGTTCGCTACCGTCTACGGATGAAATATATTTTCGGGAAACAGTGAATGTTCTAACACTATTGTGATGGGGTTCTATGGAAGGAAACGTTAAGTCTTGATAATTGGGTGCTCGCGAACCAACTTTTGGAATGCAACTTTTGGATGATCAATTTATGGAAATACTAAATCTTGTGGTTCAAAATATAACTTTTACTAATACACCTATGATTTCACCAACGTTTTTGCGTTGACAGTTTTCTATATGTTTCTCAGGTTCATACTTGGCTATTTGATACATGCTTCCGCGTACACTCATACTTGCTTGGGGTCAAGCATACATGCATACACTCTGATTATTTGCTTGGAGTCAAGATACATACATACATACGCTAGTGATAGCACCTTTGGATTCAAACTTTTGTTTACATACTTACGCTATTTTTAGCAACTGTGGTTTCAAACTAATTATGTCGCAAGTTATTCATTCATACCTTATAACTTTGTAAACTTAAACTTATTGTCGATCCGTTTGCTAAACTAAACTTTGTACCTTTCAAATGAACGCGACATAATTTTGGTCAAACGAGTCTCATATAGGGACTACGACCACGCAACGGGACCTAAGTAGTCGGCGCCGTCAATGACGATTTGGTCGGGTCGCTACAGATGGTATCAGAGCGTTGGTTGTAGGGAACTAGGACGTGCATTAGTGTGTCTAACAGAGTCGTTAGGACGCATTAGTGAGTCTAGACTACAACTGGATAGTTAGCATTTGCATTCTGACATACATTTGCTATAGATAGCACTTACTTGACTACTTGTGCATTATACTTGAATCATTCTTAGGCAAACTTTTTAATGATGCCCAACCTTCATCATACGAACTCGTATACCGCCACTTTTTGGTAACACACGCAAATTCATGATTCATACACGTATGGATGACGACGACTTCATTAGTCACACTTGTTCGGGAACTCTGTCTCCCGGATTGTTATTTGCCACCGTTTCAACTTACTATCGGTTTCCCACTGGTGTTTCTTACTATCTACTTTTTGGTGTTACTACCATCACTACTCTAGGTGAGTATCGTCATCAACGTTTATCACTACGGTTGCGTACTTTTTGTTATCATGATTCGTTACTCCTTTCGTGCCTAAGGGCATTATCGCTTGACTTGAACCACAATGACGTGAACAATCATTTATACACTTCCCTCGGGGAACGCTTCCTTAGATTTGCAGAAATTCTTTCGATTTAATATGAGTCACGTTTGAGACGTCGTTACATTTTGTTCATTTTAGATTTTCGCGATGACACGAACTTGAATCTATAGAGTGATGTGGGAATGGAGGTATGAGTTAGCGTAATATAACGACACTCGATCAACGTGGTTATATTACGGTAAGACATACCAAAGTTCTAGTGACGCGTGATGGTGGTTAGACTCGATCAACCTAAACACCACCATGTGCCATGTACATGACTTCATCTTTTCAGGTTTGGACATCCGAAAACTCCGAGAATATTTATAACAACCATACCGGGGACACACCTTCAGTTATTGTCAAATTATATTTATGCTTCCGAATGAATTACCGATTCCATTCGACTTCAACCGTATGTCACACGGGTATACTAGCTCGTCCTCGCGCAGTCTTATTGACTAACTACAATTTACTCGTTATGCTCACATCGGGGCGGGAACTTCTCTTGCATCACCCTCGTACTTCCGGTTCAGGAGGTCCTTATTCTAAAATCTCAATGGAGAGCGACTCTTCACGTCATACAAGTATTCGCCGCGAGGGTGGATAGTCCTAACAATCGTTTTCAAAACCCGATAAGAACTTGCCCCGACGAACGTTTTTGGAAACCGATAAATCTTCCGCGACGCGAATTTTCTTGAGAAACTTGTCCTAACAAACTTGTCCAAATATACCATACGGAATGTACTCCGTTTCGGACCGAGATCCTCGTTTCACTTCTAGATTTTGGAGTGCCTCACAAAAAGTCTCGGGACCACGTTTAGACATGAGTACCGCACATCAACCATAACCCGACGGACCGAACAAACATACGATTTAAGTCTTGAAAACCATAATACGAATTTGTATTACCAACTTCAAATTTACTTGAGAAAAGTATTTTCCTTTAACCGAATCCTCGTACTACAATGATTTTCATTCGAGTTTTAACGTCACTCCTTTTGAAACCACATGTGACCGGAAACGTCATTCTCCTTTATCGAACCAAGTAAACGATGATCAATTCACCGGGGTCGAGGTTATTCATGAGCAACCGAGAAAATTTATTCATATTCAGGTAAAACCCTACGCGACTCGTAATCACCAAGAGCTACGCCGATGTTAGACGTAAACATTTCAAATTCCACGTGGGAAACCACGTCACGTTAAGAGTCGCACCTTGGAAAGGTGCAATCCGTTTCGGGAAAACGTAGGAAGCTAAATCCGCGGTATTTTGATCCTTTAAATTCTTGGGGTGTTTTGGACCCGTCGCTAGCCGTTTAGACTTTTCCGACTCATTTTGGGTCTCCGTTTATCCTACATTCGATGTATCAACTCAAAGACGTGTTTTGCGAAACGAGAACTTGTTATCTCCTTTGATGAACTCACTATCGACGATAACCCTCACTTCCTAGGAGGACCGGTTGAAACCATAAATCATGGAAGCCAAACCTTAAAACAACATATGATCCCGACCGTCAAAATTCGTGGAAATACTCAAGGACGTACCTTCACTTATTCGTAGAATTTACAACGCAAGGTCTCGAGTAAGATTCAACAACTACTACTTCCAACTAAATTTCGGGACGAAATTTCTTTTGAGTTGTGGATAATGTAACATCCCGCCTTTTTCCGTTAAATTTATTTTTAACACCGTCTTTTTCTTTTAAATAATACATTTCGTTATTTAAATTCGTAGTTTCCGTTGACTAACGTTCATAATAATTCCGTCATTTAATTATAACATCTCTCGTTAACTTGCGTTTTAAAAATACTCGATCGGTTAAATCCCGCACCCGCTTTGAAACTCGAGGGACCGGAGTTGCCAAATGGGCAAACTAGTTGACTAGGTCAACTAGTCAACCCATTTCATCCATTCCATCATCTCCCTCATCCCTTTTCTCTCCATCTCAAGAACACACACAAACCCCAACTTCATAGAATCATCATCTAAATTCGGGATTGAAAGCAAACTTCAAAACAAATTACATATTTGGAATCCTCTCTTCATCCTCTACAATTTGATACCAACTTCATCTCGTTTGGGTAACATTTCTAAAACTCTAGATTTCTCTAAATTCGTGTTTTTGATTTGAAATGGTGTTAGTTAGTGTCTATGGCTCAAGTCTAACATGAATATATGTTTGGTTTGCTCGATTTGTTGTTTTTGGAGTAACTAGCATGAACTTGAAATGGGTGTGCTTAATCCTTGATTTTGGATGAGTTAATGTTGTTAGATTGTTAAAGTGCATGTTTTAATTGTGTTACTAGTATCACTAGCTTCGTTTTGATGCGTAGGTTGATTAAGAAAACTTCAAAAACATGAATATTGATTTTGAAATGTTTGACTAGGGTTTGATAGTTCTTGACATGAATTTTTGGATGCTTGAATGCCATGGAATGTTAATTGTTAGTGTTTAGTTGTAATGTATGCCTCATTACCTTCAAAACGGCATATCGTATGTGTAAATTGGATTCCCGAATCATAAAATACGTTTTACGAACTTGAAACTTTGAAAATAAACCTTTCTTGATCAATTGACGAGTTTTCGGTTATTGTAAATGATGTTTTTGATTGATGATATGTGGTTAGTTGTATTCCTCGTCAAAATACCTTTCCGACGATATATGATAGGCATTATAAGTGTTTGCGGGTCAAGAATTGGGTTGGAAAAGGTTTTGGTTCGTGCACACTTGGAAAAACTGACCAGAATTCTCTGGCCAGGTAGTGGCGCGGCGCGCCACATACCCGCGCGGCGCGCAGAATCGCCTGGCCAGATTCTGCTCACTTTGTCACATTTCACGCGAAATGTTTGACTAGCTACCGACCTCCGATTCACATGAAACTTGTTCTAATATGCTTATATATGAATAAAAACCTCAGAAAAATAGTTCGGGACCGAACCCGAACGTGTTGACTTTTTCGTTGACTTTGACCAAGTTTGACTTTTAGTCAAACTTAACCAAACTTTTATACAATCATTCTAACATGCTTTTATACTTGTTTCTTGTATGAAACTTGACAACGTGATTCACATGCTATACTTAATCGAGTCGTAACGAGCCATAGGACTAATTGAACACATTTCACCCGACCTTGTGTCGTAACCGGTTAATTGATATAACTTACTTGTTTAGGTCAAGGCTAAGCAACTTTCATGCACACGTTTACTTGTTGAAGTACTTTTATACTCGTGCACTCGAGGTGAGATCATAGTCCCACCTTTTCAACAACTTTTTATACTTTAAATTGTGGGCTGAGAAACATATACTTTGTTACATTTTGTACTACTTGCTTTTATACTTTGAACACAAGTACAAGGAAAACAAACATTCCACAGCGAGTTAGAACAAAAATCCTCAATTCGATTATCATTAGTTACACTTGCAGGGTGTAAGCGAGAACTTATATTGTGTGGCCATACGGGTTTGACAAACCCTCATTACGGACGGTTCGCTACCGTCTACGGATGAAATATATTTTCGGGAAACAGTGTATGTTCTAACACTATTGTGATGGGGTTCTATGGAAGGAAACGTTAAGTCTTGATAATTGGGTGCTCGCGAACCAACTTTTGGAATGCAACTTTTGGATGATCAATTTATGGAAATACTAAATCTTGTGGTTCAAAATATAACTTTTACTAATACACCTATGATTTCACCAACGTTTTTGCGTTGACAGTTTTCTATATGTTTCTCAGGTTCATACTTGGCTATTTGATACATGCTTCCGCGTACACTCATACTTGCTTGGGGTCAAGCATACATGCATACACTCTGATTATTTGCTTGGAGTCAAGATACATACATACATACGCTAGTGATAGCACCTTTGGATTCAAACTTTTGTTTACATACTTACGCTATTTTTAGCAACTGTGGTTTCAAACTAATTATGTCGCAAGTTATTCATTCATACCTTATAACTTTGTAAACTTAAACTTATTGTCGATCCGTTTGCTAAACTAAACTTTGTACCTTTCAAATGAACGCGACATAATTTTGGTCAAACGAGTCTCATATAGGGACTACGACCAAGCAACGGGACCTAAGTAGTCGGCGCCGTCAATGACGATTTGGTCGGGTCGCTACAACTACAGCGTTAAGTTTAGTTACCAGGGTGCTCTGTTACGTAGAATCTATTGATAAACTTTTGATGAAATCTTGTGGTCTATCTTTATATATGTTTATGACTCGAGCAATTAAACCTATAACTCACCAACATTCGTGTTGACTTTTTAGCATGTTTTATTCTCAGGTCCTTAGAATGCTTCCGCTGTGATGTGCTTGTTGCCTGCATGGAGTCTCTCATGCTTTGTACAAAGTTTATTGCATTCAAAATAAAACTGCGTTGTGTAATAAATAATTGGACTGTGATGTCAACCTGTAAATTAAAGACTTATGTATTTCGGGGGTTTGCTTATACCTAAGCACTCGCCCACATGTTTATAACTTTCTATGTTTAGAAAGTCACTTATTTTAATGAATGCAATATTTTATCAAAACGTATCATATAGAGGTCAAAACCTCACTGTGGAATCAATGATTAACGTGCCGCATCAATAGCGATTTTGACGGGTCGTTACAACTTTCTACCATAAAGTGCTTCAAACGGCGCCATCTCAATGCTTGAATGGTAGCTGTTGTTGTAGGAAAATTCTGCTAACGGTAGATGTCGATCCCAACTGTTTCCGAAATCAATAACACAAACTCGTAGCATGTCTTCAAGTGTTTGTATCATCCTTTCGCTCTGCCCATCAGTTTGTGGATGATAGGCAGTACTCATGTCTAGACGAGTTCCCAATGCTTGCTGTAATGTCTGCCAGAATCTTGAAATAAATCTACCATCCCTATCAGAGATAATAGAGATTGGTATTCCATGTCTGGAGACGACTTCCTTCAAATACAGTCGTGCTAACTTCTCCATCTTGTCATCTTCTCTTATTGGCAGGAAGTGTGCTGACTTGGTGAGACGATCAACTATTACCCAAATAGTATCATAACCACTTGCAGTCCTTGGTAAATTAGTAATGAAATCCATGGTAATGTTTTCCCATTTCCATTCCGGGATTTCGGGTTGTTGAAGTAGACCTGATGGTTTCTGATGCTCAGCTTTGACCTTAGAATACGTCAAACATTCTCCTATGTATTTAGCAACATCGACTTTCATACCCGGCCACCAAAAATGTTTCTTGAGATCCTTGTACATCTTCCCCGTTCCAGGATGTATTGAGTATCTGGTTTTATGAGCTTCTCTAAGTACCATTTCTCTCAGATCTCCAAATTTTGGTACCCAAATCCTTTCAGCCCTATACCGGGTTCCGTCTTCCCGAATATTAAGATGCTTCTTCGATCCTTTGGGTATTTCATCCTTTAAATTTCCCTCTTTTAAAACTCCTTGTTGCGCCTCCTTTATTTGAGTAGTAAGGTTAGTGTGAATCATTATATTCATAGATTTTACTCGAATGGGTTCTCCGTCCTTCCTGCTCAAGGTGTCGGCTACCACATTTGCCTTCCCCGGGTGGTAACGAATCTCAAAGTCGTAATCATTCAACAATTCAATCCACCTACGCTGCCTCATATTCAGTTGTTTCTGATTAAATATGTGTTGAAGACTTTTGTGGTCGGTATATATATTACTTTTGACCCCATATAAGTAGTGCCTCCAAGTCTTTAATGCAAAAACAACCGCGCCTAATTCCAAATCATGCGTCGTATAATTTTGCTCGTGAATCTTCAATTGTCTAGACGCATAAGCAATCACCTTCGTCCGTTGCATTAATACACAACCGAGACCTTGCTTTGATGCGTCACAATAAATCACAAAATCATCATTCCCTTCAGGCAATGACAATATAGGTGCCGTAGTTAGCTTTTTCTTCAATAATTGAAACGCCTTCTCTTGTTCATCCTTCCATTCAAATTTCTTCCCTTTATGCGTTAATGCAGTCAAGGGTTTTGCTATTTTGGAGAAATCTTGGATGAATCTTCTGTAGTAACCAGCCAGTCCTAAAAATTGACGTATATGCTTCGGAGTTTTTGGGGTTTCCCACTTTTCAACGGTTTCGATCTTTGCCGGGTCCACCTGGATACCTTCTTTGTTCACTATGTGACCGAGGAATTGAACTTCTTCCAACCAAAATGCACACTTTGAAAACTTAGCGTACAGTTTTTCTTTCCTCAATACTTCTATTCTTTTCTCAAATGTTCTTCGTGCTCTTGATCATTCTTTGAGTAAATAAGTATGTCATCGATGAAAACAATGACAAACTTGACAAGATATGGCCCACACACTCGGTTCATAAGGTCCATGAACACAGCCGGTGCGTTAGTCAATCCAAACGGCATAACCATAAACTCGTAATGACCATAACGCGTCCTAAAAGCAGTTTTTGGAATATCATCCTCCTTTACTCGCATTTGATGATATCCAGAACGTAAATCGATCTTCAAATAAACCGACGAGCCTTGTAGTTGATCAAATAAGTCGTCAATTCTCGGCAGTGGATAACGGTTTTTGATGGTAAGTTTGTTCAACTCTCTGTAGTCAATACACAACCTAAATGTACCATCCTTCTTTTTGACAAACAAAACAGGAGCTCCCCATGGTGATGTGCTTGGTCGAATGAAACCATGTTCTAATAGTTCTTGCAGTTGGCTTTGCAGTTCTTTCATCTTGCTGGGTGCGAGTCTATAAGGAGCACGAGCTATTGGTGCAGCTCCTGGTACAAGATCTATTTGAAATTCAACAGATCGATGTGGAGGTAGTCCCGGTAATTCTTTCGGAAATACATCGGGAAATTCTTTTGCGACGGGAACATCATTGATGCTCTTTTCTTCAGTTTGTACTTTCTCGACGTGTGCTAGAACAGCATAGCAACCTTTTCTTATTAGTTTTTGTGCCTTCAAATTACTAATAAGATGTAGCTTCATGTTGCCCTTTTCTCCGTACACCATTAAGGGTTCTCCTTCTTCTCGTACAATGCGAATTACATTTTTATAACATACGATCTCTGCTTTCACCTTCTTCAGCCAGTCCATGCCAACTATTACATCAAAACTCCCTAACTCTACTGGTATCAAATCAATCTTAAATATTTCGCTACCTAGTTTAATTTCTCGGTTCCGGCATATATTATCTGCTGAAATTAATTTACCGTTTGCTAATTCGAGTAAAAATTTACTATCCAACGGCGTCAATGGACAACTTAATTTAGCACAAAAATCTCTACTCATATAGCTTCTATCCGCACCCGAATCAAATAAAACGTAAGCAGATTTATTGTCAATAAGAAACGTACCCGTAATAAGCTCCGGGTCTTCCTGTGCCTCTGCCGCATTAATATTGAAAACTCTTCTGCGGCCTTGTCCATTCGTGTTCTCCTGGTTCGGGCAATTTATAATAATGTGGCCCGGTTTTCCACATTTATAACAAACTACATTGGCATAACTTGCTCCGACACTACTTGCTCCGCCATTACTCGTTCCGACACCATTTGTTCCTTTCGTTCTGTTAACCCCTGGTCCGTAGACCTCACACTTCGCCGCGCTATGACCATTTCTTTTACACTTGTTGCAAAATTTGGTGCAGAACCTCGAGTGATACTTTTCACACCTTTGGCATAACTGCTTCTGATTGTTGTTGTTGTTGCGGTTGTAATTGTTGTTGGGATGATTGTTGTAGTTGCTGTTGTTGTTGTTATTGTTGTTGTTGTTGTTGTTGGGCCGTTTGTTGTAGTTGCGATTGATGTTGCGATTGTTGGGATAATTGTTGCGATTATTATTGTAATTGCTGTTGTTGTTGTTGTTGTTGTATTGGTGATTCTTATCACCGTTTTCCTCCCACTTTCTTTTGACTTACTTCACATTGGCCTCTTCAGCCGTCTGTTCTTTAATTCTTTCCTCAATCTGGTTCACTAGTTTGTGAGCCATTCTACATGCCTGTTGTATGGAGGCGGGCTCGTGTGAACTTATATCTTCTTGGATTCTTTCCGGTAATCCTTTCACAAATGCGTCGATCTTCTCTTCCTCATCTTCGAACGCTCCCGGACACAATAGGCACAATTCTGTGAATCGTCTTTCGTATGTGGTAATATCAAATCCTTGGGTTCGTAACCCTCTAAGTTCTGTCTTGAGCTTATTGATCTCGGTTCTGGGATGGTACTTCTCGTTCATCAAGTGCTTAAATGCTGACCACGGTAGTGCGTACGCATCATCTTGTCCCACTTGCTCTAGATAGGTATTCCACCATGTTAACGCAGAACCTGTGAAGGTATGCGTAGCATACTTCACTTTGTCCTCTTCAGTACACTTACTTATGGCAAACACCGATTCGACCTTCTCGGTCCACCGTTTCAATCCGATCGGTCCTTCGGTTTCATCAAATTCCAAAGGTTTGCAGGCAGTGAATTCTTTGTAGGTGCATCCTACACGATTTCCTGTACTGCCAGATCCAAGGTTATTGTTGGTATGTAGCGCAGCCTGTACTGCGGCTATGTTTGAAGCTAGAAAAGTACGGAATTCCTCTTCATTCATATTCACGGTGTGTCGAGTAGTCGGTGCCATTTCCTTCAAAATAGTCAAATGGAACAAGTTAATCATACAGAATATTAAGAGTAGTTAATAGTATTTTGTAGCATAATATGAACTCATTTATAAAAGCTTTTTCTTCATATTAGCATTTTATAAGTTTAAATTCGGGTAGTACCTACCCGTTAAGTTCATACTTAGTAGCTAATATACAATTCAACTACTATAATTCTATATGAAAAACTGATTATAATAATATTTCGCGTTCAAACTTTTACACAATATTTTACAAACTTACAATACCGCTTATTTTACATATAGCATGAAATATAGCACACAATAAATTTGATACAAGATGGTTGTGAAGATAATTCTAGCTAGTACACAAGTCGTTCAGCAAAGGCAATAAAGACACGTAATTCATACGTCCAGAAACAAGTCATGCATTCTGGTTTTACTAGGATTACTTCCCATCCTTGGTCTTGTGGAACATAACCATTATGGCCGTTGATAAGACAACGTGTTGTAACGTCGTCAAAGGGACGAGGGTTACGTAATGTCCAACAGTCCCGTAACAATCTAAAAACCTCATTTCTTACCCCAATTACCGACTCCGTCACTTATGGGAACGTTTTGTTTAATAGTTGTAGCCCGATGTTCTTGTTCTCACTTTGGTGAGAAGCGAACATTACTAACCCGTAAGCATAACATGCTTCTTTATGTTGCATGTTAGCCACTTTTTCTAAATCATGAAGTCCTATATTCGGATACATTGAGTCAAAATAATTTCTTAACCCGTTGCGTAAAATAGCATTTGGGTTCCCCGCAATATGTGCGTCAAAGTAAACACATCGTAACTTATGGATTTCCCAATGTGATATCCCCCATCTTTCGAACGAAAGCCTTTTATAAACCAAGGCATTCTTGGAATGTTCTTCGAATGTCTTACAAACTGATCTCGCCTTAAATAGTTGTGCCGAGGAATTCTGACCGACTCTAGACAAGATTTCATCAATCATGTCTCCGGGTAGGTCTCTTAAAATATTGGGTTGTCTATCCATTTTGTGTTTTTATACTGTAAAATAGACAAGAGTTAGATTCATAAAAAAAATACTTATTAATACAAGCAATTTTTACATATATCATAAAGCATAAGCACAATATATTACATATATTACACCACACGAATACAACTATCTTATTCCGACTCGCTCGTTTCTTCTTCTTCGGTTTTGGTTCGTTTTGCCAAGTTTCTAGGGATATATGATGTTCCCCTAATACGAGCCGTCGTTTTCCACATTGGTTTAGAAAAACCTGGTGGTTTAGAGGTTCCCGGGTCATTGTTACAACTTAAGGGCTTCGGGGGTTGACGATACATATAAAGTTCATCGGGGTTGGAATTAGATTTCTCTATTTTTATGCCCTTTCCCTTATTATTTTCTTTTGCCTTTTTAAATTCAGTTGGGGTAATTTCTATAACATCATCGGAATTCTCGTCGGAATCCAATTCATCAGAGAATTGGTAATCCTCCCAATATTTTGCTTCCTTGGCGGAAACACCATTGACCATAATTAACCTTGGTCGGTTGGTTGAGGATTTTCTTTTACTTAATCGTTTTATTATTTCCCCCACCGGTTCTATTTCCTCCTCCGGTTCCTCCTTTTCCGGTTCTGATTCTTCTTCCGGTTCTGATTCTTCTTCCGATTCTTCTTCGGGAACTTGTGAATCAGTCCAATATATATTCGACTCTTCGTTATTATTAGGTGAGTCAATGGGATTTGTGCTAGAGGTAGACATCTATCACACAATATGAAACATGTTAAGAGATTAATATATCACATAATATATACATGTTAATAATATATAGTTTCCAACAAAAATGTTAAGCAATCATTTTTAAAGAAAACACGGTCGAAGTCCAGACTCACTAATGCATCCTAACAAACTCGATAAGACACACTAATGCAAATTTTCTGGTTCTCTAAGACCAACGCTCGGATACCAAATGAAATGTTCCGTTCTTATTGATTAAAAACGTTCCATATTAATTGATTTCGTTGTGAGGTTTTGACCTCTATATGAGACGTTTTTCAAAGACTGCATTTATTTTTAAAACAAACCATAACCTTTATTTCATAAATAAAGGTTTAAAAATCTTTACGTAGATTATCAAATAATGATAATCTAAAATATCCTGTTTACACACGACCATTACATAATGGTTTACAATACAAATATGTTACAACGAAATAAGTTTCTTGAATGCAGTTTTTACACAATACCATACAAGCATGGACTCCAAATCTCGTCCTTATTTAAGTATGCGATAGCAGAAGCTCTTAATAATCACCTGAGAATAAACATGCTTAAAACGTCAACAAAAATGTTGGTGAGTTATAGGTTTAACCTATATATTATCAAATCATAATAATAGACCACAAGATTTCATATTTCAATACACATCCCATACATAGAGATAAAAATCATTCATATGGTGAACACCTGGTAACAGACATTAACAAGATGCATATATAAGAATATCCCCATCATTCCGGGACACCCTTCGGATATGATATAAATTTTGAAGTACTAAAGCATCCAGTACTTTGGATGGGGTTTGTTAGGCCCAATAGATCTATCTTTAGGATTCGCGTCAATTAGGGTGTCTGTTCCCTAATTCTTAGATTACCAGACTTAATAAAAAGGGGCATATTCGATTTCGATAATTCAACCATAGAATGTAGTTTCACGTACTTGTGTCTATTTTGTAAATCATTTATAAAACCTGCATGTATTCTCATCCCAAAAATATTAGATTTTAAAAGTGGGACTATAACTCACTTTCACATATTTTTACTTCGTCGGGAAGTAAGACTTGGCCACTGGTTGATTCACGAACCTATAACAATATATACATATATATCAAAGTATGTTCAAAATATATTTACAACACTTTTAATATATTTTGATGTTTTAAGTTTATTAAGTCAGCTGTCCTCGTTAGTAACCTACAACTAGTTGTCCACAGTTAGATGTACAGAAATAAATCGATAAATATTATCTTGAATCAATCCACGACCCAGTGTATACGTATCTCAGTATTGATCACAACTCAAACTATATATATTTTGGAATCAACCTCAACCCTGTATAGCTAA
This sequence comes from Rutidosis leptorrhynchoides, assembly GCF_046630445.1. Classification (NCBI taxonomy): domain Eukaryota; kingdom Viridiplantae; phylum Streptophyta; class Magnoliopsida; order Asterales; family Asteraceae; genus Rutidosis; species Rutidosis leptorrhynchoides. Next base: position 401,073,391 of record NC_092337.1, on the reverse strand, counting down.
CTCCAACATTCACATATAGAGTGTCTATGGTTGTTCCGAAATATATATAGATGTGTCGACATGATAGGTCGAAACATTGTATACGTGTCTATGGTATCTCAAGATTACATAATATACAATACAAGTTGGTTAAGTTATGGTTGGAATAGATTTGTTACCAATTTTCACGTAGCTAAAATGAGAAAAATTATCCAATCTTTTTTTACCCATAACTTCTTCATTTTAAATCCGTTTTGAGTGAATCAAATTGCTATGGTTTCATATTGAACTCTATTTTATGAATCTAAGCAGAAAAAGTATAGGTTTATAGTCAGAAAAATAAGTTACAAGTCATTTTTGTAAAGGTAGTCATTTCAGTCGAAAGAACGACGTCTAGATGACCATTTAAGAAAACATACTTCCACTTTGAGTTTAACCATAATTTTTGGATATAGTTTCATGTTCATAATAAAAATCATTTTTCCAGAATAACAACTTTTAAATCAAATTTTATCATAGTTTTTAATTAACTAACCCAAAACAGCCCGCGGTGTTACTACGACGGCGTAAATCCGATTTTACGGTGTTTTTCGTTTTTCCAGGTTTTAAATCATTAAGTTAGCATATCATATAGATATAGAACATGTATTTAGTTGATTTTAAAAGTCAAGTTAGAAGAATTAACTTTTATTTGCGAACAAGTTTAGAATTAACTAAACTATGTTCTAGTGATTACAAGTTTAAACCTTCGAATAAGATAGCTTTATATGTATGAATCGAATGATGTTATGAACATCATTACTACCTCAAGTTCCTTGGATAAACCTACTGGAAATGAGGAAAATGGATCTAGCTTCAAAGGATCCTTGGATGGCTTGAAAGTTCTTGAAGCAGAATCATGACACGAAAACAATTTCAAGTAAGATTTCCACTCGAAATAAGATTGTTATAGTTATAGAAATTGAATTAAAGTTTGAATATGATTATTACCTTGTATTAGAAAGATAAACTACTGTAAGTAACAAAGGTTTCTTGATCTTGGATGATTACTTGGAATGGATTTAGAAAACTTGGAAGTAAACTTGCAATCTTGGAAGTATTCTTGATTTTATGAAACTAGAACTTTTGGAATTTATGAAGAACACTTAGAACTTGAAGATAGAACTTGAGAGAGATCAATTAGATGAAGAAAATTGAAGAATGAAAGTGTTTGTAGGTGTTTTTGGTCGTTAGTGTATGGATTAGATATAAAGGATATGTAATTTTGTTTTCATGTAAATAAGTCATGAATGATTACTCATATTTTTGTAATTTTATGAGATATTTCATGCTAGTTGCCAAATGATGGTTCCCACATGTGTTAGGTGACTCACATGGGCTGCTAAGAGCTGATCATTAGAGTGTATATACCAATAGTACATACATCTAAAAGCTGTGTATTGTACGAGTACGAATACGGGTGCATACGAGTAGAATTGTTGATGAAACTGAACGAGGATGTAATTGTAAGCATTTTTGTTAAGTAGAAGTATTTTGATAAGTGTCTTGAAGTCTTTCAAAAGTGTATGAATACATATTAAAACACTACATGTATATACATTTTAACTGAGTCGTTAAGTCATCGTTAGTCGTTACATGTAAATGTTGTTTTGAAACCTTTAGGTTAACGATCTTGTTGAATGTTGTTAACCCATTGTTTATTATAACAAATGAGATGTTAAATTGTTATATTATCATGATATTATGATATATGATATATAATATATCTTAGTATGATATATATACAGTTAAATGTCGTTACAACGATAATCGTTACATATATGTCTCGTTTCGAAATCATTAAGTTAGTAGTCTTATTTTTACATATGTATTTCATTGTTAATACACTTAATAATATATTTACTTATCATTTAACATAATTAACCAAGTGTATCAATATCTTAATATGATTCATATGTACCTAGTAAGACGTTGTTATAACGATAATCGTTATATATATCGTTTTCGAGTTTCTTAAATTAATAGTCTCATTTTTATGTATATAACTCATTGTTAAAATATCTAATGAGATACATACTTATAATAAAATCATGTTAACTATATATATAACCATATATATGTCATCGTATAGTTTTTACAAGTTTTAACGTTCGTGAATCACCGGTCAACTTGGGTGGTCAATTGTCTATATGAAACCTATTTCAATTAATCAAGTCTTAACAAGTTTGATTGCTTAACATGTTGGAAACACTTAATCATGTAAATAATAATTTCATTTAATATATATATAAACATGGAAAAGTTCGGGTCACTACACGTTACACATCTAGTTTTTTTTAAAAAAAAAGCCTTAGGAACACGTTTAAACATGAGTACCGCGTATCATCCACAAACCGACGAACCAAGCAAATGAACGATTTACATCTTGGAAAAATATGTTACAAACTTGTATTGTCGCCTTTAGTTGATCCCTCTTACAACAGTAGTTACCACTCGCGTGTTAACGCACACTTTTCGAAACTTTATATAACTGCAAATGTTGTTCTCCTATTCGTTGGACCGAATTAGGTGACAAGCAAATCACAGGATCTGAACTCATTCAAGAAATTACCGTTAAGGTCGTTCAAGTCCGAGAAGGGCTCAAGATGGCCCGTAGTCGCCAAAAGAGGTGTGCCGATGTTAGATGTAAGCCTCTCGAATCTCAAGTGGGTAACCACGAAATGCTAAAAGTCGCACCTTGGAAAGGTGTAATCCGTTTTGGGAAAACGAAGGAAGTTAAATCAGCAATATTGATCCTTTTGAAATCTTGGGGCGTATTGGACCCGCTACATACCGTTTGAATCATACAACTCGATTAAGTTTTCGTTCATCCTACATTCCATGTAACACACTTAGAAACGTGTTCTGCGGAACAGGAACGTGCTACTCTTCTATATAAACTTACTATCGATGACAAACTCCTCTTCGTAGAAAGACCGGTTGAAATTGTGGATCGTAAAACCAAGCATTAATACAATGTAAACCCCGACTATCCAGAATGGTGGAAATGCCCAAGGACGTATGTTCACTTATTCGTAGATTGGACAACACAAGGTCTCGAGTAAGAGACATCGACTATTACTTCCAACTAAATTTCGGGACGAAATTTCTTTTAAGGTGTGGGTAATGTAACATCCCGCATTTTTTCGTTAAATTTATTTTAACGCCCATCTTTTTATTTTAAATAACATCTTTCGTATCTAGATTCGTATCCTCCGTTGGTTAACGTTCTTAATAGTTTCGCTATTGGATTATAACATCTCTCGTTTACTCTAGCGTTTTAAAATAATTCGTTCGGTTAATTCCCGCACCCGACTACAAACTTGAGGGACTAATCTTGGCACTTGGCCAAATTTGGTTAACTAGTCACCCACCATCCACCACCAACCTCTCGCTTTTCCCTTATCTCCTCACTACTTCTACTTTATTCTCTCAAACACTAACTCAAGTATTCATCATCTAAATTCGATCTAAGAAGCTAGCAACAAAACAAATTACATATTTGGAATCCTTGCATCATCCTCTTCGATTCCATACCAACTTCATCACATTTGGGTAACTTTCTAAAAACACTAGATTTTGTGTTCTTGATGTTTTTAACTTATAAAAGTGTGTTAATTAGTGTCCATGGCTCAAGTCTAACATGAATATGTGTTTAGTTCGCTCGATTTGTTGTTTTAAGTAACTAGCATGAACACTTGAAATGGGTGTGCTTAATCTTTGATTTTGGATGATTAAATGTTGTTTAAATGTTAAAGTTCATGTATTAAGTGTGTTACTAGCATCATTAGCTTCAATTTGATGTGTAGGTTGACTTGGAAAACTTCACTAACATGATTATTGATTTTGTGATTCTTGGTTAGGGTTTGATAGCTTTTAAAATGAACTTTTGATGCATTGAATGTTTGTTAATGTTGTTAGTAAGTGCTTAGTTGCAATGTATGTTTAATTACCTTCTAAACGGCATATCGTATGTGTAAATTGGATTCCCGAATCATAAAATGCGTTTTACGAACTTGAACTTCAATGATGAACTTTTAACGATCATTCGACGAGGATTTGGTCATTTAAATGATGTAATTGTTTGATGATATGTGATTAGTTGTATTCCTCGTCAAAATACCTTTCCAACAATGTATGGTATGCGTTTTAAGTGTTTACGGTTCATTTATTATGATAAAATGAGTTTTGGCTCGAGACTTGAACACTTGCACCAGCCCAGGTACCAGCTCACGTTGAGTGTCGCGGCGCGGCCATCCTTGGTCGCGGCGCAGCATTAGGCGTGTTTGGATTCTGATCAAACTTACACTTTTATGAAAAATGTTTGCTATGCTACGCACCTTCGATTCACATGTAACTTGTTCTAACATGCTTATATATGATTAGAAATCTCAGAAAAATAGTTCGAGACTCGACCCGAACGTGTTGACTTTTTCGTTGACTTTGACCCGATCAAAGTTGACTTTTGTCCAAACTTAACCAATACTTGTTTAAACCGTTCTAATCTTCTTGTATACTTATATCTTGCATGAAACATGACAATTTGATTCACATGCTATATAATCGAGTCGTAACGAGCCATAGGACTAATTGAACAACTTTGACCCATCGTGTTTACCGTTATTGATACAACCTACTTGTTTAGGTCAAGACTAGCTATTGTCCTTGCACACGTTTACTTATGAAGTACTTTATTACTCGTGCACTCAAGGTGAGATCATAGTCCCACTTTTACTCTTTTGAACTTACATTTGGGATGAGAAAACATAAACGTTTCTTTTTACTAGGTGAACACAAGTACAGGAAAACAAACATTCTACATACGAGTTTAGAACAAAATCCTCAATTCGATTATCATTAGTTACACTTGCCGGGTGTAAGCGTGAACTTATGTTATGTGGATCCATATGGGTTTGACAAACCCTCATTCGGACGGTTCGCCACCGTCATATGGGATGAAATATATTTTCGAGAATCGGTGTATGTTCTAACACTATTGTGATGGGGTTCTATGGAAGGAATGTTAAGCCTTGATAATTGGGTGCTCGTGAATATTAACTTTTGGAATGTATTACTATTATTTCAATCTTGCATATCTTGTGATTCAACTTACTTATTTACTCACTTACTTACTTAAACCTATGACTTCACCAACGTTTTCGTTGACAGATTTCTATGTTTTTCTCAGGTCTTTGAACGATATGTGATACATGCTTCCGCTCATTATTTTGATACTTGCATTGGATGTCGAGTATATGTGCATACATGGAGCGTCTTATGACTTTATTTAAAACTGTGTCGCATAGGTTTCATTTGTACTTATAACTTTGTAACGTAACTTTTGGTTGAACAATTCTTGTAAACTTGGAAACAATCTTTACTTTTGAAATGAAGGCGACATATTTTGGTCAAACGTTATTTTAAAGACTTATGACCACGTAACGGGACCTAAGTAGTCGGCGCCGTCAATGACGATTTTGTCGGGTCGCTACATATTTATGATACTGTTTCGAATCAACCATAACCATCTGTTTCGCAGCGATTGTTTTTATATATTTTTCTTTTTTGTGAATGAAGGAAGTAAGGGATAGGTGATGATGATTATGATAATGGAACGTGATGAAGATACAGTGATATTGGTATTAATGTTGATTGACGATGATGATAGTGATGATATGATGATGAAATTAAACAAACGAAACCCTACTGTTTAGTCGATTACAGCTACCAGCGTATAAACTAATTTTTTTTTTTTTTGATCGGACCACTAATTGGGCTTAGTTAATAAAATTCAGTGTGGGAAAAGATAATCCAAAAGTTCTGTTGGGCCACGATTCAACTTATGCTTCCTGCTGGGCCAAATTAATTGAGGAAGTAAAAGAAGAATATGAAAGAGATAAAAACGAGTGGTAAAAAAATTAAGTTGGGAGATAAAATAGAAAAGTAGTAGCAGCGATATGGTTATGGGTTTGGTTGTTAAGCGAGAGGTCACGGGTTCTTGCCCGGGCAATGACTGTTTATTTTTTAAGGAAGCTTCTTAATACCTTGAGGTAGTACTATTATTATTACTATTATTACTATTATTATTAGAATTACTAATATTATTATTATTATTATTATTATTATTATCATTATAATTAAAATTATCAAAACTTTCACTTTTATAAACTTATCATTTTTATTAAAAACTATTATTATTATTATTATTATTATTATTATTATTATTATTGTTGTTGTTGTTGTTGTTGTTGTTGTTGTTGTTGTTGTTGTTGTTGTTGTTGTTGTTGTTGTTGTTGTTGTTGTTGTTGTTGTTGTTGTTGTTGTTGTTGTTGTTAAGTAAATGATTATCATTATTAACATTAATATAAATTATAGTATTATCCTTAAGCTAGTATTATTACAAATTATTAATTTTGCAAACGAAAGGTATTTATATAGAAAATATATAAAGTATACTAATATTACATAAAATTTTGTTTTAACTAATATTATTGATGTAACATTAATTAAATATCAAATAAGTATCATAACGTATTATAAGTATTAATAAAATTATATATAAGAATAGTAATCGTAATACACAACAGAATATATATAAATTTAGTTGATTTATATTATAATGTGTTAATATATATACATGATATAGGTTTGTGAATCCGAGGCCAACCTTGCATTTGTTCAATGCCGTCATATGTATTTTTACTATGAAATACAGTATTGGTAGTTCATTTGCTCCATTTTACTCTTTACATTTTTGGGACTGAGAATACATGCACTGTTTTTACAACTGCTTTATTAAATGCCTTTGAAATCTATATTTTTGAACTGAGATGTTTTTATAAATGTTTGATGAGATAGACACAAGAAAAACATTCCTCGAATGAATTATTATGCAGACAGAAGTTCTGTGAATTATTATTGAATTAGTTAGACGTTATAATTGCCACTAATTGTTGTGAATATTTCCCCTGATTATTATTGCTTGTTAACCTAAGAATTAGAAAATGGGTATGGCCCTAATTCACGAGAATCCTAAAGGTAGCTACCGGGTTTAACACCCCCACCCAGAATGTTCACTAGATGGAAGAGCCAGTGGGCGTGGTGTTTAGTACTTCGAGGTTTATTATTGATTACAGACTGAAAGTTCTGTTTATTTTGGGGATATTATTGATGCGCATTATATGTTAAGATCAGTTACCATGTTGAGCAATGAAATTAAATTGAATGTTATGTATCGAGAGAATGATTTTTATACACAGGTTATGTGTATTATTTTTGTGCACGAGATATGTGTACGGTTATTTAAAAATCGCGAGGCAACCTACGGGGGAGAAAAGGATACGAACCTTCTCTGCTAAGCATTATGAAAAATGGTTTTGTACACGAGATAGGTGTACTGTATTTAAATTTTGTGGTCTATCAAAATGATGAATTTTATTGCTTATGATAAACCTATAAACTCACCAACCTTTTAGTTGACACTTTAAAGCATGTTTATTCTCATGTATGAAAGAAATCTTCCGCTGTGCATTTGCTCATTTTAGAGATATTACTTGGAGTCATTCATGACATATTTTTCAAAAGACGTTACATTCGAGTCGTTGAGTTCATCAAGATTATTATTAAGACATTTATAGTTTGGATATTATGAAATGGTATGCATGTCAACTTTCGATGTAATGAAAGTTCGTCTTTCAAAAACGAATGCAAAGTTTTTAAAATGTATCATGTAGAGGTCAAATACCTCGCAATGAAATCAACTATTGTGAATCATTTATAGTGAATATGAACGGGTCCTTTCACTTGATAACAAGCAACGTAAGCTGATTGGTTCATACGCTCGTAGTCAGGACAATAAGGTAGATTGTTAGCATTCTAACTTTACCTTAATTTATATAGTTAGGATATATATATATATGTATATATATATATATATATATATATATATATATATATATATATATATATATATATTTTATATGTATAACAACAACAACAACAACAAAACCCAATATCACATAAGTGGTGTATGGGGGAGGTGAGATGTAGACAATCATTCCCCTATCCGAGAATAAAGACAAGTCATTTCTCCACCCAGAGTGAAAACACTCTCAAAAGTAGAGAAAGTCATCTCTCTCTCTATTCGACGGATAGAGAGATTGCTTCCGAGTGGACCTCTCTGCCAATAAGTAGGAAAATTTTTAAAAAAATAAAATTAAATTAAAAATAAAACTGAGAAGCCATGAAAATGGTAAAATCAAATTTTCATGGGTTTTAAATCCTGCCTGAAATTTAATTTAGGCTCTAAGAGTCAGTCAAGTCACCAATAAGAGTCAGTTCTATATATATATATATATATATATATATATATATATATATATATATATATATATATATATATATATATATATATATATATATATATATATGGTCATAATCAAGAGAGAAGCAATTTTTTGGGGGAAGCGAATCTTTTTTTTTTCGTTTTTTGAAAAAACTTTATTCACGAACATTATAGATTAGATGAAAATATGAACATTTAAAAAAGACACTTTGTGATGAATGTCATTATTTTGACGGGAAACCGCTCGAAGAAAAAAATAAAAACATTCAATGCGTTGAATGTTTTGCTGCTGAGTTTATTTGCATCGTTTTGTTTTCATCTTGTGTGAAGTGTTTTTTTCGAATTTAGCCCGATTTAGAGTTTAGGGTTTAGGGTTTAGGGTTTTCGTGTTTACTCCGTAAACCCTCAACCGAAAACCCTAAACCCTAAACTCTAAACTCTAAACCGTTCATGTTAAAATATTCAATCTAAACCCTAATTTCTAAACCCTAAACCTTAATTTCTAAACCCTGATAGCTAAACCCTATTTTTTAAGCCCCTAATTTCTAACCCCTTAAAAAAAACTCAGAATCAAAACATTCAATGCATTGAATATTTTCATTTTTTTCTTCGAGTTTAAATGTTCATATTATCATGTGATCTTGATGCCTGAAAAAAAATTGAAAAAAAGGGAAAAAAAAATTACTTACCCCCACTTCCCTCCAAAAAAGTGCTTTACTCTTGATTATATATATATATATATATATATATATATATATATATATATATATATATATATATATCAACATGTCACTCAATGAGTTAATTCAAATCTAAATTGCTGACATGTTAATCACTCTGCTAATTATCATTAACACCTAATCATGCCACGCTGTCCAAATAAAATAAAAAAATACCGATCGTACATCACAATTCTCCTTCGTCATCTCTTCAACCCAATGCAATAGAAACCCTAAATCCCATCGTTCATCGTCTCTTTCACCCATTCGATACAAACCCTAAATGTCAATTGATTCCATCGGAAAAAACCAAACACAAGCTATCACTGCTCCTAATTGAAAAGGATTTGAGTAGAAGCACGACATAATCAGTTTTAGGGTCTCCTCCCATTTTCGAAATTAGGGTTTCAATTCAAAGCATCGATTTAACCTCTACTCAATCGCATTGATTGCGTGATTGCACCTGCTGCACAACAGTTCGATTGAAGCAATTGTACCATCGTTAAATTGCAGCAATTGCATCCATCTTTGTTCGATTACATCGTGATAATGTTTTAACATATGATTCTTGATTTAATCGGTTCATCAGGTTGTTCTTCTAATTTTCCATTTTCAGTTTTAGATGCAAATTGAATTTCAATCTTCTCCAATCCCCCACCAGATATGAGATTTCAGGTGTAATATATTTTATCTTTTCTTATAACAATTACTTCTGTTTTGTTATAACGATTAATAAGCAATAACATGTATTTTAGTTTTATTTTTCTATTTCTTATAGTGTTAAATGGCCAGAAATCAGAGAAAAAACACTCTTAAGAATGAAACTGTGGCTGATAATGAATATGTAGGTGAAAAAATTGAGATAAGGTCGAAAATAGATGATGTAGGGAGGTGAATGATAAGGGCACTCAAAAAGGACTCACCCATCTATCAAGGATGATGAAGAAGGGGCGACTGAAAATGGTGTACAAGGCTAAACTATCTACCATCAACCAATGCAAAACCAAACTTGCAGTCGCCAATGGAAAACAAATCCCAATTATTCCCTGCATATGGTATGCAACACATTTGCTATCCTTTCATTTTCTTAGAAACCATCTGCTGAGGTTGTCATCAATGGTCATTATTATTAGTTGATTGTATTATATATGTTGGGATCATTGCTTAGTTTCACCTAAATTCGTTTCAGAAAAAGTATTTCAGAAAGGGTGGAAAAAGTGAGAGCTTCGCTCATCAAACTCTTGGCGAAAAAGGTGGGACTAACTGTTTCAGCATCGTTACGATTCTTATTGTGTTGTGCTATTACGCATTAAGAAATGACTATTGTTTGTTTTCACCTACTTCATCATTTGAATAAGCAGACTTTTGTAAAATTGATGGCTTTTTCTCATGAAATATATAAATAGGATGAACGTAAACAGACTTATTTAAATTTGTTGGTTTTTTTTTGCCCAAAAGAGTTGCTACCTAAAACTATAAACCATGCTTTCTGGTTTTTACTATATGCCTTTTGCAGTATGCACTAAGGTAAATAACAAAAGGTTTTTCTGTTCAACCAAATTAACCATGTTGATCATGTGTTGTTCTTTAGCTTGCTGCCAAGAAATTGATTGATGGCAAGTAATCCAAAGCTACATGTTTACTTAGAAAAATGGTTTTGTCGAGCTGGAAGTCAATGTGTTGCAGATACCAACGATAATATAAAACAAACAAGGTGACTCTCTATGATTTTTAGATTTTTGAGAGGGGTTACTTCGTAAAAAGGTTTCAACTTTGGTCTGATATCAGTTATGGGTCACCATTGATATCATCACCCATGAAAAGTTGTACTTGACAGATTTTTGTAGAACAGTAAATGGAGAATTCTGATGTGCGGTGATTAAGAAAGACAAACATGTCGTATGATGTGGTAGAAGACCTCCAGAAGAGGTTCCAATTAACTTGACCATGTTAGTTGCCTTATATGACCATGTTAGTTGCCTTATATCTTACATTAATTATGCCACATTCGACCATTACCTTATATGTATTTCCTATCAGTTTATGCTTAAATTAATGGAACTTGAACTGATTCTTGCATGATTGAACTAATCATTTTTTTTATTTTTATTTTTGAAAGGCCAGGTGATTGAACTAATCATGAGTTGCCTTTGGTAATGGTTGTTATCTTTTTTTTGTATTCAAGTGAGTTTTGGTAGGAAACTGATTATTCAAGTGATTATTCAAGTGAGTTTTGGTAGGAAACTCATTATTCAAGTAAATATTTAAGTGAGTTTTGACCAGGTGATTGAACTAATCTTTTTTTGTTAATCTTTTTTTGTATACAACTGAAATGGTCATGCATAATATACGTATACACCTTTTGTTGTTACCTACAGTTTGATTATAACTAACCTTTCATTAGCCTCAGAAGCCTGTTTTGTATTATCTTTCAAAATAGGTGATTACATAACTGCCTTTTGGGTGTCATTTGATGATCAAGCTACTGCAGATGGGTCAAGATAGGAGGTCATGGCTTATTTTGCTGTTCAAGTCTGTAAGTTTTTTGGATATATATGTAAGTTTTTTTGCATAGTAAGTTTACTCAATTACGAGTATTACCTTTCATAAAATAAACTATTTCTTCTTTTTGAACATTATTGCTTTCTATTTTGCTAAAAGGCACCACCACTAACCTTTTTTATGTTTTTAAATTAATTAGGTATTTGCACCAGTCATATTCATTTTGCAGGTATGAAGTTGTTCAAACATTTAAGTTAAAAGTTATTCATAAAGATTTAGCTTTAAAAGGCAATGGCAAGATCCATATACTTATGATTTGGTCAATTCGTGTTGTTTCTGATCATTATCGATCTTCGTCCTTTACTCGGAATGCCTGCTGTACTTTTACCTCAAGTAAGATTCTACTGTTTATGATCTGTAGTTTAACCTTCTTATTAATTTGTAACCTATAGGTGGCATAATGGGTATGTTAGGCGGGCCGGGTTACTTGTGGTTCAGGTCAAAAAAGATTTATATTACTGGTCAAAATGGGCTGCGTCAGGTTGATTCAAATGACTTCTTGTCAAAATATTATATAGATATGATATATATGATTACCAGAATCATATCTTCAGTAATACAATTTGATAATAGTATGATTCAGGAGGTTTTTCATTATAAATATACCTTGGGTGAGTTTTGACCCGTTTAACCTGTTTTCTTTTAAGTTACATTTATGGACTCGTGATAGAATTCATACTCAGAACTAAATCGTTCATAAGTAAATGTCTTAAAATTGTCTCATTTAGTTTAACCACATAAGTACATTAAAAGTTAAATATGTTTATAATGTGTATAGAGAAGATGCTAGCGTTAGTATTGTGCACTCAAGAACAAAGAATGCAGAAGAGATCACTAAGACAAGCTGATTTCATCATATCAGTTGTGGGGCAACCAAATAAGGTCAGTGGTAGCTGGGTCAAACCTGGTCCAGTTTTAATTGATGTTGGGTTCAATCCAGTTGAGGTTAGTGTAACGAATACTTTTGTATTTATATATCTTTTGTTCAGACATTCGAGTAACTTTAGCTGTTCTTGATAAGATTAATTATTACTAGAAAGACATGCATGCAATATCTAATATGCCTAAAAATTACTGTATCAATTTACATTTTGCATTGGACAAGTTTCTGTTCTCAATTTGATTAATTAAATGCTTATATGAAAAAGTTGATAAGTTATAGTTGCTGGACTGTTAAGCTTTTCAAGCCACTTGGCTCATTAATTGTTAATTGAAAAAATTAATTGTTACTTCTTTTATTCAATTAGTATGTTGAATAGACCAAGTATAAGGTGTTAGGTCATGGCGATGGACATAATTAGTCTCGATCTTCGTCCTATACTCGGAATCGGTCTTTTTATTTCGGTAAATATCATTATTGTTTTAGGTTGAGTTTAAAATAAGAGGTTTGAAACTACTCCAACTTCTGTTATATGATATAAATTATAATTCTAACAGAATTTCTTAATCGATGATTTTAATTTTTATTGTACAGATCACATGAATGACATTGGAGCTTTAGTGGTCGAAACTACACTTTGTATATTTTTAAGAAATTAGTTGTATCTCTTTAGAAATATAAGCGACTTTAATTTTGTAGCTAGAATGAGTGATTGTGTAGCTATCGGTATTAAAATTGTCATTGTTACTCTGGTTGTACGTTCATTTATTTAACCTTTACGAACAGGTGGTATTTTTAAAAAATTGTATTCCTATAGGTGTCAATATGGGTGGGCTAACCGGTGAGAGATTGAAGACAACAAACTGCTTTTATTTGTGTATTTTGGAGAGTGACTACACTTTTAAGTATAATACGTTATATTACAAGCTGAAACAATGTATGACATCTTAGATTCATTGTAACTATATCATACATTTAATCGATCACAATACGAACCTTTTTGAATACTATTTTATAGAGCTGTCGTGCAACGCACGGGCTCTTAAATCTAGTATATATATATATATATATATATATATATATATATATATATATATATATATATATATATATATATATATATATATATATATATATATATTAGGGGGCCTATCGGTCTGCTGCAAAGGTGAATCTGTAGTGTTTGATAAAACTAAATATATTTAGAAGAAGCATGATTGATTTTTACACAAAATGTTAATACCTTCCCTTGGCTTGTTAGGATTACGAACTGCTTACGCATTCAAAAATGAAAATCATAAGTTCAATTTTAACGTACACGTAATCAATCAATACAGTTACAATAACAAGTTTAGCATCTAGAAGTCAAAAATCAAATCAAGTCAACTCCTAAACACTAGCAGTTATAATCTTCAAATTAATAATGATTAGAAACTCGAGAATATAAATATATAAGAAACTAGTGAAATAACCCGTGAAATCACGAGTTTGTTTAAAATAAACAGTTTAATGATATGTTTTAGGTATTAAGTGAATGTAAATACTAAAGTCATTTAGTTTAATGACCTGTGAAACTACGGATTCCGACTAAGAAACTTGTCGTTGTTTTTACACACATATTGATGTACTACGTACTTAACTTGGTCAAAATAAATGAACTACATTCATTCTCCTACCACTCTCTTTCAAGTTTCATCACAATTATTATTTTATTTGTCATAAAAGCCTACATTACAACCTTTTATTGAGATATATATTTCGCATACATATATAACGTAATTAATCCCGTAGTTAAAACCCATATTTGAATAATATAATAATATTAATAGAAATTATAGATGATACTAATATAATAATAATAATAATAATAATAATAATAATAATAATAATAATAATAATAATAATAATAATAATAATAATAATAATAATAATAATAATAATAATAATAATAAATAGTAATAATAAAGTTTGACTAAAAATTGAGTATTTATATTTTTTATAATAATTATTAGTAATAACGAATGTCTATCGAAATTTTTTTAAAAATTAAATTATTATATGAAGGTTCTATAATATGCTTCAAAGTTTATATATGTGTTTATTGAGTGTTTTGTCAAAGATTATACAATTTATTTTAAAGTTTGTAAATATGATCATTAGAGTGTTTTATCACAAAGTTGTACATAATACTTTCAAATATTGTACATATAGTCATGTGGGTGTTTTACCATAAGGTTATACATAATGTTTCAAATATTGTACATATGGTCATGAGTTTTTTTGAAAATCTAATAAATCTTAATTTTTTTTAATTGTAATTAAATTGTTTAATGACATCATCTAGATGTCCTCTAAATTTTTCTTTTTTGTTTTGAATTTTTTTTAACAAAGAAAATAGTTTATTTATGATGTCATCAAGATAGAGATTTAATAGATACTATAGATAATTATCCACACTTTTTGTGGGATTGATATATCATTAATATATAGGAGTAATTACATATAAATATGGATACAAAATAAATTCAAAATATACATCGACTTGTTTTCCAAGGATAAGATATCTACGTAATATCTCTAATACCCCCCCCCCCCCCCCCCTTTAGCGAATTGGCGGTGGACCAACATGTAGCGTCGAGGGAGACTCTTTGTAAAGATATCCGCAACTTGAAGCGTTGTGGGAACAAACTTTGTGTATTATTTACCAGAAGAGACGAGCTCGCGAACAAAATGATAGTCAACGTCAATATGTTTTGACCTTTTGTTAGATACAGGATTTTGAATTAGAAATATTACACTCTTGTTGTCACATAAAATGGTCGGTCTTTCCGGAGGTAATACATAGAGTTCTCGGAGAAGATGTGTAATCTATACGATTTCGGCTGTAGTGTTAGCTAAAGCACGTTACTCTGATTCACAGCTAGACCTAGCCACAGTTGGTTGCTTCATGGCACTCCATGAAATAAGGTTACCACCAAGAAAAATAGAATAACCATAAGTAGAACGTCTTGTCTCAATACATCGGGCTCAATCTGCATCATAGTATCCAACTAATGAAGGTTTTGAAGCATGATGAAAAGATAAACTATAGACAAGTGTACTGTAACAACCCAAACCAAACCACGAACCAACCCGCTTAAAATGTCACCAAAAAAAAAAAATAAATTTATTTTTGCTGTTCAGCTAATGGAGCGGCGCGCCAGGCATTCGCGCGGCGCGCAGAATGGCCTGGGCAGCCCGCTGTCTCCGAAAGTCAAAATCACGAAAATGTTTGACATTTTCCCGGCATAATTAGACAAAACGCTTTCAACCACAAATTCATATATGTAAAACTAACACATTACATTAATAAAATTAGTTTTACGAAGCGGGGCCCACACGACCCAAATTACAAGTTTAATACATAATCATGAGTTTCGACCACCAAAAAGTTTAAATGCCAAACGGCTCAACGAGCATGGTGTTTGGGGTTAAACTACCCAAGTCTCGGTCAAACTCCAAAAAGCCAACACTTCCAAAAAGGCATCCCCTATCAACAAAGCGGGAACTCTACTCCAAAATAATGCCCTTACCCTTGTCCACAACCGAACCTATAAAAAGGTAAACAACGAGAGGGTAAGCAAAGCTTAGTGAATGCAATAATTATACATATACATATATAATATATCTACTTGTAAACACTTACACAATACCGTACACAAGCTAGCAATTCGACAACCATGCAAAACATTATGCATATACCAATAACCGCAATTCACATTTGAGCTAGCAATAACAAAAGCATATAGTTCATAATTAAATATGCTAATACACAATTCATACAACCATGGTTAACCAATAGTAAAAGGAATGGTACTCAAATTTCCCATTGGTGTTCATAACAACCGTTAGTGCACAACACATATATAACTAACCCTTGGACAACACATATCCGTTTATAAAATCGTTAGTGTACAACACATATAACACTAAATCGGACAACACATATCCATTCATAAATCATTAGTGTACAACACATATAACACTAAATTGGACAACATATATCCTTTCTTAAAACCGTTAGCGTACAACGCATATATCACTAACTTGGACAACACATATCCATTTCTACAAGTAAACACATCATATACGTACATGTATACTTATTCCACTCATCTTACGCCTTCGGTGAATCAATAAACCAAGCTTGAATCTTCAAGGTAACGCACCTATTATAATGTACATATAATCAATCAACCGTTCAAATTGGTCAAACTCACAACACTCACCATTACTAAGTCATTTTGACCCATTTGGGCACTTACCCTAAAATCGGGTCAACTCACACCAAAACCCTAATATTAGCCAAGATAGGTTTAAAACACACTTCAACACAAGGTTTATGCATTAATCACAAATATTAACTAACTTAGATCCATTTTGACCCATTTGACCAATTTAAGGTCAACACACCCATTTACACATACATAGGTGTGCTAGCAATTTACTAACTAATTTGAGTTCATAACATCAATTTAACACTTTGAAAACCCTAGTTAGTCATCTTTGAGTCTACATAACCCAAATTCACCCAAAACACCCAATTCACCAACAAATGGGTTTTAAGTTCATTACTTACCCCAAACCCTAACCCTTAATCAAATTAAAATCAAGAAATCAAGATTAGAGCATACCACTACCACCAAAACGTAGCTAGAGGAAAGATGAACAACTTTAATGCTTGCACTTAGACCCGATTCAACCTTCTTCTTCTTTGTTTTGAGCTCTCTCACTCTAGAAAAACCTTCTCTCTCTAAAATTGAATGGATGAGGTTGAAGTAGATGGAAATGGAGTTAATGAGGCTCCACCAACTGGTCTAAAGCCTTAAAGTCGGATTCCTTGTGATTTTACCAATTTGCCCTCAAAATATCTAATTTAAAAAAAAAATCTGTCACAGTGCATCGGCGCGGCGCGCCATATGGCCTCGCGGCGCGCAAAACTCACAGACCAGATTCTGTCTCTTTTTTAAGATATGTACAACAAGACCCCACTTCAAGCATCTTAATTACACTTATGTACACAACAAATAAACGGGTCTTACAACTCTCCCCCACTTAAATCGGAGCGCGTCCTCGCGATCCAAGCCGCATGACAAGAGGGAAGATAAACCAACACGAACTCTTCGGGCTCCCAAGTAAACTCGGAACCTTTACTACGACGCCATTGGAATTTAAAAGTCCTTACCTCTTTATGTCTCAACCTTTTGACCTTCTCATCGAGTATAGCAATCGGCTCCTCAATATACTCTAACTTATTGTTTAGCTCGATCTCGTCTAATGGCACCCAAGATGAATCATCCGCAAGACACTTAGGGAGATGGGAAACATGAAATGTATTATGGATCCCCGCAAGCTCTTCGGGTAATTCCAAATGATACGCGACTTCACCAATACGAGCTAAAACCTTAAATGGACCAATAAACCGATGAGCTAACTTTCCCCATTTTCGAAATCGAATAATACCTTTCCATGGCGAAACCTTAAGCATCACCATGTCACCTTCTTGAAATTCGATCGTTCGTCCACGTTTGTCGGCATACGACTTTTGCCTATCTTGAGCCTTTTTCAAATGCTCTCGAATCATATCAATCTTGCTATTCGTCTCCAAAACCAAATCGGTACTTCCGATTTCCTTTTGACCCACTTCACCCCAACAAATTGGAGTTCGACACCTTCGCCCATAAAGCATCTCATAAGGTGGCATCCCGATACTAGTATGATAACTATTATTGTACGAGAATTCCACCAAAGGTAAGTGCTCATCCCAACTACCACCGAAATCAATAATACATGCCCGTAACATATCCTCTAGAGTTTGATTCGTACGTTTGTTTTGACCGTCCGTTTGAGGATGGTACGCCGTGCTCAATTTCAATTGTGTACCCATATCTTCATGATACTTTTCCCAAAACCGAGATGTAAAACGAGTATCTCGATCCGAAATAATAGATATAGGAACTCTGTGTCGAGAGATGACTTCCTTGATAAACAACTTAGCCAAGGTCTCCGACGATATCGCTTCCCGAATGGGAAGAAACAAAGCACTTTTCGTCAATCGATCAACTATCACCCAAATCGAATCAAATTGGGTTCTCGCCGTTTTAGGTAACTTTGTGATGAAATCCATGGTAATGTGCTCCCATTTCCACTTTGGGATTTCTAACGGTTGTAACTTACCATACGGCTTTTGGTGCTCGACCTTAACTTGCAAACATGTGACGCATTGCTCAACATACTTTACAACATCTCGTTTCATGCCCGGCCACCAATAATCTTTCCTTAAATCAAGATACATTTTCGTTGCGCCCGGATGAATGGAATACTTTGACTTATGTGCTTCATCAAGTAGCACTTGTCGATAATCACCCATCCTAGGCACCCACACTCTTCCTTGAAAAGACAACAAATCACGCGAACCCATAGTAATGAATTCCGATTGCCTCATAATTCGTTCCGGATGCTTGTTGTGAACGTAAGCCTCTATTTGAATCACACCAAGTTTTTCAAGAAAATCGTTAGTAATAATCATACGTAACAATCCCAATCGTAACACCGGGTGATGACTCTTTCGACTTAACGCATCCGCGACCACATTCGCCTTGCCCGGATGATAAAGTATTTCACAATCATAATATTTCACCACGTCCATCCATCTACGTTGACGATAATTCAAATCTCATTGATTAAAGAGATGTTTCAAACTCTTATGATCCGAATATATCGTACTCTTGACACCATACAAGTAGTGGTGCCAAATTTTCAACGCATGTACCACCGCCGCCAACTCAAGATCATGAGTCGGATATTTCGTTTCGTGTTCCTTTAATTATCGAGAGGCATAAGCGATGACTTTACCTGTTTGCATTAGAACACACCCGAGCCCATTTAACGAAGCATCACAATAAACCGTCATGTCTTCCACTCCTTTCGGCAACACTAACACCGGAGCTTGACACAACTTCTCTTTTAACAATTGAAAAGTAATTTCTTGCTCGTTCTCCCAATTAAACCTCGCGTTCTTCCTCGTCAATTTCGTCAACGAAGAAGCGATCTTAGAAAAGTCTTGGATAAATCGACGATAATAACGGGCCAATCCGAGAAAACTTCGGACCTCCGTAGGCGTAGTCGGTTGTCTCCAACTCTTCACCATCTCAATCTTCCCCGGATCTACTTGAATACCGTTTTTGTTCACAATGTGGCCAAGGAATTGAACCTCCCTTAGCCAAAATTCACATTTGGAGAACTTAGCATACAACTTCTCCTTTCGTAATGTCTTCAATACCTCACGCAAATGACGTTCATGTTCGTTCATACTTTTCGAGTAGACTAGTATGTCGTCAATGAACACAATCACCGACTTGTCCAACATAGGTTGGCACACTCGGTTCATAAGGTCCATGAATGCCGCCGGTGCAATCGTAAGACCGAAAGGCATAACTACAAACTCAAAATGCCCATAACGCGTTCGAAAAGCCGCCTTCTCAATATCTTCCTCACGGACCCGCATTTGATGATAGCAGGACCGCAGGTCAATCTTTGAGAAATACGTCGCACCTTGGAGTTGGTCAAACAAATCGTCAATCCG
Organism: Rutidosis leptorrhynchoides; assembly: GCF_046630445.1. Lineage (NCBI taxonomy): Eukaryota > Viridiplantae > Streptophyta > Magnoliopsida > Asterales > Asteraceae > Rutidosis > Rutidosis leptorrhynchoides. The sequence goes on along the minus strand of NC_092337.1, from coordinate 401,053,244 downwards.
AGGCAATGGATAACGATTCTTGATCGTCACTTTATTCAACTCCCGGTAATCGATGCACATCTGCATACTACCATCCTTCTTCTTCACAAATAAAACCGGAGCGCCCCATGGCGAAGCACTCGGTCGGATAAAACCCTTTTCAAGCAACTCTTGGGTTTGATTTAACAATTCTTGCATTTCCGTCGCCGCTAAACGATAAGGAGTTTTAGCAATGGGAGTAGCTCCCGGAACCAACTCAATGCGAAATTCAACTTGTCTTTCCACCGGAACACCCGGTAACTCATCCGGAAAAACGTCTTCAAATTCACTAACCACCGGAATTTCACGAATAGGTGGTGGCTCATCACGAGTATCAACAACATGGGCAAGAAAAGCCATGCCACCACAAACAAGAAAATGACGTGTCAGTGCAAAAGAACATATACAAGTCTTCTTCGTTTATTGCCATGAATAAGTAACTCTCCCCCACTTGGGGTCTTTACCTGAATAAACTTATCATAGCATGCGATATTGGCTCTATAACGATCGAGCCAATCCATACCAACGACGATATCAAAATCACCCAAAGTCATCGGAATGAGATCGATTTTAAAACTTTCGGCACCAAACACAACGTTACAATTTTTACACACATCAACCACTAGCGCCGTCTTGCCATCCGCTATTTCAACTTCTACCGGACGACTTAACTTAACTAGCAGTTTATTTAACTTAGGCACGAATCTTGGAGAAACAAACAATAAATTGGCACCACTATCAAATAGGATTCGTGCCGGATTAGAGTTAACCATGAAAGTACCTGAGACAACTTCGTTCAATTGTTTGGCTTCATCATTGGTCATCAAATAATTTCGACCCCTAGCCGTACCCGCCACCTTTTCTAACCGCTTAACATTATCATTGTGCAACTCAGGACACTCGGGCCTCTTGTGCCCTTCTTTACCACAATTGAAACAAGTAAATTTGGGTGTGAAAGGTGAGTTGGGGCAATCACGAGAGATGTGACATTTTTGCCCACAAGTATAGCAAGTGGGTACATGACCACCGGAGCCACCTTTCTTCACACTATTAACACTTTCGGAGCCCTTCTTGTTCTTTTTGTTGGAAAAGCTCGATTGACTCGAATCCTCGAACTTCCTCTTACCAAAAGTAAAACTACTCTTTCTCAACACAAGCGCTTCAAAACCATTCACCATATTGAATAATTCATCAAAGCTCTTCACCACGTTCACACTAATTTTCTCTTGATAGTTATCATTCAAGATTCGATAGAAATCTTCTTTCAACATTTTATCATTCCCGACATACTCCGGGCAAAATTAGGTCTTGGACAAAAACACGGATTTGAGAGTGTTCAAATCCATAGACCCTTGCCTCAAGGAATGTAGCTCGTCCTTAAGCCTAGTAAGATCGGCCGAAGTTCGGTATTCATCGAAAAACTCCACCTTGAATTCATCCCATGTGAACTCCATGCATTGTTCTTCGCCATAAAGTCGGATCTTCGCGTCCCACCACAATTTAGCATCACCTCTTAACATGCTACAACCATATCTCGTCTTTTTATCAAGAGGGCATTCACACGTATGAAAAGCCCCCTCCATATCGGATGAAATGTCCCGTTCTTATTGATTAAAAACGTTCCATATTAATTGATTTCGTTGCGAGGTTTTGACCTCTATATGAGACATTTTTCAAAGACTGCATTCATTTTAAAACAAACCATAACCTTTATTTCATCAATAAAGGTTTAAAAAGCTTTACGTAGATTATCAAATAATGATAATCTAAAATATCCTGTTTACACACGACCATTACATAATGGTTTACAATACAAATATGTTACAACAAAATAAGTTTCTTGAATGAAGTTTTTACACAATATCATACAAGCATGGACTCCAAATCTCGTCCTTATTTAAGTATGCGACAGCGGAAGCTCTTAATAATCACCTGAGAATAAACATGCTTAAAACGTCAACAAAAATGTTGGTGAGTTATAGGTTTAACCTATATATATCAAATCATAATAATAGACCACAAGATTTCATATTTCAATACACATCCCATACATAAAGATAAAAATCATTCATATGGTGAACACCTGGTAACCGACATTAACAAGATGCATATATAAGAATATCCCCATCATTCCGGGACACCCTTCGGATATGATATAAATTTCGAAGTACTAAAGTATCCGGTACTTTGGATGGGGTTTGTTAGGCCCAATAGATCTATCTTTAGGATTCGCGTCAATTAGGGTGTCTGTTCCCTAATTCTTAGATTACCAGACTTAATAAAAAGGGGCATATTCGATTTCGATAATTCAACCATAGAATGTAGTTTCACGTACTTGTGTCTATTTTGTAAATCATTTATAAAACCTGCATGTATTCTCATCCCAAAAATATTAGATTTTAAAAGTGGGACTATAACTCACTTTCACAGATTTTTACTTCGTCGGGAAGTAAGACTTGGCCACTGGTTGATTCACGAACCTATAACAATATATACATATATATCAAAGTATGTTCAAAATATATTTACAACACTTTTAATATATTTTGATGTTTTAAGTTTATTAAGTCAGCTGTCCTCGTTAGTAACCTACAACTAGTTGTCCACAGTTAGATGTACAGAAATAAATCTATAAATATTATCTTGAATCAATCCACGACCCAGTGTATACGTATCTCAGTATTGATCACAACTCAAACTATATATATTTTGGAATCAACCTCAACCCTGTATAGCTAACTCCAACATTCACATATAGAGTGTCTATGGTTGTTCCGAAATATATATAGATGTGTCGACATGATAGGTCGAAACATTGTATACGTGTCTATGGTATCTCAAGATTACATAATATACAATACAAGTTGATTAAGTTATGGTTGGAATAGATTTGTTACCAATTTTCACGTAGCTAAAATTAGAAAAATTATCCAATCTTGTTTTACCCATAACTTCTTCATTTTAAATCCGTTTTGAGTGAATCAAATTGCTATGGTTTCATATTGAACTCTATTTTATGAATCTAAACAGAAAAAGTATAGGTTTATAGTCGGAAAAATAAGTTACAAGTCGTTTTTGTAAAGGTAGTCATTTCAGTCGAAAGAACGACGTCTAGATGACCATTTTAGAAAACATACTTCCACTTTGAGTTTAACCATAATTTTTGGATATAGTTTCATGTTCATAATAAAAATCATTTTCTCAGAATAACAACTTTTAAATCAAAGTTTATCATAGTTTTTAATTAACTAACCCAAAACAGCCCGCGGTGTTACTACGACGGCGTAAATCCGGTTTTACGGTGTTTTTCGTGTTTCCAGGTTTTAAATCATTAAGTTAGCATATCATATAGATATAGAAAATGTGTTTAGTTGATTTTAAAAGTCAAGTTAGAAGGATTAACTTTTGTTTGCGAACAAGTTTAGAATTAACTAAACTATGTTCTAGTGATTACAAGTTTAAACCTTCGAATAAGATAGCTTTATATGTATGAATCGAATGATGTTATGAACATCATTACTACCTTAAGTTCCTTGGATAAACCTACTGGAAAAGAGAAAAATGGATCTAGCTTCAATGGATCCTTGGATGGCTCGAAGTTCTTGAAGCAGAATCATGACACGAAAACAAGTTCAAGTAAGATCATCACTTGAAATAAGATTGTTATAGTCATAGAAATTGAACCAAAGTTTGAATATGATTATTACCTTGTATTAGAATGATAACCTACTGTAAGAAACAAAGATTTCTTGAGGTTGGATGATCACCTTACAAAATTGGAAGTGAGCTAGCAAACTTGAAAGTATTCTTGATTTTATGAAACTAGAACTTTTGGAATTTATGAAGAACACTTAGAACTTGAAGATAGAACTTGAGAGAGATTAATTAGATGAAGAAAATTGAAGAATTAAAGTGTTTGTAGGTGTTTTTGGTCGTTGGTGTATGGATTAGATATAAAGGATATGTAATTTTGTTTTCATGTAAATAAGTCATGAATGATTACTCATATTTTTGTAATTTTATGAGATATTTCATGCTAGTTGCCAAATGATGGTTCCCACATGTGTTAGGTGACTCACATGGGCTGCTAAGAGCTAATCATTGGAGTGTATATACCAATAGTACATACATCTAAAAGTTGTGTATTGTACGAGTACGAATACGGGTGCATACGAGTAGAATTGTTGATGAAACTGAACGAGGATGTAATTGTAAGCATTTTTGTTAAGTAGAAGTATTTTGATAAGTGTATTGAAGTCTTTCAAAAGTGTATAAATACATATTAAAACACTACATGTATATACATTTTAACTGAGTCGTTAAGTCATCGTTAGTCGTTACATGTAAGTGTTGTTTTGAAACGTTTAGGTTAACGATCTTGTTAAATGTTGTTAACCCAATGTTTATAATATCAAATGAGATTTTAAATTATTATATTATCATGATATTATCATGTATGAATATCTCTTAATATGATATATATACATTAAATGTCTTTACAACGATAATCGTTACATATATGTCTCGTTTAAAAATCATTAAGTTAGTAGTCTTGTTTTTACATATGTAGTTCATTGTTAATATACTTAATGATATGTTTACTTATCATAGTATCATGTTAACTATATATATATCCATATATATGTCATCATATAGTTTTTACAAGTTTTAACGTTCGTGAATCACCGGTCAACTTGGGTGGTCAATTGTCTATATGAAACATATTTCAATTAATCAAGTCTTAATAAGTTTGATTGCTTAACATGTTGGAAACATTTAATCATGTAAATATCAATCTCAATTAATATATATAAACATGGAAAAGTTCGGGTCACTACAGTACCTACCCGTTAAATAAATTTCGTCCCGAAATTTTAAGCTGTTGAAGGTGTTGATGAATCTTCTGGAAATAGATGCGGGTATTTCTTCTTCATCTGATCTTCATGCTCCCAGGTGAACTCGGGTCCTCTACGAGCATTCCATCGAACCTTAACAATTGGTATCTTGTTTTGCTTAAGTCTTTTAACCTCACGATCCATTATTTCGACGGGTTCTTCGATGAATTGAAGTTTTTCGTTGATTTGGATTTCATCTAACAGAATAGTGAGATCTTCTTTAGCAAAACATTTCTTCAAATTCGAGACGTGGAAAGTGTTATGTACAGCCGCGAGTTGTTGAGGTAACTCTAGTCGGTAAGCTACTGGTCCGACACGATCAATAATCTTGAATGGTCCAATATACCTTGGATTTAATTTCCCTCGTTTACCAAATCGAACAACGCCTTTCCAAGGTGCAACTTTAAGCATGACCATCTCTCCAATTTCAAATTCTATATCTTTTCTTTTAATGTCAGCATAGCTCTTTTGTCGACTTTGGGCGGTTTTCAACCGTTGTTGAATTTGGATGATCTTCTCGGTAGTTTCTTGTATAATCTCCGGACCCGTAATCTGTCTATCCCCCACTTCACTCCAACAAATCAGAGACCTGCACTTTCTACCATAAAGTGCTTCAAACGGCGCCATCTCAATGCTTGAATGGTAGCTGTTGTTGTAGGAAAATTCTGCTAACGGTAGATGTCGATCCCAACTGTTTCCGAAATCAATAACACATGCTCGTAGCATGTCTTCAAGCGTTTGTATCGTCCTTTCGCTCTGCCCATCAGTTTGTGGATGATAGGCAGTACTCATGTCTAGACGAGTTCCTAATGCTTGCTGTAATGTCTGCCAGAATCTTGAAATAAATCTGCCATCCCTATCAGAGATAATAGAGATTGGTATTCCATGTCTGGAGACGACTTCCTTCAAATACAGTCGTGCTAACTTCTCCATCTTGTCATCTTCTCTTATTGGCAGGAAGTGTGCTGATTTGGTGAGACGATCAACTATTACCCAAATAGTATCAAAACCACTTGCAGTCCTTGGCAATTTAGTGATGAAATCCATGGTAATGTTTTCCCATTTCCATTCCGGGATTTCGGGTTGTTGAAGTAGACCTGATGGTTTCTGATGCTCAGCTTTGACCTTAGAACACGTCAAACATTCTCCTACGTATTTAGCAACATCGGCTTTCATACCCGGCCACCAAAAATGTTTCTTGAGATCCTTGTACATCTTCCCCGTTCCAGGATGTATTGAGTATCTGGTTTTATGAGCTTCTCTAAGTACCATTTCTCTCATATCTCCAAATTTTGGTACCCAAATCCTTTCAGCCCTATACCGGGTTCCGTCTTCCCGAATATTAAGATGCTTCTCCGATCCTTTGGGTATTTTATCCTTTAAATTTCCCTCTTTTAAAACTCCTTGTTGCGCCTCCTTTATTTGAGTAGTAAGGTTATTATGAATCATTATATTCATAGATTTTACTCGAATGGGTTCTCTGTCCTTCCTGCTCAAGGCATCGGCTACCACATTTGCCTTCCCCGGGTGGTAACGAATCTCAAAGTCGTAATCATTCAATAATTCAATCCACCTACGCTGCCTCATATTCAGTTGTTTCTGATTAAATATGTGTTGAAGACTTTTGTGGTCGGTATATATAATACTTTTGACCCCATATAAGTAGTGCCTCCAAGTCTTTAATGCAAAAACAACCGCGCCTAATTCCAAATCATGCGTCGTATAATTTTGTTCGTGAATCTTCAATTGTCTAGGCGCATAAGCAATCACCTTCGTTCGTTGCATTAATACACAACCGAGACCTTGCTTTGATGCATCACAATAAATCACAAAATCATCATTCCCTTCAGGCAATGACAATATAGGTGCCGTAGTTAGCTTTTTCTTCAATAACTGAAACGCTTTCTCTTGTTCATCATTCCATTCAAATTTCTTCCCTTTATGCGTTAATGCAGTCAAGAGTTTTGCTATTCTGGAAAAGTCTTGGATGAACCTTCTGTAGTAACCAGCTAGTCCTAAAAACTGGCGTATGTGTTTCGGAGTTTTCGGGGTTTCCCACTTTTCAACAGTTTCTATCTTTGCTGGATCCACCTTAATACCTTCTTTGTTCACTATGTGACCGAGGAATTGAACTTCTTCCAACCAAAATGCACACTTTGAAAACTTAGCGTACAATTCTTCCTTCCTCAATACTTCTAACACCTTTCTCAAATGTTCACCGTGTTCTTGGTCATTCTTTGAGTAAATAAGTATGTCATCAATGAAAACAATGACAAACTTGTCAAGGTATGGTCCACACACTCGGTTCATAAGGTCCATGAACACAGCTGGTGCATTAGTTAAACCAAACGGCATGACCATAAACTCGTAATGACCGTAACGTGTTCTGAAAGCAGTCTTTGGAATATCATCTTCTTTCACCCGCATTTGATGATACCCGGAACGTAAGTCAATCTTTGAATAAACAGACGAGCCTTGTAGTTGATCAAATAAGTCATCGATTCTCGGTAGTGGGTAGCGGTTCTTGATGGTAAGTTTGTTCAACTCTCGGTAGTCGATACACAACCTGAATGTACCATCTTTCTTCTTGACAAACAAAACAGGAGCTCCCCACGGTGATGTGCTTGGTCGAATGAAACTACGCTCTAAAAGTTCTTGTAATTGGCTTTGTAGTTCTTTCATCTCGCTGGGTGCGAGTCTGTAAGGAGCACGAGCTATTGGTGCAGCTCCTGGTACAAGATCTATTTGAAATTCAACGGATCGATGTGGGGGTAATCCCGGTAATTCTTTCGGAAATACATCAGGAAATTCTTTTGCGACGGGAACATCATTGATGCTCTTTTCTTCAGTTTGTACTTTCTTGACGTGTGCTAGAACAGCATAGCAACCTTTTCTTATTAGTTTCTGTGCCTTCAAATTACTAATAAGATGTAGCTTCGTGTTGCCCTTTTCTCCGTACACCATTAAGGGTTTTCCTTTTTCTCGTATAATGCGAATTGCATTTTTGTAACAAACGATCTCCGCTTTCACTTCTTTCAACCAGTCCATACCGATTATCACATCAAAACTCCCTAACTCTACTGGTATCAAATCAATCTTAAATGTTTCGCTAACCAGTTTAATTTCTCGATTCCGACATATATTATCTGCTGAAATTAATTTACCATTTGCTAATTCGAGTAAAAATTTACTATCCAAAGGCGTCAATGGACAACTTAATTTAGCACAAAAATCTCTACTCATATAGCTTCTATCCGCACCCGAATCAAATAAAACGTAAGCAGATTTATTGTCAATAAGAAACGTACCCGTAACAAGCTCCGGGTCTTCCTGTGCCTCTGCCGCATTAATATTGAAAACTCTTCCACGGCCTTGTCCATTCGTGTTCTCCTGGTTCGGGCAATTTCTAATAATGTGGCCCGATTTTCCACATTTATAACAAACTACATTGGCATAACTTGCTCCGACACTACTTGCTCCGCCATTACTCGTTCCGACACCATTTGTTCCTTTCGTTCTATTAACCCCTGGTCCGTAGACCTCACACTTCGCCGCGCTATGACCATTTCTTTTACACTTGTTGCAAAATTTAGTGCAGAACCCCGAGTGATTCTTTTCACACCTTTAGCATAGCTGCTTCTGATTGTTGTTGTTGTTGTTGCGGTTATTATTGTTGTTGGGATGATTGTTGTAGTTGCTGTTGTTGTTGTTGTTGTTGTTGTTGTTGGGCCGTTTGTTGTAGTTGCGATTGATGTTGCGATTGTTGGGATAATTGTTGCGATTATTGTTGTAATTGCTGTTGTTGTTGTATTGGTGATTCTTATCACCGTTTTCCTCCCACTTTCTTTTGACTTGCTTCACATTGGCCTCTTCAGCAGTCTGTTCTTTAATTCTTTCTTCAATCTGGTTCACAAGTTTGTGAGCCATTCTACATGCCTGTTGTATGGAGGCGGGCTCGTGTGAACTTATATCTTCTTGGATTCTTTCAGGTAATCCTTTCACGAACGCGTCGATCTTCTCTTCCTCATCTTCGAATGCTCCCGGACACAATAGGCACAATTCTGTGAATCGTCTTTCGTACGTGGTAATATCAAATCCTTGGGTTCGTAACCCTCTAAGTTCTGTCTTGAGCTTATTGACCTCAGTTCTGGGACGGTACTTCTCGTTCATCAAGTGCTTGAATGCTGACCACGGTAGTGCGTACGCATCGTCTTGTCCCACTTGCTCTAGATAGGTATTCCACCATGTTAACGCAGAACCTGTGAAGGTATGCGTAGCGTACTTTACTTTGTCCTCTTCAGTACACTTACTTATGGCAAACACCGATTCGACCTTCTCGGTCCACCGTTTCAATCCGATCGGTCCTTCGGTTCCATCAAATTCCAAAGGTTTGCAGGCAGTGAATTCTTTGTAGGTGCATCCTACACGATTTCCTGTACTGCTAGATCCAAGGTTATTGTTGGTATGTAGCGCAGCCTGTACTGCGGCTATGTTTGAAGCTAGAAAAGTACGGAATTCCTCTTCATTCATATTCACGGTGTGTCGAGTAGTCGGTGCCATTTCCTTCAAAATAGTCAAATGGAACAAGTTAATCATACAGAATATTAAGAGTAGTTAATAGTATTTCGTAGCATAATATGAACTCATTTATAAAAGCTTTTTCTTCATATTAGCGTTTTATAAGTTTAAATTCGGGTAGTACCTACCCGTTAAGTTCATACTTAGTAGCTAATATACAATTCAACTACTACAATTCTATATGAAAAACTGATTATAATAATATTTCACGTTCAAACTTTTACACAATATTTTACAAACTTACAATACCGCTTATTTTACATATAGCATGAAATATAGCACACAATAAATTTGATACAAGATGGTTGTGAAGATAATTCTAGCTAGTACACAAGTCGTTCAGCAAAGGCAATAAAGACACGTAATTCATACGTCCAGAAACAAGTCATGCATTCTGGTTTTACTAGGATTACTTCCCATCCTTGGTCTTGTGGAACATAACCGTTATGGCCGTTGATAAGACAGCGTGTTGTAACGTCATCAAAGGGACGAGGGTTACGTAATGTCCAACAGTCCCGTAACAATCTAAAAACCTCATTTCTTACCCCAATTACCGACTCCGTCACTTGTGGGAACGTCTTGTTTAATAGTTGTAGCCCGATGTTCTTGTTCTCACTTTGGTGAGAAGCGAACATTACTAATCCGTAAGCATAACATGCTTCTTTATGTTGCATGTTAGCCGCTTTTTCTAAATCACGAAGTCCAATATTCGGATATATTGAGTCAAAATAATTTCTTAACCCGTTGCGTAAAATAGCATTTGGGTTCCCCGCAATATATGCGTCAAAGTAAACACATCGTAACTTATGGGTTTCCCAATGTGATATCCCCCATCTTTCAAACGAAAGTCTCTTATAAACCAAGACATTCTTGGAACGTTCTTCGAATGTCTTACAAACTGATCTCGCCTTAAATAGTTGTGCCGAGGAATTCTGGCCGACTCTAGACAAGATTTCATCAATCATGTCTCCGGGTAGGTCTCTTAAAATATTGGGTTGTCTATCCATTTTGTGTTTTTATACTGTAAAATAGACAAGAGTTAGATTCATAAAAAAAATACTTATTAATACAAGCAATTTTTACATATATCATAAAGCATAAACACACTATATTACATATATTACACCACACGAATACAACTATCTTATTCCGACTCGCTTGTTTCTTCTTCTTCGGTTTTGGTTCGTTTTGCCAAGTTTCTAGGGATATATGATGTTCCCCTAATACGAGCCGTAATTTTCCACATTGGTTTAGAAAAACCTGGTGGTTTAGAGGTTCCCGGGTCATTGTTACAACTTAAGGACTTCGGGGGTTGACGATACATATAAAGTTCATCGGGGTTGGAATTAGATTTCTCTATTTTTATGCCCTTTCCCTTATTATTTTCTTTTGCCTTTTTAAATTCAGTTGGGGTAATTTCTATAACATCATCGGAATTCTCGTCGGAATCCGATTCATCGGAGAATTGGTAATCCTCCCAATATTTTGCTTCCTTGGCGGAAACACCATTGACCATAATTAACCTTGGTCGGTTGGTTGAGGATTTTCTTTTACTTAACCGTTTTATTATTTCCCCCACCGGTTCTATTTCTTCATCTGGTTCTGATTCTTCTTCCGGTTCCGATTCTTCTTCCGGTTCCGACTCTTCTTCCGGTTCCTCTTCGGGAACTTGTGAATCAGTCCACGAATCATTCCAATTTACATTTGACTCTTCATTATTATTAGGTGAGTCAATGGGACTTGTTCTAGAGGTAGACATCTATCACATAATATCAAACGCGTTAAGAGATTAATATATCACATAATATTCACATGTTAAAAATATATAGTTTCCAACAAAATTTGTTAAGCAATCATTTTTCAAGTAAACACGGTCGAAGTCCAGACTCACTAATGCATCCTAACAAACTCGATAAGACACACTAATGCAAAATTCTGGTTCTCTAAGACCAACGCTCTGATACCAACTGAAATGTCCCGTTCTTATTGATTAAAAACGTTCCATATTAATTGATTTCGTTGCGAGGTTTTGACCTCTATATGAGACGTTTTTCAAAGACTGCATTCATTTTAAAACAAACCATAACCTTTATTTCATCAATAAAGGTTTAAAAAGCTTTACGTAGATTATCAAATAATGATAATCTAAAATATCCTGTTTACACACGACCATTACATAATGGTTTACAATACAAATATGTTACAACAAAATAAGTTTCTTGAATGCAGTTTTTACACAATATCATACAAGCATGGACTCTAAATCTCGTCCTTATTTAAGTATGCGACAGCGGAAGCTCTTAATAATCACCTGAGAATAAACATGCTTAAAACGTCAACAAAAATGTTGGTGAGTTATAGGTTTAACCTGTATATATCAAATCATAATAATAGACCACAAGATTTCATATTTCAATACACATCCCATACATAAAGATAAAAATCATTCATATGGTGAACACCTGGTAACCGACATTAACAAGATGCATATATAAGAATATCCCCATCATTCCGGGACACCCTTCGGATATGATATAAATTTCGAAGTACTAAAGTATCCGGTACTTTGGATGGGGTTTGTTAGGCCCAATAGATCTATCTTTAGGATTCGCGTCAATTAGGGTGTCTGTTCCCTAATTCTTAGATTACCAGACTTAATAAAAAGGGGCATATTCGATTTCGATAATTCAACCATAGAATGTAGTTTCACGTACTTGTGTCTATTTTGTAAATCATTTATAAAACCTGCATGTATTCTCATCCCAAAAATATTAGATTTTAAAAGTGGGACTATAACTCACTTTCACAGATTTTTACTTCGTCGGGAAGTAAGACTTGGCCACTGGTTGATTCACGAACCTATAACAATATATACATATATATCAAAGTATGTTCAAAATATATTTACAACACTTTTAATATATTTTGATGTTTTAAGTTTATTAAGTCAGCTGTCCTCGTTAGTAACCTACAACTAGTTGTCCACAGTTAGATGTACAGAAATAAATCTATAAATATTATCTTGAATCAATCCACGACCCAGTGTATACGTATCTCAGTATTGATCACAACTCAAACTATATATATTTTGGAATCAACCTCAACCCTGTATAGCTAACTCCAACATTCACATATAGAGTGTCTATGGTTGTTCCGAAATATATATAGATGTGTCGACATGATAGGTCGAAACATTGTATACGTGTCCATGGTATCTCAAGATTACATAATATACAATACAAGTTGATTAAGTTATGGTTGGAATAGATTTGTTACCAATTTTCACGTAGCTAAAATGAGAAAAATTATCCAATCTTGTTTTACCCATAACTTCTTCATTTTAAATCCGTTTTGAGTGAATCAAATTGCTATGGTTTCATATTGAACTCTATTTTATGAATCTAAACAGAAAAAGTATAGGTTTATAGTCGGAAAAATAAGTTACAAGTCGTTTTTGTAAAGGTAGTCATTTCAGTCGAAAGAACGACGTCTAGATGACCATTTTAGAAAACATACTTCCACTTTGAGTTTAACCATAATTTTTGGATATAGTTTCATGTTCATAATAAAAATCATTTTCTCAGAATAACAACTTTTAAATCAAAGTTTATCATAGTTTTTAATTAACTAACCCAAAACAGCCCGCGGTGTTACTACGACGGCGTAAATCCGGTTTTACGGTGTTTTTCGTGTTTCCAGGTTTTAAATCATTAAGTTAGCATATCATATAGATATAGAACATGTGTTTAGTTGATTTTAAAAGTCAAGTTAGAAGGATTAACTTTTGTTTGCGAACAAGTTTAGAATTAACTAAACTATGTTCTAGTGATTACAAGTTTAAACCTTCGAATAAGATAGCTTTATATGTATGAATCGAATGATGTTATGAACATCATTACTACCTTAAGTTCCTTGGATAAACCTACTGGAAAAGAGAAAAATGGATCTAGCTTCAATGGATCCTTGGATGGCTCGAAGTTCTTGAAGCAGAATCATGACACGAAAACAAGTTCAAGTAAGATCATCACTTGAAATAAGATTGTTATAGTTATAGAAATTGAACCAAAGTTTGAATATGATTATTACCTTGTATTAGAATGATAACCTACTGTAAGAAACAAAGATTTCTTGAGGTTGGATGATCACCTTACAAGATTGGAAGTGAGCTAGCAAACTTGAAAGTATTCTTGATTTTATGAAACTAGAACTTTTGGAATTTATGAAGAACACTTAGAACTTGAAGATAGAACTTGAGAGAGATTAATTAGATGAAGAAAATTGAAGAATGAAAGTGTTTGTGGGTGTTTTTGGTCATTGGTGTATGGATTAGATATAAAGGATATGTAATTTTGTTTTCATGTAAATAAGTCATGAATGATTACTCATATTTTTATAATTTTATGAGATATTTCATGCTAGTTGCCAAATGATGGTTCCCACATGTGTTAGGTGACTCACATGGGCTGCTAAGAGCTGATCATTGGAGTGTATATACCAATAGTACATACATCTAAAAGCTGTGTATTGTACGAGTACGAATACGGGTGCATACGAGTAGAATTGTTGATGAAACTGAACGAGGATGTAATTGTAAGCATTTTTGTTAAGTAGAAGTATTTTGATAAGTGTATTGAAGTCTTTCAAAAGTGTATAAATACATATTAAAACACTACATGTATATACATTTTAACTGAGTCGTTAAGTCATCGTTAGTCGTTACATGTAAGTGTTGTTTTGAAACCTTTAGGTTAACGATCTTGTTAAATGTTGTTAACCCAATGTTTATAATATCAAATGAGATTTTAAATTATTATATTATCATGATATTATAATGTATGAATATCTCTTAATATGATATATATATACATTAAATGTCTTTACAACGATAATCATTACATATATGTCTCGTTTAAAAATCATTAAGTTAGTAGTCTTGTTTTTACATATGTAGTTCATTGTTAATATACTTAATGATATGTTTACTTATCATAGTATCATGTTAACTATATATATATCCATATATATGTCATCATATAGTTTTTACAAGTTTTAACGTTCGTGAATCACCGGTCAACTTGGGTGGTCAATTGTCTATATGAAACATATTTCAATTAATCAAGTCTTAACAAGTTTGATTGCTTAACATGTTGGAAACATTTAATCATGTAAATATCAATCTCAATTAATATATATAAACATGGAAAAGTTCGGGTCACTACATCGGAGATCCAACGGGCACTCTTAAGTGGGTCCCGTTCACCATCGAAGGTGGGAGGTTGAGAGTCCTTGAAATTCTTATAGAAGAAGTCCCGTCTCCCCACATTATCCTCTTGAAGAACGGCCTTAACTTGCTCCTTTACCACATTGACTAGTTGCTCGTCAATCGTGTCTAGGAACATCTTTTTAACATCTTCGAGAAACTCCGCTTTTTGACGTTTAAAGATGGCCTCAACTTTGGCCGTGAACTCAACGTCCTCACTCGTACTTCCATCATTGGTGTCGTGTCCATTTCTCATCTTCATTCTATAAAACGAAAAAGATTTAAATAACGAAATGAAAGGACTTAACACAAATGTATATACATATACACCACACTACCCCATCTTGCTCAACAATCGTTGTACATTACTTGTTTGACACGATTTGAACCCGTAACAATGGTAGCTAAACATTGTTACGCGAGCACATCGCATTAACTTTCTAGTACAACGTTTATCTCGCTTGATGATTGCTAACACAACACAAAACAATTAGCGCAAGGTTAGTTCACATAAACCTAAGCACTAGTCAACTCCCGGTCCGACCCGTCTCCTACAATGTAGTGACCCGAACTTTTCCATGTTTATATATATTAATTGAGATTGATATTTACATGATTAAATGTTTCCAACATGTTAAGCAATCAAACTTGTTAAGACTTGATTAATTGAAATAGGTTTCATATAGACAATTGACCACCCAAGTTGACCGGTGATTCACGAACGTTAAAACTTGTAAAAAAACTATATGATGACATATATATGGTTATATATATAGTTAACATGATATTATGATAAGTAAACATATCATTAATTATATTAACAATGAACTACATATGTAAAAACAAGACTACTAACTTAATGATTTTGAAACGAGACATATATGTAACGTTTATCGTTGTAACGACATTTAATGTATATATATCATATTAAGAGATATTCGTACATCCTAATATCATGATAATATAATAATTTAAAATCTCTTTTGTTATTATAAACATTGGGTTAACAACATTTAACAAGATCGTTAACCTAAAGGTTTCAAAACAACACTTACATGTAACGACTAACGATGACTTAACGACTCAGTTAAAATGTATATACATGTAGTGTTTTAATATGTATTTATACACTTTTGAAAGACTTCAATACACTTATCAAAATACTTCTACTTAACAAAAATGCTTACAATTACATCCTCGTTCAGTTTCATCAACAATTCTACTCGTATGCACCCGTATTCGTACTCGTACAATACACAGCTTTTAGATGTATGTACTATTGGTATATACACTCCAATGATCAGCTCTTAGCAGCCCATGTGAGTCACCTAACACATGTGGGAACCATCATTTGGCAACTAGCATGAAATATCTCATAAGATTACAAAAATATGAGTAATCATTCATGACTTATTTACATGAAAACAAAATTACATATCCTTTATATCTAATCCATACACCAACGACCAAAAACACCTACAAACACTTTCATTCTTCAATTTTCTTCATCTAATTGAACTCTCTCAAGTTCTATCTTCAAGTTCTAAGTGTTCTTCATAAATTCCAAAAGTTCTAGTTTCATAAAATCAAGAATACTTTCAACTTTGCTAGCTCACTTCCAATCTTGTAAGGTGATCATCCAACCTCAAGAAATCTTTGTTTCTTACAGTAGGTTATCATTCTAATACAAGGTAATAATCATATTCAAACTTTGGTTCAATTTCTATAACTATAACAATCTTATTTCAAGTGATGATCTTACTTGAACTTGTTTTCGTGTCATGATTTTGCTTCAAGAACTTTGAGCCATCCAAGGATCCATTGAAGCTAGATCCATTTTTCTCTTTTCCAGTAGGTTCATCCAAGGAACTTAAGGTAGTAATGATGTTCATAACATCATTCGATTCATACATATAAAGCTATCTTATTCGAAGGTTTAAACTTGTAATCACTAGAACATAGTTTAGTTAATTCTAAACTTGTTCGCAAACAAAAGTTAATCCTTCTAACTTGACTTTTAAAATCAACTAAACACATGTTCTATATCTATATGATATTCTAACTTAATGATTTAAAACCTGGAAACACGAAAAACACCGTAAAACCGGATTTACGCCGTCGTAGTAACACCGCGGGCTGTTTTGGGTTAGTTAATTAAAAACTATGATAAACTTTGATTTAAAAGTTGTTATTCTGAGAAAATGATTTTTATTATGAACATGAAACTATATCCAAAAATTATGGTTAAACTCAAAGTGGAAGTATGTTTTCTAAAATGGTCATCTAGACGTCGTTCTTTCGACTGAAATGACTACCTTTACAAAAACGACTTGTAACTTATTTCTCCGACTAGAAACCTATACTTTTTTTGTTTAGATTCATAAAATAAAGTTCAATATGAAACCATAGCAATTTGATTCACTCAAAACGGATTTAAAATGAAGAAGTTATGGGTAAAACAAGATTGGATAATTTTTCTCATTTTAGCTACGTGAAAATTGGTAACAAATCTATTCCAACCATAACTTAATCAACTTGTATTATATATTATGTAATCTTGAGATACCATAGACACGTATACAATGTTTCGACCTATCATGTCGACACATCTATATATATTTCGAAACAACCATAGACACTCTATATGTGAATGTTGGAGTTAGCTATACAGGGTTGAGGTTGATTCCAAAATATATATAGTTTGAGTTGTGATCAATACTGAGATACGTATACACTGGGTCGTGGATTGATTCAAGATAATATTTATCGATTTATTTCTGTACATCTAACTGTGGACAACTAGTTGTAGGTTACTAACGAGGACAGCTGACTTAATAAACTTAAAACATCAAAATATATTAAAAGTGTTGTAAATATATTTTGAACATACTTTGATATATATGTATATATTGTTATAGGTTCGTGAATCAACCAGTGGCCAAGTCTTACTTCCCGACGAAGTAAAAATCTGTGAAAGTGAGTTATAGTCCCACTTTTAAAATCTAATATTTTTGGGATGAGAATACATGCAGGTTTTATAAATGATTTACAAAATAGACACAAGTACGTGAAACTACATTCTATGGTTGAATTATCGAAATCGAATATGCCCCTTTTTATTAAGTCTGGTAATCTAAGAATTAGGGAACAGACACCCTAATTGACGCGAATCCTAAAGATAGATCTATTGGGCCTAACAAACCCCATCCAAAGTACTGGATGCTTTAGTACTTCGAAATTTATATCATATCCGAAGGGTGTCCCGGAATGATGGGGATATTCTTATATATGCATCTTGTTATTGTCGGTTACCAGGTGTTCACCATATGAATGATTTTTATCTCTATGTATGGGATGTGTATTGAAATATGAAATCTTGTGGTCTATTGTTACGATTTGATATATATAGGTTAAACCTATAACTCACCAACATTTTTGTTGACGTTTTAAGCATGTTTATTCTCAGGTGATTATTAAGAGCTTCCGCTGTCGCATACTTAAATAAGGACAAGATTTGGAGTCCATGCTTGTATGATATTGTGTAAAAACTGCATTCAAGAAACTTATTTTGTTGTAACATATTTGTATTGTAAACCATTATGTAATGGTCGTGAGTAAACAGGATATTTTAGATTATCATTATTTGATAATCTACGTAAAGCTTTTTAAACCTTTATTGATGAAATAAAGGTTATGGTTTGTTTAAAAATGAATGCAGTCTTTGAAAAACGTCTCATATAGAGGTCAAAACCTCGCAACGAAATCAATTAATATGGAACGTTTTTAATCAATAAGAACGGGACATTTCAGTTGGTATCCGAGCGTTGGTCTTAGAGAACCAGAATTTTGCATTAGTGTGTCTTATCGAGTTTGTTAGGATGCATTAGTGAGTCTGGACTTCGACCGTGTTTACTTGAAAAATGATTGCTTAACAAATTTTGTTGGAAACTATATATTTTTAACATGTGAATATTATGTGATATATTAATCTCTTAACGCGTTTGATATTATGTGATAGATGTCTACCTCTAGAACAAGTCCCATTGACTCACCTAATAATAATGAAGAGTCAAATGTAAATTGGAATGATTCGTGGACTGATTCACAAGTTCCCGAAGAGGAACCGGAAGAAGAGTCGGAACCGGAAGAAGAATCGGAACCGGAAGAAGAATCGGAACCGGATGAAGAAATAGAACCGGTGGGGGAAATAATAAAACGGTTAAGTAAAAGAAAATCCTCAACCAACCGACCAAGGTTAATTATGGTCAATGGTGTTTCTGCCAAGGAAGCAAAATATTGGGAGGATTACCAATTCTCCGATGAATCGGATTCCGACGAGAATTCCGATGATGTTATAGAAATTACCCCAACTGAATTTAAAAAGGCAAAAGAAAATAATAAGGGAAAGGGCATAAAAATAGAGAAATCTAATTCCAACCCCGATGAACTTTATATGTATCGTCAACGCCCGAAGTCCTTAAGTTGTAACAATGACCCGGGAACCTCTAAACCACCAGGTTTTTCTAAACCAATGTGGACAACGACGGCTCGTATTAGGGGAACATCATATATCCCTAGAAACTTGGCAAAACGAACCAAAACCGAAGAAGAAGAAACGAGCGAGTCGGAATAAGATAGTTGTATTCGTGTGGTGTAATATATGGAATATAGTGTTCTTATGCTTTATGATATATGTAAAAATTGCTTGTATTAATAAGTATTTTTTTTATGAATCTAACTCTTGTCTATTTTACAGTTTAAAAACACAAAATGGATAGACAACCCAATATTTTAAGAGACCTACCCGGAGACATGATTGATGAAATCTTGTCTAGAGTCGGCCAGAATTCTTCGGCACAACTATTTAAGGCGAGATCAGTTTGTAAGACATTCGAAGAACGTTCCAAGAATGTCTTGGTTTATAAGAGACTTTCGTTTGAAAGATGGGGGATATCACATTGGGAAACCCATAAGTTACGATGTGTTTACTTTGACGCATATATTGCGGGGAACCCAAATGCTATTTTACGCAACGGGTTAAGAAATTATTTTGACTCAATATATCCGAATATTGGACTTCGTGATTTAGAAAAAGCGGCTAACATGCAACATAAAGAAGCATGTTATGCTTACGGATTAGTAATGTTCGCTTCTCACCAAAGTGAGAACAAGAACATCGGGCTACAACTATTAAACAAAACGTTTCCACAAGTGACGGAGTCGGTAATTGGGGTAAGAAATGAGGTTTTTAGATTATTACGGGACTGTTGGACATTACGTAACCCTCGTCCCTTTGATGACGTTACAACACGCTGTCTTATCAACGGCCATAACGGTTATGTTGCACAAGACCAAGGATGGGAAGTAGTCCTAGTAAAACCAGAATGCATGACTTGTTTCTGGACGTATGAATTACGTGTCTTTATTGCCTTTGTTGAACGACTTGTGTACTAGCTAGAATTGTCTTCACAACTATCTTGTATCAAAGTTATTGTGTTCTATATTTCATGCTTTATGTAAAATAAGCGGTATTGTAAGTTTGTAAAATATTGTATAAAAGTTTGAACGCGAAATATTATTATAATCAGTTTTTCATATAGAATTGTAGTAGTTGAATTGTATATTAGCTACTAAATATGAACTTAACGGGTAGGTACTACCCGAATTTAAACTTATAAAACGCTAATATGAAGAAAAAGCTTTTATAAATGAGTTCATATTATGCTACGAAATACTATTAACTACTCTTAATATTCTGTATGATTAACTTATTCCATTTAACTATTTTGAAGGAAATGGCACCGACTACTCGACACACCGTGAATATGAATGAAGAGGAATTCCGTACTTTTCTAGCTTCAAACATAGCCGCAGTACAGGCTGCGCTACATACCAACAATAACCTTGGATCTAGCAGTACAGGAAATCGTGTAGGATGCACCTACAAAGAATTCACTGCCTGCAAACCTTTGGAATTTGATGGAACCGAAGGACCGATCGGATTGAAACGGTGGACCGAGAAGGTTGAATCGGTGTTTGCCATAAGTAAGTGTACTGAAGAGGACAAAGTGAAGTACGCTACGCATACCTTCACAGGTTCTGCGTTAACATGGTGGAATACCTATCTAGAGCAAGTGGGACAAGATGATGCGTACGCACTACCGTGGTCAGCATTCAAGCACTTGATGAACGAGAAGTACCGTCCCAGAACCGAGGTCAATAAGCTCAAGACAGAACTTAGAGGGTTACGAACCCAAGGATTTGATATTACCACGTACGAAAGACGATTCACAGAATTGTGCCTATTGTGTCCGGGAGCATTCGAAGATGAGGAAGAGAAGATCGACGCGTTTGTGAAAGGATTACCGGAAAGAATCCAAGAAGATATAAGTTCACACGAGCCCGCCTCCATACAACAGGCATGTAGAATGGCTCACAAACTAGTGAACCAGATTGAAGAAAGAATTAAAGAACAGACTGCTGAAGAGGCCAATGTGAAGCAAGTCAAAAGAAAGTGGGAGGAAAACGGTGATAAGAATCACCAATACAACAACAACAGCAATTACAACAATAATCGCAACAATTATCCCAACAATCGCAACATCAATCGCAACTACAACAAACGGCCCAACAACAACAACAACAACAGCAACTACAACAATCATCCCAACAACAATAATAACCGCAACAACAACAACAATCAGAAGCAACTATGCCAAAGGTGTGAAAAGAATCACTCGGGGTTCTGCACCAAATTTTGCAACAAGTGTAAAAGAAATGGTCATAGCGCGGCGAAGTGTGAGGTCTACGGACCAGGGGTTAATAGAACGAAAGGAACAAATGGTGTCGGAATGAGTAATGGCGGAGCAAGTAGTGTCGGAGCAAGTTATGCCAATGTAGTTTGTTATAAATGTGGAAAACCAGGCCACATTATTAGAAATTGCCCGAACCAGGAGAACACGAATGGACAAGGCCGTGGAAGAGTTTTCAATATTAATGCGGTAGAGGCACAGGAAGACCCGGAGCTTGTTACGGGTACGTTTCTTATTGACAATAAATCTGCTTACGTTTTATTTGATTCGGGTGCGGATAGAAGCTATATGAGTAGAGATTTTTGTGCTAAATTAAGTTGTCCATTGACGCCTTTGGATAGTAAATTTTTACTCGAATTAGCAAATGGTAAATTAATTTCAGCAGATAATATATGTCGGAATCGAGAAATTAAACTGGTTAGCGAAACATTTAAGATTGATTTGATACCAGTAGAGTTAGGGAGTTTTGATGTGATAATCGGTATGGACTGGTTGAAAGAAGTGAAAGCGGAGATCGTTTGTTACAAAAATGCAATTCGCATTATACGATAAAAAGGAAAACCCTTAATGGTGTACGGAGAAAAGGGCAACACGAAGCTACATCTTATTAGTAATTTGAAGGCACAAAAACTAATAAGAAAAGGTTGCTATGCTGTTCTAGCACACGTCGAGAAAGTACAAACTGAAGAAAAGAGCATCAATGATGTTCCCATTGCAAAAGAATTTCCCGATGTATTTCCGAAAGAATTACCGGGATTACCCCCACATCGATCCGTTGAATTTCAAATAGATCTTGTACCAGGAGCTGCACCAATAGCTCGTGCTCCTTACAGACTCGCACCCAGCGAGATGAAAGAACTGCAAAGCCAATTACAAGAACTTTTAGAGCGTGGTTTCATTCGACCAAGCACATCACCGTGGGGAGCTCCTGTTTTGTTTGTCAAGAAGAAAGATGGTACATTCAGGTTGTGTATCGACTACCGAGAGTTGAACAAACTTACCATCAAGAACCGCTACCCACTACCGAGAATCGACGACTTATTTGATCAACTACAAGGCTCGTCTGTTTATTCAAAGATTGACTTACGTTCCGGGTATCATCAAATGCGGGTGAAAGAAGATGATATTCCAAAGACTGCTTTCAGAACACGTTACGGTCATTACGAGTTTATGGTCATGCCGTTTGGTTTAACTAATGCACCAGCTGTGTTCATGGACCTTATGAACCGAGTGTGTGGACCATACCTTGACAAGTTTGTCATTGTTTTCATTGATGACATACTTATTTACTCAAAGAATGACCAAGAACACGGTGAACATTTGAGAAAGGTGTTAGAAGTATTGAGGAAGGAAGAATTGTACGCTAAGTTTTCAAAGTGTGCATTTTGGTTGGAAGAAGTTCAATTCCTCGGTCACATAGTGAACAAAGAAGGTATTAAGGTGGATCCGGCAAAGATAGAAACTGTTGAAAAGTGGGAAACCCCGAAAACTCCGAAATACATACGCCAGTTTTTAGGACTAGCTGGTTACTACAGAAGGTTCATCCAAGACTTTTCCAGAATAGCAAAACCCTTGACTGCATTAACGCATAAAGGGAAGAAATTTGAATGGAATGATGAACAAGAGAAAGCGTTTCAGTTATTGAAGAAAAAGCTAACTACGGCACCTATATTGTCATTGCCTGAAGGGAATGATGATTTTGTGATTTATTGTGACGCATCAAAGCAAGGTCTCGGTTGTGTATTAATGCAACGAACGAAGGTGATTGCTTATGCGTCTAGACAATTGAAGATTCACGAACAAAATTATACGACGCATGATTTGGAATTAGGCGCGGTTGTTTTTGCATTAAAGACTTGGAGGCACTACTTATATGGGGTCAAAAGTATTATATATACCGACCACAAGAGTCTTCAACACATATATAATCAGAAACAACTGAATATGAGGCAGCGTAGGTGGATTGAATTATTGAATGATTACGATTTTGAGATTCGTTACCACCCGAGGAAGGCAAATGTGGTAGCCGATGCCTTGAGCAGGAAGGATAGAGAACCCATTCGAGTAAAATCTATGAATATAATGATTCATAATAACATTACTACTCAAATAAAGGAGGCGCAACAAGGAGTTTTAAAAAAGGGAAATTTAAAGGATGAAATACCCAAAGGATCGGAGAAGCATCTTAATATTCGGGAAGACGGAACCCGGTATAGGGCTGAAAGGATTTGGGTACCAAAATTTGGAGATATGAGAGAAATGGTACTTAGAGAAGCTCATAAAACCAGATACTCAATACATCCTGGAACGGGGAAGATGTACAAGGATCTCAAGAAACATTTTTGGTGGCCGGGTATGAAAGCCGATGTTGCTAAATACGTAGGAGAATGTTTGACGTGTTCTAAGGTCAAAGCTGAGCATCAGAAACCATCAGGTCTACTTCAACAACCCGAAATCCCGGAATGGAAATGGGAAAACATTACCATGGATTTCATCACTAAATTGCCAAGGACTGCAAGTGGTTTTGATACTATTTGGGTAATAGTTGATCGTCTCACCAAATCAGCACACTTCCTACCAATAAGAGAAGATGACAAGATGGAGAAGTTAGCACGACTGTATTTGAAGGAAGTCGTCTCCAGACATGGAATACCAATCTCTATTATCTCTGATAGGGATGGCAGATTTATTTCAAGATTCTGGCAGACATTACAGCAAGCATTAGGAACTCGTCTAGACATGAGTACTGCCTATCATCCACAAACTGATGGGCAGAGCAAAAGGACGATACAAACGCTTGAAGACATGCTACGAGCATGTGTTATTGATTTCGGAATCAGTTGGGATCGACATCTACCGTTAGCAGAATTTTCCTACAACAACAGCTACCATTCAAGCATTGAGATGGCGCCGTTTGAAGCACTTTATGGTAGAAAGTGCAGGTCTCCGATTTGTTGGAGTGAAGTGGGGGATAGACAGATTACGGGTCCGGAGATTATACAAGAAACTACCGAGAAGATCATCCAAATTCAACAACGGTTGAAAACCGCCCAAAGTCGACAAAAGAGCTACGCTGACATTAAAAGAAAAGATATAGAATTTGAAATTGGAGAGATGGTCATGCTTAAAGTTGCACCTTGGAAAGGCGTTGTTCGATTTGGTAAACGAGGGAAATTAAATCCAAGGTATATTGGACCATTCAAGATTATTGATCGTGTCGGACCAGTAGCTTACCGACTAGAGTTACCTCAACAACTCGCGGCTGTACATAACACTTTCCACGTCTCGAATTTAAAGAAATGTTTTGCTAAAGAAGATCTCACTATTCTGTTAGATGAAATACAATTCAACGAAAAACTTCAATTCATCGAAGAACCCGTCGAAATAATGGATCGTGAGGTTAAAAGACTTAAGCAAAACAAGATACCAATTTTTAAGGTTCGATGGAATGCTCGTAGAGGACCCGAGTTCACCTGGGAGCATGAAGATCAGATGAAGAAGAAATACCCGCATCTATTTTCAGAAGATTCGTCAACACCTTCAACAGCTTAAAATTTCGGGATGAAATTTATTTAACGGGTAGGTACTGTAGTGACCCGAAATTTTCCATGTTTATATATATTAATTGAGATTGATATTTACATGATTAAATGTTTCCAACATGTTAAGCAATCAAACTTGTTAAGACTTGATTAATTGAAATATGTTTCATATAGACAATTGACCACCCAAGTTGACCGGTGATTCACGAACGTTAAAACTTGTAAAAAAACTATATGATGACATATATATGGTTATATATATAGTTAACATGATATTATGATAAGTAAACATATCATTAATTATATTAACAATGAACTACATATGTAAAAACAAGACTACTAACTTAATGATTTTGAAACGAGACATATATGTAACGTTTATCGTTGTAACGACATTTAATGTATATATATCATATTAAGAGATATTCGTACATCCTAATATCATGATAATATAATAATTTAAAATCTCTTTTGTTATTATAAACATTGGGTTAACAACATTTAACAAGATCGTTAACCTAAAGGTTTCAAAACAACACTTACATGTAACGACTAACGATGACTTAACGACTCAGTTAAAATGTATATACATGTAGTGTTTTAATATGTATTTATACACTTTTGAAAGACTTCAATACACTTATCAAAATACTTCTACTTAACAAAAATGCTTACAATTACATCCTCGTTCAGTTTCATCAACAATTCTACTCGTATGCACCCGTATTCGTACTCGTACAATACACAGCTTTTAGATGTATGTACTATTGGTATATACACTCCAATGATCAGCTCTTAGCAGCCCATGTGAGTCACCTAACACATGTGGGAACCATCATTTGGCAACTAGCATGAAATATCTCATAAGATTACAAAAATATGAGTAATCATTCATGACTTATTTACATGAAAACAAAATTACATATCCTTTATATCTAATCCATACACCAACGACCAAAAACACCTACAAACACTTTCATTCTTCAATTTTCTTCATCTAATTGAACTCTCTCAAGTTCTATCTTCAAGTTCTAAGTGTTCTTCATAAATTCCAAAAGTTCTAGTTTCATAAAATCAAGAATACTTTCAACTTTGCTAGCTCACTTCCAATCTTGTAAGGTGATCATCCAACCTCAAGAAATCTTTGTTTCTTACAGTAGGTTATCATTCTAATACAAGGTAATAATCATATTCAAACTTTGGTTCAATTTCTATAACTATAACAATCTTATTTCAAGTGATGATCTTACTTGAACTTGTTTTCGTGTCATGATTTTGCTTCAAGAACTTTGAGCCATCCAAGGATCCATTGAAGCTAGATCCATTTTTCTCTTTTCCAGTAGGTTCATCCAAGGAACTTAAGGTAGTAATGATGTTCATAACATCATTCGATTCATACATATAAAGCTATCTTATTCGAAGGTTTAAACTTGTAATCACTAGAACATAGTTTAGTTAATTCTAAACTTGTTCGCAAACAAAAGTTAATCCTTCTAACTTGACTTTTAAAATCAACTAAACACATGTTCTATATCTATATGATATGCTAACTTAATGATTTAAAACCTGGAAACACGAAAAACACCGTAAAACCGGATTTACGCCGTCGTAGTAACACCGCGGGCTGTTTTGGGTTAGTTAATTAAAAACTATGATAAACTTTGATTTAAAAGTTGTTATTCTGAGAAAATGATTTTTATTATGAACATGAAACTATATCCAAAAATTATGGTTAAACTCAAAGTGGAAGTATGTTTTCTAAAATGGTCATCTAGACGTCGTTCTTTCGACTGAAATGACTACCTTTACAAAAACGACTTGTAACTTATTTTTCTGACTAGAAACCTATACTTTTTTTGTTTAGATTCATAAAATAAAGTTCAATATGAAACCATAGCAATTTGATTCACTCAAAACGGATTTAAAATGAAGAAGTTATGGGTAAAACAAGATTGGATAATTTTTCTCATTTTAGCTACGTGAAAATTGGTAACAAATCTATTCCAACCATAACTTAATCAACTTGTATTATATATTATGTAATCTTGAGATACCATAGACACGTATACAATGTTTCGACCTATCATGTCGACACATCTATATATATTTCGGAACAACCATAGACACTCTATATGTGAATGTTGGAGTTAGCTATACAGGGTTGAGGTTGATTCCAAAATATATATAGTTTGAGTTGTGATCAATACTGAGATACGTATACACTGGGTCGTGGATTGATTCAAGATAATATTTATCGATTTATTTCTGTACATCTAACTGTGGACAACTAGTTGTAGGTTACTAACGAGGACAGCTGACTTAATAAACTTAAAACATCAAAATATATTAAAAGTGTTGTAAATATATTTTGAACATACTTTGATATATATGTATATATTGTTATAGGTTCGTGAATCAACCAGTGGCCAAGTCTTACTTCCCGACGAAGTAAAAATCTATGAAAGTGAGTTATAGTCCCACTTTTAAAATCTAATATTTTTGGGATGAGAATACATGCAGGTTTTATAAATGATTTACAAAATAGACACAAGTACGTGAAACTACATTCTATGGTTGAATTATCGAAATCGAATATGCCCCTTTTTATTAAGTCTGGTAATCTAAGAATTAGGGAACAGACACCCTAATTGACGCGAATCCTAAAGATAGATCTATTGGGCCTAACAAACCCCATCCAAAGTACTGGATGCTTTAGTACTTCGAAATTTATATCATATCCGAAGGGTGTCCCGGAATGATGGGGATATTCTTATATATGCATCTTGTTATTGTCGGTTACCAGGTGTTCACCATATGAATGATTTTTATCTCTATGTATGGGATGTGTATTGAAATATGAAATCTTGTGGTCTATTGTTACGATTTGATATATATAGGTTAAACCTATAACTCACCAACATTTTTGTTGACGTTTTAAGCATGTTTATTCTCAGGTGATTATTAAGAGCTTCCGCTGTCGCATACTTAAATAAGGACAAGATTTGGAGTCCATGCTTGTATGATATTGTGTAAAAACTGCATTCAAGAAACTTATTTTGTTGTAACATATTTGTATTGTAAACCATTATGTAATGGTCGTGAGTAAACAGGATATTTTAGATTATCATTATTTGATAATCTACGTAAAGCTTTTTAAACCTTTATTGATGAAATAAAGGTTATGGTTTGTTTAAAAATGAATGCAGTCTTTGAAAAACGTCTCATATAGAGGTCAAAACCTCGCAACGAAATCAATTAATATGGAACGTTTTTAATCAATAAGAACGGGACATTTCATACAAGTCCCGCATAAAGCGCATACACAATTAAGCCTAAGTCTAGGCACCTATCTCGAGTCGCTTAAATCCCTTAGACCATGCTCAGATACCACTTGTAACAACCCAAACTAAACCACGAACCAACCCGCTTAAAATGTCACAAAAAAAAATTATTTTTGCTGTTCAGCTAATGGCGCGGCGCGCCAGGCATTCGCGCGGCGCGCAGAATGGCCTGGGCAGCCCGCTGTCTCCGAAAGTCAAAATTCACGAAAATGTTTGACCTTTTCCCGGCATAATTAGACAAAACACTTTCAACCACAAATTCATATATGTAAAACTAATACATTCCATTAATAAAATTAGTTTTACGAAGCAAGGCCCACACGACCCAAATTACAAGTTTAATACATAATCATGAGTTTCGACCACCAAAAAGTTTAAATGCCAAACGACTCAACGAGCATGGTGTTTGGGGTTAAACTACCCAAGTCTTAGTCAAACTCCAAAAAGCCAACACTTCCAAAAAGGCATCCCCTATCAACAAAGCGGGAACTCTACTCCAAAATAATGCCCTTACCCTTGTCCACAACCGAACCTATAAAAAGGTAAACAACGAGAGGGTAAGCAAAGCTTAGTGAATGCAATAATTATACATATACATATATAATATATCTACTTGCAAACACTTACACAATACCATACACAAGCTAGCAATTCGATAACCATGCAAAACATTATGCATATACCAATAACCGCAATTCATATTTGAGCTAGCAATAACAAAAGCATATAGTTCATAATTAAATATGCTAATACACAATTCATACAACCATGGTTAACCAATCATAAAAGGAATGGTACTCAAATTTTCCATTGATGTTCATAACAACCGTTAGTGCACAACACATATATCACTAACCCTTGGACAACACATATCCGTTTATAAAATCGTTAGTGTACAACACATATAACACTAAATCGGACAACACATATCCATTCATAAATCATTAGTGTACAACACATATAACACTAAATTGGACAACATATATCCGTTCTTAAAACCGTTAGCGTACAACGCATATATCACTAACTTGGACAACACATATCCATTTCTACAAGTAAACACATCATATACGTACATGTATACTTATTCCACTCACCTTACGCCTTCGGTGAATCAATAAACCAAGCTTGAATCTTCAAGGTAACGCACCTATTATAATGTACATATAATGAATCAACCATTCAAATTGGTCAAACTCACAACACTCACCATTACTAAGTCATTTTGACCCATTTGGGCACTTACCCTAAAATCGGGTCAACTCACACCAAAACCCTAATATTAGCCAAGATAGGTTTAAAACACACTTCAACACAAGGTTTATGCATTAATCACAAACATTAACTAACTTAGATCCATTTTGACCCATTTGACCAATTTAAGGTCAACATACCCATTTCGGGTCATCCACTAACACACACATCACCCATTTACACATACATAGGTGTGCTAGCAATTTACTAACTAATTTGAGTTCATAACATCAATTTAACACTTTGAAAACCCTAGTTAGTCATCTTTGAGTCTACATAACCCAAATTCACCCAAAACACCCAATTCACCAACAAATGGGTTTTAAGTTCATCACTTACCCCAAACCCTAACCCTTAATCAAATTAAAATCAAGAAATCAAGATTAGAGCATACCACTGCCACCAAAACGTAGCTAGAAGAAAGATGAACAACTTTAATGCTTGCACTTAGACCCGATTCAACCTTCTTCTTCTTTGTTTTGAGCTCTCTCACTCTAGAAAAACCTTCTCTCTCTAAAATTGAATGGATGAGGTTGAAGTAGATGGAAATGGAGTTAATGAGGCTCCACCAACTGGTCTAAAGCCTTAAAGTCGAATTCCTTTTGATTTTACCAATTTGCCCTCAAAATATCTAATTTAAAAAAAAAGAATCTGTCACAGTGCATCGGCGCGGCGCGCCATATGGCCGCGCGGCGCGCAAAACTCCCAGACCAGATTCTGTCTCTTTTTAAGATATGTACAACAAAACCCCACTTCAAGCATCTTAATTACACTTATGTACACAACAAATAAACGGGTCTTACATGTACCTTTGACATAGCGTATATCCGTTTTACGGCTTGAAAATGATTAGTGGTAGGTGCATGAAGAAACTAACTAACTTGATTAACCGCATAAGAAATGTCGGGGCGGGTAATCATTAGATACTGTTGTGCACCAACAAGCGAGCGATAGAATGTAGGTACCTTGAAAAGAGTACCATGCATTGTGAAGCTCTCAGCAGTAGCTAGTGGTGTTTCAGCTGGTTTGGAGTCCACTAAACCTGCCCTAACCAAAATATCATATGCATATTTCATTTGACTCAAAAATAAACCGGAATCAGTGTAAGCTACTTCGAGCCCCAAGAAATAATTGAGGTGACCAAGATCCTTATTAGCAAATTCCTCATTTAAACAAGAGATGAACTTTCGAATAATAGTATCTTTATTACTTGTGAGGATTAAGTTGTCCACATATACTAGAAGGTAAAGAAGACATGAGCCTTTTTTGTAGACGAAAAGTGAGGGGTCTAATTGATTACACGAAAAACCAAGCTGAACAAGAAAAGCACTAAGCCTTTGAAACCAAGCTCGGGGCGCTTGTTTAAGACCGTACAATGCTTTCTTGAGTCGACATACGTGAGTGGGAAATTTTTGGTTGATAAATCCCAGAGGTTGCTCCATTAAAAATGTCTCGGTGAGATGGCCATTGAGAAATGCATTGTTAACATCGAGTTGATGAAGAGGCCATTTGTGAAGTGTGGCAAGAGATAACACAATGCGGACAGTTGAAGCTTTGACAACTGGGCTGAAGGTAACTGAATAATCAATACCAGGGACTTGTGTAAACCCCTGTGCAACTAGTAGAGTTTTAAGTCGGTCAATTGAGCCATCTGATTTGAACTTGGTGCGGAAAACCCATTTTGAACCAACAATGTTGCCATGTTTTGGTCTCGGTATAAGTTCCCATGTTTGATTATTTTGCAACGCATGCATCTCATCTTTCATAGCTTTTAACCAACCCGGATCTTTAGAAGCAGTTTTAAATCCACGTGGTTCAGTGTGAGAAAGCAAAGCTTGATGAAGTACAGAGGAAGAATGCTGAGTAAGATCAACGATATGTCGTGGTTTAAAAATTCCAGCCTTAGAACATGTAACCATAGGATGACCGGTAGTAATAGTGGACGATCTTGATTTGGGCACAACAGGATCACAGTCATCATTAGGTTGTGAAGGGTGACCAGTAGTGGCAGATGCTGGCACATCATGATCAATGACAGGAGTGGATTGTGACAGCATATCATGGTCATGACAAAGTGTGCACGAAGAGGCTGGAGATAAAGTTTCTGATGTTGATCCAAAGGTAGCAGGTGGAATAAGTGAGTTAGATTCCATAGTGCCAGGTGAATTAGAGGGCCGAATAGAAGTTGTTGCATCCATGTAATCTAAAAATACCAAACATGGGGGATCAACAGAGGGGAAATTTCCTTTGAATGAAAAAACTGTTTCATCAAATTGTGCATGTCGTGTAATATATTCACAACCAGTAGTAATATACAGGCAATGAAACCCTTTGTATTGGGAGCTATATCCAATAAAAACACAATAAATACTTCGAGGAGCAAGTTTGTGTAATGAGTAGTCTCGTAAATAAGGGAAGACAAGGCAACCAAAGGTACTAAAATTATGATAATGTGGTGTGGATGCAAAAAGAAGCTCATAAGGACTTTTGTTGAGTAAGACACTTGATGGCAGCCTATTAATAATATAAGTAGCAGAGCTAAAAGCATCAGGCCATAAAGAAGTAGGAGCATGCGAGTGGAACATCATAGCTAAACCTGTTTCAGTTATGTGACGGTGTTTGCGCTCAGCTCTACCATTCTGTTGTGGTGTATAAGAACATGATATGCGATGATGTATACCGTTGTCCGAAAGTAGCGATTTTACTCTGGCATTAATAAATTTTATACCCCCGTCACTTTGAAACACTTTGACCTTGCACTCAAATTGAGTCTGTACAAGATTTAAGAAGGATTTAAACACACTAAAGAAATCAAATTTAGCTTTTAGCGGGTAAAACCAAGTGAAGCGTGAGAAATCGTCCACAAATATCACATAATGTCTATATCCATGCGTAGACATAATAGGAGCAGGGGCCCCATAAATCACAA
Organism: Rutidosis leptorrhynchoides; assembly: GCF_046630445.1. Classification (NCBI taxonomy): domain Eukaryota; kingdom Viridiplantae; phylum Streptophyta; class Magnoliopsida; order Asterales; family Asteraceae; genus Rutidosis; species Rutidosis leptorrhynchoides. Next base: position 401,020,615 of record NC_092337.1, on the reverse strand, counting down.
TGTATCAAGTCTAAGTGGGTGTTTGGAAATGCAATTTGAAAGTGATTATTTGATTATTGCGTTTTGATGTCGTAAATAATTAGTTAATCGTGTTTGGCAAAATGAATCTGAAAATCAATTAATCACGATATGCTACTACCAAAACGCAAATTTGAAGAAGTGGAGCATGTGGTACTGCAGCAAAAATGCATTTTTGAGTTAATGGTAGGAGTTCACTAAATTACCAAAATAGCCTTATGTCTCGTTACATAAAGCAAAGGTAAATTCACAAATACTGCCTCCCTTTTATCAATATATGTGCTCTTATTATTACAGTTTTATCTATATTATCATATATTCATATTGTAGCGACCCGACAAAATTGTCATTTGACGGCGCCGACTACTTAGGTCCCGTTACGTGGTCATAAGTCTTTAAAATAACGTTTGACCAAAATATGTCGCATTCATTGCAAAAGTAAAGAGTGTTCCCTAGTTTACAAGAATTGTTCATCCAAAAGTTACGTTACAAAGTTATAAGTACAAATGAAACCTATGCGACACAATTTAAAAGTAGCCAAAAGATGCTCCATGTATGCATAAATACTCGACATCCAAAGCAAGTATCAAAATAATGAGCGGAAGCATGTAACACATATCGTTCAAAGACCTGAGAAAAACATAGAAATCTGTCAACGAAAACGTTGGTGAAATCATAGGTTTAAGTAAGTAAGTGAGTAAATAAGTAGATTGAACCACAAGATTTGCAACATCGAATTAATAGTTAACCATTCCAAAATTTGTTTCACGAGCACCCAATTATCAATGCTTAACATTTCTCCCATTGAACCCCATCACTTAGTGCTAGAACATACACTGTTTCTCGAAAATATATTTCATTCGTAAACGGTAGCGAACCGTTTGAATGAGGTTTTGTCAAACCCATATGGATCCATACAACATAAGTTCTCGCTTACACCCGGCAAGTGTAACTAATGATAATCGAATTGAGGATTTTGTTCTAAACTCGTATGTAGAATGTTTGTTTTCCTGTACTTGTGTTCACTTAGTAAAGAAATGTTTATGTTTTCTCATCCCAAATGTAAGTTCAAAAAGAGTAAAAGTGGGACTATGATCTCACCTTGAGTGCACGAGTAGTACAGTACTTCAACGAGTAAACGTGTGCAAAGAACAATGCTAGTCTTGACCTAAACAATAGGTTGTATCAATAACGGTAAACACGATAGGTCAAAGATGTTCAATTAGTCCTATGGCTCGTTAAGACTCGATCATAATAGCATGTGAATCAAATTGTCATGTTTCATGCAAGTTACAAGTATAAAAACATGTTAGAACGATTGCACAAATATTTGGTTAAGTTTGATTAAAAGTCAACTTGGTCGGGTCAAAGTCAACGAAAAAGTCAACATGTTCGGGTCGGGTCCCGAACTATTTTTCTGAGGTTTTTAATCATATATGAGCATGTTAGAACAAGTTTCATGTGAATCGGAGGTCCGTAGTATGCCAAACATTTTTCGTATTTTGGACATGGAGGTCAGAACCTGACCACGGCTTATGTCACGCCGTGACATAAGCTGGCCGCGCCGCGGCATTGGCCGTGCGCTGGTACCTGGTCAGTCTCAATTGTTCAAGTCCCAAATCAAACTCTTTCAAGCATAAATTACAAACCGCTAACTCTTAGAACTCGCACCTTATATCGTTGGAAAGGTAATTTGACAAAGAACACAACTAAATATATTTCACCAACCAAAAAATATTATTTGTAACAATCGGCTTTCCAAAATAAATGATCGATTAATGCACACATTTAATACTCGAATTTGATAAGTGCACATTTATGATTCGGGCATTTAATGCATACATACAACACGCCGTTTTGTAGGTAATCGAGCATACAATACAACTAACTACTTACTAACAATAATTCATGGCATTCAATGTATCATCTATTCATTTCAAGCTTATCAAACCCTAACCCAAATTCACCAAAAATCACTAATCAAGTTTATGGAGTTTTCTCAAGCAACCTACACATCAAATTGAAGCTAGTGATACTAGGAACACAATTAGAACATGAACTTTTAACATCTAACAACATATGATCATCCAAAATTCAAGAAAAACACACCAAAATTCAAGTTCATACTAGTTATACTAAAACAACGAGATCGAGCATACAAATTACATACACGACATCACAATGAGCCATAGACACTAACTAACACCATTTCAAGTCAAAAACACGAATTTAGAGAAATCTAGAGTTTTAGAAATGTTACCCAAACGAGATGAAGTTGGTACCAAAATGAAGAGGATGAAGAGAGGATCACGAATATGTAATTTATTTTGTTGTAAGCCTCCTAGATCGAATTTAGATGATGATTGAATGAATTTGGAAATTGTGTGTGTGTTCTTTCTAGAGAGAAAGAGAGAGAGATGGAGATGGTTGAATGGTGGTGATTGGGGTGGACTAGGTGACCTAGTCAACTAGTTTGCCCCGTGTCAATTTTAGTCCCTCGAGTTTGTAGTCGGGTGCGAAAATTACCTAAACGGAATATTTTAAAACGCGTATTAACGGAGGATGTTAAAATCCAATAACGGAAAAATATTAAGAATGTTAGCTAACGGAGGATACGAATTTAGTTACGAAGGATATTTTTAAAATAAAAAGACGGGCGTTAAAATAATTTAACGGAAAAATGTGGGATGTTACATTACCCACACCTTAAAAGAAATTTTGTCCCGAAATTTAGTTGGAAGTAATAGTCGATGTCTCTTCCTTGAGACCTTGCATTGTCAATGCTATGAATAAGTGAAGATACGTCCTTGGGCATTCCCACGAATTTGGACAGTCGGGGTTTTATGTTGTATTAAGGCTTGGTTTTACGATCCACACTTTCAACCGGTCTTTCTACGAAGAGGAGTTGTCATCAATAGTAAGTTTATCTAGAAGGATAGCACGTTCCTGTTCCGCAGGACACGTATCTAAGTTTGTTACATGGAACGTAAGGTAAACGGAAACTTAATTGAGTCGGAGGTTCTAAACGGTAGGAAGCGGTTCCAAGACGCCCCAAGATTTCAAAAGGATCAATATTGCGGATATAAATTTCCTCGATTTCCCGAAACGGATTACACCTTTCCAAGGTGTGGTTTTCAATATTACACGGTTACTGACTTTAAATTTGAGAGATTTTCATCTAACATTGGTATAACTCCTTTGGCGACCACGGGCCGTCTTGAGCCCTTCTCGGACTTGAACTATCTCAAAGGTTGTTTCTTGAATGATTTCGGATCTGATGATTTTCTTGTCACCTACTTCGGTCCAACGAATAGGAGAACAACATTTGTGGTTATATAAAGTTTCGAAAAGTGTGCGTTAACACGCGAGTGGTAACTACTGTTGTAAGAGGGATCAACTAAAGGCGATAATACAAGTTTGTAACATGTCTTTCCAAGATGTAAATTGTTCGTTTGCTTAGCTCGTCTGTTTGTGGAAGATACGCAGTACTCACGTCTAAACGTGTTCCGAAGGCTTCTTGTAAACAAGATGTGTAACGAGTATTTTCGATCCGGGATAATTGACAATGATACACCGTGTTGGAATATAATTTCTTAAGATATACTTGGACAAGTTAGTTAGGGTTCGAGAGCGTTTGTTGGAACAGGTTTCTTGTCGGCTACTGAAAAATGTTCGTAAGGGCTAGTCACCCTCGGGGCGAATACTAGTAACACGTGAAGAGTCTCTCTCTCCATTGAGAAATTATATAAAAAGGTTTCCGTATACGGAAGTACGAGCGTAAAGATAGGAGTGAAATGAGAACTTAGAATAGGATGAGTTCACATTTTGAGGTAGCCATATCGCGCATCTAGTGGCCAAATGTTGAGACTTGGTGGGAAACGAGATAGTACACGTAGTTGTATAGCTCGGGGTTGAGTAGTAGTTGGCCGTATAACAGAAGCACAAGGACGTTAAGTCAAAGAAGAAAGGGGTATCCTTGGATTGTGTGTTATCTTTGGTCTCAGTAATATCAGACGGTAATAGTAAAATAGCAGAGCTATGTATCGTGGTACGCGATGACGATAAGATTGATCGAATCCATAAATAAGTATTCAAATTCTCCGTGTAAAATAACGAATTTCAGCTTCCTTGATTTTGAGTCGAGAGGGGTTGTCTTTCAGGCGTTCACGTAGAAGTATTTCTATATTTGAGTTCCATTTTGTGCCACACGAATTTATCTAGTAAGGTTGGTGTGAAAAATCACGTTCAAAATCCGGACACGGAAAATGTTTAAATTTTTTTTTTTTTTTTAGTACGTTAACGAGGTTAGAGGACGAGCGATACGGGAAAAATCGGAAATTAATATTCGGTAATAATCGCGAGATCCAAAATTTTACGAATACAAGTCGGAGTCGTGAGGGTTTCTCCAAAATTAATTAATTAATTCAATTTTTTTTTTTTTTTTTTGCGAGATCTACTGTAATACCTTGACCACTAACAATATGGTTTAGAATTTGGACTTCGTTTAACCAAAATTCTCACTTGAAGAATTCGGCATAGAGTTGCTCTTTTCTCAAGAGTTCGAGCGTAAGACGGAGACGTTGTTCGTTTTTCCTTTCCGCTTGAATAGCTTAAAAATTATAAGTACGGTAACGAATTTGTCTAGATAAGTTTGCATACGCGGTTCCGGAGGTCTATGAATACGGGCGGGGCCTTAGATAAACTGAACGGCACTAAAAGAAATTTATAACTATCGTAGCGAGTTCGGAAAGCGGTTTAGGAGACATCTTCTACCTTAACCCTCAATTGATGATAACCAGAATGAAGGTCGATTTTAGAATATACGCGAGATCCGTGTAACGGTTCAAGAGGTTGTTGATACGGGGAAGAGGATATCGGTTCTTTAACGGAAATTATTTAGTTCACTAAAATCACATATATGTGGGAAAACATTCCCTTCCTAACGTATAGGTTTTGGGCTCCCTAGTTCCATAGATGTCAAATCAAAGTTCAAATTACCTACCCAATAAGTTTGACGTACACTCTCCGATAAATTTGTCGGTACGCAATAGTTTTCCGTTGGTCACTTGAATGGCCTAAGTAATATCTAGGGGGTGGTGGAGTGCAAATAGTAGGCTCCAAAGCCTTGGATACAAAACATTTATCGACATCCGAATCGAATAAACATGAAGTATAGGAGTTGTTAAGAAGAAACGTACCCGTGACTAGTTCATGTCGTCTCGAGCATCCTCGGTGCTAATGTTGGAAGTTCGGCCGCGTGTGTTGGGGTTGACTTTCTTCATTGGACATGCATTCCTAAAATGACCCGGTTGGCCACATTCGAAACAAACACTCGGCTTTTGTGTGTTGGGTCCCTTTTGACTGACGGGGGCGGTACTTCCACAATATTTGGCAATATGACCACTTCCCTGGCACCGGTGGCAAATTAGCTTGCCACATTCACCAAAGTGATGCTTGTGGCATTTGTTGCAAAAAGGTCGAGTTCCAGCATAACTTTTCTTGCCGACGGAGGTGAAAAGTTCCTTGGCAAAGTTGTTGCTGTTGTAGTTGCTGGATTGAGAGGCTTCCCATTTTCTTTTGTTGTTACCCGGTTAGTCCTCGGCCGTTGGCGCCGGTGCTTCAATTTCATCCACCGTTTCTATAGATTGGCGAGCCATCGTTAAAGCCTCTTGTAGGTTGGCGGGTTTGGATGACATTACCCTGTGTTGAATGCTCTTCGGAAGGCCATCCATGTAAAGTTCAACTCTTAGGGACTCGAGAGTCATGAGGTTTGGACACAATAAGACTAGTTCAGCAAACCGTTGATTATAAGCTTCGAGGTCATTCCAGACCGTTTGTAAATTTCTTAGCCCCTGTTCGAGCCTTCGAGTTTCGTCGCGCGGAAAGTATTCGGTGATCATTCTTTCTCTTAATTCGGTCCAAGAGAGTGCGTGGGCTTCATCGATACCCACCGATTGTACATACGTGTTCCACCATGAGAAAGCAATACCGGTGAGAGTGAGGGTGGTAAACTTGACCCTATCTTGGTCCCGACAACTGCTTATGTTAAAAACGGCTTCCGTTTGTTCAAACCACCTGGTGAGAGCAACCGGTCCCTCGGTTCCATCGAAAGTGGGAGGTTTGCACCCCATGAAGTTCTTGTAGGAGCACCCCTCGTTTGAATTATCAGCTCCATGATTATTGTTGTTGGAAAAGTGATCGGCCACGGCCGCACCCACGGCGGTGGTTATCATTCGTTGAAGAGCTTGTTCGAGAGTTTCGGAAGGAGTATTGGGTTGACCTTGGTGAGCCATTGTTCCTTCATGACACAAGAATACCGTTGTTTAGTATTATCAATAATACTAATCGTGATATGGAAATCAAGATAAAGAGGAAATTTTTCCTTGACTCGCCTTAAATTCTTTATGTCATAATGTCGGAATGTTCATATGAGTCACCGTAATATAATCCCGGAAATTATATTACCCTGATTCATATGTGCATTCGACATCATTTCATATAGTCAAGGTGGCGTGTCAATCAAATCAACCACGTGAGATTAAGGTAGAATAAGAGTTAGATGTGAATAGAAGAGATCGAGTATAAATGCACAAGTAGTCAAGTAATCCCTACTCCAAGTCTATATGCCGGTTGTAGTCTAGACTCACTAATGTACCCTATGACTCGGGGTTGACACCAATGAACTCTAAATCCCTACAACCAACGCTCTGATACCAATTGTAGCGACCCGACAAAATTGTCATTTGACGGCGCCGACTACTTAGGTCCCGTTACGTGATCATAAGTCTTTAAAATAACGTTTGACCAAAATATGTCGCATTCATTGCAAAAGTAAAGAGTGTTCCCTAGTTTACAAGAATTGTTCATCCAAAAGTTACGTTACAAAGTTATAAGTACAAATGAAACCTATGCGACACAATTTAAAAGTAGCCAAAAGATGCTCCATGTATGCATAAATACTCGACATCCAAAGCAAGTATCAAAATAATGAGCGGAAGCATGTAACACATATCGTTCAAAGACCTGAGAAAAACATAGAAATCTGTCAACGAAAACGTTGGTGAAATCATAGGTTTAAGTAAGTAAGTGAGTAAATAAGTAGATTGAACCACAAGATTTGCAACATCGAATTAATAGTTAACCATTCCAAAATTTGTTTCACGAGCACCCAATTATCAATGCTTAACATTTCTCCTATTGAACCCCATCACTTAGTGCTAGAACATACACTGTTTCTCGAAAATATATTTCATTCGTAAACGGTAGCGAACCGTTTGAATGAGGGTTTGTCAAACCCATATGGATCCATACAACATAAGTTCTCGCTTACACCCGGCAAGTGTAACTAATGATAATCGAATTGAGGATTTTGTTCTAAACTCGTATGTAGAATGTTTGTTTTCCTGTACTTGTGTTCACTTAGTAAAGAAATGTTTATGTTTTCTCATCCCAAATGTAAGTTCAAAAAGAGTAAAAGTGGGACTATGATCTCACCTTGAGTGCACGAGTAGTAAAGTACTTCAACGAGTAAACGTGTGCAAAGAACAATGCTAGTCTTGACCTAAACAATAGGTTGTATCAATAACGGTAAACACGATAGGTCAAAGATGTTCAATTAGTCCTATGGCTCGTTAAGACTCGATCATAATAGCATGTGAATCAAATTGTCATGTTTCATGCAAGGTACAAGTATAAAAACATGTTAGAACGATTGTACAAATATTTGGTTAAGTTTGATTAAAAGTCAACTTGGTCGGGTCAAAGTCAACGAAAAAGTCAACATGTTCGGGTCGGGTCCCGAACTATTTTTCTGAGGTTTTTAATCATATATGAGCATGTTAGAACAAGTTTCATGTGAATCGGAGGTCCGTAGTATGCCAAACATTTTTCGTATTTTGGACATGGAGGTCAGAACCTGACCACGGCTTATATCGCGCCGCGACATAAGCTGGCCGCGCCGCGGCATTGGCCGTGCGCTGGTACCTGGTCAGTCTCAATTGTTCAAGTCCCAAATCAAACTCTTTCAAGCATAAATTACAAACCGCTAACTCTTAGAACTCGCACCTTATATCGTTGGAAAGGTAATTTGACAAAGAACACAACTAAATATATTTCACCAACCAAAAACATTATTTGTAACAATCGGCTTTCCAAAATAAATGATCGATTAATGCACACATTTAATACTCGAATTTGATAAGTGCACATTTATAATTCGGGCATTTAATGCATACATACAACACGCCGTTTTGTAGGTAATCGAGCATACAATACAACTAACTACTTACTAACAATAATTCATGGCATTCAATGTATCATCTATTCATTTCAAGCTTATCAAACCCTAACCCAAATTCACCAAAATTCACTAATCAAGTTTATGGAGTTTTCTCAAGCAACCTACACATCAAATTGAAGCTAGTGATACTAGGAACACAATTAGAACATGAACTTTTAACATCTAACAACATATGATCATCCAAAATTCAAGAACAACACACCAAAATTCAAGTTCATGCTAGTTATACTAAAACAACGAGATCGAGCATACAAATTACATACACGACATCACAATGAGCCATAGACACTAACTAACACCATTTCAAGTCAAAAACACGAATTTAGAGAAATCTAGAGTTTTAGAAATGTTACCCAAATGAGATGAAGTTGGTACCAAAATGAAGAGGATGAAGAGAGGATCACGAATATGTAATTTATTTTGTTGTAAGCCTCCTAGATCGAATTTAGATGATGATTGAATGAATTTGGAATTTGTGTGTGTGTTCTTGCTAGAGAGAAAGAGAGAGAGATGGAGATGGTTGAATGGTGGTGATTGGGGTGGACTAGGTGACCTAGTCAACTAGTTTGCCCCGTGTCAATTTTAGTCCCTCGAGTTTGTAGTCGGGTGCGAAAATTACCTAAACGGAATATTTTAAAACGCGTATTAACGGAGGATGTTAAAATCCAATAACGGAAAAATATTAAGAATGTTAGCTAACGGAGGATACGAATTTAGTTACGAAGGATATTTTTAAAATAAAAAGACGGGCGTTAAAATAATTTAACAGAAAAATGCGGGATGTTACACATATTAATATTAATTAATAATTAAAATATTATATATTATATTATAAAAATAATACTGTAATAATAATAATCAGTTATGTGATTTGTTCAATTTAATATTGCAGGTACTTATAAACCAAATCATTATAAAAACTACTCCGTAATAAAAAAAAGTTGTACGCTTTATGTGTTAAATAAAATACAAGTTAAAAAACATAATCCTCCGAACTAACTTTAACAATAAAATGTATATTTTAGTCATTTTACCAAATAAGTTTGGATAATCTAATTTTTCCAAACACTCCAAAGAGTGATTATCTGATTATTGCGATATCAAACCGCATAATCTAATCCAAACACTATTTATTCACACCACGTTTTACAACAACATATTTTTTTATTATGATTATCTAAAACGCATAATCAATTTTCGTTATTGATTATGATTATGATTATGATTATCCTTTTCGTTATTGATAAAGGATAAGCGTTTACTCTTAGAGAGTTGACATGATGAACAAAGGCCTGGTTTTGGTAATAAGGATGTGACCGATAACTGTCCTAATTTGTTTAATAATAGAATAATGTCAAAAGAGACATGTCCTAGACGACTATGCCACTGTTCAAAAGAGTCATGAAGCTTGATAGAATGCAACTTCGAAAGAAAAAGCCTTGTGTCCATGCTCAAGCACATAAAGATTTTGGCTACGCTGACCTGTAGCTAGAACATCTTTTGTGAAATTCATGGTTATTAAATAATATGTCAATTTGCTAATAGATAAAAGATTCTTTGTAATATATGGGATAACAAGAACATCTAGCAATTTAATATCCTTAGAGATGAGAGAAGAGCCGATATGTGATATCGGGATCGAGTTACCATTACCAACCATGACTTTCTCTTTACCTGAGTAGAGTGCGACTGAGTCAAGATGAGATGACGATGGAGTCATGTGTGCGGTAGCCTCTGAATCAATATACCAAACCGGAGAATTATAGGCTTTAGCGAAGTTAGCATCGATAACAGATTGTGCGAGATGCATAAGTATGGAGATCGGGACACGCAGAAGCATAGTGCCCGTTATTACGACATAACTGACAACGAGGAGGTCGTCTACCAAGGACATAGCGTGTCATGATAGTCGATCACATGGGTAACACACAATACTACAGTTGTGTTGTGGCTTAATAATAATATATTTTTTATTTCGGATATACGTCAACAAGTAGAGATACGAATCACCGTTGAGATAAAGACATAAATTAAGTTGATGATAAAAGGAGTTGGCGTAGAAAACTAAACAAGAATGACAGCTCTAAGGAAACAACCACCAAAATTATTAAGTTTGCAGCGACAAATAAAATAGCGGCCAAAACGTCAATCGGCGAGAATTATGTAGTCAAGAAACGAATGGTCGGTGTTGATATTGGTGATTTGTGATTGGTGATTGTTGATGACAAAAACAATTATGTAGTCTTCGAGAATAATGGAATAGGATAATATGCAACCACTTAATTTAAAGTCTGCAACAAAAGGCAATATACAAAAAGAAATCAAACACTGATAGTACGTATTGGCCAACAACATGTTCAACACATAAGTCCAAGAGTCCATCATTTTCTAAAACCAATTCTGGTGATAGAGGGACTTCCCCTTAAACTTATATGCATACATTTGTTTTGTCTCATGGCCGATGTGGGATAACTTCCCAACATGCCCCTCACATCGAGGCGTGGAACGGTTGTAGAGATGGAAACACGATAATGGTCTGACTCGATCTCTTTGTAGCGACGGCGGCACACACATGGAGGCATGACTCGGACTCGCTTTGTAAAACGGCTTACCTAAGCTCTGATACCATATAAGAAATAATTATCCACACTTTTTGTGGGATTGATATATTATTAATATATAGGAGTAATTACATATAAATTTGAATACAAAATAAATTCAAAATATACATCGAATTGTTCTCCAAGGATAAGATATCTACGTAATATCTCTAATTATAAATTCTCCGTAAGACATAATAATCAATAGATGAGGATAAACAAATACATACAGAGTTTTAAAAATTGTTATGTAGATCTTCTGAATCCAAAAGTTGACATTCAGCAAAAGTGATGGAAGGCTCTATGTTAATGGATACTAGCGAAATATGATAAGTTAGTAATTAGAAGGAAATAGTGATGTGTCGCTAATGTGACACAATGTTAATTTCATAACATACAAGAGTAATCTAACTGCTTGAGTACTTTAATGATGGACCACATCAATTTGCACTCCATATGTTCAAATACAAGCTAAGTGCAACCAATATCAATACCCTATGGTTGAAAATCAACTGAGTCATCAATGTTGAACTTGCAGATGGCACATCTTCATATGTATCGAGGAGTAAGAATTGTGGGGGGTTTCAAGCTAGAATTTCTCGGGCAACGGAAGCACGAGCCTTGGCTATAACGGGCTATAACTATAGCAGGATTCCACTTCAACGGGAGTGAGGCGACGAACAAGAAGGCCATTTGGTTTTAATGTTATGATTAGTGGAAACACACGGCCAACGTTGAACTTTTCGTCGACGTGTTTAGCTAGCCCATAGGTTTAGTGTATGCCGGTAGAATTGTGCGTCACAATTTTGTGTTGTATATCAAGACGTAAGTTCGAGATCAAAGGAGTACGGTTGGAGAGATATCGTGTAACGACCCGACTTTTTCGACTTATATTTTTGTGCTCTATATTTTCACGAAACTGCGTATTTGTGCGTACTAAGCTAGTTTATGCTCTGGGATCTTTTTCATGATTAATTACTTTCGTTATTGTCTTAAAACGTGCTATTAAGTGTTTAATCACTTAACTTGATCCTCGAATGCTTTTACGACCGTTAGTGTCACTTGTCGTTTTGAACGAGCTACGCACTTTGTACACGTTTAACTTTTGTCATAATTGAAATATTATGACTACGTAATACTAATTGTTATTTTCTAATGACAATTACTTAGCTTATTGGTTGCTTAATTACGCTTAGTAATTTACTAATGCATACTAGTTAGTCTTAATGGACTTTTTACCTTAATGGACTTAGACCCACCCTACTCTAGTTAATGGACCATTAAATTAGCCTAACTTTAATGGATTTATGACCCATTAAGATGTAGGACAAAAACTTATTAAGATGAGCCAACAAACTAGCATTTTTGTTAACCATTACTACACATGTTGCATGGGATCCCAACAACAAGCACCACCTTTAGACCACCACCATGCAAAAAGCAAAAAGTTGTCCCCCTTATCCCCCCCTGGCCTACGGTTTTGGAGACACAAAGCACCACCTCCACCACTATAAATACAAGCCTTATTTTTTCATTTCACACTTGATCTCATTCTCATTTTACACACACTTGCTCTCTAATTTGCTCTCTAGTCTTTCTCACACTAAAATTGTAAGTTCTTGAATTTTATTTCTTCTTTTTTTTCTTCTTTAATTTTGACATCATCATCATCATTAAAGGATCAAGCTTTTTAGCTTTTTGATCTTGTTATATCTTGTAGATTCAAACTTTGATTAAGAATCTTCAAGAACATGAAAGATTCAAGCTTTCTAGCTTTGGATCTTCATTACTTTGTTGGATCTAAGCTTTCTAGCTTATGATCACTTTATTTTTGTTAAAAGATCAAAACTTGTGTTTATGATCTTCATGAAACTTGAAGATCTAGCTTTTTGCTTTAAGGATCTTCAAGAACATTAAAGATCCAAGCTTTCTAGCTTAGGGTTTCATTATTTTGTTTAGATCTAAGCTTTTTAAGTTTATGATCTCATTACTTTTACTAGATCTTAGCTTTCTAGCTTATGGTCTCATTAATCTTGTAAAGATCCAAGCTTTCTAGCTTAGAGTTTCTTAACACTTGAGATCTAAGTTATTATTGTAGATCTCACTTACTTGGAACCTTTCTATGAGTTTATTGGTGATAAAAATCAAGTCTTCATCATCTCATATGATGAAGATGCATAAACTTGTATCAAAAGGAAAAAGATTGAAGCTTTATTGTGTTTATACAACAAAGAGACAACTTTGATGTTCAAAACTTATAGAAAGTTAGCTTTTACTTTTAGTTGTGTGTTGATAGTTAAAAATTGGTCATAATGATACTAAAACATCAAAGAGTTGTACACTTGAGGCTTATACGCATCAAGGAAGAGAACCGTGATAAGCATCAAGCACCAAGAAACCCATCGGAGCATTGTTTCTGTTTTTTGGGGTCTGATCAAACTCCTGGGACTTATGGAAAGTTGATTTTCAGATAGTTCGGTTTGAGTATATGACTTTTTGTTTAAGACTCACCTAAATCCGATATACGGTTTAGGATTTATAGCCTTCCAAAAATCACTACGCCTTCGTAATGACGTGCTAAAATTTCTGACCTACTCACGCTTGAACCGTCGCCATGATCAAACGACGTCGATTTAGGATCTGAAAATTGGACAGCGGTAAGAGGACTCACAAACGGAGCCTTGGCCACTGGCCGCGCGTCATTTTAGTTTGTATAGAGGTCGTAGCAGCTGTCCGAACTCAGCCCTTTGTTTCGATCTCTATTCTTGTTAAAAACTTACTTTATCTTTTACGAATGATGATGATGATACTTAAGACTTAACTTATTTACTTTTAAACTTTTGAGGAACAATTTACTGACTTAGTAACCATTGACTTAGGTTGAGGACCTTTTGGATCGACCAAATTACTTGTTTGGACCAACTTACTACTTGGTTACATTTTCGTATCAATTTTACCGCACATTCACTGTGAGTTATAACTCCTTTTTTACTTTAACTATTTTTGGGACTGAGAATACATGCGCTTTTTATGTTTTACATACTAGACACGAGTACTTAAACTTTATATATGTGTGGGTGACATAACGGAACAAAGATTCCCCTTAGCTCGGTAACATTTAACTATTGGTTTATGAACCGGTAGACGCGAATCTTAGATATGGATCCATATGTTTTGACATCCCCACTCGGGCTAGTTGCACTAGCAGTCAATGGGTGTTTAATACTTCGTAAACATACGCACTCGCCAAGTGTACTTTTAGGGGGTGATATATTACTTGTTAAGTTAGTTACCGGGTGTCCACGGATAAGCATATACTTTATCATACTAATTTGAAATGCTGATTTGAAGCACTGAAATCTCGTGGTCTACATTACATTGCTGATTACAATCAAACTATAGCTCACCAACATTCGTGTTGACTTTTTAGAGCATGTATTTCTCAGGTTCTTAGACGTTGTTGCTTCCGCTGTTAGACTTGCTGTAATAGTCTTGGTGTTATAGACTTGCTGTTACAGACTCGTTGTGTTAGACTTCCGCTCCATTGTTTAGAGATGTCTCAATCATGGAACTTTTACTTTGCATTCACAACTTATGTTACATTTGAACAATGGTTTTGTAATGACCTTTGTGTCACGTACTTATGTTAAATGCTTTCTATTCGTAGAAGAACGTTATCCTTGTAAAACATTTGACGTTGGTAAGACGTCATCTTTTGTAAAACATTCGACGTTGGCAAAGACGTCATCTTTTGTAAAACATTTGACGTTGGTAAAAACGTTACCTTTTCATGAATGCAAAACTTGTTTTAAAACAGCATATAATGTTGTAACTGTGTAAAGATCATGTTGTTGATGATCCGTACACGTTGATTTTATACGAGACGTCACATATCGATAACGCAATTTCTAGTGCGTTTATACTCAATTTCATATGCAACGACTAGCCGATTCGTTTAAGCTTAAATAGTGTAGCTTGATGATTCTCAATTGAGGATGCCCTGAATCTAAATTTTAGGAGCAGTGGCGGGTGAACAACAACTAATCACCGACTAGGTAGTTGTTATAGAGTTCGTTTGAAATTGTTAGAGGATTAGGTTAAGCCCACATCGGACCTAATCCCACAAATGGGACGGGCTAATACTAATAAGCTTATGCTAATATATTATCTAACATAAATAACCAATCGAGAAGCGTAAAACCATTGAAGAAGAGAACATGGAATTTTTTTTTGTTGATTTATGGGTGGGATTCGACAACACTAGTATGGATATGTGTTAGTTTTGGTGTTGGTGGAAGTAGTAGCGTGGGTGTTGAGTTGCTCGAAAAAGCTCCTAAAACTTCGACCCCAATGAAGCCTCTGATTTGAGGTTATTAAATTGTAAGTTTCAAGCCCAAACATGTGGGGATGGCACCCGCAATGATATGTGCGGATCATTAGATTCGCGACGCTAATCAAAAAAGTTACTCGTTGCGCTTTACGTACCCGTCAATGAAAAATATTTTTGCTCAGTCATGTGATTTGCAGATACCCGTGAACCACGAGTTAAAGATTTATAAATTTTACAAATTTAAACAAGGTAACAAAATAAGAAAAGCTAACCAATGTAAGTAAAATAAATATAAGTAAAATGACATGAAAAATAGGTTTTCTTTTACTTATATGTATATTATTATATAGTACGTAGTAATATTTTTATCCCATTACAAATAATAAAGCATTTAAATTTAAACTCAATAATTATATGTGTATACTTGCGGGTAAGTTAAATAAGCCTGATGAATTGGCGGATCAAATTTACCTGCGACGGATGGTGCATGCTCCTGACCCGCCTATTACATGTTAGCGGGTACAATTTTTTACCCGTATTGTGCCCGGGGTATGATTTCATTCTTTCCCCGCCCATCACCGAGCGGATACCAACGAGTCACGGATTTTTTCTCACTCGTTACCATCCTCACAAACAAGCCTTGGCTTCGAGCTCAATATAGGCTGGGTTAAAGCCTAATTAAGACTGGGCTTCGAGGCCAATTCATAGTAAGCTTCTCTCTTAATCACACTGGGCTTTTATCTCAATTCAGACTGGGCTACCAGCCATATTTTAAGCCTAGACTTCTTGTCCAATTTAACCTGGGCCCCGAACCCAATTAATATGTGTTCCAAGCTTATTGTGCTATTTAGACTTCACAAACCCTAATTTGATACCTCCGCATAATTTACACTCCGTAGAGATTTCGCAGCAGCAGGAACAATTCTGGTAACTGTTCATCTATATTTCACTTCCTGCAATCATGGCGACTCAATTGAGCAAGAAAAGAAAGGTTAATTTCATCACTTAATTACTATCACACCTTAAAATCTTCATAGATCTAAATATTATTTGTCATTTTGTGCATCAGTTTGTAGCTGATGGTGTGTTTTTCGCCGAACTGAATGAAGTTCTTACCAGAGAGTTGGCGGAAGACGGTTACTCCGGCGTTGAAGTTAGGGTCACGCCTATGCGTACGGAAATCATCATCAGAGCTACACGTACACAAAATGTTTTAGGTATAATTTTAATTCGGTTGATTGTGATGTATTATTTGTAGTGAATTTGTTGATAGGAAGTTAGGTTATGGTTAAATGTTACAGTTTGATTGTATCCAGTGAAGTAGTGATTTAGTCGCCTTATACTGTGCTTAAGATTGTCAGTTTATAATATGGTATATAGGATTTTTGTTATAGATGTGGCCTTGTTTTATTGATTGTTAACTAAAGTTAGTTTAATAATTAGACATCTGACGTCATATTATTTGTGTATTGAAATCGAGTTATCAGGTGAGAAGGGAAGGAGGATAAGGGAGTTGACATCTCTTGTTCAGAAGAGGTTTAAGTTCCCAGAAAACAGTGTGGAGCTTTATGCTGAGAGGGTTAACAACAGAGGGCTTTGTGCCATTGCCCAGGCTGAGTCTCTGCGATACAAGCTTCTTGGTGGGCTCGCTGTCCGCAGGTGTGTAGATGTTTGTCCTTGTTCGTTTATTATATTGTTGTCATTCCAATTCGATTACCCTAGTAATTACATTAACATGATATCCAGTTGGCCGAAGAACTGATTATCAGTTTTCTAGTGATAAGTGTAAACATAATTTATATCTCTGGCAGATGATCATTGTTGAAGCTGATTGTTTGCCTAATTTGTCTGTCATTAAAATATAATAATTCTTTTTAAGTTGTCTAAATTTATTTTTATTCAGTTGTCTGAAATTGAAAATTTCATGGTTAGTTTTTGTTTACCAAATACATTCAATTCTTATTGGTACTGTTTTATTTTAATCTATGAATTTAGTCCACATTGAGTTTAATATAAAGAATATATGAATATGAAATAATATTCTTTTTATTGTTTTTAGGGCTTGCTATGGTGTCTTGAGGTTTGTTATGGAGAATGGAGCTAAAGGGTGTGAGGTATGTACATACATACATGCTTTATCTTTTGTTGTTTCATACAGCAGTCTGAAACTGTTCTTACCAATGTTCATCTCTTTCAGGTGATTGTTAGTGGAAAGCTAAGAGCTCAGCGTGCAAAATCAATGAAGTTCAAGGACGGTTATATGGTATCATCTGGACAACCCGTTAAGGAGTACATCGACTCTGCTGTAAGACACGTGCTTCTCAGACAGGTAACACACATGTTCTTTGAATACATCTTGTGATTTTCACATTTATGCAAACACTGATATCGTTAACCAAATAATAATTCATATAATTTGATTACTGAAACGTTGAAATCTGTGTACAGGGTGTTCTTGGTATCAAGGTTAAGATCATGCTTGACTGGGACCCATCGGGCAAACTTGGCCCCAAGACTCCGTTGCCTGACAACGTTGTTATTCACATGCCTAAGGATGATGTTGTTGCATTACCACCTAAAGAAGTGGAGGAATATAGGCCGCCACTTAACGTTACTGATGAGCCCTTGCCTATGGCAATGCCAGTATCTGCTTGATATCAGGAACAAGATTAGAAAACTTATGTGATGTTTAAACTTTTTCGTTATCTTTTGAATTTGGATGGACGGGCCTTTTTCTATTTGAACTACTCTAAAGTTTTTTTGTTTTTTTTTAACTGCTGTTAAAGTTTTGGAGTTTTTGTTTATGTTAAAATTATTTCTGAAAATTTGCATTACGAGAATAGGATGTGTTGTGCTTATACATGGGCTTTTCCTTCTTTATCGATAGCACACTATTGATCTGGGAATGTTGGTTCAAATGATCTTAAAAATGTTTTTCATTGAACTGAATTTGATTGAGAATCCATTGCTGGAAAACATGGTAAATTTAGAAACTGAACAAATTATAATTTCAGATTTATCGATTTGAAAATCCATCATCAAATATTTGAATTAGTGAAATGAATTAATTTACGTCATGGATTACAATTTACTAACCATTTTAGTGAAGAACTAACATTGCCATTTCTTTATGTTGGATAAACTTGTTGAGTTTTGAATCTCTCTTATAGTTTGCCTACTATGAATCAAAAATAAGCGCAGATCGCTGATTGATTGTCTTATTGCCAACGAAATGTGGGAACCGAATCAGCTTATGGACCAAGCTTAACGTTTCTTCTTTTCAATTGTAGTCCAAATGGATGTAATAATATCATAGTTGGAAAGTAACAAAAGGATCAGAATGAGACTGTTTGTTATTGTTGTGGATACAGTGTGGATGATCGGGAGATTCCGAAACAATATCATTTTTAGTGCTCATCCGATGAAAAAAAAGGAAGATATTTATATTTTTAACTTTTTATTTTTTGGGTTCGCAGAGGAAACCTCTCTAGCGATAACCATATTGGGTCCTCACCAACGAAAAAACCCCCATGGTGATGTTTGGTACTTCTAAGTCGATTCCTCCCAATGTTCCCCGAGTTTATTTTCTTTCCTCTCGTTTAGGGAAAGCGGTGAACATCGAAGAGGTGGGAAGGAAGCTAATTACAATCTTGAATCCACACCACCACCCCTTAAATCTTCATTACCAAAGCAATAACTCCTCCACCTTATAAGTTAACCCAAGGTCAAGAAAGAATGCGACCGAGGTTTCCATATCGGGTACCTAACTTAAAGATAACTTTGACGACTTGGATTATAGGGACACAATTCAAAACTTGTTTATCGGACCTCAAGATGGAAGAGGTGGTGGTTCATCGGCAATTGGGAGAGGAAATATGTCAGCGAAAGCTTTCGCGGCATTCGACGATATGATGACACAGTTGCCAGGAAGAGCGTACCAGGTGATGGATCTGCTAACGTGTTATCTTACAAGATTGAGAATCGGTCTGGGAAAAACGCCTTGAAAGAGATGGTCAATGGAAAATTGAAAAGGGCAGGTCCTCGAGCTTGATTATTATGGTCCGTCTTGTGTTTCTTCGGTTGGTTTTGGTCCTTGTATTTTTCGTCTGTCTCAGTTTTTGTTTGGTTAATATGTTTGTAAATTTGTTCAAGATGTTAAGAAGACTCGCTTTTAGATAGTTTTTTTAGTTGATTACTTTCTAGGCGCGACCCTCACGGGCAGAACTTAGAAAAAAAGTTTAGGCGGGCAAAAAGTGTAAAAAAAAGGTAGAACAAAATTTTTTACTTAAAGATGACTAAAGTAGGAGCTGAACACACACCCTAAGCTTAGAAACATCCCTGTAAACCAATTGATCTAGTCAATACATGTTTATGTTTATTCAAAAATACAATATATACATTAATAATTCAAAATAAGGGGGGAGGGGGGCAGCCACACCCTTTTGTCTCCAATAACTTTCGACACTAGCGTGTACTTCACACTCTTCGAACCTATTGCTAAGTAAAACTAGCTAACTTTTGCATTCAAATAAATCACAACTAACTAAAATGCATGTTGGATGACACTAAAATCACTAACAAATCCCCCCATTTTAGTGTAATCCTTGATTCACTAAAATAATTAAACAAACAGAACAAACTAATGCATAAATGAAAATGTTTCAGAAATTGAATTTTCACTTAGTATAATATTTACGAGAATTCGAGAATCATGGTGTTTCAGAAATTGAACCCTTCAACTCATATGAAAACTATAAAATACTATACACATCAGTTTCTTACATACCCCTAAGACAATCGTGACACTATTATAAGCCATGTGTTGTAACATCCAGCATTTTTTCGTTAAATTTATTTTTAACACCGTCTTTTTTTTAGATAATATCTTTTGTTATCTAAATTCGTGTCTTTCGTTAACCAACGTTCTTAATATTTTCGTTATTTGATTATAACATCTCTCGGTTACTCTAGCGTTTTAAAATATTCGTTTGGTTAATTCACGCACTCGCTTTCAAACTCGAGGGACCGAAGTTGCAAAGGGGCCAAACTAGTTGACTAGGTCAACTAGTCAAACCCCACCACCACCACTCATTCACTTCTTCTTCTACTTCTCTCTTTTCTCTCTAGTCACAAAGAATCCATTTTTAACATCTTCAAGGATTCATCATCTAAATCAATTCAAGCAAGCAAACATCAAAACAAATTACATATTCGTGATCCTCACATCATCATCTACATTTTGGTACCAATTTCATCTCGTTTGGGTAACATTTCTAAAACTCTATATTTCTCTAATTCGTGTTTTTGACTTAAAATGGTGTTAGTTAGTGTCTATGGCTCGTGTCTAGCATGAATATATGATTTATTTGCTCGATCTTGTTGTTTTGCATAAACTAGCATGAACTTGAAATGAGTTTGTTTAATCTTGAGTTTTGAGTGATTAAATGTTGTTTAAATGTTAAAGTTCATGTATTAAATGTGTTACTAGCATCATTAGCTTCAATTTGATGTGTTGGTTGATTTAGAAAAGCTTCATTTGCAAAATGGTTGAATTCATGATCTTGGTTAGGGTTTGATAGACTTAAAACGAACTTTTGACGCATTGAATGCTATGAAATGTTGTTAGTAAGTGTTTAGTTGTATTGTATGTTTCATTACCTTCAAAACGGTGTATCGTATGTGTAAATTGGATTCCCGAGTCAAGAAATGCGTTTTATGAACTTGAAACTTTGATTATGAACATTTAACGATCATTTATTGAGGTTTTCATTGTTGTTAATGATGGATTTGATTTATGAAATGTGTTTAGTTGTATTCCTTGTCAAAAATACCTTTCCAACGATATAAGATACGTATTTTGAATGTTTACGGTTCATAAGTTATGATTGTTTGAAGTTGGATTCGTGCTTGAGTGTTCAAAAACTGCTAGACTTGCTGAACAGCTATACTGAGCGCCGCTCAGCGTCCTGGAGCGCCGCTCCGGGCCCCTGCTGTCCAAAAATACACATTTTCGATTAATTCTAACTATGCTACGCACCCCCGATCAACATGAAACTTGGCCAACATGCTTGTATATGATTAAAAACTCCAGAAAAATAGTTCGGGACCCGACCCGACCCCGTTGACTTTTTTGTTGACTTTGACCAAGTTTGACTTTTAGTCAAACTTAACCAAACACTTTTGCAATCGTTCTAACGTGCTTTTATACTTGATTCTTGCATGAAACTTGACAACGTGATTCGCATGCTATATATTCGAGTCGTAACGAGCCATAGGACTAATTGAACACATTTCGCCCGACCTTGTGTCGTAACCGGTTAATTGATACAACTTACTTGTTTAGGTCAAGGCTAAGCAACTTTCATGCACACGTTTACTTTGTGAAGTACATTTATACTCGTGCACTCGAGGTGAGATCATAGTCCCACCTTTTCAATAACTTTTATACTTTTAAATCGTGGGCTAAGAAACATATACTTTGTATACATTTTATACGGTTTATACTCTTATACTTTGAACACAAATACAAAAGCAAAGATACGTACGAGTTAGAACAAAAATCCTCAAGTACAAAAATCCTCAAGTCCAATTATCATTAGTTACACTTGTAGGGTGTAAGCGAGAACTTATGTTGTGTGGCCATACGGGTTTAACGAACCCTTATTCGGACGGTTCATGAAATGTTCCGTTCTTATTGATTAAAAACGTTCCATATTAATTGATTTCGTTGCGAGGTTTTGACCTTTATATGAGACGTTTTTCAAAGACTGCATTCATTTTAAAACAAACCATAACCTTTATTTCATCAATAAAGGTTTAAAAAGCTTTACGTAGATTATCAAATAATGATAATCTAAAATATCCTGTTTACACACGACCATTACATAATGGTTTACAATACAAATATGTTACAACAAAATAAGTTTCTTGAACGCAGTTTTTACACAATATCATACAAGCATGGACTCCAAATCTCGTCCTTATTTAAGTATGCGACAGCGGAAGCTCTTAATAATCACCTGAGAATAAACATGCTTAAAACGTCAACAAAAATGTTGGTGAGTTATAGGTTTAACCTATATATATATATCAAATCATAATAATAGACCACAAGATTTCATATTTCAATACACATCCCATACATAGAGATAAAAGTCATTCATATGGTGAACACCTGGTAACCGACATTAACAAGATGCATATATAAGAATATCCCCATCATTCCGGGACACCCTTCGGATATGATATAAATTTCGAAGTACTAAAGCATCCGGTACTTTGGATGGGGTTTGTTAGGCCAAATAGATCTATCTTTAGGATTCGCGTCAATTAGGGTGTCTGTTCCCTAATTCTTAGATTACCAGACTTAATAAAAAGGGGCATATTCGATTTCGATAATTCAACCATAGAATGTAGTTTCACGTACTTGTGTCTATTTTGTAAATCATTTATAAAACCTGCATGTATTCTCATCCCAAAAATATTAGATTTTAAAAGTGGGACTATAACTCACTTTCACAGATTTTTACTTCGTCGGGAAGTAAGACTTGGCCACTAGTTGATTCACGAACCTATAACAATATATACATATATATCAAAGTATGTTCAAAATATATTTACAACACTTTTAATATATTTTGATGTTTTAAGTTTATTAAGTCAGCTCTCCTCGTTAGTAACCTACAACTAGTTGTCCACAGTTAGATGTACAGAAATAAATCGATAAATATTATCTTGAATCAATCCACGACCCAGTGTATACGTATCTCAGTATTGATCACAACTCAAACTATATATATTTTGGAATCAACCTCAACCCTGTATAGCTAACTCCAACATTCACATATAGAGTGTCTATGGTTGTTCCGAAATATATATAGATGTGTCGACATGATAGGTCGAAACATTGTATACGTGTCTATGGTATCTCAAGATTACATAATATACAATACAAGTTTATTAAGTTATGGTTGGAATAGATTTGTTACCAATTTTCACGTAGCTAAAATGAGAAAAATTATTCAATCTTGTTTTACCCATAACTTCTTCATTTTAAATCCGTTTTGAGTGAATCAAATTGCTATGGTTTGATATTGAACTCTATTTTATGAATCTAAACAGAAAAATTATAAGTTTATAGTCAGAAAAATAAGTTACAAGTCGTTTTTGTAAAGGTAGTCATTTCAGTCGAAAGAACGACGTCTAGATGACCATTTTAGAAAACATACTTCCACTTTGAGTTTAACCATAATTTTTGGATATAGTTTCATGTTCATAATAAAAATCATTTTCTCAGAATAACAACTTTTAAATCAAAGTTTATCATAGTTTTTAATTAACTAACCCAAAACAGCCCGCGATGTTACTACGACGGCGTAAATCCGGTTTTACGGTGTTTTTCGTGTTTCCAGGTTTTAAATCATTAAGTTAGCATATCATATAGATATATAACATGTGTTTAGTTGATTTTAAAAGTCAAGTTAGAAGGATTAACTTTTGTTTGCGAACAAGTTTAGAATTAACTAAACTATGTTCTAGTGATTACAAGTTTAAACCTTCGAATAAGATAGCTTTATATGTATGAATCGAATGATGTTATGAACATCATTACTACCTTAAGTTCCTTGGATAAACCTACTGGAAAATAGAAAAATGGATCTAGCTTCAACGGATCCTTGGATGGCTCGAAGTTCTTGAAGCAGAATCATGACACGAAAACAAGTTCAAGTAAGATCATCACTTGAAATAAGATTGTTATAGTTATAGAAATTGAACCAAAGTTTGAATATGATTATTACCTTGTATTAGAATGATAACCTACTGTAATAAACAAAGATTTATTGAGGTTGGATGATCACCTTACAAGATTGGAAGTGAGATAGCAAACTTGAAAGTATTCTTGATTTTATGTAACTAGAACTTGTAGAATATATGAAGAACACTTAGAACTTGAAGATAGAACTTGAGAGAGATCAATTAGATGAAGAAAATTGAAGAATGAAAGTGTTTGTAGGTGTTTTTGGTCGTTGGTGTATGGATTAGATATAAAGGATATGTAATTTTGTTTTCATGTAAATAAGTCATGAATGATTACTCATATTTTTGTAATTTTATGAGATATTTCATGCTAGTTGCCAAATGATGGTTCCCACATGTGTTAGGTGACTCACATGGGCTGCTAAGAGCTGATCATTGGAGTGTATATACCAATAGTACATACATCTAAAAGCTGTGTATTGTACGAGTACGAATACGGGTGCATACGAGTAGAATTGTTGATGAAACTAAACGAGGATGTAATTGTAAGCATTTTTGTTAAGTAGAAGTATTTTGATAAGTGTATTGAAGTCTTTCAAAAGTGTATAAATACATATTAAAACACTACATGTATATACATTTTAACTGAGTCGTTAAGTCATCGTTAGTCGTTACATGTAAGTGTTGTTTTGAAACCTTTAGGTTAACGATCTTGTTAAATGTTGTTAACCCAATGTTTATAATATAAAATGAGATTTTAAATTATTATATTATCATGTATGAATATCTCTTAATATGATATATATACATTAAATGTCTTTACAACGATAATCGTTACATATATGTCTCGTTTAAAAATCATTAAGTTAGTAGTCTTGTTTTTACATATGTAGTTCATTGTTAATATACTTAATGATATGTTTACTTATCATAGTATCATGTTAACTATATATATATATATATATCCATATATATGTCATCATATAGTTTTTACAAGTTTTAACGTTCGTGAATCACCGGTCAACTTGGGTGGTCAATTGTCTATATGAAACATATTTCAATTAATCAAGTCTTAACAAGTTTGATTGCTTAACATGTTGGAAACATTTAATCATGTAAATATCAATCTCAATTAATATATATAAACATGGAAAAGTTCGAGTCACTACAGTACCTACCCGTTAAATAAATTTCGTCCCGAAATTTTAAGCTGTTGAAGGTGTTGACGAATCTTCTGGAAATAGATGCGGGTATTTCTTCTTCATCTGATCTTCACGCTCCCAGGTGAACTCGGGTCCTCTACGAGCATTCCATCGAACCTTAACAATTGGTATCTTGTTTTGCTTAAGTCTTTTAACCTCACGATCCATTATTTCGACGGGTTCTTCGATGAATTGAAGTTTTTCGTTGATTTGGATTTCATCTAACGGAATAGTGAGATCTTCTTTAGCAAAACATTTCTTCAAATTCGAGACGTGGAAAGTGTTATGTACAGCCGCGAGTTGTTGAGGTAACTCAAGTAGGTAAGCTACTGGTCCGACACGATCAATAATCTTGAATGGTCCAATATATCTTGGATTTAATTTCCCTCATTTACCAAATCGAACAACGCCTTTCCAAGGTGCAACTTTAAGCATGATCATCTCTCCAATTTCAAATTCTATATCTTTTCTTTTAATGTCAGCGTATCTCTTTTGTCGACTTTGGGCGGTTTTCAACCGTTGTTGAATTTGGATGATCTTCTCGGTAGTTTCTTGTATAATCTCCGGACCCGTAATCTGTCTATCCCCCACTTCACTCCAACAAATCGGAGACCTGCACTTTCTACCATAAAGTGCTTCAAACGGCGCCATCTCAATGCTTGAATGGTAGCTGTTGTTGTAGGAAAATTCTGCTAACGGTAGATGTCGATCCCAACTGTTTCCGAAATCAATAACATCTGCTCGTAGCATGTCTTCAAGCGTTTGTATCGTCCTTTCACTCTGCCCATCAGTTTGTGGATGATAGGCAGTACTCATGTCTAGACGAGTTCCTAATGCTTGCTGTAATGTCTGCCAGAATCTTGAAATAAATCTGCCATCCCTATCAGAGATAATAGAGATTGGTATTCCATGTCTGGAGACGACTTCCTTCAAATACAGTCGTGCTAACTTCTCCATCTTGTCATCTTCTCTTATTGGCAGGAAGTGTGCTGATTTGGTGAGACGATCAACTATTACCCAAATAGTATCAAAACCACTTGTAGTCCTTGGCAATTTAGTGATGAAATCCATGGTAATGTTTTCCCATTTCCATTCCGGGATTTCGGGTTGTTGAAGTAGACCTGATGGTTTCTGATGCTCAGCTTTGACCTTAGAACACGTCAAACATTCTCCTACGTATTTAGCAACATCAGCTTTCATACCCGGCCACCAAAAATGTTTCTTGAGATCCTTGTACATCTTCCCCGTTCCAGGATGTATTGAGTATCTGGTTTTATGAGCTTCTCTAAGTACCATTTCTCTCATACCTCCAAATTTTGGTACCCAAATCCTTTCAGTCCTATACCGGGTTCCGTCTTCCCGAATATTCAGATGCTTCTCCGATCCTTTGGGTATTTCATCCTTTAAATTTCCCTCTTTTAAAACTCCTTGTTGCGCCTCCTTTATTTGAGTAGTAAGGTTATTATGAATCATTATATTCATAGATTTTACTCGAATGGGTTCTCTGTCCTTCCTGCTCAAGGCATCGGCTACCACATTTGCCTTCCCCGGGTGGTAACGAATCTCAAAGTCGTAATCATTCAATAATTCAATCCACCTACGCTGCCTCATATTCAGTTGTTTCTGATTAAATATGTGTTGAAGACTTTTGTGGTCGATATATATAATACTTTTGACCCCATATAAGTAGTGCCTCCAAGTCTTTAATGCAAAAACAACCGCTCCTAATTCCAAATCATGCGTCGTATAATTTTGTTCGTGAATCTTCAATTGTCTAGACGCATAAGCAATCACCTTCGTTCGTTGCATTAATACACAACCGAGACCTTGCTTTGATGCGTCACAATAAATCACAAAATCATCATTCCCTTCAGGCAATGACAATATAGGTGCCGTAGGCTTTTTCTTCAATAACTGAAACGCTTTCTCTTGTTCATCATTCCATTCAAATTTCTTCCCTTTATGCGTTAACGCAGTCAAGGGTTTTGATATTCTGGAAAAGTCTTGGATGAACCTTCTGTAGTAACCAGCTAGTCCTAAAAACTGGCGTATGTGTTTCGAAGTTTTCGGGGTTTCCCACTTTTCAACAGTTTCTATCTTTGCCGGATCCACCTTAATACCTTCTTTGTTCACTATGTGACCGAGGAATTGAACTTCTTCCAACCAAAATGCACACTTTGAAAACTTAGCGTACAATTCTTCCTTCCTCAATACTTCTAACACCTTTCTCAAATGTTCACCGTGTTCTTGGTCATTCTTTGAGTAAATAAGTATGTCATCAATGAAAACAATGACAAACTTGTCAAGGTATGGTCCACACACTCGGTTCATAAGGTCCATGAACACAGCTGGTGCATTAGTTAAACCAAACGGCATGACCATAAACTCGTAATGACCGTAACGTGTTCTGAAAGCAGTCTTTGGAATATCATCTTCTTTCACCCGCATTTGATGATACCCGGAACGTAAGTCAATCTTTGAATAAACAGACGAGCCTTGTAGTTGATCAAATAAGTCGTCGATTCTCGGCAGTGGGTAACGGTTCTTGATGGTAAGTTTGTTCAACTCTCGGTAGTCGATACACAACCTGAATGTACCATCTTTCTTCTTGACAAACAAAACAGGAGCTCCTCACGGTGATGTGCTTGGTCGAATGAAACCACGCTCTAAAAGTTCTTGTAATTGGCTTTGCAGTTCTTTCATCTCGCTGGGTGCGAGTCTGTAAGGAGCATGAGCTATTGGTGCAGCTCCTGGTACAAGATCTATTTGAAATTCCACGGATCGATGTGGGGGTAATCCCGATAATTCTTTCGGAAATACATCAGGAAATTCTTTTGCAATGGGAACATCATTGATGCTTTTTTCTTCAGTTTGTACTTTCTCGACGTGTGCTAGAACAGCATAGCAACCTTTTCTTATTAGTTTTTGTGCCTTCAAATTACTAATAAGATGTAGCTTCGTGTTGCCCTTTTCTCCGTACACCATTAATGGTTTTCCTTTTTCTCGTATAATGCGAATTGCATTTTTGTAACAAACGATCTCTGCTTTCACTTCTTTCAACCAGTCTATACCGATTATCACATCAAAACTCCCTAACTCTACTGGTATCAAGTCAATCTTAAATGTTTCGCTAACCAGTTTAATTTCTCGATTCCGACATATATTATCTGTTGAAATTAATTTACCATTTGCTAATTCGAGTAAAAATTTACTATCCAAAGGCGTCAATGGACAACTTAATTTAGCACAAAAATCTCTACTCATATAGCTTCTATCCGCACCCGAATCAAATAAAATGTAAGCAGATTTATTGTCAATAAGAAACGTACCCGTTACAAGCTCCGGGTCTTCCTGTGCCTCTGCCGCATTAATATTGAAAACTCTTCCGCGACCTTGTCCATTCGTGTTCTCCTGGTTCGGGCAATTTCTAATAATGTGGCCCGGTTTTCCACATTTATAACAAACTACATTGGCATAACTTGCTCCGACACTACTTGCTCCGCCATTACTCGTTCCGACACTATTTGTTCCTTTCGTTCTATTAACCCCTGGTCCGTAGACCTCACATTTCGCCGCGCTATGACCATTTCTTTTACACTTGTTTAAAAATTTGGTGCAGAACCCCGAGTGATACTTTTCACCCCTTTGGCATAGCTGCTTCTGATTGTTGTTGTTGTTGCGGTTATTATTGTTGTTGGGATGATTGTTGTAGTTGCTGTTGTTGTTGTTGTTGTTGTTGTTGTTGTTGTTGTTGGGCCGTTTGTTGATGTTGCGATTGTTGGGATAATTGTTGCGATTATTGTTGTAATTGCTGTTGTTGTTGTATTGGTGATTCTTATCACCGTTTTCCTCTCACTTTCTTTTGACTTGCTTCACATTGGCCTCTTCAGCAGTCTGTTCTTTAATTCTTTCTTCAATCTGGTTCACTAGTTTGTGAGCCATTCTACATGCCTGTTGTATGGAGGCGGGCTCGTGTGAATTTATATCTTCTTGGATTCTTTCCGGTAATCCTTTCACAAACGCGTCGATCTTCTCTTCCTCGTCTTCGAATGCTCCCGGACATAATAGGCACAATTCTGTGAATCGTCTTTCGTACGTGGTAATATCAAATCCTTGGGTTCATAACCCTCTAAGTTCTGTCTTGAGCTTATTGACCTCGGTTCTGGGACGGTACTTCTCGTTCATCAAGTGCTTGAATGCTGACCACGGTAGTGCATACGCATCGTCTTGTCCCACTTGCTCTAGATAGGTATTCCACCATGTTAATGCAGAACCTGTGAAGGTATGCATAGCGTACTTCACTTTGTCCTCTTCAGTACACTTACTTATGGCAAACACCGATTCGACCTTCTCGGTCCACCGTTTCAATCCGATCGGTCCTTCGGTTCCATCAAATTCCAAAGGTTTACAGGCAGTGAATTCTTTGTAGGTGCATCCTACACGATTTCCTGTACTGCTAGATCCAAGGTTATTGTTGGTATGTAGCGCAGCCTGTACTGCGGCTATGTTTGAAGCTAGAAAAGTACGGAATTCCTCTTCATTCATATTCACGGTGTGTCGAGTAGTCGGTGCCATTTCCTTCAAAATAGTCAAATGGAACAAGTTAATCATACAGAATATTAAGAGTAGTTAATAGTATTTCGTAGCATAATGTGAACTCATTTATAAAAGCTTTTTCTTCATATTAGCGTTTTATAAGTTTAAATTCGGGTAGTACCTACCCGTTAAGTTCATACTTAGTAGCTAATATACAATTCAACTACTACAATTCTATATGAAAAACTGATTATAATAATATTTCGCGTTCAAACTTTTACACAATATTTTACAAACTTACAATACCGCTTATTTTACATATAGCATGAAATATAGCACACAATAAATTTGATACAAGATGGTTGTGAAGATAATTCTAGCTAGTACACAAGTCGTTCAGCAAAGGCAATAAAGACACGTAATTCATACGTCCAGAAACAAGTCATGCATTCTGGTTTTACTAGGATTACTTCCCATCCTTGGTCTTGTGGAACATAACCATTATGGCCGTTGATAAGACAGCGCGTTGTAACGTCGTCAAAGGGACGAGGGTTACGTAATGTCCAACAGTCCCGTAACAATCTAAAAACCTCATTTCTTACCCCAATTACCGACTCCGTCACTTGTGGGAACGTTTTGTTTAATAGTTGTAGCCCGATGTTCTTGTTCTCACTTTGGTGAGAAGCGAACATTACTAATCCGTAAGCATAACATGCTTCTTTATGTTGCATGTTAGCCGCTTTTTCTAAATCACGAAGTCCAATATTCGGATATATTGAGTCAAAATAATTTCTTAACCCATTGCGTAAAATAGCATTTGGGTTCCCCGCAATATATGCGTCAAAGTAAACACATCGTAACTTATGGATTTCCCAATGTGATATCCCCCATCTTTCGAACGAAAGCCTTTTATAAACCAAGGCATTCTTAGAACGTTCTTCGAATGTCTTACAAACTAATCTCGCCTTAAATAGTTGTGCCGAAGAATTCTGACCGACTCTAGACAAGATTTCATCAATCATGTCTCCGGGTAGGTCTCTTATAATATTGGGTTGTCTATCCATTTTGTGTTTTTATACTGTAAAATAGACAAGAGTTAGATTCATAAAAAAAATACTTATTAATACAAGCAATTTTTACATATATCATAAAGCATAAGCACACTATATTACATATATTACACCACACGAATACAACTATCTTATTCCGACTCGCTTTTTTCTTCTTCTTCGATTTTGGTTCGTTTTGCCAAGTTTCTAGGGATATATGATGTTCCCCTAATACGAGCCGTCATTTTCCACATTGGTTTAGAAAAACCTGGTGGTTTAGAGGTTCCCGGGTCATTGTTACAACTTAAGGACTTCGGTGGTTGACGATACATATAAAGTTCATCGGGGTTGGAATTAGATTTTTCTATTTTTATGCCCTTTCCCTTATTATTTTCTTTTGCCTTTTTAAATTCAGTTGGGGTAATTTCTATAACATCATCGGAATTCTCGTCGGAATCCGATTCATCGGAGAATTGGTAATCCTCCCAATATTTTGCTTCCTTGGCGGAAACACCATTGACCATAATTAACCTTTGTAGGTTGGTTGAGGATTTTCTTTTACTTAACCGTTTTATTATTTCCCCCACCGGTTCTATTTCTTCATCCGGTTCGGATTCTTCTTCCGGTTCCGATTCTTCTTTCGGTTCCGACTCTTCTTCCGGTTCCTCTTCGGGAACTTGTGAATCAGTCCACGAATCATTCCAATTTACATTTGAATCTTCATTATTATTAGGTGAGTCAATGGGACTTGTTCTAGAGGTAGACATCTATCACATAATATCAAACGCGTTAAGAGATTAATATATCACATAATATTCACATGTTAAAAATATATAGTTTCCAACAAAATTTGTTAAGCAATCATTTTTCAAGTAAACACGGTCGAATTCCAGACTCATTAATGCATCCTAACAAACTCGATAAGACACACTAATGCAAAATTCTGGTTCTCTAAGACCAACGCTCTGATACCAATTGAAATGTCCCGTTCTTATTGATTAAAAACGTTCCATATTAATTGATTTCGTTGCGAGGTTTTGACCTCTATATTAGACGTTTTTCAAAGACTGCATTCATTTTAAAACAAACCATAACCTTTATTTCATCAATAAAGGTTTAAAAAGCTTTACGTAGATTATCAAATAATGATAATCTAAAATATCCTGTTTACACACGACCATTACATAATGGTTTACAATACAAATATGTTACAACAAAATAAGTTTCTTGAATGCAGTTTTTACACAATATCATACAAGCATGGACTCCAAATCTCGTCCTTATTTAAGTATGCGACAGCGGAAGCTCTTAATAATCACATGAGAATAAACATGCTTAAAACGTCAACAAAAATATTGGTGAGTTATAGGTTTAACCTATATATATCAAATCATAATAATAGACTACAAAATTTCATATTTCAATACACATCCCATACATAGAGATAAAAGTCATTCATATAGTGAACACCTGGTAACCGACATTAACAAGATGCATATATAAGAATATCCCCATCATTCCGGGACACCCTTCGGATATGATATAAATTTCGAAGTACTAAAGCATCCGGTACTTTGGATGGGGTTTGTTAGGCCCAATAGATCTATCTTTAGGATTCGCGTCAATTAGGGTGTCTGTTCCCTAATTCTTAGATTACCAGACTTAATAAAAAGGGGCATATTCGATTTTGATAATTCAACCATAGAATGTAGTTTCACGTACTTGTGTCTATTTTGTAAATCATTTATAAAACCTGCATGTATTCTCATCCCAAAAATATTAGATTTTAAAAGTGGGACTATAACTCACTTTCACAGATTTTTACTTCGTCGGAAAGTAAGACTTGGCCACTGGTTGATTCACGAACCTATAACAATATATACATATATATCAAAGTATGTTCAAAATATATTTACAACACTTTTAATATATTTTGATGTTTTAAGTTTATTAAGTCAGCTGTCCTCGTTAGTAACCTACAACTAGTTGTCCACAGTTAGATGTACAGAAATAAATCGATAAATATTATCTTGAATCAATCCACGACCCAGTGTATACGTATCTCAGTATTGATCACAACTCAAACTATATATATTTTGGAATCAACCTCAACCCTGTATAGCTAACTCCAACATTCACATATAGAGTGTCTATGGTTGTTCCGAAATATATATAGATGTGTCGACATGATAGGTCGAAACATTGTATATGTGTCTATGGTATCTCAAGATTACATAATATACAATACAAGTTGATTAAGTTATGGTTGGAATAGATTTGTTACCAATTTTCACGTAGCTAAAATGAGAAAAATTATCCAATCTTGTTTTACCCATAACTTCTTCATTTTAAATCCGTTTTGAGTGAATCAAATTGCTATGGTTTCATATTGAACTCTATTTTATGAATCTAAACAGAAAAAGTATAAGTTTATAGTCAAAAAAATAAGTTACAAGTCGTTTTTGTAAAGGTAGTCATTTCAGTCGAAAGAACGACGTCTAGATGACCATTTTAGAAAACATACTTCCACTTTGAGTTTAACCATAATTTTTGGATATAGTTTCATGTTCATAATAAAAATCATTTTCTCAGAATAACAACTTTTAAATCAAAGTTTATTATAGTTTTTAATTAACTAACCCAAAACAGCCCGCGGTGTTACTACGACGGCGTAAATCCGGTTTTACGGTGTTTTTCGTGTTTCCAGGTTTTAAATCATTAAGTTAGCATATCATATAGATATAGAAAATGTGTTTAGTTGATTTTAAAAGTCAAGTTAGAAGGATTAACTTTTGTTTGCGAACAAGTTTAGAATTAACTAAACTATGTTCTAGTGATTACAAGTTTAAACCTTCGAATAAGATAGCTTTATATGTATGAATCGAATGATGTTATGAACATCATTACTACCTTAAGTTCCTTGGATAAACCTACTGGAAAAGTGAAAAATGGATCTAGCTTCAACGGATCCTTGGATGGCTCGAAGTTCTTGAAGCAGAATCATGACACGAAAACAAGTTCAAGTAAGATCATCACTTGAAATAAGACTGTTATAGTTATAGAAACTGAACCAAAGTTTGAATATGATTATTACCTTGTATTAGAATGATAACCTACTGTAAGAAACAAAGATTTCTTGAGGTTGGATGATCACCTTACAAGATTGGAAGTGAGCTAGCAAACTTGAAAGTATTCTTGATTTTATGTAACTAGACCTTGTAGAATATATGAAGAACACTTAGAACTTGAAGATAGAATTTGAGAGAGATCAATTAGATGAATAAAATTGAAGAATGAAAGTGTTTGTAGGTGTTTTTGGTCGTTGGTGTATGGATTAGATATAAAGGATATGTAATTTTGTTTTCATGTAAATAAGTCATGAATGATTACTCATATTTTTGTAATTTTATGAGATATTTCATGCTAGTTGTCAAATGATGATTTCCACATGTGTTAGGTGACTCACATGGGCTGCTAAGAGCTGATCATTGGAGTGTATATACCAATAGTACATACATCTAAAAGCTGTGTATTGTACGAGTACGAATACGGGTGCATACGAGTAGAATTGTTGATGAAACTGAACGAGGATGTAATTGTAAGCATTTTTGTTAAGTAGAAGTATTTTGATAAGTGTATTGAAGTCTTTCAAAAGTGTATAAATACATATTAAAACACTACATGTATATACATTTTAACTGAGTCGTTAAGTCATCGTTAGTCGTTACATGTAAGTGTTGTTTTGAAACCTTTAGGTTAACGATCTTGTTAAATGTTGTTAACCCAATGTTTATAATATCAAATGAGATTTTAAATTATTATATTATCATGATATTATCATGTATGAATATCTCTTAATATGATATATATACATTAAATGTCTTTACAACGATAATCGTTACATATATGTCTCGTTTAAAAATCATTAAGTTAGTAGTCTTGTTTTTACATATGTAGTTCATTGTTAATATACTTAATGATATGTTTACTTATCATAGTATCATGTTAACTATATATATATATATATATATATATATATATATATATATATATATATATATATATATATATATATATATATATATATATATATATATATATATATATATATATATATATATATCCATATATATGTCATCATATAGTTTTTACAAGTTTTAACGTTCGTGAATCACCGGTCAACTTGGGTGGTCAATTGTCTATATGAAACATATTTCAATTAATCAAGTCTTAACAAGTTTGATTGCTTAACATGTTGGAAACATTTAATCATGTAAATATCAATCTCAATTAATATATATAAACATGGAAAAGTTCGAGTCACTACAGTTCACTACCGTTAGCGGGTGAAATATAATTTTATCGAAATAGTGTAGATTCTAACACTATATGCAGAGGTAAGATACAGTTAAGCTTTGATAATTGGATGCTCATGATACAAACACATCTTTTGAGATGTATACGCTTGATATTCAGTTTATACTAAATCTTGTGGTTCAAAAACATATTTTTACAAATACACCTATGATTTCACCAACGTTTTTCGTTGACAGTTTTCTATATGTTTCTCAGGTTCATATTTGGCTACTTGATACATGCTTCCACACACTTTGATTACTTGCTTGGGGTCAAGCATACATGCATACGCTAGTGATAGCACTTTTGGATTCAAACTTAAAGCATACATACTTACGCTATTTATAGCAACCGTGATTTTAAACTAATTATGTCGCAAGTTATTTCATTTATACTTTACAATTTTTGTAAACTTAAACTCGTTGTCGAACCATTTGGTAAACTAAACTTTGCAAGTCTTGTACGTTTCAAATGAATGCGACATAATTGTAGTCAAACGCGTCTCATATAGGGACTATGACCATGTAATGGGACCTAAGTTAACGGCGCCGTCAATGACGATTTTGTCGGGTCGTTACATGTGTCCCAATCCTTCAGTGAACATATTGGCATCTAAGTCCAAAGCTCCATTGAAGCGGCAAAACTTCATGCTCACATAGGTAGTCCTTTTACATCTTGCACCTGCATATGCAATTTTTCAATACATGTTTGCTACTTAGAAGCCCGTGATATAGAGGTTTATGTGTGTGTTTTCTGTCTGTTGGAATGAATGTAGAATATGAACAAAAACGTCCATAAAACTGTTATAGAAAACAGTTGGGAAACGAAAGGGTGTGTCCCTTCATTTTGGCGGGAAAATATGTTATACCGAAAAGGTATAACTATTGGAATGCACTTGGACCCCGCCAGGGGCGCTGCCCCTTGGACCCCGCAAGGGGGGCAACCTCCTTGACCCCCACAATTACGTGTCAGTTAGTAGTCAACTCTTACGGGCATGTATTCCACACTCTCCGAACTCGTTGTTAAGTAAAACTAACTAACTTTTGCATTCAAGTATATCGCAACTAACTAAAACGCATGTTGGATGACACTAAAATCACCAACAGCAATCTCATAACAACTAATCTAGCACGATTTGTTTTGTCTTGTCAAATGGTATGAGAATGCAAGGGATCAAAACCCATCGATCCACCAGCTCAGTTCGTGCTAGGACTCGTTTTACAAGCCTTAAATAGAAAATTTAATAACTCTGACTTATATTGACTTTAATTCTATTTTAGTGATTTGTTGTTTTTAAATGTTTTAAGGTTCTGAGAGCTTCATTTTATCACACTGAATCAATTGCCAAGATAGATTTGTCTTCCAGCACCAATGATGTCGAGAAATTAAATGAAGATTTTGAATGAAAAAATCGCTTCAAATCTTCTCGTTCAAAAATTTTCTAGATAATTAGAGCACCAACGCCAAATTCAGAGTTGAAGACAATCAATATTCAAGAGTCGAGCCCTCCCTGTCAAGACCATGAAAAGAAGCTAACTTAACACAACTTACACAAGGGAGAGAATGTTAGAAATACTCTGTTTGTTTCAAATTAGTTGTTCTCAGATAAAAATTACACAATTTAAAATAAGTGATTGTGACATGTATTTTTTGTTAGTTTTTCAGTTTTACCTCTTACTTTTGTATACTTTTTTGATTTACGTACAAATAAAAACCATTAAATACTTTACTATATTATTTTTATTTATTTTTGAAATGTACAAATAATTTTGAGAGAACTAAAAAAGATATAGTGGAAAATAAATTTTGGACCGATGAAGTATATATATTTGTGGTGTTAGTTGTTAGCTTAGAACTCGACTACAATATTAAATTCTAGTTGCAACTTAATTATTAGCCAACAAACTTTCTTTTTTTATTTTCTTTTTTTGGCAAAAAAACGATAACATTAATACGGATTCAATAAATAATAACAGTACAAACGATTACAAAGGACATCCAAACAGCCGACACAAGCGGCAAAAACAAAAGAAACCTACCCAAACAGTCCACTAACGGGGTAGATAAACACGTTTACAAGGAATCTAAACTAACAAAAGGACAACCAACTAAACAAAAGTACAAACAGATAAGAAAACTAACAATCAATATAAAATCGGAAAAACGCCGATTATGTCGAACAACAAGACTCCAACAGTAAGACCGTCAAATCTAAATCAACAAAGCCTTCGAGATTAGCTCCACCTGCAAAAAAATAGTTAATAAAAGCCTAAGATGAGCCAGATCTCCAACTGGGATATCGTCGCCTGGTACGTCCCAAGCCTCACAACCAGAAAGAAGCAGCCAAACAATACAAACCATAGCTAGATCATCATAACAGGAACCCAAAACCCACCAACCACTACCTAAACCACCTGCAGCTCCAGTTGCTAGCACCAACTGGGAGGCTAAACCACCAGAACCACCAGTGGGACAGACAATAGCTTCCAACATCGAGACCGGACACAACCAGCAACCACCACCAACTGGGTGGAAAACCGTCGTTCGCCGTCGGCCGACACTACACCGGGGAAGCAAAGGTACCAGAAAAACAGACGAAGGGACGACGAGAAATGAGTACCAAACAACCATAATCACCCTAACCACGATAACGGCGGTTTGTGGTGATATGGCCGCCAGAAGCCACCGTAAACTCGCCGGAAAAGAAAAAGGATACAAACGGACGTTTATTGAACGGAAAAGCAAAACAAATAAACAGATCCGACACAAACCGAAAGGAAAGTAAGAAGAGAAGACCTACCGGACCTCCGACGAGATGCCGAAAAAAGGGCCGAAAGTCACAAAAGCTTTGAACCGGATCATGAGGGAGATGGAGGAAGAAAGAAAATAAAACGAAAAGGAAAAGGTGTCGGACCACCGACGGCAAACCAGTGGCCGGTGGAGATGAAAAAGGAGTGCTTTAGTTTGAATTCTAGGGAAAAGAACCGAGAGAGTTTTTTGATGAGAGAGAAAGTTAGGATTTAATGTAAGTTGTTTTTTAATTTACGTGGTATAAGAAAATCGAAAGAAAGATTTCTTTGATTTAGTTAAAACTTTCTTTTTTATAAAACATATAACGAAGGATTCTATAAATATCATCAAATTTTTTTGGCTAGTTTCATGGGACAAATAAGTCTCTTCATTGTATGTATCTTCAATCCTTCATTGTTTTAATAAAGGATTCTATTAATATCATCAATTTTTACGCCAAAAAATAAAAAAAAATAAAAAAAAAAATAATAAACATATAATGAACCTATTCTCATTCTCATATAACAATAAATATAGCTGTGAAAAAAGATACCTTCACACGCTATGTTACACGCCATACCATAACTCCTATCCCATATCCTTACACAATCACTTCATTCACAATCCTTATTGTGAGTCTTCATTTTTTTTTCATGAAGCTCGAGTTTCTATAAAAGTTTTAGTTGTTTGTCAAATCAAAAAAAAAAAAAAAAAAAAGATCACTTCATTCACTAACCTTAAGTCTTGTCAAAGACTCAACCTGTTGTACTACCTTTTAATCCGTAAAACAATACTACCTCCGTCTCATTTCAATAGGGCACTATTCCATTTTGGACTGTCCCATTCTGATAGTCCACTTTCATAGATAGAAAGGAAAGAAGATATTTCATTGGTGGATCTGGAGAGAGAATATATTCATTGGTGGAGAAATAAAGTTAGTGAGATTTCCTACAACTGCGTGTTTTTTGTCTGTGGACTATTGGAATGAGACGGAGGGAGTAACAATTAACTTTATCCACCCTCTTACCTCACCTCTTTCCATTAGGTTTTTAATACTCTGTATCATTGTTGTAAAAAAAACCTGATTAATCTTTGATTACTCATTTTAAAGACAATCCTTTCGATTCTTCAAAATTAATTTTATTAATCGATCAAATTTCTGTTAATAGGTCAGGTTTACGACTCCGCTAGGCTGCAACTAGTAGTGGCCTGCCTCCAGTGGCGATTCCAGGATTATAACTCAACGGGGTCCCGAAATTTTTTTCAATACCAATTATGTTAGATTGATATTTTAGTAATAGTTTAACTTAAAAAAAATTATAAATTTGAAAAATATATGGAGTTCGAGTATTATAATCTAGTGATGTCCTATACAATTTCTAGAAAAACTATAAATTTGAAAAATATATGGGGTCATACATTTAAATTTAGTGGTGTTCTATGCAATTTACAGAGTATTTTCTATTGAAAAATTTACTGGCTGTGTCCTCGGATTGGTCCGAGTTTTCTACATGACAGTAGTTGAAGGTGAGTTATTCTGTAAAGACCCGTCCTTATCCACCTGGACGAAGTCATCAACATTTGGTCCCATTGCGATGATCGACTCCAAGTAATGTCCTTAAATTGAGCAAATGCACAGCGGAAAACTTAATTCGTACCTGAGAATAAACATGCTTTAAAGTGTCAACCAAAAGGTTGGTGAGTTCATAGGTTTATCATAACAATCATTTCTATACCTTAATAGACCACAAGATTTCATATACACAAACGATTTAATAAAAATATTCTAAGTGGTTGAGCACTTGGTAACCATACTTAACATTTAATCAACGTCGCATATTCCCTTTATTATGAAATCTCACTACACTGTACCAAGTGTAGTCACGAAACGAAGTACTGTGCAACCGTTGAATACTGGTCGTCCAGCCCGGTTGGGGTTGTCAGGCTCGATAGATCTATCAACAGGATTCGCGTTTACAATACCTATGTAAATAGTAGTTACCAAGCTACAGGGAAGTATGCCAGTGGTACAACTCAACGTAGAATATATTTTAAGTACTTGTGTCTATTTCGTAAACATTTATAAAAGCAGCGCATGTATTTTCAGTCCAAAAATATATATTGCAAAAGCAATTAAAAAGGGAGCAAATGAAACTCACCATACTGTATTTTGTAGTAAAAATACATAATACGACATTTAACAACGCAGGGTTGGTCTCGGATTCACGAACCTATATCATTTATATATATATTAATACACGTATTTGCCATCGAACAATTATTTTATATGTGAATTTATTAGTTATATCATATTCTTATTAATAATATATATATATATATATATATATATATATATATATATATATATATATATATATATATATATATATATATATATATATTTCATATATTCATTTTGTATATAAAAATATAAATTTTGTTATGTTATATGTACTAAATATATTTTTTGTATATATATATGTATATATATCTTTTATTTGTTAAAATTATATTAATACTAAAATAATATTAGGAATGATAAAGATAATAATAATAATAATAATAATAATAATAATAATAATAATAATAATAGGGTTAAAAAAATGATACTTTTAATTTAAATGATAAAATGATAACTTTAATAA
Organism: Rutidosis leptorrhynchoides; assembly: GCF_046630445.1. Taxonomy (NCBI): domain Eukaryota; kingdom Viridiplantae; phylum Streptophyta; class Magnoliopsida; order Asterales; family Asteraceae; genus Rutidosis; species Rutidosis leptorrhynchoides. The sequence goes on along the minus strand of NC_092337.1, from coordinate 400,980,033 downwards.
AATAATACTTTTAATAAAAATGATAATTTTAATAATATGTATACAACTAATAAAAATTCTAAAGAATTATGATTTTACTAATAATAATAATAATAATAATAATAATAATAATAATAATAATAATAATAATAATAATAATAATAATAAAAATACTACCTTAGAAATAAAACTTCAACAATAGAAATAAAAACTGGCTTGCCCAGGCTCGAACCCGAGACCTCAAGCACTACCAACACTCGCCCCAACCAGCTGAGCTGCTGCTCATTTTCTGATTAAACCTTGCACCCACATATATTTAACCAGTCAGCAGTTGTCAGAAAACAAAGAGGACTGCATTTTCGGTTAACAGCCCAACAAAAGCAATTGGATTTTCGGCCCACTGTAGTTTCTCAAGCCCAACAATTGACAAACCCATTTAAATGTGATTCAAGAACAAATGAGTGGTTCGGTTTTGAAAAAAATAATAATTATATATATATATATATATATATATATATATATATATATATATATATATTATATATATAACGATTGGAGAATCAAGTCAAAAGTAGTAGGGTTTATATCTTCCACTTTACACTCTGTGCACACACCTGTTCCCACTTCCATCAATCATTATCATCATGTCTTTATTTGTATAAGCTCATCATCAATTATTGTTATTCATTAGCATTATCAAGATTATTTTATTTCGTCTTCTCTCATCATCGTTAACAGAAAATATATATAGAAACAGAAGAGGATTGTTGCAGCCTGGATCGAATGAGGGAGAAAGAGGTAGAGGAAAAGAAAGAAAGAAAAATAGATAGATGATACGGTGGTATTGCAGTAATCGTATCAGGCTCGTGATGGTGGTCGTGATATGGTTTTCACAACACAAAACCGAAACAGGTTGTAGCTATAGCAACAAACAGGAGGAAATCACAAAAAAAAAATATAGTAACGGTGATGGTTATGTTGGGTTTTAGACCTTCGAACAACAAAACAGAAGGAAGCAATCAACAACCTAATTGGTTCGGTTTGCAGGTTGGGGTTCGAATTGAATGAGACAGGAATATTATACAGGTGGGTTTCGTGGTGGCGGTTTTGATCCAAAACAGAAACAGATGGACACAGATACATGATTTTTTGGGTGAAATTTAAGCTGTAAAGCAGTAGTAATTATGTTGATTGAGGGGCGGTTGTATGGTGGTGAAACAGAAGCAAACAGCAGCGGTACCTTGATAGTTTAATGGTGACGGTTTTGTAGTGATTCAAGGTGTGAAGTGGTGGTTACGGTGGTGGTTTACACGATAGAAAAGAACCAAAATTACATGGTGTTCGATTTTTATGTAGTGAGGTGGGTTTTCGTTGTAAATGGTTACGATAACCCAAGTGGGTTTCGGTTGATGATGGGTGAATGTTAATGGAGCAAGGAGGATGAAGGTGGTGGATATGGAGGTTGATTTGTAGGTGGAAGAATAAGACCCAAAGGGTGTGTGTGGTTCTCTATATGCTGTCCCGTATATGTATATGTATATATATATATATATATATATATATATATATATATATATATATATATATATATATATATATATATATATATATAGAGAGAGAGAGAATGTATGTGGTGGATGTATATGATATATAGAATATAAAGTAGATAGGATAGATAGGATGAATCAGACATAAACAGTATTTCCTAATTCCAATTAAGCATAGTATTAAACAGTGATAACAATTTAAATTATGGATGAAAGAAACAAGTGTCTGATGATTGATTCTATCGTACATAAATAATATATATATATACATATTAATAATCCTAATGCAAATCAATCTTGAAATAAAAGTTGAAAGAAACGTATAACAACTCACACAGTATCGAATAGTATAGCCATCGGTCTATTATTGTTTTAATTTCTTTCTCGAACTGGATTTCGTGCCCATTGCTAAACAGTTAACGTATAAAAATATTCCTAAAAATCCCAAATTTTTAGATTAAATATATTTAATTATTTCACTCATTAACTGTTTGAAACCTGATCAAAAAGGTTCTATAATTATTTATTTTCTGTTCCAATTTATTATGTACGGGGTACTAAAAAGGTAAAAAAATATTTTTGTCAAAACTAAAATCTTCGTAATCAATTTACAGTTCAACTTTTATTTTAATCATTCATGAACATGTATTATCTCTATATTAACAAAACATCAACTGAGTGTTACAGACGTTTACTAATTAAGCCCGAAATCCTTTATTTTCCATATACTATATGTATATATAAATACACTTTAATATCAGGTTTTATTATATAACTAAATATATATATTTTTTCAAATAAACATATTTACAATTAACATTCATGTATATATATATATATATATATATATATATATATATATATATATATTTATATATTTACAAATAGTTGTTCGTGAATCGTCGAGAACAGTCGAAGGTCGATTGAATATATGAAACAGTTCAAAATTTTTGAGACTCAACCTAACAGACTTTGCTTATCGTGTTGAAATTACACTATCGTATCGAGAGTTTGGTTTAAAATTAGTCGAAATTTTCCGGTTCGTGACAGTACCTACCCGTTAAAGAAATTTCGTCCCGAAATTTGAGTGAGGTCGTCATGGCTAACAATAAAAATGTTTTCATGACAAATATGAGTTGATAATTAGAGTTCTCTATTGTAACGACCCTGGATTTTCCAACGTTTATTTATTAATAATTATTATTATTAATACGTGTGATTAAACGAATGTATGTTATTACATTTACATGTTGCCGTGATTAACCGTACTTGAAATTTTAATGCCCGGAACGTCTTGGTGACACACGAAACTTTCACGAATAATCTTTTAAGATATTATTTGCATTCATGATTAAATTTATTAATCATTTTAATTAACTAAGGTTATTAGTTAGTTACTTGGGCTTTAATTGGATTTATTTGTTAAATACTTGAACTTGGGCTTGACTAGTGTAATGGACTCATGACTTTGGGCTTATAAGCCCACCCTACTTCCTATATGGACTTAACTAGCCCAACATTACATGTAAGTATTACTTTCAAGAGTAACTAGTTAGTTTTTGCAATTAGAATCTAGTTACATGTTACTTTCCATAAACAACCATCTAATATCCAACTATTAAGGCTTTACATACATGAAACTAGTGAGTAAACTCCTCCTCCCTCCCCCACCCAAAACCGTCAGCTGCCTTTGTGACTAAAGGGATTCAATTTTTTTTTTTACACTACTTACTCACTCATTCACTCATACTTTCTCTCATTCAAAACACTCACACAAATTCCTCTCAACTTTTCTCTTCTTTTTCTCTCTAAATTGTAAGTAGCAAGAACTTTCTTCTCTTCTTTTTCTTTGGCCAAAACCGTGGCCTTGCACCACAAAATCATCATCATCATTTGTTGTTTGCTACTTGTTCTTGATTATTATTTAGTTACATGTATTTGTTAGTTACTTTACTTACTAGTTTCCAAGAACCAAACTTTCTAGTTTGATTCTTCATTTTATCTTGTTATAACAAGAATAACAAGAACATAAACTTACTAGTTATGTTTTACATATACTTTCTTAAAGGATTGCAAGTTCATGTGTTGATTAAAATCATACTTGTGATTCATGAAGTAAACTTTAAAGTTTACTTTCTTAAAGATCAAACTTTGGTTTGAATCTTTAAAGTATGAACAACCATGAACAAATTACTTGTTTACTTAGTTTACTTCTTCATTTTATACACTTTAATTTCATGTCGGTTGGTTAAATGGTCAAGTACTACAAGTTAGTCTTGATCTCATACTTTCTTGAACTAAAACTTACTTTAAAAGTTCAAGAACATGTAAGTTAGCTCTCTTTAATTATAACTTTGTATACTTATGCTTGATCTAGACTTTTGAGTCTTGGATCTTCAAGATCAAACTAAGAACTATGTTCTACATCTTAAGATCTTGATTAGTTAGTTTACATTCAAGTTTGTAGTTCAATAATCCTTTTACATTTCATGTATGTGTAAATCTAAGACTTTGATGTAACTTTGGTTCATCAAAACACTTGCAACACTTAAGTGAGTTGTGCTTCATGTCTTAGACTTGCACTTGGGTTATGATGGTCAAACCATGGTAAATATGATGTAAACACATCAATGAGTTATACACTTGAAGCTATAGGTATCAAGGATGAGAACCATGATGAACATCAAGCACCAAACACACCGGAACCCATTATTTTTCTGCTTTCTGTCTTCTACCTACTGTTTTCTGGTTTCTGTAAGAGACCAGTAGACCTGGGCTGTTGTGATTATGATTTTCAAATAGATATTTTCGAGTAGATAACTTTTCATATAGGACTCGTCTTAATCCGAGTTTCGGTTTAGGATTTATGGCCCTCCAATCGTCACTATGTCCTTTAACGTTGTGCAGAAATTTCTGACCTACTCGCACTTAGACTGTCGCCACGGTCAAACAAAGACGAGTTTGCTTCTGTAAATTTTACCACACTTAAAGGACTCATATACGGAGCCATTCCCACTGGTCTCACCCTAATTCAGTAAGGGTAGAGGCCGTGGTGACTGACTGAAATCAGCCTTTGTTTTAAACTACTTTCATGAACGAAACTTACTTTATGCCTTTTGTTTGATGATGAATGATGATGACCTTTAAGACCTTATTTACATACTTTTAAACCTATTCAGACAATTTACTGACTTAGTACTATTTGACTTAGGTTGAGGACTTTCGGACCGATTACTTGCACACTTTTCCCGACTCGACTTTACGACTACTTTATCATTGTGAGTTATAGCATTCCCTTTTTACTTTAACTATTTTGGGAACTGAGAATACATGTGCATTTTACGTTTTACATACTAGGCACGAGTACTTAAACTTATATATGTGTGGGTTATACAACGGCATAAACATTCCCTTTAGCTCGGTAACGTTTAATCATTGGTTTTTGAACAGTGAACGCGAATCTTAGATATGGATCCATAGGGTTTGACATCCCCACTCGGGCTAGTCGCGCTAGCATTTAACGAGTGTTTAATACTTCGTAGACATACGCACTTGCCAAGTGTACTTTTAGGGGGTATACACGTTAAGTTAGTTACCAAGTGCCCACGGTTAACATATACTTTATCATACTGTTTTGAAACGCTCTTTGTAGCACTGAAATCTCGTGGCCTACCTTACATACTGTTATACTTAAAATATAGCTCACCAACCTTTGTGTTGACGTTTTTAAGCATGTTTTTCTCAGGTGCTTGAGGTTAGCTTCCGTTGTGTACTAGTCGTGCTGTAGACACCCGCTGCTTAGAGTTGTCATCGCATGAACTACTTTACCTTGCATTCAAACTTTAGTACTTTTGAACTATGACTTGTAACGACCATTGTGGTCACATACACTTATTAGTTGCTTCTACTTATTGAAGCATGCTTTTGGATTGTAAAACATTCGATGTTGGTTTAGACATCACTTTATTTATGAATGCAAACTCTTTTTGAAATCGCATATATTACTTAACCTTGTAATGATCCTGTTGTTGATGATTCGTACACGATGGTTTTGTACGGGGTATCACATCTATCATTATTGATTAATATAGATAAAACGATTCGGTCATGTGAAGCGTACGAGTGAAGCTATCACAAAAGAGTGAAAAGTTTCGTCTTAACTTTTGACGTAGTCATGGTGGATTTCTGGAATTCAAGGAGTTTAAGGAAATCTTCTAATCAGAAAGAGAATGTAATAGCACGATTTATTAGCAATTTGTTGAAATTACGGAAGAACAGAAATATCAAGGAAATATTTCCGTGATATGCTTAGAGATTAAGTAGAATGAAAGAGTTATGTAACATGGCACATGATGAGGGTATGATCTGTGGACCATCATCACGTTCCATTAGAAATTCAGCATGACTTACTGTAATATAACCACATTGGTCAAGCGCATTATATTATACTAACTCATGCTTCAGTTCCCAACACTTCTCCACAATTCATTCATAATTTATACTTAGATTTTACAGAAGTTTCCAATATAATGGAATACAGAAAACACGAAGAGGTAGATAATTTTGGAAAAAAATATTTATAAAAATATCCTCAGAAATATCGAAGATATTTATGATGATGTTTTGGAATTTCTAAGTTCGAAGGTTGATGAAGAAAAATTTTCCGCAATATTTTAACATGACTTCGGAGCAAGATATTCTCTAAAGATTTCATTGGATTCAGAATTACCCGGATTCATGAATATAAGGTTTGGTCCTTGTATTTGTCCATGGTCTCCTTCATGGTTAGCTCAATTCGTTTTTCAGTACCAAATTTTCTATCGAGCGTCCCATTCTTTATTATCAACTTTTGACCATTAAGGCAATCTACAACATGCTGCTTCGTCAGCATTTTCAAAATTAACGGATCTGGATCATCGGTTCTCAAACCGAGGTGGTTTCAGGAAAATTGTGTTTTTAGATGATTAAACGATGATGGTAATATGGTGGAATATAAAAGATTCCCTGGTAACAATAAAAGAGTACGCATATATATCATAGTTATAATAAGGTTGTTTCGAACGAAAAGTCGAAGTTGACTTGCTGGAGTTGTGACAAAATTTGCTACTTTGAAAGGGATTACCAAATTATTTTGGGTAATAATAACACTAAAGGAATTATCACAGCTACGTGTTAAACGTTTACTCAGTTTCCGAGAGTTTTTCAGGTGCATATCTATATGCATCAATCTTTTCTTCCGTAGGTGAAGTGCGGCTGGTTCATCCTCTCGATTGAGGTGTTTTCAAGAATCATGAAAGGTTCGAACGCAGATTGTAATCGTCAAGATACAAATGAGGTTTAAGATGAAATCAACTGGCAAACTTGAAGAATTGTTTAGTTTCATATGTTATAATCAATATTTTAATCCATTTTAATTGTCCAATAATGGCAGTCCTTAGTTGATAGTCCAATAATTGGTTTATATATATATATAATCTTAGAATTATCTCACGACGTATTGTATACGTATTGTCTTTGCATCAACCCAGAGACGTATTGTAGACGTATTGTCTTAGAATTAACTAAGACGTATTGTGTACGTATTGTCTTAGGATTTATCAAAACGTATTGTATACTTATTGTGTTAGAATGTACCAAATATTCGAATTAATAAATACGTATCATGACCCATTGTACAACTTATTGTCTCAGAATTAATCCGACGTATTATGTACATGTGTCCCGATTTATCCGATGATATGTAAAGTGCGTAAAATAAATAACAGAAATTAAATGACGATAAATAAAATTACGATAAATAAATTGTGAATAATAAAATGTAATCAGTTAGCTAGGAACAGTTAGCGTAGATTCTTAACAAATTTTCAATTAGTTAATTCGTTTGTTTCTAACAAATTTTATTTTGTCCAATGTTTTCTTCATTATGCCACTTGTTGGATTCTGATAGGTCAAAATCCAAATATGAAATTGAATGAAAATGATTATTCTGCGGTGATCGGATTCGTATCTTTGTAGATGTAAGTAGGATAGTAAATGACCGTTGAATCGGATTTGAAGAATGTACAGTGTAACTTATTAATGTGAAACCCAAATATTCCTCGGGTATTACCTACCCGTTAAAATATTTTCATCATTAACAGTTGGTACAAAAGAATTTTTAATTACAATCTTTATGAAAATATACACACATATATATTTTCTTCAGATGTAATCATGGATTTAATGAGTCAATAAGATATTAAATTCATTCGATTTATCGTTAATACTAGATTACATAATCTCTAAAACTTTAGAAATTACATAATCGCCATGTCAAGCGAAGATAATCGATGTAGAACGATATGTAGAATGAAGATAAAGTAGATAGAACGATACGTAGAACGATGATTATGCTCGATGTATAGAATGAGATGTTGAGGCATGTGATGTTGAAACTTGGGTTGTTGGTGGTACTGGTGTTGATGTTGGTGGTACTGTTGGTGCCTGTGATGTTGCTGAAGTTGGTAGGTTTTGCACCATACTCTCCAAAGATACCACTCGAGCGCGAAGTTCGTTGACTTCTTCTATTATTCTGGGATGATTGTCGGTCGAAACTAGCGGATGAATAAGGTTTAGAATTTTAGATAGAAGATAATCGTGACGAGCTACCCTGGAGATGAGGCTAAAAATGGTGTTTCGGATAGGTTCACTGGTAAGTGCTTCAGGTTCTTCGCCGAGGGTGCAGGTTGGTGGGTGGAAAGGATCGCCTTCTTCTTGTCTCCATTGATTAAGTTGACTACGAACCCATCCCCATTTCATCCAAAATAGGTGATGGCTAATAGGTTGATCCATCCCGGTTACACTTTCTTCGGGGTTCAGGTGAATATCCATATCAGAATAGCTGTCGGAGCTCGAGGGACTTGATCTAGTTGTGTGTTCCATTAGGTACGGTTAGGTAAAAGGGTTTTCGGTATGGAATGATTTTCGAATATCGGATGATATTCCAATTACATAGAATACCTAAATATAGTACAGGAGATCCCGTAGATTACGGAGAGAATTAAGGAAACGTATCAGACACGATTTAATGTGATGAGATATGAATTTGTCTGTACATCATCTATGCAATAATTGCATAAGACGTTTCGAGACTGAAAATGCTAAGTAGATATTTCTCGACAAAGGGTGGTAAGTATAACTTTTAATATGCAGACCAGGTTCAAGTCTAGACTCATTAATATAACCTAACAACTACTAGGTCAAAGTCCAGACTCATTAATGCATCCTAACAACTCCTAGTTAGTCACACTAATGCAAGACCTGGTTCGCTACGACCACCGCTCTGATACCACCTGTAAAGACCCGTCCTTATCCACCTGGACGAAGTCATCAACATTTGGTCCCATTGCGATGATCGACTCCAAGTAATGTCCTTAAATTGAGCAAATGCACAGCGGAAGACTTAATTCGTACCTGAGAATAAACATGCTTTAAAGTGTCAACCAAAAGGTTGGTGAGTTCATAGGTTTATCATAACAATCATTTCTATACCTTAATAGACCACAAGATTTCATATACACAAACGATTTAATAAAAATATTCTAAGTGGTTGAGCACTTGGTAACCATACTTAACATTTAATCAACGTCGCATATTCCCTTTATTATGAAATCTCACTACACTGTACCAAGTGTAGTCACGAAACGAAGTACTGTGCAACCGTTGAATACTGGTCGTCCAGCCCGGTTGGGGTTGTCAGGCCCGATAGATCTATCAACAGGATTCGCGTTTACAATACCCATGTAAATAGTAGTTACCAAGCTACAGGGAAGTATGCCAGTGGTACAACTCAACGTAGAATATATTTTAAGTACTTGTGTCTATTTCGTAAACATTTATAAAAGCAGCGCATGTATTCTCAGCCCAAAAATATATATTGCAAAAGCAATTAAAAAGGGAGCAAATAAAACTCACCATACTGTATTTTGTAGTAAAAATACATAATACGACATTTAACAATGCAGGGTTGGTCTCGGATTCACGAACCTATATCATTTATATATATATTAATACACGTATTTGCCATCGAACAATTATTTTATATGTGAATTTATTAGTGATAAGGCTAAAAAGGAACATATATTTCATAGCATTATCCCTCAAGAAAGACACGATTTTAGTTGCAATTGTTCCATTTTCAAGTAATATTCGTTTATATTAAATAAGTGCGAAGACAAAAGGCGAAAACGACGAATTGAAGACAAAAAGGTCCAAAAGGCTCAAATGTACAAGATACAATTCAAAAGGTTCAATTTATTGAGGAAGAACGTCTAAAAATGACAAAAGTACAAGTTACAAAACGCAAAGTACACGATATAAAATAGTACGAAAGGACGTTCGAAAATCTGGAACCGGGACATGAGTCAACTCTCAACGCTCGACGCAACGGTGTAAAAATTACGAGTCAACTATGCACAAGAATAAAATATAATATTTAAATAATTCATAATAAGAATAATATTAAATAATAAAAAGTTGTTAATTGAGCATAGTTCAGGGGACATAAATGAAAATTCAAATTCATAATTCGCCTATAAAAGGCAGTGAATTCGATGTTTTAGGTAACCTTTTTCCAATCTTTTTCTTTTCATTTCTATGTAACGTATTATATATAATATTAATTTTAATTTTAATTTTAATAATAATTTTAATTATGCTTTAGTTTAGTTATGTAATAAATGATTTACGGGTTTTAAGTCGGAACTCTGTCCGAGTAACGCTACGCGATAAATCACCACTGTAAGTTATGTCTTTCCTTTTTACATTAATGTCTCGTAGCTAAGTTATTATTATGCTTATTTGAGCCGAAGTAATCGTGATGTTGGGCTAAAATATTAAGAAGGGGTTATGGAACTTTGGACCATAATTAAGGTTTGGGCAAAAGACCGACACTTGTGGAAATTGAACTATTGACTATTAATAGATGGGGGGTATTGTCTAATTGAGTGACAACTCATTGGAGTCTGTCGAACCTATCTTCAAATTAATTAACCTAATAATTAATAATGATTATGGTTGTCCTATTTAGTGATGTTCATATGGAATCTGTTATAATCATTTAATTAATCAATTGGGTTGGGTAATTGATTATTCATTCTGATCAAGTGGATGAATTAATATTCATAAACTAATTAAAACAGGGGTGGATTACATACAGTGATAACTGGTGTAATTGTTGACAGAAGTGATAACTGCGTCACAGTTTAAATCCTTAATCAGTTGGAATATTTGACTTCGGGTATAAGGGTAATTTGACGAGGATACTCGCACTTTATATTTATGACCGATGGACTATTATGGACAAAAACCAGATAGACGTATCAAATAAACCAGGACAAAGGACAATTAACCCATGGTAATAAATTAAAATCAACACGTCAAACATCATGATTACGGAAGTTTAAATAAGCATAATTCTTTTATTATATTTCTCATCGTATCTTTATTTACTGTCATTTTATTACTCGCAATTTTATTTACTGTCATTTTATTTATTGTCATTATTTTACGCACTTTAATTATCGTCATTTATCTTTACGCTTAAAATATAGAATCGACAAACCGGTCATTAAACGGTAAAACCCCCCTTTTATAATAATATTACTACTTATATAATTATATATATTTTATATAAATATAGTTAAAAATATAGTAAGTATCACCAGCTCCCTGTGGAACGAACCGGACTTACTAAAAACTACACTACTCTACGATTAGGTACACTGCCTATAGTGTTGTAGCAAGGTTTAGGTATATCCCATCCGTAAATTAATAAAACTTGTGTCATATTTTGTAGTATTTTGTATTAAAAATAATACTATTTCGTACCCTCACGCTACATCATCAAGTTTTTGGCGCCGCTGCCGGGGAGCGCTAAAACGCTATATTTTTAATTATAATAATATTGAAATAAAATATAATAATATAATAATATTGAAATAGAATATAATAATATAATAATATTGAAATAGAATATAATAATATAATAATATTTTAGAATATATTTTGAATCGTAAAAGTTTTAAAAAGTCGTATTTATTAAATACTTCAGGGGTATATTATGTAAATTGTAATTAATAATTTCTATCATGTCGCTTTCATGTGAATAGTAAATTAATTAATTTCTTTTCATTTAATATTCATGAATAGTAAATGAATAAAAAAAAGTTTTAAAAATAATAATAATTATAAAAAAAAGTATTAATTTGTAAAAAAAAATCATTTTTTAAAAAAAAAAAAAAAAAAAAATTGTAAAAAAAAAAAACGTTTTTTTTTTTAGAAAAAAAATTCGTTTTTAAAAAAAAAACGTAAAAAAAAAAAAAAAAAAAAAAAACGTAAAAAAAAAAACAAAAACGTAAAAAAAAAAAACAAAAACGTAAAAAAAAAAAAATTATTAAAAAAAAAATATATTTTTTAAGATTTTGTCTATAAAAAAAAAATTGTTTTTTTTAGTTTTATTACCTTTAGATTTTTAGACTATAGTCGCAACTTTTAGTGTTAAGTTTATTTTTGGCGTAGTTATTTTTTATTTCTAGATTTTTAGGCTTTGCCATAAAATCCCTTAAGTGCTTATTCCTTAGACTAAGATTTAGGTGCTTTAGAATTTTGCGACGCCATTTTTCGCGCTACTTTCTTATTTTTATTTTTCGACGCCTATTTTTCGACCTTTTTTTTTTTTTTTTTTTTTTCGACACTTTTTCGACGCGCACTCTTTTTCTCTCTTATTTCTCGCCATTATAGTTTTTAGGACTTATTTTTTTTCTACTTCTTCTCTAAATTTCTTAAAATTACGAAAATTTATTTTAAGTGGTTAAATTGATAGACATCAAAATTTTCTGGTTCGTAGTAATAGTTGGATTTGTACGTGGACCGGGTTATTGGAGCCAAACAGTACTCAATTATATTGAGACCAAACGAATCCTGCCCCTCTGCTGCATCTTTTGGCTATTCGAAACGTGGGCAAAATGAGAAAAGTCTATTGATTGGATAACTTATATAATTTTTCTTTCTTTTTTAAAAACTAATAGGATATTCAGTGAATGCACCGAGCAAGACGTTCGCCGCCGGTCATACGTTCACCACCTGTAACTCGATCAAGACATCGTTTAACGAATATCGCCGCCGTTGATTTTTCTTTAGAATCGTCATCTAGTCGAACAAGAACTCCAACTCAAATTTCCGATAATCCATCTTTTGAACCCGACTTCACAATTAAGAACCCGGAGCATATTCAAGGACAATTCCAAGATCCTGAACCACTAATTATTCCTCCTGAGCCACAAACCATTAAATCAGAATCCTCTAGTGATTCGTATTCAACAAATTCAATTATGGAAGTAACGGAACCTCTAAGTATGGAAGATCGAATGAGAGCCACACGCACGGGCCAAGGTCACGCCATTATTAAGCCAGAAGTTAATGCGCCGGATTATGAAATCAAAGGACAAATTCTACACATGGTAACTAACCAATGCCAATTCAGTGGTGCACCGAATGAAGATCCTAACGAACACCTTCGTACGTTTAAAAGAATTTGTACACTATTCAAAATCCGAGAAGTGGAAGATGAGCAGATCTATCTCATGTTGTTTCCCTGGACTTTAAAGGGAGAAGCCAAAGATTGGTTAGAATCGTTACCTGAAGGGGCGATTGACACATGGGATGTTTTAGTTGAAAAATTTCTTAAACGATTCTTTCCGGCATCCAAAGCCGTGAGACTTCAAGGAGAAATTGTTACGTTCACGCAAAATCCAAATGAAACATTATATGAGGCGTGGACAAGATTCGGAAGGATGTTGAGAGGATGTCCTCAACACGGATTAGATACTTTTCAAATAGTACAAATCTTCTATAAAGGCGTAGACATCGCCACACGAAAAGACATCGACATAACCGCTGGTGGATCCATTATGAAGAAAACCGCAACTGAAGCTTACAAAATTATTGATAACACAGCCTCCCACTCGCATGAGTGGCACCAAGAAAAAGATATATATCGTTCATCTAAAGCGGCTAGAGCCGATTCTAGCCATAACTTTGATTCTGTTTCCGCAAAAATAGATGCTTTCGAGAGACGAATGGAAAAGATGAATAAAGATATTCACGCAATACGAATTAATTGTGAGCAATGCGGTGGACCACACTTAATGAAAGACTGTCACATTGAACAAACGATGGAACAACGTGAGAATGTTGTCTACATGAACCAAAGGCTGGGAAATAATTATCAAAATAATTATCAACCGCCAAGGCTAAACATAAATCGAAATCAAAACATTCTTTACAATCCAAAAGGACCCGAAAATAACTGGTATAACCAACAAGGTCCGAATAACCAACCAACTCAAAACAACACTTTCAATCAACAAAGACCTGGCTTATATAAACCACAACAACAAACCGACGAGAAGAAGTCAAATCTGGAAGAAGTGGTATTTAAGCTAGTTGAATCTCAAACACAATTTATTGAAACTCAAACCCAAACGAACGAGAGGTTTGATCAGTCATTAAGAACTCAACAAGCTTCCATTTTGAATCTTGAAAAACACGTAGGTACTCTTGCTAGCATGATGAGTGAGAGGGAACAAGGAAAGCTACCGAGTAATACTGAAGTAAATCCTCGGAATGAGAATGTTAATATGGTTTCAACGAATTCTGAAAAACCAGCACCAGAAGATGGAAAGGTTTTAGATGAGAGTAACAATGAAGAAGTTACACCACCACCACCCGAGTATGTAAAGCCAGTGGTGGCACCATACAGACCACCCATCCCGTTTCCAAGAAAAGGAGTTGAGTATGAGCAAGTAATAGGTAATAAAGTTTGTGATACCTCTGGAAAGAAGAAGAAGAAGAATAAAAAAGTGCAAGAAACAAAAACAGTAGAAGTAAACTCGGTGAAGACAGTTCCACCAAATCCTCCACCTAGGGTAGGTGATCCGGGTGAATTTATTGTTCCTTGTCTACTTAGTGACTGTGTCATGTATGATGCACTAGCAGATTTAGGTTCAAGTGTGAGTGTTATGCCTCTTTCATTATATAAGAGATTAGGTGTAGGTGAGTTAACTCCAACGGATATGAGTGTTCGACTCCTTGATCAAACCATTAAGCACCCAGTTGGAATTGCTGACAACCTACCCGTTCAAGTAGGCAATTTAACCTTTCTAGTCGAATTTATTGTCATTGACATAGAAGAGGACCCAAACATTCCTCTAATTTTAGGTCAGCCATTCTTTGCGTTCACCGGGGCGTTATTTGATGTAGGAAATGGAAGAATGACACTTAAAAGTGGTGACAAATCGATCACCTTTATGATTCGAAAATCTAAACCTCCACCAACCAAAACCGTTGAACCAATAAAAACGATTGGTAATAACCATGTTGTTTTACCAACTCCAACGGCAGTGCTTAGCAATAATGAAACCCCTAAGTGTGGGAAAAATGAAGTAACACCTAATGATAACCCAATAACAAAGGACCCCGTTGTTGATACGAAATTAGATGACCCCGTTATTAACAGTTCAATAAAGAAACTTTTTAAACGGGCTATTGATGCTAGAAGTAAGGGGAACTTTAAGTTATGTAACCGGTTAGTATCCAATCTGTCGCCTAAAGAAAGGGCGAAGCTAGTTGAATTATGGGATATTACGGAAGAAGCCGGGCACTGGCTTAAAGAAAAAGTCACAGATATGCAAGTTGATTATGGTCCAAGAGAAATTGACGATGAAGTTAATCACAATTTCGACACCACATCTACCTAAGTATGAGGAGATTCAAATATTCTAAAAAGAAAATGCTGTTTGGAGTTAGTTGTTCTGTTCTCGTGTAGTTCCGAGAATGGAATTCGATTGGTCTTTTCCGCTAGCAGACACTAAAGAACTAGTTTTCTCCCTCCATTCTGAATCTTTTTATTTAGTAGGTTTTATATAAAATTAATATGCTTTTTAAATTTATGTTTTGAATGATTTTAAAAACAAAAATTTACTTTAATTCATTAAGTTGAAAAAAATGATTTCTAAAATTCGTCGTGAGTTGAAGACTAGGTCATTAAGCCGAAATTACTTTACCCGAGGGCGGGGCGACAAATTTTGTTATCATTATTTTTAATTTTATTGATCTAAAGGATGCCAAAAATATTATATATTATAAATTTTTGAACGTGGGGTTATGTACCAAACTTCAAAAATATGTATATATATGTTTGTATTTTATGTTATGTACACAACAGGGTAAAACAGCGCACTTTCAAAGACTGTCATGAAGTTCAGCAAAAGCTACTGATTTTGACAAGACGCAAAAAAAAAAAAAAAAATCAAATGTGAAATAACAATATGTTTGCAAACTCGGTATTTTTAATCACTTTTCTACGCTAATCACCCTCATGAATTTATAATTGTAGTCTGATTTCATGCAAATGAGGGCATTGCATGATCTCAAGTGTGGGGAAGGGTTATAAATTCTCTCGGGTTTATACTTAGTTTATTTGCCAAATTTTGTGAAAATTTGAAAAATTTTCAATTAAATGAACTCAAAATCATGTTTATACATATTTATGAACGATGAAAACTAGGTGATAATACCGAAATTATCGTTACCTCGAAAAGGACATAAATTGAGAAACACCCTAAAACGCTTGAATTCATTTAAAATGAAATAGAAGAAAATAAAAAGGCAAAGAAAGAAACTAAGTGTGGGAAGAATGTACCAAGTTATTCAATTTAAAACATATATCACATATTTTTGTACAAGATTATTGCAGGTACTTTTGCTTTGGACGATTTTAATCAGTTTTACCCGATTTACTGTAAGAAAGATGGATCTACACGATGAATCAATTCCATCATTAAAAGGAAGTAAAGTCTTCCGAAAAAGAAACGCGCTTCTTGATTTAGGTCATGAAGTTGTTGTCCAGACCAGCTGTAGGTTGACGAAAAATCTAGAAAAGTCATCTCTAAAATCAGCAGGAAATCCACGGACCTCAGCATCAAACAGGGTCGCCAAGTGGTCAGATTTATCCTAACCATGAGAAGGATTTATCTCGTAAAATGGGGAGGCACCGTGCAAATTAGCTTGATAAGACTAATGAATCAGATCCCCAGAAAGGATAATCTCCTTAAAGATTAAAAATCAGCTTTTAAGCCTGATATTACTCAATCCTTGAGATTGACCTTAAAGATTGAGAATTCAAACTCATGGAATTCAATGATATCTAAACTCGAGCTTGAACGAGAAAATATTTTGATCAAAATACAAACCGATTTGTTTTCTGAAAATCCATTTTCAATGCGTTCATTACCATTGAACGTAAAATCCTAGGAATTCACCTGGAATTCATTAGGTCACCTGAACCAAATCGGGTGTCAACCGTAAGAACGGTGGTTGCATAGCATGGTCGGAGACAGGACCTTGTGCCAGACCGAAAAATTATAGGATGATCTTTACTATTGCTCCTACCAAGGACAGTTCTAGCATCCGACACGTAATTAGACCATGAACAAATGCATGTCACGAGACATTGCCTTAACAGTTTCTTGTTCATCGCTTTCCTTTACAACCGGACGGTAGTTTACCAAAAGGTAATATACGGAACAAGTAAACTGGATGTGTGCTATTCGATACCGGGATAGCAGTGGATTACACGAACCTAAAAGTTTTAGCCAAAATATTGATCCACAAATATATTTTGCAACACCGAATGGAGGGTCAAATCAGAAAACTTGTCTAGGGTAAAATCTAGCTTGAATTTTTAAAAGATCAAATGTTTTCATAAAGATCCAATTTCCTAAAGGATCTACATTTTTATAGTCATGTGGGACTGTAAACCGCCTTTCAAATGTGCACTTTGCTTTGGAAACTGAAAGTAAATCGGCTATTTGATTGCAAGTGTCGTTGACCTAAACCCAAGGCAACTGTGGATGACACACCCACCTTTAACCATGGTTCTATTGTTAATATCATTGTTTATTCCGCTCTATCAAAATCACTGATGTACAAAGTGTGAAGAATAAAGAAGTGATTCGTGTGATGTATTATATTATTTCAAGACTGTATTGCTTGAGGACAAGCAACGCTCAAGTGTGGTAGCGTGGGGTTACGAAATATACTATATTTTTAATACGGAATGCTACAAAATTTAACAAGTTTTAATTAAATATTTACAAAATGGATATACCAAAACCTTGCTACAACACAATAGGCAGTGTACCTAGTCGCGGAGTAGTATAGTTTTTAGTAAGTCCGGTTCGTTCCACAGGGAGACGGGCTTATGAAACACTTATTTTTATATAATTATATTTGTACAAAAATATATAAATATATATATAATATATAAAAGGGGGTTTACCGTTTAATGACCGGTTTGTCGATTTATATTTTAAGCGAAGCGTATAGTAAATGATGATATTTAAATAACAATAAAATAAATAAAAATAATTAAAATGACAATAAATAAAAGTACGAGGAAATATGAAATAAAATATATTATGCTTATTTAAACTTCCGTAACCATGATGGTTGACGTGTTGATTTTAGTTTTATGCCCATGGGTTAATTGTCCTTTGTCCTGGATTATTTAATCTGTCCGTCTGGTTTTTGTCCATAACAGTCCATCAGTCATAAATATAAAGTGCGAGTGTCCTCGTCAAATTATTATTATACCCGAAGTTAAATATTCCAACTAATTGGGGATTCGAATTGTAACAAGGTTTTAATACTTTGTTTAATGAATACACCAGGTTATCGACTGCGTGTAAACCAAGGTTTTACTACTTTGTTAACAATTACACCAATTACCCTTGAATGTAATTTCACCCCTGTTTTAATTATTCTAGTGGCTATTAATCCATTCCCGTGTCCGGTTAAATGAACAATTATTCGTACATATAAATACCCCGCCCATCGTGTCCGATTGAGTGTATATGGTAATTTATAGGGACGCCCAATTGTAAATCTTTATATTAACATTAACAAACTTTCATTTAGTTAAACAAATATAAAGCCCATTAATAGCCCATAGTCTAATTTCCACAAGTGTCGTTCTTTTGTCCAAACCCCAATTAAGGTACAAAGCCCAATAACCCGTCTTTAATATTTAGTCCAACATCATGATTACTTTGGCTCAAATAAGCATAATAATAACTTAAGTACGAGACATTAATTTAAAAAGAAGAACATAGCTTACATTGATTATTTATCGCGTAGTGTTACACGGACAGAGCTCCGACTTTAAAACCCGTAAAATAACCTTTACATAACCCGAACTAATCTAATATAAAACTACACTATACTATATATATTATATATTTATTTATTACAGAGTATTATTATTATTATGTGTGTGTGGTGGTAAAAACGAACGAAAAACTGGCAATTTATAGAATGTGAGCTGATTCTGATCCTCATGCGACTCGCATGGGTTTATGCCTATTTGCCATGCGACTCGCATGGCCACGCTGGACAGCTCACATATCTTTTGTCTTCTTGTTCGTCGACATATTTATTAAATATATATAAAATATAAATAATTTTAATAATTATTTATATATTATATTATATTTATGTGCATAGTAGACTAGATATTTTTGGTCCATTGCGTCGGGCGTTTCTTCTTGGCTCGGGTCCCGGTTCCGGATTTTCGGACGTCCTTGCGTACTATTTTATATCGTGTACTTTGCGTTTCGTAACTTGTACTCTTGTTATTTTTAGACGTTCCTCATCAATAATTTGAACCATTTTAATTGTATCTTGTACATTTGAGCATTTTGGACCTTTCCGTCTTCAAATCTTCATTTTCGCCTTTTGTCTTCGCACTTATTTAATATAAACGAATATTACTTGAATATGGAACAATTGCAACTAAAATCTTGTCTTTCTTGGGGGATAATGTTATGAAATATATGTTCCTTTTTAGCCTTATCAATATCCCCACACTTGAGCGTTGCTTGTCCTCAAGCAATACAGTCTTGAAATAATATAATACATCACACAAATCACTTCTTTATTCTTCACACTTTATACATTAGTGATTTTGATATGGCGGTATAAACAATGATAGTAACGATGTGGTTTAAAGGTGGGTGTGTCATCCACAGTTGCCTCGGGTTTAGGTCAACGACACTTGCAATCAAATAGCCGATTTACTTTCGGTTTCCAAAGCAAAGTGCACATTTGAAAGGCGGTTTACAGTCCCACATGACTATGAAAATGTAGATCCTTAAGGAAATTGGATCTTTATGAAAACATTTGATCTTTTGAAAATTCAAGCTAGATTTTATCCTAGACAAGTTTTCTGATTTAATCCATTCTTTGGTGTTGCAAAATATATTTGTGGATCAATATTTTGGCTTAAAACTTTTAGGTTCGTGTAATCCACTGCTATCCTGGTATCGGAAAGCACACATCCAGTTTACTTGTT
Organism: Rutidosis leptorrhynchoides; assembly: GCF_046630445.1. Classification (NCBI taxonomy): domain Eukaryota; kingdom Viridiplantae; phylum Streptophyta; class Magnoliopsida; order Asterales; family Asteraceae; genus Rutidosis; species Rutidosis leptorrhynchoides. The sequence continues at coordinate 400,960,059 of NC_092337.1, read as the reverse complement.
CCGTATATTACCTTTCGGTAAACTACCGTCCGGTTGTAAAGGAAAGCGATGAACAAGAAACTGTTAAGGCAATGTCTAATGACATGCATTTGTTCATGGTCTAATTAACGTGTCGGATGCTAGAACTATCCTTAGTAGGAGCAATAGTAAAGATCATCCTTTGATTTTTCGGTCTGGCACAAGGTCCTGTCTTCGACCATGCTATGCAACCACCGTTCTTACGGTTGACACCCGATTTGGTTCAGGTGACCTAATGAATTCTAGGTGAATTCCTAGGATTTTACGTTCAATGGTAATGAACGCATTGAAAATGGGTTTTCAGAAAACAAATCGGTTTGTATTTTTGATCAAAATATTTTCTCGTTCAAGCTCGAGTTTAGATATCATCGAATTCCATGAGTTTGTAATTCTCAATCTTTAAGGTCAATCTCAAGGATTGAGTAATATCAGGCTTAAAAGCTGATTTTTAATCTTTAAGGAGATTATCCTTTCTGGGGATCTGATTCATTAGTCTTATCAAGCTAATTTGCACGGTGCCCCCCCATTGTACGAGATAAATCCTTCTCATGGTTAGGATAAATCTGACCACTTGGCGACCCTGTTTGATGCTGAGGTCCGTGGATTTCCAGCTGATTTTAGAGATGACTTTTCTAGATTTTTCGTCAACCTACAGCTGGTCTGGACGACAACTTCTTGACCTAAATCAAGAAGCGCGTGTCTTTTTCGGAAGACTTTACTTCCTTTTAATGATGGAATTGATTCATCGTGTAGATCCATCTCTCATTACAGTAAATCGGGTAAAACAGTTAATTTAGTCCAAAACAAAACACCTGCAATAACTTTACAGAAACATGTGATAGATAGTTCTTAATTGAATGACTTGGTATATTCTCCCCATACTTAGTTTCTTTCTTTGCCTTTTTATTCTCCTTTATTCCATTCTTAAATGAATTCAAGCATTTTGGGTTGTTTCTCAATTTATGTCCTTTTCGAGGTAACGATAATTTCGGTATTAACACCTAGTTTTCATCGTTCATAAATATATATAAACATGATTTTGACTTCATTTAATTGAAAATTTTTCAAATTTTCACAAAATTTGGCAAATAAACCAAGTGTAAACCCGAGAGAATTTATAACCCTTCCCCACACTTGAGATCATGCAATGCCCTCATTTGCATGAAATCAGACTCTAATTATAAATTCATGAGGGTGATTAGTGTAGAAAAGTGATTAAGAATACCTAGTTTATACTTACAAAGCTTGTCGAATGATAGATGACGCGCCTCATCGTTCATCCCTTCTTGTTTTATCACACATGTTTTTCTTCAAAAATGGTTGCTTTTCTGAACTGTTTGCTAATCTTTGAAAATGCGTAATTTACCCTAATCGTCATGCATGTTTATTAACGAGTTATGCACTAACCCGAACCCCTAATTTAACGTTAAGTGGGGTTAGACTTTCCCACACTTAGCTGACGACATGTGAAGTCGATAGAATAAGTTCCACGAATTAAAATAGTGAGCCAATTATTTATATCTCGGGTGGTGTATAATATATTAATGGGTTTAAAGTTTAGACTCACCCGTTGATCGTCACTACTTAATTCTTTTTTAAGTGTAGCTTTTAGTAAATGGATATGTCTCTTTTCTGGTTCTTGGTCAAATGGATCGTTATACACTGACATACATATTCCTATAGGGTGGTCAATTCCTAACATTTCCTTCCGTTCATTCTCGGGATCAAAGTTTTCACCTCTATTACCCATTTGGGTAAAATTTGAGGTGTCATTATCTATTACAATTCTTAGTTCATCTTCGGTAGATGATTTGTCTATTGAGAATATTGGGTTAGAAGGTTGTGGAATGGTGAATTTCGGGATCGAAGTAGATTCATCTTCATTAATGGTACTTATCGGTCCCACCACTTTGGTCTCGGGGGTAAAATTTTCAACGTTATCGTTTTCCCAAGAGTACCAATTTGTCACCCTTACTTCTCCTTCATCCATTGGTGGATCGATGATTTCGTCGGTAGAGGCTAATGTGTCGATATGTTGTGAAATTGGTAAAACTGAATAAAAATTATCATCGGGATAGTTGGTGATTTCGGAGCTCTCGAATTCATCAAAATTCGATGATTTGAGATTTTCTTGCACAATACTCCTCAGATCAACAGGTGTGTAATCTGATAGAGTTTCAGCTTGCCTATTTACAAACTCTCTCATTTGTTCCTTTTGAGCATCAAGTTCTTCGAGTTTGATTCTCATATAATCTAAAGAATCTTCAAGTTCTTCTGGTTGTTGAGTTTGAATATCTTCTTGGGAATAATCCCAATTAGAATTGTGTTCTTCATAATCGTTCCATTCAGGTTCTGTGGGTGCGTAATTTTCAGTAGGAACGTAATAGTAACATTCCCATGTTGAGTGATAATCTCCACAGATTTCACAACCAGTTATTGTTTCGTCGTTCGCGATCCAAGATTGACTGACCGAATTGTCATCAACACTCGGTTGAGAGTATTGATTTAATTGATTTTGGAGTTCAAAAAGAGTTTCCAAGGCCTTGTTTTCAAAATTTTCCATTTTATTGCGATGGCCAAATTTTAGCTACAATGTGGTGCATTCACGAATTATCCTATTAGTTATAAAAATAGAAAAACTTATATAAGTTGTCCAATTAATAGACTTTTCTGATTTTGCCCACGTTTCGAATAGCCAAAAGATGCAGCAGGTAGCCAGGACCCTTTAAATCGGAAGCCCACAACTAGCCACTAACAAATCCAACTATTACTACGAACCAGAAAAATGTCAACGTCCATTAATTTAACCGCTTAAATAATTTTTCTTTCTGTTTGAGATATTAGATAAGAAATAGAGAAAATTCTAGGTCCTAAAAACTAGAGTGTCGAGAAAATAGAAAGAAATAGATTGCGCGTCGAAAAGTGTCGAAAAATAAAAAAGTAGAAAAATAGACGTCAAAAAATAAAAGTAAGAAAGTCGTACGAAAAATGGCGTCGCAAAATTCTAAAGCACCTAAATCTTAGTCTAAGGAATAAGTACTTAAGGGATTTTACGGCAAACCTAAAAATCTAGAAATATAAAAATAAACTACGGCAAAATCTATATTTAAAACTAAGTACGAACGACAAAATACAAATATTACGCTAAACGACTAAAAGATACAAAATATAAAAATATATAAAAAGTTGAGAAAAAGAATAATTTTTATAAAAAAAAAATATTATTTTTATATTATTATTTATTAAAGATATTAATTTATATATTAATAAAACTAATGCGAAAGTAGGGTTGTATGTGGCCCTGTCAGACCCCTCATGCGACTCGCATGGGGTTCAGGCTAAGGGTCATGCGAGTCGCATGACCTCCAGAGCCGGTTCAAATGAGGGGGGTCAAATGACAGGCTCAACCGTATGACAACCGATCCTGAGACAAATCCACAAAACCAAGAACCATCACAATGAGCCTATAACTAACAGTAAATTGACATATTTAAATAAAAAGAAAACTAAACCGGCACAAAATACATGATCACCTCTTACCCTTCGGAGTCTTGATGATTGGTTTAACAACCACCCCGCTCACCTTCAATCGATTTAGTTACTTGACTTCCCGACTGTAATCTCGTAAGATGAAATATTTGTTGAAGAGCAACCAATCCTAACTGCCTCACATGAGGAGGAAGCGAACATTCCCTTTCAAGCTCCTCAAAAACACCAATGTTCCGATCCGCTTCCACACCACCAACATCGACCCGGGTCTACGAACCTGCACCATTCTATCTAAAACTCGTTGAACCCAGAGCACTATCCACCAAACCTTTATCAAAGCCCTCTTGTAAGTCATCCGAAAAATCCGCTTCCTCTTCATCCCGAAGAATAAAAGAAGCCTTATCCTTCTTGGTCTGGCGTTTATCTATTAAAAGGCTCAGGATTCCACACTACAATTTTAAACAGTTTCAACACCATGAGGTTTAGTAGAAGTACCATCAATCGGTGGAGCCACCTCACAATGTTGCACCCCATTTTGTTGAACACATGATACATCCTCTTCCAAACTAGAATCTACAACAGATGTCAACCAAAGCCCGAGGATCAAGCTCGTGAACCGGAGAATCTACCCGAACAAGAGAATCAAACCCAATTTCTGTTAAGTTATCCACTTATAGCATTGAACCATCACCAACATTTAAATAAAACTTGTTAATTAAAACACCATTTTTCTCTGTTAAACCTTGATCAAAAGCATTTTTAGAGTAATCTATCTCGTCTCCACACTCGTTCGCCTGCACAGCCCGATCAGCCACATTAAATTGAGAAGCGTCAAGACTATTTTTTGCACGTTTAACCTTAGACGAAGCATCCTAAATATGTTTCGAGTGAAAAGTATGAACATTTACCGCACCCTGATCCTTTTCAACTGAACCAGAAACAATATCCCCACTCGAAACGACAAACCTATTTGTCAATTCAAGGAGTTTACGATCAAAAGTAAATGATTAAGACTAAAAAGATCCGAGATTTCCAACACCCAAACGTTATTTCATGACCCGTCCTAATCCATCTGGACGAAGTCCACATCGATTATAAACGATTCACAATAGTTGATTATATCGCGAGGTACTTGACCTCTATATGATACATTTTACAAACATTGCATTCGTTTTTAAAAGACAAACTTTCAATACATCGAAAGTTGACGGCATGCATACCATTTCATAATATATCCAACTACAATCGACTTAATAATAATCTTGATGAACTCGATGACTCGAATGCAACGTCTTTTGAAATATGTCATGAATGACTCCAAGTAATATCTCTAATATGAGCAAATGCACAGCGGAAGATTTCTTTCGTACCTGAGAATAAACATGCTTTAAAGTGTCAACCAAAAGGTTGGTGAGTTCATTAGTTTAACATAAATAATCATTTCCATCATTTTAATAGACCACAAGAATTTCATTTCCAGTTCTCATAAATATACGTCCCATGCATAGAGACAAAAATCATTCATATGGATTGAACACCTGGTAACCGACATTAACAAGATGCATATAAGAATATCCCCTATCATTCCGGGAAATTCTTCGGACATGACATAAAACAACATCGAAGTAATAAAGCATCCGGTACTTTGGATGGGGTTCGTCGGGCCCATAGATCTATCTTTAGAATTCGCGTCAATTAGGCGTGCACTAATTCTCAAAATTAGTGATGTTCCCTAATTCTTAGGCTACCAAGCTAAAAGGTGCATATTCGGCTTCGATCATTCAACCATATAATGTAGTTTCAATTACTTGTGTCTATTTCGTAAAACATTTATAAAAATTGCGCATGTATTCTCAGCCCAAAAAAATATAAAGGGTAAAAAGGCAAATGAAACTCACAATACTGTATTTTGTAGTAAAAATACATATGACGACATTGAACAATGCAGGGTGTCCTCGGATTCACGAACCTATATCAATTTTATATTTATTAAAACGTATGCTCGAAATCACATAATTTCATTTATTAATATATATTATTTATGTAATCGTAGTTATATCATATTCATACTAAATTTCATTTAAAATTATATATTTATATTATATCTTAAATTATGTGTTATATATGTTTATTTTGTATATTTATATATCTAAAATGATTATTGTAATTATATTAGTATCTATATATATTTAGTATCATATTAAAAATACCTAATTTCTTATATGTAATATTTATATAATGTTAATATGTTTTTCATATAATTTTGTGGAACTCAATATAATTATAGTGTATATTTTAAGTGTGTTTTTATATATATAAGATATTTATTTATTAAAATGATAGTTTTGATTTTAATGTTTTTCTAGTGATAATAATAATAACTTTCATACTTGTGGTTACAATCATAATACATAAAAATTTATCATAATACTTATTTTAATAATACTAGTGTTAATGAAAAACAATAATTTTATCATTTTCATTATAATACTAATAATATTAGTTGTTATCATAATAATAATAATAAATGATAATTTTATCCTAATACTTGTGTTTTTAAAGATACTAATAATTATATTACTAATGATAGCAATAACATTAACAATAATAATAATACTAATAACAATAATGAAAATAACAATAATAATAATAATAATAATAATAATAATAATAATAACGATAAAAATAGAAAACTACCTTAAGAAGGGCTTCTTAAAAAAAGAATTTGTGCCTCATGCGAGGCTTGAACCCTTGACCTCCCGCTCACCGAGACTAACACCCAACCATTCGGCTATGTTCATTTTTCTGATTATTTACTACCCTAAAATAAATATATACAGTTTCTGTATCCTCTCCTTCCTCATCATAAACATTCTCGTTCAATAACCAAATCGACCAGGGTGGAAACACAATCAATCATCTAACGTTTTAGACTCCTCGATAGCAACAGAAGGAAATAATAATGATATTTGTATGTATTGAAAATGAATTAAAATAAAAAAATTGTAGAAACAGACCTTCTGTTTCGACGAGTAAAAGGGGATGAACAAATTTTTGATTTTTAATTTTTAGACGTTTTCAAATAAAACTTTCAATATGAATTGTGTTTGAAATCGTTTATAGAAACTTATGAAATCATCAATTGGATTTAAATCACAACAGATAACATGAATTCGTTCGAAGAACATTTGTTGACTTTTAAAAATCCCAACTTTGACTAAGAAATTCGTAATCAATATGAAAAATGGAAGATTGAAACTTTTCAGATACCTTAAACAACAGATTCCTAACCTAACTGAAATAAAGGATTTTGAAATTAAACTCCAATTCGAGGTATTTGATTTTAGAACTCTATGAACAGGCAGTACCTGTTATTTTTTTTTTAAATCGATTAAATTACAGGCTTTTAACGATTGGTGTGATGCTAGTCTTGGTAGTAGGTTGAATGATTATCAACAGACATGAAGGAAATCGAATTACATAATAGAGATATTGGTCGACAGATGCTCACAGGTAAGCAGAAAATATTAAGTAAAAAAAAAAAATGAAAGTGATGTTAAACTAAATTTGTTTATATCTGTAATTCAATTTTTGATATGTTCTCCAATGTCGACAATGGTACATAAAATAGGTAAGGATTTTACTTGCTATTTTGTAGTTATATGAATTTAATTTAATTTATTTTAATAATAAATGTGTTTAATAAGTATATTCATTATATTTATAATATTCATTCTGATTCCTAATATATGTTTATATCACCATACATATATCTGCATATATCTACTTGCATCTATATTTGTATTTTTGTTACTCCTTATGTTAATATATTTGTATTTATAGTTTATAATTTAATGTTACTAATAAATATAATTATAATAATTATACTCTTAATATTATTATATAATAATAGTACAAATTTATAATAATACAATAGTAAAATAATATTGCTAATGGAAATGATAATAATAATAATGTATCAAATTACATGTATCAAAGTTTATATATTATAGTTTTATTGATATTAATAATACTGATATTAATGCTAATATTAATATCAATAATGAAAGCAATAATAATATTAACATATCAACTATATTTTTAATTTGTAATTACACTGAATATACTAATCTTATTTATTACTAATTATGTAATATGTACCAATAATATAATATATTATATAACAACATGATTTGAATATTTAATTTTGATCTATTACAATGTACCTACAATAATATTTTTGTATAACATTCATGTATATATATATATATATATATATATATATATTATAAATTCATTTTAATAGCAACATTATTATACCTTATATTATTTCACATAATTATGTCTAGCAACTAATTCGTATATTATTTCCAAATATGTTTCAAAATATTTATATGTATATATATATCTATATATATTTACAAGCAGTTGTTCGTGAATCGTCGGAATAAGTCGAAGGTTAAATGCGCTCATGAAAAATAGTTCCAACATTTTGAGACTCGGTTTAATAGACTTTGCTGTCGTGTCGATTTCATATAAAGATTAAGTTTAAATTTGGTCGGAAATTTCCGGGTCATCACACGTTACACTTTGAACATGTTTTATCCTTGATGTCCACCTCAACCAGGCCATGGAAATGTTTAGCACACTTTGTTTTAATGGAAATGAAAAACAAACCAACATTTCCCAAGTGTGGTAGAAGACTTAGCCACGGTTATCACGGAATTTAACGACCCGCCAAAATCGCTATTGACGCATCTCGTTATCATCGGTCCCAAAAGCACAGTCATGACCTCTATCAACAGCGGAAGCAATATCTAGGTACCCGAGAATAAAACATGCAAGTAAACTGTCAACAATAATTTTGGTGAGTTATAGGATTAGTATAACAATTTGTATAAAATTAGACCACGAGATTTAATGTTGAGAAACGTCTTATAAATATTATTGCATCTATCCCGTGATCACCTGGTAACCCAACTTAACTCGTTTTATCTACCCTTTTATGGACCATACACTGTACATGTGTATCTTCTACGAAATACTAAACATTCTCTTGAAAACTAGCGCGACTAGGAAGGAATGAGGCGGTCAAGCCCGATAGATCTATCAATAGGATTCACGCCTACGGTGCAGAGTCCGTAGTTACAAGTTACCAAGCTAAGGTATATATTTGTACAACCCATAGATGAATAATTTACCATTTTTGATTACTTGTGTCTAACATATAAAAACGAAAAGCATGTATTCTCATCCCAAAAAGATTTAAAATCGTAAAAAAGTGGGACTATAACTCACCTGATAGCACAACAACAAATCACACATATGTGATGATAACCCAAAATGCAATGACCATAAACCTCAACCTAATTATACAGATTGGTCAGAAATAAAGTCTAACAGACTAGGTCAAGTCTAGGGATGGCACTGGGCGGAAAAAAACCCGTGACCCGCGGGTACCCGTGCCCGTGACGGGCGAGTATTTATGAAAAAACGTACACGCGGGCACGGGTCGAGTAAAATTTTGTACCCGTTGGCGGGTCGCGGGCGGGTCACGGGTATTTCATACCCATCGCGGGTAAAACCCTACCCGTGAATTCGTGATGCCCGTTTGAGCTACCCGCAGGTATACTCGTTTACCCGCATACATATACTTAACTATATATTATATAATTTAAATTTTTCAATGTATTTTTATAATTATTTGCGGGTAAAATCCGCGGGTAGTAGGTATCCGTGACTAAAAATTATTTTGAGTGCACGTTTTGTAAACCCGCAGGTCGCGGGTACCCACAGGTTGTGGGAACGGGTAGATAATTTTACCCGTTGACGGGTAAAGAAAAATCTTGACGGGCGAGTCGCGGGTACTAAAAACCCGTCCGCGTCGGCCGCGGGTGCCATCCTTAGTCAAGTCATAATGTATACATTCATAATGCTCGAGACCGACACAAAAGTTTAACACAAAAGTCAACAAAAATAAACATGAAAAGTCAACTAAAAAGTCAAAGTCAAAGGTCATACCTCGTAGTTAAACTTTAAGGTCAACTTAAAGTCAATGTAGGTCAAAACGCACGCATGGTCGATATAATATATTATATTTTACTTTGCGCTATATAAAAATCAAAGTAAGGTGTTTTGGTCGGACGGTCAACATAAGTCAAACCCGCCATCTCGTTTGAATAAAAGTCAAGGGTTGGTTAAATCCTACGATCACACTTAAAACACTTCGCATTTAATATAAAGAAATATTATTTATATTATATACAAGGTTGTAAAACTCGCTACTCGGGGAGAACTCGGCAGGAGGTTTTTGAGGAGTTCTCGGCGACTCGGGTAGAACTCGGGGGAGAACTCAGATGTTGACTTTCGTTGACTTTTTAATATATATATATATATATATATATAAAATAGGGATTGTTATTGTCATTTATTAAAATTTCAAGAGTGATCATAAGTTTGTTCTTGTTATTTAAGTTTAGTAAAAGTCCAGGGAATGTTATTGTCATTAAATAAAATATAAAGAAATTAAAATATTTAAAATTTATACTGAACATAGACTCCTTTACGACCACATTCATTCTCTCAATTTTTATCATCTCCCCCCCCCCCCCCCCCCCCCACACACACACAACTTTTCACATTCAACAGAAAATTCTTCAATTTTTATTTCTTCAACCTCTATCCATACTGATAATTTTTCAATCTTTTCTGTGGAGATAAAATAAGAATAAAAATGAAAAACTGTAAAAAAAATTAGAAAGTAATAATAACGTTGAATATCATGTGATTCATAAGCTTCCTAAAAAACCTAAAGACATGCGCTACCTTCACCGATATCCTCCCTAAACCTCATGTCTCCACCGTCATCCTCATCTTCTTTAAGAGATCAGATCGGATCTAAAAGGTCTCCGCTACCTATATCAACTTAAAACCCTAAATTTCTTGTCGTCGCTTCTTCATCTTCTTTAGCTACCAAAGGTTAGGTAGTTTCCTTCTTCTCTCTTCTTATTTTTCCTTTCCTGTTTTCTTTCTTCATCTTTTCTTTTTTCCGGCTATATCTGAGGTTTCCGACGCTGTTGACCATCGTTGACCGTCGTTGACCAAATAATTAGCCGAGTTAGCCATTGATTTCTCGCTGAGATCTTTCTGGTGATTTATCGCTGATAAATCGGCTGAGTTTCCCGAGTTTTGCAACACTGATTATATAATACATGTATACAATTAATCATGTACACGCATGGTCAATGGTTTGACCAAGTGGTCAACCAAGGTCAAAGTCATGGTCAACGGGTCAATTCAGGCACAAAATTTTTCTCAAAACCAATGTCGCTAACCTATAAGTCAAAACATGCAATTCATATAATGATAACATTATTTAATCAACGAGTAACTGCGCATTAAATTTACGGAATTTTTATAAAAATATGTATAGCTCCATCTGACTTAAAATACGTGCCAAAATCTCCGTAACTCAAACTTCTGAAACATATCCGAAAATCAGACTCTAAGTCCTAACCAGAAACTCGCAGCAGTCCGAAATGCGCCTGACAGTTTTTCAGAAAAGTTTCAGCACTTAAAACGTAGAACGAGTGTATAAGTCTGAAGAAAAATCGAAACGACCCGTTTCTTGAGTCCAAAATCAGTAGATTTTCAAAGCCTACAACCCTATGATCTCTTATTAGCAGCAATATGTCATTAACCATGTGAAAACGTCCTCAAACAAACATACAAAAACATAACTTGATTTAATCGTATCTTTTGACTCACAAATCGATCCGCACGATATTTAAATGAGAACTTAATATTTTTTGGCAAGGAATACAACTTAATAAATTCCAATACCTGAATATCATGTACTTTTCCAGTTCATCAATTTCAAATACGAATTCAAACCGAAATGAATTAATCATAACTTTTGAACCGTAATTCGAAATCAAAATGATTCTTAAACGAAATGTTATTAATTTTTCGAGAGCAATTCATCTAGACACATATCAAATACAGAATATAAGTCTAAGATATCATTAGAATTCAATAAAAATTCAAGATTTATCAATAACACATCAACCGAACAATTTATCGAATAAAAAGATGCACACAATAAAGGACTCGAGCATTAGACTTGTATACACTATGTAATTAATAAAAATACTGAAATAAGAAATATCCAGGGTAAATGATTTTACCCAATCAAGAAAATGAACGGTGTATTGTGTAGCTCTTCGTGCGTAGGTTAAGAATATATAATTTATTTAACGATCGGACAAGAAATTGATGGTGTGGAAGATGAAGAAGGCCACGATGATGATGAATGTGTTTGGGGCTGTTTTAGGTCGTGGTTTAGGTGAGGCCAAGAAAGAAGTAGAAGAAAATAAGATTAGAGCAAGATTAACTAGCCTTAAATACCTAACATTTTTAAAATATTGCACAAACACCCCCTCCATTAGGGTCACCACTTTGGAAGGCTAAAAAGGGGTTCCTGATATCCGCTAAAAAGTCACATTTTTACCTCGATATTAAGGCCCAAAAATAATAAATTTCCAAGCTTTATCGCCAATATAATCACTTTGTCGATTAATTTTTAGATTTAGTAGTTACAAAGACGATGCAAAAAAAAAAACAAGCGAAACGAAGCTAAAACAAAGATTCTAGAGCGAAAACGGTGAAGACAATTTACGACCCCGAAAACAAGTTACGATCCCGAGAACAAGCAAGACGATCCAAACAAAACAGCAGACCAGAGGCAAAACTGACCTGCCACATGACTCAGACTCCGGGCAAGGGAAACGGGTTTGGCAGCCGGCTTGCCTGGCACTGGCCAGCCACGCCGGCCTGTGGCGCAGGCTTGCTAGGCCGACCTGCCAGCCATTTCCCAGCAAAATCCCACTATTTAAACAAGCATTTGGCATCCCATATTCACACACATCTTCACACTTTCTCACTAAAATAAACTTTCTCTCACTAGGAGCTTTCAAGGCCTTCTCACCTCCGAGCGGGAAGTTAAGTACCCGGAAGTGAACGCCGAAGATTGTACTAGGAGCGGTCTAGAGGATGTCAGCACTTGTAATGGTCTAGATCTTGTCTGTAAACAGTGAATGCCTTCCTTTATTTAATAAAGTTACTTTGTTACTTTGAGTTGCTTTCATCTTGCATGCTTGACTATCTATTACGAATGTTTATTATATGTTGAATATCATATCTGAAACTTATACTATTGTTATGCTAAAACCTTATCGGGATTAGAAGTCTAATTTACGGACCACCCTCTCCATTTACTCATGTGGCTATAACCTAGTGTTAGGACATGATCAATCCTAGGATACAAGGTAAGTAGTTATATGTGCTTAACGTCACAATAGGGAAATAGTACCTACGTACAGTTAATCACTTATCCGTCAAAGAAGAGCTGCCCATTTAGGTTGTGGTTATAGTAGGCAATAGAGAGTTAAGTGAACACTAGGTTACTCAAAAGCATGATTCGCGTCAGAAGCAATGTTCTAGAGATATTGTAAGATGATCCGGAGTTGAGTAAGTGATCGCAAAGGAGAGACCTTTAACCCAATTAGCAGTACCTTATGATATCTAAGATTTCACATCTGTTAATGTTAAGGCATATGTTAGTATTAAGTGGAGGAATGTTACTGTAGTTAAACCAACTAGGATTAAGAAAAGCTGAGACTTTTCTTTAAGGATGTACCACTTTATTCATGTACCTAGGATTCCACCCTCGAGGTCGTTTAAACCCTTAAAGGTTAACGTCGGGAGTAGGGATATCTATCTTAGCCAGAATCTTCAAAGCCTAAACTCTTAGTGACAAATTGATTAGGTTCTTAACCCGATTAATTGAGGTTTAGTGTTCATTCTAGGAAGTTAAACTCTTTTAAGAGCTCTCCATCAGTATCATAGTCTCCATACCTATCCCTTTTTATCTTTATAATTCATACTATCTTAGTTAAATCTATTCTATCACCACTTGTCATTAAGGTTGAATTTATAGGCACTTTCATCCCACATTACTGATCAAACATACAAAAATATGAACCTAAGTTATACTTACCACTTACTCGTTTAAAGGAAGACAAGTAGGTGAAATATAGCTAGGAAAACCCATCTAAATATAAATAATAAAACCGTCCGTTTTGGTCATATCAGTTCCTGGAAGTAATTTCTTCTATTTTGACCACTAAAAGATTACACGCAAACCTGCAAATCTCGGTGATTTTTACGGCACGCGATAACGATTAAATTCTTAAACGGTGTACTAAGAATAGCATGAAGATAAATAAATTATTACAAATTATAATTATGAATTAGAATGACATAAGAATGTCCTTAAAAATATTGGTAATCCTAAAAAGTAGCGTTCTCGGAAAAGTTAAACCGCTAAAGGTCTCTAACGACCACCAGGTTTCAATTAAATAAATTAAGAATTGGAATTCTTAAAATACACTTAATCTCTATTAAGGATAATATTTATTATTAAATAATAATATAAAAATATTATCTCTTCGAATCGTGATTCAAAAGTCAATTTTTGGTCATTACGTTCAAATAACTAAGAATAGGAATTCTTATACTTTCAATTTGCCACATAAATATTATACATAATATTTATAACAAAATATAACATAAAAGTCATTAAAATCATTAGTCACTAAGAAGTCAACTAACGGTCGTTAAAACATTAACAGAAAAATTAAGGGAAAAAGTAGGGTCATGACACCGAAAAGCTCAGCCACTTCCAAAGCGTTATCTTTTGATACACAAGTAACCGGTATACCCGAAATCTCAATCCACACAAATCTAAAAAATGAACCCGTTACCTCCAACATAGGTCTGATTACAACGAATTCATCTAAATTAGAAGCGAGAATATTTGCATAACCTTTGGTGTCATACCCCCAAATAGGGCCGGGGAAATATGACTTCACAATATCACAACACAAGTATGTAAAAACGAGAACGACTCTATATGAGACGTTTTATTTGATAACCAATGTACTAAAGCAGCGGAAAGTACTAAGTCATTACAATTGTATACTTTAATGTTCTAATGCAATAATATGAATGTATATATATGCGGACTCCAAAAGCAGCAAAGTCCAAATAGCAAATAATCTTTAGCAATCTTCACCTGAGACAAAACATGCTTAAAAGTGTCAACCAAAATGGTTGAGTGAACAACATAGGTTTAATAGTTATAACAAGTTTTCAGACTACAAGATTTAATTATGAGGTTCAATCAGTTCGGTAGTAGTGCTGGTGTATATGATATCGAAACTAACTATAAGTTACCCTAAACACATCACGTTCGTGTCGTGAATCATTATTATATATCCATTGACCATCGGTCATCCGGATAGAGACGTCACTCTCAATAGCGCTATTCACAATAACTAAGCTTACCATTATTCCAGTAATTAACGATATCATGGTAGGGATTTAGCATGAATCAAAGCATGTTAGAAAACAGTTTGAACTAATCAAAAGAAAGTTTTCATGTACTTGTGTCTAAGCGTAAAAACAGTTTAAAAGTAAGCATGTGTCTCACCCCAAAGTTATAAAACAGTTAAGAAATAGTAAAAAGAGGGGCTATGAAGTTCACCTTAATAGCAGATAGATATTCCACGCAAGTTAAATGATCGGAGTGTTAAACACGGAGATCTCAACCTAGAGATATTATGTTCGATTAGTTAATGTCTAATAGACATATAGTTTGTTTATCAATATAGTAGACTATATTAACAGTGACTGTTTCTGAGAATAGTTATGTTTATACGAATGATAATATATTTAGTGTTATAAAGTGTTACTATATAATTAAGTGTATAAGTTATACTTAATAATAGTATTATTAATTACTTCAATTATTCAACTATTATGTAAGTTATTATTATATGTTACGTATATAATTATATCTATGTGATACATACATATATATATATACATTCTTTATTATTATCATACATGTAGGTATTTATAACTATATGATATATATAGTAGGTATATGTGTTACATATATAATAGTGTAAGATGGTACATATACATATACTTATTACTTTTCATTATTTTGTTTACTAACTTATGTATCTTACATAATGAACATTCTTACATACATACACAAGTACATATACATACACATATACACATACATATACACGTATGCATATATTTACATATACACACACACATATACATACAGTGTATACATGCACATACGTAGGTATGCATGCATGCATGTACATCCTTTATTATCATTACTCTTTACTAAACATAAAATCATAAGTTTTTAACATACTAACTAGTAACCTTTTTATAAATCCATAATCTTTATCTTTACTAACTAGTATAATAACTTTTCACATAAAATCATATCTTTTCTTCATAATTATTAGTTCATTCATTAACCCTTAATCATAACAATCATAATCATACTCGTTATCATCTTTTAATTATACTTTTACTTTGATCATAACCATTATTGCTTTACTAACCGACTTTTATTAAATCCACTTTACATTATTACACCACATAAAATCATAACTTTTATCTTTAACCTTTTAATCATAAACATAATCAATATTTTAATCTTGTTCATAATCCTTTAATACCTCTTAATTACTATAATATTACTTATTTCATACCAATATAAACTAATCAAGATCACACTTCATAATTCATATTCATTAACAACCTTTTAACATAGAAAAGTCATAACCTTCTTATTATTCATATTACTTCATAATACTTAATATGATACTTTTAAATAATTGAATCAAGGACAAGATTACTAGGATTTATAGACTACCTTATGCAAGATTGAGACAAGGATTTGGTGATGAGCCTGGTACGTACAGAAAACAGAAAACAAGCAGGTTGCAGCAACAGTAAGATCATGACCCAGTTGGGGTCTTTTGGGTCAGATTCAACTCGGCAGAAACAGAAGACAGATGCAGCAGGTTTAGCAAGTAATACTCGATCACCAAGGGTTTCCTTTGGGCTGTTGGTTCACGTAAGAAACAGGAAAAGAAAAGCAAGCAACAACAATTAAAACAAAAGCTGTTGTGGATTGAATTATACAGCAAAACAGAAGCAACTTACAGCAGACTTGATGATGAATTGGGGCTGAAAACAGGCAACTAACAGGAGGGTCTTGTGTGGGGTTTAGTCGACTTGAACAGTAAGAACAGGAGCTGGCCAGAAATCAATTGCAGGATGGTGTTGCAACAGGTTTGATGAGGGGTTTTTGGTCGATAGAAAAGTGGCTGGATTGCAGGGTTTAGTCGACAGAAAACTGGAAGGGAACAAGGAAACTATCGGCTATTTTCTGCAGGTTATTTTGTGGGGAATAATCTTGATTAACATGAGGGTTTATATAAGAATGTTGGTTTCCTAATTGCACCATGATTCTAAGACTAAATAGAGTTTAACTAGGCTTAACCTACTTAGGGATCAAGTAAAACCTACAGCCTCAAAACAACCGAACATATCTGATGCATATGATTTTATATATATATATATATATATATATATATTTTTTTTACGATTACCTATTTATTTATGTAACTTATATATATATATATATATATATATATATATATATATATATATATATATTTTTTATTATTATTATTATTATTATTATTATTATTATTATTAAGGTTATAATTATTTTAATTACATTTTATTTATTTATTAGACCCTAATCTTTTATTAGTTGATGATTTGGTTCCAATTAGTTTACATCGATTTTTAGTAGTTATAAAATGTCTCATTTAATATTAATACACATAGTTTATATTATTTATTAAGTACTAGGGTTAGGGTTTATTATTTAATATTAAATGGTATTAGGGTTTTGTAGTTAATAGGTAAGGTTAGGTTTAGGGTTTTATATCATATTAGGGTTTAATAATAATTACGGTCATTTAATGAAAGTATATATATTTTTAGTTCGTTTGTCGAAATGGATAACAACCCTAATGATGCATAGAATAGGACATTGAAACCCTAAGGACAACTTGGTAAATTCAGAGGGGAAAAGTGAGGGTTGTTATAGTACCTCCCCGTTAATTTAAACTTCATCCCGAAGTTTCAGGAAGACTTCTCGAATGCATCAACGTCGAGAATAGATGGGGATATTCTCGCTTCAATCGGTCTTCACGTTCCCAGGTATACTCGGGGCCTCTACGTGAATTCCAACGGATCTTAACAACCAGAATAGAGCTTTGTTTCATACATTTAATCTTGCGATCCATAACTTCTTTAGATTCTTCGATGAAGTGCAATTTATCATTATGGCGTAGATCATTCAAAGGAATAACAAGTATGTTGTCAACAAGACACTTTTTAAGATTTGATATGTGAAATGTATGAACTGTAATTAATAGGAATCGCTGACTAAAAATTAGCATTCGGTCAACGTTTTGTTAAAGCAAAGTTACACTTAATTACAGTGGGGACCTACTTGAATGAGAGTTGATATTGTATGAAATTTCAGCTAAAAGAGCCTAGGTGATTAGAATATCTAGTCTTATGGACTTCCTCCATGACTAGTCCTTGAAAATTTCTGATTAATGGTGATTTTTATTGGATCGACATGTATTCCTTCACTATTAACTATATGTCCAAGGAATTGTACGATTCGTAGCCAAAGTTAAAAATTGGAAAACTTGGCATACGTTTGTTCGTTCTTTAAGAGCTCTAGAATAAATCGCAGAGGTTGCTCATATTCTTTCTCGCTCTTGGAATAGATTAAGATATCATCAATGAAAATGGTTACGAATTTATCAAGATAAGGTTTGCATACACGGGTTATAAGATCCATAAATACAGCAGGAGTATTGATTAAACCAAAAGGTATAACAAGAAACTTATAGTGTCTACAATGAGTTCGGATAGTAGTCTTAGAAACATCAGTTTCCTTGACTCTCAATTGATGATAACCCGACCTAAGATCAAGCTTCGAATAGATAATTGACCCTTTGCAGTTGGTCGAACAGGTCATCAATAATCGGGGATGGATAAAGATTCTTGATGGTTAGCTTGTTGAGTTCTCGGTAATCAATACACATTCCCAACGTGCCATCTTTCCTTTTTAACAAATAGAATGGGTGCTCCTTATGGAGGCAAGCTAAGATGAATGAAACCTTTTTCCAAAGGTTCTTGGAGTTGGTTAGATAATTCCTTCCTTTCGGATGGAGCTAAGATGTATGGTACCTATGTAATAGGTACAGCACCGGGCATGGATAATTGATAAGTAGAAGATATATAACATCTAGGGTTGACAATATAGTGATAAGGAGTATGTAATGGTACATAGTGGCCCTAAGGTTGATCAAATCTTATTCCCATCATGATCCATTAGGATTTCTGTATGACTTATCATAATATAATGACGTTGATCAAGTGTCATTATATTATTCTAAATCATACTTTTATCACTCCATAGGGTTACTACTATGTCATCTAGTCAATATGCATCTTCATCGAGGTGAATGATTTAATGGAAAATGAAAGAAAAGAAAATAACATCATTCATTAAAAGAAAATAACTAGAGTATTACAGAAACTTAACGAAATCTTCCAAACTATAGAAGTACTAAACGGTAACACAAGAATACTATGAAAAATTAAATGACTCTTGTAGTTGTCAAAAAAATTCTTCATTGTGCCTCTTCCCCTTCTTCCTCATTATCCCGAGCTTCCTCGGCAGTCATCACAAATGCTCGGCCTTTAGCATTTCCCGTGTTATCCTTTTTCTTTGGACACTGGTTGCGATAATGCCCTTTTTCTCCACAGGCATAGCATGTAGGAACGATTGCGTTGGCTTTTGTTGCAGGTGTATTAGTCGAAGGAACTGCAACCCTACAAGTCTTGGCTATATGACCAATCTTCTTACACTTAGTGCACTCAGCCTTGCACCACCCAGAATGGTGTTTCTCACAACGATTACAATAAGATTGGTTCCCTAAATAACCTCCTCTTGAATTTTCAGCAACCTTCTTATTCGAACCATGGTTTGATTCCGGAGTAGGCTCAATCTTCCTTTTGCCTTCACTAGTCTTAGCCCCAACTTGTTTATTAGCCGCGGCCTTTCTCCTCTTACCCATCATCAAGTTTTGAGCCATAAGTATCACCGCATCTAAGGTTTCTTTACTAGCAGTAATAACATTTCCTTGAATCTCGTCAGGAAGACCTTCTATGTATCGCTCAATCTTCTTTTGTTCAGTAGGCACCATGTCTGGGCACAATGAAACCAACTCTATAAACCTGTTGTTATAAGCTTCAATATTGGTACCATTGACCTTCAATTCCCAAAACTCAACCTCTAGCTTTTGAATTTGGTTCCTTGGGCAAAATTTATCCGTCATCATTCTTTTCACAACAGCCCATGGAATAGCATTAGCAGCATCTAGCCCTACAGTTTGGGCATAAGCGTTCTACCAAGTCAAAGCAAGACCACTTAGTGTATGAGTGGCATACTTCACTCGGTCGACCTTCGCACAGTTACAGATGCGAAAGATTGATTCAAGTTTTTCGAACCAACGAGTCAATTCGACTGCTTCCTCATTCCCATTGAAGGATGGAGGCTTATAGTTCATAAACCCCTTGTAGGTGCATGATGTAGATGGGTTTCCTTGGTTGTTCCCTTGAATATTGTTGCCTTGGGCGGCAGGAAGCAGTTGTTGAAATTGTGCGGGAGTCAAAGTGACATTTGGAAGAGTGTTAGCACCACGAGTTGCCATTGATCTTCAATACACAAAAATAGTATTAGTTGAAGAGTTTATGGTGCACTAGGTAGCAACACCAATGGATAAGAAAAGGTAGTATGGGTTAGTTAGTGATAATGGTGGTGAAACAAGTGAGTAATTGGGTGTGCGGATAGATCCTTTAGTGTCGGATCCTTCGGTGTCCAAAACGGTGACTGGGTGATGACTAGACATCCTAGAGTAGGAGTACTAACTAGATTCTAAGGAACGGTATGATGGTAGGGATATAAGGGGGCATAGTAAGGCAATCAAAGATATGAGGATTACATTTCAAGCTAAGGCAGGAAAGTTTATAGTCCTATAGATTGCTAAGGCACCTAACTAACACATAAGGCACACATAATATGCAATCCTGGTTCTCTATAACAACCTGGCTCTGATACCACTCTGTCATACCCCCAAATAGGGTCGGGGAAATATGACTTCACAATATCACAACACAAGTATGTAAAAACGAGAACGACTCTATATGAGACGTTTTATTTGATAACCAATGTACTAAAGCAGCGGAAAGTACTAAGTCATTACAATTGTATACTTTAATGTTCTAATGCAATAATATGAATGTATATATATGCGGACTCTAAAAGCAGCAAAGTCCAAATAGCAAATAATCTTTAGCAATCTTCACCTGAGACAAAACATGCTTAAAAGTGTCAACCAAAATGGTTGAGTGAACAACATAGGTTTAATAGTTATAACAAGTTTTCAGACTACAAGATTTAATTATGAGGTTCAATCAGTTCGGTAGTAGTGCTGGTGTATATGATATCGAAACTAACTATAAGTTACCCTAAACACATCACGTTCATGTCGTGAATCATTATTATGTATCCATTGACCATCGGTCATCCGGATAGAGACGTCACTCTCAATAGCGCTATTCACAATAACTAAGCTTACCATTATTCCAGTAATTAACGATATCATGGTAGGGATTTAGCATGAATCAAAGCATGTTAGAAAACAGTTTGAACTAATCAAAAGAAAGTTTTCATGTACTTGTGTCTAAGCGTAAAAACAGTTTAAAAGTAAGCATGTGTCTCACCCCAAAGTTATAAAACAGTTAAGAAATAGTAAAAAGAGGGGCTATGAAGTTCACCTTAATAGCAGATAGATATTCCACGCAAGTTAAATGATCGGAGTGTTAAACACGGAGATCTCAACCTAGAGATATTATGTTCGATTAGTTAATGTCTAATAGACATATAGTTTGTTTATCAATATAGTAGACTATATTAACAGTGACTGTTTCTGAGAATAGTTATGTTTATACGAATGATAATATATTTAGTGTTATAAAGTGTTACTATATAATTAAGTGTATAAGTTATACTTAATAATAGTATTATTAATTACTTTAATTATTCAACTATTATGTAAGTTATTATTATATGTTACGTATATAATTATATCTATGTGATACATACATATATATATACATTCTTTATTATTATCATACATGTAGGTATTTATAACTATATGATATATATAGTAGGTATATGTGTTACATATATAATAGTGTAAGATGGTACATATACATATACTTATTACTTTTCATTATTTTGTTTACTAACTTATGTATCTTACATAATGAACATTCTTACATACATACACAAGTACATATACATACACATATACACATATACACATACATATACACGTATGCATATATTTACATATACACACACACATATACATACAGTGTATACATGCACATACGTAGGTATGCATGCATGCATGCATGTACATCCTTTATTATCATTACTCTTTACTAAACATAAAATCATAAGTTTTTAACATACTAACTAGTAACCTTTTTATAAATCCATAATCTTTATCTTTACTATCTAGTATAATTACTTTTCACATAAAATCATATCTTTTCTTCATAATTATTAGTTCATTCATTAACCCTTAATCATAACAATCATAATCATACTCGTTATCATCTTTTAATTATACTTTTACTTTGATCATAACCATTATTGCTTTACTAATCGACTTTTATTAAATCCACTTAACATTATTACACCACATAAAATCATAACTTTTATCTTTAACCTTTTAATCATAAACATAATCAATATTCTAATCTTGGTCATAATCCTTTAATACCTCTTAATTACTATAATATTACTTATTTCATACCAATATAAACTAATCAAGATCACACTTCATAATTCATATTCATTAACAACCTTTTAACATAGAAAAGTCATAACCTTCTTATTATTCATATTACTTCATAATACTTAATATGATACTTTTAAATAATTGAATCAAGGACAAGATTACTAGGGTTTATAGACTACCTTATGCAAGATTGAGACAAGGATTTGGTGATGAGCCTGGTACGTACAGAAAACAGAAAACAAGCAGGCTGCAGCAACAGCAAGATCATGATTTTATATATATATATATATTTTTTACGGTTACCTATTTATTTATGTAATTTATATATATATATATATATATATATATATATATATATATATATATATATATATATATATATATATATATATATATATATATATTTATTATTATTATTATTATTATTATTAAGGTTATAATTATTTTAATTACATTTTATTTATTTATTAGACCCTAATCTTTTATTAGTTGATGATTTGGTTCCAATTAGTTTACATCGATTTTTAGTAGTTATAAAATGTCTCATTTAATATTAATACACATAGTTTATATTATTTATTAAGTACTAGGGTTAGGGTTTATTATTTAATATTAAATGGTATTAGGGTTTTGTAGTTAATAGGTAAGGTTAGGTTTAGGGTTTTATATCATATTAGGGTTTAATAATAATTACGGTCATTTAATGAAAGTATATATATTTTTAGTTCGTTTATCGAAATGGATAACAACCCTAATGATGCACAGAATAGGACATTGAAACCCTAAGGACAACTTGGTAAATTTAGAGGGGAAAAGTGAGGGTTGTTATATTTGGCATCACCACAATTCAAAACACAACTGAAAAGACCCATCATAGTAATGTTAGCGGCCTGATCATTGCAAGCTATCAAGAAACAAGACACTTTAGTGTGCTTCAAAGTCAACGAATCAACAATTTAGATTGATAGTTCGAGTCTGTTAGTGATCAACGGATTAAGTGTAATGTTGCACCTAAAAACAGGATTCAAACACACGTTTGAACGATTACCATAATTAACTGATGAATGTTTAGGCTTACCAACGTAAATAGATTTGTCGAATATAAGTTAACCATTCAGAACAATAATCGCCTTCGAAGCATCAGAAGCTGATGCGAAAGACCTAAAAGAATACCGGCGTCCAGTCCAAAATTTGACGTAAGCGATGGTTCTAATCTTTCCAAAGACTGATTCCACCATTTGACGAGTTACAAAACTAACAACCCGATCGATAAAAACGGTATTATCTGCAGAATCAAACGGTGAAGGACCAAGACCCGCACCCGTATCTTCGTTGGACCCAGGAATTCTGTGAGAACCCATCACCTTAGAACGAGAAGGCGTAACGTCTGAGTATAAGTCATCCGGAAGGTAAAGGAAGAAGGTGTACTGTTGGAATCAAAGTTTTCTGACCAAAGATAACGATTAACAATGGTAATAGAACTTGAAAATTGATCCAAAAATAAGAAGGGAGAATTAGAAAATTTGTTAAATTACTTGTAGAATACATGTTTTTAATGCAATAGTGTGGTGGATCTATTAAAAAATTTATTTAAAGTGTCACTACCCTTTTGAAATTACGGGTACGTTTGGCAAAATTAACTGGTAGTTTTTAGCTTGTAGTTAGTAACTTTTAGCTGGTTGCCTGTAGTTTTTAGATTTTTAAATATATTTTAGTGTTAGACAGAGTAGCTGAATAGGTTAAAAAAAGAGTAAAATGACAAAAATCTAGAACCTAAAATATAAACGCTACTTCTAGTAGCTTTTAACTTTTAGTTTTTTCTCCATGTTTAAAAGCTTTAAGCTCCTTTAATCAAATAGAGCTTTTTATAGAAGGTTTTTCAAAGCTAAAAACTTCAAAAAGATCGTCACCAAACATAGCCTTCGGGTATGTATAGCAAAACTAGCTGGTAGCTTTTAACTTATAACTATAGTTTCAATGGCCAAGGTCTGGTGTCAAGAAGCCAACGTCGTCCAAATTACCCATCATCCAAAGATAAAGATAACCTCAAGTGTGAAGAGTGTGGAATGAAACGGCACACCAAAGATTAATTCTTTAGGATTGTTGGGTATCCGGATGGTCACAAAAAGGGAAAAGCATTGATGGCAACAACAGTGGCGGCTACCAAAGGCAATCTTGAGACCAACAACTCTGGCGCCAACACCACTGCTCAAGGAAGCTTCGGCCTAATGGCAGCAGGACAACCTTCATGGTCTACAGGTGGAGGTAAATTAGGGTTAGGGTTTGTACCCAAAAAAGGTGAAGCAATCATAGGGTTGCAATCGAACGATTTAGTTTTTTTAACCCCAAATTCGTTCCAGGTTTTGCAAGATGAACCCTCACCAGATCATCCTTGCAAAATGAACCCCCACCCCATTGTTCTTTATATAAAAATCCCCTTGTTAATGCAAAGTTCTCAAACAGTCGCTCAAGGGACAAAACCTTCCTTGAACATTCCTATAATATTAACAATCAATCTAAAAATAATAAAAGTTTGCAGGGTGAGTCCTTTTCAAAACTTAAAAGTAAAAAGGACATTCAAAGTCAGCCTTTTTCAACCAACAATGTTTCATATACTAATATTGTTTCTTAATAAAACAAAAACTGAGGAATGGATTATCGATTGTGGTGCCACCGACACCATGACATTTGATAAAATGGATTTTTATTCTGATTCAAAACCAAATAAAACTCTAACTAAAACGGCTAATGGCGAAAATGTTCAAGTCAACAGGAGGGGAAAAATTGAGATATCACCAACGTTAAAATTAAAAAAATTGTCTTTATCTTCCCCCTCTTTCACACAAACTTTTATCCGTCAGTCACGTTACCAAATAGCTTAATTATACCGTTTTATTACACCCACCGTTCTGTATCTTGCAGGACACCAGAACCGAAAAGATTGTTCGTCATGGTACTAAACGGGGTGGGTTATACTATGTGGACGAAGTCACTCAAGATGGTACAACCATGCTTGCTCATGGAACCTCTAATAGACAAAAATGGTTATGGCATAGATGTTTAGGACATCCGTCTGCTGGTTATTTAAAGCTTTTATTTCCAAGTTTGTTTTCTTCAAATAAAGTTATTGAATGTGAAACCTGTATTTTGGCCAAAAGCCATCAAAGTTCGTTAAAAATAGTGATACTAAATCTGAACATCTGTTTGCTTTAAGTCATTCTGATGTGTGGGGTCCTGCAAGGGTAAGTGAAAGGTATAAATTTCTATATTTCTTACTCTTTATTGATGATTGCACACGTATGACATGAACATATTTCTTAACTAACAAATCCAAAGTGTTTGACAAATTCACCACCTTTTATGCCATGATTGAAACACAATTCAAAAGTAAAATACAAATTTTAAGATCTGAGAATGGCGGAGAATTTGTCAACACTCAAATGAAACTTTTTTGTGTAACAAAAGGGGTTATTCATCAAACTATTTGCCCCATACTCCTCAACAAAATATTGTTTCAGAAAGGAAAAAATTGAATCCTTCTTAAAATAACTCATGCCTTAATGATAGAGTCCAATGTTCCAAGGTCTTTTTGGCCTGAAGCCCTTGCCACGACAACTTACCTTGTTAATAGGCTTCCAACCAAGGCCTTAGAGTTTAAAAATCCCCTTGAAACCCTAGCCAAGTTCTTTAAACCCCCATCAAATCTTATTCACAAACCTCGGGTATTTAGGTGCATTGTTTGTGTTCATATTCCCAAAGGGGAAAGAACTAAACTCGACCCGTGTGCTGAAAAATGTGTCTTTGTCGCCTATGGGGTTAATCAAAAAGGGTATAGGTGTTACAGTCCCAAAAGGAAGCACATGTTCACCTCTATGCATTGTGATTTCTTAGAACCTGAGTACTCCTGTACCCAACACACAAGTCAGGGGGAGTCTGAACCTAGTGACACTGTGAGTTGCCTAGACCTACCATCATTCGAAGAAGTGACTCATAGTGATCCACCCACCAGTACTACTGACAGTGATCTTCCCAATCATACTGAGGTCAGTTCTGAATCTTTTGAAACTAATACTACTAATCCTGAAAATGAAGTGAATATACAAGGCGAAATGGTGGTGATAGTTACCCGCGCAACGGTAAACATCCGGGTCAGGGTGATAATCAAGGATACAACCAGCGCGATCATTATTCATCGCGAAAATGGAATAATGAATCTTTCAATATTATCTAAATGTTAAAAAAGACGCCTAAGGAAATTCTTTTGCAAGAAAGAGTGGCAAAATCTTTTCCAGATCCTCAGACTTTAGCGGAAAATAGCAGACGTGATAAGTCCAAGTTTTGCATTTTTCATGACGATTATGGTCATGATACTAACCTGTGACAACCCGAAAATTTTCGAACAAATTTAAACTTTATCTTTATATGATTTAATATTTCCGACACGATAAGCAAAGTCTGTATTGTTGAAATCTCAAAAACTGTGAACTGTGTTCATGTAATCAATTACCCTTTGACTGTGCTCGACGATTCACGAACAATTATGTGTAAATAGATATGTATGAATATATATATATATATATATATATATATATATATATATGTATATATATATATATATATATGTATATATATATATATGTATATATATATATATATATATATGTATATATATATATATATATATACATATATATATATATATATGTGTGTGTGTGTGTGTGTGTGTGTGTGTGATTATTAAATTGAGAAATATTAATAAAACATTTAACGGTTTGGTTAATATGTAAATAGGTTATGAAGTCTATTATATGACCTAAGAACGTTAACAAAGTATTAGATGAATAATACTTTACATGAATGTAATTATTTCAATATATTTATCAACGGAATTAAAAGATAATACCAAATGATTGAATCATCAGAAACATTGAAATATGAGTACGGGTCTCTATTGGGAGTTCCACATTGATTTAAGAAATCATTTCTCTTTAACGGTATTCGAAATAAATGGTAAAGTGATTTACAAGTTAGAACAAATGTGTCAACTA
Organism: Rutidosis leptorrhynchoides; assembly: GCF_046630445.1. Classification (NCBI taxonomy): domain Eukaryota; kingdom Viridiplantae; phylum Streptophyta; class Magnoliopsida; order Asterales; family Asteraceae; genus Rutidosis; species Rutidosis leptorrhynchoides. The sequence goes on along the minus strand of NC_092337.1, from coordinate 400,932,596 downwards.
ACGAAGGTTAGACATAAGTTAGTGGAGAATTGAATATTCATAATATTCAGTCTGTTTAGTTTCAAACGTGCGAAAACGTTTTTAGATTCAATAGAATTTGATTATTTAAAATGTTTTGATCACATAATTTGAATATATACAATAGGCTAGAATGTTGGTTATTAAATATATAAATAAACTCGCTTAGTGATTCGATTGATATTTAGATATGTTAAATAGTACGTTTAAGAAGTTAAAATAAACACTAGTACATAAATGATTAGATGTATATTGTAATATATTAAATATTGTAATATAAGTTATTATATAATATATTATATGCTTATTAAATATTACATAATTAATAAAAAAATAATACAAATTAAAATATAGTTGTGATATTAATATCATTAATTTCATAAATATTAATACTAATATTAATATCAGTATTATTAATATTATTTGATACATTTGAATTGTTATATTATTATTATTATATTATTGTTAGCATTGTTAATATCATTATTATTATTACTAATAGTAAAGTTATCATTAGTATTATTATTAGGTATTACTATTATCATTGTCTTTGAAAATTATTATTATTATTATTATTAGTAATCATATTAAAATTAATCACATTCACATGTTTATTAATAGATTTATATTACTAATTAATATTACAAAATGTAATATAACAAATATATATAAACTGATATATATATATAAATACAGTTATATAATAGATATACAAACATAAATATAAAATACAGTTATTAATATATATATATATATATATATATATATATATATATATATATATATATATATATATATATATACACAGATATATATACCAAAAATAAACACAAATATATTATTACGGATTTAATTACATATCATAATCAACTTTATTAATTTTGTTTTCTGTCACAATTATAGTAACCAGTCGAGATTATCACATATATAAAAACAAATTAACTAGACATCAAAGTCCTTAATTTGTACGAATTAATTGTATACTTTAACTGTTTAACTTTTTTTTTTGTTTTATCTCCCTGATTGAAATATTCTTGTCGACCACCATTGCTATAAAGCAAACGATTTATTATATGATCGAGAAATTATTCAATACATCATTTAAATTGTTATATGATGTTCCTCTGTTCGCGTAATATTTCCTCAAAGATTGATTTTTGAATGAATTCACAAAATCTATAAATGCAGTTATGTTAAGAGTCATCTAGTGAAACTTTCTGTAAAAATTCAGCTTCCAATTCTTTAAATTGAGTGTTAATTTTGAAGTCAAAGTTTTGTTTTCAAAAGTCAAAGATTTTGTTCATGAAGAAATTTGAACTTGTTTTGATACTATGAATTAAATTGATGATGCAGAAAGATTATATGAACAAAATGGAACCTTTTTCATGTTGTAATTACAACCTGTGAGTGTCTAGAATTCAAAATCATGATTTATGTTATTTTTTTTCTTTCACGATAAACAGCAAAGCTGTTTGAATTTGCTTTTGTTTTCTGTTAATTCTAAAACAATTTTTAAACCAGTTATTTTCACTTTCAATATCACATCCTGAAACAAATTCAAAGCCTTAATGTTATGGTTGGTCAGTGATCGATTTATTAATGGGGAAGAAGAAGAGATTATTTAAATACGGGTTATAAATAATTGTGAGGGCTTTAAAACAGAAAAACGGGCAACAACCCAATGGTTCAAGGTGTTAACAGGTATTCGAGAGGTCGGGGGTTCGAGTCCAGTTCGCGACATTATTTTTTTTAAGCTTCTTCTAAGGTAGTCTCATTTTCATTATTATTATTATTATTATTATTATTATTATTATTATTATTATTATTATTATTATTATTATTATTATTATTATTATTATTATTATTATGATTGTTAGTGTTATTATTATTATTGTTATTATTAATGTTATAATCATTATTATTATGATCATATGTATAAGAATTACAATTATTATCATTATTATTATTATAAGTATTAATCATATTATTATTAGTAGTAATCGTATCATTTTAGTATTATTACCATTATTATGATTATGATTATTATTATTATTATTATTATTATTATTATTATTATTATTATTATTATGAACGTAATAAAAATTTATTATTATTATCATGAATATTAGAATTTGTATCAATTTCTAATTATTAGTATTATTATTATTAACATAACTACTAATATTAGTATTACCATTATCATTTTTGTTATTAGTGTTAACATTATTAATAAAGTTATTGTTATTATTAAAAGAGTCAGTGTTATCAAAACTATCATTTTTTTAACAGATAAAAATTTTATATATAAAATATACTTATTGCATATACTATAATTATATTAATAATTCACATAACTATATAAATCAAACTTACTAATATTATTTATTTAAATACGTACATATAACAAACTATTGATTTTAAATATAACACTAAAAATTAATGTATATAAATAAATATAGATATATTAATATAACTATATAGATATTAATCATTTTTAATATATACACACATTAAATATATAAGATATAAATTAAGATATAATAAATAAATTTGTTCGATTACGATTATGTGTATTAATAAATATACAAATGATATAGGTTCGTGAATCCAAGGCCAACCCTGTATTGTTCAGTATCGTCGTATGAATATTTTTACTACAAAATATTGTAGAGTGAGTTTCATTTGCTCCCTTTTTAAATACTTTTGCAATATATATTTTTGGGACTGAGAATACATGCGCTGCTTTTATAAATGCTTTACGAAATAGACACAAGTAATCGAAACTACATTCTATGGTTGGATTATCGAATCGAATATCACCCCTTTTAGCTTGGTAGCCTAAGAATTAGGGAACAGACACCCTAATTGACGTGAATCCTAAAGGTAGTTCTACGGGCACTAACTCCCCCCATACTGGAAAATGGTATGCTTTAGTACTTCGAGTTTATATTATACAGACGAGTTTCTGTTTGGGGATATTCTATATGCATTATGTTAATGTCAGTTACCAGGTGTTCAATCCATGTGAATGATTTTTAAACACTTGTGAGTGTATGATTATTGAATAAAGGAAATCTTGTGGTCTATTAAAATTATGGAAATGATTGATTACGATAAACTAATGAACTCACCAACCTTTTGGTTGACACTTGAAAGCATGTTTATTCTCAGGTATGAAAGAAATCTTCCGATGTGCATTTGCTCATTTTAGAGATATTACTTGGAGTCATTCATGACATATTTCAAAAGACGTTGCATTCGAGTCGTTGAGTTCATCAAGATTATTATTAAGTCAATTATAGTTGGATATATTATGAAATGGTATGCATGCCGTCAACTTTTGATGTAATGAAAGTTTGTCTTTTAAAAGCGAATGCAATGTTTGTAAAATGTATCATATAGAGGTCAAGTACCTCGCGATGTAATCAACTATTGTGAATCGTTTATAATCGATATGAACGGTTCCTTTCATAACCGCGGTCGGGATTTGGCGAAATTAATTGCGGAAGCATTTGAGAAAGGTAAATTGGATCGCTTGTTGACTCAATGAGTCGCGAGTACTACAAACGCGATGATATTGCCCGCAGTATTTAATGCTCCACAAGCGCCAAATCTGGTGCGATAGTTCAAGCTGACCGAAAAGCCCCCGCAGGGAAGAATTTAGGGGTTAAGATGGTGAGCAAGAAGGAGAATTTGCATGAAATACATGTAATTAATATGGTGAAAATTCAAAGCGGAATGTCTGTGCTTCAATTATCTGAGCAATTTGCAAATTGGCAATGCACATCTATTACTTTACCTCCCATAAATCTGAGCGCGGATCATGATAAACCATTTGTGGTTAGGGATGGCATCGGGTCGGGTTTGGATCGGGTTTAGGTAATCCCGGACCCTAACCCGATTAAGAAACCCCGCCCTAAACCCGGCACGAAACCCGTCGAGTCCCCATTTACCTACATACTATCGGGTTTTGGGTTTCCCCACGGGTAAACGGGTATACCCGATTAGTCATTATGTACCTATTTTTCAATAAGTTATCAAATCAAAATATCGAGAAATAATTTAACTACTTCATGTTTAAAGTATTATGAAATATCACATACAAAAAGCCGATTGAAAAGTTTCTAAAATACTCAAATACACAAAGTATATAAAATATCACATCTCGAAAACTTGTTCTATATGACTATCAAAATAAAACTATACTCGTTTTCAAAACAAATACGAGAAATCTTACATATATTAATAATATAATACTAAAACTAAAATTTTACATAAAAATTCTTATTTAAATTCCTCGGACCGAGTATACGGGTATGCGGGTCGGGTATACGGGTCGGGTAAACGGGTTTTTATTCAAAACCATACCCGAACCTGAACCAGGAAATTTTTTCATAACCATCCCCATACCCGGCCCATGACCCGACAGACTCGGGTTAGACCCGACCCAATTATAACGGATTTCGGGTTTCCCCATTGGGTACGGGTCATTTTGCCATCTCTAGTTGTGGTTTCATGCCGAATTGTGAACACTGGTATTATAATAATGAAGGTGCACATTGACACTGGCAGTAGCGTGGATGTCATGTACGGACAGTGTTTCAGCAAATTGCCTGATCATATTAAAGCTTTGCTAAAACCTACTGTGGTTTCGCTAGCTGGTTTCTCTGGGGAATCAACTTGGCCTATTGGTCAGTTGGAATTACAGATTGAATTGGTAGATGACCGCGATGAGCTGTTAAAGCGACAAGCCTTGTTAAACCTTTATGTAATACGTAATCAGTCTAAGTTTAACATGATTCTTGGGCGCACTGCTTTGAGCATGTTTTTTTGCAATATCATCAACATTGCATGGAATGGTAAAGTTTTCCACTTGTAACGGTGTTGGTACGCTAACTTCGGCGGTAATTGAACCAATGTGTGCGATGATTACTACGCGTGAAAGCATTGGTATTGAAGGGCATGCGGTGCTCGCTGAATAGTGTAAATGTTGATGTAGGTGAAAATTTTAGCGAATGATTACTAAAATCAAGTTTTAGTGTACGTGCACTGCGTTGCATTATTTTTATTAATGATTGTCATTCCTTGAGAAATATGAATAAAAAGTAATGAACTTGTTGTGTGTTAGCGAATGTTTCTATACAAAGCAGAAAATACTGCGTGTGGCCACGCGTAGTATTAATCTTGCAGAATACAAATGTATAAGTATTATAACACCGAGTAACATTTTTGAGAAAAATTCAGCTAAATGGTAATAAATATTTTAAGATATATGGCATTATTTCGCTAAGTAATGATAAAGCCTACTTGTGCGTTAACAATGCGGATTTTCATCAATTACTACCTTCAAAGCCGAGTGGTGAAATTGCCCATTCATGCTAAGTTATAAATGTTGCGAAAAGATTAAATTTCCTAAGTGTTTGATCTTGCCATACTTAGATGCTTCGCAATGCTAACAAATTACCTAAGGATCGTTTTGTCGGACTTAGAAGATTCATAATGTATACATTAATACAAGTACAGATTGTTTCGCTAAAGTACCTACTTATTATGTGCACAATAATAAAAGTTAAAAATTGCAAAGGACAAGTCTAGATTATGAATATATTGAGTAAAGCGCTATAAAAATAAATAGAGTTGCAACTGCGAAATAAAGAACTTCATTAATAAAACGCTATGTGAAGCGTGTTGATATACAAAAAACGCAATGTATGATTGCGAGTACAGATACATTAGTCAAACTAAAATACTATAGTTCGAGTGCCTTGATTTCTTCAAAGGTTACGTTTTCCTTCCGGCTAATCTCCTCTAAAGCGGGAATGGTAACCTTTACGACTTCTTTTTTGGCCTTTGCAAGTGCTTCCAGCGCTTCTTCTGTTGGACATATTTCATCCGTTATGTCAGAAGGAAGCAGTTGGGAAAGGTCGCCAAGTCGGCAAAGCAAGTCATACCATTCGCAGCGAGTGGCGAGCTTAGATGCTTGCGCATACGCTCTGAATTTTTTTGTCACAGGCGCAGAGTCCATAACCTTGTCACCAAGCTCGGGCAGATATTTGACAAGTTGCGCAAATTGATTTTCAGCAAATTCCGCTCTATTTTTTAGAGAGGAAGCTTCATCTTGAGACTGTTTAAGCGCATCTTCAGTCTTTTTAAGTTTTTGCTCCAGCTCTTGAATCTTCTTGCGTCGAGCTAGTGCAACAACACTTTTCTTTTCGTAATGTTCCGCCATGATGTTGAACCTTTCAGAGTTGTCCACGGTTAAACAAATCGCATTGTAGCAATTCTTTATCCGTTGTCTTTCAGCTTCTGCAAAAGTAAGCTCGCTATACTTTGTGTGCACGCTGTTTGGCACAATTTTGCAAAGCTTCTTGTACAATCTGTTGACATACTCTTCTTCTGCGGCATCTGCGGTGTTGTCATTACGATCTGATGTTTTAGCCTCTTAGGGAATGGTCAAGTCTTCGTTATCTGCTGTTTCAAAAATTCCTTCTGGGATGTCTCTAGCTATGGTAACCACCTCATCTGTTTCGTTGGATGAGCCTGAAATAACAACTAAAAGTGGATACGCAAATTAAGTGAATAAGATGTATAAACGCAATCATAATATCAAAATAATGCGCGAAACTATGCGGAATAAAACTAACTTACTCGCTTCTCCCTCCGCTATGGGAGATGAAATAGTGCGTTGGCATCTTTTGTGGGGCACAATAACCTCATCGGCTACAGCTTTGCGTTTTCCCCGGTCTTCGCCACCAGAAATGGTAAAAGTATTCAAAATTGGTTCGTCAATAATGATGATTGCGCTATCACCTTCTTTTGGGCGGCGCACATGCTTAATGGCTCGAACATCTATCGTTCTCATCACTTGGTCAAGGCCACCTTCTGTGAAATTATATGTGCGTTAATTTTAATAAATATGAAATAATATAAAGCTTTGCGCAAAAGTAAATAAATTGCTTTATACCATTATTTGACGCGTCAATTAATAAGGCGTTATGCTCACGCCATAACTAATATATGGAGACTCTGTCGATATATAGGTGAACGTTACTGTATGATCGCATTATTAGACCAGCACCCTTGATTAACTCGAGAATTTCCTTTTCAAGGTCGTCTGGTGTGACCTTTTCATTCACGTGTGCATCAAGCTCTGTGCACCAAGTTTTCACAATATTTCTGCTACCGTGAGCAGTTTTATTGATAAAGAAGAATGAACAACGCCAATTTCCAATTGAGTCTTTGGGACTGGTCATCATGCCATGACGACCGCGGAATGAAAACCACCCCGCATCATGTGGAGTGATACTGTTAAAAGAATGAAAAACGTTAAGCATCGGTTGTTTGTTAAGCGCATTGCAGAACATCTCGAAAAGAACGATCTTATTAACTGCCTTTGGATGCAATTGTGCAATCGCAACCTTATAATATTCGCATACACTGAGAAAGAAAGGGGTTAATGGAATTCGTAGATTTCCATGAGAGATAGCAGCTTCGTAAATGGTAATCATGTCTTTGGGCGGAGCATTCGCCCTATCTTCTGCAGATGGTGCAGTGGGTGAAAATTGCGCTAACAAAGGGTAGTGTTGCTTTAAGATTTCAATTTTTTCTGTTAACATATATGAAACAAATGAGTCTGGTGTGTTTGCAGACGATGATGAAGGTGTAGAAGGAGCTGCCATTTGATTGTATAAAAAAAGATGTAGAAGGAGCTGCCATTTGATTGTATAAAAAAAGAGGAAATATGGTAATAAAATTGAGTTAAGGTAAGAATAGCTAAATTGAAAATAGAAGATATGGATTCGATAAAGATCGATTGCAAAGAAATTGATTATGAAAGTGTAAAGTCTGTAATGCGAATCACTTTGCTATTTATAATTAAGATTGGGACGAAGAAGTTGTAAGGGTAATGATAAAATTTTAACGGTCAGAATTACTGCAACGCATCAACGGTAATTAAATAGCCGTTACAGAGTTGCTCGATTTGACAGGTTTTCAGAATATCAGCCGCTATTTCACGTAATCATTGTGAATATTTTCACAATTGGCTGTCAAAAGATATATTATTTAACCCAGTTAAACGGTAATAAAGTAACGGTGTAAAAACCATTGCGACTGGCTGCAAAGACACTTTTTAGTAGCGAACTTTATTTTTTAGAGTTTATCATGTTGCATTTTTTATGCAAAATGTACCATAATAAACTGGGGAGACTTGATCATATACATAGCATTGTATATGTATATTTTTAAGTACTAAAGGCTGAAAACAGAAATTACGCTTAGTATACTTAAAGGATTTGGAAGATCCGCTGAAAGTTGAGTTCGCGGATAAGTTTGCGCACTAATAAAGATTGCGGATTCCTTTCGCCAAGTCAATGCGGATAATAGTTAGTCCGCACACCGCGAATATTCTAAAAACTATAAATATGGAGCTTAGCCTCTCATTTATAGGTTGTTGATTCTCCATCATTTTCTCTAGCCTTTGTAATTTTCACTTGTGACTTTGCCAAAGGAATTTTTACATTGTGTTAAGCTGAATTATGCTAATCAATTATCAAGACCGTGTCGGGGTGGTTGATCACTTGATTGCTAAAGTGAAAGACGATCATCAGGGCCCAAAATAATCATCAACATCCCATTCCACCCCATTAATCTCATTGCACTGAATCCTTAATTAAGTAATATTAATATAGGATTGATCAGCAGACAAATTAGAACCTCTGATAGTTCTCAGTCATCTTTAAAGATTTATAAGCTTAGTTTGTATTGTAGTGCGTTAAATTCTCATTTATGATTTAATCCAGCCCTTACTTAAATCTACCCAATAAATCCCTTAGTTATTCACCATGTACTATAGTTATAGTGGTTCCATAGCTTCTTCTAACCTTGACCATTCTCAAGTGGTCATATAGTACATCAACAATGTACTCTACTGTTGCAACAGTATTTCCTCGACTCTTATACTCTTGACCAATGTCTTAATCTGGTCCTACGATAATTCCCCATGTACTTTATAGTATTTCCGATGGGTTCATACCTTGACCAATGTATAAACACAGATAATTAATTTCCTTATGATTGTCGACTTTATAAAAGGTTTTAATCACGTTTATTGGTGGAAGGACGATAATAATAAGGTTTAATATCATAGACAGAAAACGAGTACGAAATGATAATCATCCCTAACTAAATTATTAAATCATGGCAAATAATCAAGCAATTACTCACACATCATGGCAACAAACATTTCTAATATTAATAAATCACAAACATCGAACAAGAATATTATAATAAATTAATAAAAGAAAGGATAGATATTACCGAATAATGTCGGCAAAATAACACTTGTATTTCTTCATAAAATCCATAGTGTTACAGTGCTTGATAGCTTATACTATTAACTACATACTAATCTCTTATTGATCACTAGAGAGCGACAATAGAGAGATAATTATTTTCCTAATCTCTGTACTTTTCTCTCTCTAGAATCTAGAGAGAGAAAGTAGAGAGAGAACTAATCTCCTACTGATCACTAAAGAGCGACAATAGAGAGATGTTTTAGAGAGAGAAGTGAAGAAGGTGTGTGTTGAAATGGTGGGATGTGCAACCTATTTAGAGGAAAGGCTTGATGGCAAAGTTGTAAATAAACGGGCTTGGTGACCAACCAAACCATTTTGAGAACTTGGTGGCCAAGGTGGTCTTGGAGGCAAAGTATTTTTTACTTGTTGACCTTGGAGAGCAAGTATAACTTGAAGAGCAAGCACATTCTAGATTATTCCAAGCATTTAATCAACATGGACTTGAAGACCAAGCACATGGGTTTGGACTGAGATTGAGGACATCTTGGGCTTGTTACGGGCCTATTTTGGGCTGAATTTCAGGCCTTTAAGTCTTGGATTTCGGCCCAATTTCGTGTACACATGTTCGTAATTTATTTGATCCTTGTTTTCGATCTAACTTCTTCTTTACTTGTCCGTTTTTGATGATTCTTGCGCCCACCTGTTCGTAATTAAATATCCTAAATATAAGATTAAGTAAATAAACTGTTCTAAAAGTTATAAAATAAGTTATTTAAACGCGAGTTAATCGTCTTAGCCGGTTTTGCTCGTTTTTTCTCGTTTTTCATCCGTTTTTAGTGATTCTTGAAACATAGCCTTCGTAATGACATAATCTACCAAATGAAGCAAATAAATTCTTATTTAGATGATAAAATTAATTATTTTATCATAAATGGGGCTAATATCGGGGGTAAAAATGTGACTCTTTAGCCGATATCAGATATCCCACACTTACATTTTGCTTGTCCTCAAGCAAACTCCTCATTTATTTTGAGTTCAAGGATACTTCTGAGGTTTGCGTTCTATATGTCAAGTGGATTGTTCTTTATTATAAGAGCAAAATCAAACAAATCATCTTCTAAAAGGGGTAGTAACTATCTCTGCAAGCATGAGAGGAGGTTACATAACTTTGGCTTCCTTACACGGGTCACTCAAGTGTTTGAGGTTTCCTATCAATCTATGAATTCGCTCATAGACAGTCAAATGTTGCAAGTATTGTCATAGGCTTGACCAAGAATCAAATCTCCACCAGTTACATAAGGACGACACTAATCTTCTCCCTAATCATTATTTCAAGAGGAAGAGCGGGTTGAAGGTTGGTTTGCGAAGAAAAGTGAAGGTTGTAATATGGCGAAAAGGGTGATTTTGAATCTTTGAAATTTTAGAGAGATTCGATAGATTTCGGTTTCATGATGATATACTTTTTCTAGGAAAGATGGTACTCTATTTTTGTTGAAGAGTTCTTTTAGAGGGTGTTGATTTTCAGCGAAGACTTTGCTTCTTTACTACAATCCTCCTGAGTCACAAACTTCATTATCTTTAGGGATCTATGATTTTATTCGAAGACTTTTCTCTTCTCTTTATTGGAGACTTTGCTCAAATTTTTTTTTTTTTTTTTTGCATATCTCATCTTCATAACTTTGTTTATTTCTTCTTGTGTCGAGAGAGAAAGGTATTTCACCAAAAATAGGTCTTTTTGACCTATCAAAAACAGTCTGGAACTTTGGAATTTTTCAACAAGTGTTTGAAGTAAACTTAGTCGATCTATCTCTTTGAATTTCTAGATTTTGAAAATGAGAAAGGAAAGAGGGTGGAAAGGGTAACATATTTGATAGTAAATTTGGGGTGAGTATTTTCTGATTCATCAACTCTTTGAAATGAGTTGGTCGGTTTAAATGCGTGGAGTGGAAATGAAAACGGATGGTTTCTCTCTTCTCTATTCAGAATGATTTCAGAAGGAGTATCGCAGCTACACCACGTATGGCGCTTACTAACCATTAGCCTCGAAATGTATGTCAAGTTCAAGTTCTAACTTTATATGCTAACATCAGCACTCTCAACGGAAAAGATAGTGAAGCATTAAAAATGAATGCTTGTTGGGCCATTTTTGGGGTGCCTCATAACAATTATATTGGGTCTATAATGCCTAGTCATGCAATGCTCTTTTAGAGAATCGGTTCATCCTTAAGAAGATTTTTGTCCTCATTTATCTTGATTTTAGAACAAACACACTTGATTTTCGAAAGTACTTTTTCAGAAAATATTATTTAGTCAAAATTTTCGAAAAATTTACGTTGAGAACAAAGAATCTAAATAGTAGGTATACTCGAAAAGCTTAGTAAAATTTTAAGTTAAGAACATTTTCTGAGCGTCCCCTAGTTAATTACGGTGTACTACACCGCTATCCCACATTTAGAGGAACATTGTCCCTAATGTTCATTCTTAGATTTTAGGGAGCTAAAATCCCACACTTAGAGTTTAACCATGTCAAAAAATGTATCTAAGCTCAATATTGGGTTGGAATCCCACACTTAGTGATAAGCTTAGGATAGGGTATAGTTTAAGGATATAACGAAGCAAAATAAACAAAAGAAGAGAAAGAAACAAATTACTCCCCTTGGGTGCAGTTGTGAGATGAGGATCTGAAGGTAGACGGAGTCAGAACCATCTTCTGCTGGATTCAGATCCGTCTTCTTTAAGTGTACTCGAGCTCATTAGGGCGTTCGCATCCTCCATACAACATCCACCAATACTTGAAATGAAATAACCAACGAGTTTCCTTTTTGTTTTAATTATTCAAAGAGTCTCCACCACAGGCATCAATAACTGTGTATTACTTGTAAAAAAGGATAAGATCAAACCTAGACAGGTGATTAAGCTTCAGGCCATAGACTCACTAATTTGCGTTTTGATAAAAAAGTTATTTGGAAACTTGAGGGTTTCAAAATTAGGTTTTTGAAAATTCAACAAATTAGTGTATGACTAAAAAGTTTAATCCCACACTTAAAGTGTTGACTGCCTTTCATTTTAAGACTTTTCAAATAATGTAGCAATTAATTCACTTAAGCCCAAGACAAGTAGGAGAAGTGAATTCATCCTAAGAAACGTTGAAAATTTTATTTTAAGTTTCACTTTTCACTTATTCGATTAAACTAATTATCCTAATCTAACTACTGCTAAAGCTATAGAAAAAAATAATAATAAAATAAACACACGGGTTGCCTCCCGAAAAGCGCTTGTTTTTGTTTGAGTCACGAGCCTGACTCTATCCTTATTTCTCAAAAAATCTAAACGGCTCCCTTGCATCCATCAGTAGACACAAGAGGTAATATTGGAACATACCAATGGGATTGAAGCGGACAAAGAATGAGGTATGTCCAATGAGAGGAGAAGGTGGTTTGAAGTGAATACTTTGTTTAACTTGAGGTATAGCAAAGTTATCAACTTCTTTTACCTCATTGATTTGTGCGGGTTGGTCAAACGGGTCCTCATCACTTAATGATATGTATGTCATTATGTATTTGAGTGATGGTTTATAGGGTAGCCTTAACGCAAGACCCGTCTTTCTTTCTTGTGACTTCAGGTTGATCGTAATGTTGTACTCTAAGGATGGAGGCGGGATGATGTCCATTGACGTCTCCAATATGGTAGCAACATTAACAACTACTTCGGTGCTAGAATCCTCCATCTCTTTCTTCTCATTCGGGCTTTCCATTTCTATTTCCTCATCCACCTTATCGTCACTCTGGTCGGGAGCTTCGAGTATAACTGGTTCAGATATTTTTTCTAGAACGAAGTCATCTCTAGTCATTAAAAGATCAAAATAAGGTAGGAGTGAAGATTGGGTAGGTGTGGAGTGGTTATTCTTCATGTCTTCTACTTCTATCTTCTTCTCTTCATTCTTAGAATAAAAGGTGACTTTCCTAGTGGAGATGCTATTTACTTCGGCGTTCCTATCAGAAGGAGATACAGACTCGTCGATAGTGAAAGTGACCTCTTCTCCACGGGCTTTCAAGGTGAAAGTCCGTGAATAAACGTCAACGATCGCTTTGGCTGTATTTATGAAAGGCGTTCCTAAGATGATAGGGGTTTTCACGTCTTCTTTAAAATCCATAACCACAAAGTCGGTCGAAAAAAGGAATTTTTCGACCTCAATAGTGACGTTCTCGGCTATTCCCTTAGGATATCTAGTGGATTGGTCAGCTAGCTGGATGCTCATTTTGGTAGGGTTAAGGTTTCTAATTTCGAGTCTCTGGAGCAGTAAGTAGGGCATGAGATTGACACTGGCATCAACATCAGCGAGAGAATAATAGTACCAGATTGGTAGATAGAACAAGGAAAGGTAAATCATCCAGTATCCCCTAGTTTTTTAGGAATAGTATTTAAGATAATGGTTGAACAATCCGTGTTCAGCGGGACATTGGGTACTTAGGGTACCTTATCCTTGGTTGATAGGATTTTCCTAAAATACTTCTTACTATGAGGATTTTTAGACACAGTGTCCAAAAAATTACAGTCAAGCTTGAAAGATTTCATCTTGTTATAGCTTTGCTTGAGACGGGCTGGGAATGGAATGGGTGCTTTCCTAGTAGGTTTAGGTGATGACTCAATGACTACTACCGAACGGGTATTAGTTAGTTTCTTCTCCTTAGAATAAACTGAAGGTTGGCTACGTGCCACGTTTGAGTCATTTTTAGGACAACCTAGAGAATCGAGACATTAATTTAGCTGGCTTATTTGATTTTCAAGACTACTAGAGTGATTAGTCATGACTAAGTCAGTTTCGTCTTATCTTGCTGTGATCATGTTGATGATTCGCAGTAAGACATCGTCTGGACTTGTCTCTGGTGGAGTAGTAGGTTTGGTAGGCTGGTTGTGCAGATGAACTAGGATCTTATCAGAGTAGACAACAGAGTCCTCACATTCAGCTTCGTATACCTTGGTCGGATGTGGGTCAGTACAGTTCTGGCATAATTGCACTTGAGACACATGTTGCGGGAGTTTCTTTAGCTCTCTGACTTCTTTGGTGAGGTTTTCTATTTGGTCCGAGAGAAATTTGATAGTTTTATTTTCGATAGGATCGGAGGAGAAAAGCGATGTTACTGATGAAATGTGCTCTTCCGTGTTCCAATCATGATGGTGCATAGTCATCTCCTCGATCAACCTCCAGGCCTCGTCAGCAGTGAAGTTCATGAAGTTACCTTGAGAAACAACATCAAGAGTAGACTTGTTGTTCTGATTCAGACCCTTGTAGAAGGTCAAAATTTGAACAGAACTCTCAAGACGGTGGTTCGTGCATCTTCGAAGAAAATGTTTGAAACTTTCCCATGCAGTGTAGAGTGATTCATCGTATGCTTGTTAAAAGTTTACAATATCATTTCTAAGTCTGATTTGCTTTGATGGGGGAAGTACTTGATTAAGAAAGTTGTTGCCATTTCCTCTCATGAGGTGATAGAGTTGGTTTCTAACCCCTCAAACCAGGTTTTTGCATGAAGAGTTAAGGAATAGGGGAACAGATATAGACGAACTACATCTTGTTTAACCCCGTTTTGCTTATACGAGTTGGATAAGGAGAGGAATCTATCTAAGTGAGAGTTGGGATCGTCATTTGGTAAGCCGTGGAATAGACAGTAATTCTGAATGAGTTCTATGATGTTATGATTTAGCACAAAAGACGCTCCAATCTCTGGGTAGAGTATTGGTCCTCCTCGTCCTTCTAACGAGGGTTTGGTGATGTCAGAGAGAGTAATGTGTGCAACCATCGTCGAACTATCGGCAGGTAAGTGTGGATCTCGTCGGATGTTTACAATGTATGATATCAGATAGAAGAAAGGATGTGTTAGAATAATTCTTAGCGGTTTAAGTAGGTTAAACCATTTAAAGGCTCACTAATAAGGAATTCCATATTAATTAAACTAATATTATCTCACCTAACTACGGTAAACTAGTAACTTCTGACAAAGCTAGTCTCAGTCAAAAGGGTCTCTTAAAAACTAACTAATCTAAACAGGCTCCAAATCGTACTACCGCTCCCCGGCAGCGCCAAAAGTTAACTACTACCTATGATATGCCCGAATCGGACGGTTTATTAATGCGGTGTCGTTAGGTCGCAAAACATCAATTCAGGATATCAACAGAAGAATTTTGTTGTTTAATTTATATATGTTGGGCCTAAATCTATTATTCCTTCCTATGGGTTAGCAAGGGCAATTATGACCTAGGGTCATTCCTTGAGCAGTTGAATTTGAAACGAAGCTTATTCAGATAATTTAGTAATTAAGATTGGGTTTGTACACAATTTAGTATCCAAGACTAGTGGCCAGGTACACCTTGTGTGGAGAGGCGGGATCCAATTGGGCCCAATGAATTGGCGACTGTTCCAAAAATCCAACAACAAAGTCCAATCGATTTATTCTAGACACCACTTTATCCGGAATATCAAATTGTGTAAAGGCAATAGTTGGGTTGAATAGTTTATATAATTGTAATAAATATTAAAGTAATATAATTAAAATAAGATAGCTAGCATGCAACATCTAAAGGACAGAGAAGACGTGATTCGCCATGATTTAAGATAACGTAGTGTCGAGATGATTGTGAGACACTCATTGGATATATATACCTTGGTGTAAACCCTAGATTCCCTACTAATTGATTTCTCAATTAACATGTCACGAGAAACTATGAAACAACCCAACCCGTACTCCGTAAAAATTTTTTTTTTTTATATAATACACATTTACGCGCCAATTAAATATGTAACCCATTCCACACGATTCGTCAAAACATACTACGAGTTTAATGTTTACAAAAAGGCACAAGGGCCATTAAGAATGTGATACAAGTTTGACCAACAACAAATGATAGTTTATAATCCAAACGACACTCGAGCATGGTTTGGGGCTAAACTACCCAAAACGTTCGGTCACTTCAAAAGCCAACACCAAAAGCACCCCCGACAACATAAGCGGGAGACCACTAGTCCAAACGTATGCCCTTACCCTTGTCCAAGCCGGAACCTATAAAAATGGTAAACAACGAGAGGGTAAGCAATGCTTAGTGAATGCAATAGTTATACATACATATATATAACCCATCTATTTGCAATCACAAATTCCAAATACCTCGTACGAACATGTAACTCACATAGCAAGTCAATCATACCCGAAACACCAACAAGTCGTACATTGACACAAAATCTCATTAGCATATACTCAACACCATATATATATAATGCTAAACTAATCACAACACAATATGGTTAACCATAACGCTATGGTGCTACCGGCACGTGGTTCACACCATAAGCATTTGAGTCTCACTCTTTTATAGTGCTACCGGCACATGGTTCACACTTTGACGCTACCGGCACGTGGTTCACGCCTCATTTTATAGTGCTACCAGCACGTGATTCACACTCAATGCTACCAGCACGTGGTTCACATCCTATATCCGTCCCATACATGTTATGGCACTACCGGCACATGGTTCATACCATAACATTCACAAATAAACACGCCATATACATGAACGTATAATTATTCCACTCACCTTATCACAAGGATGATGATTTAGCACTTCCGAGCTTCAACTCAATGTACCTAAATCATTAAGTGCACATTTAATTTCACAACTAGTGAAATTAACCATAATACACCCACTTGAGCATTTAATGACCCAATTTGCATTAAATGACCCAACTACTCACAGCCGCCCATAAATGGCCAAGATTCGCCTTTGATTACTAAGATGAGTGAATTAAAGTCTATTAACTTCAATTTACACAAAACTTGGGGTAATCCATACCCATTTCATCACATTAGGTCAACTAGAACGTTTTGACCCATTTTAACTCACTTTCAAGTCAAACCTACCCATTTATACATCTTTCACAAATCTTAAAGTGCATTAGTGACTAACAACACCAATTGACACTTACCACCTCAAATCACAAGGCCAAAACCCTAGATTATGGCTATTAGGGTTTCATTACAACAACATAACCCAAACTCACCCATTTTACCCTCAAATGGGTCATACAAATCCCTAGTAACCCAAACCCTAGTCATTAACCAATTAAAACTCAAAACTTAGAGTTAGAACTTACCGAGACTATCCACGCGTAGCTAGAGATACAAGGAACAACTTTACTCCTCGCTCCTAGGTTTGATTCACAATTCTCCAACTCCAAATCTCAAGATCAAACTAAGTGGGTTTTGTGTTTTGGGAGAGAAATAGGAAAGAAAATAGAAAAGGAAAATGAAATAAATGAGTATGTGGTTGAGAGTTAAAGCTCCCATCAGATCCACATGTGAATTTACCATTTTACCCCTTAAAATCCCTTAAATTGAGCTAGAACCCGAATCTGTCCAGCAGAATTGCCGCGGCACGGCCCAAATGTCGCGGCGCGACATATCAAAGGAAAATGAACCCTTCTTAACTCAACTTCTGTTCCTGATTTGCTTGCTTTGCCGCGGCGCGGACCCATTTGTCGCGGCGCGGCCTAAGGCACGATCTGGTCAGTTCGACCATCTTAAATACGAAAATCGTTTTACACAACATTAAATTTGTTCAAGCTTCCAATACACGTCTAACTCTCATATCTAAGTCTCACAAGACTTAACACTAACCGAAGCTCCTTTAAGACTTATTTACGCACACATTAACAAGTGTGTGTGTGTATATATATATATATATATATATATATATATATATATATATATATATATATATATATATATATATATATATATATATATATATCTACACAATTACGCATAAACAACGAGTTACATACGTACAAATGGTTAAGTATGTACCTTTCGATATGTACGAGAAAACGGGATGTTACAACTCTCCCCCACTTGAATCAGAGCGCGTCCTCGCGATCCAAGCCGCATGACAAGAAGGAAGATAAACCAACACAAACTCTTCAGGCTCCCAAGTAAACTCGGAACCCTTACTACGACGCCATTAAACTTTAAAAGTCCTAACCTCTTTATGTCTCAACCTTTTGACCTTCTCATCAAGTATGGCAATCGGTTCCTCGATGTACTCTAACTTATTATTTAGCTCAATCTCGTCTAAAGGCACCCAAGATGAATCATCCGCAAGACACTTACGGAGATGGAAAACATGAAATGTATTATGGATCCCCGCAAGCTCTTCGGGTAATTCCAAACGATACGCGACTTCACCAACACGAGCTAAAACCTTAAATGGTCCAATAAACCGAGGAGCTAACTTTCCTCGTTTCCGGAATCGAATGACACCTTTCCATGGCGAAACCTTAAGCATCACCATATCACCTTCTTGAAATTCGATCGTTCGTCTACGTTTGTCGGCATACGACTTTTGCCTATCTTGAGCCTTTTTCAAATGCTCTCGAATCACGTCAATCTTGCTATTTGTCTCTAATACCAAATCGGTACTCCCGATTTCCTTTTGTCCTATTTCACCCCAACAAATCGGGGTTCGACATCTACGCCCATAAAGCATCTCATACGGTGGCATCCCAATACTAGTATGATAACTATTATTGTACTAGAATTCCACCAAAGGTAAGTGCTCGTCCCAACTACCACCAAAATCAATAATACACGCCCGTAACATATCCTCCAAAGTTTGGTTCGTACGTTCGGTTTGACCGTCCGTTTGAGGATGATACGCCGTGCTCAACTTCAATTGCGTACCCATATCTTCATGAAACTTTTCCCAAAACCGAGATGTAAAACGAGTGTCTCGATCCAAAATAATAGATATAGGAACACCGTGTCGAGAGATGACTTCCTTGATAAACAACTTAGCCAAGGTCTCCGATGATATCGCTTCCTTAATGGGAAGAAACAAAGCACTTTTCGTCAATCGATCAACTATAACCCAAATCGAATCAAACTGGGTTCTCGCCGTTTTAGGTAACTTTGTGATGAAATCCATGGTAATGTGCTCCCATTTCCATTTCGGGATTTCTAACGGTTGTAACTTACCATACGGCTTTTGGTGTTCGGCTTTAACTTGCAAACACGTGACACATTGCTCAACATACTTAACAACGTCACGTTTCATGCTCGGCCACCAATAATCTTTCCTTAAATCAAGATACATTTTCGTTGCGCCCGGATGTATAGAATACTTTGACTTATGTGCTTCATCAAGTAGCACTTGTCGATAATCTCCCATCTTAGGCACCCACACTCTTCCTTGAAAAGACAACAAACCCCGCGAGCCCATAGTAATGAACTCCGATTGCCCCACAATTCGTCCCGCATGCTTGTTGTGAACGTAAGCCTCTATTTGAATCACACCAAGTTTTTCAAGAAAATCGTTAGTAATAATCATACGTAACAATCCAAATCGTAACGCCGGGTGATGACTCTTTCGACTTAACGCATCCGCGACCACATTCGCCTTGCCCGGATGATAAAGTATCTCACAATCATAGTCTTTTACCACATCCATCCACCTACGTTGACGATAATTCAAATCTCGTTGATTAAAGAGATGTTTCAAACTCTTATGATCCGAATAGATCGTACACTTGACACCATACAAGTAATGGCGCCAAATTTTCAACGCATGCACAACCGCCGCCAACTCAAGATCATGAGTCGGATATCTCGTCTCGTGTTCCTTTAATTGTCGAGTGGCATAAGCGATAACTTTACCTCTTTGCATTAGAACACACCCGAGTCCATTTAAAGAGGCATCACAATAAACCGTCATGTCTTCCACCCCTTCCGGCAAAACTAACACCAGAGCTTGACATAACTTTTCTTTTAACAAATTAAAAGCAATTTCTTGCTCGTTCTCCCAAACAAACCTCACGTTCTTCCTTGTCAATTTCGTCAATGAAGAAGCGATCTTAGAAAAGTCTTGGATAAACCGACGATAATAACCGGCCAATCCGAGAAAACTTCGGACCTCCGTAGGCGTAGTCGGTTGTCTCCAACTCTTCACCGTCTCTATCTTCCCCGGATCCACTTGAACACCGTCCTTGTTCACAATGTGGCCAAGGAATTGAACCTCCCTTAGCCAAAATTCACATTTCGAGAACTTAGCATACAACTTCTCCTTTCGTAATGTCTTTAATACATCACGCAAATGACGTTCATGCTCGTTCATACTTTTCGAGTAGACTAGTATGTCGTCAATGAACACAATCACCGACTTGTCCAACATGGGTTGGCACACTCGGTTCATAAGATCCATGAATGCCGCCGGTGCATTCGTAAGACCAAAAGGCATAACTACAAACTCAAAATGCCCATAACGCGTTCGAAAAGCCATTTTCTCTATGTCTTCCTCACGGACCCGCATTTGGTGATGGCCGGACCGTAGGTCGATCTTAGAGAAATACGTCGCACCTTGGAGTTGATCAAACAAATCGTTGATCCTAGGCAATGGATAACGATTCTTGATTGTCACTTTATTCAACTCCCTGTAGTCGATGCACATCCGCATACTACCATCCTTCTTTTTCACGAATAAAACCGGAGCGCCCCATGGCGAAGCACTCAGTCGAATAAAACCCTTCTCAAGCAACTCTTGGGTTTGATTTAACAACTCTTGCATTTCCGTTGGTGCTAAACGATAAGGAGTTTTAGCAATGGGAGTAGCTCCCGGAACCAACTCAATGCGAAATTCAACTTGTCTTTCCGCCGGAACACCAGGTAACTCGTCCGAAAAAACGTCTTCGAATTCACTAACCACCGGAATTTCACGAATAGGTGGTGGCTCGTCACGAGTATCGACAACATGGGCAAGAAAAGCCATGCCACCACTAACAAGAAAATGACGTGCCCGTGCAAAAGTGCATATCGGCACAAGTCTTCTTCGTTTATCACCATGAATAATTAACTCTCCCCCACTTGGGGTCTTCACACGTATAAACTTTTCATGGCACGCAATATCGGCTCTATTTCGATCGAGCCATTCCATACCAACAACGATATCAAAATCGTCCAAAGTCATAGGGATAAGATCAATTTTAAAGTTTTCGGCACCAAAAATGACATCACAATTCTTACACACATCAACCTCTAGCACCGTCTTGCCATCCGCTATTTCGACCTCTATCGGACGACTTAACTTAGCTAACGGTCTATCAAGTTTAGGCACAAATTTTGGAGATACAAACGACAAATTTGCACCGCTATCAAATAAAATCCTTGCCGGATTAGAGTTAACCATAAAAGTACCTGAGACAACATCGTGGGATTGCTTGGCTTCGTCGTTCGTCATCAAATAGTTTCGCCCTCGAGCCGTACCCGCCGCCTTCTCTAGCCTTTTAACACTATCGTTGTTCAAATCGGGACACTCTAACCTTCGGTGTCCTTCCTTACCACAATTATAGCAAGTGAATTTGTTCGGGCCATTGGTACAATCACGGGCCATGTGTCCCCTTTGTTTACAATTAAAACACGTAGGCTCGAAACCCCTGAAAGCACCCTTCTTCACACTATTTATGCTTTCGGAGCCTTTCTTATTCTTTTTATTTGAAAAGTTCGAATGACTCAAACCTTCAAACTTTTTCTTTGAAAAAGTGAAATCACTCTTCCTCGGAACCTCCGGTTCAAAACCCCGAGCTAACTCGAATAGCTCTTCAAAAGTTTTAGCCATTCCCCGACTAATCTTACCCTTTAACTCATCGTTCAAGGTACGGTAGAAAACTTTCATTAGCTTGTGGTCGTCACCAACATATTCCGGGCAAAAACGAGTCTTTGCCAAAAAGGTAAACTTGAGAGTAACCAAGTCCATCGAACCTTGTCGCAAATGATGCAACTCGTCCCGGATTCTATCAAGGTCGGAAGAAGTTCGGTATTCTTGGAAGAATTCCTTCTTAAACTCCTCCCATGTCAAGCTCATACATTGCTCTTCACCATATAAATTGATTTTATCGTCCCACCACAACTTGCCTTCTTCACGTAACATGCTAGACCCATATCTCGTCTTCTTCTCGGGAGGACATTCCGTGGTACGGAAAGCTCCCTCAATATCGGAAATCCAACAAGTGCTTTTCAATGGATCCCTCACCCCATTAAACATCGGAGGTTGAGTATCCTTGAAATTCTTGTAGTGGAAGTCCCGCCTTCCTTCACCTCCTTCACCGCGAGGATAAATGTTTCTAGCATTAAGGGCCTCTTCGATAGTGGCCTTCATTCGTTCATTTGTCAAATCGGTCACTTGCCCATCGACCGAATCTTGGAAGACCTTTCGGACGTCCGTAAGAAAATCCGCTTTTAACTTTTTAAAGACGGCCTCAACCTTAGCCGAAAATTCGACGTCCTCGCTTGTACTTCCGTTATCATGATCGGGTCCGTTTCTCGTCTTCATTCTATAAAACGGAAAGGGTTAAACCATGAACGAGAGGCATAACACGTAAGTATATACATGCGTACCATACTACCCCATCTTGCTTAACAATCGTTGTACATTACTCGTTTGACACGATTTGCACCCGTAACAACGGTAGCTAATCGTTGTTACGCGAGCACGTCGCATTAACTCGCTAGTACGACGTCCATCTTGCTTGATGATTTCTAAACACAATACAAAACAGTTAGCACAAGGTTAGTTCACATAAACCAAAGCACTAACAATTCCCGATTAGACCCAAAGTCCTACAAGTCCCGCATAAAGCGCGCACACAATAAGGTCCAAGTCTAGGCACCTATCTCAAGTCGCCTAAATCCCTTAGATCATGCTCTGATACCACTTGAAACAACCCAACCCGTACTCCGTATGAAATTTTTTTTTTTTATAATACACATTTACGCGCCAATTAAATATGTAACCCATTCCACACGATTCGTCAAAACATACTACGAGTTTAATGTTTACAAAAAGGCACAAGGGCCATTAAGAATGTGATACAAGTTTGACCAACAACAAATGATAGTTTATAATCCAAACGACACTCGAGCATGGTTTGGGGCTAAACTACCCAAAACGTTCGGTCACTTCAAAAGCCAACACCAAAAGCACCCCCGACAACATAAGCGGGAGACCACTAGTCCAAACGTATGCCCTTACCCTTGTCCAAGCCGGAACCTATAAAAATGGTAAACGACGAGAGGGTAAGCAATGCTTAGTGAATGCAATAGTTATACATACATATATATAACCCATCTATTTGCAATCACAAATTCCAAATACCTCGTACGAACATGTAACTCACATAGCAAGTCAATCATACCCGAAACACCAACAAGTCGTACATTGACACAAAATCTCATTAGCATATACTCAACACCATATATATATAATGCTAAACTAATCACAACACAATATGGTTAACCATAACGCTATGGTGCTACCGGCACTTGGTTCACACCATACGCATTTGAGTCTCACTCTTTTATAGTGCTACCGGCACATGGTTCACACTTTGACGCTACCGGCACGTGGTTCACGCCTCATTTTATAGTGCTACCAGCACGTGGTTCACACTCGATGCTACCGGCACGTGGTTCACATCCTATATCCGTCCCATACATGTTATGGCACTACCGGCACATGGTTCATACCATAACATTCACAAATAAACACGCCATATACATGAACGTATAATTATTCCACTCACCTTATCACAAGGATGATGATTTAGCACTTCCGAGCTTCAACGCAATGTACATAAATCATTAAGTGCACATTTAATTTCACAACTAGTGAAATTAACCATAATACACCCACTTGAGCATTTAATGACCGAATTTGCATTAAATGATCCAACTACTCACAGCCGCCCATAAATGGCCAAGATTCGCCTTTGATTACTAAGACGAGTGAATTAAAGTCTATTAACTTCAATTTACACAAAACTTGGGGTAATCCATACCCATTTCATCACATTAGGTCAACTAGAACGTTTTGACCCATTTTAACTCACTTTCAAGTCAAACCTACCCATTTATACATCTTTCACAAATCTTAAAGTGCATTAGTGACTAACAACACCAATTGACACTTACAACCTCAAATCACAAGGCCAAAACCCTAGATTATGGCTATTAGGGTTTCATTACAACAACATAACCCAAACTCACCCATTTTACCCTCAAATGGGTCATACAAATCCCTAGTAACCCAAACCCTAGTCATTAACCAATTAAAACTCAAAACTTAGAGTTAGAACTTACCGAGACTATCCACGCGTAGCTAGAGATACAAGGAACAACTTTACTCCTCGCTCCTAGGTTTGATTCACAATTCTCCAACTCCAAATCTCAAGATCAAACTAAGTGGGTTTTGTGTTTTGGGAGAGAAATAGGAAATAAAATAGAAAAGGAAAATGAAATAAATGAGTATGTGGTTGAGAGTTAAAGCTCCCATCAGATCCACATGTGAATTTACCATTTTACCCCTTAAAATCCCTTAAATTGAGCTAGAACCCGAATCTGTCCAGCAGAATTGCCGCGGCGCGGCCCAAATGTCGCGGCGCGACATATCGAAGGAAAATGAACCCTTCTTAACTCAACTTCTGTTCCTGATTTGCTTGCTTTGCCGCGGCGCGGCCTAAGGCACGATCTGGTCAGTTCGACCATCTTAAATACAAAAATCGTTTTACACAACATTAAATTTGTTCAAGCTTCCAATACACGTCTAACTCTCATATCTAAGTCTCACAAGACTTAACACTAACCGAAGCTCCTTTAAGACACATATGTATATATATATATATACATATGTATATATATATATATATATATATATATATATATACATATGTGTATATATATATATATGTATGTATATATATATATATATATGTATGTATATATATGTATGTATGTATATATATATATATATATATATATATATATATATATATATATATATATATATATATATATATATATGAAAATATAAAACCTTTCTTAACATCTTAGTGTATCACCCAAGTGAGTGGTTATGATTGTGTTTCAGATTCCTTTCTGTCAATGGTTTGGTAAAATCTAAGGGTTTGCAGACAAATTAGAACCTCTGATATTTCTCAGTCATCCTTAAAGATTTATAAGTTTAGTTTGTATTGTAGTGCGTTAAATTCTCATTTATGATTTAAACCATCCCTTACTTAAATCTACCCAATAAATCCCATAGTTATCCAACATGTACTACACTTATAGTGGCTTCATAGCTTCTAACCTTGACCATGCTCAAGTGGTCCTATAGTACATCAAAACTTTACTCTACTGTTGCAACAATATCTCCTCGAGTCTTATACTCTTGACCAATGTCTTGATTTGGTCCTACGATAATTCCCCATGTACTTTATAGTATTTCCGATGGGTTCATACCTTGACCAATGTATAAACACAGATAATTGATTACCTTATAATTTTCGACTTTATAAAAGGTTTTAATCACGTTTATTGGTGGAAGGACGATAATAACAAGGTTTAATATCATAGACAGAAAGCGAACGAAATGATAATCATCCCTAACTAACATTATTAAATCATGCCAAACAATCAAGCAATTACTCACACATCATGGCAACAAGCATTTCTAATATTAATAAATCACAAACATCGAACAAGAATATTATAATAATTTAATAAAAGAAAGGATAGATATTACCGAATAATGTCGGCAGAATAACACTTGTATTTCTTTATAATATCCATAGCGTTACAATGCTTGATAGCTTCTACTACTAACTATATACTAATCTCCTATTGATCACTAGAGAGCGACAATAGAGAGATAATTATTTTACTAATCTCTGTACTTTTCTCTCTCTAGAATCTAGAGAGCGAAAGTAGAGAGAGAACTAATCTCCTACTGATCATTGGAGAGCGACGACAGAGAGATGTTTTAGAGAGAGAAGTGAAGAAGGTGTGTGTTGAAATGGTGGGATGTGCCACCTATTTATAGGAAAGGCTTGATGGAAAAGTTGTAAATAAATGGGCTTGGTGACCAAGCAAAGCATATTGAGAACTTGGTGGCCAAGGTGGCCTTGGAGACCAAGTATTTTTGACTTGTTGACCTTGGAGAGCAAGCACATTCTAGGTTATTTCAAGCATTTAATCAACATGGACTTGAAGACCAAGCACATGGGTTTGGGCTGAAATTGAGGACATATTGGGCTTGTTACGGGCCTGTTTTGGGCCGAATTTTAGGCCTTTAAGTCTTGGATTTCTGCCCAATTTCGTTTACACATGTTCGTAATTTATTTGATCCTTGTTTTCGCTCTAACTTCTTCTTTACTTATCTGTTTTTGATGATTCTTGCGCCCACGCGTTCATAATTAAATATCCTAAAAAATAAGATTCAGTAAATAAACTTTTCCAAAAATTATGAAACAAGTTATTTAAACACGAGTTAATCGTCTTAGCCGGTTTTGCTAGTTTTTCATCAGTTTTTAGTGATTCTTGAAACATAGCCTTCGTAATAACATAATTTACCAAATGAAGCAAATAAATGCTTATTTAGATGATAAAATTAATTATTTATCATAAATGGGGCTAATATCGGGGGTAAAAATGTAATTTTTTAGCCGATATCAATAATCAAAGAAACCAGTTGGACGCCGATGAGTTTTTACCATCAAACATAAAGCCGATGGAACTATTGAAAGATACAAAGCTCGACTTGTGGCAAAATGATACACTCAGACTTACGGGGTTGACTACTCAGAGACGTTTTCACCAGTAGCCAAAATTGATACGATCAGAGTCCTTTTCTACATGTCTCATAATTTATGTTGATACATGATTATTACTGGAACCAATGCCCCGAAAACCTAAGGGTTCCTCCGCAAGGTTTCCACGGAGGGTGAGTCAGGGTGGGTTCAATGCGAAAATTGTTATGGATTAAATCATAAGAAATTTTTTAAATCAAAATTTATTTAAAGAATTTAAAATGAAGGACTTGGGAGGGCTTAAATATTTTCTAAGGATTGAAGTTTTAAGATCAAAAAGATGAATCTTTATTTGTCAAAAGAAATATATACTTGACCTCATTGCTGAAACAAGTATGATCGACTACAAACCGGCTTACACCCCGATGATTCCAAATCAGAGATTATACATGGAAGAAGATGCTGAGTTAGCTGGCCGAGGTCAATACCAAAGAATAGTGGGAAAGCTCATCTATCTTGCTCACACTCGTCCGGACATAGCACATGCCGTGGGAGTTTTTAGTCAATTCATGCATCAACCTGAACATCAGCATATGGAAGTTGTATGGAGAATAATCAAATATCTAAAAGGAACAGTTGGAGACGGGGTTTTATTCAGCAAAAACAATAACCTAGAAACACAAATATACACTGATGCAGGGTACGGAGGAGAAAAAGGATATAGGAAATAAACATCTGGGTACTTTTCTCTCATCGGAGGTAACCTGGTCACATGGGGAAGCAAGAAACAAAGGGTTGTAGCCTTATCAAGTGCCGAAGCCGAATTTGGAGGGATTTCTAAAGGTGTTACAGAAGCTCTTGGATTAAGAAACTCTTGACAGAAATTGGGTTTCCTTCTAGTGACCCTATCAAGATCATGTGTGATAATGAAGCAGCAATAGCAATCTCCGAAAACCTAGTTCAACACAATCGAACCAAGCATATACAAATTGAGAGACACTTCAAACTCAAAGCTGAAATAATCTCTCTACCTCTTGTTCGATCCGAAGACCAACTCGCAGACATCTTGACCAAATTCGTCAATGGAAGACTCTTCAGAGAAATACTCTCTAAGTTGAATATCGGAAATTCTACTATTCAACTTGCGATGGAGTGTTAGAAATCAAAAAAGGAAATAAAGACCTGAAATTATTAGGGGATCAGAAGAATGTTATCACTTCCCTCATTGACATCAGGCAACAACTGGAAAATCACGACAACAATACCTTCCAGAATTAGAAGATTTATGTCTGTACTTAGGCTTATAGCCGTTAGCCTCTTGTTGTATAAATAGGGACTTTGTAAGATGAACAAAGCATGAGTTCAAGCTTTATCAATTTAGTGAATCAATAAAACGATCAATCCTTTTTCATTTACTTTTTTTTTTCATTGAAAACAAGAATTGCATTGAGCAATTGTACCAAATGATATAAAAGTAGTGTTTTTACTATTCATAACAACAATATGTTTTAGATAAATGGATATAATGTGTGATGTGATTATTGGGCTCAGTCAAGTTCAAGTTAGACTAGGCTTGAGATTGGCTTAACTAAAATTTGAAGAGCTCGAGTTTCTTTCATTTCAATCCCAATATGAATTTATTAAACTCGAGTTCTGCTTATTTGAAATTATACAAATTGAGTAGCTCCACTCGATTGTTATATGAAATTATTACTTCATTTTCATGTAATTAGTAATAATGAATATTTATCTTTTATGTAAAGTTTATATTAGTTTTTCTTTACAAGAAAGAATTGAAGTTTCTTAACGACAGCCCTTAGGACTTTCGATAAATATATATTTATGCGTAGAATGTATAAATAACTTTCAATAAATATATTTATGCATAGAATGTAGTACATTAAGGTAGTGAATAAGGTAGTTTTCAAGTGTTAGTGCCGGGGGTGGTCAGTATTTGGTTTGAAACCGTGGTACCCGAAAACCAAACCGAAACCAAACTGGAAAAAACCAAACCGAATTTGAAAAACGGTTTTCGGATTGAATTAAACCGAAACCGAATTTAAATTCAGTTTTTGGTTCGGTTTTCGGTTTTGAATATTCTGAATTTGGTTTAACCGAAAACCGAATTCAAAACCGAATTCAAAATTTTTATATAAATAATTCTTATATTTATGTTTTAATGTCATTATAATTTGGGATCCAGTCAATAAAATATGTTTTCACCCATATGACGATTTGGTAGCTCACATTATAATTATGTTATTCAAATTATTATGTTCTTTTTTCTTAATAACAGAAGCAGTAAACGTCGTAATTAAGTTGTAAATATTAGTAAATCATCAAATTCTTGATAATTTAATAGTGCGTCATTGTTTTAGGATATAAATAACTAAGACATCAGTAACGCCACAATTAAACTACCATCGTTCTCATTTTTTTCATAATATTCGGTTTTAACCAAAAACCGAACCGAATCCGAATTCGAATTCGGTTTTCGGTTCGGTTCAGTTTTAACTTTGAATTCGGTTTTCAGTTCGGTTTTCGGTTTTGCCCAAAAAAAATTCAAAACCGAATACACCGAACCGAATAAACCGAACCGATGAACACCCCTAGTTGGTGGGTGGTTCTTATAAGAGTACAATTAATCAATGCATGTTTGAAAAAATTAATGACAGCTTTAAGGACTATCAACTCTGAATAGATAAATAAAAACTACACCAAACAAGGAGCTAGTGAAACAACGTGTCCACGAATATATATAAATATATATGGCCGACAATTAGACTATACACTACCTAGCTAAAACACCATGATAATAAAACTAAACAATTCACAATCTAACCTAACGAAATCAGCCAAAATCAAACGAAAAGAAATACACGGAAAAAATTGAACCCTAAAGATAAAATAAATGCATATAAGTGAAAATGTTTGCTTCGGCTCATGAGCTTATTTGATCATGCTAAAAGAAGTTACATCTCTAGCTGATTTGCTAAACAATCTTTAACAAATGGTCAAATTTTGAAACGAACTTTTAACGAGTAATTCAGAAATAGGTAAACTTATCTGCACACCTAGTGAGAATCGAGAATTAAACGAAGTACTCGGTATAAATTAATTAAATAAATATTGGAGTATAATATAATGTCTAGTGCTGTCCAATCAAATAATGCAAAAGTGACGTACAAAAAACTGAAAAAGGGACGTGTCCACCATATCTGTTTCGCTATATTTGTACGACTTTAAAAGGGGGACGCGTCCACTATATTTGTTTCGCTCTAAAAAATATATATTTGAAAACAACGCATAAATGATCCTCCGTATGATGCAGCCAAATGATGTTACAAATTTTCGAAATTAAATAATGGTGATGGTGTGTGATGTGGTTTTTGTGAAGTATACTATTGACATGATAAATGTGAGGGTGTTAGGGGCGACTCTACCTTTATATCCGTGGATCACGGGATACCACTAGTTTGAAAATTTTGTGTAGAAAATATCTTTTAAAATGTATAGGACATCACCAAATTTAACTCCATGACGCATAGATTTTTCATATTTATAGTTTTTTCTTTAAATTTTATAAAATACCACTAATTTTAGTAGTCGAACCTCATATATATTTCGAATTTGTAGTTTTTTTTTAAGGTAAACTACCATTAAAATATCATTTAAATATAATTAATATTAATATTGAAAAAAAAAATCAGGACCCCATTAAATTTCGATTCTGAAATCGTCAGTGGAGGGTGTGATGGCGTGATATAATTTATAATGGTAATGAGGGTGACGGAGTATGATAGGGGTGTGAGTCTTTTTTTTTATTTTTATTTTTTTATTTATTTTTGAAGTGCTTTTTTATTATTACTAGTTAATTGACCTGTGAATTCAATTTTTTTGATTAAAAACATAAAAATAAATATCTATGTTATAATATTAAGGTAAGATTAAAATATTGTAGAATTCTACACAACTAAATAATGATGGTTTGTGGCAATATTTTCCTTCAAACCACAAAGTTGTGATGAGTTAAGATTTTACCACTAAATTACCTTGTGTCTGTCAATTGACAACATGCACGCAAACAAAAGGAATTACGAACAATATTACTCGTAGTTAAAAGTACATTAAATAAATACAATTATTAAATTGTGAATTTAGGCCAAGACAATACAAAACAATTTAGTGTACCAAGAACAACAAAATCATTTGATCAAAAACCAAAGTTGTAACTCAAGCAACAAATTAAATCATAAATGTAGCACATCAAGAAAAACGCGGCCTACATTAAATCACCAAACCGAATCAAAGTAGAACATATCCTTGAATATAGCTCACCCAAAAAACCCAAAGTTGTTATAATAATAATAATAATATAGATATGGATAGTCAATTTTGGTGTATACATATAGTCAATTTTGGTACACAAAGTATGTATTTTTATATTGAGATTTTAGGCTATAAATACTCATGAATGCAAGCATTAAACTTGCACCATTTCTCACACTTACAAAGTGTTTCTTTCTTTCTCTCCATTATCATCTTTGTTCTTACACTTCATTATTAGTATTCTAAATCAAGAATCAAATCACTAAAGGTAGTTATAAGCCTACTGAATTATAACATCAAGAATCAAACCACTAAAGGTAGTTATAAGCCTACTGAATTATAACATCAAGAATCAAACCACTAAAGGTAGTTATAAGCCTACTGAATTATAACACGTTATCAGCACGATAATCTTAATACTAAATATGGTTGGCTCTGCCACCAAAATGATATATGGTCGGTTATACCACCAAAATGATATATGGTCGGTTATACCACCAAAATGATATATGGTCGGTTATACCACCAGAATGATATAGGTCGGTTATACCACCTGAAAAAATATATGGTCGACACTGTCGCCAAATTTTCATTTATGTTTACTAATATTTATATTTTTGTTATATAACATTTATTTATGATTGCTTACACATGGTCGACACTGTCACCTACTTATCATTTATGTTATATTAAATTTATGTTTAATGTTTATATACTTATGAATATAAATTGACTCTAATTTATCATGATGTTTGTTTTAATTTTTGATAATAGAAAATGTCGAATCTGGAAAAGCTTAAATTTACTCCTTTAGAATCAACTGGAAACAACTACATGCCATGGGTTATAAAAGTAAAAATGCATCTTAAATCAATGGGCATTCTTGAAACCATAAATGAAAACAACACTTGTTCTGAAAAAGAACAAGCTACGGCATGTTGCTTTATTCATCAACATATTGATGAATGCTTACAAAATAATTATGTGACTGTAGAAGATCCCCATGTTTTATGGGAAGGTCTCAAAAGCAGATTCAATAATCAAAGAGAAATTTTACTTCCAGCTGCAATGGAACAATGGAGAACATTAAGGTTCCAAGACTTTAAGAAAGTAAATGAATACAGCTCAGCTCTGTATAATACATGTTCACAACTTAAATTCTGTGGACATGAAATTAGTGATGCAGACATGATGGAGAAAACTTTCTCCACAATGAATGCTGCAAACATCACAGTGCAAAGAAATTTGAGAATGCTAAAGTTCAAAACATATCCTGAACTTAATTCATATCTCTTAGTTGCAGAGCAAAATGATGAGCTATTAATGAAAAATCAGCAATCCCGTCCTACTGGTACACTTGCAATCCCTGAAGCAAATACTGCAAATAATTATAAACAGGGACAAGGACGCGGGCAAGGTCGTGGTTATAATAACCATCACCATCATCATGCCAAAAGCCATAACTATGGTAGAAACCATCCTTATGGTAATGGTAATGGGCGTGGACGTGGTCGTGGTCGTGGCCGTGGTGGTCAAAGAAATAGTAATCCACGAAAATATAAATATCAACCACAAAACAAGCCCATTAAACAAGATGTTGAAGAAAATTCTTCTAAAAATTCTGAAGAATCTTGCTACAGATGTGGTAGAATGGGCCACTGGGCTAATACTTGCCGAACATCTAAACATCTTGTTAAGATGTATCAGGATTCGCTGAAAGGTAAAGAAAAGGAAGTAAATTTTGTGGATAATATTGATCCAACAGTCACTGAGAAACCATCTGATTTATATGAAGATTTCTTGAATGTTTAAGTTGTGTGTCTTTTGAAAAATAAACGATTTAATATCGTCTGTCTTTGTCATTATGTTTGCTAAATGTTTCAGTACTATCTATTTGCGTTTAAAATATTGTGTAATATTAATGTACTCACTATTTATTTCTTATATATGAAGTTCAATATGAATTTTGCTGGAATACAACATCAATCAAGTGGTGGAGATCTCTGTATAGCAGACAGTGGAACTACACACACTATACTTAAATCCGAGAAATATTTTATTGATCTAAAACCAACGGAAGGAACTATACATACAATATCAGGACCTGCTAACTTGATAAAAGGGATAGGAAAGGCAAATTTCATACTACCAAATGGTACAAAATTTTTAATAAATGATGCCTTATTTTCTCCCAAGTCAAGCAGAAATTTATTGAGTTTCTCCGACATATACCTTAACGGGTATGATTATCAGTCAGTGACAACAGAAAATGAGAAATATTTAAGTATCACTGACAAGAGTCATGTGGTTGAAAAACTGCCAAGACTTAGTTCTGGATTACATTATACACATATAAATGTACCAGAAATACATATGGTAGTTAACGAAAAATATATTGATCCTGGTGTATTCAGTTTATGGCATAACAGATTAGGCCATCCAGGATCAACAATGATGAAAAGGATTATTGAATGTACTCATGGACATCCACTAAAGGATAGAAAAATCCATCATGATACAATGGTTCCATGTACATCTTGCTCTCTTGGAAAATTGATAACTAGACCCTCACCACTTAAGGTTGAGAAAGAATCACCAATGTTTCTTGAAAGAATTCAAGGTGATATATGTGGACCAATTCATCCACCATGTGGACCATTTAGATATTTCATGGTTCTAATAGACGCATCTAGCAGATGGTCTCATGTTTGTCTGTTATCAAGCCGTAATGTGGCATTTGCAAAATTTCTTGCCCAAATTATTAAATTGAGAGCTCATTTTCCTGATTACACCATTAAAAGGGTGAGACTTGATAATGCTGGTGAATTTACATCTCAAGCATTTAATGACTATTGCATGTCTATAGGAATTGTTGTTGAACATTCTGTTGCTCATGTGCATACACAAAATGGTTTAGCCGAGTCATTGATTAAACGTTTACAATTAATCGCTAGACCATTGATAATGAGAACAAAACTCCCTGTATCTATATGGGGTCATGCAATTTTACATGCTGCTGCATTGATTCGCATCAGACCAAGTGCAAGTCATAAATATTCCCCCCTACAACTTGCTTTTGGTCAAGAGCCAAATATTTCCCATCTTAGAACATTTGGTTGTGCAGTGTATGTTCCAATTGCGACACCACAACGTACAAAAATGGGTCCTCAAAGGAGGTTGGGAATATATGTTGGATATGAAACATCTTCAATATTAAGGTATATTGAACCTATGACAGGTGACGTTTTTACAGCACGTTTTGCTGATTGTCATTTTAATGAAACATTGTTCCCTAGATTAGGGGGAGAAATGAAAAATAAAGAAAATGATGTTTCATGGTGTGAACCTCAATTAAAGTATCTTGATCCTCGCACAAAAGAATGCGAGACAGAAGTTCAAAAGATAATGCATATACAAGAACTTGCAAATCAATTGCCTGATGCATTTACAGATACAAAAACGGTGACAAAATCATATATACCAGCAGTAAATACTCCAGCTCGAATTGAAATTCCAAAAGCTGGCAATAACGTCACTCATGAATCTTTGCCACGTCAGAAACGTGGAAGACCAATCGGTTCAAAGGATAAAAATCCTCGAAAAAGAAAATCAGCTGATAATGAAGTAAAAGAAAGTGTTCAAGAAGAACCACAAATCAGTACTCCTACTGCAGAGGAGATTGATGATGTCAATACAGAAATTGCAATCAATTATGCATATTCAAAAATATTATGGAACCGAAATGAAATGAAAAATCTTGATGAGAAATTTTCATTTAATGTTGCATATGACATCATGAATAATGATGATGATCCAGAACCAACATCTATGGTTGAATGTCAAAATAGACATGATTGGGCTCAATGGAAAGAAGCAATACGAGCTGAATTAGAATCACTCAATAAAAGAAAAGTTTTCGGATCCATCATTCTCACTCCTAAAGATGTGAAACCTGTAGGATACAGATGGATTTTTGTCCGAAAAAGAAATGAGAAAAATGAAGTTACAAGGTATAAAGCTAGACTTGTAGCTCAAGGTTTTTCTCAAAGACCGGGAATTGATTATGAAGAAACTTATTCTCCTGTTATGGATGCAATTACTTTTAGGTACTTAATCAGTCTGGCAGTTTCTAAAAATTTAGAAATGCATCTCATGGATGTTGTGACTGCTTATCTATATGGATCACTTGATAGTGATATATATATGAAGATACCTGAAGGATTTAAGGTACCAGAAGCATCAAATGCAAAACCCAAAGAAATGTATTCGATTAAATTACAAAGATCTTTATATGGGTTAAAACAATCGGGACGTATGTGGTATAACCGATTAAGTGATTACTTGATAAGCAAAGGGTATACAAATAATCTTACTTGCCCTTGTGTTTTCATTAAGAAAACAACATCCGGATATGTGATCATAGCTGTTTATGTTGATGATCTTAACATCATAGGTACAAATAAAGAGATCCATGAAGCCATTCAACTTCTAAAGAAAGAATTTGAAATGAAAGATCTCGGAAAAACCAAGTATTGCCTTGGTTTACAAATTGAGCATATGCCTAATGGTTTACTTGTACATCAAACAACATATACTGAAAAGATTTTGAAACGTTTCAATATGGACAAGGCAAAACCATTAAGTACTCCTATGGTTGTTAGATCACTCAATGTTGAAGCTGATCCATTTCGTCCATGTGAAGATCAAGAAGACATTCTTGGACCATAAGTACCATATCTTAGTGCAATTGGAGCTCTTATGTATCTTACAAATTGTACAAGACCTGACATTTCTTTTGCAGTTAATTTGTTGGCAAGGTTCAGCTCTGCTCCTACCAAAAGACACTGGAATGGGATCAAACACATATTTCGATACCTTCGAGGAACTACTGATTTAGGATTATTTTATTCTAACGAATCAAAACAAGATTTGGTTGGTTATGCAGATGCAGGTTATTTATCTGATCCACATAAAGCTAAATCTCAAACTGGATATGTATTCCTAAATGGAGGTACTGCAATATCATGGCGTTCTCAAAAACAAACACTTGTTGCTACATCGTCAAATCATGCCGAAGTGATTGCATTACATGAAGCTACTCGAGAATGTTTTTGGTTGAGATCAATGACACAACTCATTACTGATTCTTGTTGACTAGAACGCGATAAAAGTCCAACAACTATCTATGAAGATAATGCAGCTTGCATAGCACAGATGAAAGAAGGGTATATCAAAAGTGACCGAACAAAACACATACCACCTAGATTCTTCTCATACACTCAAAATCTCCTTAAGGACAACCAGATTGAAATGAGATATGTGCAATCTAGCAAAAACTCTGCTGATCTTTTCACGAAAGCACTTCCAACTGCTATTTTCAGAACACACGTTCATAACATTGGCATGAGACATGTTCAAAAGATGTAACAGCTGAAGCGATGTCTACTTGAGGGGGAGTCAACTCCATGCTGCACTCTTTTTCCCTTAGCTAAAGTTTTTTCCCATTGGGTTTTCTTTAGCAAGGTTTTTAACGAGGCAGTAATTTATAGTTGATCTTCAACAAAATAAAATTGCTATCCAAGGGGGAGTGTTATAATAATAATAATAATATAGATATGGATAGTCAATTTTGGTGTATACATATAGTCAATTTTGGTACACAAAGTATGTATTTTTATATTGAGATTTTAGGCTATAAATACTCATGAATGCAAGCATTAAACTTGCACCATTTCTCACACTTACAAAGTGTTTCTTTCTTTCTCTCCATTATCATCTTTGTTCTTACACTTCATTATTAGTATTCTAAATCAAGAATCAAATCACTAAAGGTAGTTATAAGCCTACTGAATTATAACATCAAGAATCAAACCACTAAAGGTAGTTATAAGCCTACTGAATTATAACATCAAGAATCAAACCACTAAAGGTAGTTATAAGCCTACTGAATTATAACAAAAGTATCATTAAATCAAACATATTACGGAGTAATATATTATACAACGAAAAAACACCCCTAAATTTGGGTCGTAAAGCCTTGGAAGGCCAGAAATATAAATATTCACTGAGAGTTTATTCAAATTAAAATGCCACTGCCAAGATATTACAGCAATAAATATCAAAATTAAGAAATAGAAACCTGAAATATTGGAGACGACGAACATTCAACAACAAATAGCAAAAGCATCAAAGAGTATACATAGTCCTGCAAATTTTCGTCGAGATATGATACTTCCACATCCAACTCATATATATAATAGTTTCTACAACTGAAAAAATTACAATCCTTATATATATATCTTAAATAATTATTTTTACCATAAAAGAGTAGGAGACATTTAGTTGATATTTTAACATTAATTATACTGCAAAATCAACAAACCAAAACGAAATTGATATCATATTAATAACTTTTCATACTTTATTGCTGATGTAAATACCAAATTTTCAAATGACACCAAAAATATCATCGTCAAGCCTAAATGAAAGTTGAAGCAGAGCTACTTAAATTTATAGCTGTAAAATAACCAACATACAAAATCAATTGAAAAAATATCCATGTATTACCACCAACCCACATAAACGAAATCAAGAATTCAAAATCAATATCAAAGCTAAAGAAAGAAGATAACTTATATAAATAGACCTCAAGAATTTCTAAAATAAATAAGTCTTAACCATAAACTTACAATATCATTATTGCAACTCTGTCTTCAAATTCAAATACTGCTTCAAGTCTGAATCCATAAAAAAAGAAATGTTATAGTAACTTACAGTGTTGTATAAATTCAACTTCTATCTTACATTAACCTTGCAAGATAGATGAAGCTTAATGGAACTTAACATTCTTTCACATGTGATACTTAGTTCATGAGCAAATAGAAACTCTAACAACCAAAATCAAGTTGTAATCGATATACAGGGGAACCGGGTTGGAAGAGATCTAAGAAAATCGCGACGCTAAAATTACCAATTTTGAAGTTGAAGAAGAGATATATAAAATAATAGCGAAAATGATATTAGTTGTATGAGAAAATTGCTAGCTTGATAAGAAAAAATTAACTGAGAAGAAAAAGAGATCTAGAATTAAATTATGGGCGGTGGGTAGGTGGTGGTAAGAACCAATCCCAATTGTCATAAATTTAAATTAAGCATGCTTTCACTGTACATTTGCTTAGGAAAGAGTACAACACACACTACACTGTCTTCAAATCTGCACAAGTTTTCACTTTTCAAACTAATACGGAGTAAACTAATTGCATTTATTTTTATTTTAATTAATACAATTTTATACAATAATTATTAAAATATTACATCATTAAATTTGTATGTTACAACCTTCAAAGCCCATGTTACAATCTTGTCAAACACATGATTACCTTGAAATGTCCCGTTCTTATTGATTAAAAACGTTCCATATTAATTGATTTCGTTGCGAGGTTTTGACCTCTATATGAGACGTTTTTCAAAGACTGCATTCATTTTTAAACAAACCATAACCTTTATTTCATCAATAAAGGTTTAAAAAGCTTTACGTAGATTATCAAATAATGATAATCTAAAATATCCTGTTTACACACGACCATTACATAATGGTTTACAATACAAATATGTTACAACAAAATAAGTTTCTTGAATGCAGTTTTTACACAATATCATACAAGCATGGACTCCAAATCTTGTCCTTATTTAAGTATGCGACAGCGGAAGCTCTTAATAATCACCTGAGAATAAACATGCTTAAAACGTCAACAAAAATGTTGGTGAGTTATAGGTTTAACCTATATATATCAAATCGTAACAATAGACCACAAGATTTCATATTTCAATACACATCCCATACATAGAGATAAAAATCATTCATATGGTGAACACCTGGTAACCGACAATAACAAGATGCATATATAAGAATATCCCCATCATTCCGGGACACCCTTCGGATATGATATAAATTTCGAAGTACTAAAGCATCCGGTACTTTGGATGGGGTTTGTTAGGCCCAATAGATCTATCTTTAGGATTCGCGTCAATTAGGGTGTCTGTTCCCTAATTCTTAGATTACCAGACTTAATAAAAAGGGGCATATTCGATTTCGATAATTCAACCATAGAATGTAGTTTCACGTACTTGTGTCTATTTTGTAAATCATTTATAAAACCTGCATGTATTCTCATCCCAAAAATATTAGATTTTAAAAGTGGGACTATAACTCACTTTCACAGATTTTTACTTCGTCGGGAAGTAAGACTTGGCCACTGGTTGATTCACGAACCTATAACAATATATACATATATATCAAAGTATGTTCAAAATATATTTACAACACTTTTAATATATTTTGATGTTTTAAGTTTATTAAGTCAGCTGTCCTCGTTAGTAACCTACAACTAGTTGTCCACAGTTAGATGTACAGAAATAAATCGATAAATATTATCTTGAATCAATCCACGACCCAGTGTATACGTATCTCAGTATTGATCACAACTCAAACTATATATATTTTGGAATCAACCTCAACCCTGTATAGCTAACTCCAACATTCACATATAGAGTGTCTATGGTTGTTCCGAAATATATATAGATGTGTCGACATGATAGGTCGAAACATTGTATACGTGTCTATGGTATCTCAAGATTACATAATATATAATACAAGTTGATTAAGTTATGGTTGGAATAGATTTGTTACCAATTTTCACGTAGCTAAAATGAGAAAAAATTATCCAATCTTGTTTTACCCATAACTTCTTCATTTTAGATCCGTTTTGAGTGAATCAAATTGCTATGGTTTCATATTGAACTCTATTTTATGAATCTAAACAAAAAAAGTATAGGTTTCTAGTCGGAAAAATAAGTTACAAGTCGTTTTTGTAAAGGTAGTCATTTCAGTCGAAAGAACGACGTCTAGATGACCATTTTAGAAAACATACTTCCA
The DNA here is from genome assembly GCF_046630445.1 of Rutidosis leptorrhynchoides. NCBI lineage: Eukaryota > Viridiplantae > Streptophyta > Magnoliopsida > Asterales > Asteraceae > Rutidosis > Rutidosis leptorrhynchoides. Next base: position 400,892,398 of record NC_092337.1, on the reverse strand, counting down.
CTTTGAGTTTAACCATAATTTTTGGATATAGTTTCATGTTCATAATAAAAATCATTTTCTCAGAATAACAACTTTTAAATCAAAGTTTATCATAGTTTTTAATTAACTAACCCAAAACAGCCCGCGGTGTTACTACGACGGCGTAAATCCGGTTTTACGGTGTTTTTCGTGTTTCCAGGTTTTAAATCATTAAGTTAGCATATCATATAGATATAGAACATGTGTTTAGTTGATTTTAAAAGTCAAGTTAGAAGGATTAACTTTTGTTTGCGAACAAGTTTAGAATTAACTAAACTATGTTCTAGTGATTACAAGTTTAAACCTTCGAATAAGATAGCTTTATATGTATGAATCGAATGATGTTATGAACATCATTACTACCTTAAGTTCCTTGGATGAACCTACTGGAAAAGAGAAAAATGGATCTAGCTTCAATGGATCCTTGGATGGCTCAAAGTTCTTGAAGCAAAATCATGACACGAAAACAAGTTCAAGTAAGATCATCACTTGAAATAAGATTGTTATAGTTATAGAAATTGAACCAAAGTTTGAATATGATTATTACCTTGTATTAGAATGATAACCTACTGTAAGAAACAAAGATTTCTTGAGGTTGGATGATCACCTTACAAGATTGGAAGTGAGCTAGCAAACTTGAAAGTATTCTTGATTTTATGAAACTAGAACTTTTGGAATTTATGAAGAACACTTAGAACTTGAAGATAGAACTTGAGAGAGTTCAATTAGATGAAGAAAATTGAAGAATGAAAGTGTTTGTAGGTGTTTTTGGTCGTTGGTGTATGGATTAGATATAAAGGATATGTAATTTTGTTTTCATGTAAATAAGTCATGAATGATTACTCATATTTTTGTAATCTTATGAGATATTTCATGCTAGTTGCCAAATGATGGTTCCCACATGTGTTAGGTGACTCACATGGGCTGCTAAGAGCTGATCATTGGAGTGTATATACCAATAGTACATACATCTAAAAGCTGTGTATTGTACGAGTACGAATACGGGTGCATACGAGTAGAATTGTTGATGAAACTGAACGAGAATGTAATTGTAAGCATTTTTGTTAAGTAGAAGTATTTTGATAAGTGTATTGAAGTCTTTCAAAAGTGTATAAATACATATTAAAACACTACATGTATATACATTTTAACTGAGTCGTTAAGTCATCGTTAGTCGTTACATGTAAGTGTTGTTTTGAAACCTTTAGGTTAACGATCTTGTTAAATGTTGTTAACCCAATGTTTATAATAACAAAAGAGATTTTAAATTATTATATTATCATGATATTATGATGTACGAATATCTCTTAATATGATATATATACATTAAATGTCGTTACAACGATAAACGTTACATATATGTCTCGTTTCAAAATCATTAAGTTAGTAGTCTTGTTTTTACATATGTAGTTCATTGTTAATATAATTAATGATATGTTTACTTATCATAATATCATGTTAACTATATATATAACCATATATATGTCATCATATAGTTTTTTTACAAGTTTTAACGTTCGTGAATCACCGGTCAACTTGGGTGGTCAATTGTCTATATGAAACCTATTTCAATTAATCAAGTCTTAACAAGTTTGATTGCTTAACATGTTGGAAACATTTAATCATGTAAACATCAATCTCAATTAATATATATAAACATGGAAAAGTTCGGGTCACTACAGTACCTACCCGTTAAATAAATTTCGTCCCGAAATTTTAAGCTGTTGAAGGTGTTGACGAATCTTCTGGAAATAGATGCGGGTATTTCTTCTTCATCTGATCTTCACGCTCCCAGGTGAACTCGGGTCCTCTACGAGCATTCCATCGAACCTTAACAATTGGTATCTTGTTTTGCTTAAGTCTTTTAACCTCACGATCCATTATTTCGACGGGTTCTTCGATGAACTGGAGTTTTTCGTTGATTTGGATTTCATCTAACGGAATTGTGAGATCTTCTTAAGCAAAACATTTCTTCAAATTCGAGACGTGGAAAGTGTTATGTACAGCCGCGAGTTGTTGAGGTAACTCAAGTCGGTAAGCTACTGGTCCGACACGATCAATAATCTTGAATGGTCCAATATACCTTGGATTTAATTTCCCTCGTTTACCAAATCGAACAACGCCTTTCCAAGGTGAAACTTTAAGCATGACCATCTCTCCAATTTCAAATTCTATATCTTTTCTTTTAATGTCAGCGTAGCTCTTTTGTCGACTTTGGGCGGTTTTCAACCGTTGTTGAATTTGGATGATCTTCTCGGTAGTTTCTTGTATAATCTCCGGACCCGTAATCTGTCTATCCCCCACCTCACTCCAACAAATCGGAGACCTGCACTTTCTACCATAAAGTGCTTCAAACGGCGCCATCTCAATGCTTGAATGGTAGCTGTTGTTGTAGGAAAATTCTGCTAACGGTAGATGTCGATCCCAACTGTTTCCGAAATCAATAACACATGCTCGTAGCATGTCTTCAAGCGTTTGTATCGTCCTTTCGCTCTGCCCATCAGTTTGTGGATGATAGGCAGTACTCATGTCTAGACGAGTTCCTAATGCTTGCTGTAATGTCTGCCAGAATCTTGAAATAAATCTGCCATCCCTATCAGAGATAATAGAGATTGGTATTCCATGTCTGGAGACGACTTCCTTCAAATACAGTCGTGCTAACTTCTCCATCTTGTCATCTTCTCTTATTGGTAGGAAGTGTACTGATTTGGTGAGACGATCAACTATTACCCAAATAGTATCAAAACCACTTGCAGTCCTTGGCAATTTAGTGATGAAATCCATGGTAATGTTTTCCCATTTCCATTCCGGGATTTCGGGTTGTTGAAGTAGACCTGATGGTTTCTGATGCTCAGCTTTGACCTTAGAACACGTCAAACATTCTCCTACGTATTTAGCAACATCGGCTTTCATACCCGGCCACCAAAAATGTTTCTTGAGATCCTTGTACATCTTCCCCGTTCCAGGATGTATTGAGTATCTGGTTTTATGAGCTTCTCTAAGTACCATTTCTCTCATATCTCCAAATTTTGGTACCCAAATCCTTTCAGCCCTATACCGGGTTCCGTCTTCCCGAATATTAAGATGCTTCTCCGATCCTTTGGGTATTTCATCCTTTAAATTTCCCTCTTTTAAAACTCCTTGTTGCGCCTCCTTTATTTGAGTAGTAATGTTATTATGAATCATTATATTCATAGATTTTACTCGAATGGGTTCTCTATCCTTCCTGCTCAAGGCATCGGCTACCACATTTGCCTTCCCCGGGTGGTAACGAATCTCAAAATCGTAATCATTCAATAATTCAATCCACCTACGCTGCCTCATATTCAGTTGTTTCTGATTAAATATGTGTTGAAGACTTTTGTGGTCGGTATATATAATACTTTTGACCCCATATAAGTAGTGCCTCCAAGTCTTTAATGCAAAAACAACCGCGCCTAATTCCAAATCATGCGTCGTATAATTTTGTTCGTGAATCTTCAATTGTCTAGACGCATAAGCAATCACCTTCGTTCGTTGCATTAATACACAACCGAGACCTTGCTTTGATGCGTCACAATAAATCACAAAATCATCATTCCCTTCAGGCAATGACAATATAGGTGCCGTAGTTAGCTTTTTCTTCAATAACTGAAACGCTTTCTCTTGTTCATCATTCCATTCAAATTTCTTCCCTTTATGCGTTAATGCAGTCAAGGGTTTTGCTATTCTGGAAAAGTCTTGGATGAACCTTCTGTAGTAACCAGCTAGTCCTAAAAACTGGCGTATGTGTTTCGGAGTTTTCGGGGTTTCCCACTTTTCAACAGTTTCTATCTTTGCCGGATCCACCTTAATACCTTCTTTGTTCACTATGTGACCGAGGAATTGAACTTCTTCCAACCAAAATGCACACTTTGAAAACTTAGCGTACAATTCTTCCTTCCTCAATACTTCTAACACCTTTCTCAAATGTTCACCGTGTTCTTGGTCATTCTTTGAGTAAATAAGTATGTCATCAATGAAAACAATGACAAACTTGTCAAGGTATGGTCCACACACTCGGTTCACAAGGTCCATGAACACAGCTGGTGCATTAGTTAAACCAAACGGCATGACCATAAACTCGTAATGACCGTAACGTGTTCTGAAAGCAGTCTTTGGAATATCATCTTCTTTCACCCGCATTTGATGATACCCGGAACGTAAGTCAATCTTTGAATAAACAGACGAGCCTTGTAGTTGATCAAATAAGTCGTCGATTCTCGGTAATGGGTAGCGGTTCTTGATGGTAAGTTTGTTCAACTCTCGGTAGTCGATACACAACCTGAATGTACCATCTTTCTTCTTGACAAACAAAACAGGAGCTCCCCACGGTTATGTGCTTGGTCGAATGAAACCACGCTCTAAAAGTTCTTGTAATTGGCTTTGCAGTTCTTTCATCTCGCTGGGTGCGAGTCTGTAAGGAGCACGAGCTATTGGTGCAGCTCCTGGTACAAGATCTATTTGAAATTCAACGGATCGATGTGGGGGTAATCCCGGTAATTCTTTCGGAAATACATCGGGAAATTCTTTTGCAATGGGAACATCATTGATGCTCTTTTCTTCAGTTTGTACTTTCTCGACGTGTGCTAGAACAGCATAGCAACCTTTTCTTATTAGTTTTTGTGCCTTCAAATTACTAATAAGATGTAGCTTCGTGTTGCCCTTTTCTCCGTACACCATTAAGGGTTTTCCTTTTTCTCGTATAATGCGAATTGCATTTTTGTAACAAACGATCTCCGCTTTCACTTCTTTCAACCAGTCCATACCGATTATCACATCAAAACTCCCTAACTCTACTGGTATCAAATCAATCTTAAATGTTTCGCTAACCAGTTTAATTTCTCGATTCCGACATATATTATCTGCTGAAATTAATTTACCATTTGCTAATTCGAGTAAAAATTTACTATCCAAAGGCGTCAATGGACAACTTAATTTAGCACAAAAATCTCTACTCATATAGCTTCTATCCGCACCCGAATCAAATAAAACGTAAGCAGATTTATTGTCAATAAGAAACGTACCCGTAACAAGCTCCGGGTCTTCCTGTGCCTCTACCGCATTAATATTGAAAACTCTTCCACGGCCTTGTCCATTCGTGTTCTCCTGGTTCGGGCAATTTCTAATAATGTGGCCTGGTTTTCCACATTTATAACAAACTACATTGGCATAACTTGCTCCGACACTACTTGCTCCGCCATTACTCGTTCCGACACCATTTGTTCCTTTCGTTCTATTAACCCCTGGTCCGTAGACCTCACACTTCGCCGCGCTATGACCATTTCTTTTACACTTGTTGCAAAATTTGGTGCAGAACCCCGAGTGATTCTTTTCACACCTTTGGCATAGTTGCTTCTGATTGTTGTTGTTGTTGCGGTTATTATTGTTGTTGGGATGATTGTTGTAGTTGCTGTTGTTGTTGTTGTTGTTGTTGTTGGGCCGTTTGTTGTAGTTGCGATTGATGTTGCGATTGTTGGGATAATTGTTGCGATTATTGTTGTAATTGCTGTTGTTGTTGTATTGGTGATTCTTATCACCGTTTTCCTCCCACTTTCTTTTGACTTGCTTCACATTGGCCTCTTCAGCAGTCTGTTCTTTAATTCTTTCTTCAATCTGGTTCACTAGTTTGTGAGCCATTCTACATGCCTGTTGTATGGAGGCGGGCTCGTGTGAACTTATATCTTCTTGGATTCTTTCCGGTAATCCTTTCACAAACGCGTCGATCTTCTCTTCCTCATCTTCGAATGCTCCCGGACACAATAGGCACAATTCTGTGAATCGTCTTTCGTATGTGGTAATATCAAATCCTTGGGTTCGTAACCCTCTAAGTTCTGTCTTGAGCTTATTGACCTCGGTTCTGGGACGGTACTTCTCGTTCATCAAGTGCTTGAATGCTGACCACGGTAGTGCATACGCATCATCTTGTCCCACTTGCTCTAGATAGGTATTCCACCATGTTAACGCAGAACCTGTGAAGGTATGCGTAGCGTACTTTACTTTGTCCTCTTCAGTACACTTACTTATGGCAAACACCGATTCAACCTTCTCGGTCCACCGTTTCAATCCGATCGGTCCTTCGGTTCCATCAAATTCCAAAGGTTTGCAGGCAGTGAATTCTTTGTAGGTGCATCCTACACGATTTCCTGTACTGCTAGATCCAAGGTTATTGTTGGTATGTAGCGCAGCCTGTACTGCGGCTATGTTTGAAGCTAGAAAAGTACGGAATTCCTCTTCATTCATATTCACGGTGTGTCGAGTAGTCGGTGCCATTTCCTTCAAAATAGTTAAATGGAACAAGTTAATCATACAGAATATTAAGAGTAGTTAATAGTATTTCGTAGCATAATATGAACTCATTTATAAAAGCTTTTTCTTCATATTAGCGTTTTATAAGTTTAAATTCGGGTAGTACCTACCCGTTAAGTTCATACTTAGTAGCTAATATACAATTCAACTACTACAATTCTATATGAAAAACTGATTATAATAATATTTCGCGTTCAAACTTTTATACAATATTTTACAAACTTACAATACCGCTTATTTTACATAAAGCATGAAATATAGCACACAATAACTTTGATACAAGATAGTTGTGAAGACAATTCTAGCTAGTACACAAGTCGTTCAGCAAAGGCAATAAAGACACGTAATTCATACGTCCAGAAACAAGTCATGCATTCTGGTTTTACTAGGACTACTTCCCATCCTTGGTCTTGTGCAACATAACCGTTATGGCCGTTGATAAGACAGCGTGTTGTAACGTCATCAAAGGGACGAGGGTTACGTAATGTCCAACAGTCCCGTAATAATCTAAAAACCTCATTTCTTACCCCAATTACCGACTCCGTCACTTGTGGAAACGTTTTGTTTAATAGTTGTAGCCCGATGTTCTTGTTCTCACTTTGGTGAGAAGCGAACATTACTAATCCGTAAGCATAACATGCTTCTTTATGTTGCATGTTAGCCGCTTTTTCTAAATCACGAAGTCCAATATTCGGATATATTGAGTCAAAATAATTTCTTAACCCGTTGCGTAAAATAGCATTTGGGTTCCCCGCAATATATGCGTCAAAGTAAACACATCGTAACTTATGGGTTTCCCAATGTGATATCCCCCATCTTTCAAACGAAAGTCTCTTATAAACCAAGACATTCTTGGAACGTTCTTCGAATGTCTTACAAACTGATCTCGCCTTAAATAGTTGTGCCGAAGAATTCTGGCCGACTCTAGACAAGATTTCATCAATCATGTCTCCGGGTAGGTCTCTTAAAATATTGGGTTGTCTATCCATTTAGTGTTTTTAAACTGTAAAATAGACAAGAGTTAGATTCATAAAAAAAATACTTATTAATACAAGCAATTTTTACATATATCATAAAGCATAAGAACACTATATTCCATATATTACACCACACGAATACAACTATCTTATTCCGACTCGCTCGTTTCTTCTTCTTCGGTTTTGGTTCGTTTTGCCAAGTTTCTAGGGATATATGATGTTCCCCTAATACGAGCCGTCGTTGTCCACATTGGTTTAGAAAAACCTGGTGGTTTAGAGGTTCCCGGGTCATTGTTACAACTTAAGGACTTCGGGGGTTGACGATACATATAAAGTTCATCGGGGTTGGAATTAGATTTCTCTATTTTTATGCCCTTTCCCTTATTATTTTCTTTTGCCTTTTTAAATTCAGTTGGGGTAATTTCTATAACATCATCGGAATTCTCGTCGGAATCCGATTCATCGGAGAATTGGTAATCCTCCCAATATTTTGCTTCCTTGGCGGAAACACCATTGACCATAATTAACTTTGGTCGGTTGGTTGAGGATTTTCTTTTACTTAACCGTTTTATTATTTCCCCCACCGGTTCTATTTCTTCATCCGGTTCCGATTCTTCTTCCGGTTCCGATTCTTCTTCCGGTTCCGACTCTTCTTCCGGTTCCTCTTCGGGAACTTGTGAATCAGTCCACAAATCATTCCAATTTACATTTGACTCTTCATTATTATTAGGTGAGTCAATGGGACTTGTTCTAGAGGTAGACATCTATCACATAATATCAAACACGTTAAGAGATTAATATATCACATAATATTCATATGTTAAAAATATATAGTTTCCAACAAAAATGTTAAGCAATCATTTTTAAAGAAAACACGGTCGAAGTCCAGACTCACTAATGCATCCTAACAAACTCGATAAGACACACTAATGCAAATTTTCTGGTTCTCTAAGACCAACGCTCGGATACCAACTGAAATGTCCCGTTCTTATTGATTAAAAACGTTCCATATTAATTGATTTCGTTGCGAGGTTTTGACCTCTATATGAGACGTTTTTCAAAGACTGCATTCATTTTTAAACAAACCATAACCTTTATTTCATCAATAAAGGTTTAAAAAGCTTTACGTAGATTATCAAATAATGATAATCTAAAATATCCTGTTTACACACGACCATTACATAATGGTTTACAATACAAATATGTTACAACAAAATAAGTTTCTTGAATGCAGTTTTTACACAATATCATACAAGCATGGACTCCAAATCTTGTCCTTATTTAAGTATGCGACAGCGGAAGCTCTTAATAATCACCTGAGAATAAACATGCTTAAAACGTCAACAAAAATGTTGGTGAGTTATAGGTTTAACCTATATATATCAAATCGTAACAATAGACCACAAGATTTCATATTTCAATACACATCCCATACATAGAGATAAAAATCATTCATATGGTGAACACCTGGTAACCGACAATAACAAGATGCATATATAAGAATATCCCCATCATTCCGGGACACCCTTCGGATATGATATAAATTTCGAAGTACTAAAGCATCCGGTACTTTGGATGGGGTTTGTTAGGCCCAATAGATCTATCTTTAGGATTCGCGTCAATTAGGGTGTCTGTTCCCTAATTCTTAGATTACCAGACTTAATAAAAAGGGGCATATTCGATTTCGATAATTCAACCATAGAATGTAGTTTCACGTACTTGTGTCTATTTTGTAAATCATTTATAAAACCTGCATGTATTCTCATCCCAAAAATATTAGATTTTAAAAGTGGGACTATAACTCACTTTCACAGATTTTTACTTCGTCGGGAAGTAAGACTTGGCCACTGGTTGATTCACGAACCTATAACAATATATACATATATATCAAAGTATGTTCAAAATATATTTACAACACTTTTAATATATTTTGATGTTTTAAGTTTATTAAGTCAGCTGTCCTCGTTAGTAACCTACAACTAGTTGTCCACAGTTAGATGTACAGAAATAAATCGATAAATATTATCTTGAATCAATCCACGACCCAGTGTATACGTATCTCAGTATTGATCACAACTCAAACTATATATATTTTGGAATCAACCTCAACCCTGTATAGCTAACTCCAACATTCACATATAGAGTGTCTATGGTTGTTCCGAAATATATATAGATGTGTCGACATGATAGGTCGAAACATTGTATACGTGTCTATGGTATCTCAAGATTACATAATATATAATACAAGTTGATTAAGTTATGGTTGGAATAGATTTGTTACCAATTTTCACGTAGCTAAAATGAGAAAAAATTATCCAATCTTGTTTTACCCATAACTTCTTCATTTTAGATCCGTTTTGAGTGAATCAAATTGCTATGGTTTCATATTGAACTCTATTTTATGAATCTAAACAAAAAAAGTATAGGTTTCTAGTCGGAAAAATAAGTTACAAGTCGTTTTTGTAAAGGTAGTCATTTCAGTCGAAAGAACGACGTCTAGATGACCATTTTAGAAAACATACTTCCACTTTGAGTTTAACCATAATTTTTGGATATAGTTTCATGTTCATAATAAAAATCATTTTCTCAGAATAACAACTTTTAAATCAAAGTTTATCATAGTTTTTAATTAACTAACCCAAAACAGCCCGCGGTGTTACTACGACGGCGTAAATCCGGTTTTACGGTGTTTTTCGTGTTTCCAGGTTTTAAATCATTAAGTTAGCATATCATATAGATATAGAACATGTGTTTAGTTGATTTTAAAAGTCAAGTTAGAAGGATTAACTTTTGTTTGCGAACAAGTTTAGAATTAACTAAACTATGTTCTAGTGATTACAAGTTTAAACCTTCGAATAAGATAGCTTTATATGTATGAATCGAATGATGTTATGAACATCATTACTACCTTAAGTTCCTTGGATGAACCTACTGGAAAAGAGAAAAATGGATCTAGCTTCAATGGATCCTTGGATGGCTCAAAGTTCTTGAAGCAAAATCATGACACGAAAACAAGTTCAAGTAAGATCATCACTTGAAATAAGATTGTTATAGTTATAGAAATTGAACCAAAGTTTGAATATGATTATTACCTTGTATTAGAATGATAACCTACTGTAAGAAACAAAGATTTCTTGAGGTTGGATGATCACCTTACAAGATTGGAAGTGAGCTAGCAAACTTGAAAGTATTCTTGATTTTATGAAACTAGAACTTTTGGAATTTATGAAGAACACTTAGAACTTGAAGATAGAACTTGAGAGAGTTCAATTAGATGAAGAAAATTGAAGAATGAAAGTGTTTGTAGGTGTTTTTGGTCGTTGGTGTATGGATTAGATATAAAGGATATGTAATTTTGTTTTCATGTAAATAAGTCATGAATGATTACTCATATTTTTGTAATCTTATGAGATATTTCATGCTAGTTGCCAAATGATGGTTCCCACATGTGTTAGGTGACTCACATGGGCTGCTAAGAGCTGATCATTGGAGTGTATATACCAATAGTACATACATCTAAAAGCTGTGTATTGTACGAGTACGAATACGGGTGCATACGAGTAGAATTGTTGATGAAACTGAACGAGAATGTAATTGTAAGCATTTTTGTTAAGTAGAAGTATTTTGATAAGTGTATTGAAGTCTTTCAAAAGTGTATAAATACATATTAAAACACTACATGTATATACATTTTAACTGAGTCGTTAAGTCATCGTTAGTCGTTACATGTAAGTGTTGTTTTGAAACCTTTAGGTTAACGATCTTGTTAAATGTTGTTAACCCAATGTTTATAATAACAAAAGAGATTTTAAATTATTATATTATCATGATATTATGATGTACGAATATCTCTTAATATGATATATATACATTAAATGTCGTTACAACGATAAACGTTACATATATGTCTCGTTTCAAAATCATTAAGTTAGTAGTCTTGTTTTTACATATGTAGTTCATTGTTAATATAATTAATGATATGTTTACTTATCATAATATCATGTTAACTATATATATATAACCATATATATGTCATCATATAGTTTTTTTACAAGTTTTAACGTTCGTGAATCACCGGTCAACTTGGGTGGTCAATTGTCTATATGAAACCTATTTCAATTAATCAAGTCTTAACAAGTTTGATTGCTTAACATGTTGGAAACATTTAATCATGTAAACATCAATCTCAATTAATATATATAAACATGGAAAAGTTCGGGTCACTACATACCTCAACATCAACTCCCTATTATTAGATATAATAGATAGATTTATTTAATTTAATGTAACTGATCTTAATTATGTTTGGTTTATATATCTTTCACGCTCAAAATACTTACTGTGATGGAATGATCACACCAACAAAATTTTCCTCCCATCACGCCACATTGTGGCGTGATGGTGGTGAAAATGACCCTATCATGCTGCGGTAAAATTGGTCTTATAGATCTTGAGGGCTTTCAGAATTACAAATTTTCCTTTAAATACACCAAATGCCCTCTATATATTTTCCCGGACACTTTCTTGAAACATTTTGAATTTGACACGTTTCTCATCAGCAGATTATGTCTTTCATAAGTGTTGCTTAATCCGGATATACTATAAGCAATTTAATACCTTTTGTGTAGTTATGCCTTAATTGGCTTGAGAATGGTTGTGGGATTGTAGTTAAAGATGTGGAGACAGTTGAAAATTCCAATTTGGAACTTGGAACTATTATTGCACCTGTTGACACCATGGGTATTATTGGGCCTGGTTACGAACTTGAGTAGGGCCTGGTTTCAGTTGATCAAAGGGTTTTGAATGATTGTTGAAGTTAACGAGCAACTGAAATTCTTTGTCGTTAACCTCAACAATCATTCAAAACCCATGGGTATTTTATTTTTGACTGCTACTTATTTGTAATCTTGTCAATGACACGAGATAAACGATTCACCAAATTCTTTGTCATAACTTTATAGTGCGAACCAATGAGGAAGATTGGTTAAACCTTCGGGATTAACGTAATAAACACGACACTAACACCTTTTAATAATGAACATGATTCAAAAGCGGCAGTAACTGAAGCATGAAGAGAAAATTTCACCTAGTCCCAATACGCTCTAACCGAATCAAAATATATAACCGTCTGGACCGGAAGCTTTCTGACTACCGTTGTCCCAAACATCTCTTTTTAACTCGTTCATATCTATCTAACACTCCAAGAACTGATTATCATCCCCTGAAATGCGATGAAGATTAACAGGATCAAGTAATCTACAACATCACGAAGCACATCGAATTTGTACTTATAGAACTCTGAAAAGCCAAATTAATCATCTCCGGATCAGAACCCCACACCATCCCGCCAAAAACGATGAAGAACCACCGGAAAACTCACGAGATCCTAAACGTTGTTTCGATTTAATGTTTTGTGCTGAAGCAGTTGGTAAAAGAAAACTTGAAGCACGCGATGTGAGCCTATATTTGTCAAATCGTGTTACAACAAGCCTAAAAGAACTATGGTGGTAGTCAAGCTTGAGAAAAGTGACTAACGTTTGAAGCTTATAATACCACTCGACGTCTACATGCTCTTTTTAATCACAAAGTGAATGCAACTTTGACTATTTTTTTACTTATAAACTGCTCTAAACATTTTATTACATGTTTTCAACACAAAGTAGCTTGATTCGGGTGAAATGGTCACCGAGTTAAAACACATTGATAGCTAAAAGTGAAGACGGCGCACAATGATCTGGTTTTGTGATATAATTATGACAAATCATCATTTCCTCACATAAACCATGAGGTCCACATCCAATGTGTCAACCCACATTCACCCAATTAACAGCATGTCACGTGTCTACCCTATATGATTTTCTTTATTTTTATTTTAAATTACCCAAAAATAAATAAACGATTCTCCTCCGATCCTATTAGGTTTCATCACCCTACACGGTTTCTATCTTCTCTCTCTTCCAAATTTAAACCCCAAACCCTTTCTCCGGATGATTACGCCGTACTCCGGCCACTTGAAGCAACGCCATCGACACCATTGAATCCGTAAGGATTTATCCAACAAGAAGATACTAAGTTTGTCTATTTTGGGGACAAACAACCATCACAACAAATTAGGGTTTGAGGGTTTAAACAAATTCGGGTTTGAGGGTTTAAACAAATTCGGGTTTGTACGCAACACATCAAATGAGTCAACAAATTGGTTTATGTTTTGCTAGATGGATTATGATTACGATCAATCGATTAGGGCTTTAAAAAAATGGCGACGTTCATACATCATCTCTAACAACATCAAAAGGTATAGTTCAACTAATTTCTCTATTTTTAGGGTATGTTTCGTCTGATTATTTGAGCAATTAATCTGATGTTAAAATCTGACCATCTTGTTGAGGAAGACTACGACGTTACATTTTTTGGTATAATGTCTCAGGTTTGCAGCGATTTAGGGTTTGCATCTATTGGTATAATTTTTGTATACTATCTCAGGTTTGCAGCGATTTAGGGTTTGCAGCGTTTATGTGATCAAACAGAGGTACTAGGGTTCGATTTAGGCTTTGCAGCGATTTATTATTTGCAGGAAAAGGTATAACTCTTAGTACATAATCGAATCACAATCGACGTTTATGAAGCTGCATCAACACGATTTCTCTACAGGTTTGTTACTATCAACCATGAATCTATAAATTCTGCAAAGAATATTTTTGTAATTGGCAAATTTTGTATATTAATTAGGCCTGTGTGGTCATGTATATTAATTAGGAAATTTTCGTTGTTAAATAAGAAATTTGTCAGATTTAGCTTTGTTAATGATAGTGTTTTACTGTATAATTACAGAATAGCAATGGAAAGGGGAAGTTGATGTCATTGTTGGCCCAAAGTCTACACTGGATTAACGAGATTAAACATTTTTTTTTGTGAAGATGATATCTGAGTTTCTCATTAATGCATGAAAAAGAGGTCCAACTCATATACACGATTTGAAGTAGAAGATAATGGCATACTGTATAGTTGATGATTCATTGTTATTAACATGATGGGCATACAGAAACCTGTTTACTCTTAATTTGGACTTCAGGTAATCGATTTGGTTCAATTGTCTAATAATAGTAGTATTGTTATTTTTCTTTTATAAAACTCCATGTATTATAAATGAAAAAAAAAATACAGAATGTAATGTTTAGGTAAGTATGTGCCTGTGAAAATTTCAAATCCAGATTGTTTAAGCAATATTAAAAACGTACCTGCAGAGAAAATCAAAGTATTTTTTTTTTTTTTTTTTTTTGTGATTTGGAACTGATAATCTAATTGTTTGGGGTTTTGTTACTACATGTATATTGGGTTGGGTCCTAATGGCTTGAGCCCCGAAAATAGTTAATTCCTATACAATATGTTTGATATACATATATTCTGTGAAAAAAAATTCCGTTCTATCAATAAGTCACAACCTTTCGTAATCACAACCATATCCCAAATGACAACCTAGAACGGAATATATGTATTTGAGATATGGTTGTCATTTTTAATAAGTTAACATTTTATACGATGTTATGTTCATTTTTAATAAGTACAACAGCTTTTTGAATCATATCGATACCACAAAGTCATTTGTAATCTGAACAGATCAAGTCAAGTCATTAATTTCTTGGTATAAATTAACAATCGTGAGGCATTGGATATTAATATTCAAAGATTAGGGTTTAAAATTTTGATGTTTTGTTTTTCATTTTTGTTGATATAGCAGATTAGAGTTTATTTATTTTTATTTTTTTGCTGGCACGCCATTAACACAACAGCTGCTTGAATAGCTGCCCTTTGCACCATCAGATCCCAAGGTGGTAGGCCGTTAACACCACTGTAAGCATTCACTTAGTTTATTACATACATATTAAATCTCATAAAATTCAGCTTTCTTATTGCACCTATCAATTGCAGGTTATGAGTTTTGATTGCTCAGTTAAAAGGATTGGGAAAGTGGTAGGTTAGATATGTTGCAGGATAATAACTGATACGTAGTATTTTATATGCAAGCAAACAGGTTGGTATTTATTTTGCAAACATTAAGGATTTGGGATTTATGATTTCAACTCTAAACTTATGATTATTGGAATTTTAAGTTTTGTCACTAAAAAATTGTCACAAACAAAATGAGTTGTTACTAACGATGATGGCTTCTTTGCTGTTAATCAGGTCAAATGGGTTCTCTTGCTTTGCCTGATGGTATCATACATGTAGTCATTTGCTCATCCTACCATTTAATAGTTCATGAATCACCATATGTGTTCTTTGCTGTTAACACCACTATACTTAATATGAAATTTATTGAGGTGAGCATAGAAATAATAGACTTTTTAACACAATATGTGTTTTTTATATATATTTGTAGGGAATTTTTCTTATTTCTAATGATGTGGTTGTAGGTAGTTGTTTGAGGCTGCATTTTCACAATGTTTATTTCATTTCGGTTTTCGATTAAAGCGGTCAGCGGTGTGTCGCCTTACCTTCTACTGCCCTCTTATAAGTCTGTTGCAAGTGTGCCAGAAGGTATTGGTTTACATGTTTGTCCTTTAATTTTTCTATTTGTTGCTACCCTTTATATGTTCTATCTTAAGGGTAAGTAAACATTAGATTTATTTGTATCCGACATCCCTGCAAAGTCTGAGAAAGTGACGTTCGCTGACCTTATTAATGATACTGCGTCTATCCTTGATTCACTCAGCATTTCTAAGGTAATAATCTTTGGTGTGCAGGTGTATGGTATTGGTTCATCACTTGAGAGGCTTGGAAAATGTGTTATGGGTTATGCAGTGGGAATATTGTAGTAAAACTTAAAAATAAGGTAAGCTGGTCATATTTTTTTCCATTCCAAAATTTATTATTTATTGTTGGCACATAATCATATTGCAAACAAGTGATGAAATTATTGCCATGTTCTTGATTGTATTAATCATGGAACATTTTGTAGAATTTTGTAAACATATAAGGTCTTTCAGTTGAATTGTAAAATATTGAAGCATTATTTTTTTCTGTAGTTTGACTTTTCATGGTTATACTTTGACCTTTTGTTTTTTCGTGATTTGCTGGGTATAATAACTTGTCTAAGGTGAATTGGTGTACGGTGAAATATCCATTTGACATCACCTGAAATCTATAAATCACTTAACCAAATATAAGACTTTAAGTAAGTCAACTAAATAAGTCAACTAAATGTCAACTGAACTTTTTTTGCTATCTAATATTGACCTTTTTCTTTTATTTGACTTTTACTTGGGCTTTTTACAGGGAGAAAGTGAAGTGTTGGAAAACTATTGTTCCCCTGAAATAGTCGAGCGGTGTAAAGCCGAGCACATGGTTTGTGAGATGCAAGGCATGTTTATGATAACAAGGTTAGATGACCAATTTAACTAATTTGGATAGTACTCCAATTCTTTAATAGCTTTAAATGACAATACAGTTTAAAAACCAAACTAATAGTGTCTTACTAATTGTTGTGCTTGATGCCCATAAATTACACATATCGGAAGTCGGTGTAAGGGAGACCAAAATGATGGGTGACAGAATATTGTTGGGGTATACGCTTTTTTCAATTTAAATCTTAACCACCCTTAAAGCCAATAAAAGATGTATTAACTCTGGTTACTACTCATGGTACAGTTTCAAACGCAACATGTGTATTGCATACGAGATAGACTTGGTGAAATAACAAAAGGTAGCAAGGTAATATACTTCAAGTTGCTCTTTTACAACTTTTTTATGTATGGTTAGTGCATGGAACTTTATTACCAAGAAGTATTATATTAGTGACAATCTAATTGAAACGGGTCGAACGAGTGTTAACATTGAAATGGGTCGAACGCGACGGGTTCTAATGACTTGGGTCAGGTTGGGTCGGGTCGAGACTCATTTTTTTTTTTTAAAACTAATTTTAAAAAAAAAAGTTATATTCTAAAAAAAATTATAAAAATCAAAGTTTTTTCGCCAGTCAATGGATTGTGGGTTGATATGGCTACTTCAGCTTTTTCGCCAGTCAATGGATTGAGTTCAATCATGCCAGTTCAAAAGATGCTTTGTTTCATCGTAAAGCTGCAACATTAAATCCATCTGACTATAGTGAAGGATGTATACATTTACATTATTATGCAAATAATCTCCAAAGTCTCTGGTTAGCATATCCACTTTTTGAAAACAAAGGTATATTAAAACAAACAAATGATTAATATAGATGTTTTAAGTTGAAATTAGTTTATAATTTCATAATTTTGTTGTATATGTTAGAAAATTCTTAACAAATTTTAATAATTATACTGAAATATGAAAGGAACTTGTCTATTACTTTGTCCCTTATATAAACTATTAGTATATAACCATAAAAATACAATGTTCATATTTTTTCTAATTGATGCTTCATTTCTACTACATTAATGACATTCTCCAATTCTTTTTGTTGTTGCAGTGTGTGATACTTACAGCTATACGTAAGTTAGTTGGATGAAATGACTATGGAAACAAGCCATTTCGGATTAATGGGGCTCAAGAAAAAGCGAACAAATGTTAATAGTGGAGGATATGATGTGGAACGTACGGGCTTTACAAATAGTATAGCACTTCTAATACCTCCAGCCTTTTTTCATTGGCTCTTACAGAAGTTTTGATAACATTGGTTGAATTAAAAACATTGTTTGTTTACATAACAAGTGTGATGTTTTATATTGACGATGTTATGTTCATTTTTAATAAGTTAACATTTTATACTTGGTTTTTATTAGGGTCCGCCTTTCAATTATGTCAAAAGAAATAGAATTATTGAGGATTGGATGACCTACACATGTGATGCTATGCACTTAAAGGTTCATTTTTGTTTAATGTATCACAATATGTTTAGATATAATATTTTATTGGGATTGGGATAGGTTTTATGTTCTTGGTTGTGGTCATACCTTAAATTGATATAACAGTAAAATATCCACTTTGTTTGATTAAGAGCGGCCGTGCAACGCACGGGCTCTTAAAGGCTAGTTAATAAGAATATCACGATCAAATTAAGCTTTACTTCATCAGTTGATTATACGTAGTAATTTGAATAATCTCAAATGAAGATTGGTGACCAATACTAACGATTTTGAACTCTTGTGATTAGTTAAATGAAAACTAGAAGAACTAGGATATGGGTCGGGTCAATTCAGCGTTTATTGCAGCTAATCAATACCGGAAAAACTTAATAAGGTCAATATCTCGATGCATAAAATAACAAACCCGATGTTTTGAAGCCCGAAACTACAATCTAAAGCTAGCATGTGCAAATCACATGCCACCAGCTCTGCCTCTATCATGCATTTCAGCAGCCTGCTGCTCTTTGAGCTTGTCAGCAATTTCAAGGATTCTGGGATTAAAGAAACGGTCATGAACGTATTTCTTCTCTTCAGCTTGGATCTGTTTTAAAGCACTGGGATATGGATTTGGAGGGGGTTTTGTTCCTCTCAATCGTGCAATTTCTTTCAATCGCTTGTATGCCTTCTTTTTTGCTTTTTTCTGTAGCCGATACTCCGTCTGTAATGGTAAAAATCGTTGATATATAGTATGAACATCCGATTGAAAGTTCTACGGTCTAGAGGTGGAAATATTGGCGGGTCAAGGGGTTGGGTAATGGGTCAAAACAGATTTGGGTAGAAAAGGCCCATTTTTTAGTATGTTTGGGTTAACCTGCAAACACTTATTGTCCATTTACTTCTTATTAGTGATCAACAAGTTAGGTACCAGACACAAAAACATATGTCAACAATAACATAAATTTGTATAAAACAAATTATGTAGATGTTTGCATTAAAAATATGTAGTGATTTCCCCCTGTTTGACATGGTACCATATCAGTTGATTTTTTGGTTTGACCCAATTGAGATAAAACCAAGGTTGCAAAACTTGCTATTCGGGGAGTAATAAGACTTTCGAGGGAGTAATCAGAAATTCGGGGATTAATCGGTTTGGACTTTTATTACATTTAAATAATAAAACTCAAAATTATGTGTAAATATAGAGAAAAGCCATAAACATATAGATTAACTTTAAAATAATTTTGTAAGACCATACATGTAATCATTCATTTTGTTCAAAAACTTTGAAATTCTAGCTTAAATTCATGTTAAAATATTGACCAATTTTGACTTTGACCGACTTTGACCAACAAATCCGATTTTGACCCATTAAATGACGTTGACCGATTAATCAAATGGATTTTGGAAAATCAAAACGGACTGTTCTTATAAAGGAGTAATCGGGGATTAATCGAGAGTAATCGGGGTTTTTTACAACAGCGAATAAAACACAGCCATATTTATGGGTCAAACTTGCCACCTGTATAACATTCTCTTAAATTACATGATTTAAGAAGGTTTCAGTTTCAAGATACTTACATCTGCAACATCTATAGCATCCCCTTCACTGACACCTAACTCCTCCAACTCCAGCACTCGGGAACCAAATATACGTGATGGGGTTGGCTCAAACTCACAAATTCTTTTGTCAATTTGTAAAACAAGCTAAAGTTAGAAAACGAAAAAATAAAACAAAAATAAATGTGATTTAAGACTCCAGAAAATAGAACATATACGATCTGATAAGTAGTAGTACTTGATAGGATCTTCATGCAATGATTCAGGATGCTTCTTATAAAACTTGTTGATATAAACATCCTCGGGAAGACATATTCGTTCAACTTTCTTTTCTGCTCGAGGAAAAACTGGGGGTGGGGACCTAAAAATTAAACCAGATCATAGTATAGTAAAAAAATTGTGATACAATAACACACTGTCATATTTGTAGAGCATTTAGTTCTTTTACGCATAAAACATATAATACTCTATATAGAGATTATAGAAATTATTTTACTGGGCTGAAAAGTTAACGGTAAAAAATATAGATAACGACATAGAGAAACAAAGTACATACTTTTCCATAGCTTTAAGCCAAACAGGCTTCACCTTGGCCAAGCCATTTACTAGCTTTCTTGTTTTAGTAAGCAAGTCACCTTTTGTAAACGACATATCTTTATATCTGCAAAAAAAGCTGCTTCAAAATAACAACAGTATCGTTCAACGATTGGTATGCAACAAAAGATCAAGAGTTGAACTGCTTGATAGGGATCAACAGTATGGCACAGAATAATTCGTAGGGCTGAATGGTTTAAAGGTTCTAAAATGGATCTGTTCTATAATTAAAACAGACTATTCCGTCAGAGCTATTTTTTAATGACATGATTTTCAAGTTTAAATTACAGTATGATGATTTGAAGTCAAACAATACGCTTAGTATACAAAGTTCCTTGTTTCTATGAACACATTTTGATCTCGGATATCTAAAAGGTACCTCTAACTTCTACTAACAAAAATAGTTATTCATTAAGGAAAATTAAAAATAAAACTGATCAATCAAGTCAAGCATTATAACAATTAATATTATATAGGGAACAAGTTGGTAAGCAGTTTGCCTTGACCATAATATACATCAATGGCAACTGTTTTAATATACGAACATATAAACAAATAAAATAGGAACAACAAAGTAAAGGGTACCGAAATTTGGTCTCTCTAGGTACTTAAGACCAGGATCATATCATTTCAACAAATAAGATATAAGATAACAGCCAATAAAATATACATCAACTCTAGTTACACAATTCATAAACGAGTTTTTAAATACAGCAATTAATTATGTAACAGACAAACAACTTAAACTATGCAACAATATGTAGGATAACAAAAGTTAAAGAGTTAATCGGGACCAAAATTGAAAATGGACATCAATTTGACCTACATCGTAATAAACTACAACATTGCAGGAACTGTGCATAAATTAGAAACCCTAATTTTGTAAGTGAACCAAAATTATTACGGAGTTTGATGAGAAATATAGATGGAAGAAACGGCGTTTATTATTACTTACCGGAGAAAAATGGCGATTGACGGTAAGAGGAGATCGGATGAGAGTCGTGAAGCTACACAATTGGTAAGGTGAGAATTAAACAACGGCCCCAGAAACAATATTTTCTAGTGAGCCAAATGAGTTTGGGCCTTACAAAATTCAGATTCGATCTTATCTGGTCCATTAACAATTTAACATTAACATAACTAGTTACTAACCTGATGTGAAGTCAAGGGAAATTGGTATTGGTAATGCCTCTAAATCTTAAAGTTTTTAACAATATTCTCATGTATTTTCGTAATTGCATATATACCCTCTGGACACCACCACACATAATGTGTGTTGGTCGTTGTGTGGTGCGTGTTCTCGAGCATTTATTCGAGACATTTGATTTTACTCGTACAACGCACCAAAATTGAAGCAGCATGCACGGTGCGCGCTGATTTAATTAGATGGCGCACATGTCTCTTTTTAAACTCACTAATGATTTAATTAAATGGAGCACATGTCTCTTTTTAAACTCACTAATGCAACAAAAACACACAAACACATACCAAAGGTGCGATTTGCCAAATTTCGAGTGATTCTTCATTTTTTATGCTCGTTACTTACTCGATTTGCAATAACTTCGATCTAAGATTTATTCGGTCAATACTGCTAGAGATCAGATGGATCGGGTCATTCTTCCTACATCGGGTGTCAAGACTTCTTGGTACAAATTCATTCCAAGAAAACTTAACATTTTTTGGTGTCGTCTTAAATTAGATTCTCTTCCTTTAAACCTTTCTGCGAGAGGAATAGAAATTAACACCATTGTTTGTCCGGTTTGTAATAATGGGGTAGAGTGTCGATCTTACACATTTTTTGAAAGTTCGTTTGCGGTTGAAGTGTGTCGAAAGATTCGTATATGGATTGATTGTAACATGCCATCTTTTAACACATGGGAAGACTTGGAGAGTTAGATCGAGACCAGCCAAATGCCTATGACTTCTAAGAATCATGTCACTGCTATTGTTATTACTCTATGTTTGGCCATTTGGCGTCGTCGGAACGGAATCGTATTCAATGAGCCATTTGTAGAAATTCCATTTTTGTTTATGTAATTAGATTTTACGCTTATAGATGGCTTAAAAATCAGGGTCATAATGTTTCCAATTGAAATTTATGGCTTCTAGCTTCTTTATAATTTCCCTCTTAGCGCCTTGCTAGGTATCATTTTTTAATATAATTATTCTTTAGCCGTAAAAAAATAAGTCCATTTACATATTATATTACACAGCACACACGAACACTCCAAAAACCCTCGGTTTAACTTTTTTGAATAAATCTGTCTAGTCCGACCTTTATAAGGTTGTTGATCAAGAATCTGACATTGCCACATTTTCCACAATGTCAAACAACCGGGTAAAATCAAGATTTCGTTCATTTGATTCGCTATGTTTTGCATACATTTTGACGAACAGTAGGTGTGCGTTAAAGTTATTTTGATTTTTTAATAGAGTGTGTGCGTTTACGTAATATATATTGACTATGGTTTTGTTGTGCTTGTTGATGTTGTTTAGACTTAGTTTAGCTGTTATGTGTTGGAAATAAACGAGGAACTCGTTTTTGGGTCGTTAACACATCACTTGACGAAAAACATCACACACACACACACACACACACACCACACAACAGGCAACGCACGATGTTTGTGATGTTACGTGCGTGGTTCTCCCCTTTTTCCGTTTGTTTGATGCTCATCTTTTTTGTTTCCAGGATACACGATATATACCGATTGAGCTTACATTGAGGAATAGTATCAGCAAACTTAGAACCATAGTGTGATGACCCGAAAATTTCTGACCAAATTTAAACTTAATCTTTGTATGATTAACATTTTCGACACGATAAGCAAAGTCTGTAAAACTGAATCTCAAAATTTTTGAACTACTTTCATATATTCAAATACCTTTCGGTTATTCTTGACAATTCGCAAACAATTATATGTATATAGATACATATATATATATATATATATACTATAACTTGAAAACGTAACAATGTATTAATTGTTTGATACTGTACATTAAACTTATTGGTTTAAATATTTATTTGAATATATATGATAAGTTGGAATATTAATTGTATGAATAATTTGCGACGTATATTTAAAACGTGTTTATGAATGTTGAAAATATATATTAACTTGGTCATAAAATGATTTGTTATTATATATATATTAACAAATAGCGAGACGATGATTTATAGAAGTAAATGACTAAAATACTCGAAAGTTTAAGATATACTTTGAGTGGTATAGTTTAGGAATAATTTAAGGCTATATTTTGACAAATGTACGTGACACGAAATGTAAAATACAAGTTTTCTCAGCGTACGAAAGGACATTTGAAAAACCAAAACTGGGACATAAGTCGAGTGATGACGTACGACTTATCGGAACAAAAATTACAAGTCAACTATGCATGTGAATTTAATATAATATATAATTAATTATATAAATTAAATATATTATATATATTATATAAAATTATGTCGACAAACAAAAAGTTAAAAGTTTGTGAGCTGGATCAGAGGGCCATGCGATCGCATGGCCTTGAAGCACAAATCTCATGCGATCGCATGGGGTACTTTTTCAGAAAAAGTTCTATAAATTGATCGAGTTCTAGCTTAAATTCCTACACACACATATTTATCTATATTACTCCGTATTATATTTATTATTTATTTATTTATTTATTATTATTATTATTATTATTATTATTATTAAGATTAATATTATTATTATTAATAATCTTAATTAGTAGTATTAGTATTATACATAAAATATTACGACGAGGTTATGAGCGTATCACTTTCAAAATGGGTTTTCAAGCGGGATAGAGCTAAGGAAATTATGGGTAATGTTCGAGGGTATATTTATGAATCAAACCTAGTGTTTATCATCTCCGTTACGTCTACGTACTTTTCTGAAATATTGAATCACAATATTGATACGTAAGCATTTATATTTTATCTTTTATATACTAATAGTGTATCCATGTCTAGTGCTCGAGTATATATATTTATACAAGCTTGTATGCTAAATTTCGTCATTAAACAGTTTATGATGAATCACGAATTAAATACATATATTACTGGTAAAAGGTATATGATATACATGTTTTTGGAAAGCTGGCGAAAAATCAATAACTTTTCTTTTAGACACCGAATAGTTTCGATAAATGGATTAAAAGATATGATCAACTGAATTATGATTGACGTTAATTGAAATTGCTTCTGAATCTACAATTAAGATTTAAACAACTTGTTTACGAGATTGATAAAATGGATTTTTGAATATTACCAACCGAGTAAATGAATCCTTATATAAGGTACGTCTCGTTTTGTTGAACTACTGTCAAAATTGACTTTTTGAAACGACTTTGGATAACTTTTGTATGTCGATCTCGAGCATTAGGATTGTGATACACTATGACCTGACCTAGCTTGATAGATATTTATTGACCAATATATGTTCTCTAGGTTGAGATCTACGATTATTTGGTAATCCGAGTTTCGGTCACATTATGATGAACAACTTTATGTGCTGCTAAGGTGAGTTTCATATGATCCCTTTTACTCAATATATTTTTGGGCTGAGAATACATGCGACTGTTTATAAATACTGAAAATACTAGATTTATATGCGTGAGTTTCATTTGCTCCCTTTTTAATTGCTTTTGCAATTTATATTTTTGGGCTGAGAATACATGCAATTTATTTTAAACGCAATGGATACAAGTACATACTAAATTCTACACTGAGTTTAAACCGAAAATCCCTTAGCTTTGGTAACTAGTAACTGCCAGTTATAAGAACTGGTGGGCGCGAGTAGTAGTATATGGATCCATAGGGCTTGACATCCCTGTCTGTTCCAGGTATAGAAACCCTAGCCTGAACTATAAAACAGACGTATGCTATTTGAGGTTAGTACACGTTAGTTTGCGTGTATTGTACATGTTGGTTGCATGTATGTTAAAACAGGGGTACTTATTATACGTTAAAGTTTAGTTACCAGGGTGCTCAATCTTGTAGAATGATTTGATAAACGTTTCTGGATGAAACAACTGAAATCTTGTGATCCACTTTTATGTACAAATTATGCAAAACATTAAAACTATGAACTCACCAACCTTTGTGTTGACACTTGTTAGCATGTTTATTCTCAGGTTCCCTAGAAGTCTTCCGCTGTTTGCTTATATGTTAGACAAGCTATGTGCATGGAGTCTTACATGGCATATTTTTCAAGGAAACGTTGCATTCACCAAATCATCACCATGTATATTATTTTGACTGCATTGTCAACGGAAGTACTATTGTAAACTATTATTTACAGTGATTGTCTATATGTAGAAATTATCAGATGTCGAAAACCTTTGATTTAAATATTCATTTATGGTGTGCCTTTTCAAAAGAATGCAATGTTTATAAAACGTATCATATAGAGGTCAAATACCTCGCAATGAAATCGATGAATGACGTGTTCGTCCATATGGATTTGGAGCGATCGTCACAGTTGGTATCAGAGCGTTGGTCCTAGTGAACCAGGTCTTGCATAAGTGTGTCTAACTGATAGTTGTTAGGATGCATTAGTAAGTCTGGACTTCGACCGTGTCTGCATGTCAAAAGTTTTGCTTATCATTTTTTTGTCAGAAATGACCTGCTTATCATTCCTAGTCTAGACACGTTTTACTGCATTGATTGCATGAATAGTGTATAGACAAAATTCATATCTTAGCGTATCTGTTACTGTAAACTTTTCCTGACATCTTCCGAAAATTTCTCCGTGATTTATGGAATTTGGTATTATATATATACATATGTAAATTATGTATTGAAGAATACCAAACTAAATTCTATAATCTAATTCATATAAAAAAAATCATCTCCCTAATTATACAAGATGGATCCCGTATCTAGTTCAAATTCCTTAAACTCTGACAGCTATTCCGATATGGATATTCACCTGAACTCTGAAGAAAGTGTAACCGGAATGGATCAACCAATTAGCCATCATCTATTCTGGATGAATTGGGGATGGGTTTGTAGCCTACTTAATTATTGGAGACAAGAAGAAGGCGATCCCTTCCATCCACCACATTGCCCTCTTGGCGAAGAACCTGAAGCACTTACCGGCGAACTTGTTCGTAATACCATTTTCTCTCTCATCTTCAAAATATCTCGTCATGATCATATACTTTCTCAAATTCTGGATCTTATTCATCCGCTCGTCCGAACCGCCAATCATCCCGGTATAGTAGAAGAAGTCAATGAGCTTCGCGCTCGGGTAGTGGCTTTGGAGAATATGGTGCAAAGGTTACAAGCACCAGCAGAATCTCCGGCAACAACAGTACCACCAAAAACAACACCAACAGTACCATTACCACCACCAACAACATCCGCATCGCAAACTTCAACTTCACAATCTGTCCCACGAGCATCAACGTCATACGCACCGTAGTTACCAAGAAATACCAGCAACAATAACCGATGAAGTATTAACTCATTTCTCCTGAAGAAATTTTATGTATATTTAATATATATGAATTTTGAAATCAAAATAAATCTTTTCGTACTAAACTATTACGTGTGAATCTTAACTGGTAGGTACTACTCGGTTAGTTCATATTACTAATATGCAATGATGTACATCCTTCCTTAACAACTTAACCATTGTTAACTACAATCACTGTTTCAACCCAATGAATTCCATTTCATAATAAACCAAGTGTATTAATCAATTACATAATTGATTTTACATTTTCAATTTTGATATACTCGAAACTCTCCAGAAAACATCATCTGTGCCTTGTAAGGTTCAAAAAAAAATTCCACGAGCACCAACATCCTTCATCGAGGAATATCAATAAGAATAAATTATGAAGTATTGATTTCATTAGTGAAAAACTCCGCAAAGATTATGTAATCTTTAATGTTTTAGAGATTAATCATTTCTAAGTCAAGCCGAAAATCAAATGAGCTTAATATGATATTAACTCATTAAATCCGTATTACATCTGAATAAGTATACATACATATATTTTCATAAGGATTGTAATGAAAATTCTTTTGTACAAAATATTACTTGTGAAATCTTTAACGGGTAGGTAATTCCCGGGAAATATATAAGTTCACAATTAATATGTTATACTGTACATTCTTCAACTTTGATTCAAAAATTATTAACTATGCTCACAGCGATATACAATCATTTCCATACAAATTCAATTACATATTCTGATATTGACGGATCAGAATCCAAGTCAAGATTTAACGGGTGACATCATTCTTAGATCTCAACATCTTTCAAAGATATACTTTGACTTCAAAAATGTGAAAGATCCTTTAGCATTGTTATTACCGAAAATAATCTTGCAATCCCTTTTCAAAGTATACAGTTTTACCACACTTTCAACCAGTGAACTTCGACTTTTCAAATTAACCTTATTATAACCTTGACATATACGTTCTTGTTACTGGGGAACCTTTCATATTTCACCACATTAGCAGTAAATTTACCAATAACTTCATTAATCTGTGACCTTCCGAAAAATTATTATACTCATTGAAACCCCATCATGTACTCACCGACATCTTGTAACAATAATTGCCATACCAACTACCGGGAATTAGCAATCAGTATTTCGAATTTCGCAGCAATTCTATGCCAACAGTTATATATATACATATAATGTCTATCTTCTAGACTTACATACTTCGAATGTGAAGTTTCTGAAAAACACCCCAAACTACGAAACTAGTTCTCTGAATTTTGGAAAAATGCTGATGAAGCAGCAAAAACTGTAAACGACCTTAACAGTAAAAAGTTTGATGATAAAGAATAGTGTGTTGGCAAAGCTCAGAAAAAGAAAAGGTTTGGAACTGGAAAACAGATTGAGCAAAGTATGAAGGAGGCTGTAGATAAATCACAAGGACGAAACCTGCCTTCCAAGAATCCAAATGATTCAGTATTTGCTGAAGCCATTAACGAATACCTTGCTTCTGAATCTAAACCCTTGCGGACAATATTCTTCATCATCCTCTGATATTAGAAATTCTAAGATATCATCATATCTTTCATTATAAATATCCTCCATATTTCTGGAGATAATTCCATAATCATTCTTATCGAAAATCAATTTTCTCCTTATGATATCTTTTTTTACATCATAAAAGAAACTATTTTAGTTTCTAAATTCTAAAACCTTCGAGTTTAAAATATGAATATTTTTGAAGTGGTGTTGGGAGCTGAAGCATGAGTTAGTATAATATAATGACACTTGATCAATGTGATTATATTACAGTAAGTCATGCTAAGTTTCTAAATGGAATGTGATGATTCACAGATCATAACGTCATCATGTGCTATGTCATACGACTCTTGTATTCTAGTTAATCTCTAAGAGTATCAAGAAAATATTTTCTTGATGATTCGGTCTTTTCCGGATATTCTGGTAATTTGACAAATCAAAATCGTGCCATTATAATTTCCTTCTTAGAACATTAACTATGTTCATTTCAAAATCCATACCTACGAATTCTGGACCATTACAAGCAATGCTTAGTCACAAGAAGAAGAAACGAAGGGATAAAACTCCGAAATAGAAATTTGGGGTATAAATCGCAGCAAATAAAAGAAAGTATTAACTGGGGATGATAATAATTATAGAAGACAGAAGCAGGAACTTTGAAATATAAGGGAAAATATAAAGCCTGACAACAACACATATATTACAAACCATGTATATCAATGCGTATAGCAATATAAAGACACGGAAGAATGAAAAATACTATAACCCCAAGGTAATAGTAGAAGAAAATAATTTTCTCTGGTGGCAGATGAAAAAGAAGAATTAAGGATACGATAGCCAAGAAAATATCAAGAATCGGAACTGGATTAAGCATTTCACAATCTTTTGGAAGTATGAAATAAGAAAGAAGATGTAGGAGTGGTAAAAATAATGAAACGGAAGTGGTTAATTTATAGCAAAATATCAGACATAGCAATCGAGGCAGATTACGTATTTAAAGGAAATCTTAATTTCCTTAAATTTCGAAGAATCAAATCTTATTTAGATTATGAAGATTTTCTATTCCTTAAATTACGGAAATCAATCGTTAATACGTCAAGAGTTAAGACGAATCTCTATTCTTCATTTCACTCTTTTACGATAACTTCTCTCATACGCTTCGAATAATCAGATTATTTTATCCATATTATTCAACGGTGATAAAACTCTATTTATCAACACATATACGTCATGAAAACATTTTTATTGTTAGTCATGACGACCTCACTCAAATTTCGGGACGAAATTTCTTTAACAGGTAGGTACTGTGATGACCCGAAAATTTCTGACCAAATTTAAACTTAATCTTTGTATGATTAACATTTTCGACACGATAAGCAAAGTCTGTAAAACTGAATCTCAAAATTTTTGAACTACTTTCATATATTCAAATACCTTTCGGTTATTCTTGACAATTCGCAAACAATTATATGTATATAGATACATATATATATACTATAACTTGAAAACGTAACAATGTATTAATTGTTTGATACTGTACATTAAACTTATTGGTTTAAATATTTATTTGAATATATATGATAAGTTGGAATATTAATTGTATGAATAATTTGCGACGTATATTTAAAACGTGTTTATGAATGTTGAAAATATATATTAACTTGGTCATAAAATGATTTGTTATTATATATATATTAACAAATAGCGAGACGATGATTTATAGAAGTAAATGACCAAAATACTCGAAAGTTTAAGATATACTTTGAGTGGTATAGTTTAGGAATAATTTAAGGCTATATTTTGACAAATGTACGTGACATGAAATGTAAAATACAAGTTTTCTCAGCGTACGAAAGGACATTTGAAAAACCGAAACTGGGACATAAGTCGAGTGATGACGTACGACTTATCGGAACAAAAATTACAAGTCAACTATGCATGTGAATTTAATATAATATATAATTAATTATATAAATTAAATATATTATATATATTATATAAAATTATGTCGACAAACAAAAAGTTAAAAGTTTGTGAGCTGGATCAGAGGGCCATGCGATCGCATGGCCTTGAAGCACAAATCTCATGCGATCGCATGGGGTACTTTTTCAGAAAAAGTTCTATAAATTGATCGAGTTCTAGCTTAAATTCCTACACACACATATTTATCTATATTACTCCGTATTATATTTATTATTTATTATTATTATTATTATTATTATTATTATTATTATTATTATTATTATTATTAATCTTAATTAGTAGTATTAGTATTATATATAAAATATTACGACGAGGTTATGAGCGTATCACTTTCAAAATGGGTTTTCAAGCGGGATAGAGCTAAGGAAATTATGGGTAATGTTCGAGGGTATATTTATGAATCAAACCTAGTGTTTATCATCTCCGTTACGTCTACGTACTTTTCTGAAATATTGAATCACAATATTGATACGTAAGCATTTATATTTTATCTTTTATATACTAATAGTGTATCCATGTCTAGTGCTCGAGTATATATATTTATACAAGCTTGTATGCTAAATTTCATCATTAAACAGTTTATGATGAATCACGAATTAAATACATATATTACTGGTAAAAGGTATATGATATACATGTTTTTGGAAAGCTGGCGAAAAATCAATAACTTTTCTTTTAGACACCGAATAGTTTCGATAAACGGATTAAAAGATATGATCAACTGAATTATGATTGACGTTAATTGAAATTGCTTCTGAATCTACAATTAAGATTTAAAAAACTTGTTTACGAGATTGATAAAATGGATTTTTGAATATTACCAACCGAGTAAATGAATCCTTATATAAGGTACGTCTCGTTTTGTTGAACTACTGTCAAAATTGACTTTTTGAAACGACTTTGGATAACTTTTGTATGTCGATCTCGAGCATTAGGATTGTGATACACTATGACCTGACCTAGCTTGATAGATATTTATTGACCAATATATGTTCTCTAGGTTGAGATCTACGATTATTTGGTAATCCGAGTTTCGGTCACATTATGATGAACAACTTTATGTGCTGCTAAGGTGAGTTTCATATGATCCCTTTTACTCAATATATTTTTGGGCTGAGAATACATGCGACTGTTTATAAATACTGAAAATACTAGATTTATATGCGTGAGTTTCATTTGCTCCCTTTTTAATTGCTTTTGCAATTTATATTTTTGGGCTGAGAATACATGCAATTTATTTTAAACGCAATGGATACAAGTACATACTTGTAACGACCCGGAAATTTCCGACCAAATTTAAACCTTAAACTCTATATGTTTCCGACACGATAAGCAAAAACCCTAAGGTTGAGTCTAGAAAGTTTGAAATCTATATTCGGACAATCAGTTACCCTTTTGACCAAGCCTGACGATTCACGAACAACTATGTGTATTAGATATATTATTATAGATAATATATAGATATGAAATTTAATGCATTTAAATCGTTATCTTTACTAATATTATTACTTCCACTTTTATTATTAGGATATGTATTTAATACTAACAACAGGGTTATTATTAATATTTTGTAAAGATATGAAAATTTATAATTGGCTTGATATATATAATTACTATTATTATTAATATCATTAGTATTGTTGTATCATTATTTATATTGTAATTAGTAGTAAAATTACAATTTTAGTTACTAATAATGATTATGTATTATTATTATTATTATTATTATTATTATTATTATTATTATCTTTATCAATATTTCTATTAATAATATTATAAAATTTTAATACAACCTATTATTATTATCAATAATAATATAATTATGAAAAGTTTTAGGATTATTAGTATTTATATTATTTATTATTATTTTTAATATAATTGCTATAATTAATATCACATTTGTTAATTATTAGTATTAATATATTTAATAAATTATAAAACAATGAGATAGATACGAAATCTGTTCTCTTTATAAAATTCACTAAAATCGAATATTAGAAGATGAATTCGATATAAACTGTTAGCTATCCTTTTCTGCTTTATCCTTTTCATATTCAACTTTCTACTTTATCCTTTTCTGCTTCTTACTATTGACCCGTGAATTAATCTTCACTATATAATAATCGAGTTATCTGGTTGTTGTATAAAAATCGTTCAATCCCTCATCATCATTATCAATTAACTACTGGTATCGGTCTTTTATCTGTTGAACTAAAACTGAAATGGGCGATAGTATAAGCCCTGCCCTGTCACGACAGGTTTTTTTTTGTACCATAACTTGATTACGAAACAAACAGCAAAATCCATAAATGCGATTGTTATAGAAATCGTTTATTTAAACTATCTGTGAAATTTCAAATCATAATTCGTTTTATCAAATCTCAATTTTTGGAGTTAAAGATTTTGTTTAAAAAGACAAATTGGTGTTCATCCTAAAATTTGGAATTTGTTTTAATCTTGTAAGTCAAATTGATGATGCCAAAAGTTTCTAAGAGTGATTTACTGCCTTTTTCATGTTAACATCGTGAGCTATAACAGTGTCCAAAGTCCAATTCGATTTCAAGTTCATACGACCCCAATACAAACGGTTTCAGCATATTTATTTTTCTGTTGTTTATGTTTTAAATGTTTTAAACAATCACGAAGTATTTCTGATTCGTTTACAAATCCTAAAAAAAAAAAAAAAAAAATAATAAAACGAGTTGATAATGGAGTGGAACCTGGATCGAATTAGTGAGGAAGAAGATGAAATAAGAAATCAGGTTTTAATAATTTAGGACGGGTATAAAACAGAAAAACAGGACAGACGAGATGGTTGGTTGTTGGTTCGAGGTAGCAAGTGGTGTTAGGTTCGAGTCTAGGAGCTGGCACAATTTTTTTTTAAAGCTGTTTTAAGAGGTTCGTGAATCCGAGGCCAACCTTATACGTGTTCAATGATGTTATATGTATTTTTACT
Organism: Rutidosis leptorrhynchoides; assembly: GCF_046630445.1. Classification (NCBI taxonomy): domain Eukaryota; kingdom Viridiplantae; phylum Streptophyta; class Magnoliopsida; order Asterales; family Asteraceae; genus Rutidosis; species Rutidosis leptorrhynchoides. The sequence continues at coordinate 400,859,156 of NC_092337.1, read as the reverse complement.
ACAAAATACAGTATGGTGAGTATATAGTCCCTTTTAAACTCTAAATATTTTTGGGCTGAGAATACATGCGCTGTTTTTATAAATGATTTACGTTATGGACACAAGTAACTGAAAAATATATTCTACGTTGAGTTGTACCACTGGCATACTTCCCTGTAGCTTGGTAACTATCATTTACAGCGGTATTGTAAACGCGAATCCTGTTGATAGATCTATCGGGCTTGACAACCCCAACCGGACTGGACGACCAGTATTCAACGGTTGCACAGTACTTCGTTTCGTGACTACACTTGGTACAGTGTAGTAAGATTTCATATTAAAGGGAATATGCGACGTGATTAATTGTTAAGTATGGTTACCAAGTGCTCAACCACTTAGAATATTTTTATTAAACTGTTTATATACGAAATCTTGTGGTCTATATATATATTGCTGCCGGCACTAAACCTATATCTCACCAACTTTATGTTGACATTTTAAAGCATGTTATTCTCAGGTACGAATTAAGCCTTCCGCTGTGCATTTGCTCATATTAAGAACATTACTTGGAGTCGATCATCACAATGGAACCAACTGTTGAAGATTCCGTCCGGGAGGATTAGTCGCGGACCTTTCAGTTGGTATCAGAGCGTTGGTCTTAGCGAACCAGGTCTTGCATTAGTGTGTCTGACTAGTAGTTGTTAGGATACATTAATGAGTCTGGACTTTGGCCGTGTCTACCTGTCAAAAAGTTTTGCTTATCATTTCTAGTCGGAAACCATCTGCTTATCATCTTTGGGAATTGCCTGCTTATCACTCATAAGTCTAGACACGTCTTACTGCATTTACTGCATCGATAGTGTATAGACAAAATTCATATCTTAGCGTATCTGATAATTCATATCTTAGCGCACCTGTAGACTTGCCTAACAAATGCCGTAGGTTCCTTGGTAGTCTACGAAATCTCTAGTATTATACATAGATATTCTATATAGTTAGAATATCGTCCGACATTCGAAAATCATTTCACATCCAAGATCCTTTCCATTCACCAAATTGTCCCCTTGGCGATGAACTAGAATCACTTACCGGCGAACTTGTTCGAAAAACCATTTTCTCTTCTCTTTTCTGAGTATCTCATCACGATTACATACTATCCTATATTTTGAAATCTTATTCATTCGCTCGCTTCAACCGTCGATCATCCTGTAGTATTAGAAGGAGTTAACAAACTACGCGCTCGTGTGACGACTTTGGAGAAACTGGTGCGAAGGTTACGAACACCAGCAGCATAATCAGTACCAACATCATCGACGACGACAGTACCCTTATCATCCCTAAATCATAACCGCGCCGTAACTCTCAACATCACAATCTGTACCTCGAATATCAACATCACACGCCTCAATATTACCATCTGTATTTAGAGTATGATCTTCGTTCTACATATCGTTCTACATCGATTAATTTCGTTCTAAGTATTGTTTTACCTCATTTACCTTCGTTCGACATGACAATTATGTAATCTCTAATGTTTTAGAGATCATGTAATCAAGTGCCAACAATAAATCAAATGAGTATAATATTCTATTGACTCATTAAATTCATAATTACATCCGAAGAAAATATATATGCAGGTATATTTTCATAAAGATTGTAATTAAAACTTCTTTCGTACAAACTGCTAATGATGAGAATATTTTAACGGGTGGGTAGTACCCGAGGAGTATTTAGAATTCACATTAATAAGTTACACTGTACATTCTTCGAATCTGATTCAACGATCATTTACTATCCTACTTACAAATACCGATATACGTATCCGTTCACCACAGAATAACCATTTCTATTCAAATTTAATATTTGGATTTTAACCTATCAGAATCCAACAAGTGGCATAACGAAGAAAACATTGGACAAAAATAAAAAGTGTTAGAAACAAACGAATTAATTAATTGGAATTGTGATAGGATTTCACGCTAACTGTTCCGGCTAACTGTTCCCAGCTAACTGATTAACATTTAATTTATCGCAATTTACATTCTCGCAATTTTATTTATCGTCATTTAATTTCTGTTATTTATTTTTACGCACTTTAAATAACGGGACACGTATGCAAGGTTTCGACTTATCATATCGACCCATCTATATATATATTTCGGAACAACCGTAGACACTCTATATGTGAAGGTGGGAGTTGGCTATACAGGGTCGGTGTTGATTCCAAAATATATATATACTTTAAGTTGTGATCGACACCGAGACCGGTACACGGGTCACGATACGTATTATTAATTCGAATATTATATATTAAATTATATATGAATCATTGAACCATCGGACTATTAGACTGCTAACTTTGGAAAATTAAAATGAATTAAAATATTGATTATAACATATGAAACTAAATAATTCTTCAAGCTTGCCACTTGATTTCATCTTAAACCTCATTCGTATCTCGACAAGTTACAATCTGCATTTCATATCTTTTTATGATTCTTGAAAACACCTCGATCGAGAAGATTGAATCAGCCGCACCTCGTCTACAGAAGAAAGATTTATGCATACAGTTATGCACCCGAAAAACTCTCGAACCCAAATTCATAATTTAACACGTACCCGTGTTAAATCCTTCGCCATTTATCAGCAAGAACAACCTTTCGATTCTTTTCAAAGTAGCCAATTTTGTCACAGCTCCACTTCGACTCCTCAGAAAGACTACTCTTATTATAACCTCGATATTTATACCTTGTCCCTTTGCCATCGTTATCGGAAAACCTTTTATATTTCGCTGCATCATCATCGGATATATCAGCAGCTTGTCATCCCTTTGGCAAAATCCGCAATCAGTATTTTGAAAATCTCGCATAACTTCTCCAGATATACCTACAACGTTTATCCCTAAGAATTTCATACTCCGAATGTGAAGTTTCTGAAAAACACCCTGAACTATGAAGTAGTTTTTGAAATGCTGATGAAGCAGCAAAAACTGTAAACGACTTTGATAGTCAAAAGTTTGACGATAAAGTACAGTGTGTTGGTAAAGCTCAGAAAAAGAGAAGGGTTGGAACTGGAAAAATGAATTGAGCAAAGTATGAAGGAGGCTGTGGACAAATCGCAAAGAATAAGTTTGACTTCAAAGAATCCAAACGATTCAGTGCCTGCTGAACCCGTTAGAAAGAACCTTACTCCTTATTCTAAACCTTTCCAGATGATATTTTTCATCATCATCTTATCTTAGATATTATAAGGTATTTTCATATCTACCGTTATACATATTCTCCATATTTCTGGAGATATTCTCACAGCTGTTCTTATCCGAAATAATGTATTTCTCCGTAATATCTGCGTTACAATATAAAAGAAACTGTGTTAGTTTCTAAGTTCTAAAACCTTCGAGTTTAAAATAGGAATGTTCTGAAGCAGTGTTGGGAACTGATGCATGAATTAGTATAATATAATGAAACTTGATCAACTTCATTATATTACAGTAAGTCATGTTAAGTTTCTAATGGAATGTGATGATTCACAGTACCATCATCATGTGCCACGTTACACGACTCTTACATTCTATCCAATCCAAACATATCAGGAACATATCATTTTGATAATTCTATCGTTTCCAGGATATTCTAGTAATTTGACAAATCAAAAGCGTTCTATTACCATTTCTTTCTTAGAACATTAGTTATGTTCATTCTGAATTTCATAACTACGAATTTCGGACCATTACTCGCTTGACTCGAAGTCGGGAGGAGGAAACGAAAGCATGAAGCTCCGAAAAATAATGAGAAATATAAAGCTCGATAATAACCTCAAAATTTCAAACCGTGTATATCGGTGCAGAAAGTAATATAGAGACACGGGATAACTAGAAACACTATAAACACGAGAGTGTATAGTAGAAGTAAATAGATTTTTCTGGTGGTAGAAGAAAGAAAAAAAAAAATGACAGATGTGAAAATTTAGAATATATCAAGAATCAGAATGGGATGGAGTATATTGGTGAATGTCTTAAAGTAGGAATTATGGAGAAAGGTAAGAAGATGGGAATTGTGGAAAATAAGGAAACGAAAGAGTGGATTTATAGTAAAATATCCGACAGAAAAATCGAAACAGATAGCCGCATTAAATCAAAGAAGATTCTGAATTCCTAAATCGCCGAAGAATCAGATCTTATTACGTAAGATTTTTAAAAAAAAAAAAAAAAAAAAAAAATCCCGTAAATTCCGGAAATCAATCATAACTACGTCATCGGTTAAAACAAGTATATTTTACTCATTTCACTCTTTTGTGATAGCTTCACTCGTGCGCTTCACTTGATCGAATCGTTTTATCCATATCTTCCAATAATGATAAAACCCTATTATTACCTCATATTCGTCATGAAAACATTCCTATTGTTATTTATGACAACCTCTACCAAATTTCGGGGACGAAATTTCTTTAACGGGTGGGTACTGTAACGACCCGGAAATTTCCGACCAAATTTAAACCTTAAACTCTATATGTTTCCGACACGATAAGCAAAAACCCTAAGGTTGAGTCTAGAAAGTTTGAAATCTATATTCGGACAATCAGTTACCCTTTTGACCAAGCCTGACGATTCACGAACAACTATGTGTATTAGATATATTATTATAGATAATATATAGATATGAAATTTAATGCATTTAAATCGTTATCTTTACTAATATTATTACTTCCACTTTTATTATTAGGATATGTATTTAATACTAACAACAGGGTTATTATTAATATTTTGTAAAGATATGAAAATTTATAATTGGCTTGATATATATAATTACTATTATTATTAATATCATTAGTATTGTTGTATCATTATTTATATTGTAATTAGTAGTAAAATTACAATTTTAGTTACTAATAATGATTATGTATTATTATTATTATTATTATTATTATTATTATTATTATTATTATTATTATTATTATTATTATCTTTATCAATATTTCTATTAATAATATTATAAAATTTTAATACAACCTATTATTATTATCAATAATAATATAATTATGAAAAGTTTTAGGATTATTAGTATTTATATTATTTATTATTATTTTTAATATAATTGCTATAATTAATATCACATTTGTTAATTATTAGTATTAATATATTTAATAAATTATAAAACAATGAGATAGATACGAAATCTGTTCTCTTTATAAAATTCACTAAAATCGAATATTAGAAGATGAATTCTATATAAACTGTTAGCTATCCTTTTCTGCTTTATCCTTTTCATATTCAACTTTCTACTTTATCCTTTTCTGCTTCTTACTATTGACCCGTGAATTAATCTTCACTATATAATAATCGAGTTATCTGGTTGTTGTATAAAAATCGTTCAATCCCTCATCATCATTATCAATTAACTACTGGTATCGGTCTTTTATCTGTTGAACTAAAACTGAAATGGGCGATAGTATAAGCCCTGCCCTGTCACGACAGGTTTTTTTTTGTACCATAACTTGATTACGAAACAAACAGCAAAATCCATAAATGCGATTGTTATAGAAATCGTTTATTTAAACTATCTGTGAAATTTCAAATCATAATTCGTTTTATCAAATCTCAATTTTTGGAGTTAAAGATTTTGTTTAAAAAGACAAATTGGTGTTCATCCTAAAATTTGGAATTTGTTTTAATCTTGTAAGTCAAATTGATGATGCCAAAAGTTTCTAAGAGTGATTTACTGCCTTTTTCATGTTAACATCGTGAGCTATAACAGTGTCCAAAGTCCAATTCGATTTCAAGTTCATACGACCCCAATACAAACGGTTTCAGCATATTTATTTTTCTGTTGTTTATGTTTTAAATGTTTTAAACAATCACGAAGTATTTCTGATTCGTTTACAAATCCTAAAAAAAAAAAAAAAAAAAATAATAATAAAACGAGTTGATAATGGAGTGGAACCTGGATCGAATTAGTGAGGAAGAAGATGAAATAAGAAATCAGGTTTTAATAATTTAGGACGGGTATAAAACAGAAAAACAGGACAGACGAGATGGTTGGTTGTTGGTTCGAGGTAGCAAGTGGTGTTAGGTTCGAGTCTAGGAGCTGGCACAATTTTTTTTTAAAGCTGTTTTAAGAGGTTCGTGAATCCGAGGCCAACCTTATACGTGTTCAATGATGTTATATGTATTTTTACTACAAAATACAGTATGGTGAGTATATAGTCCCTTTTAAACTCTAAATATTTTTGGGCTGAGAATACATGCGCTGTTTTTATAAATGATTTACGTTATGGACACAAGTAACTGAAAAATATATTCTACGTTGAGTTGTACCACTGGCATACTTCCCTGTAGCTTGGTAACTATCATTTACAGCGGTATTGTAAACGCGAATCCTGTTGATAGATCTATCGGGCTTGACAACCCCAACCGGACTGAACGACCAGTATTCAACGGTTGCACAGTACTTCGTTTCGTGACTACACTTGGTACAGTGTAGTAAGATTTCATATTAAAGGGAATATGCGACGTGATTAATTGTTAAGTATGGTTACCAAGTGCTCAACCACTTAGAATATTTTTATTAAACTGTTTATATACGAAATCTTGTGGTCTATATATATATTGCTGCCGGCACTAAACCTATATCTCACCAACTTTATGTTGACATTTTAAAGCATGTTATTCTCAGGTACGAATTAAGCCTTCCGCTGTGCATTTGCTCATATTAAGAACATTACTTGGAGTCGATCATCACAATGGAACCAACTGTTGAAGATTCCGTCCGGGAGGATTAGTCGCGGACCTTTCAATACTAAATTCTACACTGAGTTTAAACCGAAAATCCCTTAGCTTTGGTAACTAGTAACTGCCAGTTATAAGAACTGGTGGGCGCGAGTAGTAGTATATGGATCCATAGGGCTTGACATCCCTGTCTGCTCCAGGTATAGAAACCCTAGCCTGAACTATAAAACAGACGTATGCTATTTGAGGTTAGTACACGTTAGTTTGCGTGTATTGTACATGTTGGTTGCATGTATGTTAAAACAGGGGTACTTATTATACGTTAAAGTTTAGTTACCAGGGTGCTCAATCTTGTAGAATGATTTGATAAACGTTTCTGGATGAAACAACTGAAATCTTGTGATCCACTTTTATGTACAAATTATGCAAAACATTAAAACTATGAACTCACCAACCTTTGTGTTGACACTTGTTAGCATGTTTATTCTCAGGTTCCCTAGAAGTCTTCCGCTGTTTGCTTATATGTTAGACAAGCTATGTGCATGGAGTCTTACATGGCATATTTTTCAAGGAAACGTTGCATTCACCAAATCATCACCATGTATATTATTTTAACTGCATTGTCAACGGAAGTACTATTGTAAACTATTATTTACAGTGATTGTCTATATGTAGAAATCATCAGATGTCGAAAACCTTTGATTTAAATATTCATTTATGGTGTGCCTTTTCAAAAGAATGCAATGTTTACAAAACGTATCATATAGAGGTCAAATACCTCGCAATGAAATCGATGAATGACGTGTTCGTCCATATGGATTTGGAGCGATCGTCACACATAGCGACCCAATCGACACCGGTACAGCCGGCGCTTTTGTCAGACGATTTTTGGCCCATGGTTACATCATATGCTTCAAAAGAAAAAGAAGAGACGTGCCATATAAGGTCGACATCCAAGATGAACACGATGATCTTTGGTTTGCGTTGACCCGTTTATTGACCTTGAGGTTCAGTTGATGTGAATTATGTTTGATGGCTGGTTTCAAATTCGGTGCTCGGACCGACATGGATCATTACGTTAATGTCGAGGTTAGGAAGACGACGCATCCTATTACACATTAGTGTTTCCTGGACGTTCTTTCTGAAGCCAGGTTGGCCAAGCTATCCATGTGTTTATAATTGGTTAGTACGTGACACATTACCACGTGTTTGTCATGTTTTAGTGCTTGGTGATCACACATCACGCACCAAATTTACACGCAGTGCGTGATGCATGGTCTGAAACCATTATTGTAATTTCAAAATATTATGAGTATATTATTAAATATTTCCGCATGGATATAAGAGCATTCTAATCAATTTCCCTAAACTTTTATTTTTGGCAAAAAAAAAAAAAAAAAAAAAAAAAACTTTAACATTATAAACTCGAGTTTCATCAAAAAGACGAAAACCCGCAATAAATATACAAAATGAGGCAACGAGGCCCGCACAAGACTAAGCAACAACTGCAAATACCCTAATATGCTAATATCAAAGAACTAAGAAACCAAAAAACTACATAAAACCTTCAATGTTAACCTTTCATAGTACCCGTTTTCTTAACCTTAAACCCCTTCCTCACTATATGTTTCGGAAGCGCCTTCTAATTAAGCAATTTACCTTCCACCCTAATACATCCTTCAAGATCTTTCGCCACCTCCTCAAAAAAACTAGTAGCCTTACCCGATGTGTTACCTTCATCTAGGCCCATCAAACCAGACCCAGTCCCATCAAGACTCTCAAAACCCACACATGCCTCCCGACCCATCTCCTCTCCCTGTCTATTTTGACCCAAATCAACCTGAGGACAACCATCATCCTCCACCACCATGTTGCAAACAAGATGAATATCAGAAACACCATTCACCTCCAGAAAATTAGGAACACGATCCGAACCACAAACCCCATTATCCATTTTGCAATTCTCCGAAACCACGTCATCATCATCCGCTAAACTAAAACAACGAGCGCTTTTGCGACTGCGAATACCATGAGAATCTAAAGCCGCTTGAACCTTGTCTACAGATAACGTAACCGAGGGAGACCGATCTAAACCTAAACCTGCACATTCAGTAGATTTACCCCCAATGCAATTGCCACCTGTACGAGGACCCGTATTCACCCGAGAACTCCCGACTTTTAAAATTTCCAAACGCAAAATTGCCGTCACTTTGAGCAAAGTGCTTGGACTGAACCACAAGACTTGACAGCACATCCGTATCAACCATTATAACCATAACAACATGGCGACCAACACTACCCAAAACAGAGGAACCGAAACAGACTCCTGTAGCCCGGGGAAGGTCACCCAATGTACATCCTTCAAAACAGAAGCGTACAACTCCTGCATAAAGTCACAAGAAAAAGAAAGAACCTGTATTCTCTGCACAGCCGATGTGTCGGAGAGCTCGTTAACCCAAATATGTCCTTTAGCAAGTGAATAGGAGATTAACGCCACCGGTACAAGCTCATGAAGATGTTTAACACATGTAGTTTCAATAAAAGCAAACGAAGATCCAATGCTTGATAAATCAGACGAGGGTTGAGCCACCTTCACTTCCGTACCCACATTGCTAGCAATTCTCTTAATATTCTCATCGGAAACATACTTGACCGAAAAATCTCGTAATTCAACCCAAACGAACCTAAAAAAACTCGCTAGCCTTTGGAGAAAAAGGAACCACCATCTCGAACCCGGACCCATCGCAAGAACCTTGGAATACGACTCTGAATCGACACAATCGACAACCCCAGCAAACGTGCCCATCTTTCTGAAAGTCGAAATACGCCCATTGCAATTGAGAAGGAACTCTTTAACCTTGGCCTCCGCAAGAGGCATATAATCAACCAAGAGCACACACTGATCCAAAATTATCAGCAACGGTTCGATTTGGTGTTGACACACAAGATCATGAGTGAACCCCACGAGTAAAATTCCCACCACTCCGCCGACATGGCCGTCCAACAAAGATAGGTTTTTCGAAGACAATAGAACCATTCATGTCTTGAATCGCCAAAAAAGCATGAGCAATTTGTTCATAGGTAATAAATGCAAATATCCGAAACGACCACACCTTTATTTCCTTAATCGGCCCAAACTTATCGAAAGTGTCTTCGAGCATATTATGTGAAATTCCTTCCTGTCTCAAGAAACCACGTTTAAAGACACAATAAAAATATAAAAAAATAAATAAAAAAGGTAATAAGCCCAATAGGCTCTTAGTCTGACCCAAAATTATTCACCCAATTGTGTAGTGTCACTAATAAGGCGCCCTACAACTACTCATCGTCATCGTTTTTACGACCTCCCTTACCGTCAGTCTCCGTTTATCTCCGGTAAGTGCACATAAACGCTGTTACTTATATCTCACGTTTCCATCATTCGTATCAAACTACGTTCTTAATGAAAATCTGTTTACACGTCAACACAGTAACAAAAATTAGGGTTTTAAAATTATCTGATTCTGCTATGTTGTAATTTATTCTGATGAATGTTAAATTAATATCGATTACGAATTTTGATAACAAATTAATTCTCAAATTATGTTGACCATGTATTGTTTCACAATTGGATTTATTTGTCTTTGTATCAATGGCTTAATTAGATTTTATATATTTGTATTTATTTATGCTTTTATCTCTCTTTGCTGAAATGATATGATTTATTTTTTATAAAACTTTGAGAGACTTACTTTTGAAGGCGTTTAGTTTATAGTTTATAGGATAAATTAAGGGTAAATGTTACAAATTGGTACTAACTTGTTCAAAATTCTCATTTTACACACTCAATTTTGTGTCTAGTGTGTGAATTTAAGTTATTAATTTCGTGTCGTCATCAAAAAGTGGACCTTCTTTATGAGTTTAAATATGTAAGGTATTTAAGTTCTTTTTGAGATTAAAAAAAAAAAAGGATTTTTTTTGACGTTGTGATGCTTCAAAAGCTAAATAAACATAATTTGTATTTGTATGCTAGTAAAAAGAAAGCTTTAGTTCAACTACCATCTAAAAAAAAATATTTTTTGATTATGATGCTTCTGAAGGTAAAAATAATAATCTCTTTTTTGTTGGTAAAATGAGACCTAGATTTTTTTAATTTGATCAAGAAATAGTTGAGTACCAGAAATGAGAAATTTAGTAAAGCTTTTTACCCTTTTGTTAATAATCCATAGACATAATAATGTGAATCAACAGATGATATAAAGCCATGAAGGCAAATATCCATATTTTTTTTATAATTTGGTACTTATGATTATTATTATTATTATTTTTTTTTTTGAAAGGCAATAGTTGACATTGAATACTCTCATATGCCACGCACACTGTTTTATGAAGGAATTTGTTTCATAATACTTATTGTGGATGTGATCAAATGACTTATTGTGGACCTTCACAATACTTATTTTCGACATGTATTTAAGTTTATGTGTTTCATAATACGTAAAATATATACACTTTATATCTTTTGTTATCCTTATTTTTTTTATCCAAAGCTAAAGTGCAATATCTTGGCTCACATAACTAATGCTTTGTACTTTTATGCCTTTTGTAGTGCATGACATTGGTTATATAACTTACGATTTTTTGTGAGATAAGAGCAAAATGGCAAACTACTCGGTTAAGGGAGCCCCTGCAAACGGATCTGTTTATGTTTGTAATCTGCCTCCTGGAACAGATGAAGATATGTTAGCCGAATTCTTTGGCACCATTGGCTTGCTAAAGGTATGGGTTCTAAAAAGGTATTTCTTTACCTGCATATTTCGTTTCATTATTCCACAATATCTCTTTTTTATACATTTCTTAAAGTCTATGTTTCCATTTTGTAGAAAGATAAAAGAACGTGCAGACCAAAGATTTGGTTATATCGTGACAAAGTAACAAACGAGCCAAAGGGAGATGCGACAGTGACATATGAAGATCCATATGCTGCACAAGCTGCTGTTGAATGGTTTAATAATAAAGATTTTCATGGGACTATAATTGAAGTTTTCATGGCCGAGTCAAAAAGTCAACATAATTTGGTTGCACCATCACTTGTTGAACCGAATTTGGTCAATGATATTGGACTGCATGAAAGTGTATTGAACGTGAGTGATGGTGGGGCCCGAGGTAGAGGACGTGGTGATGCTTCCGGAAACGTTTCTTCAAAGGCGTGGCAACAAGATGGTGACTGGATGTGCCCGAATACAAGGTCTGTGATATGACATTGGTGAGCAGCTGATTCTGGCTTTTTTTTAAAACTATTAATGATGTATTGCAGTTTCTTGTAACATGTTTTTGTATTGTTTTTTTTATTACCGTATATTGGTGGCAGTTGTACGAATGTGAACTTTGCGTTTCGTGGTGTATGTAACCGTTGTGGAAGTGCTAGACCAACTGGTGCGTCTGGTGGCGGTGGAGGCGGTGGACGTGGCAGGGGTCGTGGCTGTCCTGATGCAGGAGGTGGTCGTGGTGGAGTTGGTGGTCCCACAGGCCTTTTTGGTCCTAATGATTGGTCTTGTCCAATGTAAGCACTTAACAAGTAAATCATTGTGTTTTATTGTTTCGAATCGACATTTGTTCCTGCTATTAATAGTTAGGCTTTTAATAACGAGTGCCCTTGTGCACTCGTTAAAATTACCTGGAATAAATTTAAGCCGTTGTTTTGATATATTTGGTTTCTATAAAATGAAGACTATTTCACACAAGACATAGGTTAAAGATATTTGGTGATCATGTCTTATATTTAACGGTTAAACTGTTTGTGCAGGTGTGGTAACATCAATTGGGCCAAGCGATTAAAATGCAACATTTGCAACACCAATAAACCTGGTACTACTGAAGGGGGCGTGAGGTATTACAAAGGAACTGAAACTTTTTTTTTTTTCTCATCTAAATGGTAATGTCAAAGTTTGACCAAATATTGTGTTTCTGCTTCAAACCGTAAATGGTTACGTTTGATATCAATGAATGCGCCACTCAAGGCAGAATAGCCGCTTTCTCAAAAGTCGGGACTGCCTTCTTATACATTTTTTTTTTTTTTATATACATGGTATGGTATTCCCATTACATGTATGTTCAATTTAGTTGTGTGTTTAACTAATTGAATTCGAGCTTTATTTTATCTTTATGAAAGGTGAATTAAGACTATATGTTGTATGCTCTTTTTTCTTATGTAGAGGAGGACGTGCTGGCGGGTACAAAGAACTTGATGAAGAAGAACTAGAGGAAACAAAGCGACGCAGGCGGGAAGCTGAAGAAGTACGACCCATTTCTAATATATAATGTTCTTATAAACTTTTATTCTGCATTCGCAAGCCCTTACTATGCAATTTTAGGATGATGGTGAGATGTATGATGAATTTGGAAACCTCAAGAAGAAATTTCGTGTGAAACAACAGCAAACTGAAGTTGGTCAGGTGTTACCTGGAACTGGGCGTGCAGGCTGGGAGGTTGAAGATCTAGGTATGTTAATACTTTTTTGAATGCCTGTTTAATTATAAGTATGTGACAAACGTAGATCAATGTTTATTTATTTGTTTCAATTAGCGTGCTGTAGGCATTAAGTAGTCTTGGTACAGAATTTGATTAAGTAGGCTCATTCTGATCTATGTATCTATGTATAACTGTAGTTATTACTCCGTCTTTTGTTTACTGCGGAGTGTGAAGTATAATTTATGATTTTGGAATATCAAAATGAAAAAATGAATGATAATTTTTAAAAATCATGTGTCATAAATTATAAAAAAATTTGGTAAACTAGAACTAGACGGATAAGGTTTTGTGTTCAAGCTACCTGGTGAGGGTGAGCATTTTTACTCATATGTAATTGGTCTAAGCGGGTTATTCTGTGATCGTTTTCTGACTCTTTTTTGGCCACCACAAGATATGATATGCTGTTAGAACTATTGGTCAACTAAAACTATCGTTGCTTTTTGTGCTGGTTAATGGGAAAAAATGAATTTTAAAGGTCAACAAGATATGGCTAATTCGATAATAAAATCAAACCCGGGCACTCATACTACCCAAGGAACGATTGGCTAAAGCTCAAACTTATACAAATCGTAAACATGTTTTCATGTTATTTGCTGAGCTTTATTGGTTTTGGTTCAAGCCTAAAATTTAGATATTCTAATGGTCAAAAATCAACTGACACGGATCAGATAACTGATTAACCGAGCCACTCAAAACTAATACCTGTTGTTTGTCAAATTAATTAACCAAAAGTTTCAGTTACATGTTATGTTCACCATAACTGACTCGTACCCAAGTCCCCAATATGTTGGGTTAAAGAACATTCTGTGAGAGTTCTCTATTGTTTACTTTGCACAGCATGGTTGAGTGTAATATATTCAAACTCCCACACATTATTGTTCTATATCTCCATGCCTAATTGCACTTGAAATTACAATAACCTAAATTGTTCTGTGTTTGGGGCTTTGAGTTCCTTGCAAGAGGTCTCAGGTTCGAATCTCGTTTGGGACGAATATTTAGTGGTGGCCAGGGAAGGGTTGGAAACATCCATGGAGTAATCCTGTTGGGCTGCATACATCAGAGTATGGGGTCGGATTACTCGCCCTTCCGGGTAGCTCGAACAGGGAAAACCTTCTACCTTTTAAATTGTTCTGTGTGTGTGATACCTGTTTTTGCAGGAGAGAGAAGAGAAAGAAGCAGAGACAGAGGAAGGAACGAAAGAGAGAGTAGCAAGAATAGAGAAGGTGGTGGTGGTGGTAGGCGTAGAAGCAGAAGCAGAAGTCGTGAGAGAGATAGAGGTGGTCGGGATCGGGATCGGGATCGGGATTACAGGTACGACAGAGACAGAGATTATGGTCGAGAAAGGGGTGAGCGTGATCGTCACAGGTATCATCATTAACCCATTAATTGAAGTGGTGTTTATTTCTAAGATTTTTAAGCCGGTGATTGGTTTCGGGTTCGGCATTAGCATTGTGAAGTACTTGCATTCTGTCTTGGACAAGTCTAATCTGTTATGTGGATTCTTTCTGTTAAACAAACAGATATGAGTTGAAACATTTTAGCAGATGGGATATTTTGTTAGGACAGTTTTGGAACTTAATGGTGTCTTATACCCATCATGTACTTTTAAAATTTGTATGTTTTTATTATCTTCTATTATTATTATTATTTAGAAAAGATGGTGCGTAGCCAGTCTCATATAAAACTAAACATTATTATTTAGAAAAGATGGTGCTTAACCAATTTCATTTAAAGCTAAACAGATAAATTTCTGACTAAAATTGTTAACTACTCTTAACTTAATGTTAAAAACTATCAATCTGAAGAATAAAGTTGCTAAAAGCTCGTACATTATCATGTTAGATAAATTAATTTATGAATTGAAGAGATAAAAAGATTACAAAGAAAGATACTCGATTTCACGAATGTAAGTTTTGTTTAGCTCAAAGAAAATTGGACACATTCAAAAGAATTATTTTTACATTTTTTTTTTTTTTAAGTTCTTATTTTTCGTATAAGATGTCTACTTTTATTATAAAAATCATATTTAAGATAAATTTATTTTAAAAAACTGATATTATTATTAATCTATCTATCTTCTATCTTACATACTAAACCTCCACCTGTTTTTGGTCGTTTCATTTTTACGTTTTAAGTTTGCGTTCACACTACAAATGGTCCTCAAACTTTCGCACAAATTACACAACAACCCCTCAGCTTTACACTTTTTCAGGGGTAAAAAACGTAAATTTATAATTTAATTAAAATAAAAAAAACCTTACTCCACCCGAATTTATAACGGGCCCTATCTTCTCGCTCGGTGCGAGTTAAATTTTTCCGAGGCCACCGTTCAACTCGAAAAAATCTCACGAACCCAACGGGACTAACTATATGCAAAACGGACATCGTTAAAAAAACACTAAATAACGGGCCCTATATTCACGCTCGGTGCGAGTTAAATTTTTCCGAGACCACCGTTCAACTCGAAATAATTTTACGAACACAACGCGACTAACTATACGCGAAACGGACATCGTTAAAAAAAATAAATATTTCGGGCTATATTACATACATATATATACATATACAACACGACTAACTATACGCGAAACGGACATCGTATATTCAAATTGGACCGCGCGTCGAATACAACCGCAGCAACGCACGGTCGGATTTTTTCTAGTTAATCATATTTAAGATAAACCAAGTTTTTATAAATAAAGTTTATAATTATTTATACGCATTTTAAAAGATGAAAAAGTTTTATAAATTTACACTATTTAAGAACGAAGATTATATTTACCTTCTAATATAATCGAATTATCTCATAACTGTTTTTGATTCTATCACTTGCCTTACTAAATATGTGGCTAATTAGATTTGAACCCGAGTCCTATGTGGCTAATTAGATTTGAACCCGAGTTCTCTTATGAGAAAATCAAAATCGTAATCATTAGGCCAATGATTTAAGTAGATTATTAATTAATATTAATTATTACTCCGCAAGTTATTAAAGATTAAAAATAAAAGTTTTTTTGTCTCATAGGTAAGAGACTTGAATACCAGGGAAGCCATTTATTCCAATCGTCCCGTGTCTTATCTACGAAAAGTATATATGCTACTCCACATGTACCAATTTCCATTCATGCACCAATTTCTTACATTTCATCTTCTACCCATTATTAATTAATCTCTACTAATATTCTCTGTTAATGTATTTTTAGCATCATTTTTAGGAGGGCAGACTAAATAACCAAATTATATTAATTTTTAATAAGTACTTCTGATCATCTTTCTATAATATTTTTTGTTATTTTTTATTTGGTCAGATTCTTGATTCAACCAAATACTCATAGCATACTATATACTATAGTTTACTTACTATTTGCATTAAACACCCATTTATTTAAAGACATTATATGTGTGGACCCTTTACATTGTAACGAGATCATTGCTCAATTGTCAATTCCCTAGCACGTACGTTGTTATTTTCGTTAATAGTAGTTGTCGGTGATCGAATAAGTTTTGAGCATTTATTGATGAAGATATGGTGGAAGGATAAGGAACAAATAAGATGAGATTATTAGTGATAGATGGATTGCTAAAGAGACCCCATTGCAATGTAAAGGATGAATCTTATGATCAATCCATATGGAAGCCATGGATGGTGACTTATGGTGGGGTTGGATATTAAAGAGAAGACATATGTTAACAAAGTAAAGAATGAACACAAGTGCATGTTCTTGGGTGGGCGTATACAAACAAATATCAAGAAAGACAAACATCAACATTATTTTGATTGAAAATACTAAAATACCTTTTCAAATAATTGAATTTGGTATTTGGTATCTGGTATGTCTTTGGAAATAGTTAAATATATGTGTGCAAAATTAAGAACGGAAATGAGAATATTTTTGCAATTCTCTTAATTGTTGGCGCAATGATATATTCATTAAGTAGTCACGCGTGGTGCAAGATACCAAGCCGAGAAAGCCAAGCAACCACTCCGCTATGTGCCAGTCTCCAGTGCAACCAGGCCCCGATGCACTTGTCTTGTACAAGTTGTTCCCAACCTTGGCAGTAACCGTGAGTTGAAGGCTTTTTCCCACATACAAAATCTTCTTTCCTTATTGAGTCCTTCTGTTATTTCTTTATGTATATAGCCTCTGTTTTTTGTTGAGTATATGTTTGTTTTTGGTTAGCTTTCGGTCGAGTTGTATCATGGGTCCTTTGGACCATTCGGTTGTAATCTTGTTCATAAGTTTTAATAAAATTTGTTGGCTTAAAAAAAAAAAAAAAAGGCCCCATGCTCAATTCCATTGAAGATGCCTCAACTGATCAGAGAAGCATAAAAGGAGCTAGACAGTACTGTCAACGTCTTACTCTTCCTCACAGATGGTTTTAAGTTCAAAACTCACATTTGAGCATAAATAATAATTGCCATTTTCGAGTAGCCAGAAAAGGGTCATGAAGGGTCACAAAATAACCCGATTATAAAACGTACATGTGAGTATCAATCTCACCGTTTCTGCTTAGTGAAAAACTCATCCGTAAATTTGGACTAAAAAGGTTTTAGTTAATTTGGATCTTTATGGTTAGTTTTAGTGAAATGCCGAACCATAAACTGGTCTTTAATACTTTAGTCTCAATTGCCCAATAGTGGAACCTTACACTACCAAAGTAGTACAGTACCACTAGTGAATGGTGACTAGCATCCATGAGTAGTGTTTTATCAAAACTTAAACATGACATTTTTTGTTTGTTTCACTTGTTTTTAACATCAGAAGGAATCGCATATGGAGTTTAAAACTTCCAATAATAATAATAAGTTTTTTAACCCTCGCTTCGCGCTGGGGTTCGGTTTCCAATGTATTTTATGTTGCGTTTATTTTGCAAAATTATTTCGTGGCCAACGATGATGTCGTTGAAACGCAACTCGAGTCGAACGAAAAGGTATAACCCGTCAAAGATTTAAATGTTATCTTAAATTAACAATATATGTATATTTCCGCATTTCGCTATTTTTAAAATTTAACGCAATTAACTCGTTAGCTTATATTAACACTCCGTATGATTTAAGAATAGAATATTTACTGAGTAATATCAAAAAAATTACTAAATAATTTTCTTAAAAAATAATAAGACTCATATGTATATGTTGTTAATAGATGAAAATAGTTACGGAGCCCGTGAGGAAAAAATCAACGTGTATGAAAGGTGGATTCAAATATTTAGTGTTTTTAAAAAAAACGTCCGTTTTGCATATAGTTAGTGACATTGTGTTCGTAAAGTTATTTCGAGTTTAACGATTGTGTCAGAAAAATTTAACTCGTTGCGGGCGAGAAGATATGACCCGTTGAATATTTGAGTGGAGTTTATTTAAGATTTTTTTATGAAAATGTTGATTTGACACATTACCCCCTGTTTTGGGGGTCGATTTTAATTTTTGAACAAAGTGTGAGCGCCTTTTTTGAAGGGAAAAAATGGGAAAAAAGCCAAAAGGACGAAAATACCCTCGATACTATTCATAATTTTTGTCTAATAATAATAACTAGTTGTGGAGACATCGCTTCGCGCCGGGGGCTCCGTTTTGAATGCGAGTTAAAAAAAAAGTCTTGATCAATTTTGTAAAAAAGAATTTTTTTCGACATCTAACATTGAAGGGTTGTTTCTTTTGTGAAAGTTGCTTCTTTTAGTGTTCGGGTTTTATTTAAAAAAAAAAAAGTTAGTAAAGTGGGGGTTCGATTTGTTTTTTAATAAAAGTTATGGGGTTAAGTTTGTGAAATTTAAAAAAAATATACGTATAAAGTGGGAGTTCGATTTCTATTTTAATAAAAGTTAGGGAGTTAAGTTTGTGAAAATTGAATATTAGTAAAAAAAAAAAAATTTTAGTAAAGTGGGGGGTTCGATTTGTATTTTAATAAAAGTTAGGGGGTCAAGTTTGTGAAATTTGGGAAAAAATATACGTATAAAGTGGGGGTGCGATTTGTATTTTAATAAGAGTATAAAGTGGGGGTGCGATTTGTATTTTAATAAAAGTTGGGGGGTTAAGTTTGCCAAAAGTGAAAGAGGAATAGTACTATTCATTTGGCCTATCCCTTTTAGATATAGGTATATAATTGATCCTATCAACTTTGTGAACCAACACTAATTCGGCCCAACACTAATTTTTAGGATTAAATGTATATAATCATAAAGGAATTACAAAGTTTTGAGCCCCTTAAAATGTTTGGTCCCTATGCGATCACACACTTTGCACATATTCTAAGACGTCCCTGTGTACATGAGTGCTAAATGATCGCGAAGGTGATTAATACCTCTTGGGTGATGCCGACAAGTTGATTTTACAAAAAAATCATGTATTATCTTTGAAATGATCATTTTGTTATAACTAGTTATCGAACCCTCGCTTCGCGCCGGGGGTTCGGTTTTCAATGTATTTTATTGCGTTTAGTAAAATTATTTTGTGACTAACGATGATGTCGTTGAAGCGCAACTCGAGTCGAACTAAAAGGTATAACCCGTGAGAGATATAAATGTTATTTTAAATTAACAATATATGTGCATCTCCGCGTTTCGCTATGGAATTTTCGACTTTTAAAAATTTAACGCAAAATCAACGTGTATGAAAAGTACCCCAAATATTTAGCGTTTTTTAAAAAGCGTCCGTTTTGCGTATAGCTAGTGACATTGTGTTCCTAAAATTATTTCGAGTTTAACGATGGTGTCGGAAAAATTTAACTCGTTGCGAGCGAGAAGATATGACTCGTTGAATATTTGGTTGGAGTTTATTTAAGATTTTTTATGAAAATGCTTATTTGACTCTTTACCCCCCTGTTTGGGGGGTCGATTTGAATTTTTTAAAAAAGTGTGGGGGGCGTTGGTAAAATGAAATTTAGTTAAAATTACAAAAAAAAAAAAAATGTAAAGTCGAAAATGCCCTTAGTTACTATTCATAACTTTTGTGTATTAGTTAATATGTAAATAATAATAATAATAATAATAATAATAATAATAATAATAATAATATTAATATTAATAATAATAATAACAATAATAATAATAATAATAAAAATATTATAAATAGTAGTAAGTAGTAATAATAATAATAATAATAATAATAATAATAATAATAATAATAATAATAATTAATAATAAAAGTAATATTATGGAAAATGAATACTGATACATTAAACGTTTTCATTAAATTCTTATAACGTTTATGTATATTTTATTCAATTTATAGCAAGTTTAATTCCTTTAGAACATTAGTTAAAACAGTATAATTTGAATTTGTCTATACCAATTATAAATTATTGATTTAGTTATGAGCAGTCGTGATACAGTTAATGATAGGACCGGCGATCCTCCGGTTCAGGACTCTCTACCGGATGTCGTTGCCGTGCAGTTGTCGGAAGAAACCCAAACGTCGAGTGACCAGGTTAGGGTTCCCAATGTCGACTATGATGTTTCCGAGGATAGCACGCGTGACTCACGCCCCTTGCAAGTTCCAATGCAATTTCAAATGAATGTTGGGCTGGAACAAACAATTGGGTCGGAACAAAAAATTGGGCTAGAGTGTTCAATTAATTCTGAGAATGATAGCTGTTCGTTTAGGCATGAATGTGCCGAGATTGATCCTCCCCACAATGATTGTGACGTGGCCTCGATATTTAACCACACCGCGGTTGCTCGTTTTCGTGCTAAACAAAAATATGTCCATCCTCTAATTAAAAGCCACTTCATTAGGCATGTTTGGGGACGGAAATATATGAAACGTAACCGACGACGAGATAATTTTCGATGGCATGAAAGAATTTTTATCGAGAATGTGATGAGAGAATCGGAAGAGGAAGATGTTTGTTGCTCGTGTTGCTCCTCCTGCACGTCATCGGATTCGGATTCGGAATCGTAGTTTTAATTAGATTGTCGCGAAGCGTTGGTTTTAGTGTCTTTGTGTTTGTTTTCGAGTCTCTGTTGTATTCGTGCGTGTAATTGTGTGTACGCGTGTGGTCTAGCATCTTATCTAGCCCCTTGCTAGATTTTGTATCGTGTTCCTTTTTTATTTAATAAACTTGCTTGCCTTTCAAAAAAAATAAAAAAATAACCACTTTATTATTTTTTTTAATAATAATATAATTTTATTGTATACGGAGTATTATGTTTATTATGGATTATATAGCAAGTTTTACCATTCTTGGTCCATCTTTTTATAGGCATCAAAGGAAGTAGGTTTCATATATTTGTAAATGTGCATTTTCACCAAATTATGAAAGGGGATTATTTTAATTAGCCAGCTTTACCCAATTTTAACCTACTAAGCTTAATGATGATTCGGCTTTTCATTACATCCTTAATTAATTAAGAAGAAAGATTTAGCTTGGTGTCTCAACCAATGCTTCCGACAATAACATTTCAAAGGACATTTATTAAATCCATTTTCGACAAAATGAAATATAAAAATAATAAAATAATAAACATAAATTAATTCCCACTTGTCTAACTACTTCATTTAAAATCTAAATAAATTTTAATCACATCAAACATCAAATCAAATTGAGTTGAATAAAACATCAATCCGTGACTCAAATTAGGCAACTAGCTCACTTCATAATTTTCCCAAACAATGGTTCATGTGCTAAGCTACACAAGGTGATATTTACACATATATATCCTTGTTTTTAGCCAACTCATACTCTCTCTCGTGAGTCATTATTCGTTTATTCATATATTTGTTTGTGGTCCTAATATAATAAAATAAAAAATAAAAACGCACTCATGGATTGAGTAGCAACTAACTCTTTCTTACTTCTACAATCAATGCGAAAGAAGCTGCAACATCATATCATCAATGGCAGCAGAACTCTGTGATTTGCAGGTCCATATAAATGGGCAACAAACATTCTATCTACATGAGGTACTAATTTACCAATCATTATTACAAATTCCTTTTTATTATTATTTATAAATAATCTGATCGACATGGACCTGAATCTTGATTATTATAAGAATCCTAATTAGGGTTTTCATGCAGAAAACGATATCAAGATTCTCAAGGAACTTAAGAAAGATAATCAAGAAAGAGAAGAAAAGAATCCAGATTCGAAAAACCGGAATAGAGATCAATGATTTTCCTGGTGGATCAAATGGGTTTGAATTATATTCAAGATTTTGTTACAATAATGGCGAAATCGATATCTCGGTTTCAAACATCTCTCTCCTTCATTGTTGTGCGGTTTTTTTAGGCATGAATGATACTCTTTTGCCTAAAACTTCCGAGATTTTATCACGGATGTCCGACTGGTCACTGGCGGACATCCGTGATTGTCTCAAGAATTGCACATCAATCATTTCGTATGCCGAATCTTTCGGCATACTTGAAAAACTCATATCTAATCTTGTTATTAAAGTTACCCAAAACTCTGATTGCACAACTTTAATCCCATATTCATCTTCTTCATCTTCTACTGATAGTAGTAATATGAAGTCTAGTACTTTATTAAGATTATCATCTAATTCATCAACCAAAAATTTATGGTGGTTTGATGACTTGACAATTTTACCACCAATGATTATAGAAAAATTTATAAAAGCTTTAGGAGCTTATGGCAATGAAAACAATAATTTAGTTGTCACAAGATTCCTTCTACATTACTTAAAAACTTCATCTCAATCAAAGGTACAATCTTTTTCAAAAAATGAGTATAGTGGTCTTGCTGACTCAGCAGTTTATGGAGTGATATTAATGGGAAAAAATGCATTTTCATGTAGAGGGTTATTTTGGGTATTAAGAATTGTTTCAAGTTTTGGGTTGAGTAGAGAATGTAGAGTTGGGTTAGAAAGATTGATTGGTGGGGTGCTTGATCAAGCAAATGTGGATGATTTGTTAGTGAGTAATAATGGATCAAGTGGTGTGTATGATGTAAATCTTGTTTTGAGATTGATAAGAGAGAGTAATAAAGTTGAAGGGGTGTGTTTGGAAAGAATGAAAAAGGTTGGGTGGTTGATTGATAAATACTTGGGAGAGATTGCACCAGATCAAAATCTGAAGATATCAAAGTTTTTAGGAGTTGCGGAGAGTTTATCAGATTGTGCAAGAGATTGCTTTGATGGGGTCTACAAAGCCATTGATATATATCTTGAGGTAATTGTTCTTTTTATTCACTACATTATATTCATATTTAACTTTAAGTATTTTTCTAACGATAGGCTCAAAAGGCTAAAGGTTCGTTGATAATATGCATTAGTACATTATACGTGGCGGTTATTTAATGGTTACCTTTAGTGATGACTATTCGTATGTACAAAATATTTAAACATCTTAATGACAATCTAAGAGATGACATAAAAAAATCCTTAGTTTAATTAAATTATGGTGTAACATGTTACATGTTATGAATAACCTTATATATGTAAATATACCTTAACTACAACCATAATCATAATAATTGATTGAAACCTGAAAGGCTGAAATGTACCAAACAGTTGCTTGAAAGCATATTATGTTGACAAATAGTGAAAGATTTCATTTTAGTGCTTTAAATATAACAATCGTACATTTTAAGTAATCGTTTCTTATATGTAGAAGGGTTATACTTAAAGGACTAATTAAAGGGAATTTATTAGTTTAAAGTTGTGAGTTTGAGTCTTGTCGTGAACAAACAAATGTGTGTGTTTGCTATTAAAAAAAGTAATCACTACTTAGAATAATATTGCAAAGAATAATATTGCAAAATGCATAGGAAATAATTTTATCTCGGTCATTACTTAATTAAGAGTTGTATACGGTAGTATGAAAACTCTATATATTACTTTAGACAATGCTTGATATTAATGTATTTGGAATTAGTTTGTTAACGAGCTGGACGAACATGAGTGAAGCTTTTTTTTTTTTTTTTTTTTTTTTTTGACAAAAAAAACATTACAACATTCAAACGGATCCGAAGATCAACAAGTACAAATGATACAAGGTGATCCAACAGACGTTACATAACCAAACAGCCCATTAATAAAGTAGGTAAAACCCTTCACTACGAAACAAAATGAAGCCAACCTATGATCACCTAATAAACGTTAGCACTAAATTAAAATAACCAAGAACAACCACCGTCATCTAAACCAAAAAAAAAAAAAAAAAAACGTCGTCTACCCAGCCAGAAAGAGAATTCGACTATCTTCAAGAAACACTTCAAGAAAAAATAAGCAAACATCATGAGCACACAGGATGGAAACAGAACCTTCTGCCAAAAATCTAGACGGCCAGAAAAAGAACCTCACCCACTATATGAACCACCTGCAAACAAGAGACAAAAACACCAAAATCTAGCAAGCACCATCCTTTTCTGACATCAAAGGATGAAAGTAGTCACACATGCAACAAAGTCGACTATTCGAACCAGTAAGAACTCGCCGTCTGAAAAACAGAAGGCGGAAGAGGAGTTGGTTTTGAACTCCGGGGAAGACATCCCAAGAACCACGATCTAACTCAGAAAATTGAAGAAATGTCTGTATTAGTTCACAGTAATTGAACTATGAACACCAGACTCTCACTCAAACAATAAATAAGAATTAATGATACAGAGAATGAGATAACACGATTATAGAATAGAAGACAAATGATATTAATCGTGAAAGTACATATATCAAATGAATCATACGTCCCTATTTATACAGATCAAAAACCAAATCTGGAGATTTGGTTTCCAAAACTACTTTGCTACAAATAAGGAAAAGATAAACTTAAAAACTTAATAAAATAATTCTGAAGTTAATCTTCTGGAGATAAAACCGAATCAAAACATATCTTCTTAATATTTAAACATATCTCCAGAATCTTCCTTAGCTTAGCCATCAAGACATCTTCAAATCGTTGACTTCAATAAGCACCAGAGTCTGCAACCTCAGACTCTACATCTCCAGACTCTAGAATCTGCAAAATACTTTTTGACTCATTAGATCATAATTCCCAACAATCTCCCCCTATCTGATGATGTCAAAACAACCTGTTCACCTACTTCTTCAACTTTGCATACTCCTTTTCAATCAGTTTACACTTGCTCTTCATAAAATGAATTTTCTTCAACATGGACAGTTTGCTGTACAAGTGATCCAACAATTTGACTCTAAAAGGATAAGTCTGCTCTGTCACACATCTGGTTAACAAACTGATCAACAACTCAATACTAGCTCCTTCAAACTGTTCAACCCTAATCAACATCCTTTGATTTCCATTTGTCTTGATCATCAAAGCATCCAAATACTCAACATACTTATCATCAACAAATTCTAAATGTTCAGGAACAGCATACCTTTCTACATGTCCCTTAGCTCTCATCTCCTTCATCTCTAGATCAAACATCCCACAAAATACTTCATAATCCTTGAAACTTATAAACCCTTCTTCAAACACCAAATGTACCAGCATATAAACTCTCTTCAACACTTCATCAACAACAGCTTGATCCCCTGCATATTCTCTGATATACACAGCTATGCCCTTCCATTCACAAAAACCCAAACGCACAATTTGATTCAACTTAACTCTTAACCTCCTATCTAGCAAATGAGTCATGGTAAGCAATAGAGTGACACCTTCAAATTCAGATTTATCAACCTCAACCTTGACAACATCACCTTCATATCTTCTGAATCTAAATCTCTTATTTATCTGAGCCCTTAAATCACCATCTGCTCTTTGAGTAGCAGCAACCACAACAGCACTAGAACTCCCCTGAATATCACCAACACCACCAACAGCAACCATTTGAGTATCACCAAAACCCCTATCAGTTATATTCTCCCCCTCAACCTGATGCTCCCCCTCAATTTGAGCTCTCTTTGATTGCTCCCCCTCAACACTTGCAAAACCTGCATCTGCATCATCTGACCTCTTTCTTTTCTTCCCCTTTTTGACATCATCTAAAGGCAGAGAAGATATGACCTTCCAAATTTCAGTTTGTTGATTTTTGAGGGAACAAATATCAGAAGCAAACCCAGTAAAGCATTGTCTCAGTTCATCAACACCAACCATCCTTTTCTCCAGCTCAGCCAACCTGTGATTAATTTCTGCACCAGACCCTGAATCACCTGCACTAGACAACCCCTGCATATCCCCAACCAACCTCCTTACCTCAAACAGCTCATCTTTTGATACAAAATTATTATTAAAGTTAAGATTATTAATCTTAGACTGCACACCAGAGTGCTTGTCATCAAACTCCTTAGTCAACTTGGTCAAAGCCTGATGTAGGCCAACCATGGTGACTGGTGCCTCAGTCTGAGAAGTAGTGCCAGAAGATAAGGGTAGGGTTGGTATGTCCTCACAGCCTTCCTGTTGTAAAGAAAGCTGATCCTTAGACATAGAAGATTTTGAGGCATGTATCTCACCTTGTGACATGAGTGTGATATTGGCAGCCTGTGCAAGTAAGTGTAAGGATGGAATATTTGGAGTGAGTAGTGGCAGACTTAAGTCTGGGGTAGCAGTTGAAATGTCCCGTTCTTATTGATTAAAAACGTTCCATATTAATTGATGTCGTTGCGAGGTTTTGACCTCTATATGAGACGTTTTTCAAAGACTGCATTCATTTTTAAAACAAACCATAACCTTTATTTCATAAATAAAGGTTTAAAAAGCTTTACGTAGATTATCAAATAATGATAATCTAAAATATCCTGTTTACACACGACCATTACATAATGGTTTACAATACAAATATGTTACATCGAAATCAGTTTCTGGAATGCAGTTTTTACACAATATCATACAAACATGGACTCCAAATCTTGTCCTTATTTTAGTATGCAACAGCGGAAGCTCTTAGTAATCACCTGAGAATAAACATGCTTAAAACGTCAACAAAAATGTTGGTGAGTTATAGGTTTAACCTATATATATCAAATCATAATAATAGACCACAAGATTTCATATTTCAATACACATCCCATACATAGAGATAAAAGTCATTCATATGGTGAACACCTGGTAACCGACATTAACAAGATGCATATATAAGAATATCCCCATCATTCCGGGACACCCTTCAGATATGATATAAACTTCGAAGTACTAAAGCATCCGGTACTTTGGATGGGGCTTGTTGGGCCCGATAGATCTATCTTTAGGATTCGCGTCAATTAGGGTGTCTGTTCCCTAATTCTTAGATTACCAGACTTAATAAAAAGGGGCATATTCGATTTCGATAATTCAACCATAGAATGTAGTTTCACGTACTTGTGTCTATTTTGTAAATCATTTATAAAACCTGCATGTATTCTCATCCCAAAAATATTAGATTTTAAAAGTGGGACTATAACTCACTTTCACAGATTTTTACTTCGTCGGGAAGTAAGACTTGGCCACTGGTTGATTCACGAACCTATAACAATATATACATATATATCAAAGTATGTTCAAAATATATTTACAACACTTTTAATATATTTTGATGTTTTAAGTTTATTAAGTCAGCTGTCCTCGTTAGTAACCTACAACTAGTTGTCCACAGTTAGATGTACAGAAATAAATCGATAAATATTATCTTGAATCAATCCACGACCCAGTGTATACGTATCTCAGTATTGATCACAACTCAAACTATATATATTTTGGAATCAACCTCAACCCTGTATAGCTAACTCCAACATTCACATATAGAGTGTCTATGGTTGTTCCGAAATATATATAGATGTGTCGACATGATAGGTCGAAACATTGTATACGTGTCTATGGTATCTCAAGATTACATAATATACAATACAAGTTGATTAAGTTATGGTTGGAATAGATTTGTTACCAATTTTCACGTAGCTAAAATGAGAAAAATTATCCAATCTTGTTTTACCCATAACTTCTTCATTTTAAATCCGTTTTGAGTGAATCAAATTGCTATGGTTTCATATTGAACTCTATTTTATGAATCTAAACAGAAAAGTATAAGTTTATAGTTGGAAAAATAAGTTACAAGTCGTTTTTTTAAAGGTAGTCATTTCAGTCGAAAGAACGACGTCTAGATGACCATTTTAGAAAACATACTTCCACTTTGAGTTTAACCATAATTTTTGGATATAGTTTCATGTTCATAATAAAAATCATTTTCTCAGAATAACAACTTTTAAATCAAAGTTTATCATAGTTTTTAATTAACTAACCCAAAACAGCCCGCGGTGTTACTACGACGGCGTAAATCCGGTTTTACGGTGTTTTTCGTGTTTTCAGGTTTTAAATCATTAAGTTAGCATATCATATAGATATAGAACATGTGTTTAGTTGATTTTAAAATTCAAGTTAGAAGGATTAACTTTTATTTGCGAACAAGTTTAGAATTAACTAAACTATGTTCTAGTGATTACAAGTTTAAACCTTCGAATAAGATAGCTTTATATGTATGAATCGAATGATGTTATGAACATCATTACTACCTTAAGTTCCTTGGATAAACCTACTGGAAAAGAGAAAAATGGATCTAGCTTCAACGGATCCTTGGATGGCTCGAAGTTCTTGAAGCAGAATCATGACACGAAAACAAGTTCAAGTAAGATCATCACTTGAAATAAGATTGTTATAGTTATAGAAATTGAACCAAAGTTTGAATATGATTATTACCTTGTATTAGAATGATAACCTACTGTAAGAAACAAAGATTTCTTGAGGTTGGATGATCACCTTACAAGATTGGAAGTGAGCTAGCAAACTTGAAAGTATTCTTGATTTTATGTAACTAGAACTTGTAAAATATATGAAGAACACTTAGAACTTGAAGATAGAACTTGAGAGAGATCAATTAGATGAAGAAAATTGAAGAATGAAAGTGTTTGTAGGTGTTTTTGGTCGTTGGTGTATGGATTAGATATAAAGGATATGTAATTTTGTTTTCATGTAAATAAGTCATGAATGATTACTCATATTTTTGTAATTTTATGAGATATTTCATGCTAGTTGCTAAATGATGGTTCCCACATGTGTTAGGTGACTCACATGGGCTACTAAGAGCTGATCATTGGAGTGTATATACCAATAGTACATACATCTAAAAGCTGTGTATTGTACGAGTACGAATACGGGTGCATACGAGTAGAATTGTTGATGAAACTGAATGAGGATGTAATTGTAAGCATTTTTGTTAAGTAGAAGTATTTTGATAAGTGTCTTGAAGTCTTTCAAAAGTGTATGAATACATATTAAAACACTACATGTATATACATTTTAACTGAGTCGTTAAGTCATCGTTAGTCGTTACATGTAAATGTTGTTTTGAAACCTTTAGGTTAACGATCTTGTTGAATGTTGTTAACCCATTGTTTATTATAACAAATGAGATATTAAATTATTATATTATCATGATATTATGATATATAATATATCTCAGTATGATGTATATACAGTTAAATGTCGTTACAACGATAATCGTTACATATATGTCTCGTTTCGAAATCATTAAGTTAGTAGTCTTATTTTTACATATGTATTTCATTGTTAATACACTTAATAATATATTTACTTATCATTTAACATAATTAACCAAGTGTATCAATATCTTAATATGATTCATATGTACCTAGTAAGACGTTGTTATAACGATAATCGTTATATATATCGTTTTCGAGTTTCTTAAATTAATAGTCTCATTTTTATGTATATAACTCATTGTTAAAATACCTAATGAGATACATACTTATAATAAAAACATGTTAACTATATATATAACCATATATATGTCATTGTATAGTTTTTACAAGTTTTAACGTTCGTGAATCACCGGTCAACTTGGGTGGTCAATTGTCTATATGAAACATATTTCAATTAATCAAGTCTTAACAAGTTTGATTGCTTAACATGTTGGAAACATTTAATCATGTAAATATCAATCTCAATTAATATATATAAACATGGAAAAGTTCGGGTCACTACAGTACCTACCCGTTAACTAAATTTCGTCCCGAAATTTTAAGCTGTTGAAGGTGTTGACGAATCTTCTGGAAATAGATGCGGGTATTTCTTCTTCATCTGATCTTCACGCTCCCAGGTGAACTCGGGTCCTCTACGAGCATTGCATCGAACCTTAACAATTGGTATCTTGTTTTGCTTAAGTCTTTTAACCTCACGATCCATTATTTCGACGGGTTCTTCGATGAATTGAAGTTTTTCGTTGATTTGGATTTCATCTAATGGAATAGTGAGATCTTCTTTAGCAAAACATTTCTTCAAATTCGAGACGTGGAAAGTGTTATGTACAACCGCGAGTTGTTGAGGTAACTCAAGTCGGTAAGCTACTGGTCCGACACGATTAATAATCTTGAATGGTCCAATATACCTTGGATTTAATTTCCCTCGTTTACCAAATCGAACAACGCCTTTCCAAGGTGCAACTTTAAGCATGACCATCTCTCCAATTTCAAATTCTATATCTTTTCTTTTAATGTCAGCGTAGCTCTTTTGTCGACTTTGGGCGGTTTTCAACCGTTGTTGAATTTGGATGATCTTCTCGGTAGTTTCTTGTATAATCTCCGGACTCGTAATCTGTCTATCCCCCACTTCACTCCAACAAATCGGAGACCTGCACTTTCTACCATAAAGTGCTTCAAACGGCGCCATCTCAATGCTTGAATGGTAGCTGTTGTTGTAGGAAAATTCTGCTAACGGTAGATGTCGATCCCAACTGTTTCCGAAATCAATAACACATGCTCGTAGCATGTCTTCAAGCGTTTGTATCTTCCTTTCGCTCTGCCCATCAGTTTGTGGATGATAGGCAGTACTCATGTCTAGACGAGTTCCTAATGCTTGCTGTAATGTCTGCCAGAATCTTGAAATAAATCTGCCATCCCTATCAGAGATAATAGAGATTGGTATTCCATGTCTGGAGACGACTTCCTTCAAATACAGTCGTGCTAACTTCTCCATCTTATCATCTTCTCTTATTGGCAGGAAGTGTGCTGATTTGGTGAGACGATCAACTATTACCCAAATAGTATCAAAACCACTTGCAGTCCTTGGCAATTTAGTGATGAAATCCATGATAATGTTTTCCCATTTCCATTCCGGGATTTCGGGTTGTTGAAGTAGACCTGATGGTTTCTGATGCTCAGCTTTGACCTTAGAACACGTCAAACATTCTCCTACGTATTTAGCAACATCGGCTTTCATACCCGGCCACCAAAAATGTTTCTTGAGAACCTTGTACATCTTCCCCGTTCCAGGATGTATTGAGTATCTGGTTTTATGAGCTTCTCTAAGTACCATTTCTCTCATATCTCCAAATTTTGGTACCCAAATCCTTTCAGCCCTATACCGGGTTCCGTCTTCCCGAATATTAAGATGTTTCTCCGATCCTTTGGGTATTTCATCCTTTAAATTTCCCTCTTTTAAAACTCCTTGTTGCGCCTCCTTTATTTGAGTAGTAAGGTTATTATGAATCATTATATTCATAGATTTTACTCGAATGGGTTCTCTGTCCTTCCTGCTCAAGGCATCGGCTACCACATTTGCCTTCCCCGGGTGGTAACGAATCTCAAAGTCGTAATCATTCAACAATTCAATCCACCTACACTGCCTCATATTCAGTTGTTTCTGATTAAATATGTGTTGAAGACTTTTGTGGTCGGTATATATAATACTTTTGACCCCATATAAGTAGTGCCTCCAAGTCTTTAATGCAAAAACAACCGCTCCTAATTCCAAATCATGCGTCGTATAATTTTGTTCGTGAATCTTCAATTGTCTAGACGCATAAGCAATCACCTTCGTTCGTTGCATTAATACACAACCGAGACCTTGCTTTGATGCGTCACAATAAATCACAAAATCATCATTCCCTTCAGGCAATGACAATATAGGTGCCGTAGTTAGCTTTTTCTTCAATAACTGAAACGCTTTCTCTTGTTCATCATTCCATTCAAATTTCTTCCCTTTATGCGTTAATGCAGTCAAGGATTTTGCTATTCTGGAAAAATCTTGGATGAACCTTCTGTAGTAACCAGCTAGTCCTAAAAACTGGCGTATGTGTTTCGGAGTTTTTGGGGTTTCCCACTTTTCAACAGTTTCTATCTTTGCCGGATCCACCTTAATACCTTCTTTGTTCACTATGTGACCGAGGAATTGAACTTCTTCCAACCAAAATGCACACTTTGAAAACTTAGCGTACAGTTTTTCCTTCCTCAATACTTCTAACACCTTTCTCAAATGTTCACCGTGTTCTTGGTCATTCTTTGAGTAAATAAGTATGTCATCAATGAAAACAATGACAAACTTGTCAAGGTATGGTCCACACACTCGGTTCATAAGGTCCATGAACACAGCTGGTGCATTAGTTAAACCAAACGGCATGACCATAAACTCGTAATGACCGTAACGTGTTCTGAAAGCAGTCTTTGGAATATCATCTTCTTTCACCTGCATTTGATGATACCCGGAACGTAAGTCAATCTTTGAATAAACAGACGAGCCTTGTAGTTGATCAAATAAGTCGTCGATTCTCGGTAGTGGGTAGCGGTTCTTGATGGTAAGTTTGTTCAACTCTCGGTAGTCGATACACAACCTGAATGTACCATCTTTCTTCTTGACAAACAAAACAGGAGCTCCCCACGGTGATGTGCTTGGTCGAATGAAACCACGCTCTAAAAGTTCTTGTAATTGGCTTTGCAGTTCTTTCATCTCGCTGGGTGCGAGTCTGTAAGGAGCACGAGCTATTGGTGCAGCTCCTGGTACAAGATCTATTTGAAATTCAACGGATCGATGTGGGGGTAATCCCGGTAATTCTTTCGGAAATACATCGGGAAATTCTTTTGCAATGGGAACATCATTGATGCTCTTTTCTTCAGTTTGTACTTTCTCGACGTGTGCTAGAACAGCATAGCAACCTTTTCTTATTAGTTTTTGTGCCTTCAAATTACTAATAAGATGTAGCTTCGTGTTGCCCTTTTCTCCGTACACCATTAAGGGTTTTCCTTTGTCTCGTATAATGCGAATTGCATTTTTGTAACAGACGATCTCTGCTTTCACTTCTTTCAACCAGTCCATACCGATTATCACATCAAAACTCCCTAACTCTACTGGTATCAAATCAATCTTAAATGTTTCGCTTACCAGTTTAATTTCTCGATTCCGACATATATTATCTGCTGAAATTAATTTACCAATTGCTAATTCAAGTAAAAATTTACTATCCAAAGGCGTCAATGGACAACTTAATTTAGCACAAAAATCTCTACTCATATAGCTTCTATCCGCACCCGAATCAAATAAAACGTAAGCAGATTTATTGTCAATAAGAAACGTACCCGTAACAAGCTTCGGGTCTTCCTGTGCCTCTGCTGCATTAATATTGAAAACTCTTCCGCTGCCTTGTCCATTCGTGTTCTCCTGGTTCGGGCAATTTCTAATAATGTGGCCCGGTTTTCCACATTTATAACAAACTACATTGGCATAACTTGCTCCGACACTACTTGCTCCGCCATTACTCGTTCCGACACCATTTGTTCCTTTCGTTCTATTAACCCCTGGTTCGTAGACCTCACACTTCGCCGCGCTATGACCATATCTTTTACACTTGTTGCAAAATTTGGTGCAGAACCCCGAGTGATACTTTTCACACCTTTGGCATAGCTGCTTCTGATTGTTGTTGTTGTTGCGGTTATTATTGTTGTTGGGATGATTGTTGTAGTTGCTGTTGCTGTTGTTGTTGTTGTTGTTGTTGTTGTTGGGCCGTTTGTTGTAGTTGCGATTGATGTTGCGATTGTTGGGATAATTGTTGCGATTATTGTTGTAATTGCTGTTGTTGTTGTATTGGTGATTCTTATCACCGTTTTCCTCCCACTTTCTTTTGACTTGCTTCACATTGGCCTCTTCAGCAGTCTGTTCTTTAATTCTTTCTTCAATCTGGTTCACTAGTTTATGAGCCATTCTACATGCCTGTTGTATAGAGGCGGGCTCGTGTGAACTTATATCTTCTTGGATTCTTTCCGGTAATCCTTTCACAAACTCGTCGATCTTCTCTTCCTCATCTTCGAATGCTCCCGGACACAATAGGCACAATTCTGTGAATCGTCTTTCGTACGTGGTAATATCAAATCCTTGGGTTCGTAACCCTCTAAGTTCTGTCTTGAGCTTATTGACCTCGGTTCTGGGACGGTACTTCTCGTTCATCAAGTGCTTGAATGCTGACCACGGTAGTGCGTACGCATCGTCTTGTCCCACTTGCTCTAGATAGGTATTCCACCATGTTAACGCAGAACCTGTGAAGGTATGCGTAGCGTACATCACTTTGTCCTCTTCAGTACACTTACTTATGGCAAACACCGATTCGACCTTCTCGGTCCACCATTTCAATCCGATCGGTCCTTCGGTTCCATCAAATTCCAAAGGTTTGCAGGCAGTGAATTCTTTGTAGGTGCATCCTACACGATTTCCTGTACTGCTAGATCCAAGGTTATTGTTGGTATGTAGCGCAGCCTGTACTGCGGCTATGTTTGAAGCTAGAAAAGTACGGAATTTCTCTTCATTCATATTCACGGTGTGTCGAGTAGTCGGTGCCATTTCCTTCAAAATAGTCAAATGGAACAAGTTAATCATACAGAATATTAAGAGTAGTTAATAGTATTTCGTAGCATAATATGAACTCATTTATAAAAGCTTTTTCTTCATATTAGCGTTTTATAAGTTTAAATTCGGGTAGTACCTACCCGTTAAGTTCATACTTAGTAGCTAATATACAATTCAACTACTACAATTCTATATGAAAAACTGATTATAATAATATTTCGCGTTCAAACTTTTATACAATATTTTACAAACTTACAATACCGCTTATTTTACATAAAGCATGAAATATAGCACACAATAACTTTGATACAAGATAGTTGTGAAGATAATTCTAGCTAGTACACAAGTCGTTCAGCAAAGGCAATAAAGACACGTAATTCATACGTCCAGAAACAAGTCATGCATTCTGGTTTTACTAGGATTACTTCCCATCCTTGGTCTTGTGGAACATAACCGTTATGGCCGTTGATAAGACAGCGTGTTGTAACGTCGTCAAAAGGACGAGGGTTACGTAATGTCCAACAGTCCCGTAACAATCTAAAAACCTCATTTCTTACCCCAATTACCGACTCCGTCACTTGTGGAAACGTTTTGTTTAATAGTTGTAGCCCGATGTTCTTGTTCTCACTTTGGTGAGAAGCGAACATAACTAATCCGTAAGCATAACATGCTTCTTTATGTTGCATGTTAGCCGCTTTTTCTAAATCACGAAGTCCAATATTCGGATATATTGAGTCAAAATAATTTCTTAACCCGTTGCGTAAAATAGCATTTGGGTTCCCCGCAATATATGCGTCAAAGTAAACACATCGTAACTTATGGGTTTCCCAATGTGATATCCCCCATCTTTCAAACGAAAGTCTCTTATAAACCAAGACATTCTTGGAACGTTCTTCGAATGTCTTACAAACTGATCTCGCCTTAAATAGTTGTGCCGAGGAATTCTGACCAACTCTAGACAAGATTTCATCAATCATGTCTCCGGGTAGGTCTCTTAAAATATTGGGTTGTCTATCCATTTTGTGTTTTTAAACTGTAAAATAGACAAGAGTTAGATTCATAAAAAAATACTTATTAATACAAGCAATTTTTACATATATCATAAAGCATAAGCACACTATATTACATATATTACACCACACGAATACAACTATCTTATTCCGACTCGCTCGTTTCTTCTTCTTCGGTTTTGGTTCGTTTTGCCAAGTTTCTAGGGATATATGATGTTCCCCTAATACTAATTGTCGTTTTCCACAACGGTTTAGAAAAACCTGGTGGTTTAGAGGTTCCCGGGTCATTGTTACAACTTAAGGACTTCGGGGGTTGACGATACATATAAAGTTCATCGGGGTTGGAATTAGATTTCTCTATTTTTATGCCCTTTCCCTTATTATTTTCTTTTGCCTTTTTAAATTCAGTTGGGGTAATTTCTATAACATCATCGGAATTCTCGTCGGAATCCGATTCATCGGAGAATTTGTAATCCTCCCAATATTTTGCTTCCTTGGCGGAAACACCATTGACCATAATTAACCTTGGTCGGTTGGTTGAGGATTTTCTTTTACTTAACCGTTTTATTATTTCCCCCACCGGTTCTACTGCTTCATCCGGTTCCGATTCTTCTTCCGGTTCCGATTCTTCTTCCGGTTCCGACTCTTCTTCCAGTTCCTCTTCGGGAACTTGTGAATCAGTCCACGAATCATTCCAATTTACATTTGACTCTTCATTATTATTAGATGAGTCAATGGGACTTGTTCTAGAGGTAGACATCTATCACATAATATCAAACGCGTTAAGAGATTAATATATCACATAATATTCACATGTTAAAAATATGTAGTTTCCAACAAAATTTGTTAAGCAATCATTTTTCAAGTAAACACGGTCGAAGTCCAGACTCACTAATGCATCCTAACAAACTCGATAAGACACACTAATGCAAAATTCTGGTTCTCTAAGACCTACGCTCGGATACCAACTGAAATGTCCCGTTCTTATTGATTAAAAACGTTCCATATTAATTGATGTCGTTGCGAGGTTTTGACCTCTATATGAGACGTTTTTCAAAGACTGCATTCATTTTTAAAACAAACCATAACCTTTATTTCATAAATAAAGGTTTAAAAAGCTTTACGTAGATTATCAAATAATGATAATCTAAAATATCCTGTTTACACACGACCATTACATAATGGTTTACAATACAAATATGTTACATCGAAATCAGTTTCTGGAATGCAGTTTTTACACAATATCATACAAACATGGACTCCAAATCTTGTCCTTATTTTAGTATGCAACAGCGGAAGCTCTTAGTAATCACCTGAGAATAAACATGCTTAAAACGTCAACAAAAATGTTGGTGAGTTATAGGTTTAACCTATATATATCAAATCATAATAATAGACCACAAGATTTCATATTTCAATACACATCCCATACATAGAGATAAAAGTCATTCATATGGTGAACACCTGGTAACCGACATTAACAAGATGCATATATAAGAATATCCCCATCATTCCGGGACACCCTTCGGATATGATATAAACTTCGAAGTACTAAAGCATCCGGTACTTTGGATGGGGCTTGTTGGGCCCGATAGATCTATCTTTAGGATTCGCGTCAATTAGGGTGTCTGTTCCCTAATTCTTAGATTACCAGACTTAATAAAAAGGGGCATATTCGATTTCGATAATTCAACCATAGAATGTAGTTTCACGTACTTGTGTCTATTTTGTAAATCATTTATAAAACCTGCATGTATTCTCATCCCAAAAATATTAGATTTTAAAAGTGGGACTATAACTCACTTTCACAGATTTTTACTTCGTCAGGAAGTAAGACTTGGCCACTGGTTGATTCACGAACCTATAACAATATATACATATATATCAAAGTATGTTCAAAATATATTTACAACACTTTTAATATATTTTGATGTTTTAAGTTTATTAAGTCAGCTGTCCTCGTTAGTAACCTACAACTAGTTGTCCACAGTTAGATGTACAGAAATAAATCGATAAATATTATCTTGAATCAATCCACGACCCAGTGTATACGTATCTCAGTATTGATCACAACTCAAACTATATATATTTTGGAATCAACCTCAACCCTGTATAGCTAACTCCAACATTCACATATAGAGTGTCTATGGTTGTTCCGAAATATATATAGATGTGTCGACATGATAGGTCGAAACATTGTATACGTGTCTATGGTATCTCAAGATTACATAATATACAATACAAGTTGATTAAGTTATGGTTGGAATAGATTTGTTACCAATTTTCACGTAGCTAAAATGAGAAAAATTATCCAATCTTGTTTTACCCATAACTTCTTCATTTTAAATCCGTTTTGAGTGAATCAAATTGCTATGGTTTCATATTGAACTCTATTTTATGAATCTAAACAGAAAAGTATAAGTTTATAGTTGGAAAAATAAGTTACAAGTCGTTTTTTTAAAGGTAGTCATTTCAGTCGAAAGAACGACGTCTAGATGACCATTTTAGAAAACATACTTCCACTTTGAGTTTAACCATAATTTTTGGATATAGTTTCATGTTCATAATAAAAATCATTTTCTCAGAATAACAACTTTTAAATCAAAGTTTATCATAGTTTTTAATTAACTAACCCAAAACAGCCCGCGGT
Organism: Rutidosis leptorrhynchoides; assembly: GCF_046630445.1. Taxonomy (NCBI): domain Eukaryota; kingdom Viridiplantae; phylum Streptophyta; class Magnoliopsida; order Asterales; family Asteraceae; genus Rutidosis; species Rutidosis leptorrhynchoides. Next base: position 400,820,772 of record NC_092337.1, on the reverse strand, counting down.
GTTACTACGACGGCGTAAATCCGGTTTTACGGTGTTTTTCGTGTTTCCAGGTTTTAAATCATTAAGTTAGCATATCATATAGATATAGAACATGTGTTTAGTTGATTTTAAAATTCAATTTAGAAGGATTAACTTTTATTTGCGAACAAGTTTAGAATTAACTAAACTATGTTCTAGTGATTACAAGTTTAAACCTTCGAATAAGATAGCTTTATATGTATGAATCGAATGATGTTATGAACATCATTACTACCTTAAGTTCCTTGGATAAACCTACTGGAAAAGAGAAAAATGGATCTAGCTTCAACGGATCCTTGGATGGCTCGAAGTTCTTGAAGCAGAATCATGACACGAAAACAAGTTCAAGTAAGATCATCACTTGAAATAAGATTGTTATAGTTATAGAAATTGAACCAAAGTTTGAATATGATTATTACCTTGTATTAGAATGATAACCTACTGTAAGAAACAAAGATTTCTTGAGGTTGGATGATCACCTTACAAGATTGGAAGTGAGCTAGCAAACTTGAAAGTATTCTTGATTTTATGTAACTAGAACTTGTAAAATATATGAAGAACACTTAGAACTTGAAGATAGAACTTGAGAGAGATCAATTAGATGAAGAAAATTGAAGAATGAAAGTGTTTGTAGGTGTTTTTGGTCGTTGGTGTATGGATTAGATATAAAGGATATGTAATTTTGTTTTCATGTAAATAAGTCATGAATGATTACTCATATTTTTGTAATTTTATGAGATATTTCATGCTAGTTGCCAAATGATGGTTCCCACATGTGTTAGGTGACTCACATGGGCTACTAAGAGCTGATAATTGGAGTGTATATACCAATAGTACATACATCTAAAAGCTGTGTATTGTACGAGTACGAATACGGGTGCATACAAGTAGAATTGTTGATGAAACTGAACGAGGATGTAATTGTAAGCATTTTTGTTAAGTAGAAGTATTTTGATAAGTGTCTTGAAGTCTTTCAAAAGTGTATGAATACATATTAAAACACTACATGTATATACATTTTAACTGAGTCGTTAAGTCATCGTTAGTCGTTACATGTAAATGTTGTTTTGAAACCTTTAGGTTAACGATCTTGTTGAATGTTGTTAACCCATTGTTTATTATAACAAATGAGATATTAAATTGTTATATTATCATGATATTATGATATATAATATATCTCAGCATGATGTATATACAGTTAAATGTCGTTACAACGATAATCGTTACATATATGTCTCGTTTCGAAATCATTAAGTTAGTAGTCTTATTTTTACATATGTATTTCTGATGTCGAACGAGGTGTATATAAAATAGCTTATATTTTACGCAGAAAATACTATTAAATACGATACAATTTTACACAAGATATTTATTTATTTATAGAATGGATATACTTAAACCTTGCTACAACACTTATAGGCAGTGTACCTAATCGTACAGTAGTGTAGTTTTTAGTAAGTCCGGTTCGTTCCACAGGGAAATCTTTAAGCAAAGCTCAACGCTATATTAGTTTACTTTTATAAAAATACAAATATATATATAGGTAATATTATTATTATAAAGGGGGGTTTTTACCGTTTAATGACCGGTTTGTCGATTTTAAAACTTTAGTCGCAGTTAAAACCTAATGTAAAATATAAAATAAATACAAGACTTTAAATTAAAGCGTAAAGTAAATAACGATAATGAAATTGCGAATAATAAAAATGCGATAAAATTAAATTGCGATAATTAAAAAGTACGATAATTAAAAGTGCGATTAAATAAAATAACAATAAATAAAAGTGCGATAATTAGAAGTGCAATTAAATATAAAATAAAGGAAATTAAATATGAAATAAAAGAATTATGCTTATTTAAACTTCCGTAATCATGATGTTTGACGTGTTGATTTTAGTTTTATGCCCTTGGGTTAATTGTCCTTTGTCCTGGATTATTCAATATGTCCGTCTGGTTTTTGTCCATAACAGTCCATCAGTCATAAATATAAATTGCAAGTGTCCTTGTCAAATTATTATTATACCCGAAGATAAATATTCCAACTAATTGGGGATTCGAATTGTAACAAGGTTTTAATACTTTGTTTAATGAATACACCAGGTTATCGACTGCGTGTAAACCAAGGTTTTACTACTTTGTTAACAATTACACCAATTACCCTTGAATGTAATTTCACCCCTGTTTTAATTATTCTAGTGGCTATTAATCCATTCCCGTGTCCGGTTAAATGAACGATTATTCGTACATATAAATACCCCGCCCATCGTGTCCGATCGAGTGTATATGGTAATTTATAGGGACGCCCAATTGTAAATCTTTATATTAACATTAACAAACTTTCATTTAGTTAAACAAATATAAAGCCCATTAATAGCCCATAGTCTAGTTTCCACAAGTGTCGTTCTTTTGTCCAAACCCCAATTATGGTACAAAGCCCAATTACCCAATTTTAGTAATTAGCCCAACATCATGATTACTTCGTTTTAAACAAGCATAATAATAACTTAGCTACGAGACATTAATATAAAAAGGTTGAACATAACTTACAATGATTAAAAATAGCGTAGCGTTACACGGACAGAATTTCGACTTACACCCTTACAACATTCGCTAACATACCCTTATTATTAGAATTATAATTAAAATTAAAATATAAATTATAAATATAAATATATATTACTCGTATATATTGAGAGAGAGATGAAAAAAAAGATATGTTTTCGATCAGAATTCGGTTGGCTTTATAGCCAGAAATGAAATTTGGGGCTCCGCGACTCGCGGCAAAAAGCCCTTCAAACTCCGCGAGTCGCGGAGAGGTATTTTCATTTTACACCCTTGGAGTTTCTGGCTGCCGACGGTTTTAATAATATATATATATAATATATATATAATTAATATAATTAATTATATATTATATTATATTTATATACATAGTTAACTTGTAATTTTTAGTCCGTTGCGTCGAGCGTTAAGAGTTGACTCTGGTCCCGGTTCCGGATTTTCGAACGTCCTCGCGTATAATTTAATATCTTGTACTTTGCGTTTTGAATCTTGTACTCTTGTGATTTTGAGACGTTTCTTATCAATAATTGGAACCTTTTTGATTGTCTTTTGTTCTTTTGAGCTTTCTGGTCGTTTGCGTCTTCAAATCGTCGAATCTGTCTTTTGTCTTCACCTTTTATTATTTAAACGAATATCACTTGTAAATAGAACAATTGCAACTAAAAGCTTGTCTTTCTTGAGGAATAATGCTATGAAATATATGTTCGTTTTTAGCATTATCAAATATTCCCACACTTGAGCGTTGCTTGTCCTCAAGCAATATCGTCTTGAAATACTAGAATCACTTCTTTATTCTTCACACTTTGTACATCAGTGATTTCTATACGGCGGTATAAACAATGGTAGTAACGATATGGTTTACAGTCCCACATGACTTATAAAAATTTAGATCCATTAAGGAAATTGGATCTTTATGAAAACATTTGATCTTTTGAAAATTAAATCTAGTTTTTACCCTAGATAAATTTTCCGGAATAACCCTTTACCGGTGTTTGCAAAATATTTTTGTGGGTTTGGTGGGTTTCAGATTTGAAAATTTTAGCTCAAAACTTGCGGTTTTGTGTCACCCACTTGCTAACCTTGTATTTGGAAAGCAACACGTCCAGTTTACTTGTTCCGTATATTACCTTTCGGCAAACTACCGTCCGGTTGTAAAGGAAAGCGTTGAACAAGCAACTGTTTAAGGCAATGTCCCGTGACATGCTTTTGATTATGGTCTATAACGTGTCGGACGCAATTACTATCCTTGGTAGGAGCAATAGTAAAGCTCACCCTTATAATTTGTCGGTCTGGCACAAGGTCCTGTCTTTGACCATGCTATGCAACCACCGTTCTTACGGTTGACACCCGATTTGGTTCAGGTGACCTAATGAATTCCAGGTGAATTCCTAGGATTTTACGTTCAATGGTAATGAACGTATTGAAAATAGGGTTTTCAGAAAACAAATCGGTTTGTAATTTTGATCAAAATATTTTCTCGTTTAAGCTCGAGTTTAGATATCATTGAATTCCATGAGTTTGTAATTCTCAATCTTTAAGGTCAATCTCAAGGATTGAGTAATATCAGGCTTAAAAGCTGATTTTTGATCTTTAAGGAGATTATCCTTTCTGGGGATCTGATTCATTAGTCTTATCCAGCTAATTTGCACGGTGCCTCCCCATTGTACGAGATAAATCCTTCTCATGGTTAGGATAAATCTGACCACTTGGCGACCCTGTTTAATGCTGAGGTCCGTGGATTTCCTGCTGATTTTAGTGATGACTTTTCTAGATTTTTCGTCAACCTACAGCTGGTCTGAACGACAACTTCATGACCTAAATCAAGAAGCGCGTTTCTTTTTCGGAAGACTTTACTTCCTTTTAATGATGGAATTGATTCATCGTGTAGATCCATCTCTTCTTTTCTTTCATTGGGTAAAACAGTTTAGTTTAGTTCAAAGCAAAAGTATTTTCAGTTATTTGTTACAAATATATGTGGCATATGTTTAAAATAACTTGGTAAATTTTCCCACACTTGGCTTTTTATTTTTCTTTTTATCGTCCTCTATTCCATTTTAAATGAATTTTGACGTTTTAGTTTGTTTCTCAATTTATGTCCTTTTTGAGGTAACAATAATTTCGGTGTTAAAACCTAGTTTTATCGTTCATAAATATGTATAAACATGTTTTTGAATTCATTTAATTGAAAATTTTTAAAAATTTTACTAGAATTGGGTAGTCAGTATATAAGACCAGGGCTGTTCTTTATTATCAGAGAGCACTAGATTCTAATACAACTACTGCTTTACTAGTATTTTTAATGGTAACCAAGTGTATAAAGTAAAAGTTTTAAAATCCGAAAGAATTTAACCCCTTCCCACACTTAAGATCTTGCAATGCCCTCATTTGCAAGAAATCAGTAACAATTTAAATTATTGAGGGTGATTTGTGTGAAAATGATTAAATTTTTACCAAAGTTTCCAAATATATTGGCGTTTGTTTGCTGAATGATAAATGGTGCACGTCATTTGTTCATTCCGTCTTGTTGTTATTTCACATATATTTTGCATCATTGTCGTCAAAATTACTTGCTTTTGCTGAACTTAATGCCAGTCTTTGAAAATGCGTTGTTTTACCCTGTTGTGTACATAAGATAAACTGCAAACATATATACATATTTTTGAAGTTTGGTATATTACCCCACATTCAAAAATTATTAAAATCTAAGAATAAAAGTTAGATAAATATAAAAATGATTACAATATTAACAAAAAAATATTAAACATATCAATAATTACAAATTACAAAATAAAAATAAAAATAAGTAAACTAAGGATGATATTGGTACCAATAGGGGTTCCACGCATAACCATAAGTGCTATAGAATGCCTCGGCAGGGTCATACGTAGGATATGGTGGTTGCATCTCTATCGACCAAGGAGGGAAGACGGGTTTCGGTGTAGGAATATAGTTTCTACCTATGTGTTGGCAATGCGCTATGATCTGGTTCTGATGAACTTGCCAATCTTCAAATGCTCTCTGTCTAGCATTTTCGTATTCCTGAGAAGCTATAAACCTTTGCATTTCTTGCATCTGGTTCCCCCCTCCTACATTACCTTGTTCCTGGTTTCTCTCTACCTGTGGATGTCTACCATTGTATCGTACTGCGGCGTTATTTCGCCGCTTCAACACTTTTGCACCATGGTATACATTTAAACCTATAGTGTCGCGGGGTTCCGGCTCTTCTACTAATAATCCCCCCTGACTTATATCCACACCGAGATATTCACCAATCAAAGTAATAAAAATACCACCTCCTATTATGCTATGTGGACGCATCCCTCGAACCATAGCTGATAAATAATAACCCACACAATATGGTATACTTACAGCGCTGTGTGGGTCTCGAATACACATATGGTAAAACAAATCTTGTTCATTTACCTTTTCTTTGTTTTTACCCCTTTGTGTAATCGAATTAGCTAAAAATCTATGTATTACTCTTAATTCGGCTCTATCTATATCCAAATAAGAGTAGTTTCCCCCTTTAAAACGGTGGTGGCTTGTCATTTGACTCCACACACCGTGTGTATCAAAATTCTCATCTATTTTCCTACCGTTTAGTATCAATCCTCTACAATCGGCAGACGCTAATTCCTCAGGCGTATATATACGTAAAGCCTGAGCCATGTCTAGTAAAGACATGTGGCGCATCGAACCGCCTAACAAAAATCTAACAAAAGAACGATCGGTTAAACTGGCTACCCGATCATTCAACTCTATACTACATAACAACTCTTCACACCATACTTTATATACAGGTCTGCGTATGGTGAATAAACATATCCAGTCATTAAAAGAAGAATTACCATACCTCTGTACCAGTAATTCCCTAATTGGCCCGGCCAATTCTACAGCTTCCAAGGGTCCCCATTCTATGACCCTTGGTACCTCAACAACCTTAGAGTGAAGAGTATGCAAACCCCGTTGATATTTTGGATAATCTATCCAAAGTCTGTCAAATCGCAGGTTCGGGTGCAACTGTTCCAAGTGCATATCTGAAAAGGTCATGACTGGATGAGGTACATCCTGCTTGTAGTAGTTATCTACCTCCTGTTGTTCCAAGTTCTCAGCAGGAGCATGGCGGGCTTGGGATGAAGATTCACCCCTTTCAGTCTGTTTTCTTGAGTAGTTCCTAGATATCATCCTTCTCAACATGATTATAGCAAAAAATTTGGTGATTAACGGTTAAAAATTGAGATTTTTGGAGTGTTTTTGGGTGTATTTTCGTGGGTTTTCGGGTTCTGTTCGAGCTGTATTTGTGTGTGTGTTATTCTGTTCGTGCAGCTGGTTATATTTTTTTTTTCTGTAATTTTGTCCCTCCGCGAGTCGCGGAGGTTTGTACTTAAAACTCCGCGAGTCGCGGAGTTATTTTTTTTTTTTTTTTTTTTTTTTTTTTTTTTTTTTATAATCTTTAACTTATAAAACAATTAAGAAATTAATTTTAAAATTTTGTTTCCCTTGTTATTTAGGACGAGGTCGTTTCGGATCGATGTCCTAGTCCGTCCCTCGACAAAATTTTAAAATTTGTCTTTTTGTAGCGATTGTTTTAAAAGCTAAGATTTTTGGGTTTTTTCAATGTTTTTGGCATACTTTAAATCAATAAGATTAAAAATAATGATAATAAAAGTTCTCGTCCCTCCCTCGGGTAAAGCAATTTCGGTTCAGAGACCTAGTCTTCAACTTACGACGAATTTTTAAAAATCATATTCTTAACTTAATGAGATAAAGTAAATTTTTGTTTTTAAATTCACACAACTTAAATATAAAATTCAAAATTAATATTAAAAATTCACACCAAACTTAATTTAAAAATTCATAAATTAAATTCATACCAAACTTATATTAATTTTTCAAATATTTACAATTTTAAAAATATTGTTTTTACAAAGTTTACAATATTAATTTAAGATTTAAATATTAAGATTAAAAACATAATAAAATTAAAAATCTTTTTGTCTTTTTATCCCACTTTAATCAATCAAATATTATCAAAAAAAAATGCGCCCCTCTTTTCGGTAAAGTAATTTCGGTTCCAAGACCTAATTTAACTCATGACGAATTTTTTTGAAATATTTTGGTTTGATTGTTTAAAGATATTTATACCTTAAGAATAAACGTTAAATTTCGCAGTGATGTAATAAATTTTTGAACGATATCAATAATTTCGGTCGCCAAACCTAATTTTATTTAATACCAATTTAATACTTTTTAGCGAACAAATTAGCGTTTATTATCAAAAGGTTAAAAATAAAAATAAAAATAAAAACTGTACAGACATACCTGTGAAATAGATTTCTTAGTTATATGATCTATTATATTCATAAGATAGTCGGTTTAATTGGTCTTCCATGGCTGCATAGGCGTAACCTCGAGCATTCATTGTCTTTTCTTCTAAACATATGAACGGTCCGTCTCTGCATAAAGTAACAAATTCGGTATTTGAATAAGTTTGATTATTAGAACATTTACCTCCATGTGACCATTTTCCGCATTTGTGACATTTTTCCAGGTGTCGTGCTCTTCTTTTCGCTGCGGATTTTGATTTTCCTTTACCAAATTGTAACTTATTATCTTCGCATCTGGATCCTTTTCTAACTCCGTCCATTCTTTCTCTGATTACTGATACTAATTCACTCGGTAGTATGTCATTATTTCTTTTAGTGATCAAAGCGTGTAGCATTAGACCATGGTTTAGTTCACAGGCAGTCTTCATTTTGTAAAAACCTAAAAAAATAAAAATTCAGAATGGGGGGAGAAGACTAGTTCTTTAGGGTCTGCTAGGGAAAGACCATACGTGTTCCATTTTTGAGAACTACACGAAAACAGACAATCTAACTCTAACAGAAATACATATTATCCTTTAAAGACTTGATTCTCCCCACACTTAGTTAGCTGTGGTGTCGAAATTGTGATTAACTTCGTTGTCGACTTCCATCGGACCATGTATGTAATGTTTAACTCTGTGACCATTAACTTTAAATTCAATCCCATTTGAATTTATCAATTCTATCGTTCCGTATGGGAAAACTCTTTTGACTATGAATGGTCCAGACCATCTTGATTTCAATTTTCCAGGAAATAGCTTGAATCGTGAATTGAAAAGAAGAACTCTGTCTCCTTCTTTGAATTCTTTTGAACTTCTGATTCTTTTATCATGCCATTTCTTCGTTCTTTCTTTATAGATTAACGAATTTTCGTATGCTTCATGTCTTAATTCTTCTAATTCGTTTAGTTGACTTAATCGTAGACGTCCGGCTTCATGTAAATCAAGATTACATGTCTTCAAAGCCCAAAATGCTTTGTGTTCAATTTCTACTGGAAGATGACACGCTTTTCCATAAACAAGTCTAAAAGGTGTGGTTCCAATTGGAGTTTTGTAGGCTGTTCTAAAAGCCCAGAGTGCATCCTCCAATTTAATGGACCATTCCTTCGAATTTGATCCTATGGTTTTCTCTAGAATACGTTTTAAAGCTCGGTTGGTATTTTCAACTTGTCCACTTGTTTGTGGATGATATGCGGTGGAGATTTTATGAGTTACTCCATATCTTTTAAGAACTTTCTCAAGTTGATTATTACAGAAATGAGTACCCCGATCACTTATTAAAGCTTTCGGTGTTCCAAACCTTGCAAAAAGACGTTTTAAAAAGTTTACTACAACTCGTGCATCGTTAGTTGGGAGAGCTTGTGCTTCCGCCCATTTAGATACATAATCAATGGCTACGAGTATATATAAATTATTATGAGATTTTGGTAATGGACCCATAAAGTCAATACCCCAAATGTCAAATACTTCACATACTTGGATGACATTTTGTGGCATTTCATCACGTTGACTTATTTTTCCGGCCCTTTGACATGCATCACAGGATTTGCAAAGAAGGTGTGAGTCTTTGTAAATTGTAGGCCAATAGAATCCAGCTTCATAAACTTTTCTTGCTGTTAGTTGAGGCCCATAATGCCCTCCTGTTGGTCCTGTGTGACAATGGTTTAAAATTTTACTAGCTTCATCTCCAAATACACATCGGCGTATTATTCCATCGGGACAACTTTTAAACAGATGTGGATCTTCCCAGAAATAGTGTTTTATATCACTGAAGAATTTCTTTCGTCTTTGGTACGATAATCCTTTTTCAAGGAATCCACAAACTAAGTAGTTTGCATAGTCTGCAAACCATGGGATTTCTTTATAATCTATCTTCAATAGATATTCATCAGGAAAGTTGTCTTGTATGGCCGATTCATTCAGAACTTCTAATTCGGGATTTTCAAGACGAGAAAGATGATCAGCGGCGAGATTTTCTGCTCCTTTTTTATCTCGGATTTCAATATCAAACTCTTGTAAGAGTAAGATCCAACGGATTAATCTTGGTTTAGCATCTTGTTTTGAAAATAGGTATCTAAGAGCAGAATGGTCGGTATAGACCACCGTTTTTGCTAGAACGAGATATGATCGAAATTTGTCAAAAGCAAAGACAATAGCAAGGAGTTCTTTTTCAGTAGTTGTATAGTTCGTTTGTGCTCCTTGTAATGTCTTACTAGCATAATATATAGGTTGAAATCGTTTTTCAATCCTTTGTCCTAAAACGGCTCCCATTGCAAAATCACTTGCATCGCACATTAGTTCAAATGGTAGATTCCAATTTGGTGTTATCATGATCGGTGCATTAGTGAGTTTTTCTTTAAGAATATTAAAAGATTTGATACATTCATCTGAAAAGATGAATGGCGCATCCTTTTCTAGGAGTTTATTCATAGGAGTGGCAATTTTAGAAAAATCTTTTATGAAACGTCGGTAAAAACCGGCATGCCCTAGAAAACTCCTAACTCCTCTAACATTGGTGGGATGTGGAAGTTTAGCAATTACATCTACTTTAGCTCTATCCACTTCAATTCCTTCTTTTGAAATTTTATGTCCAAGAACGATGCCTTCTTTAACCATGAAATGGCATTTCTCCCAATTAAGTACTAGATTTGATTTTTCGCATCTAATTAGCATTCGTTCCAGATTAACTAGACATGATTTAAATGTATCACCGAAGACTGAAAAGTCATCCATGAATACTTCCATGCATTCTTCTATCATGTCATGAAAAATCGCCATCATACACCTTTGAAAGGTTGCAGGGGCGTTACAAAGTCCAAATGGCATGCGTTTGTAAGCAAAAGTACCATAAGGGCACGTGAATGTGGTTTTCTCTTGATCTTCGGGTGCTATTGGAATTTGAAAATATCCGGAAAATCCATCTAGAAAACAATAGTAACTATTTCCGGCTAATCTTTCCAACATTTGATCTATGAAAGGTAAGGGAAAGTGATCTTTTCTGGTGGCGTCATTTAATTTTCTATAATCAATACACACACGCCATCCTGTTACAGTCCTAGTAGGAATAAGCTCATTTTTCTCATTTGTAATGACAGTCATGCCACCCTTCTTAGGCACGCATTGAACTGGGCTTACCCATGGACTATCAGAAATTGGATATATCAAACCTGCATCTAGCAGTTTAATAATTTCCTTTTTAACTACATCTTGCATATTAGGATTTAGTCTTCGTTGGCGTTGCACATACGTTTTATGACCTTCTTCCATAAGGATTTTATGTGTGCAATACGAAGGACTTATTCCTTTAATATCATGAATCTTCCATGCAATGGCTGGTTTATGAGCTTTCAACACAGAAATGAGTTGTGATTTCTCATTTTCAGTAAGAGAAGACGATATTATTACAGGTAATTCAGATTCACCATGTAAATAAGCGTATTCCAAATGGTTTGGAAGTGGCTTTAACTCTAATTTCGGAGGTTCTTCTATCGATGATTTATATCGATATCTGTCTTCTTCTTTTAGCATTTGAATTTCTTCTGTTGTTGGTTCATATCCATTAGCTATAAGTGTAGCTAACATTTCAGCTTCATCAATTGGTTCATTTCCTTCTCCTAAAGAACATTCTCCTGTTCCTTGTAATTCTGGAAATTCTTCTAACAATTCTGCATGTGCATCTATAGTTTGAATATAATAACATGTATCATCTGCAGATTGTGGTTGTTGCATTGCTCTATCAACTGAAAAGGTAACACTCTCATCCTCTATACTTAGGGTCAGTTTCTTACCGAACACGTCTATCATTGCTTTAGCCGTGTTTAAGAATGGTCTTCCTAATATGAGAGGAACTTGAGAATCTTCTTCCATGTCTAAAACAACAAAATCTACTGGAAATACTAAAGTACCAACTTTAACTAGCATGTTCTCCATTATCCCTCTAGGATATTTTATTGATCTATCGGCTAGTTGTATGCTTATTCTGGTTGGTTTCAATTCTCCAAGGTCTAGTTTAGCGTATAGTGAATACGGCATTAGATTTATACTAGCACCTAAGTCTGCCAATGCTTCTATTGAACTAAGACTACCCAGAAAACATGGAATTGTGAAACTTCCTGGATCAGATAGTTTTTCTGGTATCTTATTCAACAGCACTGCTGAACAATTAGCATTCATAGTAACAGCCGAGAGTTCTTCCATTTTCTTTCTATTTGTAATCAGATCTTTCAAGAATTTAGCATATCTAGGCATTCCTGAAATCACATCAATGAAAGGAAGATTTACATTTATCTGTTTAAACATATCCAAGAATTTGGATTGCTCGGCTTCAAGTTTTTCCTTCTTCATTTTACTCGGGTAAGGAAGTGGTGGTTGGTATGGTTTAACATAAGGTTTATCCTTAACTGTGTTATCTTCATTAACCTTTTCAACTACCGGTTCTTTTTCCTTATCTTGATCAGGTTGTGGTTCTTGTGGAGTAGGAATAGTTTCATCAGAAGTTACAGGTATTTCAGGTGGTTTAAGTGTTGTACCACTTCTTGTGGTAATAGCTTTAGCTGTTTCATTCCGGGGGTTAGCATTTGTATCGCTAGGTAGACTTCCCGGTTTTCTTTCACCTATTAACCTTGCTAGGTTACTTACTTCTTGTTCTAGATTTTGAATAGAAGCTTGTTGATTTCTAAATGCTTGAGCATTTTGTTCATTGGTTTGTTTTTGAGATGTGAAAAACTGCGTTTGAGTTTCAACTAGCTTCGTCATCATATCTTCTAAATTCGGCTTTTTATCATCGGTTTGTTGTGGTGGTTTGTTTTGAAAATTCGGTCTTTGCTGATTATAAGTATTGTTGGATACTTGTTGATTGCTAGGACCTTGTTGGTTATTGTATGGAATATTTCGGTTATAATTCTGGTTTTGATTGTAAATCGGTCTTGGCGGTTGATAATTATTCTGATAATTATTTCCAGGCCTTTGGTTTATGTATGAAATATTATCTCTTTGTTCCATTGTTAATTCAATACTTAGACAATCTTTTGTCAAATGTGGTCCTCCACACTGCTCACAACTAATTCGTATTGAGTGAATATCCTTAGTCATCTTTTCCATTCGTCTTTCCACAGCATCTATCTTTGCGGAAATGGAATCTAAATCATGGCTAGAATCGGCTCTAGCTGCTTTAGATGATCTAATGATATCTTTTTCTTGGTGCCACTCATGTGAGTGGGAAGCAGTATTATCAATAATTTTGTAAGCATCAGTTTCGGTTTTCTTCATAATAGAACCACCAGCTGCTATATCTATGTCTTTCCTTGTAGTGATGTCGCATCCTTGGTAGAATATTTGTACTATTTGACAGGTGTCTAAACCATGTTGCGGACATCCTCTTAACAACTTTCCATATCTTGTCCACGCCTCATATAGAGTTTCATTTGGCTTTTGTGTGAACGTAACAATTTCTGCTTGAAGTCTTACGGCTTTAGATGCAGGAAAGAATTGTTTAAGAAATTTGTCAATTAAAACATCCCATGTATCAATCGCTCCTTCAGGTAACGATTCCAACCAATCTTTGGCTTCTCCCTTTAAAGTCCAGGGAAATAACATGAGATATATCTGTTCATCCTCCACTTCTCGTATTTTAAATAGTGTGCAGATCCTATTAAAGGTACGTAGATGTTCATTTGGATCTTCCTTCGGCGCACCACTAAATTGGCATTGATTAGTCACCATGTGTAGAATTTGTCCTTTGATTTCATAATCTGGCGCATTAATGTCTGGATGAGTAATTGCGTGACCTTGGCCAGTGCGTTTAGCTCTCATTCGGTCTTCCATACTTAAAGGTTCCAGATTTTCCATAATTGAATTTGTTGACTTGGTATCACTAGATGGTTCTGATTTAATAGTTCGTTCCTCAACAATCTCTGTTTGAATGATTGGTGGTTCCGGAGGAAAGTTTAATGGTTCAGGATCTATGAACCGTTCCTGAATATTTTCTGGATTCTCAATTGTGAGGTTGGGTTCAAAAAATGGATTATCGGAAATTTGAACTGAAGTACTTGGTCGACTGGATGACGATTCTAAAGAAAAATCAACGGCGGTTATATTTGTTAAACGATGTCTTGATCGAGTTACAGGTGGTGAACGTACAAAAGGTGATGAACGTCTTGCTCGGTGCATTCACAGAATATCCTATTAGTTTTTAAAAGGAAAGAAAAATTATAATAAGTTATCCAATCAATAGACTTTTCTGATTTTGCCCACGTTTCGAATAGCCAAAAGATGCAGCAGAGGGGCAGGATTCGTTTGGTCTCAATATAATTGAGGACTGTTTGGCTCCAATAACCCGGTCCACGTACAAATCCAACTATTACTACGAACCAGAAAATTTTGATGTCTATTAATTTAACTACTTAAAATAAATTTTCGTAATTTTAAGAAATTTAGATAAGAAGTAGAATAAAATTCTAAGTCCTAAAAACTAGAATGGCGAGAAATAAGAGAGAAAAAGATTGCGCGTCGAAAAATGTCGAAAAAGAAAAATGGTTGAAAAATAAAAGGTGACGGAAATAAAAGAAACTTATCAAAACTTAAAAATACTTAACTAATTTAACCTTATTACTACAACTAACTTAAAATTATAATCGCAAATTGAAATTATTAATTGGAATGATAATTGATACATAGTAAAAGGTCTAAAAATATTAAAGCTTACAAGAAAAACTAAATCCCAAATGGAAATAACTTAAAAAGAAACTAAAACTTAAAAAGGCGTCGCAAAATTCTAAAGCACCTAATTCTTAGTCTAAAGAAAAAGCACTTAAGGAATTCTACGGCAAAGCCTAAAAATCTAGGAGTAAAAATAACTATAGCTAAAACTAAGTTTAAAATTAATTATGAGCTAAAAAATACAAATATTACGCTACAATGATTAAAAAGGTACAAAATATAAAAATATACAAAAAGTTGTAAAAAGTACAATTTTTATAAAAATATTATTTTTATATTATTTATTTAATTAAAACTACTAATTTTACAATTTTAATAAAACTAATTAAACAAAATACATAAATATAAAGTAAAAAGTAAAAATAAAACTAAAATTAATAATAATAATAATAATTAAGTAATTAATAATAATAATAATAAATTAAAACCCGTGATTAGGGTTTTGTCCGTGTGTCAGAAGACCTCCGCGAGTTGCGGTAAATAAAGAGGAAAACCCCGCGAGTCGCGGGGTTCAGAAAAACAGTTGACAGGTTTCACTTTTACGCGTTTTTCTTTATTTTTTTTTTTTTTTTTTATTTTGTTTTCTGTTTTTAATTTAAATAAACGATTTTTAATAAAATTTATATTTTTATAAATTAAAATAAAGATAAAGAAACTTATAAAACTTAAATATTTAACAAAATCCTAAAAATACTTATATTTTTGTTTTTCTTTTTATATTTTTGAATGATTAAAACGTAATTTTTACAAAAACGACTTTTAATAAAAGTAAATAAAAATCTTTTTTTTTTTTTTTTTATTAGCGTTGCGCTTCCGGCTTTTAAGATGTAATTTCCCCGGCAGCGGCGCCAAAAATACTTGATGTCGAACGAGGTGTATATAAAATAGCTTATATTTTACGCAGAAAATACTATTAAATACGATACAATTTTACACAAGATATTTATTTATTTATAGAATGGATATACTTAAACCTTGCTACAACACTTATAGGCAGTGTACCTAATCGTACAGTAGTGTAGTTTTTAGTAAGTCCGGTTCGTTCCACAGGGAAATCTTTAAGCAAAGCTCAACGCTATATTAGTTTACTTTTATAAAAATACAAATATATATATAGGTAATATTATTATTATAAAGGGGGGTTTTTACCGTTTAATGACCGGTTTGTCGATTTTAAAACTTTAGTCGCAGTTAAAACCTAATGTAAAATATAAAATAAATACAAGACTTTAAATTAAAGCGTAAAGTAAATAACGATAATGAAATTGCGAATAATAAAAATGCGATAAAATTAAATTGCGATAATTAAAAAGTACGATAATTAAAAGTGCGATTAAATAAAATAACAATAAATAAAAGTGCGATAATTAGAAGTGCAATTAAATATAAAATAAAGGAAATTAAATATGAAATAAAAGAATTATGCTTATTTAAACTTCCGTAATCATGATGTTTGACGTGTTGATTTTAGTTTTATGCCCTTGGGTTAATTGTCCTTTGTCCTGGATTATTCAATATGTCCGTCTGGTTTTTGTCCATAACAGTCCATCAGTCATAAATATAAATTGCAAGTGTCCTTGTCAAATTATTATTATACCCGAAGATAAATATTCCAACTAATTGGGGATTCGAATTGTAACAAGGTTTTAATACTTTGTTTAATGAATACACCAGGTTATCGACTGCGTGTAAACCAAGGTTTTACTACTTTGTTAACAATTACACCAATTACCCTTGAATGTAATTTCACCCCTGTTTTAATTATTCTAGTGGCTATTAATCCATTCCCGTGTCCGGTTAAATGAACGATTATTCGTACATATAAATACCCCGCCCATCGTGTCCGATCGAGTGTATATGGTAATTTATAGGGACGCCCAATTGTAAATCTTTATATTAACATTAACAAACTTTCATTTAGTTAAACAAATATAAAGCCCATTAATAGCCCATAGTCTAGTTTCCACAAGTGTCGTTCTTTTGTCCAAACCCCAATTATGGTACAAAGCCCAATTACCCAATTTTAGTAATTAGCCCAACATCATGATTACTTCGTTTTAAACAAGCATAATAATAACTTAGCTACGAGACATTAATATAAAAAGGTTGAACATAACTTACAATGATTAAAAATAGCGTAGCGTTACACGGACAGAATTTCGACTTACACCCTTACAACATTCGCTAACATACCCTTATTATTAGAATTATAATTAAAATTAAAATATAAATTATAAATATAAATATATATTACTCGTATATATTGAGAGAGAGATGAAAAAAAAGATATGTTTTCGATCAGAATTCGGTTGGCTTTATAGCCAGAAATGAAATTTGGGGCTCCGCGACTCGCGGCAAAAAGCCCTTCAAACTCCGCGAGTCGCGGAGAGGTATTTTCATTTTACACCCTTGGAGTTTCTGGCTGCCGACGGTTTTAATAATATATATATATAATATATATATAATTAATATAATTAATTATATATTATATTATATTTATATACATAGTTAACTTGTAATTTTTAGTCCGTTGCGTCGAGCGTTAAGAGTTGACTCTGGTCCCGGTTCCGGATTTTCGAACGTCCTCGCGTATAATTTAATATCTTGTACTTTGCGTTTTGAATCTTGTACTCTTGTGATTTTGAGACGTTTCTTATCAATAATTGGAACCTTTTTGATTGTCTTTTGTTCTTTTGAGCTTTCTGGTCGTTTGCGTCTTCAAATCGTCGAATCTGTCTTTTGTCTTCACCTTTTATTATTTAAACGAATATCACTTGTAAATAGAACAATTGCAACTAAAAGCTTGTCTTTCTTGAGGAATAATGCTATGAAATATATGTTCGTTTTTAGCATTATCAATTTCATTGTTAATACACTTAATAATATATTTACTTATCATTTAACATAATTAACCAAGTGTATCAATATCTTAATATGATTCATATGTACCTAGTAAGACGTTGTTATAACGATAATCGTTATATATATCGTTTTCGAGTTTCTTAAATTAATAGTCTCATTTTTATGTATATAACTCATTGTTAAAATACCTAATGAGATACATACTTATAATAAAAACATGTTAACTATATATATAACCATATATATGTCATTGTATAGTTTTTACAAGTTTTAACGTTCGTGAATCACCGGTCAACTTGGGTGGTCAATTGTCTATATGAAACATATTTCAATTAATCAAGTCTTAACAAGTTTGATTGCTTAACATGTTGGAAACATTTAATCATGTAAATATCAATCTCAATTAATATATATAAACATGGAAAAGTTCGGGTCACTACAGCAGTTGGCTTGGTCATTGCAGTAGGTTATTGGATTTGTTTATTTGAGTCCAGGATTGGGACTTCTTCATGTAAGTCAACTGAGTGGGTTTTCTCAGTGACTGTAGTGTGGGTATCCAAGCTAATTAACCTACCAGGTTCAGGCTAGGTTAAAGCACTCTTCTCACCAACCTCTAGCAGAGGTGGTGGAATAGTACGTGCAGCACTTTTTCTAGTGAATTTTTGAGGTGAATTCACAAGTGCTGTAGAATCTAAGGTTGTAGATATGGTGGTATTCTCAGTATGAACTGGTGGGTTCATAAGGTGGGTTAAATGAAGATTTTGTTCAGTAGCAGCGGGAGAAGATGGGTTAGAATGAGGTGGGATTTCCTCATTCATGTCCTCAGCCTGCTCTGTATGTGTAACATCATGGGGTGGAGTATACCGTTAATTCGAATGATACCAAATAGGCTCTCGTTATTAGTTTTAGCCCCAATAAGGCTCTAGTGTGCGGTTCATCCGCGGGTTACAAGCTTGTGTATTCAAAGTTTTTCCCTGTTTAGAAACAACCACACGTCGAGTAAAATTACCGAGCCAACTAAATCCGGTGTCGGTGTAGGGCGGAAAAGATACTCGAGAATGGCAATTTGTACAATTCAATTCAATTCAATTCAATTCAATTCTTGGGTAACAACTTTGACTCTGATTGCTCAGAATCTGCAGGTTGATCTGTACGGTCAAGATTAACCCAATGCATCATAACAGAAAGTTATCAAAAAGATTGACACAATCATTATCAAATTAATACTCCTGACAAAAATTTTTAAAAAGTTACCATTAACTCCCTTCATTAATACCAAATTTGACCCTTTTATTTTAGGAAATAGAATAAAGAAAAAAAAAATTAACCTAAAAATGAAATTTAAAAAAAACTTTATTTGACTAAAGAAGGAAACAAATTTATACACAAAAATACACTTGAGTAAACTTTCCCAGACTCTGAACAATATTACGTCACCCAGACTCTAAGAAAATAATTCAGACTCAAGAAATATCATCACTGGACAACATTTCAATAGATGGATTTAACATTCCAAGTTGTCCAAGAAGATAGAAATGTCTTTCCTCAGGAAGTGCTTTAGTGAAAATATCTGCCAATTGATCCTTAGTGCCAATATGCTTTAAAAATAATTTGCCCTTTTCAACACAATCCCTTATAAAATGATGCCTGATTTCAATATGCTTGGTTCTGGAGTGAAACACTGGATTCTCAGTAATAGCAATTGCACTTTCATTATCACACATTATTGGAGTTTTGGTCAATGATAACCCAAAATCCAAAAGTTGATGTTGCATCCAAAGTAATTGAGCACAGCAACTTCCTGCAGCAACATATTCAGCTTCTGCTGTGGAATTGGCCACAGAATTCTGCTTTTTACTAGACCAGCTGACCAATTTTCCACCTAGCAATTGACATCCACCAGAAGTGCTTTTTCTGTCTAATTTGCAACCTGCATAGTCTGCATCTGTGTAACTAATTAGATCAAACCCTGAGTCTTTAGAGTACCAAAGACCCAGGTTAGGGGTACCTTTTAAGTACCTAAAAATTCTTTTCACAGCTTTATAATGAGACTCCCTAGGATCTGATTGGTAACGTGCACAAAGACATGTAGCAAACATTATATCAGGTCTACTAGTAGTTAAGTATAGCAAAGATCCAATCATACCTCTATAGGTTGATTGACAAGTGAGTTTTCCAGATTCATCTTTATCAAGCTTTTCAGAAATACTCATTGGAGTTCTTAAAGTAGAACAATTTTTAAAACCAAATTTAGTTAACATGTCAGAGATGTAGTTACTTTGGTTAATAAAAATGCCTTCAGAACTCTGTTTAATTTGCAACCCAAGAAAATAATTTAAAGTACACAAATTGCTCATTCTATACTCTTCAGATATAATGTCAGAAAACCATTTTCTTAAGTGTAGATTAGTAGACCCAAAAATAATGTCATCAACATAAATTTGAACAAGTAACACATCACCTTTGTCCTTTTTGATAAATAAAGTCTTGTCAATGGCTCCTCTGAAAAAAGTCTTTTCTAGAAGAAATGTTGACAAGGTATCATACCAGGCTCTGGGAGCTTGCTTCAGACCATACAATGCTTTCTTCAATCTGTAAACATGTTTAGGAAATTTCTTACTTACAAAACCAGGAGGTTGTTTCACATACACTTCTTCTTGCAATTTACCATTCATGAAAGCACTCTTCACATCCATTTGAAACACCTTGAAATCTTTGTGAGCAGCATATTCCAGAAACAGTCTAATAGCTTCAATTCTAGTAACAGGAGCAAAAGTCTCATCATAATCTATTCCTTCTTCTTGTCTATACCCTTAAGCCACTAACCTTGCTTTATTTCTAATCACAATACCATCTTTATCAACCTTGTTTCTGTAAGCCCATTTAGTGCCAATTGCAGTTTTACCATCAGGTTTTGGAACCAACTCCCATACATCATTCCTTTCAAATTCTGTCAACTCTTCAGTCATAGTCTCAACCCAATCATTGTCAGCCAATGCTTCATATACATCTTTGGGCTCAATTAGTGAAAGAAAATAAGAAAAGAAGCAGTAATTTGCAATAGCAAAGTCAGACACAGGTGTCTGAGAAGAAGAGCTAGGTTTAGGCAAACCAGTAGGATCCACAACATAATCCTCAAGATGCTTTGGAGGAACTATATTTCTAGATGATTTTCTAGTAGGAACAGCAGGATCCAAGGTGGTATTTGATGACTGATCACCCTCTTGAATAACAACAGACTCATCTTCTTGTGGAACTTCTTCTGTATGAGAATCATCTGCATAATTATTTTTCAACCCAGACAAATTTGGTTCATCTGACTCAGACTCTGAATCCAGAGTCTGAACACTGTTTCCAGAAATTAAATTTGACAATTCACCAAGTGCAGATTGCTCTGTACTAGATGACTGATCCATTTCAATAGAACTTTCATCAAAGGAAACATTAATAGATTCTTCAATCTTCATTCTCCTCTTATTATATACTCTATAAGCTTTAGACACAGAAGAATATCCCATGAACACACCTTCATCAGATTTTGGCCTCATTTTATCAAGCTGATCCCTATGATTCAAGATATAGCACTTACACCCAAATACATGAAAATAATGAATAGTAGGCACCTTTTTGTGATATAACTCATAGGAAGTTTTGCCATGTTTCTTCACAATCAAGGACCTATTTTGAGTATAACATGCTGTATTAACTGCTTCTGCCCAGAACCTTAGTGCAACATTTGATTGACATAACATGGTTCTGGCTGCTTCAATAAGTGTTCTATTTCTTCTTTCAGCAACTCCATTTTATTGTGGAGTTCTAACAGCAGGGAAATTTTGACCAATTCCAGACTCTTCACAAAAGTCAATTAGTGTAACATTTTTTAACTCAGTACCATGATCACTTCTCAATTGTTTAACAAGAACACCTTTTTGAACCTGCTCTCTCTTGATTAAATTGATGATTTCTTCAGGAGCATCACTTTTTGCAGATAAGAAAATAACCCAAGTAAACCTAGAATACTCATCAACAATTACTAGAGTATATCTTTTCCCACCCAAACTACTAGTGTTCATTGGACCAAATAGATCCATATGAAGCATGTGAAGTGGATCACTGATAGTAGCCAGGGTTTTTGAAGGAAACTTTATTTTGGTCTGTTTACCCATAATACAGGCAGAACAAGGTTTATCTTTCTTAAAAGGTTATTGTGGAAGACCTCTTACAAGCTTCTTTTTGGAAAGCTCATTGATGTTTTTAAAATTAAGATGAGAAAGCCTTTTGTGCCAAAGCCAATTGAGCTCAGGGACAGTCTGAGAGTACAGACATGTCTCAATTTTAGCATTCACAGATTCTAGATCCAGCATATACACATTTTGAAATCTCCAGGCCACAAGTGTTGGTCTTCCTTTAGGATCATAAATAATACCAGCTTTCTTCTTAATTCTGATTTCACAGTCTTCATCAGCAATTTGGCTCACACTTAGCAGATTATGCTTCAGCCCTTCAACCAAAGCAACTTTCTTAAATGTAACACTTCCAGCTTTAACAGTACCATAACCAATAGTCTTTGCAACTGAATTATCACCATATCTTACAGAAGGACCTTTTTCTTCAACAAACCCTACAAGATGCTCTTTGCATCCAGTCATGTGTCTTGAGCAACCACTGTCCAAATACCACATATTACCCTGCTACACAAGACACAAACAAAAGAAAATGGTTAGTTTTTAAGGGGAACCCACTTTTCAGTGGGTTCAGTTGGAGTGCTCTTCACTCTCCAAACAAAAGCTTTGTTTCTAATCCAAATCAACTTGTCCTTAACAGATTTAAAGACACTTTTATTTTCACAAACTTTGGGTTTCCATTCTTTCTCAATTTTCTTAGGAAAACAAAATGTTCTCTTAACTGAAGGTTTTTCTTGACTCTTGATTTTTTCATTGAGTTTTGAAATTTTCCTTTTGAGTTTTTGAATAGTCTTAGCTTGTTTTGACTTTGACCTTCTTTTAGTTAACCTTTTTGGATCTGGACAAGTGTCACGAGGATGATTCAGAATTGCTCTTGCAACTTGACTCTTGGGTGTCAGACTCTAGGTCAGAACATACACTATTATTTTGAGAGACTAAACTATTAGAGTCTGAAGGTTTTAAAAGTTCAGACTCTAGTGGATTTCTGCTTTCAAGTATTATAGTCTCAGAAGATTCAACGGGATCTAAAGATCTTACAAAAGCATTAGTTAAAATCTTTTTGTCACCATCAAATTTTACAAATGTGTTTGGTAAAATGTCAGGTTTAAATACACTTGGATCAACTTCCACATTATTATTTAATATGTAGTTTTCACCTAGTATAGCTTTGACATCATTTGGAATTTGTTTGGCAATAGCATCAGAATTCTTTTTGGAAGATACACACCAGGATTTACAAATTGTTTCATAATGTTTTGACCTTTTAATTGATCTTCCTAATTCAGTATTTAACCTTTTAGTTTCTTCCGTGTATGCCATTTTATAGGTGTCAAGTTCAGCCTCACATTTTTTTAAGCCTTTAATTTCAGCATCTTTGTCTTTGATGACATTTTTAAGATCAAAAATTTGTGTTCTTAACCTATCAATATCTTCTAAACACCACTTAAAGTCAAGCAACAAGTACTGAAACATTCTCACTTTTTCATTATCAAGATAATTCACAAAGTTTTGTACCTTATAGGCAGAAGCTTTATTGCAAATAGAGTCCTTATCCATCTTCTCAACAGCTTTCAGATCTTCCTGAAACTTGCTAGAACCACCAGCCTTTTCAATTATAGCCATATCTGGGGTAGTAATAATACTGATAGACCTTTTGATTAAAGAATATGGATCGTTTTAAAGATCACCGAGATAGGATTTACACCTTTCCCGCTCTGATACCAGTTATTAGTTCACAGTAATTGAACTATGAACACCAGACTATCACTCAAACGATAAATAAGAATTAATGATACAGAGAATGAGAGAACACGATTATAGAATAGAAGACAAATGATATTAATCGTGAAAGTACATATATCAAATGAACCATACGTCCCTATTTATACAGATCAAAAACCAAATCTGGAGATTTGGTTTCCAAAACTACTTTGCTACAAATAAGGAAAAGATAAACTTAAAAACTTAATAAAATAATTCTGAAGTTAATCTTCTGGAGATAAAATCGAATCAAAACATATCTTCTTAATATTTAAACATATCTTCAGAATCTTCCTTAGCTTAGCCATCAAGACATCTTCAAATCGTTGACTTCAATAAGCACCAGAGTCTGCAACCTCAGACTCTACATCTCCAGACTCTAGAATCTGCAAAATACTTTTTGACTCATCAGATCATAATTCCCAACAGTCCGTATATAGCAAAGAGATCGAAAGAAGGTCGATCGAAACCGACCCAAAAGAACACCCAAAAGAGATCCAATGAGTCTAAGAGTCACCGGAAAAACATAAGTTTTCCTGAATAAATGAAGGAACAAGCTTGTTCGTGTTTGTTCATTAATTTTTTCTTAAATAAATGAACGAACACGGATAAAAACGAATAAACTAATGAGTTTCTTTTTTTTCATTATTGTTCATTAAGAAAACATGTCTGTTCATTAACATAAAAGAATGTACAAGAAAACTTATATTAACATTGACAAATCTACTATCAGAATTCAAAAAGGTCCTGAACATATATATTAAAAAGTACTTATATTTAAAATGTATTTTAGCAGCTGTTTACCTCAAAACAACTATAAATCTAATAAATATATGGACACCTATACTTCAATTTAGTGACATTGAATACAAACTGAATATTTACACTCAACAAATTGTGTCACGGGGGCTCCTAAAATTGCCCTTTCATACATAAACTAAAATGAACGGACTTTACCGAACGTTAATGAATATATTTTAATCAACAAAAAATTCAATGACATGACATGAGACTTTCACTAATCAAAACACAATGACATGACATGGGACTTCGAGAATTGTTAAACATATTTTTCTCTAAACAACAAAAAATACAAACATATTTTTCTCGAAACACAATATATTTAGTGTTTTTTTTATTTTACTAAACAACAAACAAACAAAAAGCCTTTTGAGAAATGCTAAACGTACATAAAATCTACAAACAAAACTCCACATGATAACATGGCATGACACTTACATCAATCAAAACACATGTTTTTTTTTCCCTTCTTATTCTCTTTCTTTACATGATTGGTTCAATGATTATGTAACGATTTTCTTGTAGAATTATGTAAGCCTAGCACCCTTGAACTTCATACATAACAATTCACAAAATGTATTCTGAATGTTCAATTTCCTTGCAAAGTTGCAACTTGCAAGCCTACTTAAATTTATACTATTTAACTATTTATATGAATTTATCTTTTAGTAAACATCGAAATTGAAATTTTTGTTCATCTGAAAGTCAAGAGATGCCATTGAATGAGTATAGGTGATGGGACACACAAACAAAACATAAGACAAATTATATGTGCTTATTACCAATTTACCCATTTTTGGAATAGCATTTGATAAACACATACCCCGTTATATTGGTTTTTTTTTTTTTTTTTTTTTTTTTTTTTTTTTTTTTTTTTGTGACTTAAAACTATAACTGAATATGCGTGTGTATTTCATGATCAAATTTCATATATTTTTATGCTGAATATTTCTGTTTTTTTTTTTTTTTTTTTTTTTTTTTTCAATGTTTACATGTTACATTGATCATTTTTCAATTAGGTTGTTTTGGTTATAGTAAAAGCAGAGAGGAGAAAAAGAAGTAAATTAATATGAATTGTGATTGGTTAATTTCATCAACTACCATCTTTTTTTCATTTAGTTTTGTGAATTGTTTTGACCATAACATCCTCATGAAATAATTTATCCCGATCATATTTAGTGATAAATAACTATCTAATTTACCATAATATTTTATATTTTTATTTATTTTTTTCAGTGAAGCTCTATATTATCATTTTATAATGAATTTCGTGAGAAAAAGAAAAAAACTCTTGCACAAAACGGCTATATATTTAATTTAAAGTGACGGTTACGAAATTATATAGTAGTACAATTTAACTGCATCTTAATAATAGTTCTTAGGATTGTGATTAAGCTGCCAGAAAAAAAAAAAAAAAAAAAAAAAAAAAAAAAAAAAAAAAAAAGACTTGTAAATATAGACTTTAAAATGTCGCTGTGGTGTAAAATAGAATTTTTCTTTTTAATAAGCTAACTACTAGACTTTACACAACATATTATTAATTAATGCATCTTAACATAAGAAATTTTCTTAAAATTTAACATAAAGAATATATACTAATAATTTTGGAATCAGTTGAATACACTCATTAAACTTGTCAAACTAGCTATGTTTAGACCCACTTCTTTGGGCTAGAAGCTGGGATCGAAAAAGGAAGAAGAAACGAAGGATTAAAAATATAGCATGGGAGATGTCCACTTCGTTAACCTAAAACATTTGTACACATTCCAATAGAAAAATCAATATATAAGAACAAAGGTGATTTTAAAAAGATGAAATTAAAATGCCCTTACACTACAACAACCAAAACTACACCAACAAATGCACAAAATGACAAAAATGACTAGAGCCATTATACATATATTGGAAATGGAAATACATAGAACAATAATTAAATTTTCATATTCATAATAGCGACTTTTTTAATGATAACTCTAATGATTGTTATTAAAGTGCATAAAATTCTAGTATATAACGGTTACATAATTTAATTAAAATGATAAGGGGTATTTATTAAATTATACAAGAATTTTGTGTATTCCAATGAACTTTTAGAGTTCTTTACAAAAATAAATTAATAAATCAAGAATTTATACGTAATCTACAAACTACGTACATGTCTGTCATCATCTCATCAGTTTGCTCCTATCTGAGACCCATGTCCTTATGAACACGCTGTACTTTTTTCTGTCCTAACTCCTGTCTCCAATTATTATATCTCATACTTTTCTATCACCTTTTTCCATTTAACAATCACTCTGAAATACATCATGTTGTCTACATAGCATAAATTCTAAAACTATATATAATCATGCTAAAATGATAAATTGATAGTGAAATACATAAATTCTGAAATACATCATTTGTTACTTGCATAGACGATTCTCATCTATATCTATGAAATTGTTGTTAATAACGGTATGATTAACGATACGCTTAAGCTTAGAATTTGACCTTTTGATCAATAGTAGTTATAAATAAGATGTTATACTGTAACAAAATTGTTTATAGTAATAAGAAAAATAGAAAATGGTAAGAACGTGAGTTAGGGAAAAAGGGGAATCAAAGATCAGAAACTAGGTGGCATGCAATTTCTTTTTGTCATGTAGTCAATGGATCAAGAATCAACTAGACGGCCACATGATTGGTTTCTATGTTCTTCACCTCACCCGATCATGAACTCCCGTTATCTCTTTACATTTTCCACGTGGCACCACGCATGGAAAAGGTCGTAAATGTTATATTCCGGTCATTAAGGTTGGGACATGCATCTCATTGAAAAGAAACTCATTCTCATTGTTTATTCCTTATTATTAGATTATTAGATTAGATGAATGACAACCATTTTTGTTATGTACATATAATCAATCATATTTTAAAGTGTTGTATAGTACAACAATGTAAAATATAGTTGGTTTTGTACATAATAAAAATGATTGTGTACATATCATCACCCTTATTTTTATTCTTATTACACTTATAGTGAGAGTTGGCGTGTTTTGATGAAAATCACGCCTCTTATGAGGTGTGATATATTCATTGTTTTTTTACGTCAGAAAGTTTGTAGCCATTTAGCCTTAATACTTTAAAATCAATTGATAGTGAATGGAAATTTCTTTAGATTTATATATACACATTTTTTTCCTTTAGTATCTTATGTAGAGCACTCATTAACCGATTATCTCTATTAATAAGTTTATTGTATCAATAGTTGAGTACAACCAATGACACAATCGGTTACATATATCGCTTATTTGTTAACTATTGTTAGTATTTTTTATTTTAATCATAAGGTGTTTGAACATGCAGTCACACCCCTGTCTATCATTGGAAGAAAGATCAAGGTTATGTAGGTGCTTAAACTATGAAAAGCTAAGTTTAGAAGCATGTAAAGACTTGGCCAAAAACCCAAGGATCCCACCAAGAATCGCGATCCAAGCGCTCAAATCACAACACTCGAATATACCAGTAGATCATTACAACGACGATCATCATCATCCTCAAGAATACTCATTCAAAGACGTCCAAATTCATGAAACCCCTTTAACTAAAAGCAATAGAGAACTTATGGTGCTCTACAACAATAATGGCAGCCATGACCATTTTCAATGCGATTCAACTGATCGTAGCTCGAGAAGTAGCTCACAACATGATGATCATAAAGAGATTGATGATGGTTTGGTGAAACTAAATTTGCAAAAGATGCAATGGAGAGTGGTGGAATTGGAGAAAATTTGTAGAGAAATGAAAGGTCAAATGTCAAAAATGGTTAAGGGTGATCGAGTTGTGACGTCATCTTCGTCTCACGGTAGACCATTGCCAAGATTATGTTGAACCTCTTTGTAAGTTTTATTGTTACTTTTTTTAGTAAATTTTGGTATTTCAAGTGTATAATTAAGAATGTGTTATGAGTGTGATTGTATGTAAATTAACTAATATATAATCAAGTGTGCGGTTTATGAAGCATCATTTGAAAATATATAGGTTTTTAACTTTTAAGCGATTGTATTAATTGTTTAGTACTTTGACTCAACAAATTAATAATTTAATCACGCAGACTTGACTGAGTGGTCAGGGGTTGCCCAATGAAACGCACCACTCGGGTTCAATTCCTGGATATGCCAAATTGTTCAAAAAGGAAGTGCATAATGTGCAATTCACCCGATATCAGGTCTCGCACTCGGGGGACTTGATTACCTGAGGTTTTATCTTCTACAGGAGAGCCAATGTGCTCCTTAATAGGAGAGTTTCCTCGCTTACAAAAAAAAAAAAAAAAAAAAAAAAATTAATAATTCACGGTTATTAAATGATATTTTCATTTGACTAGAAGATCAATCTAAAACAACAACCACCACGACGCCGCCGCCGCCGATCTAAAACAACAAATATATATAAATGTAGAATGATAGTTTCAGGTCCATGAATATTAGATCAATGTTGAAATGGAGTGTAAAACAAACCATAACCATTCACTAATCAACCAAATATAACAGAATTACAACAGGATCTCAATTCAGTAATCACAATCCAAACTATCTAAAACAACAATCGTATACACAAAGAATTAATACAGGAACAAAACCTCACAATCAAAACCACAAGATGTGGATTGATAATAAAATCACTCAATCAAGAGAAAAAAAACTCCAAATCTAAATTGTGAAAAACTAGAGAGAAAATTGTGTAACTGAATGAGAGAAGAAGCACTCGAATATATCATCTAACCATCTA
The DNA here is from genome assembly GCF_046630445.1 of Rutidosis leptorrhynchoides. Taxonomy (NCBI): domain Eukaryota; kingdom Viridiplantae; phylum Streptophyta; class Magnoliopsida; order Asterales; family Asteraceae; genus Rutidosis; species Rutidosis leptorrhynchoides. The sequence continues at coordinate 400,791,732 of NC_092337.1, read as the reverse complement.
ACACGAAGTTAGATGATTTTATACTGAATAAAGCACCATACCACATGACTAACGGGCTATTCATTCATTGGGCTTCTTTACTTGAAAATATGCCCAATACTCCTTTAACATGTAAACTCCATCCCAATCATCAATATAAATTAAATAAATTATTAGTGCAACTGTATCCTTGACTTCTTAGCTCTTCAACTTGACATAACCAAAGATCACTCACTATCCAGCTGCAACCAGTAATTCAGAATCAATCAACCAGAAGTATATCCTACAATTATTCTAGGAAACACCAGATTTGAGTAAAGATAAATACATGAAGTTTCAAAATAAGTTTGCCTTATATTATTTCGAACACTCCCCCTCAAACTTATTTTGAAACAAGTCTAGCAATCTCAATTGTTTAACCAATTGTTCATGCTGACTTACACTTAACCCTTTGGTTAAGATATCAGTAAGCTGACTATCTGAACCAACTTTTAAAGTTTTTATAACACATGCAGCCACTTTTTCTCTTGTATAATGTACATTCATTTCAAAATATTTTGTTCTTTCATGAAAAATAAGGTTGGCTGCAACTTTTAAGGCTGAACTTTTATCACAAAACAAATTCACAAGTAACTCAACCATTATCCCCAATTCAGCTAAAAGATTTATAATCCAAACAATTTCACAAGCAGTTGATGTCATCTCCATATATTCAGCTTGAGCTGAGGACCTAGAAATGGTTGTTTGTTTTTTACTTTTCCAAAATATTAAAGAATTACAGAAATATACCTAATAACCAGTCATAGACTTCCTATTTAACTTGCATTTAGCATAATCTGAAGCACTATATGCATACAACTTAAAAGAATCACTTTTAACAAACTGAACTCCTTTTCTAGGAGTACCGTTCAAATATCTCAAAACTCTAAAAGCTAGATTAAATAAGATTGTAATGGAGCATGCATGTATTGACTCAAGCTTGCATAGAAAAGGCTATATTAGGCCTTGTAAGAGTTAAATAGATTAATCTTTCAACAAGTTTCTAGTGTTCAGTAATATTTTTTAGCTAAGGGTCTTTAATACTTGGTTCACTTTCAACATTCATGTTAGGTTCAATAGAAGTGTCAATAGGATTACACCCAAGCATCCCATAATCATTCAACAACTCAAGACAATATTTCCTCTTATTCAAACAAATACCCTTATCATTAGGTAAAACTTCAATATCAAGAAAGTATTTTGAATCTTTTATCATAAATTTTGTTTTCAAAAAACTTTTAAAGTTTTCAATTTCTTTTAAGTTATTTCCTGTAACAACAATATCATCAACATAAATAAGTAAAGTTATAAAGATATCATTATCAACTTTAACATACAATGAATAATCACAAACACTCTGTTTAAAACCATGCTCAACCAAGGCAGAATTCAATTTAGAATTCCACTGTCTTGGGGCTAGTGATTTCACCAACTTACAAACTTTGGTCTCATTTTTTAGAAAATAACCTTCAAGCAATTTCATATAAATTTCTTCATGTAAATTCCCATAAAGAAATGCATTATTTATATCTAATTGATAAAGTGGGCAACCACTTTACACAGCCAAAAGTAATTATACACCTAACAGTAACATGTTTCACAACATGTGAGAATGTTTCTTCATAATCAATACCTTCTTTTTTACTGTAGCCTTTAGCTACAAGCCTAGATATATACCTCTCAACCTCTCCATTTGATTTATACTTATCCTATAAACTCATGTACACCCAATAGGCTTTCTATAAATCTGTAATAATCCAAGTTTTATTTCTGTTAAGTGCTTCAATTTATTGATTCATGGCCTAAACCAAATTGCTATCTTTTGATGCTTTGAAATAAGTTTAAGTTCATAAGACTTATTAAGATTTGAAGTGAAGCATTTATCTTTTGATTTAAAAAAGAATAATTGATCACTTTTTCAACTCCATATTTGAGTTTGCCTTTAATAATAAAAATCATCAAATCTTTTTGGCAAAACAAACTCTCTGGAAAACCTTCTTACAGACTGAATGTGACTAGGACTTCTAACATTTGTATTTGGAAAAGAGTTGCCCTCTGGAGATGATATGTTATCCATGGGAGTTGCAGAAGTACTTTGACATTCATTAATTACATTATCACTACTAGAAAGATTGCTTTCTTTTCTAGGACTATGTTCAATAATGTAGCCACTTGTACTACTGCTTTCACCATCATATGCAGCTCTCCCTTCATCATTGGGTCTTTTGATGTCTTGGTCATTTGTAAAAAGTTGATCAAAAAGAATTAAACTGTCTTTATCAGAAGCAGAACCACTTAAACTATTGTCAACAAGTTTTGACCTTAAAGGAAAGATGTTTTCATTAAACTTTACATCAGAACACTTATATTTTCTAATTTTAAAAGCTTATAACCCTTTTGAACGATACCAAAACCTATAAAAACGCACTTATAAGATATGCTAGAAAACTTGTTTTCGGGATTTAAAACAGTTGCATAACATAAACAACCAAAACATCTTAAGTGAGAGAGACTAGGGTCCTTTTTAAAGACACATTCATAAGGAGTTTTTCTAGAGAGCACACTTGATGGGGTTCTGTTAATCAAATATCAAGCAGTTAGGATACAATCACTCCACATGTTCAAGGTAGCCCCCCTTGAAACATAAGAGCCCTTGCTACATTGAGCAAGTGCCTATATTTTCTCTCAGCTATGTCATTCTATTGTGAAGCATATGCACAAGATGTTTAATGCACAATACTATTTAGTTTCAAGAAGTTATTCATTTTATTATTAATAACTAGTTTCATTGTCACTTCTTATGACTTTTACACTTTTATTAAATTGAGGTTTAACGAGATTAACAAAAGTTTGAATATTATCAAAGGGTATCCTCTTTTGTTGTTAACAAAAAAATCCAGACTGCTCTTGAAAAATTATCAACAATGGTTAGAAAGTACTTATAACCTTATTTACTTTGAATTTTAAATGAACCCCAAGGATCTAAGTGTATTAAATCACCTAACCCTTATGATTTATGATCACTAAGGGGAAAGGGTTCCATGGTTTGTTTTGCTTTATGGCATATATCACAACGACAATTTTCCTTAAAGTCCTTAATATAACGCTTATGTTTATAACTTTCAAGAGTTGATCAGATGGATGACCAAGTCTTGCATGCCACAGCTGAGCAGAAACAAAATGAACACACACACACACATTATAAGTCATACATAACACATTCTCATTACATTTATCAAACAGATATAAACCACCAGATTGACTACCAGTTCTTACAGTTGTCATTGCTTTCAACTTCTGAATAAAACATTATTTTTCATCAAACTGATAGTTAATTTACTATCTTTAGACAACTTTTGAAAAGACAAGAGACTAACACAGTATTCAGGTACAACCAGCACATCATATAACATTACATTATATGAAAGTTTTAAGTTTCCAACTATTATTACTCTAGCTTGAGTTCCATTAGAATGACCCACAGTTTAGTTTAGTTGAGATATATCAACAATGTTATTTAATCCAATATCAGAAACAATCATATGTTGATTATCACCTGAATCTATAATCAATCCTTGACTTTTATTCTTTAGTTGTCATTTATATGACTATTTAAGAATCTTTTGAAATTTGTATTAAACAAAGCATTATGATTCACAAAATTACCTTCCATGTTTGCATTAGCCTCCACAGGTGTTGCGTTATCATTAATTAGGCTAAGAAGCTTCATTAACTGTTTATTAGTAAGGCTTGCAAGAGCAGAGCTAGAAGACTTGTCTTTATTGGTAACACTGTTATTAGCATAAGACTTGTTCATATTGTTATTAATATTGTTAGATTGATTTTCACTATTCCTTCTTCTGAAAGAAGGTGGATAACCAATAATTTCAAAGCATCTTTCATTTGTGTGACCAAATTTATTGCACTTTTTACATTTTAATGTCTGATTTGAACTTCTATTATTAAAGTTATTATTATTATTTCCATAGAAGTTTCCAGAATTGTTACCACTTTTGTTAAAAGTATTATTAGCTTGAGTAACAACAACAACAACAACAAAACTCAATACCACATGAGTGGTGTATGGTAGAGGTGAGATGTAGACAATCCTTCCCCTTTTCTTGAATAAAAACAAGTCATTTCTCCACGCAGAGTGAAACACTCTCAAAAGTAGAGAAAATCATCATTCTCTCTATTCGACGGATAAAGAGGTTGCTTCCGAATGTACCTCTGGTCAATAAGTAGGATTTAAAAAAAATAGTAAAATAAAATTGAGACACCATGAAAATAGTAGAATCAAATTTACATAGGTTTTAAATTCTGCCTTGAATTCAATTTAGGTTCTAAACGGCACTCAAGACGCCTGACGTTGACTCAAAAATAGAGACATATATATATATATGTGTGTGTGTGTGTGTGTGTATATATATATATATATATATATATATATATATATATATATATATATATATATATATATATATATATATATATATATTTGTATCGCGCTCAAAGGCTTGATTACTCTAGATTTACCCTCTATGGGTGAGTCAATGTACTTGTTAATAGGAGTTTCCTCGTTAATCCATATATATATATATATATATATATATATATATATGTGTGTGTGTGTGTGTGTGTGTGTGTGTGTGTGTGTAAGCACGGGCATATCATATATGGTACTTGTGGGGTTCTAAATATATACTTATATTGTTCTTTCAGTATCTCGATTTTCTCCCTTTTGTGCCTTTATCATTTCTTTTTGCAATGGTGATGATATGTGAACAACTTGTTTTTTGTTATGTACACAACCATCATGCTTTACAGTGTTATACTATACAACACTGTAAAGCATGATGGTTGTGTACCTAATAAAAATAGGTTGTGTACATATCACTCACCTTTTTGCAAATGTGTAAATTGAAATTGAAATTGAAATTGAATTGGATTGACGTATCACTTTCGATCTAGTACAAGTTCACAGTTAGTTGAATGCATGTGCAAAGTGCAATCATATCTTCTACAGGTTCATTATATTCGAAAATTTTGTTTTTGCATCCAATTCAAATTATTCCCTTATCAAAAGTTACGATATTCACACCAAACACTGTGATAATAAATCTATTAAATGTATTTAAAATTTACAATTTATAATCCTCAAAGGTAAGGGAAAATCGGAAATTCCAAACTATGGAGTATCAAAAGTCCATTGATGGCTATGAAGGTTCACTATGAATGACTCTAGACAGTTTAATTGGCAGATTCTCATTTCAAGATTAGTCGGCTAGCAAAGTAAGTCAAAAACTCGGACATGCATGAATGGAAAAAGAAATATATAATTTACAAATTAATGATGTAAAATGTATCGAAATTCTATAAAGATATATCAAACAACCATTTAGTAATAGTAGATGTGAATGAAAACTTTTTTCTCAAGGTACTTTTATGGAACAAAATGTTGTAGAAATAATATTATTAATGTTAAAGGGATGAATATTAACCCACTTTATACCTAACTTAACCGTATGTCCATTTTCATGGGAAGTTTTTTTTTTTTAATCAAGATTACGTACATAGATAATACAAATTTTTTTTAATATATACAAACGTCCATTATAACCTTTTGATTGGAGGGGTTATGGCGGTAAAGTTAAACTATACTGACCTTTTGATACGTAGATATATAAAAAACAGGATTTTATTAAAAATATTATAATATGATGAACATATTAGGAATTCTAAATATGGATAAATTTATTGTACTTTGTTGGGATTGATCGGCTCTCATACTTAAATTATTGGCACGGTCGATGGTCACACTGAACGAATTATACAACCTTGCTTAATTAATACGGAGTAACAAATACACGAAAAAATAAACTTAACATACATAACATTTGCTATTAAAAATCTCTCAATGGATCATAATCATACTCCATGATGATGTGCGGAGCCCATCGGGCCGAGTAATTGGGCTTGGTCCATGGGCCGCGGTCAAGTCTTCCTCCTCAAACCCTAATTCCCTCCTATAAATAGAGGGGTAATCTAAGCATTTAGAGGGACATTCTACACAATCCACTCTAGGGTTTTTACCTACCACTCCTGGTAGGGTTTTTCCCTCGCCGCCAATCGGAGCGCCATCCATTGGCCGGCGGTCAGCCCTTGGCCACCCTCCCGAGATCATCATCTCGGCTAGGGTTATCTCGGTATTCGGACCGGAGGTTAACGCCGCTGAACTAATAAAACCCTCATTCTATTGCACTCAAGTATGTTTCTAGCCCTAGGCGAAATTATGCTTGATCAATTGGTGCTTTCATTGAGAGTCGAACAACATATCTTCCAATCAATCAAACATCTATAAGTTTTTAATATATTCTTTTTCATTATGTTAAAAGTCTAGGAAACGAACGTCAGTATGTAATATGGTTCCGGTTATCGATCAACCATAGTACGTGATATGTCTAGATTCATAATATAATGAGCTACTAAAAATAATATGACGATCTGGTCGTGGGTTTAACGCTGAAAATCATACGCATACCTGCGGACCTAATAATAAAATAGGTGTATTTTCAAATCTCTTAAACACCGTGATGTCTTTTTCAATCAAACGTCACCAACTTTTTTTACAGTGTATATATTTCTTTATATAACGGTGGTTCTAACGTTTAGAAAAGAAACATAAGACCAGAGAGTGATCATATCCTATACGGAGTATGTGATGATCCGTCCAAATCCATATAGACGAATACATCATTCATCGATTTCTTTGAGAGGTATTTGACCTCTATATGATACGTTTTGTAAACATTGCATTCTTTTGAAAAGGCACACCATAAATGAATATTTAAATCCAAGGTTTTCGACATCTGATGATTTCTACATATAGACAATCACCGTAAATAATAGTTTACAATAATACTTCCGTTGACAATGCAGTCAAAATAGATACATGGTGATGATTTTGTGAATGCAACGTTTCCTCGACTAAAGCATGTATGACTCCATGCACATAGCTTGTATAACATATAAGCAAACAACGGAAGACTTCTAGGAACCTGATAATAAACATGCTAACTAGTGTCAACACAAAGGTTGGTGAGTTCATAGTTTTAATGTTTTGCATAATCTGTATATAAAGGTGGACCACAAGGTTTCAGTTGTTTCATCCGAAACATTTATCAAAATGTTCTACGAAATTGAGTACCCTGGTAACTAAACTTAACGTATATAATAAGTACCCCTGTTTTAACATACATGCAACCAACATGTACAATACACGCAATCCAACGTGTACTAAACTCAAATAGCATACGTCTGTTTTATAGTTCAGGCTAGGGTCTCTATACCTGGAACAGATGGGGATGTCAAGCCCTATGGATCCATATATAACTACTCGCGCCCACCAATTCTTATAACCGGCAGCTACTAGTTACCAAAGCTAAGGAATTTTCGGTTCAAACTCAGTGTAGAATCAAGTTTGTACTTGTGTCCATTGCGTTTAAAATAAAGTGCATATATTCTCATCCCAAAAATATATATAAAAAGGGAGCAAATGAAAACTCACCTTAGTAGCACATAAAGTCGTTCACCGAAATGTGATCGAAACTCGAAATACCAAATAACCGTAGATCTCAACCTAGAGAACATATGTTGTTCAATGAATGTCTATCAAGCTAGGTCAGGTCATAGTGTATCACAATCCTAATGCTCGAGATCGACATACAAAAGTTATCAAAAGTCATTTCAAAAAGTCAATCTGACTCAATACTATAGTTGAATGATCATGGCAATCGAAACATTTTAACATTTCACATAGTTTTCCAATTCTTGTAAAATTAGACTATAGTTTTTATAAGGCTTTAAAATATGATAAAACAGTCAATTTTGACAATTGTTCAACAAAACGAGACGTGCCTTATATAAGGATTCATTTACTCGGCTGGTAATATTTAAAAATCCACTTTATCAATCTCATAAACAAGTTGTTTAAATCTTAATTGCAGATTCAAAAGCAATTTCAATTAACGTTAATCATAATTCAGTTGATCATATCTTTTAATTCGTTCATCGAAATTACGCGATTTCTAAATGAAAAGTTATTGATTTTTCGCCAGCTTTCCAATAACATGCATATCATATACTTTTTATCAGTAGTATATGTATTAAATTTGTGATTCATCATAAACTATCTAATGACGAAAATTAGCATACAAGCATGCATAAACATATATGCTCGAGCACTAGACATGTATACACTATTTATATATAAAAGATAAGATATGAATGCTCACGTATCAATATTGTGATTCAATATTGTAGGAAAGTACGTAGACGCAACAGAGATGATAAACACTAGGTTTGACTTGCGAACAATACCCATGAACATTACCCATAACCTCCATAGCTATAACCCATAGTTTCCTTAGCTTAAATCTATTTGAAAACTCGTTTTGAAAGTGACACGTCGTAGTATTTTATGTATAATACTAATAATATTAATACTAGTACTACTAATAATAATATTAGGATTAATAATAATAATAATAATAATAATAATATTAATATTATAATAATAATAATAATAATAATAATAATAATAATAATAATAATAATAATAATAATAATTCTGAGAGAAAGAAGAGAGAAAAACAGAATGAGTAAGCAAACTGATTCTCGCTCAATATATACAAGTTTCCTGGAACCGAAAGCCATGCGATCACATGGCTTATCAGTGTATTTTCCATGCGATCGCATAGAGATACAGTATGATTCAAAAATGGCTGCTCCGCGATCGCTATTATTTTGTGTGTTGTAGCTCCGCGATCACGGAGTGCTCGATTACAACTCATCAAATTTTGGCTGCTTCTTTGTCGACATAATATTAAATATATATATATATATATATATATATATATATATATATATATATATATATATATATATATATATATATATATATATATATATAAAATATATATTTATTATATTATATTCTCGTGTAATAGTGACTTGTAATTTTGGCTCCGTTGTATCGTACATTTACGCCCGGTTTACGTCTCGGTTCCAGTTTCTCGAACGCATTTCGTATGCTTAAATAATTTGCCTTCTACGTTTCGTGACTCGTACCTTTGTCAAAATATAGACTTAAATTATCCATAAACTATATCACTCGAAATATAACTTATACATTTGAGTGTTTTGGTCATTTACTGAAGGTATTTCATATGCCCGAGAGACATATTAAATTAATGTGGCTAACATGTTATGATCCAAGTCGGGTCATACCCAATAACAAACTTACCGACACCTTAAACGTATTTGATCTTAACGATTGGTTCATTAAACAAATACGCGACACTTGGATCTTAGAAAATCGGATTTCTAAGATGTAATCACTTGAGATAAATTACTTGGATAATTTATATATATTAATGAATTAATTATTTAAAGGTTTAAATAATTAAGTTGTGTTATATTTTATAAAAGGTTTATAAGATATATATAAGTTACTAAACTATACTTAAGTTTTATACAAGTTTATATATGTAAATACAAGTTTTATATATATAATTCTTGTTATAAAATAAGATAGTTAGTGGCAGATTTTGGGACTCCAAGAGAGCAACTCATGCTTGCTTTTTTTGCTCCCTATATACACAACTCCAAGGGGAATGTCTAGACTTGAACCAAGCACACTTTGACTAATTTTTCTCTCAAAAAAACTGACCAAAACCCTCTCCATGGTTGCTGTTTCTGGTCGTGATTCTGGGCAGAAAAAAAGGCTGGTTCAAGCTTGATTGATTAATTAAGTGATTAAGTGTTCTAATTAAATCCTAACCAAAGTACTAGGTGTTGGTTATAAGTTTGGGGTATAATCTCTTGAGGTCTCATTGTTTTGAGGCTCCATTTAGCATCATCTTTGAAGCTTACTGCTGCTGAATTTTCCAGCAACATTCAAGAGGCTTTCAAGCTTGTGTTTGAAGTGTTTAAGGGTTCTAAACATTAGCAAACTCAAAGGTATTGTTGGTGCATCAAAGGGTTGAAGTTTAAGTCACTTGAAGGTTCAAGTTGGAGCTCATTCCATCATCTTAATCACCAAACTTTCTGCCCATTTATAGCAGCCCTCAAACCTTAGTTTGAGGAGGTATAACATCTTTCCTTCTCTTGTTAGTTTGTAAGCTTATGTTCACAACTTGATCCTATTGGGATTTAACTTTAAATTGGTTTAAAAATTAAACAAGTTTAATTGGTAATTACACGCTTCCGTTTTGATTATAATCTTAAATGGTTTTAAGACTTATGAAACTAGTTAAATCCCAACAATGGTATCTAGAGCCGAAGTTGTTGAAATATGCTTCGAATTGTTGTTTTAAAACCTATCAACTTTGCATTCTAAGTACATGCATGAAAGAAGAATGCAAAAATTGTTGGATTTGGGTGGGTATTAGGAAATGGCCGAATTCAAGAGGGTTTCAAAAGTGGGTTTTGGACTCTCTAATTTGGTCATACTTGGTTGCATGTTGAAGTTCACAATCTATGCCTTGACCTTGTGTTTGGTTGAATGTTTGAATGATTTGTATGATTCATTTGGTATGTAATTATTAATCATTCATATGGTTTGTAATTTTATTCATTCATAAGGCTATGTAATTTATTTTATATTTGGTATGTAAAATAGAATAGGTTGTATTTTCATTTTCTAGATAAAATGTATTAGGATACATATTTTGTAAAAATGAAGATACAAGATGATGAAGACTTGAAGAACACAAGGAGCATATGGATGCAAGGTTAAGTGGGAGATTTGAAATCTCCTACTTTGTATTATTACCCCTTAACCCGGTGACATTTGTTTTCGGCTAAACAAATGTCCACCAAAATGGCTAGATTGTGAACACACTTATTTTGCATGTGTGGTTGTTTGTATGATTATTGTTTTGTATGTTTGGTTGATACAATTAATCACAAGATAACATCAAACAAAACGACAATTTAATTGGTTAAATTAGACATACTAAGTACATGCAAAATGACAATTTAATTGGTTAAATTAAAAGCAACTAAAGACCTTAATAAATGGTTATTAAGAACAAGAAAAGGATCACATATATATAAAATGGTTTATATCAAGTAATTGGCAAATTACAAGACATGAAATTGGTTTTTCATAAGTACCATACACTAAATGCATGTTGGTGTATGGCATAAAAGTTTTCTCAAACTAGAATAAACGAAAACTTAAAATCCCTTTTACAAACAAGGCAACAAGTTTAACGCCATCCTTTTGTGTGACACTTAAGCATGTTAGGGAACTCATGATGGGATAAAGGTCACCTAACCATCATGAACAAACTAATACAATTAAGGTAAATTTCGCATGCTTGTGGGATAAAGGTCACCTAACCACTTGTATGTTAAGTTTACACGTTGGCACAAGTAGGACGACTTGATTTGGGAATCATGAACTTAGGGTCACCGAAGCATGAGGAACAAATAGGCGTTGATGGGATAATATGCCATGCAAAAGGATTGCATGATCCCATACTCTAGAAGTTGCAAATGGATTGCAATTGTCATATAAGACTACCTAGCTAAATCAAATTACGGGATAAAGGTCACCTAACCGGAATTTGGTTTACCGTTGGATTCTAGAATTTAATAATTCAATTGGATTAAAAGGGTATTGAATGTTAAATTAAAATTAATACTTAAACGAACTTTGTTAAATTTTGTAGATGGCCGCCAATAATAACAACAACATTCCAAACGCACCAATCAACTTTAATAACCTATCATTGAGGTCCATCCTCGAAAAGGAAAATAACTCCCAATCCGTTTCATCTAATGTACTAAAGATGAAAAGCCTCATTGATCGATTGCACCGTCTCAACAGTCCCGTGTCTAATGAATTAACCACGGACCTTATCCTCAACTCTTTGTCAAAAAGGTTTGACACATGCGTGTTGAATTACAGCATGAATGATTGGGATAAGAGCATTGGCGAATTACATGTCATGCTAAGGACGGATGAATCAAGCATGGGTAAAAAGGCTTCACCCATGCTCATGATCAAAGAAGGTGGATCCAAGGATGAATCCTCTTCTAAGCCAAAGGTGGCTAAGAAGAAAGGACCCACCTACAAGGGCAAAGGAAAAGGGAAGATGGTTGCCCCAACCAACAACACTAAATGGCAAAAGGTTGCCAGACAAGCAAACCCCAAGGGAGATCCGTGCTTTGGTTGCGGTGTGATAGGTCACTGGAAACGCAACTGCCCGGTCTACCTAAAGGAGTTGAATGCAAAGAGGGATGCAGGGCAAACCTCAGGTAATGTATACATGATATACGTTGAGCTTAGTATTACTTCTTCTAATACATGGGTATTAGACACAGGATGTGGAACTCATATTTGCAATTCATTGCAAGGGTTCATAAGAAGTAAACTAAATGCGGGAACAACAAGTCTCTACATGGGAAATGGTGCAAAGGTGCACTTAAAAGCTCAAGGAGACTTTGTTTTAAAGCTACCAAGTGGTTTGGAGCTTATATTGAAAAATGTTTTGTATGCTCCTGATTTAACACGAAACATTGTTTCTGTTTCCCGTTTAAGACAATGTGGTTTTAATCTTAATTTTATTAATGATGATATCCATGTCCTTTTGAATGATATGTTCTATTTTAAGGCCTCGCCTTTGAATGGTATTTATGAATTGGTTCATGATAACACATCATTCGATAGCTCAATATACCATGCAAGCACCAAGAAGCTCAAAATGGATTTGAGTGATTCCTACTTATGGCATTGTCACCTTGGTCACATAAACAAGAATCGAATGCATACACTTCAAAAGAATGGTCTTTTAAAATCAAGTGAGCTGGATTCGTTTGATGTATGTGAATCTTGTTTACAAGGCAAAATGACTAAAGCACCTTTCAAAGGGACCTATGAAAGGGCTAAAGACTTATTAGGATTAATACATTCGGATGTATGTGGACCTTTTAAGCCCATGACTAGGAATGGTGAAAGATACTTCGTCACTTTCATTGATGACTTCAGTCATTTCGGATATGTCTACTTATTAAGACACAAGGACGAAACTTTTGAAGCATTCAAGGAATGTCAAAACGAAGTACAAAATCAACTCAATAAGACAATTAAGGTACTTCGTACCGATAGAGGAGGTGAATACCTAAGCAATGCTTTCCAAGATCATCTTAAGAGTTGTGGGATTATCTCACAACTTACTCCACCAGGAACACCCCAGCTTAATGGAGTGTCCGAAAGGAGAAACCGAACCCTAATGGATATGGTTCGATCTATGATGGCAAGAAGCTCGTTACCTCTATCATTTTGGGGTTATTGTCTAAGCTCCGCGGCTCGTATTTTAAATATGGCCCCAACCAAGAAAGTGGAACGAACACCTCATGAGATATGGTTTGGTAAACCTCCATCTCTATCATACTTAAAGGTATGGGGATGTGAAGCTTATCCTAAGCGTTACGTCCCTAATAAGTTGAATGCTCGATCCACGAAGTGTATCTTTATAGGATATCCCAAGGATGATATGGGATACTATTTCTATGATCCAACCGAACAAAATGTATTTGTTGCTCGGAAGGCGGAATTCCTTGAAACTAAGTTCCTTATGGAAGGAAATAGTGAAAGGAAGATAGATCTTGAAGAGGTTCAAGATCAGGTAGATGATACACAATTGGTTGACACTAGCACTCAACATGAAAATGTTGAGAATGATCAAATGGATGATCACAGTATACAAAGCGTTCGAAGATCTGATAGGATTAGTAATCCTCCTGAGAGGTATGGATTTCTCATGGATGATTGCTATGTGGTTAATTTGGATGAACCAACAAACTATCAAGATGCTTTGTCAATGGATGATAAAGATAAATGGCTTGAAGCCATGAACGCTGAGATGCAATCCATGTATGACAACCAAGTTTGGGAACTTGTTTTACAACCAAATAACTCTAAGTTAGTTGATTGTAAATGGATTTTCAAAATAAAAACCGACATGCATGGAAACTTGAATACTTATAAAGCTAGACTTGTAGCAAAAGGCTTCACTCAAACTCAAGGGGTTGATTATGATGAAACCTTTTCGCCTGTGGCAATGCTCAAGTCTATCAGGATATTATTTGCCATTGCTGCTCATTATGATTACGAAATATGGCAAATGGATGTCAAAACTGCTTTCCTAAATGGATATCTTGAGGAAGATGTCTATATGGTTCAGCCCGAAGGTTTTGTCGATCCGAAATATCCTAAGAAAGTATGCAAGTTAAAGAAGTCAATCTACGGATTGAAATAAGCATCTAGGATGTGGAATCATCTTTTTAATGAGGAAGCCAAGAAATTTGGTTTCATTAAAAATGGTGATGAAGCTTGTGTATACAAGAAGGCTAGTGGGAGCACTATCATGTTCCTTGTGTTATATGTGGACGATATATTATTATTTGGGAATGATATACCGACGATGCAAGGTGCTAAAACATGGCTAAAAGGTTGCTTCTCCATTAAGGATCTTGAAGAAGCACAATACATATTGGGGATTAGGATCTACAGGGATAGATCCAGGAAATTGATAGGTTTGAATCAAAGCGCATACATTGAAAAGGTCTTGAAAAGGTTCAAGATGGAGAACTCTAAGAAAGGTTTGGTACCTATTCAAAGAGGAACACTTCTCAGTTCATCTCAGTGCCCCACCACAAAAGATGAACAGGAGAGAATGAAGAATGTCCCATACGCGTCTGCTATTGGGTCAATTATGTATGCAATGATATGCACTAGACCGGATGTGTCATGCGCTCTCAGCTTGACAAGTAGATACCAGAATAACCCTGGAAACAATCATTGGTTTGCTGTTAAATGTATATTGAAATACCTTAGGAGGACTAAGGATATGTTTCTAATATACGGGTCTGGTGAGGAGGAACTTGCAGTAAAAGGTTACGTGGATGCGAGTTTCCAAACTGATCGAGATGACTCTCGATCACAATCCGGCTATGTCTTCACATTAAATGGAGGTGCGGTCTCTTGGAAGAGTTCAAAACAGGATGTTGTTGCATTATCCACTACAGAATCGGAGTACATTGCCGCATCATTGGCAGCACAGGAAGCTGCATGGATGAAGAAATTCATCGACGACTTAGGAGTGGTCCTTTCCATTCAGGACCCTCTTGAGATCTTTTGTGATAACGAGGGTGTGATTGATCAAATCAAGGAACCTCGTGCTCACCAAAAGACCCGTCACATTGAGCGGAGTTTCAACTACATAAGGGATGAAGTTGAAAAGGGAAAGATATGTATTCGCAAAGTTCACACAGATCTTAACATAGCGGATCCACTCACGAAGCTCTTACATGGAGCAAAACATGAAGGACATGTTTGTGCATTAGGGCTTCGATATTCTAGTGATTGGTCATGATCTGTTTTAAGTATTGTAACGGAACGAAGTGGTTCAAACTCATTAATATAACTATGGAGTTAATTTTTTGAGTCATGTTCCTATTTTGCATATTTTATCCATGAATAAGCTATTATTCTAAATTCCGCAGTCGATCACATTTGTGGGAACAAGTGTGAGGTTTAGACTATTATGAACTTGGATTGGTATACATTCAGGTTGAATGTGGGGCAAGGTTGCAACCAAGGTTCATAGATATTTATGGGATACAAATATTGGAAGACCCGCTCTCAAGATTTACTATATGGAGCCTTTGTGGTTGATCACATGTAATCTTGAGTAAAGGCGAATATCATCGTATCCTCTGACCTGAGATACATATTGGGTTCTGATATTCACCGAGTATTATGCCTTGATTATTTCCTTCGCTATTCTGAAATATGGTAGTTCATAAGGAAGAGCTCAGGTATAATGCAAGGTGTATATTTAGGACGTATGTAGTCAAGATGGAATTTGTCCCTCTTATTCGTTGAGAGTCAGATGTCTAAGGCCTGATAAAGTTAAATCTAAAAGAGAGTGATCGCTCTGTATCTCTTGGAATTAACATGACATCTAGGACAAAAGGATATAATGAAAGATTCACCTATATATCAGTTCGAGTAGGGAGCTCGAAAGGGATGATGTTATTGAATGGCACAAAGTCATAACATATTAGGGGTGATGGATGGTGTGTTAGGCTGTATCCATCACTTGCATTAATTTCTTATGTTTCTTGTGCAAGTGGGAGATTGAAGGTATTTCATATGCCCGAGAGACATATTAAATTAATGTGGCTAACATGTTATGATCCAAGTCGGGTCATACCCAATAACAAACTTACCGACACCTTAAACGTATTTGATCTTAACGATTGGTTCATTAAACAAATACGCGACACTTGGATCTTAGAAAATCGGATTTCTAAGATGTAATCACTTGAGATAAATTACTTGGATAATTTATATATATTAATGAATTAATTATTTAAAGGTTTAAATAATTAAGTTGTGTTATATTTTATAAAAGGTTTATAAGATATATATAAGTTACTAAACTATACTTAAGTTTTATACAAGTTTATATATGTAAATACAAGTTTTATATATATAATTCTTGTTATAAAATAAGATAGTTAGTGGCAGATTTTGGGACTCCAAGAGAGCATCTCATGCTTGCTTTTGTTGCTCCCTATATACACAACTCCAAGGGGAATGTCTAGACTTGAACCAAGCACACTTTGACTAATTTTTCTCTCAAAAAAACTGACCAAAACCCTCTCCATGGTTGCTGTTTCTGGTCGTGATTCTGGGCAGAAAAAAGGCTGGTTCAAGCTTGATTGATTAATTAAGTGATTAAGTGTTCTAATTAAATCCTAACCAAAGTACTAGGTGTTGGTTATAAGTTTGGGGTATAATCTCTTGAGGTCTCATTGTTTTGAGGCTCCATTTAGCATCATCTTTGAAGCTTACTGCTGCTGAATTTTCCAGCAACATTCAAGAGGCTTTCAAGCTTGTGTTTGAAGTGTTTAAGGGTTCTAAACATTAGCAAACTCAAAGGTATTGTTGGTGCATCAAAGGGTTGAAGTTTAAGTCACTTGAAGGTTCAAGTTGGAGCTCATTCCATCATCTTAATCACCAAACTTTCTGCCCATTTATAGCAGCCCTCAAACCTTAGTTTGAGGAGGTATAACATCTTTCCTTCTCTTGTTAGTTTGTAAGCTTATGTTCACAACTTGATCCTATTGGGATTTAACTTTAAATTGGTTTAAAAATTAAACAAGTTTAATTGGTAATTACACGCTTCCGTTTTGATTATAATCTTAAATGGTTTTAAGACTTATGAAACTAGTTAAATCCCAACATTTACTTCTATAAATCATCGTCTTGTTATTTACTAATATAATAGTATTATCAAACGTTTTATAACCAAGTTAATATATATTTTTAATATTTATAAACACGTTGTAAAATACACATCGCAAGTTATTCATACAATTAATATTCCAACTTATCATATATATTCAAATAGATATATAAACCAATAAGTTTAATGTACGGTATCAAACAATTAATACATTGTTACGTTTTCAAGTTATAGTATATAAATGTATCTATTTACATATAATTGTTCGCGAATCGTCGAGAACAAACGAAGGGTAATTGAATATATGAAAGTAGTTCAAAAATTTTGAGATTCAACTTTACAGACTTTGCTTATCGTGTCGGAAACATTAAATCATCTCGAGAATTTGGTTCAAAATAAGTCGAAATTTTTCGGGTCGTCACAGAGTACAACATATTTTCACGCTTACATGTTCGTTTTAATCATTATTTTACAACGATTCTTTCAACTTCATAATTCATCATTCGGGATCACTGATTTGGGTATCGGCGGTGTTGGAATGTATGGTCGATATTCTTCATAAAGGGATAAATCATTGCGACGCCTTATGGCAGATCGCAATGCCTTCAGATGAAACATAACGACACCGAACTGGCCGTATTGCTTTTGGGCAGGCCGCATCGCATCCGGCATCGCTGTAGCGTCTTCAGGTAGATCGCAAAGCTTTCGGTGGCTCCGGGGAAATCTTAAGGCTTCCGGGCATGCCATAACATCTCTGGGCAGGCCATAACGCCTCCGGGCAATAGCGTAGTGCTTTCGGGCAGATTCGGGAGGATCTCCGGTTGTTGACTAGCTTCTTACGCCGTATTTCGCGTCCAGTCATGCTTCTATTCGGTTTAACATATCTAATATATTATGTTCTATTGATTATATATGAAATGGATTTCTTTTAATGAATATGGGATCGCATGAAACCAAATTAATTTGCTCGGTGATATATAATATGGAATGATTATATATGAAATATGGAATGGATTTCGTATTGTTACGAACGAAAAGGAGATAAAGAAATTTAAATTAATTTTCTTTTTCCTACTAGGCTACTGCACGTAACAGGAAACCATGTTTGTGTTGTTTTAATTACATAAATAATAATTATTTGAGTTATTTATTTGTTTGGATCTTACCGATCTGGGTATTTCAGAAAAATATTTTTCCACATAACTATGACCTTTTCAATTTATCATAATGTGGTTAAATAAATTAAGATTTGATTTTTTTAAATTTTTGGCACGTCTTAGAATCGTGGGTGTTTGCTTCAAACATCAAAAGCATTAGCCGAATGTATAACCTGAGGTCACGTGGTTTCAAGGGGCTAAGCGAATTGCTTAATACACACACCTGGGATAAATGTGTTTAATTGATTTAATCCGCTCATATTTTATTTAACCCGCATGCTAATATGTTGGGATTTAATCCGGAACACGCTTGGAAAAGATTATGAAAAAAATACACAAAGTTATTTCCGCGAGATTAAAAACATGCCAATATATTGGGATTAAATCTCATTTGGCAATCATTGCTATTTCAAAAAACTGTTTGGAAGATATTTTTTGGCAATTCCTACCTTTCAAAGGCGTAGTCACGGGTTATCTTTTACGATTGCCTTTTAGCGATACAATGACGTGATATCACTTTCAGTGATACTTTGCATAAGTTCATGGCGACCTTGTTTACGCCCATGGTTGCAGCTTATGTACGCTACGCATTGTGCGCGGACATTTGCCCCATTCTTTTTGCGTCCTTTGTATAGCCCTTTGCATTGTCTTAGGGCAGATTATAATATCTCCGAACAGATCGCAGTGCCATCTGCGTAGATTACACTGGACAAGCTGCGTGATTCCTAACGTGCACGCACAACGTTTATGACGCAAGTGTATTTTCAGCTATGGCAACCAGAGATTTATGTTGATTGTTTTGATAAACTCTGTTGCATTCTTGGCATGGCTGTTGCGTGTTTACGTTTGTTTTCTGGTGGCGGTTACGACTTCGATGATAACATTTTGGGAACCTGGACTTCTTAATCGGCCTCGATAATAAATAATCGGTTATTTGCGGGATATAATTGCGCTACATGCGATATTAGTTATTTGATAATACGTCTATTTGTAAATTGGGTTGCGAGGCGCATGATTAATTTACAAGGAAAGCATATTGTAATATTTTATTTTATATGGGTGATGTTGACCATAACGGGTTGTGCACCATAATATCTGCAGCTAAAATATTTTATTAAATTAGCCAAGGATTTTTTACTAAAATACATGGACACCTGTTACGAGCATTCATTCTGCTTTATTAATTTGTAACAGATTGTGGACATTGTACATAATTTATTATGAGATCAAATGTGTTACCATGTTTATTTTAATAAACTAATACTCATTTCACAAAGCTTATTATGCGAGGTTTATGATGCGATAATCGCAAAACTTAATCAGTGAAGTTTAACATGGCGAAATATAGTCCGCGAAGCTTGGTCCGTGATGCTACTTCACGAAGCTTAATTTGCGTTTGGTCAATATATTCACCACGTACAATATATCCGCGTCACCTTTATAATGCCTTTTCGTGATGCCATTAGGCGGCATTAATCGCGAAGCATCTCCAGATGCGCTATCCCCAGTTTACGTGTAATGATACCGTAACCCGCATGTGCATTCCATCCGTATGCGGACCCTTGATAGCATGCGAATGCGTATACCTTGTATGCGGTATGCGGCATGCGGTTACGTATCGAATGCCTTTGTTTCCGGTACGGCAGTTACTTGGTCATCAAGTCAATATCTTTTTCATAATTATATCCGTGATTCGGGGGAGTAAGTTATGGACGAGATCACCATTATATTAGATGATTCTAGAATTAGGGTTTTGTAGTGACCCGAACTTTTCCATGTTTATATATATTAATTGAGATTGATATTTTCATGATTAAATGTTTCCAACATGTTAAGCAATCAAACTTGTTAAGACTTGATTAATTGAAATATGTTTCATATAGACAATTGACCACCCAAGTTGACCGGTGATTCACGAACGTTAAAACTTGTAAAAACTATATGATGACATATATATGGATATATATATAGTTAACATGATACTATGATAAGTAAACATATCATTAAGTATATTAACAATGAACTACATATGTAAAAACAAGACTACTAACTTAATGATTTTTAAACGAGACATATATGTAACGATTATCGTTGTAAAGACATTTAATGTATATATATCATATTAAGAGATATTCAAACATGATAATATCATGATAATATAATAATTTAAAATCTCATTTGATATTATAAACATTGGGTTAACAGCATTTAACAAGATCGTTAACCTAAAGGTTTCAAAACAACACTTACATGTAACGACTAACGATGACTTAACGACTCAGTTAAAATGTATATACATGTAGTGTTTTAATATGTATTTATACACTTTTGAAAGACTTCAATACACTTATCAAAATACTTCTACTTAACAAAAATGCTTACAATTACATCCTCGTTCAGTTTCATCAACAATTCTACTCGTATGCACCCGTATTCGTACTCGTACAATACACAGCTTTTAGATGTATGTACTATTGGTATATACACTCCAATGATCAGCTCTTAGCAGCCCATGTGAGTCACCTAACACATGTGGGAACCATCATTTGGCAACTAGTATGAAATATCTCATAAAATTACAAAAATATGAGTAATCATTCATGACTTATTTACATGAAAACAAAATTACATATCCTTTATATCTAATCCATACACCAACGACCAAAAACACCTACAAACACTTTCATTCTTCAATTTTCTTCATCTAATTGATCTCTCTCAAGTTCTATCTTCAAGTTCTAAGTGTTCTTCATATATTCTACAAGTTCTAGTTACATAAAATCAGGAATACTTTCAAGTTTGCTAGCTCACTTCCAATCTTGTAAGGTGATCATCCAACCTCAAGAAATCTTTGTTTCTTACAGTAGGTTATCATTCTAATACAAGGTAATAATCATATTCAAACTTTGGTTCAATTTCTATAACTATAACAATCTTATTTCAAGTGATGATCTTACTTGAACTTGTTTTCGTGTCATGATTCTGCTTCAAGAACTTCGAGCCATCCAAGGATCCGTTGAAGCTAGATCCATTTT
This sequence comes from Rutidosis leptorrhynchoides, assembly GCF_046630445.1. NCBI lineage: Eukaryota > Viridiplantae > Streptophyta > Magnoliopsida > Asterales > Asteraceae > Rutidosis > Rutidosis leptorrhynchoides. The sequence goes on along the minus strand of NC_092337.1, from coordinate 400,770,195 downwards.
TCTCTTTTCCAGTAGGTTTATCCAAGGAACTTAAGGTAGTAATGATGTTCATAACATCATTCGATTCATACATATAAAGCTATCTTATTCGAAGGTTTAAACTTGTAATCACTAGAACATAGTTTAGTTAATTCTAAACTTGTTCGCAAACAAAAGTTAATCCTTCTAACTTGACTTTTAAAATAAACTAAACACATGTTCTATATCTATATGATATGCTAACTTAATGATTTAAAACCTGGAAACACGAAAAACACCGTAAAATCGGATTTACGCCGTCGTAGTAACACCGCGGGCTGTTTTGGGTTAGTTAGTTAAAAACTATGATAAACTTTGATTTAAAAGTTGTTATTCTGAGAAAATGATTGTTATTATGAACATGAAACTATATCCAAAAATTATGGTTAAACTCAAAGTGAAAGTATGTTTTCTAAAATGGTCATCTAGACGTCGTTCTTTCGACTGAAATGACTACCTTTACAAAAACGACTTGTAACTTATTTTTCCGACTATAAACCTATAATTTTTCTATTTAGATTCATAAAATAGAGTTCAATATGAAACCATAGCAATTTGATTCACTCAAAACGGATTTAAAATGAAGAAGTTATGGGTAAAACAAGATTGGATAATTTTTCTCATTTTAGCTACGTGAAAATTGGTAACAAATCTATTTCAACCATAACTTAATCAACTTGTATTATATATTATGTAATCTTGAGATACCATAGACACGTATACAATGTTTCGACCTATCATGTCGACGCATCTATATATATTTCGGAACAACCATAGACACTCTATATGTGAATGTTGGAGTTAGCTATACAGGGTTGAGGTTGATTCCAAAATATATATAGTTTGAGTTGTGATCAATACTGAGATACGTATACACTGGGTCGTGGATTGATTCAAGATAATATTTATCGATTTATTTCTGTACATCTAACTGTGGACAACTAGTTTTAGGTTACTAACGAGGACAGCTGACTTAATAAACTTAAAACATCAAAATATATTAAAAGTGTTGTAAATATATTTTGAACATACTTTGATATATATGTATATATTGTTATAGGTTCGTGAATCAACCAGTGGCCAAGTCTTACTTCCCGACGAAGTAAAAATCTGTGAAAGTGAGTTATATTCCCACTTTTAAAATCTAATATTTTTGGGATGAGAATACATGCAGGTTTTATAAATGATTTACAAAATAGACACAAGTACGTGAAACTACATTCTATGGTTGAATTATCGAAATCGAATATGCCCCTTTTTATTAAGTCTGGTAATCTAAGAATTAGGGAACATACACCCTAATTGACGCGAATCCTAAAGATAGATCTATTGGGTCTAACAAACCCCATCCAAAGTACCGGATGCTTTAGTACTTCAAAATTTATATCATATCCGAAGGGTGTCCCGGAATGATGGGGATATTCTTATATATGCATCTTGTTAATGTCGGTTACCAGGTGTTCACCATATGAATGACTTTTATCTCTATGTATGGGATGTGTATTGAAATATGAAATCTTGTGGTCTATTATTATGATTTGATATATATAGGTTAAACCTATAACTCACCAACATTTTTGTTGACGTTTTAAGCATGTTTATTCTCAGGTGATTATTAAGAGCTTCCGCTGTCGCATACTTAAATAAGGACGAGATTTGGAGTCCATGCTTGTATGATATTGTGTAAAAAAAACTGCATTCAAGAAACTTATTTTGTTGTAACATATTTGTATTGTAAACCATTATGTAATGGTCGTGTGTAAATAGGATATTTTAGATTATCATTATTTGATAATCTACGTAAAGCTTTTTAAACCTTTATTGATAAAATAAAGGTTATGGTTTGTTTTAAAATGAATGCAGTCTTTGAAAAACGTCTCATATAGAGGTCAAAACCTCGCAACGAAATCAATTAATATGGAACGTTTTTAATCAATAAGAACGGGACATTTCAGGTTTGCCTATATATACAAACCCTTATTATCATCAATCACACAATCACGTTACGTAACCATCATCTACCACACGTCTTACGTAACCAGCATCATCTAGCATCTTCTCAAGGTCAACAGGTTAGTTTCTCGTTAACTAGCACCTACGACCTTAATTGGGGCCTTCTGATCGAAGATCGTTATCAAAGGTGGACTTAATCACTTGGCCACCCCGCCGACATCATCATGTCGGCCAGGGTTATTCACGGTAGCCCGACCAGAGAGCCCTGTTCTAAGATCCTTAAACCCCCACTTTACGCATTGAGCAGACATATTAACCTTATGGTCAAAATATGCATGATCAAATCGTGCTTTCATTGAGAGTCAAACTAATTCAAGACGTGTTTAATTGTTTTTTCTTTTAAAAGTTTTGAATTATAAGGCTTGTTATTCACAAAATTGTTTGATTTTTTTTAAACAGTATCATGACTTCCGGGGAATCATCGGAACGTACTCAAACAGATAATCAAAGCACGCTGTCTGGTAATCAGCAGACGCAAGCTATGGCTACGGGGGCGGGATACACGCAATATCCTCCGCCTGTATCCGGCGAGCCTTTTCAGAGATATAAGCCAATATATCCAGATGGGATTACACCGCTAAGGGCAAACTCGCCAGTCACCACCACGCGGTTGGATTTTTTCGCGGTGGATCCAAGGGTCATCTTGGTAGGCACTAGCGGTGAAACAGTAGGCCCGCACGTGGTATGCTACGGCCAGGTACCTATTTATAGTACCACGGTTTCAATCCCTCTGCAGACGCAGAGTGTTCAGTAGAATTCATCGTTTACACCGTTGCAACCTTGGCAACCATCACGTCCAATTTCACAGTTTTTGACTCCTGCGGATGCGCAGGCATTACTTAATAGTTGGGGGTTCGGTGTCATCCCGGATGCCAATTCTCATTGGACGCCGATAACCGCAGAACAACAAAGCACTGCGCATACGGTTAGGCTTATAGCGGCATATCATCAGGTCTCGCAGGCATCAGCGCAACAGGTTTCGGCACCTTTTCAGCTACCCGTATACTCTGCGCCGGCAAACCTGCCCTCTTTTCCGACGCAACAGCCTTGGTTATATCCGCAGACGTCATCACAACCTTGGCAAAATATCCAGGGTCAGGCAAATCTTGCAGGTCAATTTATGCAGGCTGCACCCCCTGATATGGTTCATTTATTTTCACAACCTGATTTTGTTCAGGATATGATGAAACGTTTCTTCGCAGGGCTCAAAGGTAACCCTGTTAAACCACCTTTTGAGCTACCAACTACTTTTGATAAGTTTCCTCCGCATATAACTGCATATCCGTTTCCATCAGCCCCAAAGATACCCCATACACTGGGTACTTATAATGGTTTGACTGATCCGGATGACTTCCTGCAGCGTTTTGAGGGCGCAATGCGTACCGAAGGCTGGGTGGATCCGGTCGCATGTCAGATATTTCCCATGACGCTGCAGGGCATTGCTCGCGAATGGTTTAATAAGCTCCCATCAGGTAGCATATCCGGGTTCATGGATCTGCGGACGAAGTTCTTGCTGCAGTATCAGAATCAGAGGCTACGCAAACGCACTCATATCGAATGTAATGATATTGTGCAGAAATTCAAGGAATCGTTGGGTGAATTTCTCACAAGATATACTAATGAGTGTCTGCGCATACCAGATCTTAAGCCAGAGCAACAGATTTTCGGACTCATACATGATATAAACTCAGAACGTCATCCAACACTGGTCAGGCGTCTGTGCCATACAGTCCCAACAACTTATGCTGAAGCGCTTAATGAATGCCATGACTATATGCGAAGTGGCAAAGATAATGATATTCCAATAGCTAGCTCACGCAACGAGAGGAAGGACGATGATGATCGTTCGCGCGATCAAAATCGAGGTAACAACTCCCGCGAAAAGTATCCTAGCGGTGGTCCTATCAGAAATGATAAAGGGAAGTCAAGTGGTAATTATCGAAATAATAACCAGTGCGGTATCAATAATCAGAACTATGCGCTGCTCAAAAGTTTGTCTAAAACGCCAAAAGAAATTTTGGCAACGGAACCAGTATGCGCAACCTTTGCGATTCCAACTCCGCTTACGGAATTTGGTAAGCGGGATAAAACAAAGTATTGCGAATTTCATGATGATTACGGTCATGACACTAATCGATGCAAAAACTTGATGGAACGAGTGAAATGTCCCGTTCTTATTGATTAAAAACGTTCCATATTAATTGATTTCGTTGCGAGGTTTTGACCTCTATATGAGACGTTTTTCAAAGACTGCATTCATTTTAAAACAAACCATAACCTTTATTTCATCAATAAAGGTTTAAAAAGCTTTACGTAGATTATCAAATAATGATAATCTAAAATATCCTGTTTACACACGACCATTACATAATGGTTTACAATACAAATATGTTACAACAAAATAAGTTTCTTGAATGCAGTTTTTACACAATATCATACAAGCATGGACTCCAAATCTCGTCCTTATTTAAGTATGCGACAGCGGAAGCTCTTAATAATCACCTGAGAATAAACATGCTTAAAACGTCAACAAAAATGTTGGTGAGTTATAGGTTTAACCTATATATATCAAATCGTAACAATAGACCACAAGATTTCATATTTCAATACACATCCCATACATAGAGATAAAAATCATTCATATGGTGAACACCTGGTAACCGACATTAACAAGATGCATATATAAGAATATCCCCATCATTCCGGGACAGCCTTCGGATATGATATAAATTTCGAAGTACTAAAGCATCCGGTACTTTGGATGGAGTTTGTTAGGCCCAATAGATCTATCTTTAGGATTCACGTCAATTAGGGTGTCTGTTCCCTAATTCTTAGATTACCAGACTTAATAAAAAGGGGCATATTCGATTTCGATAATTCAACCATAGAATGTAGTTTCACGTACTTGTGTCTATTTTGTAAATCATTTATAAAACCTGCATGTATTCTCATCCCAAAAATATTAGATTTTAAAAGTGGGACTATAACTCACTTTCACAGATTTTTACTTCGTCGAGAAGTAAGACTTGGCCACTGTTGATTCACGAACCTATAACAATATATACATGTATATTAAAGTATGTTCAAAATATATTTACAACACTTTTAATATATTTTGATGTTTTAAGTTTATTAAGTCAGCTGTCCTCGTTAGTAACCTACAACTAGTTGTCCACAGTTAGATGTACAGAAATAAATCGATAAATATTATCTTGAATCAATCCACGACCCAGTGTATACGTATCTCAGTATTGATCACAACTCAAACTATATATATTTTGGAATCAACCTCAACCCTGTATAGCTAACTCCAACATTCACATATAGAGTGTCTATGGTTGTTCCGAAATATATATAGATGTGTCGACATGATAGGTCGAAACATTGTATACGTGTCTATGGTATCTCAAGATTACATAATATACAATACAAGTTGATTAAGTCATGGTTGGAATAGATTTGTTACCAATTTTCACGTAGCTAAAATGAGAAAAATTTTCCAATCTTGTTTTACCCATAACTTCTTCATTTTAAATCCGTTTTGAGTGAATCAAATTGCTATGGTTTCATATTGAACTCTATTTTATGAATCTAAACAGAAAAAGTATAGGTTTATAGTCTAAAAAATAAGTTACAAGTCGTTTTTGTAAAGGTAGTCATTTCAGTCGAAAGAACGACGTCTAGATGACCATTTTAGAAAACATACTTCCACTTTGAGTTTAACCATAATTTTTGGATATAGTTTCATGTTCATAATAAAAATCATTTTCTCAGAATAACAACTTTTAAATCAAAGTTTATCATAGGTTTTAATTAACTAACCCAAAACAGCCCGCGGTGTTACTACGACGGCGTAAATCCGGTTTTACGGTGTTTTTCGTGTTTCCAGGTTTTAAATCATTAAGTTAGCATATCATATAGATATAGAACATGTGTTTAGTTAATTTTAAAAGTCAAGTTAGAAGGATTAACTTTTGTTTGCGAACAAGTTTAGAATTAACTAAACTATGTTCTAGTGATTACGAGTTTAAACCTTCGAATAAGATAGTTTTATATATATGAATCGAATGATGTTATGAACATCATTACTACCTCAAGTTTAGTAGGTAAACCTACTGAAAGTGACCAGAAATGATCTAGCTTCAAAGGATCTTGGATGGCTTGAAAGTTCTTGAAGTAGGATCATGACACAAAAACAAGTTCAAGTAAGATTTTTACTCGAATTAAGATAGTTTATAGTTATAGAAATTGAATCAAAGTTTGAATATGAATATTACCTTGAATAATAAAGATAACCTACTGTATATAACAAAGGTTTCTTGATCTTATATGATTACTTGGAATGGATTAGAAAGCTTGGAAGTAAATTAGTAAACTTGAAGGGATTTTTGAAGTGTTCTTGAAGTGTTCTTCCTATGATGATTATAGCTTGATTCTTGAAGTGATTTTTGATGAAGATGATGATTAACTACTGGAAAAATACGTTCATAATAGTGTGTGTGTGTTGAGAGAGAATTATAAAGAGAATTGGAAGTGAAATGGAGTGAATGATGAGTGGTAATTGGTGAGTGGTGAGTGGGGTTAAAAGGAGTTCTAGTTAGTTGACTAGCTCATGGTAGAAGTTAAAATTGATTAGTCATACATGACATAATCAAGAGTGGAATCCCATGCTAGTTCCTATTGGTATATACCCATAGTAAGTACGTTTTGAAGCTGTGTATAATACGGGTAAGAATACGACTAGAATTCTTGATGAAAGAAAAGAATGGGAAAGTAACTGTAACCATTTTCGTTAAGTATGAGTGTTTTGATATATGTCTTGAAGTCTTCCAAAAGTATTTTAATACATCTAAATACACTACATGTATATACATTTTAACTGAGTCGTTAAGTCATCGTTAGTCGTTACATGTAAGTGTTGTTTTGAAACCTTTAAGTTAACGATCTCAATTAATGTTGTTAACCCATTGTTTATTATATCTAATGAGATGTTAAATTATTATATTATCATGATATTATGATATATTAATATATCTTAATATCATATATATACATTTAAATGTCGTTACAACGATAATCGTTACATATATGTCTCGTTTCGAAATCCTTAAGTTAGTAGTCTTGTTTATATGTATATAACTCATTGTTAATATACTTATGGATATACTTACTTATAATAATCTCATGTTAACCATATGTATATCCATATATATATCGTCATGTCGTTTTTACAAGTTTTAACGTTCGTGAATCGCCGGTCAACTTGGGTGGTCAATTGTCTATATGAAACATATTTCAATTAATCAAGTCTTAACAAGTTTGATTGCTTAACATGTTGGAAACATTTAATCATGTAAATATCAATCTCAATTAATATATATAAACATGGAAAAGTTCGGGTCACTACAGTACCTACCCGTTAAATAAATTTCGTCCCGAAATTTTTAAGCTGTTGAAGGTGTTGACGAATCTTCTGGAAATAGATGCGGGTATTTCTTCTTCATCTAATCTTCACGCTCCCAGGTGAACTCGGGTCCTCTATGAGCATTCCATCGAACCTTAACAATTGGTATCTTGTTTTGCTTAAGTCTTTTAACCTCACGATCCATTATTTCGACGGGTTCTTCGATGAATTGGAGTTTTTCGTTGATTTGGATTTCATCTAACGGAATAGTGAGATCTTCTTTAGCAAAACATTTCTTCAAATTCGAGACGTGGAAAGTGTTATGTACAGCCGCGAGTTGCTGAGGTAACTCAAGTCGGTAAGCTACTGGTCCGACACGATCAATAATCTTGAATGGTCCAATATACCTTGGATTTAATTTCCCTCGTTTACCAAATCGAACAACGCCTTTCCAAGGTGCAACTTTAAGCATGACCATCTCTCCAATTTCAAATTCTATATCTTTTCTTTTAATGTCAGCGTAGCTCTTTTGTCGACTTTGGACGGTTTTCAACCGTTGTTGAATTTGGATGATCTTCTCGGTAGTTTCTTGTATAATCTCCGGACCCGTAATTTGTCTATCCCCTACTTCACTCCAACAAATCGGAGACCTGCACTTTCTACCATAAAGTGCTTCAAACGGCGCCATCTCAATGCTTGAATGGTAGCTGTTGTTGTAGGAAAATTCTGCTAACGGTAGATGTCGATCCCAACTGTTTCCGAAATCAATAACACATGCTCGTAGCATGTCTTCAAGCGTTTGTATCGTCCTTTCGCTCTGCCCATCAGTTTGTGGATGATAGGCAGTACTCATGTCTAGACGAGTTCCTAATGCTTGCTGTAATGTCTGCCAGAATCTTGAAATAAATCTGCCATCCCTATCAGAGATAATAGAGATTGGTATTCCATGTCTGGAGACGACTTCCTTCAAATACATTCGTGCTAACTTCTCCATCTTGTCATCTTCTCTTATTGGCAGGAAGTGTGCTGATTTGGTGAGACGATCAACTATTACCCAAATAGTATCAAAACCACTTGCAGTCCTTGGCAATTTAGTGATGAAATCCATGGTAATGTTTTCCCATTTCCATTTCGGGATTTCGGGTTGTCGAAGTAGACCTGATGGTTTCTGATGCTCAGCTTTGACCTTAGAACACGTCAAACATTCTCCTACGTATTTAGCAACATCGGCTTTCATACCCGACCACCAAAAATGTTTCTTGAGATCCTTGTACATCTTCCCCGTTCCAGGATGTATTGAGTATCTGGTTTTATGAGCTTCTCTAAGTACCATTTCTCTCATATCTCCAAATTTTGGTACCCAAATCCTTTCAGCCCTATACCGGGTTCCGTCTTCCCGAATATTAAGATGCTGCTCCGATCCTTTGGGTATTTCATCCTTTAAATTTCCTTCTTTTAAAACTCCTTGTTGCGCCTCCTTTATTTGAGTAGTAATGTTATTATGAATCATTATATTCATAGATTTTACTCGAATGGGTTCTCTGTCCTTCCTGCTCAAGGCATCGGCTGCCACATTTGCCTTCCCCGGGTGGTAACGAATCTCAAAGTCGTAATCATTCAATAATTCAATCCACCTACGCTGCCTCATATTCAGTTGTTTCTGATTAAATATGTGTTGAAGACTTTTGTGGTCGGTATATATAATACTTTTGACCCCATATAAGTAGTGCCTCCAAGTCTTTAATGCAAAAATAACCGCGCCTAATTCCAAATCATGCGTCGTATAATTTTGTTCGTGAATCTTCAATTGTCTAGACGCATAAGCAATCACCTTCATTCGTTGCATTAATACACAACCGAGACCTTGCTTTGATGCATCACAATAAATCACAAAATCATCATTCCCTTCAGGCAATGACAATATAGGTGCCGTAGTTAGCTTTTTCTTCAATAACTGAAATGCTTTCTCTTGTTCATCATTCCATTCAAATTTCTTCCCTTTATGCGTTAATGCAGTCAAGGGTTTTGCTATTCTGGAAAAGTCTTGGATGAACCTTCTGTAGTAACCAGCTAGTCCTAAAAACTGGCATATGTGTTTCGGAGTTTTTGGGGTTTCCCACTTTTCAACAGTTTCTATCTTTGCCGGATCCACCTTAATACCTTCTTTGTTCACTATGTGACTGAGGAATTGAAATTATTCCAACCAAAGTGCACACTTTGAAAACTTAGCGTACAATTCTTCCTTCCTCAATACTTCTAACACCTTTCTCAAATGTTCACCGTGTTCTTGGTCATTCTTTGAGTAAATAAGTATGTCATCAATGAAAACAATGACAAACTTGTCAAGGTATGGTCCACACACTCGGTTCATAAGGTCCATGAACACAGCTGGTGCATTAGTTAAACCAAATGGCATGACCATAAACTCGTAATGACCGTAACGTGTTCTGAAAGCAGTCTTTGGAATATCATCTTCTTTCACCCGCATTTGATGATACCCGGAACGTAAGTCAATCTTTGAATAAACAGACGAGCCTTTTAGTTGATCAAATAAGTCGTCGATTCTCGGTAGTGGGTAGCGGTTCTTGATGGTAAGTTTGTTCAACTCTCGGTAGTCGATACACAACCTGAATGTACCATCTTTCTTCTTGACAAACAAAACAGGAGCTCCCCACGGTGATGTGCTTGGTCGAATGAAACCACGCTCTAAAAGTTCTTGTAATTGGCTTTGCAGTTCTTTCATCTCGCTGGGTGCGAGTCTGTAAGGAGCACGAGCTATTGGTGCAGCTCCTGGTACAAGATCTATTTGAAATTCAACGGATCGATGTGGGGGTAATCCCGGTAATTCTTTCGGAAATACATCGGGAAATTCTTTTGCAATGGGAACATCATTGATGCTCTTTTCTTCAGTTTTTACTTTCTCGACGTGTGCTAGAACAGCATAGCAACCTTTTCTTGTTAGTTTTTGTGCCTTCAAATTACTAATAAGATGTAGCTTCGTGTTGCCCTTTTCTCCGTACACCATTAAGGGTTTTCCTTTTTCTCGTATAATGCGAATTGCATTTTTGTAACAAACGATCTCTGCTTTCACTTCTTTCAACCAGTCCATACCGATTATCACATCAAAACTCCCTAACTCTACTGGTATCAAATCAATCTTAAATGTTTCGCTAACCAGTTTAATTTCTCGATTCCGACATATATTATCTGCTGAAATTAATTTACCATTTACTAATTCAAGTAAAAATTTACTATCCAAAGGCGTCAATGGATAACTTAATTTAGCACAAAAATCTCTACTCATATAGCTTCTATCCACACCCGAATCAAATAAAACGTAAGCAGATTTATTGTCAATAAGAAACGTACCCGTAACAAGCTCCGGGTCTTCCTGTGCCTCTGCCGCATTAATATTGAAAACTCTTCTGCGGCCTTGTCCATTCATGTTCTCCTGGTTCGGGCAATTTCTAATAATGTGGCCCGGTTTTCCACATTTATAACAAACAACATTGGCATAACTTGCTCCGACACTACTTGCTCCGCCATTACTCGTTCCGACACCATTTGTTCCTTTCGTTCTATTAACCCCTGGTCTGTAGACCTCACACTTCGCCGCGCTATGACCATTTCTTTTACACTTGTTGCAAAATTTGGTACAGAACCCCGAGTGATACTTTTCACACCTTTGGCATAGCTGCTTCTGATTGTTGTTGTTGTTGTTGTTGTTGTTGTTGTTGTTGTTGTTGTTGCGGTTATTATTGTTGTTGGGATGATTGTTGTAGTTGATGTTGTTGTTGTTGTTGTTGTTGTTGTTGGGCCGTTTGTGTAGTTGCGATTGATGTTGCGATTGTTGGGATAATTGTTGCGATTATTGTTGTAATTGCTGTTGTTGTTGTATTGGTGATTCTTATCACCGTTTTCCTCCTACTTTCTTTTGACTTGCTTCACATTGGCCTCTTCAGCAGTCTGTTCTTTAATTCTTTCTTCAATCTGGTTCACTAGTTTGTGAGCCATTCTACATGCCTGTTGTATGGAGGCGGGCTCGTGTGAACTTATATCTTCTTGGATTCTTTCCGGTAATCCTTTCACAAAAGCGTCGATCTTCTCTTCCTCATCTTCGAATGCTCCCGGACACAATAGGCACAATTCTGTGAATCGTCTTTCGTACGTGGTAATATCAAATCCTTGGGTTCGTAACCCTTTAAGTTCTGTCTTGAGCTTATTGACCTCGGTTCTGGGACGGTACTTCTCGTTCATCAAGTGCTTGAATACTGACCACGGTAGTGCGTACGCATCGTCTTGTCCCACTTGCTCTAGATAGGTATTCCACCATGTTAACGCAGAACCTGTGAAGGTATGCGTAGCGTACTTCACTTTGTCCTCTTCAGTACACTTACTTATGGCAAACACCGATTTGACCTTCTCGGTCCACCGTTTCAATCCGATCGGTCCTTCGGTTCCATCAAATTCCAAAGGTTTGCAGGCAGTGAATTCTTTGTAGGTGCATCCTACATGATTTCCTGTACTGCTAGATCCAAGGTTATTGTTGGTATGTAGCGCAGCCTGTACCGCGGCTATGTTTGAAGCTAGAAAAGTACGGAATTCCTCTTCATTCATATTCACGGTGTGTCGAGTAGTCGGTGCCATTTCCTTTAAAATAGTCAAATGGAACAAGTTAATCATACAGAATATTAAGAGTAGTTAATAGTATTTCGTAGCATAATATGAACTCATTTATAAAAGCTTTTTCTTTATATTAGCGTTTTATAAGTTTAAATTCGGGTAGTACCTACCCATTAAGTTCATACTTTGTTTAATAGTTGTAGCCCGATGTTCTTGTTCTCACTTTGGTGAGAAGAGAACATTACTAATCTGTAAGCATAACATACTTCTTTATGTTGCATGTTAGCCGCTTTTTCTAAATCACGAAGTCCAATATTCGGATATATTGAGTCAAAATAATTTCTTAACCCATTGCGTAAAATAGCATTTGGGTTCCCCGCAATATATGCGTCAAAGTAAACACATCGTAACTTATGGATTTCCCAATGTGATATCCCCCATCTTTCGAACGAAAGCCTTTTATAAACCAAGGCATTCTTGGAACGTTCTTCGAATGTCTTACAAACTGATCTCGCCTTAAATAGTTGTGCTGAAGAATTCTGACCGACTCTAGACAAGATTTCATCAATCATGTCTCCGGGTAGGTCTCTTAAAATATTGGGTTGTCTATCCATTTTGTGTTTTTATACTGTAAAATAGACAAGAGTTAGATTCATAAAAAAAATACTTATTAATACAAGTAATTTTTACATATATCATAAAGCATAAGCACAATATATTACTTATATTACACCACACGAATACAACTATCTTATTCCGACTCGCTTGTTTCTTCTTCTTCGGTTTTGGTTCGTTTTGCCAAGTTTCTAGGGATATATGATGTTCCCCTAATACGAGCCGTCGTTATCCACATTGGTTTAGAAAAACCTGGTGGTTTAGAGGTTCCCGGGTCATTGTTACAACTTAAGGACTTCGGGGGTTGACGATACATATAAAGTTCATCGGGGTTGGAATTAGATTTTTCTATTTTTATGCCCTTTCCCTTATTATTTTCTTTTGCCTTTTTAAATTCAGTTGGGGTAATTTCTATAACATCATCGGAATTCTCGTCGGAATCCGATTCATCGGAGAATTGGTAATCCTCCCAATATTTTGCTTCCTTGGCGGAAACACCATTGACCATAATTAACTTTGGTCGGTTGGTTGAGGATTTTCTTTTACTTAACCGTTTTATTATTTCCCCCACCGGTTCTATTTCTTCATCCGGTTCCGATTCTTCTTCCGGTTCCGATTCTTCTTCCGGTTCTGACTCTTCTTCCGGTTCCTCTTCGGGAACTTGTGAATCAGTCCACGAATCATTCCAATTTATATTTGACTATTCATTATTATTAGGTGAGTCAATGGGACTTGTTCTAGAGGTAGATATCTATAACATAATATCAAACGCGTTAAGAGATTAATATATCACATAATATTCACATGTTAAAAATATATAGTTTCCAACAAAATTTGTTAAGCAATCATTTTTCAAGTAAACACGGTCGAAGTCCAGACTCACTAATGCATCCTAATAAACTCGATAAGACACACTAATGCAAAATTCTGGTTCTCTAAGACCAACGCTCGGATACCAACTGAAATGTCCCGTTCTTATTGATTAAAAACGTTCCATATTAATTGATTTCGTTGCGAGGTTTTGACCTCTATATGAGACGTTTTTCAAAGACTGCATTCATTTTAAAACAAACCATAACCTTTATTTCATCAATAAAGGTTTAAAAAGCTTTACGTAGATTATCAAATAATGATAATCTAAAATATCCTGTTTACACACGACCATTACATAATGGTTTACAATACAAATATGTTACAACAAAATAAGTTTCTTGAATGCAGTTTTTACACAATATCATACAAGCATGGACTCCAAATCTCGTCCTTATTTAAGTATGCGACAGCGGAAGCTCTTAATAATCACCTGAGAATAAACATGCTTAAAACGTCAACAAAAATGTTGGTGAGTTATAGGTTTAACCTATATATATCAAATCGTAACAATAGACCACAAGATTTCATATTTCAATACACATCCCATACATAGAGATAAAAATCATTCATATGGTGAACACCTGGTAACCGACATTAACAAGATGCATATATAAGAATATCCCCATCATTCCGGGACACCCTTCGGATATGATATAAATTTCGAAGTACTAAAGCATCCGGTACTTTGGATGGAGTTTGTTAGGCCCAATAGATCTATCTTTAGGATTCGCGTCAATTAGGGTGTCTATTCCCTAATTCTTAGATTACCAGACTTAATAAAAAGGGGCATATTCGATTTCGATAATTCAACCATAGAATGTAGTTGCACGTACTTATGTCTATTTTGTAAATCATTTATAAAACCTGCATGTATTCTCATCCCAAAAATATTAGATTTTAAAAGTGGGACTATAACTCACTTTCACAGATTTTTACTTCGTCGAGAAGTAAGACTTGGCCACTGTTGATTCACGAACCTATAACAATATATACATGTATATTAAAGTATGTTCAAAATATATTTACAACACTTTTAATATATTTTGATGTTTTAAGTTTATTAAGTCAGCTGTCCTCGTTAGTAACCTACAACTAGTTGTCCACAGTTAGATGTACAGAAATAAATCGATAAATATTATCTTGAATCAATCCACGACCCAGTGTATACGTATCTCAGTATTGATCACAACTCAAACTATATATATTTTGGAATCAACCTCAACCCTGTATAGCTAACTCCAACATTCACATATAGAGTGTCTATGGTTGTTCCGAAATATATATAGATGTGTCGACATGATAGGTCGAAACATTGTATACGTGTCTATGGTATCTCAAGATTACATAATATACAATACAAGTTGATTAAGTTATGGTTGGAATAGATTTGTTACCAATTTTCACGTAGCTAAAATGAAAAAAAATTTCCAATCTTGTTTTACCCATAACTTCTTCATTTTAAATCCGTTTTGAGTGAATCAAATTGCTATGGTTTCATATTGAACTCTATTTTATGAATCTAAACAGAAAAAGTATAGGTTTATAGTCGGAAAAATAAGTTACAAGTCATTTTTGTAAAGGTAGTCATTTCAGTCGAAAGAACGACGTCTAGATGACCATTTTAGAAAACATACTTCCACTTTGAGTTTAACCATAATTTTTGGATATAGTTTCATGTTCATAATAAAAATCATTTTCTCAGAATAACAACTTTTAAATCAAAGTTTATCATAGGTTTTAATTAACTAACCCAAAACAGCCCGCGGTGTTACTACGACGGCGTAAATCCGGTTTTACGGTGTTTTTCGTGTTTCCAGGTTTTAAATCATTAAGTTAGCATATCATATAGATATAGAACATGTGTTTAGTTAATTTTAAAAGTCAAGTTAGAAGGATTAACTTTTGTTTGCGAACAAGTTTAGAATTAACTAAACTATGTTCTAGTGATTACGAGTTTAAACCTTCGAATAAGATAGTTTTATATATATGAATCGAATGATGTTATGAACATCATTACTACCTCAAGTTTAGTAGGTAAACCTACTGGAAGTGACAAGAAATGATCTAGCTTCAAAGGATCTTGGATGGCTTGAAAGTTCTTGAAGTAGGATCATGACACAAAAACAAGTTCAAGTAAGATTTTTACTCGAATTAAGATAGTTTATAGTTATAGAAATTGAATCAAAGTTTGAATATGAATATTACCTTGAATAAGAAAGATAACCTACTGTATATAACAAAGGTTTCTTGATCTTAGATGATTACTTGGAATGGATTAGAAAGCTTGGAAGTAAATTAGTAAACTTGAAGGGATTTTTGAAGTGTTCTTGAAGTGTTCTTCCTATGATGATTATAGCTTGATTCTTAAAGTGATTTTTTGATGAAGATGATGATTAACTACTGGAAAAATACGTTCATAATAGTGTGTGTGTGTTGAGAGAGAATTATAAAGAGAATTGGAAGTGAAATAGAGTGAATGATGAGTGGTAATTGGTGAGTGGTGAGTGGGGTTAAAAGGAGTTCTAGTTAGTTGACTAGCTCATGGTAGAAGTTAAAATTGATTAGTCATACATGACATAATCAAGAGTGGAATCCCATGCTAGTTCCTATTGGTATATACCCATAGTAAGTACGTTTTGAAGCTGTGTATAATACGGGTAAGAATACGACTAGAATTCTTGATGAAAGAAAAGAATGGGAAAGTAACTGTAACCATTTTCGTTAAGTATGAGTGTTTTGATATATGTCTTGAAGTCTTCCAAAAGTATTTTAATACATCTAAATACACTATATGTATTGATGTTTCGCGAGGTGTATACGAAAATAGCTTATATTTTTACAGGAAATACTATTAAATAAGATACAATTTTACACAAGATATTTATTTATTTAGAGAATGGATATACTTAAACCTTGCTACAACACTTATAGGCAGTGTACCTAATCGTACAGTAGTGTAGTTTTTAGTAAGTCCGGTTCGTTCCACAGGGAATCTTTTTAAACAAAGCTTAACGCTATATTAGTTTACTTTTATAAAAATACAAATATATATATAAGTAATATTATTATTATAAAGGGGGGTTTTTACCGTTTAATGACCGGTTTGTCGATTTTAAAACTTTAGTCGCAGTTAAAACCAAATGTAAAATATTAAAAATAAATACAAGACTTAAATTAAAGCGTAAAGTAAATGACGATAATGAAATTGCGAATAATAAAAGTGCGATAAAATAAACTTGCGATAATTAAAAAGTATGATAATTAAAAGTGCAATTAAATACAATAACAATAAAAAATGCGATAATTAGAAGTGCAATTAAATATAAAATAAAGGAAATTAAATATGAAATAAAAGAATTATGCTTATTTAAACTTCCGTAATCATG
The DNA here is from genome assembly GCF_046630445.1 of Rutidosis leptorrhynchoides. NCBI lineage: Eukaryota > Viridiplantae > Streptophyta > Magnoliopsida > Asterales > Asteraceae > Rutidosis > Rutidosis leptorrhynchoides. The sequence goes on along the minus strand of NC_092337.1, from coordinate 400,753,263 downwards.
ATGTTTGACGTGTTGATTTTAAGCCCATGGGTTAATTGTCCTTTGTCCTGGATTATTTAATATGTCCATACAGATTTGTTCATAATAGTCCATCAGTCATAAATATAAAGAGCAAAAGCCTTCGTCAAATTATTCTTATTCCCGAAGTCAAATATTCCAACTAATTGGGGATTCGAATTGTAACAAGGTTTTAATACTTTGTTTAATGAATACACCAGGTTATCGACTGCGTGTAAACCAAGGTTTTACTACTTTGTTAACAATTACACCAATTACCCTTGAATGTAATTCATCCCTGTTTCAAAAAGTCTATTAACTATCAATCCAGTTCCGTATCCGGTAAAATGAATAATTATTGGTATTTATAGATATCCCGCCCACCGTACCCAGTCAAGCGTATGTGGTTATATATAAATACGTCAAATTATAAGTTTGTATATTAAATTAACAAGGTATTGTTTAGTTAATATAAAACCCATTAATAGCCCATAGTCTAATTTCCACAAGTGTCGTTCTTTTATCCAAACCCCAATTATGGTACAAAGCCCAATTACCCAATTTTAGTAATTAGCCCAACATCATGATTACTTCGGATTAAATAAGCATAATAATAACTTAGCTACGAGACATTAATGTAAAAAGGTTGAACATAACTTACAATGATTAAAAATAGCGTAGCGTTACACGGACAGAATTTCGACTTACACCCTTACAACATTCGCTAACATACCCTTATTATTAGGATTAAAATTAAAATTAAAATTAAAATCAAAATTAAAATATAAATATAAATATATACGATATATTGAGAGAGAGAGATATATGATGATTTTTGCGATCAGAATTCGTTTGCTTTTATAGGGATTTTCAAAACTTGGGGCTCCGCGACTCGCGGCCCTTTTGGCCTTCAAACTCCGCGAGTCGCGGAGTTTGCTTTTACAGCTCACACGAGTTTGGCTCTTTGTTTACCGACGGTTTTATAAATAAATATAATATATTAAATAATTATAAGAATTATTTAAATATTATATTATATTTATGTGCATAGTTGATTTGTAATTTTTAGTCCGTTGCGTTGAGCGTTGAGAGTTGACTCATGTCCCGGTTCCGGATTTTCGAACGTCCTTGCGTACAATTTTATATTTTGTACTTTGCGTTTTGAATCTTGTACTCTTGTAATTTCGAGACGTTTCTTATCAATAATTGGAACCTCTTTGATTGTCTTTTGTACTTTTGAGCTTTTTGGTCATTTGCGTCTTCAATTCGTCGAATCTGTCTTTTGTCTTCACCTTTTATTATTTAAACGAATATCACTTGTAAATAGAACAATTGCAACTAAAAGCTTGTCTTTCTTGAGGAATAATGCTATGAAATATATGTTCGTTTTTAGCATTATCAAATATTCCCACACTTGAGCGTTGCTTGTCCTCAAGCAATATCGTCTTGAAATACTAGAATCACTTCTTTATTCTTCACACTTTGTACATCAGTGATTTCTATACGGTGGTATAAATAGTGGTAGTAACGATATGGTTTACAGTCCCACATGACTATAAAAATTTAGATCCATTAAGGAAATTGGATCTTTATGAAAACATTTGATCTTTTGAAAATTAAATCTAGTTTTTACCCTAGATAAGTTTTCCGGAATAACCCTTTACCGGTGTTTGCAAAATATTTTTGTGGGTTTGGTGGGTTTCAGATTTGAAAATTTTAGCTCAAAACTTATGGTTTTATGTCACCCACTTGCTAACCTTGTATTAGGAAAGCAACACGTCCAGTTTACTTGTCCCGTATATTACCTTTCGGTAAACTACTGTCCGGTTGTAAAGGAAAGCGTTGAACAAGCAACTGTTAAGGCAATGTCCCCTGACATGCTTTTAATTATGGTCTATAACGTGTCGGACGCAATTACTATCCTTGGTAGGAGCAATAGTAAAGCTCACCCTTATGATTTTTCGGTCTGGCACAAGGTTCTGTCTTTGACCATGCTATGCAACCACCGTTCTTACGGTTGACACCCAATTTGGTTCAGGTGACCTAATGAATTCCAGGTGAATTCCTAGGATTTTACGTTCAATGGTAATGAACGCATTGAAAATAGGGTTTTCAGAAAACAAATCGGTTTTTAATTTTGATCAAAATATTTTCTCGTTCAAGCTCGAGTTTAGATATCATTGAATTCCATGAGTTTGAATTCTCAATCTTTAAGGTCAATCTCTAGGATTGAGTAATATCAGTCTTAAAAGCTGATTTTTGATCTTTTAAGGAGATTATCCTTTCTGGGGATCTGATTCATTAGTCTTATCCAGCTAATTTGCATGGTGCCCCCCCATTGTACGAGATAAATCCTTCTCATAGTTAGGATAAATCTGACCACTTGGCGACCCTGTTTAATGCTGAGGTCCGTGGATTTCCTGCTGATTTTAGTGATGACTTTTCTAGATTTTTCGTCAATCTACAGCTGGTCTGGACGACAACTTCATGACCTAAATCAAGAAGCGCGTGTCTTTTTCGGAAGACTTTACTTCCTTTTAATGATGGAATTGATTCATCGTGTAGATCCATCTTTCTTACAGTAAATCAGGTAAAACAGTTTAGTTTAGTTCAAAGCAAAAGTATTTTCAGTTATTTGTACAAAAATATGTGATAAATGTTTAAGATAACTTGGTAAATTTTCCCACACTTGGCTTTTATTTTCCTTTTTATCGTCCTCTATTCTATTTTAAATGAATTTTAACATTTTGGTTTGTTTCTCAATTTATGTCCTTTCCGAGGTAACAATAATTTCGGTGTTAAAACCTAGTTTTATCGTTCATAAATATGTATAAACATGATTTTGAGTTCATTTAATTGAAAATTTTGAAATTTTTTTACTAGAATTGGGTAGTCAGTATATAAGACTAGGGCTGTTCTTTATTATCAGAGAGCACTAAATTCTAATACAACTACTGCTTTACTAGTATTTTTAATGGTAACCAAGTGTATAAAGTAAAAAATTTAAAATCCGAAAGAATTTAACCCCTTCCCACACTTAAGATCTTGCAATGCCCTCATTTGCAAGAAATCAGTAACAATTTAAATTATTGAGGGTGATTTGTGTGAAAATGATTAAATTTTTACCAAAGTTTCCCAATATATTGGCGTTTGTTTGCTGAATGATAAATGGTGCACATCATTTGTTCATTCCGTCTTGTTGTTATTTCACATATATTTTGCATCTGTCGTCAAAATTAGTTGCTTTTGCTGAACTTAATGCCAGTCTTTGAAAATGCGTTGTTTTACCCTGTTGTGTACATAAGATAAACTGCAAACATATATACATATTTCTGAAGTTTGGTATATTACCCCACATTCAAAAATTATTAAAATCTAAGAATAAAAGTTAGAACATTATAAAAACTGTTACAATATTAACATAAGTATTAAACGTATCAATATTACAAATTACAAAATAAATAAAACTAAGTAGACTAGGGATGATACTGGTACCAATAGGGGTTCCAAGCATAACCATAGGTGCTATAGAATGCTTCGGCAGGGTTATACGTAGGATACGGTGGCTGCATCTCTATAGACCAGGGAGGGAAGATGGGTTTCGGTGTAGGAATATAGTTTCTACCTATATGTTGGCAATGAGCTATGATTTGGTTCTGATGAACTTGCCAATCTTCAAATGCTCTCTGTCTAGCATTTTCGTACTCCTGTGCAGCTATAAACCTTTGCATTTCTTGCATCTCATTTCCCCCTCCTACATTACCTTGCTGTTGGTTTCTCTCAACCTGTGGATGTCTACCATGGTATTGTACTGCGGCGTTATTTCGCCTCTTCAAAACTTTCGCACCATGGTATACATTTAAACCTATAGTATCGCGGGGTTCTGGTTCTTCTACTAATAATCCCCCCCGACTTATATCCACATCGAGATATTCAGCAATCAAAGTAATAAAAATACCACCTCCTATTATGCTATGCGGTCTCATCCCCCGAACCATAGCTGATAAATAATAACCCACACAATACGGTATACTTACAGCGCTTTGTGGGTCTCGAATACACATATGGTAAAACAAATCCTGTTCATTTACCTTTTCCTTGTTCTTACCCCTTTGTGTAATCGAATTAGCTAAAAACCTATGAATTACTCTTAATTCGACTCTATCTATATCCAAATAAGAGTAATTTCCCCCTTTGAAACGGTGATGGCTTGTCATTTGACTTCACACACCGTGTGTATCAAAATTTTCATCTATCTTTCTACCATTTAGTATCAACCCTCTACAATCGGCAGATGCTAACTCCTCAGGCGTATATATACGTAAAGCCTGAGCTATGTCTAGTAAAGACATGTGGCGCATCGAACCGCCTAACAAAAATCTAATAAAAGAACGACCGGTTAAACTAACTACCCGATCATTCAACTCTATACTACACAACAATTCTTCACACCATACTTTATATACAGGTCTACACATGGTGAATAAACGTACCCAGTCATTAAAAGTAGAATTACCATACCTCTGTACAAGTAATTCCCTAATTGGCCCGGCCAATTCTACAGCTTCTAAGGGTCCCCATTCTATGACCCTAGGTACCTCAACAACTTTAGAATGAAGCGTATGCAACCCCCTTTGATACTTTGGATAATCTATCCAAAGTCTGTCAAATCTCAGGTTCGGATGCAAATCTTCCAAGTGCATATCAGAAAATGTCATGACTGGATGAGGTATATCCTGCTTGTAGTAGTTATCTACCTCCTGTTGTTCCGCATTCTCAGCAGGAGCATTGCGAGCTTGGGATGAAGATTCACCCCTTTCAGTCTGCAAAACACATCAAACACAATTTTTGTGCATCCAAATATGCATTAGTGTCAGCAAAATCATCAATCAAAATAATTACAATGACATGATCAATTTATATCAAACTTAAGCTTATTTTCACATTTTTATCAAATCTACACTTTTTCAAATAAGCATATACGAAAATGTTCACCAAGTTCATAAGCATTTAACTCAAATAACATGTCAAAATAATCATTACTAGCAATTAAACAAGTTTCAAATGGCATTATCTTTCAAAAATCAAGTTCATGAATTTTTAGACTTGAAAAAGTCCACTTTAATTCTCAAAATCATGTTTAGGCTCAAAGTTTGGATCATTTAACTACCTAAACATGTTACACTACTTAATTTAGCAACAATTCATGACAAAAATCGGCCATAACCTGTTTATATCAAAAAGCCCCAAATTTGCTCAAGAACACAAACTCTAGATTACTCAAAATTTGAAGTTTAATGCTTCTAATCATGTTAAACAGCATCAATCTAGGTTATACAAGCATAATACATAAACAATTTAAGCATAATTACACTAAAAAGCATCAAAATCAAATTGGGGAAAAATTGCTCAAGAACACTAATTTTCGGATTAAATGGTGTTTAGGTGTAGAAATTTACCGTTTTTCTTGAGTAATTCCTTGATAGCATCCTTCTCAACATGATTTTAGTAAAAGATTTGATGATTAACGGTTAAAAATTGTGATTTTGGGGTGTATTTTTCGGGTTTTTCGCGCAGGTTTTTCTCTGTTTTTTTTTCTGTGTTGGAACTGATCAGTTTGATCAGTTATATTTTTTTCTGTATTTTTGTCCTCCCGCGACTCGCGGTATTTAAGCCTTCAAACTCCGCGAGTCGCGGAGTTTGGTTTTTTTTTTTTTTTATATATCTTATACTAATTAAAACAATTAAGTAATTAATTTTAAAATTTTGTTTTCCTTGTTATTTAGGACGAGGTCATTTCGGATCGATGTCCTAGTCCGTCCCTCGACAAAATTTTAAAATTTGTCTTTTTGTAGCGATTGTTTTAAAAGCTAAGATTTTTGGGTTTTTTAATGTTTTTGGCATACTTTAATTCAATAAGATTAAAAATAATGATAATAAAAGTTCTCGTCCCTCCCTTGGGTAAAGCAATTTCGGTTTAAAGACTTAGTCTTCAACTTACGACGAATTTTAAAAATCATATTTTTAACTTAATGAGATAAAGTAAATTTTTGTTTTTAAATTCACACAATTTTAAATATAAAATTCAAAATTAATTTTTAAAAATTCACATCAAACTTACAATTTAAAATGCATAAAATTAAAAATTCAGATTTAGAAATTAAAAATTCACACCAAACTTAATTTAAAAATTCATATTATAAATTCACACCAAACTTATATTAATTTTTCAAATATTTACAATTTTAAATATATTGTTTTTACAAAGTTTACAATATTAATTTAAGATTTAAATATTAATTTTAAAAACATGGTAAAAATAAAATTAAAAATCTTTTTGGCTTTTTATCCCACTTTAATCAATCAAATATTATCAAAAATATTCGCCCCTCTTTTCGGTAAAGTAATTTCGGTTCCAAGACCTAATTTAACTCATGACGAATTTTTGAAATATTTTGGGTTGATTGATTAAAGATATTTATACCTTAAGAATAAACGTTAAATTGCGCAGTGATGTAATAAATTTTTTTGAATGATATCAATAATTTCGGTCACCAAACCTAATTTTATTCAATACCAATTTAATACTTTATAGCGAACAAATTAGCGTTTATTATCAAAAGGTTAAAAATAAAAAAAATAAAAAAAAAACTGTACAGACATACCTGTGAAATAGATTTCTTAGTTATATGATCTATCCCATTCATAAGATAGTCGGTTTAATTGGTTTTCCATGGCTACATAGGCGTAACCTCGAGCATTCAGTGTCTTTTCTTCTAAACATATGAACGGTCCGTCTCTGCATAAAGTAACAAATTCGGTATTTGAATAGGTTTGATTATTTGAACATTTACCTCCATGTGACCATTTTCCGCATTTGTGACATCTTTCTAGGTGTCGTGCTCTTCTTTTCGCTGCGGATTTTGATTTTCCTTTACCAAATTGTAACTTATTATCTTCGCATCTGGATTCTTTTCTAACTCCGTCCATTCTTTCTCTGATTACTGATACTAATTCACTCAGAAGTATGTCATTATTACGTTTAGTGATCAAAGCGTGTAGCATTAGACCATGGTTTAGTTCACAGGCAGTCTTCATTTTGTAAAAACCTAAAAAAAATGAAAATTCAGAATGGGGGGAGAAGACTAGTTCTTTAGGGTCTGCTAGGGAAAGACCATTCGGGTTCCATTTTCGAGAACTACACGAAAACAGACAATCTAATTCTAACAGAAATACATATTATCCTTTAAAGACTTGATTCTCCCCACACTTAGTTAGCTGTGGTGTCGAAATTGTGATTAACTTCGTTGTCGACTTCCATCGGACTATGTATGTAGTGTTTAACTCTGTGAACATTAACTTTAAATTCAATCCCATTTGAATTTATTAATTCTATCGTTCCGTATGGGAAAACTCTTTTGACTATGAATGGTCCAGACCATCTTGATTTCCATTTTCCAGGAAATAGCTTGAATCGTGAATTGAAAAGAAGAACTCTGTCTCCTTCCTTAAATTCTTTTGAACTTCTGATTCTTTTATCATGCCATTTCTTCGTTCTTTCTTTATAGATTAACGAATTCTCGTATGCTTCATGTCTTAATTCTTCTAATTCGTTTAGTTGATTTAATCGTAGACGTCCGACTTCATGTAATTCAAGATTACATGTCTTCAAAGCCCAAAATGCTTTGTGTTCAATTTCTACTGGAAGATGACATGCTTTTCCATAAACAAGTCTAAAAGGTGTGGTTCCAATTGGAGTTTTGTAGGCTGTTCTAAAAGCCCAGAGTGCATCCTCCAATTTAATGGACCATTCCTTCAGATTTGATCCTACGGTTTTCTCTAGAATACGTTTTAAAGCTCGGTTGGTATTTTCAACTTGTCCACTTGTTTGTGGATGATATGCGGTGGAGATTTTATGAGTTACTCCATATCTTTTAAGAACTTTCTCAAGTTGATTATTACAGAAATGAGTACCCCGATCACTTATTAAAGCTTTCGGTGTTCCAAACCTTGCAAAAAGACGTTTTAAAAAGTTGACTACAACTCGTGCATCGTTAGTTGGGAGAGCTTGTGCTTCCGCCCATTTAGATACATAATCAATGGCTACGAGTATATATAGATTATTATGAGATTTTGGAAACGGACCCATAAAGTCAATACCCCAAATGTCAAATACTTCACATACTTGGATGACATTTTGTGGCATTTCATCACGTTGACTTATTTTTCCGGCCCTTTGACAAGCATCACAGGATTTGCAAAGAAGGTGTGCGTCTTTGTAAATTGTAGGCCAATAGAATTCAGCATCATAAACTTTTCTTGCTGTTAGTTGAGGCCCATAATGCCCTCCTGTTGGTCCTGTGTGACAATGGTTTAATATTTTAATAGCTTCATCTCCAAATACACATCGGCGTATTATTCCATCGGGACAACTTTTAAACAGATGTGGATCTTCCCAAAAATAGTGTTTTATATCACTGAAGAATTTCTTTCGTCTTTGGTACGATAATCCTTTTTCAAGGAATCCACAAACTAAGTAGTTTGCATAGTCTGCAAACCATGGAATTTCATTATAATCTATCTTCAATAGATATTCATCAGGAAAGTTGTCTTGTATGGCCGATTCATTTAGAACTTCTAATTCGGGATTTTCAAGACGAGAAAGATGATCAGCGGCGAGATTTTCTGCTCCTCTTTTATCTCGGATTTCAATATCAAACTCTTGTAAGAGTAAGATCCAACGGATTAATCTTGGTTTAGCATCTTGTTTTGAAAATAGGTATCTAAGAGCAGAATGGTCGGTATAGACCACCGTTTTTGCTAGAACGAGATATGATCGAAATTTGTCAAAAGCAAAGACAATAGCAAGGAGTTCTTTTTCAGTAGTTGTATAGTTTGTTTGTGCTCCTTGTAACGTCTTACTAGCATAATATATAGGTTGAAATCGTTTTTCAATCCTTTGTCCTAAAACGACTCCCATTGCAAAATCACTTGCATCGCACATTAGTTCAAATGGTAGATTCCAATTTGGTGTTATCATGATCGGCGCATTAGTTAGTTTCTCTTTAATAATATTAAAAGATTTGATACACTCATCTGAAAAGATGAATGGAGCATCCTTTTCTAGGAGTTTATTCATAGGAGTGGCAATTTTAGAAAAATCTTTTATGAAACGTCGGTAAAAACCGGCATGCCCTAGAAAACTCCTAACTCCTCTAACATTGGTGGGATGTGGAAGTTTAGCAATTACATCTACTTTAGCTCTATCCACTTCAATTCCTTCTTTTGAAATTTTATGTCCAAGAACGATGCCTTCTTTAACCATGAAATGGCATTTCTCCCAATTAAGAACTAGATTTGATTTTTTGCATCTAATTAGCATTCGTTCAAGATTAACTAGACATGATTCAAATGTATCACCGAAGACTGAAAAGTCATCCATGAAAACTTCCATGCATTCTTCTATCATGTCGTGAAAAATCGCCATCATGCACCTTTGAAAGGTTGCAGGGGCGTTGCAAAGTCCAAATGGCATGCGTTTGTAAGCAAAAGTACCATAAGGGCACGTGAATGTGGTTTTCTCTTGATCTTCGGGTGCTATTGGAATTTGAAAATATCCAGAAAATCCATCTAGAAAACAATAGTAACTATTTCCGGCTAATCTTTCCAACATTTGATCTATGAAAGGTAGGGGAAAGTGATCTTTTCTGGTGGCGTCATTTAATTTTCTATAATCAATACACATACGCCATCCTGTTACAGTCCTAGTAGGAATAAGCTCATTTTTCTCATTTGTAATGACAGTCATGCCACCCTTCTTAGGCACGCATTGAACTGGGCTTACCCATGGACTATCAGAAATTGGATAAATTAAACCTGCATCTAGCAGTTTAATAATCTCTTTCTTAACTACATCTTGCATATTAGGATTTAGTCTTCGTTGGCGTTGCACATACGTTTTATGACCTTCTTCCATAAGGATTTTATGTGTGCAATACGAAGGACTTATTCCTTTAATATCATGAATCTTCCATGCAATGGCTGGTTTATGAGCTTTCAACACAGAAATGAGTTGTGATTTCTCATTTTCAGTAAGAGAAGACGATATTATTACAGGTAATTCAGATTCACCATGTAAATAAGCGTATTCCAAATGGTTTGGAAGTGGCTTTAACTCTAATTTTGGTGGTTCTTCTATCGATGATTTATATCGATATCTGTCTTCTTCTTTTAGCATTTGAATTTCTTCTGTTGTTGGTTCATATCCTTTAGCTATAAGTGTAGCTAACATTTCAGCTTCATCAATTGGTTCATTACCTTCTCCTAAAGAACATTCTACTGTTCCTTGTAATTCTGGAAATTCTTCTAATAATTCTGCATGTGCATCTATAGTTTGAATATAATAACATGTATCATCTGCAGATTGTGGTTGTTGCATTGCTCTATCAACTGAAAAGGTAACACTCTCATCCTCTATACTTAGGGTCAATTTCTTACCGAACACATCTATCATTGCTTTAGCCGTGTTTAAGAATAGTCTTCCTAATATGAGAGGAACTTGAGAATCTTCTTCCATGTCCAAAACAACAAAATCTACTGGAAATACTAAAGTACCAACTTTAACTAGCATGTTCTCCATTATCCCTCTAGGATATTTTATTGATCTATCGGCTAGTTGTATGCTTATTCTGGTTGGTTTCAATTCTCCAAGGTCTAGTTTAGCGTATAGTGAATACGGCATTAGATTTATACTAGCACCTAAATCTGCTAATGCTTCTATTGAACTAAGACTACCCAGAAAACATGGAATTGTGAAACTTCCTGGATCAGATAGTTTTTCTGGTATCTTATTCAACAGCACTGCTGAACAATTAGCATTCATAGTAACAGCCGAGAGTTCTTCCATTTTCTTTCTATTTGAGATTAGATCTTTCAAGAATTTAGCATATCTAGGCATTCCTGAAATCACATCAATGAAAGGAAGATTTACATTTATCTGTTTAAACATATCCAAGAATTTGGATTGCTCGGCTTCAAGTTTCTCTTTCTTCATTTTACTCGGGTAAGGAAGTGGTGGTTGGTATGGTTTAACATAAGGTTTAGCCTTAACTGTGTTATCTTCATTAACCTTTTCAACTACCGGTTCTTTTTCCTTATCTTGATCAGGTTGTGGTTCTTGTGGAGTAGGAATAGCTTCATCAGAAGTTACAGGTATTTCAGGTGGTTTAAGTGTTGTACCACTTCTTGTGGTAATGGCTTTAGCTGTTTCATTCCGGGGGTTAGCATTTGTATCACTAGGTAGACTTCCCGGTTTTCTTTCACCTATTAACCTTGCTAGGTTACTTACTTCTTGTTCCAGATTTTGAATAGAAGCTTGTTGGTTTCTAAATGCTTGAGCATTTTGTTCATTGGTTTGTTTTTGAGATGTGAAAAACTGCGTTTGAGTTTCAACTAGCTTCGTCATCATATCTTCTAAATTCGGCTTTTTATCATCGGTTTGTTGTGGTGGTTTGTTTTGAAAATTAGGTCTTTGCTGATTGTAAGTATTATTGGATACTTGTTGATTGCTAGGACCTTGTTGGTTGTTGTATGGAATATTTATGTTATAATTGTGGTTTTGATTGTAAATAGGTCTTGGCGGTTGATAATTATTCTGATAATTATTTCCAGGCCTTTGGTTTATGTATGAAATATTCTCTCTTTGTTCAATTGTTAATTCAATACTGAGACAATCTTTTGTCAAATGTGGTCCTCCACACTGCTCATAACTAATTCGTATCGAGTGAATATCTTTAGTCATCTTTTCCATTCGTCTCTCCACAGCATCTATCTTTGCAGAAATGGAATCTAAGTCATGGCTAGAATCGGCTCTAGCTGCTTTAGATGATCTAAAGATATCTTTTTCTTGGTGCCACTCATGTGAGTGGGAAGCAGTGTTATTAATAATTTTGTAAGCATCAGTTTCAGTTTTCTTCATAATAGAACCACCAGCTGCTATATCTATGTCTTTTCTTGTAGTGATGTCGCATCCTTGGTAGAATATTTGTACTATTTGACAGGTGTCTAAACCATGTTGCGGACATCCTCTTAATAACTTTCCATATCTAGTCCACGCCTCATATAGAGTTTCATTCGGCTTCTGTGTAAACGTAACAATTTCTGCTTGAAGTCTTACGGCTTTAGATGCAGGAAAGAATTGTTTAAGAAATTTGTCAACTAAAACATCCCATGTATCAATCGCCCCTTCAGGTAACGATTCCAACCAATCTTTGGCTTCTCCCTTTAAAGTCCAGGGAAATAACATGAGATATATCTGTTCATCCTCCACTTCTCGGATTTTAAATAGTGTGCAGATCCTATTAAAGGTACGTAAATGTTCATTTGGATCTTCCTTCGGCGCACCACTAAATTGGCATTGATTAGTCACCATGTGTAGAATTTGTCCTTTGATTTCATAATCTGGTGCATTAATGTCTGGATGAGTAATTGCGTGACCTTGGCCAGTGCGTTTAGCTCTCATTCGGTCTTCCATACTTAAAGGTTCCAGATTCTCCATAATTGAATTTGTTGAATCGGAATCACTAGAGGATTCTGATTTAATGGTTCGTTCCTCAACAATCTCTGTTTGAATGATTGGTGGTTCCGGAGGAAAATTTAGTGGTTCAGGATCTACGAATTGTTCCTGAATATTCTCCGGATTCTCAATTGTGAGGTCGGGTTCAAAAAATGGATTATCGGAAATTTGAACTGAAGTACTTGGTCGACTGGATGACGATTCTAAAGAAAAATCAACGGCGGTTATATTTGCTAAATGTCTTGATCTAGTTACAGGTGGTGAACGTACAAAAGGTGGTGAACGTCTTGCTCGGTGCATTCACTGAATATCCTATTAGTTTTAAAAAGGAAAGAAAAATTATAATAAGTTATCCAATCAATAGACTTTTCTGATTTTGCCCACGTTTCGAATAGCCAAAAGATGCAGCAGAGGGGCAGGATTCGTTTGGTCTCAATATAATTGAGGACTGTTTGGCTCCAATAACCCGGTCCACGTACAAATCCAACTATTACTACGAACCAGAAAATTTTGATGTCTATCAATTTAACCACTTAAAATAAATTTTCGTAATTTTAAGAAATTTAGATAAGAAGTAGAATAAAAATCTATGCCCTAAAACTAGAATAGCGAGAAATAAGAAAGAAAAAGAGTTCGTCGGAAAAAGATCGAAAAAGAAAAATGGTTGAAAAATAAAAGGTGACGGAAAAATAAAAGAAACTTATAAAACTTAAAAATACTTGACTAACCTAACCTTATTACTACAACTAACTTAAAATTATAATCGCAAATTGAGATTACTAATTGGAATGATAATTGATACATAGGTAAAAGGTGTCTAAAAATATTAAAGCTTACAAGAAAAACTATATCCCAAATGGAAATAACTTAAAAAGAAACTAAAACTTAAAAAGGCGTCGCAAAATTCTAAAGCACCTAAATCTTAGTCTAAAGAAAAAGCACTTAAGGAATTCTACGGCAAAGACTAAAAATCTAGGAGTAAAAATAACTATGGCAAAATCTAAGTTTAAAACTAAATATGAGCTAAAAATACAAATATTACGCTAAAACGATTAAAAAGGGACAAAATATAAAAATATACAAAAAGTTGTAAAAAGTACAATTTTTATAAAAAATATTATTTTTATATTATTTATTTATTAAAACTATTAATTTTACAATTTAATAAAACTAATTTAACTAAAATATATAAATTAAATAAAAAGTAAAAGTAATTATAATAATAATAATTAGTTAGGGTTATAATAATAATAATTAATAATTACCCGTAATTAATGCTGAATTAGGGCTTCTGTCGGCGTGTCAGGTTATCTCCGCGAGTCGCGATAAACAAAGCTGTAAACCCCGCGAGTCGCGGGGTTCCAGAATTCAGCTGACAGGTTATTTAAAATTCGACGCGTTTTTATTTTTTTTATTTTTTTTTATTTTCTGTATTTATATAAATAAAAGATATTTAAATAAAACTTATATTTTTATAAACTTAAAATAAAAATAAAGAAACTTATAAAACTTTTAACAAACTCTTAAAAATATATAAATTTTGTTTTTTTTTTCTTTTTATATTTTTGAATATTTAAAACGTACTTTTATAAAAACGAATTTTAATAAAAGTAAAATAATTTTTTTTTTTTTTATTAGCGTTGCTTCCGGCGTTTAAGAGTTCCCCGGCAGCGGCGCCAAAAATAACTTGATGTTTCGCGAGGTGTATACGAAAATAGCTTATATTTTTACAGGAAATACTATTAAATACGATACAATTTTACACAAGATATTTATTTATTTAGAGAATGGATATACTTAAACCTTGCTACAACACTTATAGACAGTGTACCTAATCGTACAGTAGTGTAGTTTTTAGTAAGTCCGGTTCGTTCCACAGGGAATCTTTTTAAACAAAGCTTAACGCTATATTAGTTTACTTTTATAAAAATACAAATATATATAAGTAATATTATTATTATAAAGGGGGGTTTTTACCGTTTAATGACCGGTTTGTCGATTTTAAAACTTTAGTCGCAGTTAAAACCAAATGTAAAATATTAAAAATAAATACAAGACTTAAATTAAAGCGTAAAGTAAATGACGATAATGAAATTGCGAATAATAAAAGTGCGATAAAATAAACTTGCGATAATTAAAAAGTACGATAATTAAAAGTGCAATTAAATACAATAACAATAAAAAATGCGATAATTAGAAGTGCAATTAAATATAAAATAAAGGAAATTAAATATGAAATAAAAGAATTATGCTTATTTAAACTTCCGTAATCATGATGTTTGACGTGTTGATTTTAAGCCCATGGGTTAATTGTCCTTTGTCCTGGATTATTTAATATGTCCATACAGATTTGTCCATAATAGTTCATCAGTCATAAATATAAAGAGCGAAAGCCTTCGTCAAATTATTCTTATTCCCGAAGTCAAATATTCCAACTAATTGGGGATTCGAATTGTAACAAGGTTTTAATACTTTGTTTAATGAATACACCAGGTTATCGACTGCGTGTAAACCAAGGTTTTACTACTTTGTTAACAATTACACCAATTACCCTTGAATGTAATTCACCCCTGTTTCAACAAGTCTATTAACTATCAATCCAGTTCCGTATCCGGTAAAATGAATAATTATTGGTATTTATAGATATCCCGCCCACCGTACCCAGTCAAGCGTATGTGGTTATATATAAATACGTCAAATTATAAGTTTGTATATTAAATTAACAAGGTATTGTTTAGTTAATATAAAACCCATTAATAGCCCATAGTCTAATTTCCACAAGTGTCGTTCTTTTATCCAAACCCCAATTATGGTACAAAGTCCAATTACCCAATTTTAGTAATTAGCCCAACATCATGATTACTTCGGATTAAATAAGCATAATAATAACTTAGCTACGAGACATTAATGTAAAAAGGTTGAACATAACTTACAATGATTAAAAATAGCGTAGCGTTACACGGACAGAATTTCGACTTA
Organism: Rutidosis leptorrhynchoides; assembly: GCF_046630445.1. Lineage (NCBI taxonomy): Eukaryota > Viridiplantae > Streptophyta > Magnoliopsida > Asterales > Asteraceae > Rutidosis > Rutidosis leptorrhynchoides. The sequence continues at coordinate 400,737,713 of NC_092337.1, read as the reverse complement.
CACCCTTACAACATTCGCTAACATACCCTTATTATTAGGATTAAAATTAAATTTAAAATTAAAATTAAAATATAAATATAAATATATACGATATATTGAGAGAGAGAGATATATGATGATTTTTGCGATCAAAATTCGTTTGCTTTTATAGGGATTTTCAAAACTTGGGGCTCCGCGACTCGCGGCCCTTTTGGCCTTCAAACTCCGCGAGTCGCGGAGTTTGCTTTTACAGCTCACACGAGTTTGGCTCTTTGTTTACCGACGGTTTTATAAATAAATATAATATATTAAATAATTATAAAAATTATTTAAATATTATATTATATTTATGTGCATAGTTGACTTGTAATTTTTAGTCCGTTGCGTTGAGCGTTGAGAGTTGACTCATGTCCCGGTTCCGGATTTTCGAACGTCCTTGCGTACAATTTTATATTTTGTACTTTGCGTTTTGAATCTTGTACTCTTGTAATTTCGAGACGTTTCTTATCAATAATTGGAACCTCTTTGATTGTCTTTTGTACTTTTGAGCTTTTTGGTCGTTTGCGTCTTCAATTCGCCGAATCTGTCTTTTGTCTTCACCTTTTATTATTTAAACGAATATCACTTGTAAATAGAACAATTGCAACTAAAAGCTTGTCTTTCTTGAGGAATAATGCTATGAAATATATGTTCGTTTTTAGCATTATCATGTATATACATTTTAACTGAGTCGTTAAGTCATCGTTAGTCGTTACATGTAAGTGTTGTTTTGAAACTTTTAAGTTAACGATCTCAATTAATGTTGTTAACCCATTGTTTATTATATCTAATGAGATGTTAAATTATTATATTATCATGATATTATGATATATTAATATATCTTAATATCATATATATACATTTAAATGTCGTTACAACGATAATCGTTACATATATGTCTCGTTTCGAAATCCTTAAGTTAGTAGTCTTGTTTATATGTATATAACTCATTGTTAATATACTTATGGAGATACTTACTTATAATAATCTCATGTTAACCATATGTATATCCATATATATATATATATATATCATCATGTCGTTTTTACAAGTTTTAACGTTCGTGAATCGCCGGTCAACTTGGGTGGTCAATTGTCTATATGAAACATATTTCAATTAATCAAGTCTTAACAAGTTTGATTGCTTAACATGTTGGAAACATTTAATCATGTAAATATCAATCTCAATTAATATATATAAACATGGAAAAGTTCGGGTCACTACAACGAGTACTTGAAGCGCTACGCGCAGGAAAACTGGACCACCTAAAACCACCTAAGAAGGATAAGGGAAAAGCTGCAGAGGAGGGGTCGAAGGCTAAAACTTTCGCATGGTAGAAAGTTGATAAAACCAAAAACGCCGACTTAACTATTAATATGGTCGACGCAGAGAAAGTTAGCCAGCGGAGAAAGTACAATGACCACCAGGATTGGGAGCTTCTCCCAATCACTTTCCCTCCTGTAATGTCAATTGATACAATTAACGACCCCATTATCATCAAGTGTCGCATCCCGAATTGTGGAATACAGATTAAGCGCATGCATGTTGACACCGGTAGTGGTGTCGATATTATGTATGAGCATTGCTATCGATTCCTTCCTGCAGAAGTCAAAGCGCAGTTACGCCAGCCTGATATTACGCTATCAGGGTTCTCCGGAGAAAGCTCATGGCCGCTAGGCCGGATAGAGCTAATGGTAGAACTTGCGGATGATAAGAATCCTCAGATGATCATGCATGAGTTAGTTAATTTTTATGTGGTTCGTTTGACTTCGCGTTATAATGCGCTGCTAGGAAGAAACTTCATACGGCGTTTTAACATTATACCATCGGTGGTGCATGGCTTGATTAAGTTTCATACAGTGGGAGGCGTTGCCACAATTGCGTCACATCAAGCAACCGAGTTGTGTGGCTCAGTTGTGCCGGTAAGCACTCCCAGCGTAGGAGAACAACTCACAAACTGTGCGGTCATAGCAAACCGCTTGCATCCGGATAAGCGAATTAAAATCGGCGCAGGCTTGTCAGCCGAAACAAAGGCCAAATTGCATGGAATATTATCCGCTAACGCGGATGTTTTCGCGTGGCGTGAATCAGACATGACGGGGTTCCGCGGGATATTGCGGAACATAAATTGAATGTTAATCCATCATTCACGCCCGTTAGACAGAAGAAGCGGCATATGGCCCTTGAGCGCAGTGATTGGTTGTGCGCAGAAGTAGATAACCTTGTCAAAGCAAACATTCTGAGGGAGGTACGGTATCAGACATGGGTTGCTAATCCTGTGTTAGTCAAAAAGGCTGACGGTAATTGACGGATGTGCGTTGATTTTAAAGACATTAATAAAGCGTGTCCTAAGGACAACTACCCTCTCCCGGAGATAGACTGGAAGGTGGAATCATTATCAGGTTTTCGATACAAGTGTTTTTTAGACGCATACAAGGGTTATCACCAAATCTTAATGGTTGCGGAAGATGAAGACAAAACTGCTTTTCATACGCCGCAAGGTATTTATTGTTATACGTCTGCGGCCATGCATGATCAACGTGTTGTTCACGTTACATAAGACCATGGCGGCTCCGCTAAGCCTATGGCTGCAGTTTCATTAGTGCTTCACGAACATTGTGCCATGAGGTCCCGCGTACGACCATGGCCGCAGTTTACTCGTGCTTCGCTCTTTGCGCCATTTTGGTTTTGCGCATTACTTTCACACTCCTTTGCGCGCTCATTTACGCAGTTTTTTGCACTGTCTGGAATAATATGCCAACAAGTTAATTCGGAACTTCAAAATATCTTTCATGATATCATTTAAATAATCGACAAACACAATACACGTATGAGCACTCTGACTTTTTTTAATCCGTGTGTGATTATATTGTGGGAATAATCTTTAAGCATTAAATATTTAGTTGCTTTATTAAGAAAGAAGAAAAAGCAGTATGAATCAATATGCTTAAATGTTCATTGCTTTGTCGCTATTTAACATGGAATATATTAATACGCATGTAACGACTTACGTCTTAGTAGTATCGTGGGTGTTGGAATTTTTGGTTGGTTCTTGAGTTCAAATCGAACAATCCTTCTGAATATAATTTCAGACCTATTTTAATGACCCCGACCAGGTCATAACACCTTCGGGCAAGGCCGTATCACCTCCGAGTAGGTCGTATATACTCTGCAACCCCTCCAGCAGATCTGTTACGATGCTCCGGGATCGAAGGTATCATTGTTGAACCTAAAAGGTGTAAGATCCGATACAGGGTAAAAACGATAATGAGATATTTTTTTCCACAATATTGTTTACGGAGATGGTGTATACGGAAGTTGGATATTCACCTTTGATTGTTTTCGATGTTATTCATACCATAAATCACGTCCAAATTTGTCTCTATAAATACTCATGTCAAGTATATAACATACAATATATAAACTATGTACGAGTAAAATGCCAACACGTGGTTATGATATATGTCGTATTATTACACGTTGGTGCTACGTGCATGTTCGGTTGGCTATCATCATTTATGCTCGATCGCAGCTTTTGTGGCCCTTTGCACGTCGTTTGCGCAGCCCTTTGCGTGGCCGTTTGTGCAGCTTTATACATCTCTTGGCACGGTCCTTTGCGTAATTTTATTGAGGGTCACCTTGTGAAAGGTCGTAGCCTCTCTACATCTTCGTTATCATGAAATATCATATGCAACACATAAACCATGACTTGAACTCTGGAACTATTTATTTGTTTATAAAAGATCTCTTTGATTCTTTTGGAAATATTGCCAAAGAGGATCAGTACTCATTTGCGCTTTCTTGAATAAACAAATTATGGCACTACGTCATTAGCGGGATCCAGCAATTTGTTTGGGAAGTCTGGTGGTTATTGGATTTATGCATCCGTCGCGACTTATTTTTTCACCTAATTGGTTTATATTTTCATCCCATTAATATAGACCGAATTTTTTAATTTCGGACGCGTGTTGCGTGATATCGAAAGAGACTGAGATACGGTGAGGAATATTTTAAAACAGTTGGTATATGGTCGCGATTTACGTGAAATTAGCTATGTATCAATTCCATAGATCTTGATAACTGTTCCTCATTAAAACTACACACGTATACGCAGCAACTTCGTTACCATATAGTTGTCGCTTTTGTTTCAAGTATCCGCTACACCATCTCTTTATACAATATCTTTCACGGTGCCATTATGCGGCGTTAATTGTGAAGCATCTCCATTTGCATTATCCGCAGTTCATATGTATTGCACGCACATTGCGTCATGGCAGCTCCGCGTAAGCCCATTGCCGCAGGTTCATTTGTGCTTTGCGCACATTACGCCATGGTGGCTCCATGTAATCCCATGGCAGATGAACTTTACGAGTGTATGCAAAAATGCGCGGTATTTTGTGCAGCCCATTCGCACGGTTCTTTGTGCGTAACGCGGGTGATGCAATCGATTACTTCGAAATCTATCTGTAATGTTGATTCTAAAAAGATGTTGATTTTCCAAATAATGTTGTTTCCATAAGGTGCGAGTTTATCACACCATCTAAACGAATGAACCTTATGTGTGTGGAGCTGTTTATTTGAAACAAAATTAAAGGCACATTTATAAAAAGGTGAATCTTTTACATTAGTGAAATAAAGCACGGGTAATTAATTTCGCAAGCAGAAACCGAGTGTATGTTGTACTTTTGACATATTCATATGCGATACATATGGTACAAGTGCTCATTGCTTGGGTATAATACGAAGTAACCTACACTAATTTTCAAACGTTGGCCACTTCTTCTTGCAAACGCAAGAAACGAAAATATTGGCCTTCATTTAATGAACAAAATTAAATGTTTTGATGATTCGTGGATGGTTGGCATCGGTCCTCGCTACAGCTGTTTACGCAATTATTCGCGTGGTTCCTTACACGGCTCTTTATAAACTCGTTTTGCCCGGCTCATTTGTTTCTCTTTGAGCAGTACTTGCGCACTTCTTTGCGTAATTTGTGAAATTAAAACGCGTTTTGCACGGCCTTTGCGGCGATTTTCAGGAATCTCGCATTCTCATCGTAATATGCATTGTGCATGTTATCACATACGTCCATGAAGTAGTCTGGTTTATGTTGTAAAATGAAAAAGTACATGCAATTTATATTTAGCCCACATGCTATTTGATCATGAGAGTAGCTGATTTGCCTCATATGCTTAAATTCTTCCAAGTTTGCAATTTGGGAACCAAACTTAATGTTTAAATAAACATTATTTTAAAATAGAGGATTTTCTTATATTTTAGCACATATTCCTAGAGTTTTGGTTAAATACAATTCAGTTTCTAAAACTCGTTCTATATTTTCGCTCAATTAAAACGGATGAATTACAGAACCAAAGGTTTTATTTGCAGCAAAAATTGTAACTAATTTGCAGCATCACTGCAAATTTTCACAGTTCACTGCACAATGCTTTGCACGGTTATTTGAACAATTTTGTGCGTGGCTATTGGTGTATCCATGTGTGCGGCTCTTCACGCAGGTTCTTGGCACGGTTCTGTACGCGGTCCTTTGCACGGGTTATGCGGTCCATTCGTGCGGTCCTTTGTTCACCATTTATTCGGTGCATGTGCGGCCCATTGCGCAGCTCATCGTGCGGTCTTTTGCCCTGCTCTTTAGGAACGGGTGTTGAAATTTATATCATCGAATTTATTGTTATCGTGGCAGCATAAGCGTGTTTTGAATAACAACCACTGTAACATCGCAGTTGATCGCTGATCAAAAACACAGTTGAATTTCTAAGAAACTTCGATCACCTCTGTTGCGTTTTGGTTTGGCCATGGCATATGTTTTTTGTTTTCTATCCGCCATTGTTATGATGTCGACGACGTCGGGTCAGCCTTTTGTGACAATTTGCAGCAGCCTTCGCCGCTGATGCGCTGCAGCCTTTGCGGCTGATTCGTTTTAGCCTTTGCGTCTGATCTGCAGAAGCTTTCATCACGACATGAAAAAGCCTTCGTGACTGATTTGTGACAGCTTATTGCAGGAATCAAGGTGATATTATTGGAGCCTTTGCGGCTGATTAGCAACATATTTTACAAACCACAATTCTTTATGCGCCCTTTTTATCACAGGTATTTGCGCGGTTCCTTTGACATTCCTATTACTTTAAAATAATAAATTATAATATTTCTATTAATTATTACGCATTCATCGCCCCTACAGTTGGTGTCAACTTATTGTTGGATATTAACACCACTAAATACTTAGTAGTATTGAACTTGAGGCTACCAAAATATATCGCCGTTAGTTAAGATTCCAATCATAATATTCAAAGGTTAATCACTTTGTTTTGATGATGACACACAAGAGATAAGTTATTAGTCATATGTAGGACAACATGGGTTCATAAGCCTAAACTATCTCTAGCAAAAGACCAATACATAAGTAATTATCTTGGTAAAAATGTTACGCGGCTGCACTACGGTCGACCGTGAAACTGACCGTGTATGTCATGTGCCAACGAATTCAAGTTTTTCTAAAACTGTCAATCTACGGCTAACCTCACGGACGACCGCAGCTCGACCGCAGTTTTCTTTGTTACCAAAATCATCCACTTTAAGTTAGACCACTTTGAGGCATCTATAATTTGCAAAACCTTTTTAAACATACTTATAATAGTTGTCCTTTTTGATCTCAAAAGAGTTTTGAACCAAAAGAGGTTAAGTTTTACTAATCACACCTAATGACATCTTAATGACATTTTAAGCCAAATTTAGATTAAACACACAAGTGTTATATCTTTTCATTCTAGTACACAATGTCATTTAAACATACTAATAATGGTCATTAAAGTCTCAATTAAAGAGTTGCTCTCCCATTAGTTTTATGTACCATTGTATGTTTGTAAATGTAATTAGTCCAAGCTAGTCAAGGTTGTAACAAAGATCATTAAGTTTCAACTAGACTCAAACTAGTTCATTTGAGATGCAACAATGTTTCAAAGGACAAGATACTCCCAAAAGCAAAATGACAAGTAATTAAGAAAGGTTGATGAAACTTTTGGAAGATAATGGTTTGTCAAGAGACAAAATTCGGCAATTACCTCTTTGGGTAATCAATGTCAAATGGTCAAAGATTAAAGACTTTCTTCTTTAATGGACATGTCAACTTCCATGCTTATGTCCAAAACAAAAAAGGTAATGAGGATAATTTCAGAGATAATTGGCCTTTAGTTGCAACTATTCAATAAGGGAAAATGACAATTTTCAAAGAACAGAAAAGGCCATAAGAATCAGATGTCAGAGGTACACGGTCGAACCACGTTCGACCGTGCAGTGAGCCGTGTAGCTTCCAGGCAGATTTCTCTTTCCTATAAAAACCAAGTCTTGAAGCATTTGAAGACTCACCTCTTGCACTTATATTTTCACATACTTACTGATATCATTCTCACAATTTAATTGTAATCTTTTAGAGTGATTCTAGCAAGAGTACTTGTAAGCTTAAATTGTAAGTTTACTTGTAAACTATCTTCTTTAAGGGATCTAGGAGGTAGTTGTGTTTTTCACTAGAATAGTGCATTAGGATCTTGTGGTAAGAGCTATAGGTGTTTGTGAAGTCTTCAAAGGGACGTAAGGGTTCACAAGTTGCGGCTTATCGAAGTACTAGTGTTGTATCCGGATACTCCATCGAGTTTGGAGTATCATAGTGAAGAAAAATCTCAATTCGTAGGATTGAGGAGTGGATTAAGGAAGATTAGTTAACATCTTCCCGAACCATTACAAATCGTTGTGTTTGTTCTCTCTTCCCTTATCTCTTTGATTACATTTATATATGCATGTATTTTGTTAGTACTATTTGAGAACAAACATTTGAAGTAACACTATATTAAGTTCAAGTTTGAGAAAAACTCAAAGAAAATTAAAAAAAAAAAATCGACTAAGTAACTATTCACCCCCCCCCCCCTCCTCTAGTTACTTACAATTGGTATCAGAGCAGTTGCTCTAAACGTTTTGTCAAAAATTACTAATTTAAAATTAAAACTAATTTTTGCAAATCTTAGAGTTTAAGATCATGGAACCAAAATTTGAGAACTTGAACTATAGTGAAGGATGCTCCATGCAAAGGCCTCCACTTCTTGAAAGTGAAGGATTTTGTTATTGGAAGCATCGATTTGAAACGTATGTCCGCTCCAAAGATTTAGACTATTGGAACATAATTACTAAAGGTGATCATGTTTCGTTTAAGCTTAGTGATGATAAAAAGACTAAAATCTTTATACTTGAGAAAGAGTGGACCAAGGAACATAAAGTAAAAGTAAGCAAAAACTATGAAGCAAAAATGACCATTTTTAATGCTTTGCCTAGGAAAGAATACGAGAGAGTTTTTATGATGGGTAGTGCTAAAGAAATTTGAGATAGTATCATGGTTACTCATCATGAAAACCCACAAGTCATAGAAAATAAAGTAGAATTACTTATAACGAAATATGAACAATTTGCTATTGAAGATTATGAGAAAATAGATAGTGCTTATACTATATTTAACAATATTTGTTCAAGTTTGAAAGCTCTAGGTACAATCTATACTAATAAACAATATGTTCGAAAGTTCTTGAGAGCTCTACCATCAAGATGGAGACCAAAAGTGACGGCTATTGACGAATCAAAGAATGCGGAAAAGTTAACTCTAGATGAACTCGTTGGAAATCTCAAAGTACATGAGGTCATACTAGACAAAGATGATGAAGCAGAAAAGGCCAAGAGAGAAAAGAACAAGTCAATCGCTCTAAAGGCTAAGATTCATGATGAATGTGACATCGATGATGACGATGAAGATATTCTAAATGATGATGAACAACTTGCATTCATTGTTCGCTCATTCAAGAAATTTTATCAAAGGTCGGGAAACCATGTTCGTTCTCCAATGGAATAAAAGAAAATGTCATTCGATCCCAAGAAAAAGTTTGTATGAAAATGCTTCGGGTGCGGTGATCCAAACCACTTAATAAGTGAATGTCCTAAGAGAAAGAATGAAAAGGCATTTCTTGGAGGTGCATGAGATGATGAAGAAAACGACACACAAGAAGAAGGAAAGGAAACATGTCTCATGGCCATTGATACTCCAAGCAATGACGACAAGACATCGCAAGTCGGACAAACCGACAATGAGGTACTTTCAAATTCTTTTGAGTTTAGTTTTGACAACTTTGCTAAATTATGTGTTTTAAGTAATAAAGTAAGTAATAAAAACACAAGTCTAAAGAAAGAAAATAGCATGCTTAGGTTAGAAATCTTACAACTTAAAGAAAGAATATCTAACTCACAAGAATGTCTTATATGTGATGACTTAAAACATGAAAATCTTGTTTTAAACAAAACTAACAAATTACTTGAAAACAAAATTAATTTTTCAAAATTTAATGGAAGTAGTAAAGTGTTAGAAAATATTTTGAGTGTTCAAAGACCAACAAGTAACAAACAAGGGCTAGGATATAAGGAAAATACTTTTGAGGTAAATACATCCAAACATAAGCCAATGATGTTTGTTAAACCTAAATTAGTGGAAATACCAAAACCTAAGGCTTCCATAAATAATCAAGTTAAAACAAGTAGAAAAGAAGTTAAGACATTTGTGAAAAATCCTTCAAGAAGAATAATCAATCAAAACATTGGAAAAAGAAAGGCCGAAACTAAAAGGAATAACAATGTTAATATTGTGAAAAGATGGGTTAGAGTAGGAATCTTTAGTGCTAATCATCCCGGACCCAACAAACATTGGGTGCCAAAATTATTGATTGATTAAATATAGGTTTGTCTCAATGGTGTTGTACAAAGTGAAGAAAAGATAATTGATAGTGGATGTACAACACACATGACAGGCAACAAAGAGTTCTTCATAAAGTATACGGAGCAGAATGGAGGTGATGTAATCTTTGGTGACGATGTAAAAGGAAAAATCGTCGGTAAAGGTAACATTACTAATCAAAAGATTACACTTGATAATGTGTTACACATTAAAAATCTAAGTTTTAACTTGCTAAGTGTAGGAAAAATATGTGATAAAGGATATAACAAGACATTTACAAAAACTTCCTCACACATAATAAAAGATGGTAAAAGTGTCATAAATGGAATTAGAAAGAAAGGTCTTTATACATGCAAATTAGATGATTTCAAACATGTAGATATTTGTCTCACATCTATACATGATACTACTACCTTGTGGCATAGGAGACTAGGGCATGCTAATATGAAACTAATTCATAACATATCCTCAAAGGACATAGTTAGAGACTTGCCTAAATTGAAATATGAAAGTCACTTTTGTGATGCATGCAAAATTGGAAAACAAGTTCATGCATGTCATAAACCTAAGAACTTTATCTCTACTAAAAGATGTCTAGAACTTTTACACATGGATTTATTTGGGCCATCGGCCGTTAAAAGTTATGGAGGAAATTTTTATACTTTAGTAATAGTAGATGATTTCTCAAGATATACATGAAAACTATTTCTAAAGCATAAGAATGAAGCGTGTAAAAGATTTATAATTTTTGCTACTAAGATACAAAATTTACTTGGTTGTACTATAGTAACAATAAGAATGGATCATGGTAGAGAATTTGATAATGATGCTCAATTTGGAGTCTTTTGTGATTTAAATGGTATCTCCCATAATTTATCGGCTCCTCCCACACCTCAATCTAATGGGGTTATTGAAAGGAAAAACCGAACTCTTCAAGAAATGAGTCGAACAATGCTAAATGAACAATCTATACCTCAAAAGTTTTGGAGTGAATCCGTTGCCACCTCCACTTACATTCAAAATAGAGTCTTAATTAGACCATCAATTGATAAAACACCCTATGAAGTCTTAAATGGTATAAAACCAACCGTAAGTCATCTTAGAGTATTCGGGTGCAAATGTTTTATCTTAAATAAAAAGGAATATCTTACAAAGTTTGAACCTAAAGCTTATGAAGGAGTGTTCTTAGGATATTCGTTAGAAAGTAAGGCATATAGGGTTCTAAACAAATACACCAATGTCATAGAAGAATCCCTAGATGTCACATTTAATGAAACTCCTCCACCACCTAAGACTAAACCTTTAGAGGATGATGATGTGATAGAACAAGATGCTATTGAAATAATGCCAACTCAAATCGAGTCCAATGACACAAATGAGGATGGATCTCATTTAAAACCAAGTAAGGATAACTTAGCATCCTCAATTGATCTTAAACATGTTAAGAATCATCCCATAAATCAAGTCATAGGAGACATCAATACTAGAACCACTAGGTCACAAGCATTCAACCTAATTGCCAACTACGCCTTCATCTCCCAAATAGAACCTAAAAATATTAAGGAAGCCCTTTTAGATGAAAGTTGGGTAGAAGCAATGCAAGAGGAATTAAATCAATTCCAGAGGAGCGATGTATGGGATTTGGTTCCTTTACCTAGTGAGAGCAATATTATAGGTACCAAATGGGTCTATAGAAATAAACTAGACGAAGATGGCAATGCAATTAGAAACAAAGCTAGACTAGTTGCACAAGGATATAGCCAATAAGAGGGAATTGATTATGATGAAACATTTGCTCCCGTCGCTAGGCTAGAGTCAATAAGAATACTTCTTGCATATGCATGTGCCAATAACTTTAAACTTTATCAAATGGATGTCAAAAGTGCCTTTTTGAATGGAGTCATAAATGAGGAAGTATATGTTTCACAACCTCCGGGGTTTGAAGATTTCGAAAAACCATATCATGTTTTCAAACTTAAAAAGGCTCTCTATGAACTTAAGCAAGCCCCTAGAGCATGGTATGAAAGACTTAGAACCTTTTTAATAAATCATGGTTATGAAATGGAAAAAATTAATAATACACTCTTTATTAAAAGGCATGAAAAAGATCTAGTTATAGTTCAAATATATGTTGATGATATTGTATTTGGATCTACTAACGAATCTCTTAGCAATGAGTTTTCTAAGTTAATGCATGATGAGTTTGAAATGAGCATGATGGGTGAACTCAAGTTCTTTCTCAGACTTCAATTTAAGCAACTAGAAGATGGAACGTTCATCAATCAACAAAAATACATTCATGAAATAATTAAAAAGTTCGGAATGGAGAACTCGAAACCAATGGCGACTCCTATGGTAACAAACGTGAAACTCACTTTGGAAGGAGAAGGAAAATCGTTCGATAGTACTAAATATAGGGGAATGATTGGATCCCTTCTATATTTAATGGCAAGTAGACCCGACATCATGTTTAGTGTGTGTTTATGTGCAAGATTTCAAGAGAATCCAAAGACATTGCACGTAGAGGCCGTCAAAATGATCTTTAGATATTTAAAGGAAACAATGCATCTAGGGTTATGGTATCCAAAATTTACCGGGGTTGATATTATGTGCTTTGCGGATTCCGATCATGGAGGATCAATGATTAATAGAAAGAGCACAAGTGGAGTATGCGCGTTCGTGGGTCTTTGCTTAACATCATGGTTCTCAAAGAAGCAAACGTCCGTTTCATTGTCTACCACCGAAGCCGAATATGTAATCATGGAAAGAGCATGCGCACAAGTGTTGTGGATGAAGCAAACCTTCCTTAATTACGGTATCATCTCATTCGAAAATCCCGTATGTTGTGATAACAAAAATGGCATAGACCTATCTAAAAATCAAATATTACACTCTAGGACTGAACACATAGACATTAGGCACCACTTCCTTCGTGACCACGTCCAAAATGGTAATATTGTGATAGACAAGGTAGAATCTGCTGAAAACATAGCTGGCATATTTACTAAGCCCCTTAAAAATGAGACCTTTAACTTTCTTAGGAATGGGTTGGGAATGATGGAACATACTCCGTAAATTTTGTAGCAGATCACGCACGGTCGAAGAACGGTCGACCGTGTTAGCAGTCGCCTGATGTCTAACGATTTTCTTTGTCTTTTATGCTTTCTCTTTAATATCCAAAAAACTTTTTCACCAACCACATCTCTTCTTTAAACCCCAACCACTGGATTTCCAGATTTACTTTTGTCCTACCTTCAAGTATTTTTCAAAAAGTGGTCCATATTCTTTCAATTCTCTTTAAGGTAAGCATTCAAAATCTTACTTTCAATTTTACTAGATTGATTATATTTTAGTCTTTCCAAACTAATAGGAACACTTGTTTCTTGCATGATTTTCTTAAAATATATGAGTAAAATTGTTTTAAAAGGCTTTTCTTATCAAATGAGTCATAATAGTGATTTCTTGCATAAAAACCCATATATGTTTTAAATCTTTGAACTCACTCATGCACACACACATATGTTTGAACAAATCATTATGATACTTGTGAATCTCATGACTAGTATTTACTCTTGACAAACATAGAGCAAAATGATAAAACTTGTCTAAATTTTCAAAAGAAAAATAGTACAATTTAATTTCAAAATTCATAGTTTTCAAAATGAGTCTAGACAAGGACTAATCTACACATGTTTAGCATATAGTTTTTCAAACTTATAAACTTGATTATTTTGCTAAAATTGTGGTTTTTCTAGGAAATGACCAACACGAGAAATCAACGTATTACGAACAATAGGCAACACATGGAGACTAGAACACTACATGAGGAGCGTGTTGTTCATCATACCAATTGCTCAACTTTTCACCCATAACAATTGTTTCTCGTTTCTTGTGCTTGATGAAACCATTTATCCAATGTTAATTAGGGAATTCTATGCTAATCTTGATGTTTCAAATCCCGACCAAGTTGCATTTCGACTTTTCGATATACCTTACACTTGGTCTTTTGAACAATTCGCAACCGTTATGGCTATTCCTTCCAATGGGCGTTCCTTCTATACTCCTTCAACCGATCTAAGATCACTTAACCCTACATTTCCGTTGCAACCCATCTTAGATCTCATTACCATTCTTGGAGTACAACGAAACCTCAACCGACGACTTCGCATTCAAGATGACGAAATACGCCATGATCTTCAACTCATCCTAAACATCATTTGGAACAATGTCTATTGTCGGGAACCTACCGCTACTCACGTTTCAGGAACCGAAGTTTTTGTCATGTGGTCTCTTCTTACTCATGAACCCATAAATCTCGCTTATCTTACTACTCAAAGAATGGGTTACCTTCGATAACTAGGAACTCGCCCACTTCCATACTCCAACCATCTTAATCGACTTTTTCGATTTATTGGTGCCATCAACGTTTCTCATATCCCTCAGCCCGTGTCAAAAATTCCTCTTACTTATTGGGAAGCTCATCCGGTAATCATTCTATCTTCCGACAATGAAAGCTCAACAATATCCGATGCGTTTAGCACCAACGACATTTATCCTTAAAATTAATTAATGTTGGTTAAGAATAATTTTAAGGGCGGGTAGTTACAACATTGTCCTAAGATTGAAACTTGTTATGTATTAATTATTGTAATGCATTTGCTATGCTTATTATGTTTGTTACTCGTTATGTCTACCATTGGTTCGAGGGGGAGACATTTTATTGATAAGCAGATACAATTGATAAGTGTGTATGATTTAAGGGGGAGCATTACTCTAGGGCGTGCTTAGTTCCAAGTGAGACTAACCTTTTTGCTTCGACAAAAGGGGGAGAAAGTGTATGGTAAGTGATGTTAACACTTATGTCGGCTTACATAGTTAACACTTACTCATATGTTTGTCATCATCAAAAAGGGGGAGAATGTTGGTTAAGATTCCAATCATAATATTCAAAGGTTAATCACTTTGTTTTGATGATGACATACAAGAGATAAGTGATTAGTCATATGTAGGACGGCATGGGTTCATAAGCCTAAACTATCTCTAGCAAAAGACCAATACATAAGTAATTATCTTGGTAAAAATGTTACGCGGCTGCACTACGGTCGACCGTGAAAATGACCGTGTATGTCATGTGCCAACGAATTCAAGTTTTTCTAAAACTGTCAATCTACAGCTAACCTCACGGACGACCACAGCTCGACCGCAGTTTTCTCTATTACCAAAATCATCCACTTTAAGTTAGACCACTTTGAGGCATCTATAATTTGAAAAACCTTTTTAAACATACTTATAATAGTTGTCCTTTTTTATCTCAAAAGAGTTTTGAACCAAAAGAGGTTAAGTTTTACTCATCACACCTAATGACATCTTAATGACATTTTAAGCCAAATTTAGATTAAACACACAAGTGTTATATCTTTTCATTCTAGTACACAATGTCATTTAAACATACTAATAATGGTCATTAAAATCCCAATTAAATAGTTTCTCTCCCATTAGTTTTATGTACCATTGTATGTTTGTAAATGTAATTAATCCAAGCTAGTCAAGGTTGTAACAAAGATCATTAAGTTTCAACTAGACTCAAACTAGTTCATTTGAGATGCAACAATGTTCCAAAGGACAAGATACTCCCATAAGCAAAATGACAAGTAATTAAGAAAGGTTGATGAAACTTTTGGAAGATAATGGTTTGTCAAGAGATAAAATTCTGCAGTTACCTCTTTGGGTAATCAATGACAAATGGTCAAAGATTGAAGACTTTCTTCTTTAATGAACATGTCAACTTTCATGCTTATGTCCAAAACAAAAAAGGTAATGGGGATAATTTCAGAGATAATTGGCCTTTAGTTGCAGCTATTCCACAAGGGAAAGTGACAATTTTCAAAGGATAAAAACGACCATAAGAATCAGATGTCAGAGGTACACAGTCGAACCACGGTCGACCGTGCAGCGAGTCGTGTAGCTTCCAGGCAGATTTCTCTTTCCTATAAAAGCCAAGCCTTGAAGCATTTGAAGACTCACCTCTTGCACTTATATTTTCACATACTTACTGATATCATTCTCATAATTTAATTGTTAATCTTTTTGAGTGATTCTAGCAAGAGTACTTGTAAGCTTAAGTTGTAAGTTTACTTGTAAACTATCTTCTTAAAGGGATCTAGGAGGTAGTTGTGTTTTTCACTAGGATAGTGCATTAGGATCTTGTGGTAAGAGCTTAGGTGTTTGTGAAGTCTTCAAAGGGACGTAAGGGTTCACAAGTTGTAGTTTATTGAAGTACTAGTGTTGTATCCGGACACTCCACCGAGTTTGGAGTATCATAGTGAAGAAAAATCTCAATTCGTAGGATTGAGGAGGGGATTAAGGAAGATTAGTTAACATCTTCCCGAACCACTATAAATCGTTGTGTTTGTTCTCTCTTCCCTTATCTCTTTGATTACATTTATATATGCATGTATTTTGTTAGTACTATTTGAGAACAAACATTTCAAGTAACAGTATATTAAGTTCAAGTTTGAGAAAAACTTAAAGAAATTTTTAAAAAAATCGACGAAGTAACTATTCACCCCCTCTAGTTACTTACAGTCGCTTTAACTGATAAGGGGAATTTGTTTCCTTTGGCGACGACCCTAAGCCGAAAGCACTTCTACACATTTTGTGTTGCGCCATTGCCTATGGCGACACCCCATTTGTGCATTGCGCACGTCGCTTAATACCATTGTAGCTCTGCATAAAACCATGGCCGTATTACATTTGGCATGCGATGACATTAAAGAGGTAATATATTGTTAGTTGGACTTGATCACCCAAATTATTAGCGTATGCATCATACACCTCTTCTTCATATGGCTTCTTTCCAACTATACTTGCCTAAAATCGTTTTTGCGATTGGCTTTTAGATTTTAACTGTACGATTAGTTAATTACTGTCCACATTTTTCCCGGTTCGTCACATGATTACGATCATTCGACGGTAGGGCACAACGTTACATAGATCATACTATATAGAATCGATAGTCGAGTTACGTAAACCATCACCATCATCATTCGTGGTTAAGGTTAACAGGTCAGTCTGAGAGACGGTAACCTGCAACCTTCAAGGGGCCATCGATCAACGAACGTTATCGATAGTGGACTCGACATTTAATCACCCCATTGATATCATTATATCGATCGGGGTTTGGAGAGTTAAATTCTAAAATCTTTAAACCTCACGATACTCGCAATCTCGCTAGGATTGTCTACGGTTTAGAACCGAAGGGTCGAATCTTGTTGTCCTCAAAATCTATTGTTGATGGAAAGTTTTAACGTGTCGCAAACTTTCAAATACCAATAAATCTTTTTCGCACATATTTTTTCAATAGTCTACGCGCGGTTCCTGCCCACTTAAGGGGTGTCCTTGTAACAACCCTCCTTTTTCCATTTACTTTCTGTTTATTTATTTTAAAGTCGGTTATTTAATTATAGCATCTCTCATTTACTCATGCGTATTTAAGGTAATTCATTTGGTTAATTCACGCACCCGCTTGTAAACTCGAGGGACTAAACTCGCTAAGGGGCCAAACTAGTTGACTAGGTTAACTAGTCAAGCGCCATCCTCCTCCACTCATTCACCTCCCCAACTTGATACTTCTACTTTTTGCTCTCAAACACCCAAATCAAAGATTCATCATCTAAATTCGATCTAGCAAGCGTTCTTCAAAACAAATCACATATTCGGAATCCTTGCATCTTCCTCTTCAATTCCATACCAATTTCATCTCTTTTGGGTAACTTTCTAAAAACTCTAGATTTCACGTTCTTAGTGTTTTTGACTCAAAAGTGTATTAATTAGTGTCTATGGTTCAAGTCTAACATGAATATGTGAATTATTTGCTCGATCTTGTTATTTTGAGTAACTAGCATGAACTTGAAAATGAGTGTGTTTAATCTTGAGTTTTGGTGGATTAAATATTGTTGTTATGTTAAAGTTCATGTACTAAATGTGTTACTAGCATCATTAGCTACATTTTGGTATGTATGTTGATTTGGAAAAGCCTCATTAACATGATTAAGGATTTTATGATTTTTGATTAGGGTTTGGTAGTCTTAAATGTGAATTTTGATGCATTAAATGCTTTTCAATGTTGTTTGTAAGTGGTTAGTGGCATTGTATGCGAAATTACCTATGAAACGACGTATTATATGCGTGTGTTAAGTTTCCGAATCATTAATTGCATTTATGAGCTTGAAACATTAAATGGTGAGCATTAAATGATCTTTCGGCGAGAATTCGATTATTGTAAATGATGAATTTGATTGATGAAATGTATTTAGTTGTATTCCTCGTTAAATTACCTTTCCAACGATATGAGATACGTGTTTTGAATATTTACGATTAAATATTTGTGAATTGGTGAATTTTGGTTCGAGACTTGAACATTTGAAACAGCCCAGGAATCAGCTCACACCCATTGGCGCGACGCAGCGCGGCATTTGCCGCGTTTGTGGGCTGTTCAATTTTTCTTTTTCACGTTTAATTCTAACTATGCTACGCACCTCAGATTAACATGTAACTTGTTCTAACATGCTCATATATGATTAATTAGCTCAGAATAATTGTCCGAGACCCGATCCGAACGTATTGACTTTTTCGTTGACTTTGACTTGACCAAAGTTAACTTTTATTCAAACTTAACCAATACTTTGTTTAATCATTATAGCCTTTTCCTTATACTTGATTCTTGCATGAAACTTGACAACTTGATTCACATGTTACATAATCGAGTCGTAACGAGCCATAGGACTAATTGAACAACTTTGACCGATTTCATACTTTACCGATATTGATAGGACCTATTGTTTAGGTCAAGACTATCATTCATTCTTGCACACATTTACTTTGTGAAGTACCTATATACTCGTGCACTCGAGGTGAGATCATAGTCCCATCTTTTCAACAACTTTTATTCTTTAAATCATGGGATGAGAAACATATACGTTTTATACTTTTATACTTTGAACACAAGTACGGAAACAAGCATTCCACATGCGAGTTAGAACAAAAATCCTCAATTCAATTATCATTAGTTACACTTGTAGGGTGTAAACGTGAACTTATGTTGTGTGGATCCATACGGGCTTGACGCGCCCTCATTCGGACGGTTCGCTACCGTTAGTGAATGAAATATATTTTTGGGTATAGTGTAGGTTCTAACACTATGATAACGGGGTTTGTAAAATAGTCTAGTCTTGATAATTGGGTGCTCGCGAACGTACAACAACTTTGGAATAAACGATTTGGATAATCAACTTTATATTAAATCTTGTGGTTCAATACAATATACTTACTAAACCTATGATTTCACCAACGTTTTTCGTTGACAGTTTCTATATATTTTCTCCGGTCCTTGAACGCTAAGTGATACATACTTCCGCACTCTATTTTGATACTTGCTTGGATGTCGAGTATACATGCATACATGGAGCGTCTTTTGACTTTACTTTAAATTGTGTCGCATAGGTTTCATTTATACTTTACAAGTTTGTAACGTAGCTAGTTGATGAACTACTTTGTAAACCTTGAACACCTTTATATTTGAAATGAATGCGACATACTTTTGGTCAAACGTTGTTTTAAAGACTTACGACCACGTAACGGGACCTAAGTTGACGGCGCCGTCAAGGACAATTTTGTCGGGTTGTCACAGTCCTCAAGCCCCCGCGTGGCAGAAGCCTGTTTGGTTACAAGGATAGAATATAACGGCGGGTGAAGGGAATTAGGTTTCCCTAGCCAAGCGCCATGCAGACTAGATGGCTGCCAAGTCGACTTAAAATACGAGCATTGGTTTGCTTGTGCATATTAAATTATCCTAAGTATTGGTTTACTTGGGGAAACTCTTAAGTATAAAAACAATGGTTTGTTTTTAGTTAGCATCGCCTTACCACACAACTAAGTGCACCCCTAGTACGTGACAGAGCAAATGGTGCTGTAACTTATGAGTATAAACTTTTTTCGTGCAGACTCGCACACGGGTATTTTGTTAAAATATTGGTTTATTTTACGCAGCGTCTGAAATTGTGCATAAGTTTTGGTTAACTTCTGCGCACATTGTGTGAATTGTCTTAATTCGCGATAATAGGCAATTACAATCAAATGCATAAATGTCCATGATTACGCTGCGTAAGCGCATAGTTACTTGATGCCCCTCACAAATTTGTGGTAGGGATGCCTCAATATGACTCTGAGATCGGACTCCGGTAGTCTGAGATGCCTTGTATACAACTACAAGTTTCGATCAGCTAGTTGTTTCAAGATGTCACTTTGACGTTGTCTTATTTATAGTTCGCCATGACATGTTTTCACATTTCATACCAAACTAGGGGGAGTGATGGTATACTATCAGTGTCCCTTCAGTTTTGTTTTTTCATCGCTGCTTTGTGCATTGCGGATGGTAGTGGAAGTTAGCATGCTTACATCGCTGCATTGCGTTAAGCGCAAGGACGCATCACGAGTAGTTGTGGTTAACATGCATGTATCACATTTGATCGTATCATGCATGATTGCAATGCGCGGGGCTATGTCACGCATAGTTATGATGTGTGGGCCGTACTGTGCAGGGTTTCACCCTACAGATCCCCGCTCACCACATGAGTGCATGGAGTGCGAAATTATTACATCGCGTCATCACATTACTATGTGGATTCGTTATGCATTGCGCTTGACTTCGTAGTCGGTGCTTGTTATGTGATGAGTTATTTACGGTGGCATATTTGTAACTTCGATATGACATTACTATGTCACACCGAACTTGGGGGACTTGATGATGTGCGGAGCTCAACGGGCCGAGTAATTGGGCTTGGTCCATGGGCCGCGGTCAAGTCTTCCTCCTCAAACCCTAATTCTCTCCTATAAATAGAGGGGTAATTTAAGCATTTAGAGGGACATTCTACACAATCTACTCTAGGGTTTTTACCTACCACTCCTGGTAGGGTTTTTCCCTCACCGCCAATCGGAGCTCCATCCATTGGCCGGCGGTCAGCCCTTGGCCACCCTCCCGAGATCATCAACTCGGCTAGGGTTATCACGGTAACCAGACCGGATGATAACACCGCTGAACTAATAAAACCCTCCTTCTATTGCATCAAGTATGTTTTTAGCCCTAGACGAAATTATGCTTGATCACTCCAACATATCTTTTCTATTTTCCAATCCCCTAAAACCTCAGCAATGTGTATCTCATATACAACGATAATAAACATGATATACTAACTTGTTATAGCTGACACTCTCTACCAAGACACATTGCCCAACATGACAACGTCACTACATAAATACTTATTTTAAATTATGCCAAATTTAAGTTTTTCAAAATCATATATACATTGTGGCATCTATCCATTACCCATTAGCTAACTTGATGTGTAAACACTTTCAGCAAGCATACCGTTTAGTACTTCATTATCGATTTTGAAATGTCCCGTTCATATTGATTATAAACGTTCCATATTAATTGATTTCGTCGCGAGGTTTTGACCTCTATATGAGACGTTTTTCAAAGACTGCATTCATTTTTTAAACAACCATAACCTTTATTTTATCGATAAAGGTTTAAAAAGCATTACGTAGATTATCAAATAATGATAATCTAAAATATACCGTTTACACACGACCATTACATAATGGTTTACAATAAGAATATATTACATCAAAAATAAGTTTCTTGAATGCAGTTTTTACATAATATCATACAAGCATGGACTCCAAATCTTGTCCTTATTTTAGTATGCAACAGCGGAAGCTCTTAATAATCACCCGAGAATAAACATGCTTAAAACGTCAACAAAAAATGTTGGTGAGTTATAGGTTTAACCTATATATTATCAAATCATAATAATAGACCACAAGATTTCATATTTCAATACATCCCATACATAGAGATAAAAATCATTCATACGGTGAACACCTGGTAACCGACATTAACAAGATGCATATAAGAATATCCCCATCATTCCGGGACATCCATCGAACATGATATAAAAACTCGAAGTACTAAAGCATCCGCTACAACGGATGAGGTTTGTTGGGCCCAATAGATCTATCTTTAGGATTCGCGTCAATTAGTAGACTGGTTTACTAATTCTTAGGTTACCAAGTAAAAGGGGCATATTCGGCTTCGATCGTTCAACCATAGAAAGTAGTTTCATGTACTTGTGTCTATTTTGTAAAACATTTATAAAGCTGCATGTATTCTCATCCGAAAAATATTAGATTTTAAAAGTGGGACTATAACTCACTTTCACAGATTTTTACTTCGTCGGGAAGTAAGACTTGGCCACTGGTCGATTCACGAACCTATAACAAATATGTACATATATATCAAAGTATGTTCAAAATATATTTACAACATTTTTAATACGTTTTAATGTTTTAAGTTTATTGAGTCAACTGTCCTCGTTAGTAACCTACAACTAGTTGTCCATAGTTAGATGTACAGAAATAAATTGATATATATTATCTTGACCCAATCCACGACCCAGTGTATACACGTCTCAGGCTAGATCACAACTCAAAGTATATATATTTTTTGAATCAACCTCAACCCTGTATAGCTAACTCCAACATTACTGCATATAGAGTGTCTATGGTTGTTCCAAGTAATATATATAGATGGTTCGATATAATATGTCAAAACATTTGCATACGTGTCAATGGTATCCCAAGATTACATAATATATTAGAATATATGTATTATACAATATAAGTTAGCTAGGATATGATTAATATAGATTTGTTACCAATTTTCACGTAGCTACAACAAGTAAAAATATCCAATCTTGTTTTACCCATAACTTCTTCGTTTTAAATCCGTTTTGAGTGAATCCAATTGCTATAGTTTCATATTGAACTTAAGTTTATGAATCTATACAAAAAAAGTATAAGTTTATAGTCGGAAATACAGGTTACAAGTCGTTTTTGTAAAGGTAGTCATTTCAGTCGAAAGAACGACGTCTAGATGACCATTTTGGAAAACATACTTCCACTTTGAGTTTAATCATGATTTTTGGATATAGTTTCATGTTCATAAGAAAAATCATTTTCCCAGAAGAACAACTTTTAAATCAAAGTTTATCATAGTTTTTAATTAACTAACCCAAAACAGCCCGTGGTGTTACTACGACGGCGTATATCCAGTTTTACGGTGTTTTTCGTGTTTTCAGGTTTTAAATCATTAAGTTAGCATATAATATAGATATAGAACATTTGTCTAGTTGATTTTAAAAGTCAAGTTAGAAGGATTAACTTTTGTTTGCGAACAAGTTTAGAATTAACTAAACTATGTTCTAGTGATTTCAAGTTTAAACCTTCGAATAAGGTAGTTTTATATATATGAATTGAATGATGTTATGAACATCATTACTACCTCAGGTTTTGTGGATAAACTATTGGAAATGAGAAAAATAGATCTAGCTTCAAAGCATCCTTGGATGGCTTGAAAGTTCTTGAAGCAGAATCATGACACGAAAACAAGTTCAAGATTTCCACTCGAAATAAGATTGTTATAATTATAGAAATTGAATCAAAGTTTGAATATGAGTATTACCTTTTATTAGAAAGATATATTACTATAAATAAAGTGTTTGTAGGTGTTTTTGGTCGTTGGTATATGGATTAGATATAAAGGATGTGTAATTTTGTTTACATGTAAATAAGTCATGAATGATTGCTAATATTTTTGTAATTTTATGAGATATTTCATGCTACTTTCCAAATGATGGTTCCCACATGTGTTAGGTGACTCACATGGGCTGCTAAGAGCTGATCATTGGAGTGTATATACCAATAGTACATACATATAAAAGCTGTGTATTGTACGAGTACGAATACGGGTGCATACGAGTAGAATTATTGATGAAACTGAACGAGGATGTAATTGTAAGCATTTTTGTTAAGTAGAAGTATTTTGATAAGTTTCTTGAAGTCTTTCAAAAGTGTATGAATACATATTAAAACACTAGATGTATATACATTTTAACTGAGTCGTTAAGTCATCGTTAGTCGTTACATGTAAATGTTGTTTTGAAACCTTTAAGTTAACAATCATGTTAAATGTTGTTAATCCAATGTTTATTATATCTAATGAGATGTTAAATTATTACATTATCATGATATTATGATATATTAATATATCTTAGTATGATATATATACAGTTAAATGTTGTTACAACGATAATCGTTACATATATGTCTCGTTTCGAAATCATTAAGTTAGTAGTCTTGTTTTTACATATGTAGTTCATTGTTAATACACTTAATGACATGTTTACTTATCATTTATCATGATTAAACATATCGTATCAATATCTTAATATGATTCATATGTATTTAGTAAGACGTTGTAATAACGATAATCGTTATATATATCGTTTTCATGTTTCTTAATTCAATAGTCTCATTTTTATGTTTATAACTCATTGTTAAAATACCTAATGAGATACTTACTTATCATAATATCATGTTAACTATATATATAACCATATATATGTCATCATATAGTTTTTACAAGTTTTTAACGTTCGTGAATCACCGGTCAACTTGGGTAGTCAATTGTCTATATGAAACCTATTTCAATTAATCAAGTCTTAACAAGTTTGATTGCTTAACATGTTGGAAACACTTAATCATGTAAATAACAATTTCATTTAATATATATAAACATGGAAAAGTTCGGGTCACTACAGTACCTATCCGTTAAATAAATTTTGTCCCAAAATTTTAAGCAGTTGGAGGTGTTGACGTATCTTCTGGAAATAAGTGCGAGTATTTCTTCTTCATCTAATCTTCTCGTTCCCAGGTGAAATTGGGTCCTCTACGAGCATTCCATCGAACTTTAACAATTGGTATCTTGTTTTGCTTAAGTCTTTTAACCTCTCGATCCATTAATTCGACGGGTTCTTCGACGAATTGAAGTTTTTCGTTGATTTGGATTTTCTAACGGAATAGTGAGATCTTCTTTAGCAAAACATTTCTTCAAATTTGAGACGTGGAAAGTGTTATGTACAGCCGCGAGTTATTGTGGTAATTCAAGTCGGTAAGCTACTGGTCCGACACGATCAATAATCTTGAATGGTCCTATATACCTTGGATTTAATTTCCCTCGTTTACCAAATCGAACAATGCCTTTCCAAGGTGCAACCTTAAGCATGACCATCTCTCCAATTTCAAATTCTATATCTTTTCTTTTAATGTCGGCGTAGCCCTTTTGTCGACTTTGGGCGGTTTTCAACCTTCGTTGAATTTGGATGATCTTCTCGGTAGTTTCTTGTATTATCCCCTACTTCACTCCAACAAATCGGAGACCTGCACTTTCTATCATAAAGTGCTTCAAACGGCGTCATCTCAATGCTTGAATAGTAGCTGTTGTTGTAGGAAAATTCTGCTAATGGTAGATGTCGATCCCAACTGTTTCCGAAATCAATAACACATGCTCGTAGCATGTCTTCAAGTGTTTGTGTCGTCCTTTCACTCTGCCCATCAGTTTGTGGATGATAGGCAGTATTCATGTCTAGAGGAGTTCCTAATGCTTGCTGTAATGTCTGCCAGAATCTTGAAATAAATCTGCCATCCCTATCAGAGATAATAGAGATTGGTATTCCATGTCTGGAGACGACTTCCTTCAAATACAGTCGTGCTAACTTCTCCATCTTTTCATCTTCTCTTATTGGCAGGAAGTGTGCTGATTTGGTGAGACGATCAACTATTACCCAAATAGTATCAAAACCACTTGCAGTCCTTGGCAATTTAGTGATGAAATCCATGGTAATGTTTTCCCATTTCCATTCCGGGATTTCGGGTTGTTGAAGTATACCTGATGGTTTCTGATGCTCCACTTTAACCTTAGAACACGTCAAACATTCCCCTATGTATTTAGCAACATCGGCTTTCATACCTGGCCACCAAAAATGTTTCTTGAGATCCTTGTACATCTTCCCCGTTCCAGGATGTATTGAGTATCTGGTTTTATGAGCTTCTCTAAGTACCATTTCTCTCATGTCTCCAAATTTTGGTATCCAAATTCTTTCAGCCCTATACCGGGTTCCGTCTTCCCGAATATTAAGATGCTTCTCCGATCCTTTGGGTATTTCATCCTTTAAGTTTCCCTCTTTTAAAACTCCTTGTTGCGCCTCCTTTATTTGAGTAGTAAGGTTAGTGTGAATCATTGATAATGCTAAAAACGAACATATATTTCATAGCATTATTCCTCAAGAAAGACAAACTTTTAGTTGCAATTGTTCTATTTACAAGTGATATTCGTTTAAATAATAAAAGGTGAAGACAAAAGACAGATTCGACGAATTGAAGACGCAAACGACCAAAAAGCTCAAAAGTACAAAAGACAATCAAAGAGGTTCCAATTATTGATAAGAAACGTCTTGAAATTACAAGAGTACAAGATTCAAAACGCAAAGTACAAAATATAAAATTGTACGCAAGGACGTTCGAAAATTCGGAACCGTGACCAGAGTCAACTCTCAACGCTTGACGCAATGGACTAAAAATTACAAGTCAACTATGCACATAAATATAATATAATATTTAAATAATTCTTATAATTATTTAATATATTATATTTATTTATAAAACCGTCGGTAAACAAAGAGCCAAACTCGTGTGAGCTGTAAAAGCAAACTCCGCGACACGCGGAGTTTGAAGGCCAAAAATGCCGCGAGTCGCGGAGCCCCAAGTTTTGAAACTCCCTATAAAGCAAACCGAATTCTGATCATTTTTATCATCTTTTTTTCCTTCTTCTCTCAATCTAAACGTATATATTTATATTTATATTATAATTTTAATTTTAATTTTAATTTTAATTTTAATTCTAATAATAAGGGTATGTTAGCGAATGTTGTAAGGGTGTAAGTCGAAATTCTGTCCGTGTAACGCTACGCTATTTTTAATCATTGTAAGTTATGTTCAACCTTTTTACCTTAATGTCTCGTAGCTAAGTTATTATTATGCTTATTTAATCCGAAGTAATCATGATGTTGGGCTAATTACTAAAATTGGGTAATTGGGCTTTGTACCATAATTGGGGTTTGGATAAAAGAACGACACTTGTGGAAATTAGACTATGGGCTATTAACTAAATAATACCTTGTTAATTTAATATACAAACTTATAATTCGACGCATTTATATATAACCACATACGCTTGACTGGGTACGGTGGGCGGGATATCTATAAATACCAATAATTATTCATTTTACCGGATATGGAACTGGATTAATAGTTAATAGACTTGTTGAAACAGGGGTGAATTACATTCAAGGGTAATTGGTGTAATTGTTAACAAAGTAGTAAAACCTTGGTTTACACGCAGTCGATAACCTGGTGTATTCATTAAACAAAGTATTAAAACCTTGTTACAATTCGAATCCCCAATTAGTTGGAATATTTAACTTCGGGTATAAGAATAATTTGACGAGGACACTCGCACTTTATATTTATGACTGATGGACTGTTATGGACAAAAACCAGACGGACATATTAAATAATCCAGGACAAAGGACAATTAACCCATGGGCAATAAAACTAAAATCAACACGTCAAACATCATGATTACGGAAGTTTAAATAAGCATAATTCTTTTATTTCATATTTAATTTCCTTTATTTTATATTTAATTGCACTTCTAATTATCGCATTTTTATTTTTATTGTATTTAATTGCACTTTTAATTATCGTACTTTTTAATTATCGCAAGTTTATTTTATCGCACTTTTATTATACGCAATTTCATTATCGTTATTTACTTTACGCTTTAAATTAAGTCTTTTATTTATTATTTTACATTTGGTTTTAACTGCGACTAAAGTTTTAAAATCGACAAACCGGTCATTAAACGGTAAAAACCCCCCTTTATAATAATAATATTACTTATATATATATTTGTATTTTTATAAAAGTAAACTAATATAGCGTTAAGCTTTGTTTAAAAAGATTCCCTGTGGAACGAACCAGACTTACTAAAAACTACACTACTGTACGATTAGGTACACTGTCTATAAGTGTTGTAGCAAGGTTTAAGTATATCCATTCTCTAAATAAATAAATATCTTGTGTAAATTGTATCGTATTTAATAGTATTTCCTGTAAAAATATAAGCTATTTTATATACACCTCTGCGCACATCAAGTTATTTTTGGCGCCGCTGCCGGGGAACTCTTAAACGCCGGAAGCAACGCTAATATAAAAAAAAAAGATTTTTATTTTACTTTTATTAAAATTCGTTTTTATAAAAGTACGTTTTAAATATTCAAAAATATAAAAAGAAAAACAAAAATTTATATATTTTTAAGAGTTTGTTAAAAGTTTTATAAGTTTCTTTATTTTTATTTTAAGTTTATAAAAATATAAGTTTTATTTAAATATCTTTTATTTATATAAAAACAGAAGAAAAAAAAAAACGCGTCGAATTTTAAATAACCTGTCAGCTGAATTCTGGAACCCCGCGACTCGCGGGGTTTACAGCTTTGTTTATCGCGACTCGCGGAGATAACCTGACACGCCGACAGAAGCCCTAATTCAGCATTAATTACGGGTAATTATTAATTATTATTATTATAACCCTAACTAATTATTATTATTATAATTACTTTTACTTTTTATTTAATTTATATATTTTAGTTAAATTAGTTTTATTAAATTGTAAAATTAAAATTTTTAATAAATAAATAATATAAAAATAATATTTTTATAAAAATTGTACTTTTTACAACTTTTTGTATATTTTTATATTTTGTCCCTTTTTAATCGTTTTAGCGTAATATTTGTATTTTTAGCTCATATTTAGTTTTAAACTTAGATTTTGCCATAGTTATTTTTACTCCTAGATTTTTAGTCTTTG
This sequence comes from Rutidosis leptorrhynchoides, assembly GCF_046630445.1. Classification (NCBI taxonomy): domain Eukaryota; kingdom Viridiplantae; phylum Streptophyta; class Magnoliopsida; order Asterales; family Asteraceae; genus Rutidosis; species Rutidosis leptorrhynchoides. The sequence continues at coordinate 400,709,031 of NC_092337.1, read as the reverse complement.
CCGTAGAATTCCTTAAGTGCTTTTTCTTTAGACTAAGATTTAGGTGCTTTAGAATTTTGCGACGCCTTTTTAAGTTTTAGTTTCTTTTTAAGTTATTTCAATTTCGGATATAGTTTTTCTTGTAAGCTTTAATATTTTTAGACACCTTTTACCTATGTATCAATTATCATTCCAATTAGTAATCTCAATTTGCGATTATAATTTTAAGTTAGTTGTAGTAATAAGGTTATGTTAGTCAAGTATTTTTAAGTTTTATAAGTTTCTTTTATTTTTCCGTCACCTTTTATTTTTCAACCATTTTTCTTTTTCGATCTTTTTCCGACGAACTCTTTTTCTTTCTTATTTCTCACTATTCTAGTTTTAGGACATAGATTTTTATTCTACTTCTTATCTAAATTTCTTAAAATTACAAAAATTTATTTTAAGTGGTTAAATTGATAGACATCAAAATTTTCTGGTTCGTAGTAATAGTTGGATTTGTACGTGGACCGGGTTATTGGAGCCAAACAGTCCTCAATTATATTGAGACCAAACAAATCCTGCCCCTCTGCTGCATCTTTTGGCTATTCGAAACGTGGGCAAAATCAGAAAAGTCTATTGATTGGATAACTTATTATAATTTTTCTTTCCTTTTTAAAACTAATAGGATATTCAGTGAATGCACCGAGCAAGACGTTCACCACCTTTTGTACGTTCACCACCTGTAACTAGATCAAGACATTTAGCAAATATAACCGCCGTTGATTTTTCTTTAGAATCGTCATCCAGTCGACCAAGTACTTCAGTTCAAATTTCCGATAATCCATTTTTTGAACCCGACCTCACAATTGAGAATCCGGAGAATATTCAGGAACAATTCGTAGATCCTGAACCACTAAACTTTCCTCCGGAACCACCAATCATTCAAACAGAGATTGTTGAGGAACGAACCATTAAATCAGAATCCTCTAGTGATTCCGATTCAACAAGTTCAATTATGGAGAATCTGGAACCTTTAAGTATGGAAGACCGAATGAGAGCTAAACGCACTGGCCAAGGTCACGCAATTACTCATCCAGACATTAATGCGCCAGATTATGAAATCAAAGGACAAATTCTACACATGGTGACTAATCAATGCCAATTTAGTGGTGCGCCGAAGGAAGATCCAAATGAACATCTACGTACCTTTAATAGGATCTGCACACTATTTAAAATCCGAGAAGTGGAGGATGAACAGATATATCTCATGTTATTTTCCTGGACTTTAAAGGGAGAAGCCAAAGATTGGTTGGAATCGTTACCTGAAGGGGCGATTGAGACATGGGATGTTTTAGTTGACAAATTTCTTAAACAATTCTTTCCGGCATCTAAAGCCGTAAGAATTCAAGCAGAAATTGTTACGTTCACACAGAAGCCAAATGAAACTCTATATGAGGCGTGGACAAGATATGGAAAGTTATTAAGAGGATGTCCGCAACATGGTTTAGACACCTGTCAAATAGTACAAATATTCTACCAAGGATGCGACATCACTACAAGGAAAGACATAGATATAGCAGCTGGTGGTTCTATTATGAAGAAAACCGAAACTGATGCTTACAAAATTATTGATAACACTGCTTCCCACTCACATGAGTGGCACCAAGAAAAAGATATCGTTAGATCATCTAAAGCAGCTAGAGCCGATTCTAGCCATGACTTAGATTCCATTTCCGCAAAGATAGATGCTGTCGAAAGACGAATGGAAAAGATGACTAAAGATATTCACTCAATACGAATTAGTTGTGAGCAGTGTGGAGGACCACATTTGACAAAAGATTGTCTCAGTATTGAATTAACAATGGAACAAAGAGAGAATATTTCATACATAAACCAAAGGCCTGGAAATAATTATCAGAATAATTATCAACCGCCAAGACCTATTTACAATCAAAACCAGAATTATAACCGAAATATTCCATACAACAACCAACAAGGTCCTAGCAATCAATAAGTATCCAATAATACTTACAATCAGCAAAGACCTAGTTTTCAAAACAAACCACCACAACAAACCGATGATAAAAAGCCGAATTTAGAAGATATGATGACGAAGCTAGTTGAAACTCAAACGCAATTTTTCACATCTCAGAAACAAACCAATGAACAAAATGCTCAAGCATTTAGAAATCAACAAGCTTCTATTCAAAACTTGGAACAAGAAGTAAGTAACCTAGCAAGGTTAATAGGTGAAAGAAAACCAGGAAGTCTACCTAGTGATACAAATGCTAACCCCCGGAATGAAACAGCTAAAGCCATTACCACAAGAAGTGGTACAACACTTAAACCACCTGAAATACCTGTAACTTCTGATGAAGCTATTCCTACTCCACAAGAACCACAACCTGATCAAGATAAGGAAAAAGAACCGGTAGTTGAAAAGGTTAATGAAGATAACACAGTTAAGGCTAAACCTTATGTTAAACCATACCAACCACCACTTCCTTACCCGAGTAAAATGAAGAAAGAGAAACTTGAAGCCGAGCAATCCAAATTCTTGGATATGTTTAAACAGATAAATGTAAATCTTCCTTTCATTGATGTGATTTCAGGAATGCCTAGATATGCTAAATTCTTGAAAGATCTAATCTCAAATAGAAAAAAAATGAAAGAACTCTCGGCTGTTACCATGAATGCTAATTGTTCAGCAGTACTGTTGAATAAGATACCAGAAAAACTATCTGATCCAGGAAGTTTCACAATTCCATGTTTTCTGGGTAGTCTTAGTTCAATAGAAGCATTGGCAGACTTAGGTGCTAGTATAAATCTAATGCCATATTCACTATACGCTAAACTAGACCTTGGAGAATTGAAACCAACCAGAATAAGCATACAACTAGCCGATAGATCAATAAAATATCCTAGAGGGATAATGGAGAACATGCTAGTTAAAGTTGGTACTTTAGTATTTCCAGTAGATTTTTTTGTTTTGGACATGGAAGAAGATTCTCAAGTTCCTCTCATATTAGGAAGACCATTCTTAAACACGGCTAAAGCAATGATAGACGTGTTCGGTAAGAAATTAACCCTAAGTATAGAGGATGAGAGTGTTACCTTTTCAGTTGATAGAGCAATGCAACAACCGCAATCTGCAGATGATACATGTTATTATATTCAAACTATAGATGCACATGCAGAATTATTAGAAGAATTTCCAGAATTACAAGGAACAGGAGAATGTTCTTTAGGAGAAGGTAATGAACCAATTGATGAAGCTGAAAAGTTAGCTACACTTATAGCTAATGGATATGAACCAACAACAGAAGAAATTCAAATGCTAAAAGAAGAAGACAGATATCGATATAAATCATCGATAGAAGAACCACCGAAATTAGAGTTAAAGCCACTTCCAAACCATTTGGAATACGCTTATTTACATGGTGAATCTGAATTACATGTAATAATATCGTCTTCTCTTACTGAAAATGAGAAATCACAACTCATTTCTGTGTTGAAAGCTCATAAACCAGCCATTGCATGGAAGATTCATGATATTAAAGGAATAAGTCCTTCGTATTGCACACATAAAATCCTTATGGAAGAAGGTCATAAAACGTATGTGCAACGCCAACGAAGACTAAATCCTAATATGCAAGATGTAGTTAAGAAAGAGATTATTAAACTGCTAGATGCAGGTTTAATTTATCCAATTTCTGATAGTCCATGGGTAAGCCCAGTTCAATGTGTGCCTAAGAAGGGTGGCATGACTGTCATTACAAATGAGAAAAATGAGTTTATTCCTACTAGGACTGTAACAGGATGGCGTGTATGTATTGATTATAGAAAATTAAATGACGCCACCAGAAAAGATCACTTTCCCTTACCTTTCATAGATCAAATGTTGGAAAGATTAGCCGGAAATAGTTACTATTGTTTTCTAGATGGATTTTCCGGATATTTTCAAATTCCAATAGCACCCGAAGATCAAGAGAAAACCACATTCACGTGCCCTTATGGTACTTTTGCTTACAAACGCATGCCATTTGGACTTTGCAACGCCCCTGCAACCTTTCAAAGGTGTATGATGGCGATTTTTCATGACATGATAGAAGAATGCATGGAAGTATTCATGGATGACTTTTCAGTCTTCGGTGATACATTTGAATCATGTCTAGCTAATCTTGAACGAATGCTTATTAGATGCGAACAATCAAATCTAGTACTTAATTGGGAGAAATGCCATTTCATGGTTAAAGAAGGCATCGTTCTTGGACATAAAATTTCAAAAGAAGGAATTGAAGTGGATAGAGCTAAAGTAGATGTAATTGCTAAACTTCCACATCCCACCAATGTTAAAGGAGTTAGGAGTTTTCTAGGGCATGCCGGTTTTTACCGACGTTTCATAAAAGATTTTTCTAAAATTGCCACTCCTATGAATAAACTCCTAGAAAAGGATGCTCCATTCATCTTTTCAGATGAGTGTATCAAATCTTTTAATATTCTTAAAGAAAAACTCACTAATGCGTCGATCATGATAACACCAAATTGGAATCTACCATTTGAACTAATGTGCGATGCAAGTGATTTTGCAATGGGAGCCGTTTTAGGACAAAGGATTGAAAAACGATTTCAACCTATATATTATGCTAGTAAGACGTTACAAGGAGCACAAATGAACTATACAACTACTGAAAAAGAACTCCTTGCTATTGTCTTTGCTTTTGACAAATTTCGATCATATCTCGTTCTAGCAAAAACGGTGGTCTATACCGACCATTCTGCTCTTAGATACCTATTTTCAAAACAAGATGCTAAACCAAGATTAATCCGTTGGATCTTACTCTTACAAGAGTTTGATATTGAAATCCGAGATAAAAGAGGAGCAGAAAATCTCGCCGCTGATCATCTTTCTCGTCTTGAAAATCCCGAATTAGAAGTTCTAAATGAATCGGCCATACAAGACAACTTTCCTGATGAATATCTATTAAAGATAGATTATAAAGAAATACCATGGTTTGCAGACTATGCAAACTACTTAGTATGTGGATTCCTTGAAAAAAGATTATCGTACCAAAGACGAAAGAAATTCTTCAGTGATATAAAACACTATTTTTGGGAAGATCCACATCTGTTTAAAAGTTGTCCAGATGGAATAATACGCCGATGTGTATTTGGAGATGAAGCTAGTAAAATTTTAAACCATTATCACACGGGACCAACAGGAGGGCATTATGGGCCTCAACTAACAACAAGAAAAGTTTATGATGCTGGATTCTATTGGCCTACAATTTACAAAGACGCACACCTTCTTTGCAAATCCTGTGATGCTTGTCAAAGGGCCGGAAAAATAAGTCAACGTGATGAAATGCCACAAAATGTCATCCAAGTATGTGAAGTATTTGACATTTGGGGTATTGACTTTATGGGTCCATTTCCAAAATCTCATAATAATCTATATATACTCGTAGCCATTGATTATGTATCTAAATGGGCGGAAGCACAAGCTCTCCCAACTAACGATGCACGAGTTGTAGTCAACTTTTTAAAACGTCTTTTTGCAAGGTTTGGAACACCGAAAGCTTTAATAAGTGATCGGGGTACTCATTTCTGTAATAATCAACTTGAGAAAGTTCTTAAAAGATATGGAGTAACTCATAAAATCTCCACCGCATATCATCCACAAACAAGTGGACAAGTTGAAAATACCAACCGAGCTTTAAAACGTATTCTAGAGAAAACCGTAGGATCAAATCCGAAGGAATGGTCCATTAAATTGGAGGATGCACTCTGGGCTTTTAGAACAGCCTACAAAACTCCAATTGGAACCACACCATTTAGACTTATTTATGGAAAAGCATGTCATCTTCCAGTAGAAATTGAACACAAAGCATTTTGGGCTTTGAAGACATGTAATCTTGATTTACATGAAGCCGGACGTCTACGATTAAGTCAACTAAACGAATTAGAAGAATTAAGACATGAAGCAAACGAAAATTCGTTAATCTATAAGGAAAGAACGAAGAAATGGCATGATAAAAGAATCAGAAGTTTAAAAGAATTTAAAGAAGGAGACAGAGTTCTTCTTTTCAATTCACGATTCAAGCTATTTCCTGGAAAATTGAAATCAAGATGGTCTGGACCATTCATAGTCAAAAGAGTTTTCCCATACGGAACGATAGAATTAATAAATTCAAATGGGATTGAATTTAAAGTTAATGGTCACAGAGTTAAACACTACATACATAGTCCGATGGAAGTCGACAACGAAGTTAATCACAATTTCGACACCACAGCTAATTAAGTGTGGGGAGAATCAATTCTTTAAAGGATAATATGTATTTCTGTTAGAATTAGATTGTCTGTTTTCGTGTAGTTCTCGAAAATGAACCCGAATGGTCTTTCCCTAGCAGACCCTAAAGAACTAGTCTTCTCTCCCCATTCTGAATTTTCATTTTTTTTTTTAGGTTTTTACAAAATGAAGACTGCCTGTGAACTAAACCATGGTCTAATGCTACACGCTTTGATCACTAAACGTAATAATGACATACTTCCGAGTGAATTAGTATCAGTAATCAGAGAAAGAATGGACGGAGTTAGAAAAGAATCCAGATAAAAAGATAATAAGTTACAATTTGGTAAAGGAAAATCAAAATCCGCAGCGAAAAGAAGAGCACGACACCTAGAAAGATGTCACAAATGCGGAAAATGGTCACATGGAGGTAAATGTTCAAATAATCAAACCTATTCAAACACCGAATTTGTTACTCTATGCAGAGACGGACCGTTCATATGTTTAGAAGAAAAGACACTGAATGCTCGAGGTTACGCCTATGTAGCCATGGAAAACCAATTAAACCGACTATCTTATGAATGGGATAGATCATATAACTAAGAAATCTATTTCACAGGTATGTCTGTACAGTTTTTATTTTTATTTTTTTTATTTTTAACCTTTTGATAATAAACGCTAATTTGTTCGCTATAAAGTATTAAATTGGTATTGAATAAAATTAGGTTTGGCCACCGAAATTATTGATATCATTCAAAAAAATTTATTACATGACTGCGCAATTTAATGTTTATTCTTAAGGTATAAATATCTTTAATCAATCAACCCAAAATATTTCAAAAATTCGTCATGAGTTAAATTAGGTCTTGGAACCGAAATTACTTTACCGAAAAGAGGGGCGCATATTTTTGATAATATTTGATTGATTAAAGTGGGATAAAAAGCCAAAAAGATTTTTAACTTTATTTTTACCATGTTTTTAAAATTAATATTTAAATCTTAAATTAATATTGTAAACTTTGTAAAAACAATATATTTAAAATTGTAAATATTTGAAACATTAATATAAGTTTGGTGTGAATTTATAATATGAATTTTTAAATTAAGTTTGGTGTGAATTTTTAATTATTAAAATATGAATTTTTAATTTTATGCATTTTAAATTGTAAGTTTGGTGTGAATTTTTAATATTAATTTTGAATTTTATATTTAAATTGTGTGAATTTAAAAACAAAAATTTACTTAATCTCATTAAGTTAAAAATATGATTTTTAAAATTCGTCGTAAGTTGAAGACTAGGTCTTTAAACCGAAATTGCTTTACCCAAGGGAGGGACGAGAACTTTTATCATTATTTTTAATCTTATTGAATTAAAGTATGCCAAAAACATTAAAAAAAAAACCCAAAAATCTTAGCTTTTAAAACAATCGCTACCAAAAAGACAAATTTTAAAATTTTGTGGAGGGACGGACTAGGACATCGATCCGAAACGACCTCGTCCTAAATAACAAGGGAAACCAAACTCCGCGACTCGCGGAGTTTGAAGGCTTAAATGCCGTGAGTCGCGGGAGGACAAAAATACAGAAAAAAATATAACTGATCAAACTGATCAGTTCCAACACAGAAAAAAAAACAGAGAAAAACCTGCGGGAAAAACCCGAAAAATACACCCCAAAATCACAATTTTTAACCGTTAATCATCAAATCTTTTACTAAAATCATGTTGAGAAGGATGCTATCAAGGAATTACTCAAGAAAAACGGTAAATTTCTACACCTAAACACCATTTAATCCGAAATTAGTGTTCTTGAGTAATTTTTTCACCAATTTGATTTTGATGATTTTTAGTGTAATTAGGCTTAAATTGTTTATGTATTATGCTTGTATAACCTAGATTGATGCTATTTAACATGATTAGAAGCCTTAAACTTCGAATTTTGAGTAATCTAGGGTTTGTGTTCTTGAGCAAATTTGGGGCTTTTTGATATAAACAGGTTATGGCCGATTTTTGTCATGAATTGTTGCTAAATTAAGTAGTGTAACATGTTTAGGTAGTTAAATGATCCAAACTTTGAGCCTAAACGTGATTTTGAGAATTAAAGTGGACTTTTTCAAAGTCTAAAATTCATGAACTTGATTTTTGAGAGATAATGCCATTTGAGACTTGTTTAATTGCTAGTAATGATTATTTTGACATGTTATTTGAGTTAAATGCTTATGAACTTGGCGAACATTTTCATATATGCTTATTTGAAAAAGTGTAGATTTGATAAAAATGAGCTTAAGTTTGATATAAATTGATCATGTCATTGTAATTATTTTGATTGATGATTTTGCTGACACTAATGCATATTTGGATGCACAAAAATTGTGTTTGATGTGTTTTGCAGATTGAAAGGGGTGAATCTTCATCCCAAGCTCGCAATGCTCCTGCTGAGAATGCGGAACAACAGGAGGTGGATAACTACTACAAGCAGGATATACCTCATCCAGTCATGACATTTTCTGATATGCACTTGGAAGAGTTGCACCCGAACCTGAGATTTGACAGACTTTGGATTGATTATCCAAAATACCAAAGGGGTTTGCATACTCTTCATTCTAAGGTTGTTGAGGTACCTAGGGTCATAGAATGGGGACCCTTAGAAGCTGTAGAATTGGCCGGGCCAATTAGGGAATTACTTGTACAGAGGTATGGTAATTCTACTTTTAATGACTGGGTACGTTTATTCACCATGCGTAGACCTGTATATAAAGTATGGTGTGAAGAATTGTTGTGTAGTATAGAGTTGAATGATCGGGTAGCTAGTTTAACCGATCGTTCTTTTATTAGATTTTTGTTAGGCGGTTCGATGCGCCACATGTCTTTACTAGACATGGCTCAGGCTTTACGTATATATACGCCTGAGGAGTTAGCATCTGCCGATTGTAGAGGGTTGATACTAAATGGTAGAAAGATAATTGAAAATTTTGATACACACGGTGTGTGGAGTCAAATGACAAGCCATCACCGTTTCAAAGGGGGAAATTACTCTTATTTGGATATAGATAGAGCTGAATTAAGAGTAATTCATAGGTTTTTAGCTAATTCGATTACACAAAGGGGTAAGAACAAGGAAAAGGTAAATGAACAGGATTTATTTTACCATATGTGTATTCGAGACCCACAAAGCGCTGTAAGTATACCGTATTGTGTGGGTTATTATTTATCAGCTATGGTTCGGGGGATGAGACCGCATAGCATAATAGGAGGTGGTATTTTTATTACTTTGATTGCTGAATATCTCGGTGTGGATATAAGTCGGGGGGGATTATTAGTCGAAGAACAGAACCCCGCGATACTATAGGTTTAAATGTATACCATGGTGTGAAAGTTTTGAAGAGGCGAAATAACGCCGCAGTACAATACCATGGTAGGCATCCACAGGTTGAGAGAAACCAACAGCAAGGTAATGTAGGAGGGGGAAATGAGATGCAAGAAATGCAAAGGTTTATAGCTGCACAGGAGTACGAAAATGCTAGACAGAGAGCATTTGAAGATTGGCAAGTTCATCAGAACCAAATCATAGCTCATTGCCAACATATAGGTAGAAACTGTATTCCTACACCGAAACCCATATTCCTGAAATGTCCCGTTCTTATTGATTAAAAACGTTCCATATTAATTGATTTCGTTGCGAGGTTTTGACCTCTATATGAGACGTTTTTTCAAAGACTGCATTCATTTTAAAACAAACCATAACCTTTATTTCATCAATAAAGGTTTAAAAAGCTTTACGTAGATTATCAAATAATGATAATCTAAAATATCCTGTTTACACACGACCATTACATAATGGTTTATAATACAAATATGTTACAACAAAATAAGTTTCTTGAATGCAGTTTTTACACAATATCATACAAGCATGGACTCCAAATCTCGTCCTTATTTAAGTATGCGACAGCGGAAGCTCTTAATAATCACCTGAGAATAAACATGCTTAAAACGTCAACAAAAATGTTGGTGAGTTATAGGTTTAACCTATATATATCAAATCATAATAATAGACCACAAGATTTCATATTTCAATACTCATCCCATACATAGAGATAAAAATCATTCATATGGTGAACACCTGGTAACCGACATTAACAAGATGCATATATAAGAATATCCCCATCATTCCGGGACACCCTTCGGATATGATATAAATTTCGAAGTACTAAAGCATCCGGTACTTTGGATGGGGTTTGTTAGGCCCAATAGATCTATCTTTAGGATTCGCGTCAATTAGGGTGTCTGTTCCCTAATTCTTAGATTACCAGACTTAATAAAAAGGGACATATTCGATTTCGATAATTCAACCATAGAATGTAGTTTCACGTACTTGTGTCTATTTTGTAAATTATTTATAAAACCTGCATGTATTCTCATTCCAAAAATATTAGATTTTAAAAGTGGGACTATAACTCACTTTCACAGATTTTTACTTTGTCGGGAAGTAAGACTTGGCCACTGGTTGATTCATGAACCTATAACAATATATACATATATATCAAAGTATGTTCAAAATATATTTACAACACTTTTAATATATTTTGATGTTTTAAGTTTATTAAGTCAGCTGTCCTCGTTAGTAACCTACAACTAGTTGTCCACAGTTACATGTACAGAAATAAATCGATAAATATTATCTTGAATCAATCCACGACCCAGTGTATACGTATCTCAGTATTGATGACAACTCAAACTATATATATTTTGGAATCAACCTCAACCCTGTATAGCTAACTCCAACATTCACATATAGAGTGTCTATGGTTGTTCCGAAATATATATAGATGTGTCGACATGATAGGTCGAAACATTGTATACGTGTCTATGGTATCTCAAGATTACATAATATACAATATAAGTTGATTAAGTTATGGTTGGAATAGATTTGTTACCAATTTTCACGTAGCTAAAATGAGAAAAATTATCCAATCTTGTTTTACCCATAACTTCTTCATTTTAAATCCGTTTTGAGTGAATCAAATTGCTATGGTTTCATATTGAACTCTATTTTATGAATCTAAACAGAAAAAGTATAGGTTTATAGTCAGAAAAATAAGTTACAAGTCATTTTTGTAAAGGTAGTCATTTCAGTCGAAAGAACGACGTCTAGATGACCATTTTAGAAAACATACTTTCACTTTGAGTTTAACCATAATTTTTGGATATAGTTTCATGTTCATAATAAATATCATTTTCTCAGAATTACAACTTTTAAATCAAAGTTTATCATAGTTTTTAATTAACTAACCCAAAACAGCCCGCGGTGTTACTACGACGGCGTAAATCCGGTTTTACGGTGTTTTTCGTGTCTCCAGGTTTTAAATCATTAAGTTAGCATATCATATAGATATAGAACATGTGTTTAGTTGATTTTAAAAGTCAAGTTAGAAGGATTAACTTTTGTTTGCGAACAAGTTTAGAATTAACTAAACTATGTTCTAGTGATTACAAGTTTAAACCTTCGAATAAGATAGCTTTATATGTATGAATCGAATGATGTTATGAACATCATTACTACCTTAAGTTCCTTGGATAAACCTACTGGAAAAGAGAAAAATGGATCTAGCTTCAACGGATCCTTGGATGGCTCGAAGTTCTTGAAGCAGAATCATGACACGAAAACAAGTTCAAGTAAGATCATCACTTGAAATAAGATTGTTATAGTTATAGAAATTGAACCAAAGTTTGAATATGATTATTACCTTGTATTAGAATGATAACCTACTGTAAGAAACAAAGATTTCTTGAGGTTGGATGATCACCTTACAAGATTGGAAGTGAGCTAGCAAACTTGAAAGTATTCTTGATTTTATGTTACTAGAACTTGTAGAATATATGAAGAACACTTAGAACTTGAAGATAGAACTTGGGAGAGATCAATTAGATGAAGAAAATTGAAGAATAAAAGTGTTTGTAGGTGTTTTTGGTCGTTGGTGTATGGATTAGATATAAAGGATATGTAATTTTGTTTTCATGTAAATAAGTCATGAATGATTACTCATATTTTTGTAATTTTATGAGATATTTCATGCTAGTTGCCAAATGATGGTTCACACATGTGTTAGGTGACTCACATGGGCTGCTAAGAGTTGGTCATTGGAGTGTATATACCAATAGTACATACATCTAAAAGCTGTGTATTGTACGAGTACGAATACGGGTGCATACGAGTAGAATTGTTGATGAAACTGAACGAGGATGTAATTGTAAGCATTTTTTGTTAAGTAGAAGTATTTTGATAAGTGTATTGAAGTCTTTCAAAAGTGTATAAATACATATTAAAACACTACATGTATATACATTTTAACTGAGTCGTTAAGTCATCGTTAGTCGTTACATGTAAGTGTTGTTTTGAAACCTTTAGGTTAACGATCTTGTTAAATGTTGTTAACCCAATGTTTATAATATCAAATGAGATTTTAAATTATTATATTATCATGATATTATCATGTATGAATATCTCTTAATATGATATATATACATTAAATGTCTTTACAACGATAATCGTTACATATATGTCTCGTTTAAAAATCATTAAGTTAGTAGTCTTGTTTTTACATATGTAGTTCATTGTTAATATACTTAATGATATGTTTACTTATCATAGTATCATGTTAACTATATATATATCCATATATATGTCATCATATAGTTTTTACAAGTTTTAACGTTCGTGAATCACCGGTCAACTTGGGTGGTCAATTGTCTATATGAAACATATTTCAATTAATCAAGTCTTAACAAGTTTGATTGCTTAATATGTTGGAAACATTTAATCATGTAAATATCAATCTCAATTAATATATATAAACATGGAAAAGTTCGGGTCACTACAGTACCCTCCCTGGTCTATAGAGATGCAGCCACCGTATCCTACGTATAACCCTGCCGAAGCATTTTATAGCACCTATGGTTATGCTTGGAACCCCTATTGGTATCAATATCATCCCTAGTCTACTTAGTTTTATTTATTTTGTAATTTGTAATATTGATACGTTTAATACTTATGTTAATATTGTAATAGTTGTTATAATTTTCTAACTTTTATTCTTAGAGTTTAATAATTTTTGAATGTGGGGTAATATACCAAACTTCAAAAATATGTATATATGTTTGCAGTTTATCTTATGTACACAACAGGGTAAAACAACGAATTTTCAAAGACTGGCATTAAATTCAGCAAAAGCAACTAATTTTGACGACAGATGCAAAATATATGTGAAATAACAACAAGACGGAATGAACAAATGATGTGCACCATTTATCATTCAGCAAACAAACGCCAATATATTTGGAAACTTTGGTAAAAATTTAATCATTTTCACACAAATCACCCTCAATAATTTAAATTGTTACTGATTTCTTGCAACTGAGGGCATTGCAAGATCTTAAGTGTGGGAAGGGGTTAAATTCTTTCGGATTTTAAAATTTTTACTTTAAACACTTGGTTACCATTAAAAATACTAGTAAAGCAGTAGTTGTATTAGAATCTAGTGCTCTCTGATAATAAAGAACAGCCCTAGTCTTATATACTGACTACCCAATTCTAGTAAATTTTTTTCAAAATTTTCAATTAAATGAACTCAAAATCATGTTTATACATATTTATGAACGATAGAACTAGGTTTTAACACCGAAATTATTGTTACCTCGGAAAGGACATAAATTGAGAAACAAACCAAAATGTTAAAATTCATTTAAAATGGAATAGAGGACGATAAAAAGGAAAATAAAAGCCAAGTGTGGGAAAATTTACCAAGTTATCTTAAACATTTATCACATATTTTTGTACAAATAACTGAAAATACTTTTGCTTTGAACTAAACTAAACTGTTTTACCTGATTTACTGTAAGAAAGATGGATCTACACGATGAATCAATTTCATCATTAAAAGGAAGTAAAGTCTTCCGAAAAAGACACGCGCTTCTTGATTTAGGTCATGAAGTTGTCGTCCAGACCAGCTGTAGGTTGACGAAAAATCTAGAAAAGTCATCACTAAAATCAGCAGGAAATCCACGGACCTCAGCATTAAACAGGGTCGCCAAGTGGTCAGATTTATCCTAACCATGAGAAGGATTTATCTCGTAGAATGGGGGGGCACCATGCAAATTAGCTGGATAAGACTAATGAATCAGATCCCCAGAAAGGATAATCTCCTTAAAAGATCAAAAATCAGCTTTTAAGACTGATATTACTCAATCCTAGAGATTGACCTTAAAGATTGAGAATTCAAACTCATGGAATTCAATGATATCTAAACTCGAGCTGAACGAGAAAATATTTTGATCAAAATTACAAACCGATTTGTTTTCTGAAAACCCATTTTCAATGCGTTCATTATCATTGAACGTAAAATCCTGAGAATTCACCTGGAATTCATTAGGTCACCTGAACTAAATTGGGTGTCAACCGTAAGAACGGTGGTTGCATAGCATGGTCAAAGACAAGACCTTGTGCCAGACCGAAAAATCATAAGGGTGAGCTTTACTATTGCTCCTACCAAGGATAGTAATTGCGTCCGACACGTTATAGACCATAATTAAAAGCATGTCAGGGGACATTGCCTTAACAGTTGCTTGTTCAACGCTTTCCTTTACAACCGGACGGTAGTTTACCGAAAAGTAATATACGGGACAAGTAAACTGGATGTGTTGCTTTCCAAAGACAAGGTTAGCAAGTGGGTGACACAAAACCGCAAGTTTTGAGCTAAAATTTTCAAATCTGAAACCCACCAAACCCACAAAAATAATTTGCAAACACCGGTAAAGGGTTATTCCGGAAAACTTATCTAGGGTAAAAACTAGATTTAATTTTCAAAAGATCAAATATTTTCATAAAGATCCAATTTCCTTAATGGATCTAAATTTTTATAGTCATGTGGGACTGTAAACCATATCGTTACTACCATTGTTTATACCACCGTATAGAAATCACTGATGTACAAAGTGTGAAGAATAAAGAAGTGATTCTAGTATTTCAAGACGATATTGCTTGAGGACAAGCAACGCTCAAGTGTGGGAATATTTGATAATGCTAAAAACGAACATATATTTCATAGCATTATTCCTCAAGAAAGACAAGCTTTTAGTTGCAATTGTTCTATTTACAAGTGATATTCGTTTAAATAATAAAAGGTGAAGACAAAAGACAGATTCGACGAATTGAAGACGCAAACGACCAAAAAGCTCAAAAGTACAAAAGACAATCAAAGAGGTTCCAATTATTGATAAGAAACGTCTTGAAATTACAAGAGTACAAGATTCAAAACGCAAAGTACAAAATATAAAATTGTACGCAAGGACGTTCGAAAATCCAGAACCGTGACCAGAGTCAACTCTCAACGCTTGACGCAATGGACTAAAAATTACAAGTCAACTATGCACATAAATATAATATAATATTTAAATAATTCTTATAATTATTTAATATATTATATTTATTTATAAAACCGTCGGTAAACAAAGAGCCAAACTCGTGTGAGCTGTAAAAGCAAACTCCGCGACTCGCGGAGTTTGAAGGCCAAAAATGCCGCGAGTCGCGGAGCCCCAAGTTTTGAAACTCCCTATAAAGCAAACCGAATTCTGATCATTTTTATCATCTTTTTTTCCTTCTTCTCTCAATCTAAACGTATATATTTATATTTATATTATAATTTTAATTTTAATTTTAATTTTAATTCTAATAATAAGGGTATGTTAGCGAATGTTGTAAGGGTGTAAGTCGAAATTCTGTCCGTGTAACGCTACGCTATTTTTAATCATTGTAAGTTATGTTCAACCTTTTTACATTAATGTCTCGTAGCTAAGTTATTATTATGCTTATTTAATCCGAAGTAATCATGATGTTGGGCTAATTACTAAAATTGGGTAATTGGGCTTTGTACCATAATTGGGGTTTGGATAAAAGAACGACACTTGTGGAAATTAGACTATGGGCTATTAATGGGTTTTATATTAACTAAACAATACCTTGTTAATTTAATATACAAACTTATAATTCGACGTATTTATATATAACCACATACGCTTGACTGGGTACGGTGGGCGGGATATCTATAAATACCAATAATTATTCATTTTACCGGATACGGAACTGGATTAATAGTTAATAGACTTGTTGAAACAGGGGTGAATTACATTCAAGGGTAATTGGTGTAATTGTTAACAAAGTAGTAAAACCTTGGTTTACACGCAGTCGATAACCTGGTGTATTCATTAAACAAAGTATTAAAACCTTGTTACAATTCGAATCCCCAATTAGTTGGAATATTTAACTTCGGGTATAAGAATAATTTGACGAGGATACTCGCACTTTATATTTATGATTGATGGACTGTTATGGACAAAAACCAGACGGACATATTAAATAATCCAGGACAAAGGACAATTAACCCATGGGCAATAAAACTAAAATCAACACGTCAAACATCATGATTACGGAAGTTTAAATAAGTATAATTCTTTTATTTCATATTTAATTTCCTTTATTTTATATTTAATTGCACTTCTAATTATCGCATTTTTATTTTTATTGTATTTAATTGCACTTTTAATTATCGTACTTTTTAATTATCGCAAGTTTATTTTATCGCACTTTTATTATTCGCAATTTCATTATCGTTATTTACTTTACGCTTTAAATTAAGTCTTTTATTTATTATTTTACATTTGGTTTTAACTGAGACTAAAGTTTTAAAATCGACAAACCGGTCATTAAACGGTAAAACCCCCCCTTTATAATAATAATATTACTTATATATATATTTGTATTTTTATAAAAGTAAACTAATATAGCGTTAAGCTTTGTTTAAAAAGATTCCCTGTGGAACGAACCGGACTTACTAAAAACTACACTACTGTACGATTAGGTACACTGCCTATAAGTGTTGTAGCAAGGTTTAAGTATATCCATTCTCTAAATAAATAAATATCTTGTGTAAATTGTATCGTATTTAATAGTATTTCCTGTAAAAATATAAGCTATTTTATATACACCTCTGCACACATCAATCATTATATTCATAGATTTTACACGAATGGGTTCTCTGTCCTTTCTGCTCAAGGCGTCGGCTACCACATTTGCCTTCCCTGGGTGGTAACGAATCTCAAAGTCGTAATCATTCAACAATTCAATCCATCTGCGCTACCTCATGTTCAATTGTTTCTGATTAAATATGTGTTGAAGACTTTTGTGGTCGGTATATATAATACTTTTGACCCCATATAAGTAGTGCCTCCAAGTCTTTAATGCAAAAATAACCGCGCCTAATTCCAAATCATGCGTCGTATAATTCTGCTCGTGAATCTTCAATTGTCTAGACGCATAAGCAATTACTTTCGTTCGTTACATTAATACACAACCGATATCTTGCTTTGAGGTGTCACAATATATCACAAAATCATCATTCCCTTCAGGTAATGACAATATAGGTGCCGTAGTTAACTTTTTCTTCAACAATTGAAATGCTTTTTCTTGTTCATCCTTCCATTCAAATTTCCTCCCTTTATGCGTTAATGCAGTCAAGGGTTTTGCTATTTTAGAAAAATCTTGGATGAATCTCCTGTAATAACCAGCTAGCCCTAAAAATTGGCGTATGTGTTTAGGAGTTTTTGGGGTTTCCCACTTTTCAACGGTTTCAATCTTTGCCGGATCCACTTGAATACCTTCTTTGTTCACTATGTGATCGAGGAATTGAACTTCTTCCAACCAAAATGCACACTTTGAAAACTTAGCGTACAGTTTTTCTTTCCTCAACAACTCTAGCACTTTTCTCAAATGTTCTTCGTGCTCTTGATCATTCTTTGAGTAAATAAGTATGTCATCGATAAATACAATGACAAACTTGTCAAGGTATGGTCCACACACTCGGTTCATGAGGTCCATGAACACAGCTGGTGCGTTAGTCAACCCAAATGGCATAACCATAAACTCGTAATGACCGTAATGCGTCCTGAAAGCAGTCTTTGGAATATCATCCTCCTTTACCCACATTTGATGATACCCAGAACGTAAATCAATCTTTGAATAAACTGACGAGCCTTGTAGTTGATCAAATAAGTTATCGATTCTTGGTAGTGGATAACGATTCTTGATGGTAAGTTTGTTCAACTCTCGGTAGTCGATACACAACCTGAATGTATCATCCTTCTTCTTGACAAACAAAACAGGAGCTCCCCACGGTGATGTGCTTGGTCGAATGAAACCACGCTCTAAAAGTTCCTGTAACTGACTTTGTAATTCTTTCATTTCACTGGGTGTGAGTCTGTATGGAGCACGAGCTATTGGTGCAGCTCCCGGTACAAGGTCTATTTGAAATTCAACGGATCAATGTGGAGGTAGTCCCGGTAATTCTTTCAGAAATACATCGGGAAATTCTTTTGCGACGGGAACATCATTGATGTTCTTTTCTTCGAAATTGACTTTCTCGACGTGTGCTAGCACAACATAGCAACCTTTTCTTATTAGTGTTTGTGCCTTCAGGTTACTAATAAGATTTAACTTCGCGTTGCTCTTTTCTCCGTACACCATTAAGGGTTTTCCTTTTTTCGTATAATGCAAATTGCATTTTTGTAACAAACGATCTCTGCTTTTACTTATTTCAACCAGTCCATTCCGATTATCACATCAAAACTCCCTAACTCTACTGGTATTAAGTCAATCTTAAATGTTTCGCTAACCAGTTTAATTTCTCGACTCCGACATATATTATCTGCTGTAATTAATTTACCATTTGCTAATTCGAGTAAAAATTTATTAACCAAGGGCGTCGGTGAGCAACTTAGTTTAGCACAAAAATCTCTACTCATATAGCTTCTATCCGCACCCGAATCAAATAAAACATAAACAGATTTATTGTCAATGAGAAACGTACCCGTAACAAGCTCCGGGTCTTCCTGCGTTTCTGCCGTATTAATATTGAAAACTCTTCCGCGGACCTGCCCATTAGTATTCCCCTGATTTGGGCAATTTCTACTAAAGTGGCCCGGTTTTCCACATCCAAAACAAACTATGGCGGTATTACTTGTTCCGACATTATTTGTTCCTTTAGTTCTGTTATGCATTGGTCCGTAGATTTCGCATTTCTTTGCGCTATGACCATTTCTTTTACACCTGTTGAAAAATGTTGTGCAGCACCCCGGGTGATTCTCTTCACACATTTGGCATTGCTGTTTCTGATTATTGTTGTTGTTGCGGTTGTTATTTTTGTTGGGACGTTTGTTGTAGTTGTTGTTGTTGGGATTGCGATTGTTGTTGTTGCGATTTATGTTGCGGTTGTTGGGATAGTTGTTGCGATTGTGGTTGTAATTGTTGTTGTTGTTGTACTGGTGACTCTTGTCACTGTTTTCCTCCTACTTTCTCTTGACTTGTTTCATGTTAGCCTCTTCGGTCACCTGCTCCTTAATCCTTCCTTCGATCTGGTTCACTAATTTGTGAGCCATTCGACTTGCCTTTTGTATGGAGGCGGGCTCGTGTGAACTCACATCTTCTTGAATTCTTTCTGGTAACCCTTTTACAAATGCGTCGATATTCTCTTCTTCGTCTTCGAACGTTCTGGGACACAATAGGCACAATTCTGTGAATCGTCGTTCGTACGTGGTGATATCAAAACCTTGCGTTCGTAACCCTCTAAGCTCTACCTTGAGCTTATTGATCTCGTTTCTGGGACGATACTGCTCTTTCATCAATTGCTTGAATGCTGACCATGGTAATGCGTAAGCAGCATCTTGTCCTACCTGCTCGAGATAGGTATTCCACCATGTTAACGCCGTACCTGTGAAGATATGCGTAGCGCACTTAACTTTGTCCTCTTCGGTACACTTACTTATGGCAAACACCGATTTGACCTTCTCGGTCCACCGTTTCAATCCAATTGGTCCTTCGGTTCCATCAAATTCCAAAGGTTTGCAGGCAGTGAATTCTTTGTAGGAGCATCCTACACGATTTCTTGTGGAATTAGTTCCACTGCTAGATCCAGAGTTATTATTATTTTGCATTGCAGCCTACACTGCAGCTATGTTCGCAGCAAGGAAAACACAGAAGTCTTCCTCACTCATGTTCAAGTTCTGACGAGTCGCCGGTGCCATTTTCTTCAAAATAGCCAAAAGAATTGAGTTAATCATATAGAATTTAAGAGTAGTCAATAGTATTTCATAGCATAATATGAACTTATTTATAAAAGCTTTTTCTTCATATTAGCATTTTATAGTTTTAATTCGGGTAGTACCTACCCGTTAAGTTCATACTTAGCAGCTATTATACAATTCAACAACTACGATTCTATATGAAAAACTTATTACAATAATATTTCGCGTTCAAACTTTATACAATATTTTACAAACTTACAATACTGCTATAATACATATAGGATGAAATATAGCACATAATAACTTTGCTACTCGGCAGCTATGAAGGCAATTCTAGTTAATACGCAAGTTGTTCAGTAAAAGAAATAAAGACACGTAATTCATAAGTCCAGAAACAAGTCATGCATTCAGGTTTTACTAAGATGACTTCCCATCCTTGATCTTGTGGAAAATAACCGTTATAACCATTGGCTAGGCAGCATGTTGTAATGTCGTCAAAAGGACGAGGGTTTCGTAATGTCTAACATGTGATGACCCGGAAATTTCCGATCAAATTTAAACTTTAATCTTTATATATATCCGACACGATAAGCAAAATCTGTAATGTTGAGTCTCGAAAGTTTTGAAACTATATTTCTGTAATCAAATATCCTTTAACCATGCCTAACGATTCACGAACAATTATGTGTAAATAAATATATATACATATACATGTGTGATTATTAAATGGAGATATATTAATAAAACATTGAACGGATTAGTTAATATGAATATAAGCTATGAGATCTATTTTATGAACTTGGAAATGTTATCAAGGTATTGAATAAATAATACTTTACATGAACGTATTTGTTTGATGTAAGTTTATCAACGAGGTTAAAAGATAATATCAAATGATTGAATTATCAGATACATTGAATTATGATTTCGAGTCTCTGTTATGAGGTCCACTTTGAATTAGAAAACTCTTACTTTTAACGGTATTCGGAATAAATGGTAAAGCGATTTACAAGTAAGAACAAAGTATCACTTATTGGGAGTTAGACAAAAGTTAGTGGAGAATTGAATTTCATAATACTCGATTTATCATATAGAAAGAATAATTGGGATAAGATTCGTTGACTAGATAAACCCATTTGATATGTTATATTAAGATATATTATTTAGAAAGTTAAGAAAATTAAACTAAACATTTACGCATAAAAGAATGAAAATAAATTAAGTTTTAAAGCATAAACGTTATAGGATTTTTGATAATGTAAATGATCTTAAAATATATAATTAGTTTTGAAAGGATAACTAGTATGTTATAAGATAAATATTTCAAAAATGTGTATAAGATTATAAAATTTTAATTTAAACTAGTCATAAAACGTTTTGATTTTAAACTAATATTAATAAATAGGCTTTGATAATTAACAAGTTTATGAATTATAAAAGGAAATGATCAAAACACTCAAAAGATTAAGTTACACTTTGAGTGAGTTAGTTTTTAATTAATTTAAGTCTAGTTATTAATAAAGGTACATGTCACAAAACGTTTAATTTAAAATAAAATATTTTGACAAACAACGAGACTTTGATTTATGGAAGTAAATGACCACAACACTCAATTTTATAAGTTATATTTTTATAAAGGTAATTTATTGATGAGTAAGTCTAATTTTTGTAAAAGGTACACGTCGCGTAACGTAAAAGGCTAGTTTTCTAAATGTACGAAAGTGCGCCCGAAAAACCGAAAGTGGTACATGAGTCGTGAGACCACGACCGTGTCATTTTTGTAAAAATTATATTTTTACCATCAACGTAAATATAATATAATATATAAGTAATTATATAAATTAAATATAATAAATATATAATAATAATAAAAATAAAATGATACATGTTCATTCACGTGAAGATTGGGCACCATTTACACGTTTTTTTTATTTATTATATTATTATATATTAAAATGGTGTAGTAGGTAAGGCCACAATTCATTTAAATCAAACGAAATCCAGTTTTGTGATTCATTTTTCTTCTGCACTCCGTAAACACACACACATACATATAAATTTTAAATATTAATATTATTAACCTTATTATTATTTGATATTAGGGAGCGATAATATTAGTATTATACATAAAATATTACGACAAGGTCATGAGCGGGTCATTTCAAGACAAGTTTTATGAGTAGGATAGGGCTAGGGAAATTATGAGTTATGGCTATGGAGGTGATGGGTATGGTTCATGAGTATGCTAGTGAGGTCAAATTTAGTGTTTGTCATCTCCGTTGCGTCTACGTACCTTTCATGCAATATTGAACCTCAATATTGATACGTGAGTACTCATAATTTAATTTTTACATACTAATAGTGTATCCCTGACTAGTGCTCGAGAATATAGGATTGTGCATGCTTGTATATTTGTTATTGCCCTTAGATAAGTTATGTTGAATCTTAAAGGTTGTTATACTAGGGATGAAATAAGGTGTAAAATATGCATGTCTTTGGAAAGCTAGCGAAAAATTAAGAACTTTTCATTTAGATATCAAATGGATTCGATGAACGGCTAGAAAGTTATGAAATAAACGAATTGTATAATTAATTTCGTAATTAAAATTGCTGATGATAATTAGTGAACTAATTTTCTGGGTAATAAAAAGTGGTTATTTGGATTCTACTCGTCGAGTAGATGAATTTTCATATAAAGCACGTCTCGTTTCGTTGAACGGTTGTCAAGTTATGGATAAAAGAAGTTTTGTAAATTTTGATGAAACGTCGATACGGAAACTGAAATTCTCGCTGATCTGCGTTGTTTCAGATTAAAACAAAAATACCACTGAATTCTTTGTTGTAAGGTCTAACAAACGACTCTGGCCGTTTGTCAATTCGAGTCTCGACGATTTTTCTAAAAACCGTCAAAGTTGACTGTTTGGTCACATTTTAAAATTCTAAAAAGAGTTGAAACTTTTTATTAAAAATATCAGTTTTGTATCAGTTGTCATGGTCGGCCTGATGTGTGTTTACTTTTTTCAAAAATCATGTTATATCTTTGTGGTAACGAGAATTTGAAAGCTTTGACCGTTTGTCAATCCGAGTTTCGAGGAATTTTCTAAAAATCTCCAAAGTAGGCTACTCGGTCACTTTTGTAAATTTATTAAAGCTGAAAAATTAACTTTGAAACGCCGAAACCGCGTTGGCAACTACGAGTTGTCTAGGTTTAGTTTACTTCTGTAAAATTTATGCTTAATCCTTTTTGGTAATGTGTAACTTTTATCTTTGGCCGTTTATCAATCGGAGTTCCGATAATTTTTCTAAAAATCGCTGAAGTGGCCGTTTAGTCATGTTTGACCGAAAAATCTTTTTTTGTATAAGTTATTGTGTTTTTGCATGCGACCTCGTTTTTACTTTAACCTTTGACTTTTGACCTTGAACTTTGACTTTTCCGTTAACTTTTCAGTTAATATTTTTGTGTTGACTTTCTCTAAAAACTAAAATACTATTTTATGATTATGAAACCATTTGTGATACGTTGTTGCACACGTCACCTTTTACTAAAATTTTAACTAAACATGAGTAATATAACATGTTACTATACTGTTGAGTCAGACTCGAGCATTAGGATTGTGGTACACTATGACTTAACCTAATTTGTTAGACAAATATTGATCAACATAAATATATATATAATTAATATAGGTTCGTGAATCCGAGGCCAACCCTACACATATTCAATGATGATATATGTATTTTTACTACAAAATACAGTATGGTGAGTTTCATTTGCCTTTTTACCCTTTATATTTTTGGGCTGAGAATACATGCGCAACTTTTATAACTGTTTTACGAAATTGACACAAGTACGTGAAACTACATTCTATGGTTGGATTATCGAAGTCGAATATGCCCCTTTTTATTAAGTCTGGTAATCTAAGAATTAGGGAACAGACACCCTAATTGACGCGAATCCTAAAGATAGATCTATCGGGCCCAACAAGCCCCATCCAAAGTACCGGATGTTTTAGTACTTCGAAATTTATATCATGTCCGAAGGAGGATCCCGGAATGATGGGGATATTCTTATATATGCATATTGTTAATGTCGGTTACCAGGTGTTCAATCCATATGAATGATATTTTTGTCTCTATGCATGGGACGTATGTTTATGAGAAATGGAAATCTGAAATCTTGTGGTCTATTAAAATGATGGAAACGATTGTTTAAGTTAAACTAATGAACTCACCAACCTTTTGGTTGACACTTTAAAGCATGTTTATTCTCAGGTACGAAAGAAATCTTCCGCTGTGTATTTGCTCATTTTATAGATATTACTTGGAGTCATTCATGGCATATTTCAAAAGACGTTGAATTCGAGTCGTCGAGTTCATCAAGATTATTATCAAGTCAATTATAGTTGGATATATTATGAAATGGTATGCATGCCTGTCAACTTTCGATGTAATGAAAGTTTGTCTTTTCAAAAACGAATGCAATGTTTGTAAAATGTATCATATAGAGGTCAAGTACCTCGCGATGTAATCAACTGTTGTGAATCGTTTATAATCGATATAGACTTCGTCCGGATGGATTAGGACGGGTCTTCACACAACAGCCCCGTAATAATCTAAAAACCTTGTTTCTCACCCCAACTACTGAATCCGTCACTTGTGGGAAGGTTTTATTTAAAAGCTGCAATCCGATGTTCTTTTTCTCACTTTGGTAAGAAGCGAACATCACTAACCCGTAAGCATAACATGCTTCTTTATGTTGCATGTTAGAAGCTCTTTCTAATTTACGAAATCCTGTGTTGGGACATGTTGAGTCAAAATAGGTTCTTAACCCGTAGCGTAAAATTGCATTTGGGTTCCCCGCATTTATAGCTTTAAAGAAAACTTGGCATAAATTAAAGTCTCCCCAATGTGATATACCCCATCTTTCAAAGGAAAGCCTTTTATATACTAAGGCATGCCTGGAATGTCTTTCAAACGTTTGACAAGTTAATTTCGCCATAACTAATTATGCTGATGAATCCTGACCGACTCTAGACAAGATTTCATCAATCATATCCTCTGGTAGGTCTTCTAAAATATTCGGTTGTCTACCCTTAACATCCATTTTGTGTTTTTATACTGTAAAATAGACAAGGATTAGATTCGTAAAAGATAATTGACAAACAATACAAGCAATTTTTACGTAGAACATAAAAGTACAAGCACACTACAATACATATAATACACAACATGATTACAACCCTCTAATCTGAATCACTGGTTTCTTCTTCTTCGAACTTGGTTCGTTTTCCTAATTTTCTAGGGATATGAGGTGCTCCTCTAATACGAGCCGTCGTTTTCCACAATGGTTTAGAAAAACCTGGTGGTTTAGAGGTTCCCGTGTTATTGTTACAATTTAGGAAATACGAACGTTGCCGATACATATAAAGTTCATCGGGGTTGGAATCAGGTTTCTCTATTTTTATACCTTTTCCCTTATTATTTTCTTTTGCTATATTAAATTGGGTCGAGGTAATTTCTATAACATCACCGGAATCCTCATCGGGATCCGATTCATCGAAAAATTGGTAATCTTCTCAATATTTTGCTTCCTCGGCCGAAACACCATTGACCATTATTGACTTTGGTCCGTTGGTTGAGGATTTTCTTTTATTTAATCGATTTACAGTAGGTATCAATATTTCTTCCTCCGAAACCTCTTCTTCTTCCGGTTCCTCCTCTTCCGGTTCCTCCTCTTCCGGTTCCTCCTCTTCCGGTTCCTCCTCTTCCGGTTCTTCTGGTTCCTCTTCGGGAATTTGTGAATCTTCCCAAAGTATATTCGACTCTTCATTATTATTAGGTCAGTCGATGGGATTTATACTAGTGGTAGACATCTATCACGCAATATCAAACACATTAAGAGGTTAATATATCACACAATATTTACATGTTAATAATATATAGTTTCCAACAAAAGTGTTAAGCAATCGTTTTTAAAGAAAACACGGTCGAAGTCCAGACTCACTAATGTATCCTAACAAACTCGATAAGACACACTAATGCAAATTTCTGGTTCTCTAAGACCAACGCTCGGATACCAACTGATATGTCCCGTTCATATTGATTATAAACGTTCCATATTAATTGATTTCGTCGCGAGGTTTTGACCTCTATATGAGACATTTTTCAAAGACTGCATTCATTTTTAAAACAACCATAACCTTTATTTTATCGATAAAGGTTTAAAAAGCATTACGTAGATTATCAAATAATGATAATCTAAAATATACCGTTTACACACGACCATTACATAATGGTTTACAATAAGAATATATTACATCAAAAATAAGTTTCTTGAATGCAGTTTTTACATAATATCATACAAGCATGGACTCCAAATCTTGTCCTTATTTTAGTATGCAACAGCGGAAGCTCTTAATAATCACCTGAGAATAAACATGCTTAAAACGTCAACAAAAAATGTTGGTGAGTTATAGGTTTAACCTATATATTATCAAATCATAATAATAGACCACAAGATTTTATATTTCAATACATCCCATACATAGAGATAAAAATCATTCATACGGTGAACACCTGGTAACCGACATTAACAAGATGCATATAAGAATATCCCCATCATTCTGGTACATCCATCGAACATGATATAAAAAATCGAAGTACTAAAGCATCCGCTACAACGGATGGGGTTTGTTGGGCCCAAAAGATCTATCTTTAGGATTCGCGTCAATTAGCAAACTGGTTTACTAATTCTTAGGTTACCAAGTAAAAGGGGCATATTCGGCTTTGATCGTTCAACCATAGAAAGTAGTTTCATGTACTTGTGTCTATTTTATAAAACATTTATAAAGCTGCATGTATTCTCATCCCAAAAATATTAGATTTTAAAAGTGGGACTATAACTCACTTTCACAGATTTTTACTTCATCGGGAAGTAAGACTTGGCCACTGGTCGATTCACGAACCTATAACAAATATGTACATATATATCAAAGTATGTTCAAAATATATTTATAACATTTTTAATACGTTTTAATGTTTTAAGTTTATTAAGTCAGCTGTCCTCGTTAGTAACCTACAACTAGTTGTCCATAGTTAGATGTACAGAAATAAATTGATATATATTATCTTGACCCAATCCACGACCCAGTGTATACACGTCTCAGGCTAGATCGCAACTCAAAGTATATATATTTTTGGAATCAACCTCAACCCTGTATAGCTAACTCCAACATTACTGCATATAGAGTGTCTATGGTTGTTTCAAATAATATATATAGATGGGTCGATATGATATGTCAAAACATTTGCATACGTGTCTATGGTATCCCAAGATTACATAATATATTAAAATATATGTATTATACAATATAAGTTAGCTAGGATATGATTAATATAGATTTGTTACTAATTTTCACATAGCTACAACAAGTAAAAATATCCAATCTTGTTTTACCCATAACTTTTTCGTTTTAAATCCGTTTTGAGTGAATCCAATTGCTATGGTTTCATATTGAACTTAAGTTTATGAATCTATACAGAAAAAGTATAAGTTTATAGTCAGAAATACAGGTTACAAGTCATTTTTGTAAAGGTAGTCATTTCAGTCGAAAGAACGACGTATAGATGACCATTTTGGAAAACATACTTGCACTTTGAGTTTAATCATGATTTTTGGATATAGTTTCATGTTCATAAGAAAAATCATTTTCCCAGAAGAACAACTTTTAAATCAAAGTTTATCATAGTTTTTAATTAACTAACCCAAAACAGCCCGCGGTGTTACTACGACGGCGTATATCCAGTTTTACGGTGTTTTTCGTGTTTTCAGGTTTTAAATCATTAAGTTAGCATATAATATAGATATAGAACATGTGTCTAGTTGATTTTAAAAGTCAAGTTAGAAGGATTAACTTTTGTTTGCGAACAAGTTTAGAATTAACTAAACTATGTTCTAGTGATTTCAAGTTTAAACCTTCGAATAAGGTAGTTTTATATATATGAATCGAATGATGTTATGAACATTATTACTACCTCAGATTTTGTGGATAAACCTACTGGAAATGAGAAAAATAGATCTAGCTTCAAAGGATCCTTGGATGGCTTGAAAGTTCTTGAAGCAGAATCATGACACGAAAACAAGTTCAAGTAAGATTTCTACTCGAAATAAGATTGTTATAGTTATAGAAATTGAATCAAAGTTTGAATATGAGTATTACCTTGTATTAGAAAGATATCTTACTGTAAATATGAAAGATTTATTGAGGTTGGATGATCACTTTACAAGATTGGAAGTAAGCTAGCAAACTTGAAAGTATTCTTGATTTTTATGAAACTAGAACTTATAGAATTTATGAAGAACACTTAGAACTTGAAGATAGAACTTGAGAGAGATCAATTTGATGAAGAAAATTGAAGAATGAAAGTGTTTGTAGGTGTTTTTGGTCGTTGGTATATGGATTAGATATAAAGGATGTGTAATTTTTTTTACATGTAAATAAGTCATGAATGATTACTAATATTCTTGTAATTTTGTGAGATATTTCATGCTAGTTGCCAAATGATGGTTCTCACATATGTTAGGTGACTCACATGGGCTGCTAAGAGCTGATCATTGGAGTGTATATACCAATAATACATACATCTAAAAGCTGTGTATTGTACGAGTACGAATACGGGTGCATACGAGTAGAATTGTTGATGAAACTGAACGAGGATGTAATTGTAAGCATTTTTGTTAAGTAGAAGTATTTTGATAAGTGTCTTGAAGTCTTTCAAAAGTGTATGAATACATATTAAAACACTACATGTATATACATTTTAACTGAGTCGTTAAGTCATCGTTAGTCGTTACATGTAAATGTTGTTTTGAAACCTTTAAGTTAACGATCATGTTAAATGTTATTAACCCAATGTTTATTATATCTAATGAGATGTTAAATTATTACATTATCATGATATTATGATATATTAATATATCTTAGTATGATATATATACAGTTAAATGTTGTTACAACGATAATCGTTACATATGTCTCGTTTCGAAATCATTAAGTTAGTAGTCTTGTTTTTACATATGTAGTTCATTGTTAATACACTTAATGACATGTTTACTTATCATTTATCATGATTAAACATAGTGTATCAATATCTTAATATGATTCATATGTATTTAGTAAGACGTTGTTATAACGATAATCGTTATATATATCGTTTTCGTGTTTCTTAATTCAATAGTCTCATTTTTATGTATATAACTCATTGTTAAAATACCTAATGAGATACTTACTTATCATAATATCATGTTAACTATATATATAACCATATATATGTCATCATATAGTTTTTACAAGTTTTTAACGTTCGTGAATCACCGGTCAACTTGGGTGGTCAATTGTCTATATGAAACCTATTTCAATTAATCAAGTCTTAACAAGTTTGATTGCTTAACATGTTGGAAACACTTAATCATGTAAATAACAATTTCATTTAATATATATAAACATGAAAAAGTTCGGGTCACTTCAGATTTGTATTCTACCCCTTCCGTAAAGCATGGACAATGATAGTTCGATCATCTTCACGGATAACCGATTTGTAGCTCTCAAAACAATTCATCAAAATACATTATTAATAAGATTTCAAATTAATTATGAACGTGAGTTGTGAGTGACAGTTTGATTACCGAGAAAAGGGGTGGAAGGGAACCCGATTTATACATTTCAAATATAAAGTGACCCCCTAACTGCAATTAATATTGACTAATACACCCTTGACTACACGTTTTATACATACAAGGTGATCTCTTGATTAAATACATTAGCCATAGGGCACTTAACAAGAAAATACCCATGCCACTTTACCAATTACCTAAAGGAGATGTGACTTGAGAATCCAAGCGGAGATGGCTCGGCATACAGTGCTGATATCTCAGCAACAAAGTACATCGACACCACCTCACTTTAACTCCCTACAGGTGATTGATCAAGGGCCGAGTAAAAAACCTAAAATTAGCCGATTCCCTCCTTTTCGATTGGGTTCGAATCATAGAGCATTGGGTTGTTTAACCAATTCTGCCACACGATTTTTAGATATTACTTAGAATACGTATAGTTGCTCATAGTTAAACATGAATTACTATTTACTTTAGATAAATTCATAATTAAATATATATTTTATGATTTATCTTTTTTACTATTTTAATATTTATCATAATTTAGTAGCTTCACTTACTATTTTACTATTTATCTTTTTTACCATTTAATATTTACTATAATTTAATAACTTCATTTACTAATCTATATAGATATATAGAAGATTTGACTATTTACCATGTTTTTTTATTATTTACCATGCTTTTTTATTTACTATTTATTATTTACCGTCATTTATTATATGATGTAAATGTAAATCATATTTATGACTCTAGAAGTCAATATATATATATATATATATATATATATATATATATATATATATATATATATATATATATATATATATATATATATATATATATATATATATATATATATATATAGTGGTAGGATCAAGAGGGAAGTAACCATTCGGGGGGAAGCGGGGGAAAGCAAAAACTTTTTTTTTCGTTTTTTGAAAAAACTTTGTTCATGAACATTATAGATGAGATGAAAATATGAACATTTAGTATAGAAACTGTAGCGACCCGACCAAATCATGTTTGACGGCGCCGTCTACTTAGGTCCCGTTACGTGGTCATAAGTCTTTAAGACAAAGTTTGACCAAAATATGTCGCCTTCATTTCATAATAAAGATTGTTCCCAAAGTTTACAAGAATTGTTCAACCAATAGTTAAGTTATAACGTTATAATACGAATGAAAACTAGGCGACACGGTTTAAAGTAAAGTCAAAAGACGCTCCATGAAATGCACATATAATCGACATCCAATGCAAGTATCAAATAATGAGCGGAAGCATGTATCATGTATCGTTCAAGGACCTGAGAAAAACATAGAAATC
The DNA here is from genome assembly GCF_046630445.1 of Rutidosis leptorrhynchoides. NCBI lineage: Eukaryota > Viridiplantae > Streptophyta > Magnoliopsida > Asterales > Asteraceae > Rutidosis > Rutidosis leptorrhynchoides. The sequence continues at coordinate 400,677,657 of NC_092337.1, read as the reverse complement.
TGTCAACGAAAACGTTGGTGAAATCATAGGTTTAAGTAAGTAAGTACAAGTGAACCACAAGATTTGCATCAATGAAATAATAGTAATACATTCCAAAAGTTTGTTTCACGAGCACCCAATTATCAAAGCTTAACATTCCTTCCATTGTATACCCCATCACTTAGTGCTAGAACAAACACTGATTCTCGAAAATATATTTCATCCGTAGACGGTAGCGAACCGTCAAGGATGAGGGTTGTCAACCCATATGGCCATATAACATAAGTTCTCGCTTACACCCGGCAAGTGTAACTAATGATAATCGAATTGAGGATTTTGTTCTAAACTCGTATGTAGAATGTTTGTTTTCCCGTTCTTGTGTTCACTTAGTTCAAAAGAATCGTTTATGTTTTCTCATCCCAAATATAAGTTCAAAAAGAGTAAAAGTGGGACTATGATCTCACCTTGAGTGCAAGAGTTAATAAAGTACTTCAACAAGTAGACGCGTGCAAAGACAAAGCTAGTCTTGACCTAATCATATAGGTTGTATCAATAACGGTAAACACAAACGATCAAAGATGTTCAATTAGTCCTATGGCTCGTTACGACTCGATTATGTAGCATGTGAATCAATTAGTCAAGTTTCATGCACGATACAAGTAACTAAGCATGTTAGAACGATCGTATAATTGTTTGGTTAAGTTTGACTAAAAGTCAAACTTGGTCAAAGTCAAAGTCAACGGGGTCGGATCGGGTGTCCGACAATTTTCTCATGATGAGAAATCATTTATGAGCAGAATGGCCAAGTTTCATGTTAATCGGAGTTACGGTTAAGCGGGAAACATTTTGTGAAAGGAAAAATAAAAACTAAAATGAACTGGGCATATGCGCGGCGCGCAAAGGGTTGCGCGGCGCGCACCCAAGTGTAAATCCTGGTCAGAACTTAACCACGAAGGCAAACATCTGGGATTTCTAATTTTGCGCGGCGCGCGGGTATATGCGCGGCGCGCAATACCTGGAAAACATGCAGTTTGCAGAAAAAGACCAAGTCACGAACCAAAACTCAAATTAACCTATTTTATGAACCGAAAACATCCAAAATGCATACTATATATCGTCGGAAAGGTAATTTGACAAGGAAAACAACTAAACACGTTTCATCAAACAAAAACATCAATTTCAATAACCGATTTCCCGTCAAGTGATCAATAGAGGTTTATTTTCAAGTTTCAAGTTTATCAATTGCAATTTAAGTTTCGGGAATCCAATTCACACATATAATATGCCGTTTTGAAGGTAATGAAACATACATTACAACTAAACACTAATAATTAACATTCCATGGCATTCAAGCATCCAAAAATTTATGTCAAGAACTATCAAACCCTAGTCAAACATCACAAAATCAATATTCATGTTTTTGAAGTTTTCTTAATCAACCTACGCATCAAAACGAAGCTAGTGATACTAGTAACACAATTAAAACATGCACTTTAACAATCTAACAACATTAACTCATCCAAAATCAAGGATTAAGCACACCCATTTCAAGTTCATGCTAGTTACTCCAAAAACAACAAATCGAGCAAACCAAACATATATTCATGTTAGACTCGAGCCATAGACACTAACTAACACCATTTCAAATCAAAAACACGAATTTAGAGAAATCTAGAGTTTTAGAAATGTTACCCAAACGAGATGAAGTTGGTATCAAATTGTAGAGGATGAAGAGAGGATTCCAAATATGTAATCGGATTTGTTGTGAGCTTCCAAGATTGAATTTAGATGATGAATGAATGGAATGGGTTTGTGTGTGTGTTCTTGAGATGGAGAGAAAAGGGATGAGGGAGATGATGGAATGGATGAAATGGGTTGACTAGTTGACCTAGTCAACTAGTTTGCCCATTTGGCAACTCCGGTCCCTCGAGTTTCAAAGCGGGTGCGGAATTTAACCGATCGAATATTTTTAAAACGCAAGTTAACGAGAGATGTTATAATTAAATGACGGAATTATTATGAGCGTTAGTCAACGGAAACTACGAATTTAAATAACGAAAGGTATTATTTAAAAGAAAAAGACGGTGTTAAAAATAAATTTAACGGAAAAACGCGGGATGTTACAGAAACTTTGTGATAAATGTTTTCATTTTGGCGAGAAACGCTCGAAGAAGTAATATATAACAGTTATCGTGTTTTTTGAACGTATTTTGAGGTTTTAGCTATTGGGGTTTAGATATTAGGGTTTAGATATTAGGGTTTATAGGTTTTAGATATTAGGGTTTAGAAATTTAGGGTTTAGGGTTTAGATTTAGGATTTAGATTGAGTGTTTTAACACGAACGGTTTAGAGTTTAGGGTTTAGGGTTTAGTGTTTAGGGTTTAGGGTTTGGTGTTTTGGGTTTATGGAATAAACCCAAAACACCAAACCCTAAACCCTAAACCTTAAACCCTAAACCCTAAACCCTAAACTCTAAATCGGGCTAAATTTTACTTCACTAAACATGAAGAAAAAAAACGTTCATATATTTTTCACGAACAATATTATCTTGAATGTTATTTTTGTCGATCGTTTTCCCGCCTAAATAATAACATTCATCACGAAGTGTCTCTTTTAAATGTTCATATTTTCGTGTGATCTTGATGCCGGAAAAAAAAATTTCAAAAAAAAAAACGAATTTTTTTTTTTTGCTTCCCCCCGATTGGTTACTTTCCCATTGATCCTGCCCCTATATATATATATATATATATATATATATATATATATATATATATATATATATATATATATATATATATATATATATATATAAGATTATTTACTTATATTTAATTATTATATTTTAATTTAAATTAACTAAGTTAGATGTGTGGTCCAGATCTGTTCTCACAAAATATAAAAATGAGAATGTTTTCATTTGAACACATTATATATATATATATATATATATATATATATATATATATATATATATATATATATATATATATATATATATATATATATATATATATGGGGGAAGTAATTTTTTTTCATTTTTTTTGAATTTTTTTTTTTAGGCATCAAGATCGAACATTTAAAAAAGACATTTTGTGATGAATGTTATTATTTTGGCGGTAAAACGCTCGAAGAAAAAATGAAAAACATTCAATGCATTGAATGTTTTGATTCAGAGTTTTTTAAGGGGGTTAGAAATTAGGGTTTAAAAATTAGGGGCTTAAAAATTAGGGTTTAGCTATTAGGGTTTAGAAATTAGGGATTTGGGTTTAGAAATTTGGGTTTTGGTTTTAGAAATTTTGTTCGCCTGCGGCCTGCGTGTTTTTTGTTCGTCTGCCCGAATTTTTGTTCGCCCTTCTTAATTTTGCCCCAATTCGAACGCATTTTCGTTCTACAATTTTGTAGAACCGAACAAAAAATGTAGAACATGTGATTAAATGCACCTAAATTTTTGTTCGACTTCCTTGTTTTTGCTCGCCCGCCTTTTTTTTTGTTCGCTCGCGTGTTTTTTTGCTCGACTTCCCTTGTTTTTGCTTTCCCGTCACTTTTTTTGCTAGAAGTTCAGTGTATTTGGAGTTCATAGAGTTCTCACACTAAAATAGTTCTCACTATATCCTCTCCCTATATATATATATATATATATATATATATATATATATATATATATATATATATATATATATATATATATATATATATATATATATATATTATTTGTAGTATATTATCTCATTTATTTATTTGATTAATATAACTTAATTTTCTTTATCTTATTAGTTGAATTTCACGCATGTTGTTTTCACATTTTTAGATTTAACGAGTTGGGGCTTCCTCGTATTATATTGAAGAACGTTGACTAAATTCAATTGGAGAAAAAAAAGTGAAAGACATAAATTGAAATGACTAAAAATACCAGTGTTGTAAAAGTCGGCCGATTTGGCCGACGCGTCGGCTGATGCGTCGTTTTTTTTTTCTCCGTCCTTTTTTTCTGAAAACGACTCAAAAGACGGTCAAAGCTAAAAATTCGGTCAAAGTCTGTCAAAGACGGTTAAAGTTGGTCAAAAACGGTCAAAGTCAATCAAATTTTCGTCAAGATCTGATATAATTTAAAATCAGTGTTTTTTTTTTCCATTTTTTGAGCCGCTCTTTTTTCTGTGTCCTTACTGATTATGTACTTGATAACATTAATTGAGTTTAAAGTTTGATTGTTTTAGATTTCAAGTTCTTATTTAAGAAATTTATGGTACATAATCAACTATTTTATGTATATCTAAATATATATTTAAGAAATTATTAATAAAGTCAACGTTGGTCAACGATCGATGCGTCCACGACGCGTCCCCCGACTCGGCCGACGCGTCCGTTTTAGATCTCGACCGATACGTCACCGACACGCGACTTTTACAACCTTGAAAAATACTCAAAGTTTACAAACAAAATAAAAGGAAAAAGACAAAATAATAACAGTAACACTAATAATTTGCAACAACAATAATAATTATAGTTGATTTCTAATAATAAAAATTATGTGATTGATTTGTTATAACTGAAAAAGTTAAACAATACTCCGTAATAATTATGATTGATTTGTAATAAGTAAAAAAATATATGATTTATTTATAATAAGTGAGAAAGTAACTATCACTGATTATTTTTTTAGTTTCCGTATTATCGAGTAGAAGGACCCAAATATCACATCAATAAAGTGAATCGTAAATCGAATATTGGTACAAACCATTTAACAAAATAAAAAAACTCTATATAATATATAATAATAATAATAATTTTCATAATAATTATAATAATAATAATAATAATAATAATAATAATAATAATAATAATAATAATAATAATAATAATAATAATAATAATAAGTAGTTATTAAAAAGTGAAAAGTTATGTAATAGATTTGTAGTAAATAAAATAGTTAAACAATAATAAACTAAAAGGTTACGTGGTTGAATTGTAATAATAATAATAATAATAATAATAATAATAATAATAATAATAATAATAATAATAATAATAATAATAATAATAATAATAATAATAATAATAATAATGAGTTGGGGTGCCATCGCTTTGCGGCGGGAGGAAATTTTATAAATTCAATTGCCGAAAAGAAAGAAAAAAAATACAAGCAAAGAAAATAAATTGAAGTGAGTAGAAAAAAGGTTTAAAAAATTGAGTACAAAGACTCTAAAGACATAATAGTAAATAAATTACGCGTTGTACCTTGAAGTAGATCCAAAGTATGCTCATAATCAAGGTTGCAAAAAACGTGAGACGGGGTCGAGATGGTAGGGTCCTAAAAAGGTCGAGACGTTCGAGATGGGGTCGAAACGGAGGTTGACCAAAGTTGACTTTTAATATATAAGTATATAAATTTATATATGTATACATATTTTAAAGCCAAAAAACTTTAGTTGATTAAATTGTACCCATAATTGCTATAAACGTTAATTTAATACAAAAAAGTTCAAAATAAAATATGAAAAATTTGAATGATTTTATCGATTTTCTGGCTTTTCTTAATTTTGACCGACTTTAACCCGATTTTTTACCGCTGACTGTCATGTTAGACGGATTTTTTCAAGATAGGACGGGCTAGTCACCAAACCGTCGCAACGGGCGTCGCAACGGCTCGAGAGGGGCGTTTTGCAACAGTGCTCATAATAAAGAAAATCATCTTCACTTTCTATAAAATTCATCAACATGTTGAGAGATTAAAATAATCGAATACGTCGTAGGAAACTCCACCTTAAGAATTAAGTACAAAGTCTCACCTTGCATTTGCAATATTGATACACCATTACTTTTAATATTGTTTAGCTTTCTAATCAACATAACAAATACTTTATGAAATATTATTAATGGGATAGATAAATTCGATTTCTTCCTTAAAAAATTACGTGAATTCGCCTGTCTAATAATAATAATAATAATAATAATAATAATAATAATAATAATAATAATAATAATACTAATAATAATAATAATAATAATAATAATAATAATAATAATAATAATAATAATAATTATAATAATAATATCAATAACAACAACAACAACAACAACAACAACGATAATAACCACGCAGGCCTGCCTGAGTGGCCACCGAGTTGCCCAATGAAGCACACCACCCGGGTTCAATTTATGGCTATGTCAAATTGTTCTAAAAGTGAGTGTGACTAGAGGGTGCACATAAGTGCAATTCACCCGGTACCAGGTCTCGCGCTCGGGGGCTTGATTACCCAAAGTTTTACCTTCTATAGGATAGTCAATGTGCTCGTTCATAAGAGGGTTTCCTCCCTTACCCAAAAAAAAAACGATAATAATAATAATAATAATAATAATAATAATAATAATAATAATAATAATAATAATAATAATAATAATAATAATAATCCCTCTTCCCTCTTATAATTAAAAGAAATTCTAAATAGAGAAATATATAAAAAAATCAAATCCTTAACAGGCCAATCCTTAAGAACTAACTAAAAATTAATTAAAAAAATCAAAATAACCCTTTTCGGAAAAACAAGAAGTAAGAGAGATGAGAGAGAGTGCATAGAGAGAGAGGAAATTTTGGCGGAGCACCACCGGAGCAAAACAGGTACAATGGGCGACTGCAAGATCGACTAACGAGGCTTTTCGGAATCCATTTAACATCGTTCATGTTCTTCAATTTCCCGGATAATTGGGGGGTCCCAAATTTATGGAAAACTTTCAAAGTCTACGGAGAGCTAAGAGATGTCTATGTGGCTGGCAGAAGATTAAAGAATGGGGGTCGTTTCGGGTTTGTTCGATTCGCTAATGTCAAATCTGCTGAGCAACTTCTAAGTTCATTGGAAAAAATCAAGTTCGATGGGTTAGCTATCAAGGTGTTTAAGGCTAGAGAACGTAGAAGCATTGGTGACAATGTTCACAACACAAACAAAGTTAAAGTTAAACACACAGACCATCCCAGATGCCAAATGGATAACGCATTCATGGACGGCAGAAGGTTCTGTGAAGTTGCAAGGCACTTTAACGAAGACCTAAGGGAGAAACTTTCCAGGTACAGAAGAGAAGAAGACATCCCAAGCCATAGAAGGGGAGAAGACTTAAGGCATAAACTGTCAGGCCACAGAAGAGGTGAAGAAGTAGAAGATTTAAGGTCAAAACTTAATGAAAGGAACGATGTGAAAGAAGGAAGTACAAGAAAAAATGAAATGATTTTCACAGATGGAAGACAAATAATAGTTAGGGAAAAAAACACATCGTTGTTTGGGAGATCAATATGGTGTGAACTTAAGAGTCTTGATTTGTTCTTTCAATTTGAAGATCTGTGTAGGGCAGAAGGGATGTTCAACTTCTCCCTAAAATACATTGGGGGAATGGCCATGATGATAGTCTGTGATTGCGCCAATACAGTTGATTCTATCTTATCAAACAATGGGCATGCCATCTTCAAATGGTGCAACACGGTTAAGAGACTAGAAAATTGTACTGGACGATCAATGGGTAAGCTTATGTGGGTCGATATCTGTGGAGTTCCGGTTACTTGCTGGAACAAAGAAACATTTCAAACAATAGCGGGCTGGTGGGGGAAGATTTTACAATGGGAAAACTGTGAACTTGATGAAGGTAACCAGAATCTTACTAAAGCTAGCATTCTAATCCACACTCGGAGCAGCACAGTTCACTAAGAAGGTTGGTCACATTAAAAGAGGAGGATAACATGTGCTACGTTAGTATTAAGGAAGATGTTACCAGACGTTTCCAAGTCGAATTTGGTACAACCGAAAAAACACAGAAGGTTGAAGAAGGTAAATACCTATCTAGTGACGATGATGAGGATGATTTTATTGACGACACTTTTGATCTGCCAGATGAAGACGATGTTGATTTTTTAAATCCCAATCAGGATGATGAAGGCAGGCCGGAAAAATTTAATGAACATGCCTGTAATTGTGATGGTGACGAAAAAGATAATATTTCCGGTAACTTCTCTGGAAACTTTTGCCAGAATATGGACAGTCAATCTCATGAAGATCAAGGGTCGGGTTGTGGGGACAACGGTAACATTTACGAGACCAATGTAAATTGTGTCGAGGTTAATGATGAGAAAGGATGCACAGATACAGAGAGCCCAACTTCCAATAAGACAAACCCTACTGACAAGAATGACGGCGCCAATGTCAATACCCCAAAGTTTTAATACGCAACAAAAAGCAGGTTCAGCCAACGAGGTGGAGTCAGATGAATTAGTAGGGGATACGTTTGGTGACATAAAGAGAGATATAAATGAGGAGCCCAATAAAACTGAATTGGAGCCCAATAAAAACACTCACATGGGCCAAGAAGAAGTTGAACAACATTTGGGCCAAGGAAACATGGATCGTGGGCCTTATAATCAGATGGAGCATGATTATGTCGAAAATAGGCCATCAGTTAATCAGACCGTAAAAGGTAACGCCAAAAGCAAAGAATCTAAGATCAAAAAATCAATTAAAAAGGGCGATGGTAACAATAAAGGCACAAATCGAGATTGTTGCTGGTCTGGTATCGCAAAGTGGAAGACATCTTCCAGAATATTGAACCTAAAGAACTCTGCAAGAAAGGAAATCAACCATGGTCTACGATCTAGATGTACTTATTGTGCTGGGGGTGTTAGCACCTCCTCGAGTAAATTGGGCAGTAAGAAGACCTCCAAATCATCAGGCTCTTTGGATACAACTAGTAAAAACACTTCTTGTTCCTTGAAACCTCTCAACTCAGATGGTGTCTATGAATACGGATGCCAATTGGGTTTGAAATGGCAGAAGAAGCCCTCTGGTATTTCGGTATTCCTTTATCTCGCACGCTTTATTTTAATTATGAAGATTTTAACCTATAATATCAGAGGGTTTGGGTCTGGACCTAATAGTAAATACGGGCCAACGAAAAATATGATCTCTAAAGAAAAACCTTCATTGTTCGCGTTACAAGAAACGAAATTGCACCAGGTCGATTTAACATGGATTCAAAGTTTTTGGGGGTCTAATGAGTGCGATTTCATTCAGCAACCTATGATCGGGAAATCGGGCGGGCAACTTCTTATTTGGGATACCACTCTTTTTTATGCTTATGATACCATTATTTTCGATAGAGTCATTGGTATAAGAGGTGTTTGGAAGAGTACAGGGGTTAACCTAAACGTGGTCAATGTGTATGGACCACACGAGGACGCGAAAAAACAAGTTTTATGGGATTCTTTGGCAAAGTTGGTTGAAAATCAACATGATGAGGCGTGGGTCCTTTGTGGTGACTTTAACGAGGTTAGGGATGTTTCAGAAAGACTAAACTGTGCTTATGTGGAAAGTAGAGTAAAAAAATTTGATGACTTTATTACCCACAACAATTTAATTGACATCCCGATAGGTGGAAGAAAATTTATGAGAGTTTGTGATAACGGAGTTAAATTTAGTAAGCTCGACCGATACCTTGTTTCTCAATGCTTCATTTCATTATGGGGTAACCTCTTAGTGGTGGCTATGGATAGACTTACGTCTGACCATTGTCCACTACTTTTAAAGGATGGTGACATTAATTTTGGACCGAAACCGTTCAAGATCTTTGATATTTGGATGGATGACCCCGATATCGAGCATGTTATAAAAACCACATGGGATCAGTCGGTCATGACAGGAGGCAGGAAAGACTACAACTTCATCAAGAAACTCAAATGCTTAAAAGAAGCACTCAGAAAGTGGAGCAAGATAAAATTTGGGCAATTAGATGAGGAATTGGAGGCTTGTAAGAATACTGCCATGAAGCTAGAACTAAAAGCAGAATGCGGCTCGTTGAATCCAACTGAGTTACGGATATGGAATGATGCGAGAAAAAAATGGGTCGAAATGGAAAAATCCAAAAGGGGTATGTTAAAACAAAACGCTCGGGTTTGGTGGGCCATAGACGGGGACGAAAACACGAAGTTCTTTCACAACATCATTCATAACAAATACAATAAATGCAATATTAGTTGCCTTATAATCAGTGGTAGTTGGAACGAGAACCCGCTCGATATCAAAGATGAAGCTTTCGTCCACTTTAAAAATCAGTTTGTGGAACCTGATCAACTCAGACCTTCCTTAGAGGACTTGCAATACCCTACCATCACAACTGAAGAGGCTTGTGCACTTGAATGTCAGTTTAGTGAAAAGGAAATACTTGAGGCGGTTAATGATTGTGGAACCACAAAGGCACCGGGACCGGATGCATTCAATATGAGATTCTACAAAAAGTTTTGGGGTGTCATAAAAAATGATCTCATCGATGCAATCAATTGGTTTTGGGAAATGGGTAACATTTCGAGGGGATGTAACGCTTCTTTCGTTACTCTTATTCCCAAGAAAGCTAACCCGTTAGGTCTTGGGGATTTTCGGCCGATTAGTTTATTCGGGAGCTACTACAAAATTGTTTCAAAGATTCTATCGAACCGACTCCGAAAAGTAATGCCATCCCTTGTTGGACCGGAACAAAGTGCCTTTCTAAAAGATCGTTACATCCTTGATGGTGTCTTAGTTGCGAATGAAACGCTAGATTTTTTAAAAGCCAATAAAAAGAAAGGTATTGTTTTTAAAGTTGATTTCGAAAAGGCATTTGATAGTATCAATTGGTGCTTTCTTCTCGAGGTTATGAAGTGTATGGGGTTCGGGTCAAAATGGAGGAATTGGATACTAAGTTGTCTAACCTCGGCTTCCGTTTCTATCTTAGTTAATGGATCTCCAACTCGCGAATTCCCGTTAGGTAGAGGTGTACGTCAAGGAGATCCACTATCTCCTTTTCTTTTCATTTTGGCGGCCGAAGGTTTAAACTTACTTACGAAAGCAGCCACGGACAAAGGATTGTTTAAAGGCATTGAAGTCGTGGTGGATAAAGTGTTGGTTTCGCACCTCCAGTACCCGGATGACACTATCTTTTTCGGTGAATGGAGTAGGGTGAATGTCAATTACCTTGGGGACCTCTTGAAATGCTTCGAGCTAGTTTCGAGACTTAAAGTAAATTTTCATAAAAGTAGTGTTTTCGGTGTAGGAGTTGACCAAGAAGAAACTCACCGTATTGCAAGGTATCTTGGTTGTCAAGTTGGTACCTTCCCGTGTATGTATCTTGGTTTACCAATTGGCTCGAAAATGAATAAGATTAGGGATTGGCGTCCGATCATTGATAAGTTCAATTCTCGGTTATCGGGTTGGAAGATGCGCTCGTTGTCATTTGGTGGACGATTGATCCTCATAAAGTCGGTTCTTAATAGTCTCCCATTGTACTTTTTTCGCTCTTTCGCGCTCCGCCTTGTGTGATAAAAATTCTTGAGAGTGTAAGACGATCTTTTTTTTGCGGCGGGTCAGGTTCACATAAAAAAATCTCGTGGGTAAAGTGGGAAAATGTTTTAAACAATTACTAGAATGGGGGGGGGTTAAATATTGGGTCTTTACGGGCGAAAAACTTGGCCTTATTGGGAAAATGGTGGTGGAGGTTCAAAACCGAAACCAATTCCCTTTGGGCAAAAGTAATTCGAAGCTTATATGGTGTGTGTGGTGGGTTATCGATGGGAAGTGAGTTTACTCATCGATAATTTTTAAGTACGTGGCATAATATTGTTTCTACATGTACTATTTTGGAGGACCTCGAAATCCCTTTCAAGAACTCATTCACTCGTTGTGTTGGTAATGGGAGTACAATATCTTTTTGGAATGAGCTTTGGATTGATAGAGACAAGTTGAGCAAATTATTCCCGAGGCTTTTTCGTTTGGAGCAGAACAGAGCAGCAAGTGTCACGGACCGAGTGAATTTAAATGGTACAGATCCTTCCTTCAGCTGGTATTGGGTGCGTGATCCTGCAGGTAGGTCGAGAGGAGAGTTGGAGCATCTCCAGCAACTACTGATGTCGGCATCGGCAATTAGAGGCAACTCAGGCAGAGAGTCAGATTCATGGCGATGGACTTTAAAAAGCAACGGTTTATTTGATGTTAAGGTTTTGTCGAGAATCGTGGACGAAAAGCTGCTGGGTACTCTCTCATTCACCACGACACCACCAGGAACAAACTTGTTCCCAAAAAAATTGTGTTATTCATTTGGAGAGCACAAAAAAAAAGGCTTCAGGTTCTGGTTGAAATCGACAAAAGGGGTATCGATCTCGATAGCATTCGATGCCCTCTTTGCGATGACGATTTGAAATCGGTTGACCATGTGCTTATCTTCTGCAAGTACGCTCTCGATATATGGGAACGGGTGTTCAAATGGTGGGGTTTCGGTAACTTTGCGAGTTATAGTCTGAATGAACTAATCAACATCGATAATAATGTGAACTCGTCAAATTGGGGGTCTACTACTTGGCAAACAACGAGATGGATTTGTATGTACCTCATTTGGAAGAATAGAAACAACAAGGTGTTTAACAACAAATGTTGGAATGGACCGGTCGCGTTAAATGAGATTCAAATTATGACGTTCGAGTGGATTTCTAATAGATCGAGAGAAAGGAAAATCGAGTGGCTCGAATGGTTATCCAACCCGGGAGTCTTTCTTAATATTCAGTGATTGTATATAGTCGATAGTGTTGCTTTCTTTGCAACACCTCGAGTTTTTAGGCTTCTTGAGTTGTCGAGCTGATTTGTTCCTTTTTTCAAGTTTGTATTGTAACTTTTTGTGTGTTTAATAAAAGGTTTCTTGCCTTTAAAAAAAAAAAAAAAAAAAAAAAACCCCTTTGATCCAACTATCCATGATTCCATATCAATATTAAAAACTAATTAAGAAATAAGTAATTCTTTTTTTATTCTTTAAACTCCCTTACCGGAAAGCACACAGTAACACAGGTTCTACTAGGTAAAACTCCCAAAATCAGACGAACATTATGCCGCTATCACAGTCTTGGTCAACCCTTAGATTTTTTCGCAAATCATTTCAAACCAACAATCATCTAAATAAATGAAATCATGAAATCTTCTAATTTGCCGAGTGCTTTAGCTGTTGAATTTTAATATTATCATGTCGAAATTAAGCGCAATTAGTTATTACATTGAATATTACGATGTCGATTTATGATGAAGATTTAACAAATTGCTTGAATCAATTTACAAAATCTGTCGGATATAACATCGATTATGGTATGCATCTTACAAATTTTGTAATTAAATGTCGAGATCTTCGGTTTATGATCTTTCACAACTTAACTTTAATCTTCTTTTAGCCACTAAATCATTATTGCTGAATAAGAATAAAAATATTTTAAGTCATGCACACGTCAAGTGTGTGTTAAGATACATGGATGATAACCATCCAGGCATAGCCTGGGTGGCCACCAGCACTTTCAGTGAAGGGGAGGTCTCGGGTTCAATCCTAAGGGGTACCCGCATTTAATGACCAAACTGGAGAATGCCTTACCTGGTAGCGGTGGAGGGCTGGCTTGCCGTTTACCCGGGGTTTACCTGCGGTGGGGGGGCCAATGTGCTCTGGCCCATAGTGGGGTTCCTCGTAAAAAAGAAAAAAAAAAAAAAAGAAAAAAAAAAGATACATGGATCATATTTTCAATCCTGAAAGAAAGTAATGGTACCACACTAAATTAAACTTGTATAGTATGATGTCACGTGAATTTTCAAATGATTTTGTTATTTCAATATTGCACATATTATATTATATTACATTACATTACACTATAATATTAATTGGCATGAACATGATATTATTGACAACGACATCTTTGTCATTTCCTTTTTTTATTTAGACATAATTACGCCTTTTGTCCCTGTGATATTACCATATTGCATGTTTACCCTTAAATTTATTTGACGTCGTCGGTCTTCATGGTTTGCACAAGTTACACGGTTGGTCCCCGAGGCTAACAACCATTAAGTTATATAAATATGCTAATCCTCATGAGCTATCACTGTTCACAGTTGCAGCCTCGTAAATACCCCCAACTTCGAGGGTATTTTTTCCTTTTATTTACTACCTTTTTTCCACTTCCTTTTTCATTCTGTTATTTTTTAAACATCCAGTTAATCGACAAGTAACCGATCAAAACTGTTAGAAAATGATGCATAATATTATTTTTGAATGTATAACATTACATAAGACATGGATATAAGGGGCTAAACCCTAACAATATAAATGGGCTAGGCCCAACTGCTAAATACATGGGTTAAGATATAATGGCTAACATCCCCTCGCAGTTGAAGCGGGAGTACGGCGAACGCTCAAACTAGATCTAAACTCATCGAATAGAGCCAATGGAAGGCCTTTGGTGGATATGTCTACAAACTGATATCTAGATGGAACATGTAGAATCAGGACCTATCCTTGAGCAACCAAATCTCTGACAAAATGAATGTCTATCTCAATATGTTTGGTCCACTGATGTTAGACCGAATTAGATGTAAAGTAGACAGAGCTAACATTATCAAAGTAAACCGACCGTTAACCATCCGAAGTCACCCCGCAGCAAAGCGCGAGTGTGTTTTGCTTGTTACAATCAAAAATTTGAAGTCATATTATTACATTAGTGTTTTTTTGCAAGGGATTTATTTCTCAGACCCCTTAAAGAAATGAAAGAGTATATAATTTTCTGTCAGTTAAGTTGTTACAATATGACCCAATCCGAAACTAGCTTCCAGTGTTTTCATCATTCAAGGCATTTCAAGCCTTTAACCAAGTGAAACATGTATGAAGATATGAGGATCCAGATTAATCTAATATGTTAGTATTAATCAATTTCTAACCTAAAATGATTATATAATTAATTAATTTAAACATATATGGCCTAAAATAACTAAAAACGAACTTCTGAATCAAGTTATTACAAGAGTTAATGCAACAAACCGTTGCTAGACTTTTCATAATTTATGTGTTCGGTGAGTGTGATTACGATAAAAATTCGAATGCTTTTGAGTAATACAAGATCCTTATAACCCATCCAAAATGCTAATATCTCCTATAACACAAACAGTTCCGAATATTAAATCTCTATGATACCGATCCTTTAAAATCATAAGCTCATAGATCATAATATCAAAATTCACCACATCACTTATTTAATAGACACCAAATAGAAATTTTCAAAATCAATTTCGCATTATCAGAATTAGGGTTTATGATAACAAATTACAGAGCGAAATAAAAATTAGGGTTTTAATCACACTTATATCAAATCAATAAAAATTAACGATAAGTAAATAAGAGCGATGATGAATGGAACAGAGACTCACTTAATACACCCTGAAATATAGCAATATACAAATTAGTATAAACGTAAGAAATTGAAATTACGTTCTCAACACGGAGTGCAATGAAAATCCTAACATCTCCCGCACTCACCTGTCACAAAAGAGAAACATGATTAATTTACTTGTAATAGAAGAAAACTACACAAGAGGAAACATACCATGAAAATTTTATATTTGATAATGCTAAAAACGAACATATATTTCATAGCATTATCCCTCAAGAAAAACAAGCTTTTAGTTGCAATTGTTCTATTTACAAGTGATATTCGTTTAAATAATAAAAGGTGAAGACAAAAGATAGATTCGACGAATTGAAGACGCAAATGACCAAAAAACTCAAAAGTACAAAGTACAATCAAAGTGGTTCAAATTATTGATGAGAAAAGTCTCAAAATTACAAGAGTACAAGACGCAAAACGCAAAATACAAGATATTAAATTGTACGCAAGGACGTTCGAAAATCCGGAACCGGGACCAAAGTCAACTCTCAACGCTCGACGCAACGGACTAAAAATTACAAGTCAACTATGCACATGAATATAATATAATATATAATTAATTCTTAAAATTAATATATATATTATATTATATAATATAAACGTCGGCAAACAAGAAAACAAATGAGTGTGAGCTGATACCTACCTCCATGCGATCGCATGGAAATCAGGCATCAAAGCCATGCGATCGCATGACCCTGAAATATTGGCCACATGCCTATAAATTTGCAGTTTTGGTTGATCATATATCCATCCTTTCCATCTATCTATCAACGTATATATATATTTATATTTATATTATAATTTAAATTTTAATTTTAAATTCTAATAATAAGGGTATGTTAGTGAATATTGTAAGGGTGTAAGTCGAAATTCTGTCCGTGTAACGCTACGCTATTTTTAATCATTGTAAGTTATGTTCAACCTTTTTAATTTAATGTCTCGTAGCTAAGTTATTATTATGCTTATTTAATGCCGAAGTAATCGTGATGTTGGGCTAAATATTAAAATTGGGTAATTGGGCTTTGTACCATAATTGGGGTTTGGACAAAAGAACGACACTTGTGGAAATTAGACTATGGGCTATTAATGAGTTTTATATTAACTAAATGATACCTCGTTGATTTAATATATAGACTTATAATTTGACGTATTTATATATAACCACATACGCTTGACTGGGTACGGTGGGTGGGATATCTATAAATACCAATAATTGTTCATTTTATCGGACACGGGATTGGATTAATAGTTAATAGACTTGTTGAAACAGGGGTGGATTACATTCAAGGGTAATTGGTGTAATTGTTAACAAAGTAGTAAAACCTTGGACTACAAGCAGTCGATAACCTGGTGTATTCATTAAACAAAGTATTAAGACCTTGTTACAATTCGAATCCCCAATTAGTTGGAATATTTGACTTCGGGAATAAGAATAATTTGACGAAGACTTTCGCACTTTATGATTATGACTGATGGACTATTATGGACAAATCCGTATTGACATATCGAATAATCCAGGACAAAGGACAATTAACCCATGAGAATAAACTAAAAACAACACGTCGAACATCATGATTACGGAAGTTTAAATAAGCATAATTTATATATTTAATATTTAATTGCACTTTTAATTATCGCACTTTTATTTATTGTCATTGTATTTAATTGCACTTTTATTTTATCGACTTTTATTTATCGCAATTTCATTATCGTTATTTACTTTACGCTTTAAATTAAGTTATATTTATTTTTTTACATTAGGTTTTAACTGCGACTAAAAGTTTTAAAATCGACAAACCGGTCATTAAACGGTAAAAACCCCCTTTTATAATAATAATACTACTTATATATATTTTTGTATTTTTACAATTATAAGTAAAAAAATATAGCGTTAAACTTGGCTAAGTCTCCCTGTGGAACGAACCGGACTTACTAAAAACTACACTACTGTACGATTAGGTACACTGCCTATAAGTGTTGTAGCAAGGTTTAGGTATATCCACTCTATAAATAAATAAATAACTTGTATAAAATTGTATCGTATTTAATAGTATTTTCTTGTAAAAAATTATAACTATTTCATATACCCCTCGCATAACATCAATATTCACAAATTAAAATAAGATAGAAGATAAAACAATTTATGTAGGACAGAGATGGAGATGAAAGATGAGTCATCAGCAGGGACGAAGCTTGAAGATGAACACGGAGGTGGTCGAGTTAAATCAAACAAAACATATAGTGTCATATAAATAAAGCATCAATTAAAAAAAGTGTTACAAGACAGCTCGACGATCCTTAAGGTTCTTAAACTTATCAATTACAGACTCTGAATCAAACATTTCTGCAATTTCTCTTTCGATGTAAACTTCCAAGTTAGATGCAAGAAAATCGTCTGACATCTTATTACAAAGTCGATTTTTACATATCTTCATTGCTGAAAATGTCCTCTCTATTGTAGTAGTGAAAACTGGAAGTGTCAAAATTAGTCACAATAATCTTTCAATCAAACCACATGCCTCTCTTTTTACTTTCTATAAGATTTCTATATAGCTCATAAACTGTAGAAATGCTAGATTGTTGTTGATTACTTGACTTCTCAATGTTGAACAGCTCTAATTCATACCAGAAACAAATTTCTAGCTAGTAAAATCTATGGGATGATATTTCTCAACTATAGAGCAAACATGTGATCAATATTTATCACCTTAAATTTTTTCTAGAAATTAAAGCAGAGCTAAAAGTTAATAAATCAATTTAAAGCATAAACGTTGTGTGTTATTTTAAAAGGCTAAAAAGAGAGTATAAACACAATGTTACGAGTATAAACTTACTCATTTGAATAACTAGTAGAGTGTTATGTCAATCTTACGCAGGTATCAAAAACCAAACATATCACTAATTCACTAAATAACACGACTTACAAAAATCAAGAAACCAAAATTAAGTTTATTTATATAACAATACAAGTAAACCTAAATCAATTATACAAGAGACTAATAGACATCTTGGAAAGCAAGTCACGGCTGTAACAATATCATAGTTTAATTTGGCATTTATCTTGTAAAATATTGTGCCTAAAATAAAGGCAATCTAGTTACCATAGATAATTGATTACCTGTGTATATATAGGGACCGATACATGAATGAAAATCATCAAGCGTTTATAATCTTTCATGGTATCAGATTAGAATATCGATCCTGTCTTCCTGTCACTTTTCTTCTTCATCTCTTTTTCTTCTCTATCGATCTTACACAATAAAAAAACCTTCTTCACAACAATGGCAGACAATGGTAAATTCCATCCAGCCATCACCGTTAACAATATCAAGAACTTCATCCCAATATTTCTTGATATGGATAACAGCAAATATGTCTCATGGGTCGAGTTATTCAAGATTCACTGTCGCGCATTCAACGTAATCGATCATATAATCCCTAAAACTCCATCCACCACCGATACAGACATAACCTCTACAGTGACTGCCACTTCTCAAACCTCTGAAGAATGGAATTGACTTGATTCCATTGTCTTACAATGGATATATGGTACAATTTCTGCTAAGCTACTAGGTGCCATCCTTAAACCAGACACCACGGCTGCCCAAGCCTGGGAACGTCTCGAATCGATCTTTCAAGACAACAAAAACACACGAGCTATTCACTTACATCAAAAATTTGCAAACACTCGCCTTGATCAGTTTCCAAATATCTCAGCCTATTGCAACGAGATTAAACTAATTGCAGATCAACTTGCGAATGTGGGTCCTGCCCTAGAAAATGATCGAATCATTCTTCAGTTGATTGCTGGCCTCAATGATAATTATGACACCATTGCTTCTCAATTATCATATACCACACCTCTTCCCACCTTCTACGCCGCTCGTTCAGAACTCATACTCGAAGAAAACCGCAAGCTACAACAAACATCCCAATCACAATCACAAACCACCACCAACGATACTGCCCTCATCACCGCCACTGCTTCACCTTCACAACCACCGAATCAAAATCGAACAACAGGGCAACAATCACGTGGACGAGGTCGTGGATCTTTTAGGGGTAATTTCAATCGAGGAAGAGGACAGTACAGAGGTCGGGGTAGGTTTAATTCTTATTCGGGTTCCAATTACTTTTATCCAGGTTCACATCATGTTTATCCGGGTACAAATCATAATTACGGGCCGCATCTTAATTGGGATGGTCAGCCCACTTACACGAATCAACCTACCTATATAAACCCACCACCCTGCCCCTATCCCACACAACCATGGGTCAGGCCCACTTCTGGTAATAACCCACAACAAGGTATATTGAGACCCCGACCTCGGAATGCATATGCTCAGTCCGTAAATTCTACACCTACAGACATCGAATCGGCAATGTACACAATGAGTCTCAATCCACCGGACAACAACTGATACATGGACACAGGTGCAACTTCTCACATGACAGGTTCACAAGGTAAGCTTCTATCTTATTCTCAATCAAAACTACCGCGTCACATTACTGTTGGTAATGGGAACAATATTCCTTACATGGTTCGGGCCACTCATATCTTCCTTCTCTTACACGCCCTCTTTATTTATCTAATGTTCTTTTTGCTCCTCACCTTATAAAAAATCTTGTTTCTGTACGTAAATTATCTACTGTCAATAATGTTTCTCTTGAGTTTGATCCCTTTGGTTTTACTGTGAAGGATTTTTCGAAGGGGACACCAATTCTACGATGTAATAGCTCCGGTGACTTATATCCATTCAACGCTTCTCTACTCCAAAAACGTCTCACCAATCACTCTACTTTCTCCGCAGTCTCTTCTAATTTATGGCATCATCGACTCGGACATCCGGGTCCTACTATCTTAAACAACTTAGTAATAAATGTTACATTTCTTGTAATTCGAATATTAGCAATAAAATTTGTCAATCTTGTGTTTTTGGCAAACAAGTGAAGTTACCTTTTTATGCATCTTCTTCTTCTACTTTTGCACCATTTGACATTATTCATAGTGATCTTTGGACCTCACCTTTAATAACTAATGAAGGTCATAAATATTACTTGTTATTATTAGATGATTTTACTAACTACTTGTGGACATATCCTCTTAGCCAAAAATCTAATGTGTACACCATCTTCGAACAATTCCATTCTCATATAACTACACAATTTCAATCACAAATCAAAACCTTTCAATGTGATAATAGAACAGAATACAATAATAAAAAGTTTCATGATTTTTGCAACAAGAATGGCATGGTGTTTCGATTTTCTTGTCCATACATCTCTTCTCAAAATGGAAAAGCGGAAAGAAAGATTTGAGCCATCAACAACATTATTTGAACTCTTCTAGCACACTCTAAAGTACCGCCTCAGTTTTGGCAACATGCACTCTCCATGACTACCTATATTTTAAACATCCTCCCACAAAAGAACTTACACCACCAATCTCCTACACAATTACTTTACCAACGCACACCCTCATATCAACACTTAAAAGTTTTTGGGTGTCTATGTTATCCTCTCATTCCCTCAACACAAAGAAATAAACTTCAACCACGTTCTCTTCCATGTGTTTTCTTGGGCTATCCCTCTAACCACCGCTGGTACAAATGTTATGATCTTTCCTCTCACAAAATAATAATTTCTAGACATGTCATGATTGACGAATCAATCTTTCCCTTTGCCACCGTTCACGAATCCTCTCCTGATCCTTATCAATTTCTCCATTCCACCTTTCACCCTCTGTTCTTTCCTCCATCAACTACCTCAGAAACACAAAACACTACATCCTCAGAAACACAAAACACTACATCTAGTTCACCTCCAACTTCGACCCATTCATCGAGCCCAAGCCTTTCCGCTAGCCCACTGTCATCCCCTACTCAAACCAACAATTCTCCTCCCAACACACCTAGCTTATGGTCCACCTTCACACCATCTCCTAGTCCGTCCCATAATGTTCAGCCCAATATCACTTCCTACCAAAGCCCGCCATCACCAACCATAAATACGCCACCCTCTGATACTTCACATACTACTAATTCTCCTAACACTCTAAATTCTACTACTTCTCCAACAACATCCTCTGGTCACTCTCGTATATCTGACTTCCATTCTTCTCCTCTCTTGTCCTCTCCACCTCTCCGCATAATGACCACACGATCTATGCATGGTATTTTTAAACCTAAAGCTCTGCTAAATCTTTCCTCCACTACTTCCATTTCTCCTATTCCCACAAATCCAAAACTTGCTCTTTCCAATCCAAACTGGCAACGGGATATGTATGACGAATATAAGGCTTTGATTGATAATAAGACATGGATTCTTATTCCTCGTGAATCTCATATGCGGGTAATCAGGTCAATGTGGATTTTCGGCATAAGTTTAATTTAAATGGTACTTTTGAAAGGTACAAAGCAAGACTCGTTGGTGATGGACGCTCTTAGCAGCTCGGTATTGACTGTCATGAAACCTTTAGCCCGGTAGTCAAACCCGCTACTATTCGCACGGTCCTAAGTATTGCAACGTCAAAGTCATGGCCTATTCATCAATTAGACGTCAAAAATGCATTTCTACATGGACATCTAAAAGAGACAGTCTATATATATCAACCGGTTAGTTTTCGTGATCCTCGTTGTCCTGATCACGTATGTCTTTTACAGTATGGCTTAAAGCAGGCACCACGGGCTTGGTACCAATGTTTTGCTAATTTTGCAGCTACTATTGGTTTTAAACATAGCAAATGTGATCACTCTTTGTTCACATATCACAATGGTTCACAAGTTGCTTATCTTCTCCTTTATGTTGATGACATTGTTCTTACGACCTCTACAGACTCGCTTCGCAAACAGCTCATGTCACTCTTTGCTAAAGAATTTGCTATGAAAGATCTCGGCTCGCTTAGTTCTTTTTTGGGGATCTCAGTTACTAGACACAGGGATGGTCTCTTTCTAAACCAACATGCATATGCACAGGATATCATCTATCGAGCTGGTTTAGTGGATTGTAAACCCGTTACGACCCCAATTAACACTCAATGAAAAATCGGTGCTTCCCTTGATAAACCTGTCGCCAATCCTACTAAGTTTTGAAGTCTGGAAGGCACTTTACAATATCTTACTTTCACCAGACCTGATATCTCCTACGCAGTTCAGCAGGTTTGCTTACATATGCATGATCCACGTGAGACACACATGAATGCCATTAAGTGAATTTTGCAGTATTTACATGGAACCATTTCGTTTGGCTTACACATTTCTCGATCCACATCTAACAATATGATAGCCTACACGGATGCAGACTGGGGTGGTTGTCCTAACTTTCGCCGTTCCACGTCGGGTTATTGTGTCTACTTGGGTGATAACTTAATATCTTGGTCCTCCAAAAGACAAGTCACGATTTCTCGCTCTAGCGCCGAGGCTGAATATCAGGGAGTTACGAATGCGGTTGCCGAATCCTGTTGGTTGAGAAATTTATTGCTTGAACTTCACTGTCCAATTTCGAAAGCTACCTTAGTTTTTTGTGATAACGTGAGTGCTATTTACTTTTCTGGCAACCCTGTTCAACATCAACGGACGAAACATATTGAACTTGACATTTATTTCGTTCGAGAAAAAGTTGCTAAAGGTCAAGTTCGTGTGTTACACGTTCCCACACGTTATCAAATTGCAGATATATTCACAAAGGGTCTCCCTCGTTTGCTTTTTACTGATTTTTGGTCCAGTCTCTGCATAGGTCCTCCGATCGCTTCGACTGCGGGGGAGTAATAGACATCTTGGAAAGCAAGTCACGGTGTAACAATATCATAGTTTAATTTGGCATTTATCTTTTAATGTAACGACTCGCCAAAATCGCTATTGACGCAGTACGTTATTCACTAGTTTCATTGCGAGGTATTGACCTCTATATGATACGTTTTGTAAACATTGCATTCTTTTGAAAAGGCACACCATAAATTAATATCTAAATCCAAGGTTTTCGATATCTGATGATTTCTACATATAGACAATCACCGTAAATAATAGTTTACAATAATACATCCGTTGACAATGTCGTCAAAATAAGATACATGGTGATGATTTTGTGAATGCAAAGTTTTCTCGAATAAAGCATGTATGACTCCATGCAAATAGCTTGTATAACGTATAAGCAAATGGGGGAAGACATCTAGAGACCTGAGAATAAACATGCTAAAAGTGTCAACACAAAGGTTAGTGAGTTCATAGTTTTAATGTTGCGCATAATCTGTATATAAAGGTGGATCACAAGATTTCAGTTGTTTCATCCAGAAACGTTTATCAAATTATTCTACAATATTGAGCACCCTGGTAACTAAGCTTTAACGTTATAATAAGTACCCCTGTTTTAACATACATGCAACCAACATGTACAATACACGCAATCCAATGTGTACTAAACTCAAATAGCATACGTCTGTTTTATAGTTCAGGCTAGGGTTTCTATACCCGGAACAGACGAGGATGTCAAGCCCTATAGATCCATATACCACTATTCGCACCCACCAGTTCTTATAACCGGCAGTTACTAGTTACCAAAGCTAAGGGATTTTCGGTTCAAACTCGGTGTAGAATTTAGTATGTACTTGTGTCCATTGCATTTAAAATAAAGTGCATGTATTCTCAGCCCAAAAATATAGATTTCAAAAGCAATTGAAAAGGGAGCAAATGAAACTCACCTGACAACTTCAGAAATAAATCACAGAGATGTGACCGAATATCGGAATGCAAGTAACCGTAGACCTCAACCTAGAGAACATATGTTGGTCAATAAGTGTCTAATAAGCTAGGTCGGTCCATAGGGTAAGTATAGTCCTATTGCTCAAGTCCGACTCATAAATTTAGCAAAATTTAGCAAAAGTCAACAAAAGTCAACGCAAGTCAAAGTAAGTCAAACGTAAGTCAAACACAAGTCAACAATCTCATAATATTACCCAAGTTGGTCAAATAGTCAAACATAAGTCAAACTTAAGTTATCTATTTTTACTTCGAAAAATATTATTTACATATATGTATTTTTTAGGTATTTTGTAGCTGATTCCGGGTCCCACCAATTTTGATATAATACCTCAGGTCATGACCATTAGAAAGTATGTCATCCCACCTTTCAATAGACAGTTTATTTGACAAAAACGGAGTTACGGTTTTAAAGTTATGACCTCACGAAAACAGTTTCTCGAAACATAAAATGCTGATAAAAATGTTGTTCAAAATCAGCAACGATTATCCATTTTCTCGCTTCTTTTAAACCCGTTTAGACTTAACAAAATCATACATATAATATATTGTTTTAAAGCATGTCATAAATAATTTCAATACCAAATAATAGTTTTTATCCAAACTTAACTGATTTCAACTTACGAGTCCACAAAGTAGACCCAAGAGTCATTTTTGACACTTTACCAAAACTAAAAGTCAGCCCCAACATCCTGTTTTCATGCTCGTTTTAAACTAGCTTTGACTCGACAAAATCATACATATCTTACATCATTCTGAAGCATCTCATATATAATTTCTGAACCAATTAATATTTTTCACCATAACTTAATCATTTACAATTTACTAGCCTACAAAGTGAGCCCGAGAGTCATTTTGACACTTTCACTAAAATAATAAAAATTTTCCATTGACAACTCAAATTCTAAACCATAATACTTGAGCATATAAAAATCATGTCATAAGTTTAAAAATGATATTTTAGACGTGTTACATACCTTTGATCCTCAAAATTTCCGCATACGGGTCATAAATACCCATTTTGATCAAAACATGCCAAAACTCATTTTTAACACATTACAATCTTCAAACTTACTTAAATTGATATATCGAACGTGTCCAAGTTGCCCGTTACCCATTTTGACATTTTTAGGCTCAAACGGGTCAAGTGTCCAAACGGGCGGTTTAAATTACATGGTTTATGCTTATACAAATTTACCACTTTAGAACACACCACAATATATGAAATAGTTAATATAAGTGTATTAAGTTCATACAAAAAGTCTCAAGTCTCAAGTATTGGTCATTATTTTTATAACACAAAATATTTGCAAAAACACGAGTTTAAAACACGGTTTACAGCAGTAACTTCTGTGATTTTTAGAAAAATCATCGCAACTCCAAATCAGTCACCGCCAATTCGAGATGCGGAATTTTTAAGTGAAGAACTTGCACAATTTTTCCCATGACCTGTTCTGTCCCGAAACAGCCCCAGCAACCACAAACGCACACGTTGGTCAAATCAGTTTTTAACAGCACTATAATAAAAATGTACAAAACTTTGAACCAGTGTATAGAGTTCAAGAAAAATCGAAATGACCCGATTCTTGAGTCTAAATTCAATAGCTTTTCGACGTCTACAATCTTATAAACCCAGGTTTTTAATTATACCTCGTTAACCGTGTCAAACTACTTTTTCAGCCTATCCCGAAAGGTACATTATTCTAATCCTAACTTTTGACTCACAAATCTAATCCGCGCGATATCTAAATGAAAACTTAATAATTTTTCAAGCTATTTTTAAATATAAACATGTCAAGAATAGATTGTAAACTCAAATTTTCCAAAATCTCAATTTCAAATACGAGTTTTCAAACCGAATTCAATTAATCATAACTTGAGCTATACATAATGAAAACATGCGATTCAAAAGAGTAAACTTATTAATTTTTCACAAGGATTTCATTTATAAACATTTCATAAACTGAAAATATCATGTTCATATCAGTAGCATATTAATGAAAAACGTGATCATTCATAAAAACGAGTTAAAACTTCAATTAAGCATAACATGAGCATACGGTTGTGACAACCCAGAAATTTCCAACCAAATTTAAACTTTAATCTTTATATATTCCCGACACGATAAGAAAATTTTGTAAGTTGAATCTCAAGAATTTTAAAATGTGTTCATACATTCATTTAACCTCGACCAAATTCCAAAGATTCACGAACCATTATAGGAACGGATATGATTATATATGTATATATGTATATATTATAACTTGAAAACATTAACAAAGTATTAGACGTATAATACTTTACATAAAAGTATTTGTTTCGAAATATATATTCAAATAGTTATCGATGGGATTAGAAGATGTTATCAAATGATTGACTTAACAGATACATTGAATTAGGATTACGGGTCTATGTTATGAGGTCCACTATGATTTAAGAAATCTATTCTTTTTGACAACATTCAGAAAATGGTAAAGTGATTTATAAGTAAGAACGTGGAGTGTAAATAACTTAGATGTTGGATATCGACAAGTTAAGTAACTCGGCATTTTTCATTAAGATGATTTCATACGTTTATTTAACCTTTGAACTTTATCCCATGTTTCACCAACAGACTGTAATTTAAAAACTTGAAACCTATTATGAATATATATGATTCTACTTTTCTAAAACGTTTTATGATATAACGATTCCCTGACTAGTGCTCGAGTATATAGAATTAGGCATGCTTGTATTTTTGATATTGTCATTAGATAGGTTATGTTGAATCCTAAATTAGTTACATATGCGGTTTAGATAAGGTATAAGATATGCATGTCGTTGGAAAGCTAGCGAAAAATTAAGAACTTTTCATTTAGATATCAAATGGTTTCGATGAACGGATTAGAAGTTATAGTCAACTGAATTTTTGTATTATTATTAAAAATGATTATTATTATCGTCGTTATTATCGTCGTTATAGTTTTTATCTAATTATTATTATTATTATTATTATTATTATTATTATTATTATTATTATTATTATTATTATTATTATTATTATTATTATTATTATCAATAAAAGGTATTATCATTAAAATTTGTTATTTTATTATTATTACTATCGTTATTATCGTTAAAGTTATAATTAGTATTATTATTATTATCGTTAAAATAGTTATTAGTATTATCATCATAATATTTATTATCATTAATATTATTATAATTAAAAACTAATATTAGTAACACCTAATTATTATGATTGCTATTATTATCATTAACATGAACGCGATATAAAAGACGATTAAAAGCTATTAACAAATTGATTAGGAAATAATGAGTATAAGTATCATGATGAAATTAAAATATTGTAAGATATTGATTTAGATAAAAATATCATTTTCATTATTTTTATCATTACTTTATTATTAAAAGTATTATTAGTATTAAAACTATCATTTTTACTAAACTTATTATTGTTAATAGAAATATCATTGCTATTGTAAAATAACACTTTTATTATCATTTTAGTATTATTATTAATAAAATTATCATTTTGAAAAGAATTATTATTTTTATAAAATATTATTATTATTACGGTTAATATTAAAAAGTATCGTTATTATTAAGATTATTATGTTTAGAATTATCATTTTATCATAATTAATATCATCTTTAGTAAATATAAATATTGTTATTATTTTTATTAATAGAATAATAATAATTATTATTATTACAAAATAATACAACTTTTACTTATTATTGTTATTATCGATATTATTTTATTAAATAAATATGTGATACAAAGATATTTTACTACATGTAATATAAATTACATTAATAATACCTATCATTATATTTCTATGATATTAAATGAACTTTATAAATTTTATTACTTAAGATATATAAAAGTATATTTTTATTATATAAATTTTAATACAAAATGTTATGAATTATATTATTTACTCTAATAAAATCTGTTAAAAATATTTAAATATATAAAACGAGTATAGTTGAGTTATATAGTAATCATGTATAGATTTTGGAAATCATTTTTTTGTCAAATTGACTTTTGTTGACTTTTGCATATTTAGTCTCGAGCATTAGGATTGTGATACACTATGACTTAACCTAAGTTGTTAAACAGATATTAACTAACATACAAATATATATACTTAATTTAGGTTCGTGAATCTGAGGCCAACCTTGCATTTGTTCAATGACGTTATATGTATTTTTACTACGAAATACAGTATGGTGAGTTTCATTTGCCTTTTTACCCTTTATATTTTTGGGCTGAGAATAAATGCGCAATTTTTATAAATGTTTTACGAAATAGACACAAGTAATTGAAACTACATTATATGGGTGAATGATTGAAGCCGAATATGCCCCTTTTGCTTGGTAACCTAAGAATTAGTAAACCGATCTACTAATTGACGCGAATCCTAAAGATAGATCTATTGGGCCTAACGAACCCCATCCAAAGTACCGGATGCTTTAGTACTTCGATGTTGTTTTTATCTTGTCCGAAGGATTTCCCGGAATGATAGGGGATATTCTTATATGCATCTTGTTAATGTCGGTTACCAGGTGTTCACCATATGAATGATTTTTGTCTCTATGCATGGGACGTATATTTATGAGAACTGGAAATGAAATTCTTGTGGTCTATTAAAATAATGGAAATGAATGATTTTGATAAACTAATGAACTCACCAACCTTTTGGTTAACACTTTAAAGCATGTTTATTCTCAGGTATTAAAGAAATCTTCCGCTGTGCATTTGCTCATTTTAGAGATATTATTTGGAGTCATTCATGGCATATTTTGAAAGACGTTGCATTCGAGTCGTTAAAATTCATCAAGATTATTATTAAGTCAATTATAGTTGGATGTATTATGAAATGGTATGCATGCCGTCAACTTTCGTTGTAAAGAAAGCTTGTCTTTTAGAAACGAGTGCAATGTTTGTAAAATGTATCATATAGAGGTCAAATACCTCGCGATGTAATCAACTATTGTGAATCGTTTATAATGTATATGAACGGGTTCTTTCAGTTGGTATCAGAGCGGTGGTCTTAGCGAACCAGGTCTGTATTAGTGTGTCTAACTGATAAGTCGTTAAGATGCATTAGTGAGTCTGGACTTCGACCGTGTCTGCATGTCAAAAGTTTTGCTTATCATTTCTTGTTGAAAATCATCTGCTTATCATCCTTAGGAAATTACCTGCTTATCATTATTAGTCTAGACATGTCTTGCTACATTAATTGCATGAGTAGTGTATAGACAAAATTCATATCTTAGCGTATCTACTAAATCATATCTTATCGTATCTGTTACTTTAAACTTTGCCTGACATATCCCGCAAATTCCTCCGTAATCTACGAAATCTTTGATCTATATATATAGATATCCTATGTAAATAGAATATCACCCGATAGTCGAAAAATCATTTTATATCGAAAAATCCTTTATCCAATCATACGAAATGGAATTCGTCATCAGTTCAAGTCACTCGGATTCCGAAATGAAATCCTATTCAAACTCCGAAAGTTGTGTGACCGGAATGGATCAACCAATCGGTCATCACCTATTCTGGATGAATTGGAGATGGGTTCGTAGCCTCCTCAATCATTGGAGACAAGAAGAAGGCGATCCTTTCCATCCGCCACATTGCCCTCTTGACAAAGAACCTGAAGCACTTACCGACGAACCTGTCCGAAACACTATTTTCTCTCTCATTTTCAGAGTATCTCGTCACGATTATATATTACATCAAATTTTAGATTTTATTTATCCGCTCGTCCGAACCGACAATCACCCCGATGTAATAGAAGAAGTCAACGAGCTTCGCACTCGGGTAGTGGCTTTGGAGAATATGGCGCAGAGATTACAAACACCAGCAACATAACCAGTACCACCATCATCAACGCCAACAGTACCATTACCACCTCCAACCACAACCGCGTCGTAAACCTCAACTTCACAATCTGTCCCACGAGCATCAACATCATACGCACCCTAGATACCAAGGAGTACCAACAACAATAAATGACGAAGTATTAATTCATAACTTCATTGGAGAAACATTCCGCGGCGATTATGTAATCACTAAAGTCTTAGAGATTATCTAATCTAGCCCTAACCATAAATTAGTTAAGTGAACCAAAATGATAGAAGGAAGAGTAGAAACCCTGACAAAAATGGTGTGTGATTAACCAGGTAAACTTGTTTTTACCAACAGCATCATCAGTACCGTCAGCGTCACCAGCATCGTCAGTACAGTCAGCATCAGAATCAACAACATCTATAATATCACAAACTCCGTTAGTTCAAGAATCACTGTGGACATCATTACGAATCAATAACGCGCATATTGTATCAACGAGTTATGAAGAATTAACTCATTCCCTCTGAAGAAATTATATGTATATTTTATATATATATATATATATATATATATATATATATATATATATATATATATATATATATATATATATTTTGAAATAAAAATAAATCTTTCCGTGCTAAGTTATTGTGTGTGAATCTTAACTACTCGGTTAATTCATATTACAAATATGCAATAATGTACGTCCTTCGGCTACAACTTAACCATCGTTAACTACAATCTCTGCCTCAATTCAAAAAATTCCAATTCATAATAAATCAAGTATATATTTGATTTTACACTTTCATCATCGATGTACCCAAAACTTTTCAGATACCATCATTCGTACTTTGCGAAGTCACAAGAATTTAACAAAAATCAACATCACGCCTCAACATATAACGAAGTATTGATTCATAATTTCAATATTATTGAAGAAATACTTATGTAATCTCTAAAGCCTTCAAGGGATTATTCAATTCTAGTTCCAACCGTAAATCGAATGAGTTTAATTTAGTATTAACTCATTAAAATCTATGTTACATCTGAAGAGAATATATACATGTATATTTTCATAAAGACTGTAATAAAATTCTTTTGTACAAAATATTAATTGTGAAATTATTTTTAACGGGTAGGAAATACCCGAGATATATATATATATATATATATATATATATATATATATATATATATATATATATATATATATATATATATATATATATATATATATATATATATATATATTCACAATTAATATGTTACATTCTTCGAATCTGATTAAGCAAATTATCAACTATACTTCCTACTTTCACAATAATATACATTCTTTCATAGAAATCAAAACAACCATATTCATTCAAACTCAATTACATATTCTGATTTTGAAACCTCAGAATTAAATTCGAGATATAACCGGTACCATCACTTTTAGATTTCTACATCTTTCAAAGCTATATTTTGACTTCAAAACTGTGTTAGAACATCAAATGTATATTAACGATTACAATCTGTGTTCAAACCCTTCGAAAATTTCTGAAGACACTTCAAATAATGAACAATCGAGATGATGATCCAACCACATATTACCCACAGTTATGTACTTAAAAAGCTCTCGAAGTCAAAGTCATAATTCAACACATATCTGTGTCAGATCCTTTGGCAATTATTAGCAAAAATAACTTTGCAATTCCTTTTCAAAGTAGCCAGTTTTGTCACAGCTCCAGCTAGTCAACTTCGACTTTTCAGTCAGACTAACCTTATTATAACCTTGAGATATACATCATCGTTACTGGGGAACCTTTTACATTCCACCACATTATTAGCAGATGTACCAACAACCTCATTACCCTTTAACTTTAGCCTCTCCAAAAAGTCATTATAATTATTCATTAAAACCCCATCATTTACTCATCTGCCTCTTGTAACGAGAATTTCCATACGAATCATTGAGAATTAGCAATCAGTATTTTGAAATCTCGCAGCATGTTGACGCCAACAGTTATACATATAACGTCTATCTCCAAGGCTTACATACTTCGAATGTGAAGTTTTTGAAAAACACTCTGAACAGCGAACTAGTTCTCGAAATGCTGATAAAGCGACAAAAACTGTAAACGACCTTAGCAGTAAAAAGTTTGATGATAAAGATTAGTGTATTGGCAAAGCTCAGAAAAAGAGAAGTTTTGGAACTGGAAAACGGATTGAGCAAAGTATGAAGGAGGCTGTGGACAAATCACAAAGACTGAACCTGCCTTCAAAGACTCCAAATGATTCAGTGTCTGCTGAAGTCATTGACGAATACCTTGCTGCTGACACTAAACCTCTACAGATAATATTCTTCATCATCCTCTGATATTAGAAATTCTAAAATATCATCGTATCTTTCATTATAAATATCCTCCATATTTCTGAAGATATTTCCATAATTATTCTTATCTGAAATCATTTATCTTTTCGCACTATCTGTATTGCATCATAAAAGAAACTATTTTTGTTTCTAAAATTCTGAAACATTCGAGTTTAAAATAGGAATACTTTTGAAGTAGTGTTGGGAGCTGAAGCATGAATTAGTATAATATAATGACACTTGATCTACGTGATTATATTACAGTAATTCATCCTGAGTTTCTAAATGGAATGTGATGCTTCACAGATCATAACATCATCATGTGCTATGTCACACGACTCTTGTATTCTATTTAACCTTTAAAATATCAAGAAAATATTTCTTGATGATTCGGCTTTTTCCAAGGTATTCTGATAATTTGACAAGTCAAGATCGTGTCATTACAATTTTCTTCCTAGAACATTAACAATGTTCATTCCGAAATTCATATCTGCGAATTCTGTACCATTACAAGCGGTGCTTAATCGCAAGAAGAAGAAACGAAAGGACAAAACTCTGAAATAGAAATTGAGGTATAAATCGTAGAAAATAAAAGAGAGCATTAACTGGGGATGACAATGATTATAGAAGACAGAAGTAGGAACATCGAAATGTAAGGGAAGATATAAAACCCAACAACAATCCAGAAACTATAAACCATAGATATCGATGCATATCGCAATATAAAGGCAAGGGAGAACTAAAAACACTATAAAACCAAGTGTATAGTAGAAGTAAATAGATTCTTCCGATGGTAGATGAAAAAGAAGAATGACCGATATGAAGGTTAGGAATATATCAAGAAGCAGAACTGGATGGAGCATATTGATGAATACTTTAAAATATGAGTTGAGGGGAAAAAAATAGAAGGTGATGAAACATGACTAGAAACTTAGAAATCAATGGATTTAACTCACACAATGACGGAATAAGTGAATCAAACCCTTTAGTGAATAGGTTAAGCTTTTTGGGATTATTTTAGTCAAACCACAACTAAATCAAGTGTGATTAGGTCAACACCTAGAGCTATTATTCACCACCTAGGTGATTTGGGTTGAGAGAGAATCGGAGGAGCTCACCGGATCTGAGTGTGTGTAACAAATGAGAAGCTTAACCTAAAATGAAGAACATAAGACTTTATATACCCCTACTGTTGACTTACCCGTACGATTCATCCATCACACGTACGAGTTGGCTTCATCAGCCGTACGGGTGATCACTCACTCGTGTCTTCTCATTTAGGTTGTAATTGTGACTTAGCTCAGCATCAACCGTGCGTATGAGCCTGTCAGCCGTACGAGTAAGGCTTCACTCGTATGTCTGACTAAGTCTAACATAGTCAAACATCCAAATCTCGTTCCTGCAGTTCCTGTAACCACATACAACCACCGATAGGATAATAACGAGCGATCCTGGTGACCTGTAAACTGTTGTACCTGCAATGGACGTGGGTAGATGTCCAGGGACTTGCATAAAATTCATCAACTGAAGGTGTGAGTTGTAAGGAAACAAAGGAGGTGAATTTATAAGAAAATCTCCGACAGAACAATTAAAATGGACGATCGCATTTAAAGCGGATCCTAATTCCCTTGGTTACCGGAGAATCAAATCTTATTACGAAGATTTTCTTCAAATCCTTTGAAATCTGGGAATCAATCATATCTACGTCAAATGATAAGATGAATCTACACTTACTCATTTCACTCTTCTATGTTAGCTTCATTCGTACTCTTCATATAAATGGATTGTTTATCCAAATTATTCGCTGATGATAAAACTCTAATTTTCAGCCCGTATGCATCATGAAAACATACTTATTATCATTCATGACCTTTCCACTCAAATTTCGGGACGAAATTTATTTAACGGGTAGGTACCGTGACAACCCAGAAATTTCCAACTAAATTTAAACTTTAATCTTTATATATTCCCGACACGATAAGCAAAGTTTGTAAGTTGAATCTCAAGAATTTTAAAATGTGTTCATACATTCATTTAACCTCGACTAAATTCCAAAGATTCACGAACCATTATAGGAACGGATATGATTATATATGTATATATGTATATATTATAACTTGAAAACATTAACAAAGTATTAGACGTATAATACTTTACATAAACGTATTTGTTTCGAAATATATATTCAAATAGTTATCGATGGGATTAGAAGATGTTATCAAATGATTGACTTAACAGATACATTGAATTAGGATTACGGGTCTATGTTATGAGGTTCACTATGATTTAAGAAATCTATTCTTTTTGACAACATTCGGAAAATGGTAAAGTGATTTATAAGTAAGAACGTGGAGTGTAAATAACTTAGATGTTGGATATCGACAAGTTAAGTAACTCGGCATTTTTCATTAAGATAATTTCATACGTTTATTTAACCTTTGAACTTTATCCCATGTTTCACCAACAGACTGTAATTTAAAAACTTGAAACCTATTATGAATATATATGATTCTACTTTTCTAAAACGTTTTATGATATAACAATTTCCATTATTTTAACCTTTAAACAAAATGATTCTTAAATATATTTAGTTTTGGAAAACAAAATTATCATATTTATTTAATTTAGTTTCAAACGTACAAAAACGTTTTCAGTTTAAAAAGAACTTTATTATTATTAAAACGTATATAACTTTTATAAATATCTAGAACCACTTTTGACAACTCATTACTTAACCAGTATGATAAAGATAACGATATTTATATTTTATTTTATATATATAACGATTTAAATTAATATTATATATATTTATACGCGTATTATACGTACATAGTTTTATACTTTTACTATACTTAAACTTTACCTTTACTTTATTTTTACTTTACTTAACTTTAATAATTCACTTTAATAATTCATACTTTAATAATTCACTTAAATAATTCATACTTTAATAATTCACTTTAATAATTCATACTTTAATAATTCACTTTAATAATTCATACTTTAATAATTCACTTTAATAATTCATACTTTAATAATTCACTTTAATAATTCAAAAATCTATTATAAATAGAATTCAATAGGTTTGATTATTTCATAGAAACTTAAAAATAATTTTCTCTAAACTCTCTCAATCCATTTACATATATATATATATATATATATATATATATATATATATATATATATATATATATATATATATATATATATATATATATATATATATATATATATATATATATATATATTTACTCCGTATTATTTCAAGATATTATTAGTATACATAAAATATTACGACGGAGTGCTGTCCGAGTGATTTCGAAATTGTTTTTCGAGTAGGATAGGGCTAAGGAAATTATGGGTTATAACTATGGAGGTGATGGGTAATGTTCAAGGGTATGCTCGTGAGGTCAACCTAGTGTTTATCATCTCCGTTGCGTCAACGTACCTTTTCTGCAATATTGAATCTCAATATTGATACGTAAGCACTCATAACTTAACTTTTATATATTAATAGTGTATCCCTGACTAGTGCTCGAGTATATAGAATTAGGCATGCTTGTATTTTTGATATTGTCATTAGATAGGTTATGTTGAATCATAAATTAGATACATATGCGGTTTAGATAAGGTATAAGATATGCATGTCGTTGGAAAGCTAGCGAAAAATTAAGAACTTTTCATTTAGATATCAAATGGTTTCGATGAACGGATTAGAAGTTATAGTCAACTGAATTTTTGTATTATTATTAAAAATGATTATTATTATCGTCGTTATTATCGTCGTTTTAGTTTTTATCTAATTATTATTATTATTATTATTATTATTATTATTATTATTATTATTATTATTATTATTATTATTATTATTATTATTATTATTATTATTATTATTATTATCAATAAAAGGTATTATCATTAAAATTTGTTATTTTATTATTATTACTATCGTTATTATCGTTAAAGTTATAATTAGTATTATTATTATTATCGTTAAAATAGTTATTAGTATTATCATCATAATATTTATTATCATTAATATTATTATAATTAAAAACTAATATTAGTAACACCTAATTATTATGATTGCTATTATTATCATTAACATGAACGCGATATAAAAGACGATTAAAAGCTATTAACAAATTGATTAGGAAATAATGAGTATAAGTATCATGATAAAATAAAAATATTTTAAGATATTGATTTAGATAAAAATATCATTTTCATTATTTTTATCATTACTTTATTATTAAAAGTATTATTAATATTAAAACTATCATTTTTACTAAACTTATTATTGTTAATAGAAATATCATTGCTATTGTAAAATAACACTTTTATTATCATTTTAGTATTATTATTAATAAAATTATCATTTTGAAAAGAATTATTATTTTTATAAAATATTATTATTATTACGGTTAATATTAAAAAGTATCGTTATTATTAAGATTATCATGTTTAGAATTATCATTTTATCATAATTAATATCATCTTTAGTAACTATAAATATTGTTATTATTTTTATTAATAGAATAATAATAATTATTATTATTACAAAATAATACACCTTTTACTTATTATTGTTATTATCGATATTATTTTATTAAATAAATATGTGATACAAAGATATTTTACTACATGTAATATAAATTACATTAATAATACCTATCATTATATTTCTATGATATTAAATGAACTTTATAAATTTTATTACTTAAGATATATAAAAGTATATTTTTATTATATAAATTTTAATACAAAATGTTATGAATTATATTATTTACTCTAATAAAATCTGTTAAAAATATTTAAATATATAAAACGACTATAGTTAAGTTATATAGTAATCATGTATAGATTTTGGAAATCATTTTTTTGTCAATTTGACTTTTGTTGACT
This sequence comes from Rutidosis leptorrhynchoides, assembly GCF_046630445.1. NCBI lineage: Eukaryota > Viridiplantae > Streptophyta > Magnoliopsida > Asterales > Asteraceae > Rutidosis > Rutidosis leptorrhynchoides. The sequence continues at coordinate 400,640,551 of NC_092337.1, read as the reverse complement.
TTTGCATATTTAGTCTCGAGCATTAGGATTGTGATACACTATGACTTAACCTAAGTTGTTAAACAGATATTAACCAACATACAAATATATATATACTTAATTTAGGTTCGTGAATCCGAGGCCAACCTTGCATTTGTTCAATGACGTTATATGTATTTTTACTACGAAATACAGTATGGTGAGTTTCATTTGTCTTTTTACCCTTTATATTTTTGGGCTGAGAATACATGAGCAATTTTTATAAATGTTTTACGAAATAGACACAAGTAATTGAAACTACATTATATGGGTGAATGATCGAAGACGAATATGCCCCTTTTGCTTGGTAACCTAAGAATTAGTAAACCGATCTACTAATTGACGCGAATCCTAAAGATAGATCTATTGGGCCTAACGAACCCCATCCAAAGTACCGGATGCTTTAGTACTTTGATGTTGTTTTTATCATGTCCGAAGGATTTCCAGGAATGATAGGGGATATTCTTATATGCATCTTGTTAATGTCGGTTACCAGGTGTTCACCATATGAATGATTTTTTTCTCTATGCATGGGACGTATATTTATGAGAACCGGAAATGAAATTCTTGTGGTCTATTAAAATAATGGAAATGAATGATTATGATAAACTAATGAACTCACCAACCTTTTAGTTGACACTTTAAAGCATGTTTATTCTCAGGTATTAAAGAAATCTTCCGCTGTGCATTTGCTCATTTTAGAGATATTACTTGGAGTCATTCATGGCATATTTTGAAAGACGTTGCATTCGAGTCGTTGAAATTCATCAAGATTATTATTAAGTCAATTATAGTTGGATGTATTATGAAATGGTATGCATGCAGTCAACTTTCGTTGTAAAGAAAGTTTGTCTTTTAGAAACGAGTGCAATGTTTGTAAAATGTATCATATAGAGGTCCAATACCTCGCGATGTAATCAACTATTGTGAATCATTTATAGTGTATATGAACGGGTTCTTTCAGTTGGTATCAGAGCGGTGGTCTTAGAGAACCAGGTCTGCATTAGTGTGTCTAACTGATAAGTCGTTAGGATGCATTAGTGAGTCTGGACTTTGACCGTGTCTGCATGTCAAAAGTTTTGCTTATCATTTCTTGTTGGAAATCATCTGCTTATCATCCTTAGGAAATTACCTGCTTATCATTATTAGTCTAGACATGTCTTGCTACATTAATTGCATGAGTAGTGTATAGACAAAATTCATATCTTAGCGTATCTACTAAATCATATCTTATCGTATCTGTTACTTTAAACTTTGCCTGACATATCCCGCAAATTCCTCCGTAATCTACGAAATCTTTGATCTATATATATATATATATATATATATATATATATATATATATATATATATATATATATATATATATATATATATATTTTGAAATAAAAATAAATCTTTCCGTGCTAAGCTATTGTGTGTGAATCTTAACTACTCGGTTAATTCATATTACAAATATGCAATAATGTACGTCCTTCGGCCACAACTTAACCATCGTTAACTACAATCTCTGCCTCAATTCAACAAATTTCAATTCATAATAAATCAAGTATATATTTGATTTTACACTTTCATCATCGATGTACCCAAAACTTTTCAGATACCATCATTCGTACTTTGCGAAGTTCACAAGAATTTAACAAAAATCAACATCACGCCTCAACATATAACGAAGTATTGATTCATAATTTCAATATTATTGAAGAAATACTTATGTAATCTCTAAAGCCTTCAAGGGATTATTCAATTCTAGTTCCAACCGTAAATCGAATGAGTTTAATTTAGTATTAACTCATTAAAATCTATGTTACATCTGAAGAGAATATATACATGTATATTTTCATAAAGACTGTAATAAAATTCTTTTGTACAAAATATTAATTGTGAAATTATTTTTAACGGGTACGAAATACCCGAGATATATATATATATATATATATATATATATATATATATATATATATATATATATATATATATATATATATATATATATATATATATATATATATATATATATATATATTCACAATTAATATGTTACATTCTTCGAATCTGATTAAGCAAATTATCAACTATACTTCCTACTTTCACAATAATATACATTCTTTCATAGAAATCAAAACAACCATATTCATTCAAACTCAATTACATATTCTGATTTTGAAACCTCGGAATTAAATTCGAGATATAACCGGTACCATCACTTTTAGATTTCTACATCTTTCAAAGCTATATTTTGACTTCAAAACTGTGTTAGAACATCAAATGTATATTAACGATTACAATCTGTGTTCAAACCCTTCGAAAATTTCTGAAGACACTTCAAATAATGAACAATCGAGATGATGATCCAACCACATATTACCCACAGTTATGTACTTAAAAAGCTCTCGAAGTCAAAGTCATAATTCAACACATATCTGTGTCAGATCCTTTGGCAATTATTAGCAAAAATAACTTTGCAATTCCTTTTCAAAGTAGTCAGTTTTGTCACAGCTCCAGCAAGTCAACTTCGACTTTTCAGTCAGACTAACCTTATTATAACCTTGAGATATACATCATCGTTACTGGGGAACCTTTTACATTCCACCACATTATTAGCAGATGTACCAACAACCTCATTACCCTTTGACTTTAGCCTCTCCAAAAAGTCATTATAATTATTCATTGAAACCCCATCATTTACTCATCTGCCTCTTGTAACGAGAATTTCCATACGAATCATTGAGAATTAGCAATCAGTATTTTGAAATCTCGTAGCATGTTGACGCCAACAGTTATACATATAACGTCTATCTCCAAGGCTTACATACTTCGAATGTGAAGTTTTTGAAAAACACTCTGAACCGCGAACTAGTTCTCGAAATGTTGATAAAGCGACAAAAACTGTAAACGACCTTAGCAGTAAAAAGTTTGATGATAAAGATTAGTGTATTGGCAAAGCTCAGAAAAAGAGAAGTTTTGGAACTGGAAAACGGATTGAGCAAAGTATGAAGGAGGCTGTGGACAAATCACAAAGACTGAACCTGCCTTCAAAGAATCCAAATGATTCAGTGTCTGCTGAAGTCATTGACGAATACCTTGCTACTGACACTAAACCTCTACAGATAATATTCTTCATCATCCTCTGATATTAGAAATTCTAAAATATCATCGTATCTTTCATTATAAATATCCTCCATATTTCTGAAGATATTTCCATAATTATTCTTATCTGAAATCATTTATCTTTTCGCACTATCTGTATTGCATCATAAAAGAAACTATTTTTGTTTCTAAAATTCTGAAATGTTCGAGTTTAAAATAGGAATACTTTTGAAGTAGTGTTGGGAGCTGAAGCATGAATTAGTATAATATAATGACACTTGATCAACGTGATTATATTACAGTAATTCATCCTGAGTTTCTAAATGGAATGTGATGATTCACAGATCATAACATCATCATGTGCTATGTCACACGACTCTTGTATTCTATTTAACCTTTAAAATATCAAGAAAATATTTCTTGATGATTCGGCTTTTTCCAAGGTATTCTGGTAATTAGACAAGTCAAGATGGTGTCATTACAATTTTCTTCCTAGAACATTAACAATGTTCATTCCGAAATTCATATCTGCGAATTCTGTACCATTACAAGCGGTGCTTAATCGCAAGAAGAAGAAACGAAAGAACAAAACTCCGAAATAGAAATTGAGGTATAAATCGCAGAAAATAAAATAGAGCATTAACTGGGGATGACAATGATTATAGAAGACAGATGCAGGAACATCGAAATGTAAGGGAAGATATAAAACCCAACAACAATCCAGAAACTATAAACCATAGATATCGATGCATATGGCAATATAAAGGCAAGGGAGAACTAAAAACACTATAAAACCAAGTGTATAGTAGAAGTAAATAGATTCTTCCGACGGTAGATGAAAAAGAAGAATGACCGATATGAAGGTTAGGAATATATCAAGAAGTAGAACTGGATGGAGCATATTGATGAATACTTTAAAATATGAGTTGAGGGGGGAAAATAGAAGGTGATGAAACATGACTAGAAACTTAGAAATCAATGGATTTAACTCACACAATGACGGAATAAGTGAATCAAACCCTTTAGTGAATAGGTTAAGCTTTTTGGGATTATTTTAGTCAAACCACAACTAAATCAAGTATGATTAGGTCAACACCTAGAGCTATTATTCCCCACCTAGGTGATTTGGGTTGAGAGAGAATCGGAGGAGCTCACCAGATCTGAGTGTGTGTAACAAATGAGAGGCTTAACCTAAAATGAAGAACATAAGACTTTATATACCCCTGCTGTTGACTTACCCGTACGATTCATCCATCACACGTACGAGTTGGCTTCATCAGCCGTACGGGTGATCACTCACTCGTGTCTTCTCATTTAGGTTGTAATTGTGACTTAGCTCAGCATCAACCGTGCGTATGAGCCTGTCAGCCGTACGAGTAAGGCTTCACTCGTATGTCTGACTAAGTCTAACATAGTCAAACATCCAAATCTCGTTCCTGCAGTTCCTGTAACCACATACAACCACCGATAGGATAATAACGAGCGATCCTGGTGACCTGTAAACTGTTGTACCTGCAATGGACGTGGGTAGATGTCTAGGGACTTGCATAAAATTCATCAACTAAAGGTGTGAGTTGTAAGGAAACAAAGGAGGTGAATTTATAAGAAAATCTCCGACAGAACAATTAAAATGGACGATCGCATTTAAAGCGGATCCTAATTCCCTTGGTTACCGGAGAATCAAATCTTATTACGAAGATTTTCTTCAAATCCCTTGAAATCTGGGAATTAATCATATCTACGTCAAATGATAAGATGAATCTACACTTACTCATTTCACACTTATATGTTAGCTTCATTCGTACTCTTCATATAAATATTATTAGCTGATGATAAAACTCTAATTTTCAGCCCGTATGCATCATGAAAACATACTTATTATCATTCACGACCTTTCCACTCAAATTTCGGGACGAAATTTATTTAACGGGTAGGTACTGTGACAACCCAGAAATTTCCAACCAAATTTAAACTTTAATCTTTATATATTCCCGACACGATAAGCAAAGTTTGTAAGTTGAATCTCAAGAATTTTAAAATGTGTTCATACATTCATTTAACCTCGACCAAATTCCAAAGATTCACGAACCATTATAGGAACGGATATGATTATATATGTATATATGTATATATTATAACTTGAAAACATTAACAAAGTATTAGACGAATAATACTTTACATAAACGTATTTGTTTCGAAATATATATTCAAATAGTTATCGATGGGATTAGAAGATGTTATCAAATGATTGACTTAACAGATACATTGAATTAGGATTACGGGTCTATGTTATGAGGTCCACTATAATTTAAGAAATCTATTCTTTTTGACAACATTTGGAAAATGGTAAAGTGATTTATAAGTAAGAACATGGAGTGTAAATAACTTAGATGTTGGATATCGACAAGTTAAGTAACTCGGCATTTTTCATTAAGATGATTTCATACGTTTATTTAACCTTTGAACTTTATCCCATGTTTCACCAACAGACTGTAATTTAAAAACTTGAAACCTATTATGAATATATATGATTCTACTTTTCTAAAATGTTTTATGATATAACGATTTCCATTATTTTAACCTTTAAACAAGATGATTCTTAAATATATTTAGTTTTGGAAAACAAAATTATCATATTTATTTGATTTAGTTTCAAACGTACAAAAACGTTTTCGGTTTAAAAAGAACTTTATTATTATTAAAACGTATATAACTTTTATAAATATCTAGAACCACTTTTGACAACTCATTACTTAACCAGTATGATAAAGATAACGATATTTATATTTTATTTTATATATATAACGATTTAAATTAATATTATATATATTTATACGCGTATTATACGTACATAGTTTTATACTTTTACTATACTTAAACTTTACCTTTACTTTATTTTTACTTTACTTAACTTTAATAATTCACTTTAATAATTCATACTTTAATAATTCACTTAAATAATTCATACTTTAATAATTCACTTTAATAATTCATACTTTAATAATTCACTTTAATAATTCATACTTTAATAATTCATACTTTAATAATTCACTTTAATAATTCAAAAATCTATTATAAATAGAATTCAATAGGTTTTATTATTTCATAGAAACTTGAAAATATTTTTCTCTAAACTCTCTCAATTGATTTACATATATATATATATATTTACTCCGTATTATTTCAAGATATTATTAGTATACATAAAATATTACGACGGAGTGCTGTCCGAGTGATTTCGAAATTGTTTTTCGAGTAGGATAGGGCTAAGGAAATTATGGGTTATAACTATGGAGGTGATGGGTAATGTTCAAGGGTATGCTCGTGAGGTCAACCTAGTGTTTATCATCACTGTTGCGTCTACGTACCTTTCCTGCAATATTGAATCTCAATATTGATACGTAAGCACTCATAACTTAACTTTTATATATTAATAGTGTATCCCTGACTAGTGCTCGAGTATATAGAATTAGGCATGCTTGTATTTTTGATATTGTCATTAGATAGGTTATGTTGAATCCTAAATTAGTTACATACGCGGTTTAGATAAGGTATAAGATATGCATGTCGTTGGAAAGCTAAGGAAAAATTAAGAACTTTTCATTTAGATATCGAATGGTTTCGATGAACGAATTAGAAGTTATAGTCAACTGAATTTTTGTATTATTATTAAAAATGATTATTATTATCGTAGTTATTATCGTCGTTATAGTTTTTATCTAATTATTATTATTATTATTATTATTATTATTATTATTATTATTATTATTATTATTATTATTATTATTATTATTATTATTATTATTATCAATAAAAGGTATTATCATTAAAATTTGTTATTTTATTATTATTACTATCGTTATTATCCTTAAAGTTATAATTAGTATTATTATTATTATCGTTAAAATAGTTATTAGTATTATCATCATAATATTTATTATCATTAATATTATTATAATTAAAAACTAATATTAGTAACACCTAATTATTATGATTGCTATTATTATCATTAACATGAACGCGATATAAAAGATGATTAAAAGCTATTAACGAATTGATTAGAAAATAGTGAGTATAAGTATCATGATGAAATTAAAATATTGTAAGATATTAATTTAGATAAAAATATCATTTTCATTATTTTTATCATTACTTTATTATTAAAAGTATTATTAATATTAAAGCTATCATTTTTACTAAACTTATTATTGTTAATAGAAATATCATTGCTATTGTAAAATAACACTTTTATTATCATTTTAGTATTATTATTAATAAAATTATCATTTTGAAAAGAATTATTATTTTTATAAAATATTATTATTATTACGGTTAATATTAAAAAGTATCGTTATTATTAAGATTATCATGTTTAGAATTATCATTTTATCATAATTAATATCATCTTTAGTAAATATAAATATTGTTATTATTTTTATTAATAGAATAATAATAATTATTATTATTACAAAATAATACAACTTTTACTTATTATTGTTATTATCGATATTATTTTATTAAATAAATATGTGATACAAAGATATTTTACTACATGTAATATAAATTACATTAATAATACCTATCATTATATTTCTATGACATTAAATGAACTTTATAAATTTTATTACTTAAAATATATAAAAGTATATTTTTATTATATAAATTTTAATACAAAATGTTATGAATTATATTATTTACTCTAATAAAATCTGTTAAAAATATTTAATATATAAAACGACTATAGTTAAGTTATATAGTAATCATGTGTAGATTTTGGAAATCATTTTTTTGTCAAATTGACTTTTGTTGACTTTTGCATATTTAGTCTCGAGCATTAGGATTGTGATACACTATGACTTAACCTAAGTTATTAAACAGATATTAACCAACATACAAATATATATACTTAATTTAGGTTCGTGAATCCGAGGCCAACCTTGCATTTGTTCAATGACGTTATATGTATTTTTACTACGAAATACAGTATGGTGAGTTTCATTTGCTTTTTTACCCTTTATATTTTTGGGCTGAGAATACATGCGCAATTTTTATAAATGTTTTATGAAATAGACACAAGTAATTGAAACTACATTATATGGGTGAATGATCGAAGCCGAATATGCCCCTTTTGCTTGGTAACCTAAGAATTAGTAAACCGATCTACTAATTGACGTGAATCCTAAAGATAGATCTATTGCGCCTAACGAACCCCATCCAAAGTACCGGATGCTTTAGTACTTCGATGTTGTTTTTATCATGTCCGAAGGATTTCCCGGAATGATAGGGGATATTCTTATATGCATCTTGTTAATGTCGGTTACCAGGTGTTCACCATATGAATGATTTTTGTCTCTATGCATGGGACGTATATTTATCAGAACCGGAAATGAAATTCTTGTGGTCTATTAAAATAATGGAAATGAATGATTATGATAAACTAATGAACTCACCAACCTTTTGGTTGACACTTTAAAGCATGTTTATTCTCAGGTATAAAAGAAATCTTCCGCTGTGCATTTGCTCATTTTAGAGATATTACTTGGAGTCATTCATGGCATATTTTGAAAGACGTTGCATTCGAGTCGTTGAAATTCATCAAGATTATTATTAAGTCAATTATAGTTGGATGTATTATGAAATGGTATGCATGCCGTCAACTTTCGTTGTAAAGAAAGTTTGTCTTTTAGAAACGAGTGCAATGTTGAAGTTAGTGGGGAAGAGTTGTAACACCCCGTTTTTCCCCGTACATGACTTATAGGTGTAAAGTGTGTGTACGACTAGTTTACGGATGGTTCAAAGCGTACTCGCATGTTGAAGTTAGTACGCGAGAAAAATGAATCAGGGAAAGCAGAGTGTCGCGGCGCGACAAATGGAGCCGCGGCGCGGCGTTTCGAAAGAATCCAGATCAGAAGTTAGTTATAAAATGATTTCAGACTTAGTCAAATGAAATGTCCCGTTCTTATTGATTAAAAACGTTCCATATTAATTGATTTCGTTGCGAGGTTTTGACCTCTATATGAGACGTTTTTCAAAGACTACATTCATTTTTAAAACAAACCATAACCTTTATTTCATAAATAAAGGTTTAAAAAGCTTTACGTAGATTATCAAATAATGATAATCGAAAATATCCTGTTTACACACGACCATTACATAATGGTTTACAATACAAATATGTTACATCGAAATCAGTTTCTTGAATGAAGTTTTTATACAATATCATACAAACATGGACTCCAAATCTTGTCCTTATTTTAGTATGCAACAGCGGAAGCTCTTAGTATTCACCTGAGAATAAACATGCTTTAAACGTCAACAAAAATGTTGGTGAGTTATAGGTTTAACCTATATATATCAAATCGTAACAATAGACCACAAGATTTCATATTTCAATACACATCCCATACATAGAGATAAAAATCATTCATATGGTGAACACCTGGTAACCGACATTAACAAGATGCATATATAAGAATATCCCCATCATTCCGGGACACCCTTCGGATATGATATAAATTTCGAAGTACTAAAGCATCCGGTACTTTGGATGGGGTTTGTTAGGCCCAATAGATCTATATTTAGGATTCGCGTCAATTAGGGTGTCTGTTCCCTAATTCTTAGATTACCAGACTTAATAAAAAGGGGCATATTCGATTTCGATAATTCAACCATAGAATGTAGTTTCACGTACTTGTGTCTATTTTGTAAATCATTTATAAAACCTGCATGTATTCTCATCCCAAAAATATTAGATTTAAAAGTGGGACTATAACTCACTTTCACAGATTTTTCTTCGTCGGAAAGTAAGATTTGGCCACTGGTTGATTCACAAACCTATAACAATATATACATATATATCAAAGTATGTTCAAAATATATTTACAAAACTTTTAATACATTTTGATGTTTTAAGTTTATTAAGTCAGCTGTCCTCGTTAGTAACCTACAACTAGTTGTCCACAGTTAGATGTACAGAAAATAAATCGATATATATTATCTTGAATCAATCCACGACCCAGTGTATACATATCTCATTATTGATCACAACTCAAACTATATATATTTTGGAATCAACCTCAACCCTGTATAGCTAACTCCAACATTCACATATAGAGTGTCTATGGTTGTTCCGAAATATATATAGATGTGTCGACATGATAGGTTTAAACATTGTATACGTGTCTATGGTATCTCAAGATTACATAATATACAATACAAGTTGATTAAGTTATGGCTGGAATAGATTTGTTACCAATTTTCACGTAACTAAAATGAGTAGTTTTTACCAATTTTCTTTTGCTCGCCATTTCTTCGTTTCTAATCCGTTTTGAGTGATTTAAGTGGCCACGGTTTCCTATTGAACTTGGCTTTATGAAAATAAATAGAAAAGGTATAGGTTTATAGTCGGAAATACAAGTTACAAGTCGTTTTTGAAAGAGGTAGTCATTTCCGTCGAAAGAACGACATCTTGATGACTGTTTTGAAAAACATACTTTCACTTTGAGTTTAACCATGATTTTTGGATATGGTTTCATGTTCATAATAAAAATCATTTTCCCAGAAGTATAGCTTTTAAATCAAAGTTTTTCATAGTTTTTAATTATCCAAACCAAAACAGCCCCCGGTTGTAACTACGACGGCGTAAATCCGGTTTTATGGTGTTTATCGTGTTTCCGGGTTTTAGATCATTAAGTTAGCATATCATATAGATATATATCATGTGTATAGTTGATTTTAAAAGTGTAGTTAGAAGGATTAACTTAATTTGCGAACAAGTTTAGAATTAACTAAACTATGTTCTAGTGATTACAAGTTTACCACTTCGAATACGATAGCTTTTTATGTATGAATTGAATGATGTTATGAACATCATTACTACCTTAAGTTCCTTGGATAAACCTACTGGAAAAGAGAAAAATGGATCTAGCTTCAACGGATCCTTGGATGGCTCGAAGTTCTTGAAGCAGAATCATGACACGAAAACAGTTCAAGTAAGATTTTCACTCGAAATAAGATTGTTATAGTTATAGAAATTGAATCAAAGTTTGAATATGTGTATTACCTTGTATTAGAAAGATATCTTACTGTAAATAAGAAAGATTTATTGAGGTTGGATGATCACTCTACAAGATTGGAAGTAAGCTAGCAAACTTGGAAGTATTCTCGATTTTATGAAACTAGAACTTGTAGAATTTATGAAGAACACTTAGAACTTGAAGATAGAACTTGAGAGAGATCAATTAGATGAAGAAAATTGAAGAATGAAAGTATTTGTAGGTGTTTTTGTTCGTTGGTGTATGGATTAGATATAAAGGATATGTAATTTTGTTTTCATGTAAATAAGTCATGAATGATTACTCATATTTTTGTAATTTTATGAGATATTTCATGCTAGTTGCCAAATGATGGTTCCCACATGTGTTAGGTGACTCACATGGGCTGCTAAGAGCTGGTCATTGGAGTGTATATACCAATAATACATACATCTAAAAGCTGTGTATTGTACGAGTACGAATACGGGTGCATACGAGTAGAATTGTTGATGAAACTGAACGAGGATGTAATTGTAAGCATTTTTGTTAAGTAGAAGTATTTGGATAAGTGTCTTGAAGTCTTTCAAAAGTGTATGAATACATATTAAAAAACTACATGTATATACATTTTAACTGAGTTGTTAAGTCATCGTTAGTCGTTACATGTAAGTGTTGTTTTGAAACCTTTAGGTTAATGATCTTGTTAAATGTTGTTAACCCAATGTTTATAATATCAAAAGAGATTTTAAATTATTATATTATCATGATATTATGATGTACGAATATCTCTTAATATGATATATATATACATTAAATGTCGTTACAACGATAATCGTTACATATATGTCTCGTTTCAAAATCATTAAGTTAGTAGTCTTGTTTTTACATATGTAGTTCATTGTTAATATACTTAATGATATGTTTACTTATCATAATATCATGTTAACTATATATATAACCATATATATGTCATCATATAGTTTTTACAAGTTTTAACGTTCGTGAATCACCGGTCAACTTGGGTGGTCAATTGTCTATATGAAACCTATTTCAATTAATCAAGTCTTAACAAGTTTGATTGCTTAACATGTTGGAAACACTTAATCATGTAAATAACAATTTCATTTAATATATATATAAACATGGAAAATTTCGGGTCACTACAATACCTACCCGTTAAATAAATTTCGTCCCGAAATTTGAAGCAGTTGGAGGTGTTGACGTATCTTCTGGAAATAAATGCGGGTATTTCTTCTTCATCTGATCTTCTCATTCCCAGGTGAACTCGGGTCCTCTACGAGCATTCCATCGAACCTTAACAATTGGTATCTTGTTTTGCTTAAGTCTTTTAACCTCACGATCCATTATTTCGACGGGTTCTTCAATGAATTGAAGTTTTTCATTGATTTGGATTTCGTCTAACGGAATAGTGAGATCTTCTTTAGCAAAACATTTCTTCAAATTCGAGACGTGGAAAGTGTTATGTACAGCCGAGAGTTGTTGAGGTAACTCAAGTCGGTAAGCTACTGGTCCGACACGATCTATAATCTTGAATGGTCCAATATACCTTGGATTTAATTTCCCTCGTTTACCAAATCGAACAACACCTTTCCAAGATGCAACCTTAAGCATGACCATCTCTCCAATTTCAAATTCTATATCTTTTCTTTTAATGTCGGCGTAGCTCTTTTGTCGACTTTGGGCGGTTTTCAACCGTTGTTGAATTTGGATGATCTTCTCGGTAGTTTCTTGTATTATCTCCGGACCCGTAATCTGTCTATCCCCCACTTCACTCCAACAAATCGGAGACCTGCACTTTCTACCATAAAGTGATTCAAACGGTGTCATCTCAATGCTTGAATGGTAGCTGTTGTTGTAGGAAAATTCTGCTAACGGTAGATGTCGATCCCAACTATTTCCGAAATCAATAACACATGCTCGTAGCATGTCTTCAAGCGTTTGTATCATCCTTTCGCTCTGCCCATCAGTTTGTGGATGATAGGTAGTACTCATGTCTAGACGAGTTCCTAATGCTTGCTGTAATGTCTGCCAGAATCTTGAAATAAATCTGCCATCCCTATCAGAGATAATAGAGATTGGTATTCCATGTCTGGAGACGACTTCCTTCAAATACAGTCGTGCTAACTTCTCCATCTTGTCATCTTCTCTTATTGGCAGGAAGTGTGCTGATTTGGTGAGACGATCAACTATTACCCAAATAGTATCAAAACCACTTGCAGTCCTTGGCAATTTAGTGATGAAATCCATGGTAATGTTTTCCCATTTCCATTCCGGGATTTCGGGTTGTTGAAGTAGACCTGATGGTTTCTGATGCTCAGCTTTGACCTTAGAACACGTCAAACATTCTCCTACGTATTTAGCAACATCGGCTTTCATACCTGGCCACCAAAAATGTTTCTTGAGATCCTTGTACATCTTCCCCGTTCCAGGATGTATTGAGTATCTGGTTTTATGAGCTTCTCTAAGTACCATTTCTCTCATATCTCCAAATTTTGGTACCCAAATCCTTTCAACCCTATACCGGATTCCGTCTTCCCGAATATTAAGATGCTTCTCCGATCCTTTGGGTATTTCATCCTTTAAATTTCCCTCTTTAAAAACTCCTTGTTGCGCCTCCTTTATTTGAGTAGTAAGGTTATTGTGAATCATTATATTCATAGATTTTACTCGAATGGGTTCTTTGTCCTTCCTGCTCAAGGCATCGGCTACCACATTTGCCTTCCCCGGGTGGTAACGAATCTCAAAGTCGTAATCATTCAACAATTCAATCCACCTACGCTGCCTCATATTCAGTTGTTTCTGATTAAATATGTGTTGAAGACTTTTGTGGTCGGTATATATAATACTTTTGACCCCATATAAGTAGTGCCTCCAAGTCTTTAATGCAAAAACAATCGCGCCTAATTCCAAATCATGCGTCGTATAATTTTGTTCGTGAATCTTCAATTGTCTAGACGCATAAGCAATCACCTTCGTTCGTTGCATTAATACACAACCGAGACCTTGCTTTGATGCATCACAATAAATCACAAAATCATCATTCCCTTCAGGCAATGACAATATAGGTGCTGTAGTTAGCTTTTTCTTCAATAACTGAAACGCTTTCTCTTGTTCATCCTTCCATTCAAATTTCTTCCCTTTATGCGTTAATGCAGTCAAGGGTTTTGCTATTCTGGAAAAGTCTTGGATGAACCTTCTGTAGTAACCAGCTAGTCTTAAAAACTGGTGTATGTGTTTCAGAGTTTTCGGGGTTTCCCACTTTTCAACAGTTTCTATCTTTGCCGGATCCACCTTAATACCTTCTTTGTTCACTATGTGACCGAGGAATTGAACTTCTTCCAACCAAAATGCACACTTTGAAAACTTAGCGTACAATTCTTCCTTCCTCAATACTTCTAACACCTTTCTCAAATGTTCACCGTGTTCTTGGTCATTCTTTGAGTAAATAAGTATGTCATCAATGAAAACAATGACAAACTTGTCAAGGTATGGTCCACACACTCGGTTCATAAGGTCCATGAACATAGCTGGTGCGTTAGTCAATCCAAACGGCATAACCATAAACTCGTAATGACCATAACGCATTCTAAAAGCAGTCTTTGGAATATCATCTTCTTTCACCCGCATTTGATGATACCCGGAACGTAAGTCAATCTTTGAATAAACAGACGAGCCTTGTAGTTGATCAAATAAGTCGTCGATTCTCGGTAGTGGGTAGCGATTCTTGATGGTAAGTTTGTTCAACTCTCGGTAGTCGATACACAACCTGAATGTACCATCTTTCTTCTTGACAAACAAAACAGGAGCTCCCCACGGTGATGTGCTTGGTCGAATGAAACCACGCTCTAAAAGTTCTTGTAATTGGCTTTGCAGTTCTTTCATATCGTTGGGTGCGAGTCTGTAAGGAGCACGAGCTATTGGTGCAGCTCCTGGTACAAGATCTATTTGAAATTCAACGGATCGATGTGGGGGGTAATCCCGGTAATTCTTTCGGAAATACATCGGGAAATTCTTTTGCGACGGGAACATCATTGATGCTCTTTTCTTCAGTTTGTACTTTCTCGACGTGTGCTAGAACAACATAGCAACCTTTTATTATTAGTTTTTGTGCCTTCAAATTACTAATAAGATGTAGCTTCGTGTTGCCCTTTTCTCCGTACACCATTAAGGGTTTTCCTTTTTCTCGTATAATGCGAATTGCATTTTTGTAACAAACGATCTCTGCTTTCACTTCTTTCAACCAGTCCATACCGATTATCACATCAAAACTCCCTAACTCTACTGGTATCAAGTCAATCTTAAATGTTTCGCTAACCAGTTTAATTTCTCGATTCCGACATATATTATCTGCTGAAATTAATTTACCGTTTGCTAATTCGAGTAAAAATTTACTATCCAACAGCGTCAATGGACAACTTAATTTAGCACAAAAATCTCTACTCATATAGCTTCTATCCGCACCCGAATCAAATAAAACGTAAGCAGATTTATTGTCAATAAGAAACGTACCCGTAACAAGCTCTGGGTCTTCTTGTGCCTCTGCCGCATTAATATTGAAAACTCTTCCGTGAACTTGTCGATTCGTGTTCTCCTGGTTCGGGAAATTTCTAATAATGTGGCCCGGTTTTCCACATTTATAACAAACTACATTGGCATAACTTACTCCGACACTACTTGCTCCGCCATTACTCGTTCCGACGCCATTTGTTAATTTCGTTCTGTTAACCCCTGGTCCGTAGACCTCACACTTCGCCGTGCCATGACCATTTCTTTTACACTTGTTGCAAAATTTGGTGCAGAACCCCGAGTGATACTTTTCACACCTTTGGTATAGCTGCTTCTGATTGTTGTTATTGTTGCGGTTATTATTGTTGTTGGGATGATTATTGTAGTAGTTGTTGTTGTTGTTGTTGTTGTTGTTGTTGGGCCGTTTGTTGTAGTTGCGATTGATGTTGCGATTGTTGGGATAGTTGTTGCGATTATTGTTGTAATTGCTGTTGTTGTTGTATTGGTGATTCTTATCACCATTTTCCTCCCACTTTCTTTTGACTTGCTTCACATTGGCCTCTTCAGCAGTCTGTTCTTTAATTCTTTCTTCAATCTGGTTCACTAGTTTGTGAGCCATTCTACAAGCCTGTTGTATGGAGGCGGGCTCGTGTGAACTTATATCTTCTTGGATTCTTTCCGGTAATCCTTTCACAAACGCGTCGATCGTCTCTTCCTCATCTTCGAACGCTCCCGGACACAATAGGCAAAATTCTGTGAATCGTCTTTCGTACGTGGTAATATCAAATCCTTGGGTTCGTAACCCTCTAAGTTCTGTCTTGAGCTTATTGACCTTGGTTCTGGGACGGTACTTCTCGTTCATCAAGTGCTTGAATGCTGACCACGGTAGTGCGTAAGCATCATCTTGTCCCACTTGCTCTAGATAGGTATTCCACCATGTTAACAAAGTACCTGTGAAGGTATGCGTAGCGTACTTCACTTTGTCCTCTTCAGTACACTTACTTATGGCAAACACCGATTCGACCTTCTCGGTCCACCGTTTCAATCCGATCGGTCCTTCGGTTCCATCAAATTCCAAAGGTTTGCAGGCTGTGAATTCTTTGTAGGTGCATCCTACACGATTTCCTGTACTGCTAGATCCAAGGTTATTATTGGTATGTAGCGTAGCCTGTACTGCGGCTATGTTTGAAGCAAGAAAGGCACGAAATTCCTCTTCACTCATATTCAAGGTGTGTCGAGTAGTCGGTGCCATTTCCTTCAAAATAGTCAAATGAAACGAGTTAATCATATAGAATATCAAGAGTAGTCAATAGTATTTCGTAGCGTAATATGAACTTATTTATAAAAGCTCTTTCTTCATATTAGAGTTTTATACTCTTTAATTCGGGTAGTACCTACCCGTTAAGTTCATACTTAGTAGCGAACATACCATTTCAACTACTACAATTCTATATGAAAAACTAATCACAATAAAAAAAATATATCATATTCAAACCTTTATACAATAACTTGCAAACTTACAATACCGCTTTTTTTACATATAGCATGAAATATAGCACATAAAACTTTGATACAAAGTAGTTGCGAAGATAATTCTAGTTAATAAATAAGGCGTTCAGTAAAGGCAATAAAGACAAGTAATTCATACGTCCAGAAACAAGTCATGCATTCTGGTTTTACTAATACCACTTCCCATCCTTGGTTTTGTGGAACATAACCGTTGTGATCGATAGTAAGACAATGTGTTGTAACGTCATCAAAAGGATGAAGGTTATGTAATGACCAACAGTCTCGTAATTACCTAAAAACCTCATTTCTTACCCCAATTACCGACTCCGTCACTTGTGGGAACGTTTTGTTTAATAGTTGTAGCCCGATGTTCTTGTTCTCACTTTGGTGAGAAGTGAACATTACTAACCCGTAAGCATAACATGCTTCTTTATGTTGCATGTTAGCAGCTTTTTCTAAATCACGAAGTCCTATATTCGGATATATTGAGTCAAAATAATTTCTTAACCCGTTACGTAAAATAGCATTTGGGTTCCCCGCAATATATGCGTCAAAGTAAACACATCGTAACTTATGGATTTCCCAATGTGATATCCCCCATCTTTCGAACGAAAGCCTTTTATAAATCAAGGCATTCTTGGAACGTTCTTCGAATGTCTTACAAACTGATCTCGCCTTAAATAGTTGTGCCGAGGAATTCTGACCGACTCTAGACAAGATTTCATCAATCATGTCTCTGGGTAGGTCTCTTAAAATATTGGGTTGTCTATCCATTTTGTGTTTTTATACTGTAAAATAGACAAGAGTTAGATTCATAAAAAAAATTACTTATTAATACAAGCAATTTTTACATATATCATAAAGCATAAGCACACTATATTACATATATTACACCACACGAATATAACTATCTTATTCCGACTCGCTCGTTTCTTCTTCTTCAGTTTTGGTTCGTTTTGCCAAGTTTCTAGGGATATATGATGTTCCCCTAATACAAGCCGTCATTTTCCACATTGGTCTAGAAAAAACTGGTGGTTTATAGGTTCCCGGGTTATTGTTACAACTTAAGAAATACGGGTGTTGACGATACATATAAAGTTCATCGGGGTTAGAATCAGATTTCTCTATTTTTATGCCCTTTCCCTTATTGTTCTCTTTTGCCTTTTTAAATTAAGTTGGGGTAATTTCTATTACATCATCGGAATCCTCGTCGGGATCCGATTCATCGGAGAATTGGTAATCCTCCCAATATTTTGCTTCCTTGGCGAAAACGCCGTTGACCATAATTAACCTTGGTCAGTTGGTTGAGGATTTTCTTTTACTTAACCGTTTAATTATTTTCCCCACCGGTTCTATTTCTTCTTCCGGTTCCTCCTCCTCCGGTTCCGATTCTTCTTCCGGTTCCGATTCTTCTTCCGGTTCCTCTTCGGGAACTTGTGAATCAGTCCACGAATCATTCCAAATTACATTTGACTCTTCATTATTATTAGGTGAGTCAATGAGACTTGTATTAGAGGTAGACATCTATCACATAATATTCACATGTTAAAAATATATAGTTTCCAACAAAATTTGTTAAGCAATCATTTTTCAAGTAAACACGGTCGAAGTCCAGACTCACTAATGCATCCTAACAAACTCGATAAAACACACTAATGCAAAATTCTGGTTCTCTAAGACCAACGCTCGGATACCAACTGAAATACAGTTGGGGACAACCACCATCCCACCCAGTGCCTTCCCAGCTAACCGCCTGGTGACCACTGAGTGTACCTCAGATACTGATTTTAGGGCCTGCCTCTCGGCTACTGCCAACCCTCGTAAGGGATCGCAAGGAGTAAGAGTCAATGCTTCGTCACAGGTAACACTATGAGAACCTCCTTTACGACTAACCCGCCACACATGGACGGCGTTATACCAGCTCTGATGCCAACTGAAATGTCCTGTTCTTATTGATTAAAAACGTTCCATATTAATTGATTTCGTTGCGAGGTTTTGACCTCTATATGAGACGTTTTTCAAAGACTGCATTCATTTTTAAAACAAACCATAACCTTTATTTCATAAATAAAGGTTTAAAAAGCTTTACGTAGATTATCAAATAATGATAATCTAAAATATCATGTTTACACACGACCATTACATAATGGTTTACAATACAAATATGTTACATCGAAATCAGTTTCTTGAATGCAGTTTTTACACAATATCATACAAACATGGACTCCAAATCTTGTCCTTATTTTAGTATGCAATAGCGGAAGCTCTTAGTATTCACCTGAGAATAAACATGCTTTAAACGTCAACAAAAATGTTGGTGAGTTATAGGTTTAACCTATATATCAAATCGTAACAATAGACCACAAGATTTCATATTTCAATACGCATCCCATACATAGAGATAAAAATCATTCATATGGTGAACACCTGGTAACCGACATTAACAAGATGCATATATAAGAATATCCCCATCATTCCGGGACACCCTTCGAATATGATATAAATTTCGAAGTACTAAAGCATCCGGTACTTTGGATGGGGTTTGTTAGGCCCAATAGATCTATCTTTAGGATTCGCGTCAATTAGGGTGTCTGTTCCCTAATTCTTAGATTACCAGACTTAATAAAAAGGGGCATATTCGATTTCGATAATTCAACCATAGAATGAGTTTCACGTACTTGTGTATATTTTGTAAATCATTTATAAAACCTGCGTGTATTCTCATCCCAAAAATATTAGATTTAAAAGTGGGACTATAACTCACTTTCACAGATTTTTACTTCGTCGGGAAGTAAGACTTGGCTACTGGTTGATTCACAAACCTATAACAATATATACATATATATCAAAGTATGTTCAAAATATATTTACAAAACTTTTAATACATTTTGATGTTTTAAGTTTATTAAGTCAGCTGTCCTCGTTAGTAACCTACAACTAGTTGTCCACAGTTAGTTGTACAGAAAATAAATTGATATATATTATCTTGAATCAATCCACGACCCAGTGTATACATATCTCAGTATTGATCACAAATCAAACTATATATATTTTGGAATCAACCTCAACCCTGTATAGCTAACTCCAACATTCACATATAGAGTGTCTATGGTTGTTTCGAAATATATATAGATGTGTCGACATGATAGGTCGAAACATTGTATACGTGTCTATGGTATCTCAAGATTACATAATATACAATACAAGTTAATTAAGTTATGGTTGGAATAGATTTGTTACCAATTTTCACGTAGCTAAAATGAGTAGTTTTTACCAATTTTGTTTTGCTCGCCATTTCTTCGTTTCTAATCCGTTTTGAGTGATTTAAGTGGCCACGGTTTCCTATTGAACTTGAATTTATGAAAATAAATAGAAAAGGTATAGGTTTATAGTCGGAAATACATGTTACAAGTCGTTTTTGAAAGAGGTAGTCATTTCCGTCGAAAGAATGACATCTTGATGACTGTTTTGAAAAACATACTTTCACTTTGAGTTTAACCATGATTTTTGGATATGGTTTCATGTTCATAAGAAAAATCATTTTCCCAGAAGTATAGCTTTTAAATCAAAGTTTTTCATAGTTTTTAATTATCCAAACCAAAACAGCCCCCGGTTGTAACTACGACGGCGTAAATCCGGTTTTATGGTGTTTATCGTGTTTCCGGGTTTTAAATCATTAAGTTAGCATATCATATAGATATATATCATGTGTATAGTTGATTTTAAAAGTGTAGTTAGAAGGATTAACATAATTTGCGAACAAGTTTAGAATTAACTAAACAATGTTCTAGTGATTACAAGTTTACCACTTCGAATATGATAGCTTTTTATGTATGAATCGAATGATGTTATGAACATCATTACTACCTTAAGTTCCTTCGATAAACCTACTGGAAAAGAGAAAAATGGATCTAGCTTCAACGGATCCTTGGATGGCTCGAAGTTCTTGAAGCAGAATCATGACACGAAAACAGTTCAAGTAAGATTTTCACTCGAAATAAGATTGTTATAGTTATAGAAATTGAATCAAAGTTTGAATATGAGTATTACCTTGTATTAGAAAGATATCTTACTGTAAATAAGAAAGATTTCTTGAGTTTTGATGATCACTCTACAAGATTGGAAGTAAGCTAGCAAACTTGGAAGTATTCTTGATTTTATGAAACTAGAACTTGTAGAATTTATGAAGAACACTTAGAACTTGAAGATAGAACTTGAGAGAGATAAATTAGATGAAGAAAATTGAAGAATGAAAGTGTTTGTACGTGTTTTTGGTCGTTGGTGTACGGATTAGATATAAAGGATATGTAATTTTGTTTTCATGTAAATAAGTCATGAATGATTACTCATATTTTTGTAATTTTATGAGATATTTCATGCTAGTTGCCAAATGATGGTTCCCACATGTGTTAGGTGACTCACATGGGCTGCTAAGAGATGATCATTGGAGTGTATATACCAATAGTACATACATCTAAAAGCTGTGTATTGTACGAGTACGAATACGGGTGCATATGAGTAGAATTATTGATGAAACTGAACGAGGATGTAATTGTAAGCATTTTTGTTAAGTAGAAGTATTTGGATAAGTGTCTTGAAGTCTTTCAAAAGTGTATGAATACATATTAAAAAACTACATGTATATACATTTTAACTGAGTCGTTAAGTCATCGTTAGTCGTTACATGTAAGTGTTATTTTGAAACCTTTAGGTTAACGATCTTGTTAAATGTTGTTAACCCAATGTTTATAATATCAAAAGAGATTTTAAATTATTATATTATCATGATATTATGATGTACGAATATCTCTTAATATGATATATATACATTAAATGTCGTTACAACGATAATCGTTACATATATGTCTCGTTTCAAAATCATTAAGTTAGTAGTCTTCTTTTTACATATGTAGTTCATTGTTAATATACTTAATGATATGTTTACTTATCATAATATCATTTTAACTATATATATAACCATATATATGTCATCGTATAGTTTTTACAAGTTTTAACGTTCGTGAATCACCGGTCAACTTGGGTGGTCAATTGTCTATATGAAACCTATTTCAATTAATCAAGTCTTAACAAGTTTGATTGCTTAACATGTTGGAAAAACTTAATCATGTAAATAACAATTTCATTTAATATATATATAAACATGAAAAAGTTCGGGTCACTACATCAAATGTCGCGGCGCGACATTTATGGTCGCGGCGCGGTATACTGCACGAACTGGCACCAGATTCTTGTTATTTTAAATGAAGTTCAAGGGCATTTTGGTCTTTTCACATTTAAGCCAGATTTGAGGCTTTAACCTCATCCACTCATTCATTTTCCTAATTTCATTTTCCTTTTCTTTTCATTTTTCTCTCAAAACTCAAACACCCATTTGATTTCAAAGGAATTTTTAGAAAGGAAGAAGCGGGATTTGATCTTTGGCGTAGTTGACTAGGTTGTTCTCCTCGTTCTTATCTACACGGTGATACTAGTGGTAAGCTCTAACTCCGAATTTCATTTTCGTGTTCATCATTCAAATTTGGGGCTTTTGATTGTATGATTCATAGATGGAACCCATTTAGTTGTTAATTGGAGATTAACACCAAGATTCGGGTTTATAAGTGTTAAAGGCGGGTTTTGGGTTGGTTAATGATTTAACCATGTTTAAGACTTGAGAATGGTGTATAATCACTAGTGTTAGTGATTATTGATGATTTGGAGACCTTTAGGGTTCTTGTGGTTGACTAATTTTGACTAGAGTCGAAATTAGGGTTTGTTGATGATTATGACCCGAATGTCGATTCGATGAGGTTTGTAAACTTAAAATGGATTAAGTTGAAGTATGAAACCGAGTTAAACATGTTTTGGTGTCAAAACTTGTAAATGGTGAGATTTTGACTTTATGGGTCAAAATTAGGGTTTATGGGCGATTTTGAGAACGATAAGTGTTTAACACTTGTGTTTGGGTTTAATTGGCATAATTGGACCATTATCACTTGTGTTAGTGATTATTGGTTAGTTTGGGCACGGTTTGTGCTTGGAAGTGCAATTGGGTCGAATTTGCACTAAGTGTCAAATTGGGTTGGTTTGTAAATCCAATCTAAGTGTGTTGTTGAATTTGTGATAATGGATTAGGTACTTTCCATTGACGAGTTGCGGATTACTTGGAAGCATTTCATCAAGGCGACAAGGTGAGTGTTAATATCCTATATGCATATGTATGTGTAGGATGGGTGCGGGTCAGGTGAAGTGGTTCTCGGTTATAGAGCTCACTTCACATATATGTGGTTTTGATGGACTTGTGTATAGGTCCAATTGGCACGGTTGTGCGTTTTGGTTGACCACTTTTGGCGAGGTACACACTTGTGTGTACGTTATCACACGTGGTTGTGATTTGGATGTTATAACCCCAATGGCGAAGGGTTTATATTTTTGTGAAGTGGATAACCCCAATGTGGTGGATTTATAATCCCGTGACCGTGGGTTTTGGTATTGGAGAAGTGGATCTCGTGTAGTTCGGATTCACGATGACGCGTGTAGTTCGGTCATCTTATTGAGGTAGTAATCTCGTGTAGTTTCGGATTACTAAGGCTCGTGTAGTTCGGCCAACCTCGATGTTGTGAAGATAGTAATCTCGTGTGGTTTCGGATTACTAAGGCTCGTGTAGTTCGGCCAATCTTCATTGTGGCGTTTTGGTATTCGGTAATGGGTTAAGGGGTTAACCTTATTCGTTTTATATTGTTCTTTGTATATTAATGTAATGTTGTGTTGTAGCTAACCCTCCGGGTGTAGCTTATTGGCATTGTTCACATCGTCGTTGGTGAACTTACACCTTATTGATATCTTTAGCTTGTTGCTTAGAGATAGTACGGTATGCTTAGTGTAGTTACCTTATTCATGGATGCTTCGGTATGCGGTATTTGATAGTTGTGTGGCGTGTCCATTTTATACATATATATGTATGTAGTATATTATCATTCACTAAGCGTTAGCTTACCCTCTCGTTGTTGCTATTTTTATAGGATCGCATGCTTGGCGGCTCGGGTAAGCTTGGGGATTAGAGATCTTGTCTAGGTTGCTTAGAAGATCTTGCCTTTGTACTCGATTAGGATTTGGGTAGCGTAGTCCCAAATCACCATGCTCGGTTTTGTTGGAAACTAAACTAGTCGGGTCGTGTATGTCCGTTTGGACAATTAACTAATGTATTAAATGTTTTAAGGTTTATTAAACCTTCTATTGTATTAAAGATGTTTATGGAAACACAATTGGGACCTAAAGTGTTATTTAAAGCGTATTAAAAGGAAAAAATTTTATGGGCCGGTTTTAATACGGGTTGGGTTGTTTCAAGTGGTATCAGAGCATGGTCTAAGGGATTTAGGCGACTTGAGATAGGTGCCTAGACTTAGACTTTTGTGTGTGCTTATTTGTTGCGGGACTTGTAGGTGAACGGGTCGGAACGGGTTATAGTTAGTGCCTTGTTTGTAGGAGGACTAACTAGGATTTTTGGCTTGTGTTGTGATGCTTTTCCCTTGCGTGTGTTTATATCGTGTGGAATCGTCGTTGTGGTGGTTATATCATCGAGAGAGGCGGTCGTTGTACTAACGAGTTGAGACGACGTGTGTGCGTAATAAGGACTTGCAAACCTTATTACGGGTGCAAATCGTGTCAAACAAGTGATGTACGATGAGTGTTTAGCAAGATGGACCGGTGTGGAGTGTGTGTTTTATACATTCGTGATCTAATCGCTTTGCATTCCTTAGAATGGCGATGGAAAGTGGGATCGAGACGAACAATGCTGAGTTTAACACTAGAGTTGCGGCCGCCGTTGCGGAGCAAATGAGTGCGTTTCGAGAAGAAATGGATAGGAAGTATTCTGAATTTCGGGGTAGTAGTGAAATGGAGCGTTGTCTTAAGAGCTTCATGAGGACTAAACCCCCGATGTATGACGGGAAACCGGATCCTTTGGTAAGCACAACTTGGATCTCGAATGTCGAAGGGTGTTTTCGTACTATTGAATGCTCTCCTGAGAAGAGGACAAGACTCGCTACTAGTTTGTTGCGGGGTAGGGCAAAGGATTGGTTGGATGGTAAGATTGATCTTGTCGGTGGTGAACCGTTTATGGCGTTATCGTGGGACGGGTTTAAGAAGGAATTCTTCGAGGAGTTCCGGACTTCAGCCGATTTGTCGGAAATACGTAATGAGTTGCGAAATTTGCAACAGGGTTCTATGGATTTGAATACTCTCAAGACGACCTTTATGGCGAAGGCTCGTTTTTTCCCGGAGTATTTGGGAAATGATAATTTGTTGATGCAAGATTTCTATCGAACCTTGAATGATGACTTGAAGAATATGATTAGCCAGGGTCACGCGAAATCGTTTACGGAATTATTCATCGTGGCTAGAGGTTTCGAGTCGTATACGCGATCAAAGATTGGTGAACCTTCAAGTGAGAGAAGGGTTGTTTCGTATGGTGCTCCGAGTAAGAGGACTAAGGGTCCGAGTGTGAGCACGGGTGGTACGCGGACGGGTATACCGGATTCTAGTACGTCTCGATGTTACAATTGTGGCGTGAGGGGTCACAAGTCGTGGGATTGTTCAGTGCCAAAGGGTGATGGAATGGTATGCTTCAATTGCCAAGAAGAAGGACATCGTAAGTCGGAATGTCCCAAGTTAGCGAGTACGGGTGCGGCAAGGAGACGTTATGGTACGTTTTGTTTTAATAAATATGTCCTTTGATTATTTATTAAGTGCCGTTTGAATTTGAGTTTATTAAATGCATTGTGTTGTGCATGTTATTGATATGGGTGACGTTCCTAATGGAAGTACCCTATGGCGACGCTTTGATTGATGGGCGAAGGGTGTAAGACTTGGTGCAACCAAGCATTCCTTAGTATTTGGAAATGTTTCTACCAAGCCATGGAAATGGGTTTTGGTGTTCGATTGTTAAGCGCGTGTTCGCTTGTGTGTTGGAGTTGATGAACCATGAGGTTCGACGGGTGGGATGAAACCCTTGAGATCGAGTGTTTTGAATCTCGATGTATGTTGGTAATGGAGTTTATATGACGCGACATTAGGTGCCTCTTTTATACCTACTAGCGTGGTGTTCAACTCCGATTGTGTTGCGGTTACATTGTACTTAGGGTACCGAAGTGAAACCCTTAGGTACATGAGTGATCGGGTGAAAGTTGATAAACTATAGCAATTGGATGATTGCGAGGGTATAGTTTGTGTAATCGTGGTACACTTTTCATTTGAAGTGTTTAAGGATTGATTGAAATCCTTCGTGTGCTCAAGGCTGGAGCAAGATATGGTGATGGGTCGTGTGAGCCCAATCGTTTGTAAAGTCTACCTTTGGTAGTATTGTACGGTTGTACCAGTTGTGGATATGGGACATAGTTCTAAGCGGGGGAGTTACACTCCCGCACGAGGAAGTTTTAGTGTGAGATTTCGGATGATGCTTTTGGTAGACCCGGAAAATGTTGTCGAGACCTGGTTTTGGTCGATTTGTGGTAGATTACAATTTCGGATAAATTATACTTATGGTTTGGATTTGAATTATCACCGAGGTGGTAATGTGGTAAATCTTGTTGAGAGATAATGGACATGTTTGGTGAGCAAGGTGAAATCCTTCGGTTAAGGGAGGTGTGTGTCGGATTCTCTTCTAGAGAATTATTGTTTTGTGCCTATGTTTGATATAGGTGGTTCTTGCTCGAGTGTGTGAATGGTTAGTGGTATCCGTTAGGATTCACTATGGCGTAGCAGAGCGCGATGTTACGCTACTCGTCGTTCGAGATCAAAAGGGCGTTGATTGATGAAGCATGACTTTCGGAGTCCGCTGACTTCATCATGGTATTGGTGATTGATGAAGCATGACCTTTAGGGTCCGCTGACTTCATCATGGGAGTATGCGATTGGTGGAGCATGACCTTCGGGGTCCGCTGACTTCATCATGAGCGAGGTGTTATATCGGTGAAGCATGACCGTTGACGGGGTCCGCTGACTTCATCCGGTGTTGAGATTGGTGAAGCACGATCTTCGGGTCCACTGACTTCATCATGGTAGTGGATCGCGTGTGGTTTCGGATTCACGATGACGCGTGTGGTTTCGGTCATCTTATTGTGGAAGTGAATCTCGTGTAGTTCGGATTCACAAATAACTCGTGTGGTTTCGGTCATTGTATTGAGGAGTGAGTCTCGTGTAGTTCAGATTCACAAATGACTCGTGTAGTTTGGTCATTCCTCCGGGATAGTGACTCTCGTGTAGTTCGGATTCACTAAGGCGCGTGTGTTTTTGGCCAGCCTTGGTGTTGTGTGATCTGTCGGTTGTTTTATACACCGACGGTGGGGTCGTAAGGACCATGTCGTGTGATCTATTGGTTGTCTGATACACCAATGGTGGGGTCGTAAGGACCATGTTGTGTGAACTGTCGGTTGTTTTATACGCCGATGGTGGGGTCGTGAGGACCGTGTTATATGATTAGTGATGCGATAGCCGTGTTTCGCTCACATGTTGTTACGGGTGTGACAATAGTCGATTTGGTACACCTTGGGATTTGCGTTTCCATAGTCGTTTTGGGAGCTATCGGTTTTAGCCGTTGGATTATGATGTTACGGTAGTTGCGTATTGGTCGTATTGCGCACTACAGGGGATGTTTAGTGATTGGTGTTATCCGTCAGGATTCGTTTGGTTCGGTCTTCATCGTTTCGGATTGTTGACCTTAGGTTGAGACTTGGTTGCTTTTAGCGTTGTACTAGGTAAGGGTACGCTAAGGGGTTGATATCTCGGTACGAGATTGGTTGAGTTTTCCCGATGTTAGGGAATGAGCATGGTTTTAGTGCTCGGATTGTGGATTTGATAAATCGCGGGTGACGATTTAGTTGTTAAAGGCATTTTAGTGGGAAGAATTGCTTAGGAAAGTCGGTTGGGACTTATGTTTGAGGACCGTGAAGTGTGGTCCGTTTGGTTAAGTGACGAGGATCACGAGGACGTGATCGAATCTAAGTGGGGGAGAGTTGTAACACCCTGTTTTTCCCCGTACATGACTTATAGGTGTAAAGTGTGCGTACGACTAGTTTACGGATGGTTCAAAGCGTACTCGCATGTTGAAGTTAGTACGCGAGAAAAATGAATCAGGGAAAGCAGAGTGTAGCGGCGCGACAAATGGAGCCTCGGCGCGGCGTTTCGAAAGAATCCAGATCAGAAGTTAGTTATAAAATGATCCCAGACTTAGTCAAATGTCGCGGCGCGACATTTATGGCCGCGGCGCGGCATACTGCACGAACTAGCACCAGATTCTTGTAATTTTAAATGAAGTTCAAGGGCATTTTGATCTTTTCACATTTGAGCCAGATTTGAGGCTTTAACCTCATCCACTCATTCATTTTCCTAATTTCATTTTCCTTTTCTTTTCATTTTTCTCTCAAAACTCAAACACCCATTTGATTTCAAAGGGATTTTTGGAAAGGAAGAAGCGGGATTTGATCTTTGGCGTAGTTGACTAGGTTGTTCTCCTCGTTCTTAGCTACACGGTGATACTAGTGGTAAGCTCTAACTCCGAATTTCATTTTCGTGTTCATCATTCAAATTTGGGGCTTTTGATTGTATGATTCATAGATGGAACCCATTTAGTTGTTAATTGGAGATTAACACCAAGATTCGGGTTTATAAGTGTTAAAGGCGGGTTTTGGGTTGGTTAATAATTTAACCATGTTTAAGACTTGAGAATGGTGTATAATCACTAGTGTTAGTGATTATTGATGATTTGGAGACCTTTAGGGTTCTTGTGGTTGACTAATTTTGACTAGAGTCGAAATTAGGGTTTGTTGATGATTATGACCCGAATGTCGATTCGATGAGGTTTGTAAACTTAAAATGGATTAAGTTGAAGTATGAAACCGAGTTAAACATGTTTTGGTGTCAAAACTTGTAAATGGTGAGATTTTGACTTTATGGGTCAAAATTAGGGTTTATGGGCGATTTTGAGAACGATAAGTGTTTAACACTTGTGTTCAGGTTTAATTGGCATATTAGGACCATTATCACTTGTGTTAGTGATTATTGGTTAGTTTGGGCACGGTTTGTGCTTGGACGTGCAATTGGGTCGAATTTGCACTAAGTGTCAAATTGGGTTGGTTTGTAAATCCAATCTAAGTGTATTGTTGAATTTGTGATAATGGATTAGGTACTTTCCATTGACGAGTTGCGGATTACTTGGAAGCATTTCATCAAGGCGACAAGGTGAGTGTTAATATCCTATATGCATATGTATGTGTAGGATGGGTGCGGGTCGGGTGAAGTGGTTCTCGGTTATAGAGCTCACTTCACATATAGGTGGTTTTGATGGACTTGTGTATAGATCCAATTGGCACGGTTGTGTGTTTTGGTTGACCACTTTTAGCGAGGTACACGCTTGTGTGTACGTTATCACACGTGGTTGTGATTTGGATGTTATAACCCCAATGGAGAAGGGTTTATATTGTTGTGAAGTGGATAACCCCGACGTGGTGGATTTATAATCCCGTGACCGTGGGTTTTGGTATTGGAGAAGTGGATCTCGTGTAGTTCGGATTCACGATGACGCGTGTAGTTCGGTCATCTTATTGAGGTAGTAATCTCGTGTAGTTTCGGATTACTAAGGCTCATGTAGTTCGGCCAACCTCGATGTTGTGAAGATAGTAATCTCGTGTGGTTTCGGATTACTAAGGCTCATGTAGTTCGGCCAATCTTCATTGTGGCGTTTTGGTATTCGGTAATGGGTTAAGGGGTTAACCTTATTCGTTTTATATTGTTCTTTGTATATTAATGTAATGTTGTGTTGTAGCTAACCCTCCGGGTGTAGCTTATTGGCGTTGTTCACATCGTCGTTGGTGAACTTACACCTTGTTGATATCTTTAGCTTGTTGCTTAGAGATAGTACGGTATGCTTAGTGTAGTTGCCTTATTCATGGATGCTTCGGTATGCGGTATTTGATATTTGTGTGGCGTGTCCATTTTATACATATATATGTATGTAGTATATTATCATTCACTAAGCGTTAGCTTACCCTCTCGTTGTTGCTATTTTTATAGGATCGCATGCTTGGAGGCTCGGGTAAGCTTGGGGAATAGAGATCTTGGCTAGGTTGCTTAGAAGATCTTGCCTTTGTACTCGATTAGGATTTGGGTAGCGTAGTCCCAAATCACCATGCTCGGTTTTGTTGGAAACTAAACTAGTTGGGTCGTGTATGTCCGTTTGGACAATTAACTAATGTATTAAATGTTTTAAGGTTTATTAAACCTTCAATTGTATTAAAGATGTTTATGGAAACACAATTGGGACCTAAAGTGTTATTTAAAGCATATTAAAAGGAAAAAAATTTATGGCCTGGTTTTAATACGGGTTGGGTTGTTTCACGTTGCATTCGAGTTGTTGTAAAGAAAGTTTGTCTTTTAGAAACGAGTGCAATGTTTATAAAATGTATCATATGGAGGTCAAATACCTCGCGATGTAATCAACTATTGTGAATCATTTATAATGTATATGAACGGGTCCTTTCAACGGTAACGAAAATTCAAAATTCCAAAGCCCAAACTTATTAGTTTTTCAAGAGGATTCTGATTATCTCATAATATTATACATTCAACAAGTTCAAGTTTCTGACCTCACACAAAACAAATTCGTGATTCTTCAAAAAGTCATCAAACGATCAAATTAACGAATAATATCATGCATACATACAAGGACTTGAGCACTAGACACTATATCTACCCTAATATGTAACAAAAACATGAAACCCAAAAATTAGAGTTTTTAAAACTTACTCTAATCAAAAAATTGTTGGTATGGATGTGTAGAGCTCTTCGAGAGGAGCAAGAATATGTGTTCAATTTAACGATCAAGTAAGTTTTTGATGGAGTTCTTGAAGCTTGAAGTGTCGATGATGATGATGAATAGTATTGGAGTCATTGATTAGGAGAAAGAAGAGAAAAAATAGAACGTGTATGTATGTACTAGATGAGATGAAAGAAATATATAGATATAAAATAAGTCATGGGTGATATAGTTATCTTAATAATAGATATCACGGGTATTAACTGTATAGTCACGGGTTATAATTAATAAACACGGGTATTAAATGTGTAGTCACGGGTAAATAGATATATTACTGGTGTGATAATTAAATAAACGCGGGTTATAATTTAAGAATATCCTACTTAATTAACATGATTTTTAAAACTCATTATATTATATAATTATTAAAAATTCATACATTTTGTTGTTTGAAAAGATATTTTTCCTGGTTTCACTAACCGTAATGTTTTACAAAAAAAAAATTAATATTAAAAAATATTATAAACAATTCTTACAAATTGAATCTAAATAGTGACTAGAAATAGATACGAATCTAGTGATGTCGAAATTCAATTTAATCATTTATTATATATTTTTATTTATCATCTTATTTTATTTTTTTTAAATAAAGTATTTATATATCTTTCATAAGTTAGTAGTTTCAATTTTTAACTTTATTATTACTAATCTTCCAAATTTTCTAGTGATAAATTAACACATATCAAAAGTAGTATGTTCTTAAAAAAAAAATTGGCGTGGAAAAATCATTGATTAATAAACGGTTATTAAGTATTTAACGAAAAAAGTCGGGTTATTACATTATCTACCCGTTAAAGAAAATTTCGTCACGAAATTTTCTTTGGTGCGATTAAACGGCGTTTAGGAAACAAGTGAGGATAGAAATTTTCGTCTTGACATAGAAAGATCGAGCATCTTGTAGTTAAGTATGAAAGTTTGGTAAAAAGAGATCATAGTCCTTTGATGACGAATACCTTTGAATAAGCTGCTCGGAGTGCAAGTATGATATGACAAAATGAGAAGGAAATTACGTGTGACCTCGAATGATGTCACATATAAAGTCTCAGTATATTCAGATGTCAGCAGAGAAAATAAAGAAGTCATGTAACATGGTACGTGGTGAAGGTAAGGTTGATCAAGTTTTACCCCCATCACGTTGTAGTGACCCGAACTTTTCCATGTTTATATATATTAATTGAGATTGATATTTACATGATTAAATGTTTCCAACATGTTAAGCAATCAAACTTGTTAAGACTTGATTAATTGAAATAGGTTTCATATAGACAATTGACCACCCAAGTTGACCGGTGATTCACGAACGTTAAAACTTGTAAAAACTATATGATGACATATATATGGTTATATATATAGTTAACATGATATTATGATAAGTAAACATATCATTAAGTATATTAACAATGAACTACATATGTAAAAACAAGACTACTAACTTAATGATTTTGAAACGAGACATATATGTAACGATTATCGTTGTAACGACATTTAATGTATATATATCATATTAAGAGATATTCGTACATCATAATATCATGATAATATAATAATTTAAAATCTCTTTTGATATTATAAACATTGGTTTAACAACATTTAACAAGATCGTTAACCTAAAGGTTTCAAAACAACATTTACATGTAACGACTAACGATGACTTAACGACTCAGTTAAAATGTATATACATGTAGTGTTTTAATATGTATTCATACACTTTTGAAAGACTTCAAGACACTTATCAAAATACTTCTACTTAACAAAAATGCTTACAATTACATCCTCGTTCAGTTTCATCAACAATTCTACTCGTATGCACCCGTATTCGTACTCGTACAATACACAGCTTTTAGATGTATGTACTATTGGTATATACACTCCAATGATCAGCTCTTAGCAGCCCATGTGAGTCACCTAACACATGTGGGAACCATCATTTGGCAACTAGCATGAAATATCTCATAAAATTACAAAAATATGAGTAATCATTCATGACTTATTTACATGAAAACAAAATTACATATCCTTTATATCTAATCCATACACCAACGACCAAAAACACCTACAAACACTTTCATTCTTCAATTTTCTTCATCTAATTGATCTCTCTCAAGTTCTATCTTCAAGTTCTAAGTGTTCTTCATAAATTCCAAAAGTTCTAGTTTCATAAAATCAAGAATACTTTCAAGTTTGCTAGCTCACTTCCAATCTTGTAAGGTGATCATCCAACCTCAAGAAATCTTTGTTTCTTACAGTAGGTTATCATTCTAATACAAGGTAATAATCATATTCAAACTTTGGTTCAATTTCTATAACTATAACAATCTTATTTCAAGTGATGATCTTACTTGAACTTGTTTTCGTGTCATGATTCTGCTTCAAGAACTTCGAGCCATCCAAGGATCCGTTGAAGCTAGATCCATTTTTCACTTTTCCAGTAGGTTTATCCAAGGAACTTAAGGTAGTAATGATGTTCATAACATCATTCAATTCATACATATAAAGCTATCTTATTCGAAGGTTTAAACTTGTAATCACTAGAACATAGTTTAGTTAATTCTAAACTTGTTCGCAAACAAAAGTTAATCCTTCTAACTTGACTTTTAAAATCAACTAAACACATGTTTTATATCTATATGATATGCTAACTTAATGATTTAAAACCTGGAGACACGAAAAACACCGTAAAACCGAATTTACGCCGTCGTAGTAACACCGCGGGCTGTTTTGGGTTAGTTAATTAAAAACCATGATAAACTTTGATTTAAAAGTTGTTATTCTGAGAAAATGATTTTTATTATGAACATGAAACTATATCCAAAAATTATGGTTAAACTCAAAGTGGAAGTATGTTTTCTAAAATGGTCATCTAGACGTCGTTCTTCCGACTGAAATGACTACCTTTACAAAAACGACTTGTAACTTATTTTTCCGACTATAAACCTATACTTTTTCTGTTTAGATTCATAAAATAGAGTTCAATATGAAACCATAGCAATTTGATTCACTCAAAACGGATTTAAAATGAAGAAGTTATGGGTAAAACAAGATTGGATAATTTTTCTCATTTTAGCTACGTGAAAATTGGTAACAAATCTATTCCAACCATAACTTAATCAACTTGTATTGTATATTATGTAATCTTGAGATACCATAGACACGTATACAATGTTTCGACCTATCATGTCGACACATCTATATATATTTCGGAACAACCATAGACACTCTATATGTGAATGTTGGAGTTAGCTATACAGGGTTGAGGTTGACTCCAAAATATATATAGTTTGAGTTGTGATCAATACTGAGATACGTATACACTGGGTCGTGGATTGATTCAAGATAATATTTATTTATTTCTGTACATCTAACTGTGGACAACTAGTTGTAGGTTACTAACGAGGACAGCTGACTTAATAAACTTAAAACATCAAAATATATTAAAAGTGTTGTAAATATATTTTGAACATACTTTGATATATATGTATATATTGTTATAGGTTCGTGAATCAACCAGTGGCCAAGTCTTACTTCCCGACGAAGTAAAAATCTGTGAAAGTGAGTTATAGTCCCACTTTTAAAATCTAATATTTTTGGGATGAGAATACATGCAGGTTTTATAAATGATTTACAAAATAGACACAAGTACGTGAAACTACATTCTATGGTTGAATTATCGAAATCGAATATGCCCCTTTTTATTAAGTCTGGTAATCTAAGAATTAGGGAACAGACACCCTAATTGACGCGAATCCTAAAGATAGATCTATTGGGCTTAACAAACCCCATCCAAAGTACCGGATGCTTTAGTACTTCGAAATTTATATCATATCCGAAGGGTGTCCCGGAATGATGGGGATATTCTTATATATGCATCTTGTTAATGTCGGTTACCAGGTGTTCACCATATGAATGATTTTTATCTCTATGTATGGGATGTGTATTGAAATATGAAATCTTGTGGTCTATTATTATGATTTGATATATATAGGTTAAACCTATAACTCACCAACATTTTTGTTGACGTTTTAAGCATGTTTATTCTCAGGTGATTATTAAGAGCTTCCGCTGTCGCATACTTAAATAAGGACGAGATTTGGAGTCCATGCTTGTATGATATTGTGTAAAAACTGCATTCAAGAAACTTATTTTGTTGTAACATATTTGTATTGTAAACCATTATGTAATGGTCGTGTGTAAACAGGATATTTTAGATTATCATTATTTGATAATCTACGTAAAGCTTTTTAAACCTTTATTGATGAAATAAAGGTTATGGTTTGTTTTAAAAATGAATGCAGTCTTTGAAAAACGTCTCATATAGAGGTCAAAACCTCGCAACGAAATCAATTAATATGGAACGTTTTTAATCAATAAGAACGGGACATTTCAGTTGGTATCCGAGCGTTGGTCTTAGAGAACCAGAAAATTTGCATTAGTGTGTCTTATCGAGTTTGTTAGGATGCATTAGTGAGTCTGGACTTCGACCGTGTTTTCTTTAAAAATGATTGCTTAACATTTTTGTTGGAAACTATATATTTTTAACATATGAATATTATGTGATATATTAATCTCTTAACTTGTTTGATATTATGTGATAGATGTCTACCTCTAGAACAAGTCCCATTGACTCACCTAATAATAATGAAGAGTCAAATGTAAATTGGAATGATTCGTGGACTGATTCACAAGTTCCCGAAGAGGAACCGGAAGAAGAGTCGGAACCGGAAAAAGAATCGGAACCGGAAGAAGAATCGGAACCGGAAGAAGAAATAGAACCGGTGGGGGAAATAATAAAACGGTTAAGTAAAAGAGAATCCTCAACCAACCGACCAAGGTTAATTATGGTCAATGGTGTTTCCGCCAAGGAAGCAAAATATTGGGAGGATTACCAATTCTCCGATGAATCGGATTCCGACGAGAATTCCGATGATGTTATAGAAATTACCCCAACTGAATTTAAAAAGGCAAAAGAAAATAATAAGGGAAAGGGCATAAAAATAGAGAAATCTAATTCCAACCCCGATGAACTTTATATGTATCGTCAACCCCCGAAGTCCTTTAGTTGTAACAATGACCCGGGAACCTCTAAACCACCAGGTTTTTCTAAACCAATGTGGACAACGACGGCTCGTATTAGGGGAACACCATATATCCCTAGAAACTTGGCAAAACGAACCAAAACCGAAGAAGAAGAAACGAGTGAGTCGGAATAAGATAGTTGTATTCGTGTGGTGTAATATATGTAATATAGTGTGCTTATGCTTTATGATATATGTAAAAATTGCTTGTATTAATAAGTATTTTTTTTATGAATCTAACTCTTGTCTATTTTACAGTTTAAAAACACAAAATGGATAGACAACCCAATATTTTAAGAGACCTACCCGGAGACATGATTGATGAAATCTTGTCTAGAGTCGGTCAGAATTCCTCGGCACAACTATTTAAGGCGAGATCAGTTTGTAAGACATTCGAAGAACGTTCCAAGAATGTCTTGGTTTATAAGAGACTTTCGTTTGAAAGATGGGGGATATCACATTGGGAAACCCATAAGTTACGATGTGTTTACTTTGACGCATATATTGCGGGGAACCCAAATGCTATTTTACGCAACGGGTTAAGAAATTATTTTGACTCAATGTATCCGAATATAGGACTTCATGATTTAGAAAAAGCGGCTAACATGCAACATAAAGAAGCATGCTATGCTTATGGGTTAGTAATGTTCGCTTCTCACCAAAGTGAGAAAAAGAACATCGGGCTACAGCTATTAAACAAAACGTTCCCACAAGTGACGGAGTCGGTAATTGGGGTAAGAAATGAGGTTTTTAGATTGTTACGGGACTGTTGGACATTACGTAACCCTCGTCCCTTTGACGACGTTACAACACGCTGTCTTATCAACGGCCATAATGGTTATGTTGCACAAGACCAAGGATGGGAAGTAGTCCTAGTAAAACCAGAATGCATGACTTGTTTCTGGACGTATGAATTACGTGTCTTTATTGCCTTTGCAGAACGACTTGTGTACTAGCTAGAATTATCTTCACAACTATCTTGTATCAAAGTTATTGTGTGCTATATTTCATGCTTTATGTAAAATAAGCGGTATTGTAAGTTTGTAAAATATTGTATAAAAGTTTGAACGCGAAATATTATTATAATCAGTTTTTCATATAGAATTGTAGTAGTTGAATTGTATATTAGCTACTAAGTATGAACTTAACGGGTAGGTACTACCCGAATTTAAACTTATAAAACGCTAATATGAAGAAAAAGCTTTTATAAATGAGTTCATATTATGCTACGAAATACTATTAACTACTCTTAATATTCTGTATGATTAACTTGTTCCATTTAACTATTTTGAAGGAAATGGCACCGACTACTCGACACACCGTGAATATGAATGAAGAGGAATTCCGTACTTTTCTAGCTTCAAACATAGCCGCAGTACAGGCTGCGCTACATACCAACAATAACCTTGGATCTAGCAGTACAGGAAATCGTGTAGGATGCACCTACAAAGAATTCACTGCCTGCAAACCTTTGGAATTTGATGGAACCGAAGGACCGATCGGATTGAAACGGTGGACCGAGAAGGTTGAATCGGTGTTTGCCATAAGTAAGTGTACTGAAGAGGACAAAGTGAAGTACGCTAGGCATACCTTTACAGGTTCTGCGTTAACATGGTGGAATACCTATCTAGAGCAAGTGGGACAAGACGATGCGTACGCACTACCGTGGTCAGCATTCAAGCACTTGATGAACGAGAAGTACCGTCCCTGAACCGAGGTCAATAAGCTCAAGACAGAACTTAGAGGGTTACGAACCCAAGGATTTGATATTACCACGTACGAAAGACGATTCACAGAATTGTGCCTATTGTGTCCGGGAGCATTCGAAGATGAGGAAGAGAAGATCGACGCGTTTGTGAAAGGATTACCGGAAAGAATCCAAGAAGATATAAGTTCACACGAGCCCGCCTCCATACAACAGGCATGTAGAATGGCTCACAAACTAGTGAACCAGATTGAAGAAAGAATTAAAGAACAGACTGCTGAAGAGGCCAATGTGAAGCAAGTCAAAAGAAAGTGGGAGGAAAACGGTGATAAGAATCACCAATACAACAACAACAGCAATTATAACAATAATCGCAACAACTATCCTAACAATCGCAACATCAATCGCAGCTACAACAAACGGCCCAACAACAACAACAACAACAACAGCAACCACAACAATCATCTTAACAACAATAATAACCGCAACAACAACAACAATCAGAAGCCGCTATGCCAAAGGTGTGAAAAGTATCACTCGGGGTTCTGCACCAAATTTTGCAACAAGTGTAAAAGAAATGGTCATAGCGCGGCGAAGTGTGATGTCTACGGACCAGGGGTTAATAGAACGAAAGGAACAAATGGTGTCGGAACGAGTAATGGTGGAGCAAGTAGTGTCGGAGCAAGTTATGCCAATGTAGTTTGTTATAAATGTGGAAAACCGGGCCACATTATTAGAAATTGTCCAAACCAGGAGAACACAAATGGACAAGGCCGCGGAAGAGTTTTCAATATTAATGCGGCAGAGGCACAGGAAGACCCGGAGCTTGTTACGGGTACGTTTCTTATTGACAATTAATCTGCTTACGTTTTATTTGATTCGGGTGCGGATAGAAGCTATATGAGTAGAGATTTTTGTGCTAAATTAAGTTGTCCATTGACGCCTTTGGATAGTAAATTTTTACTCGAATTAGCAAATGGTAAATTAATTTCAGCAGATAATATATGTCGGAATCGAGAAATTAAACTGGTTAGCGAAACATTTAAGATTGATTTGATACCAGTAGAGTTAGGGAGTTTTGATGTGATAATCGGTATGGACTGGTTGAAAGAAGTGAAAGCAGAGATCGTTTGTTACAAAAATGCAATTCGCATTATACGAGAAAAAGGAAAACCCTTAATGGTGTACGGAGAAAAGGGCAACACGAAGCTACATCTTATTAGTAATTTGAAGGCACAAAAACTAATAAGAAAAGGTTGCTATGCTATTCTAGCACACGTCGAGAAAGTACAAACTGAAGAAAAGAGCATCAATGATGTTTCCGTCGCAAAAGAATTTCCCGATGTATTTCCGAAAGAATTACCGGGATTACCCCCACATCGATCCGTTGAATTTCAAATAGATCTTGTACCAGGAGCTGCACCAATAGCTCGTGCTCCTTACAGACTCGCACCCAGCGAGATGAAAGAACTGCAAAGCCAATTACAAGAACTTTTAGAGCGTGGTTTCATTCGACCAAGCACATCACCGTGGGGAGCTCCTGTTTTGTTTGTCAAGAAGAAAGATGGTACATTCAGGTTGTGTATCGACTACCGAGAGTTGAACAAACTTACCATCAAGAACCGCTACCCACTACCGAGAATCGACGACTTATTTGATCAACTACAAGGCTCGTCTGTTTATTCAAAGATTGACTTACGTTCCGGGTATCATCAAATGCGGGTGAAAGAAGATGATATTCCAAAGACTGCTTTCAGAACACGTTATGGTCATTACGAGTTTATGGTCATGCCGTTTGGTTTAACTAATGCACCAGCTGTGTTCATGGACCTTATGAACCGAGTGTGTGGACCATACCTTGACAAGTTTGTCATTGTTTTCATTGATGACATACTTATTTACTCAAAGAATGACCAAGAACACGGTGAACATTTGAGAAAGGTGTTAGAAGTATTGAGGAAGGAAGAATTGTACGCTAAGTTTTCAAAGTGTGCATTTTGGTTGGAAGAAGTTCAATTCCTCGGTCACATAGTGAACAAAGAAGGTATTAAGGTGGATCCGGCAAAGATAGAAACTGTTGAAAAGTGGGAAACCCCGAAAACTCCGAAACACATACGCCAGTTTTTAGGACTAGCTGGTTACTACAGAAGGTTCATCCAAGACTTTTCCAGAATAGCAAAACCCTTGACTGCATTAACGCATAAAGGGGAGAAATTTGAATGGAATGATGAACAAGAGAAAGCGTTTCAGTTATTGAAGAAAAAGCTAACTACGGCACCTATATTGTCATTGCCTGAAGGGAATGATGATTTTGTGATTTATTGTGACGCATCAAAGCAAGGTCTCGGTTGTGTATTAATGCAACGAACGAAGGTGATTGCTTATGCGTCTAGACAATTGAAGATTCACGAACAAAATTATACGACGCATGATTTGGAATTAGGCGCGGTTGTTTTTGCATTAAAGACTTGGAGGCACTACTTATATGGGGTCAAAAGTATTATATATACCGACCACAAAAGTCTTCAACACATATTTAATCAGAAACAACTGAATATGAGGCAGCGTAGGTGGATTGAATTATTGAATGATTACGACTTTGAGATTCGTTACCACCCGGGGAAGGAAAATGTGGTAGCCGATGCCTTGAGCAGGAAGGACAGAGAACCCATTCGAGTAAAATCTATGAATATAATGATTCATAATAACCTTAC
Source organism: Rutidosis leptorrhynchoides (assembly GCF_046630445.1). Classification (NCBI taxonomy): domain Eukaryota; kingdom Viridiplantae; phylum Streptophyta; class Magnoliopsida; order Asterales; family Asteraceae; genus Rutidosis; species Rutidosis leptorrhynchoides. The sequence continues at coordinate 400,600,013 of NC_092337.1, read as the reverse complement.
TACTCAAATAAAGGAGGCGCAACAAGGAGTTTTAAAAAAGGGAAATTTAAAGGATGAAATACCCAAAGGATCGGAGAAGCATCTTAATATTCGGGAAGACGGAACCCGGTATAGGGCTGAAAGGATTTGGGTACCAAAATTTGGAGATATGAGAGAAATGGTACTTAGAGAAGCTCATAAAACCAGATACTCAATACATCCTGGAACGGGGAAGATGTACAAGGATCTCAAGAAACATTTTTGGTGGCCGGGTATGAAAGCCGATGTTGCTAAATACGTAGGAGAATGTTTGACGTGTTCTAAGGTCAAAGCTGAGCATCAGAAACCATCAGGTCTACTTCAACAACCCGAAATCCCGGAATGGAAATGGGAAAACATTACCATGGATTTCATCACTAAATTGCCAAGGACTGCAAGTGGTTTTGATACTATTTGGGTAATAGTTGATCATCTCACCAAATCAGCACACTTCCTGCCAATAAGAGAAGATGACAAGATGGAGAAGTTAGCACGACTGTATTTGAAGGAAGTCGTCTCCAGACATGGAATACCAATCTCTATTATCTCTGATAGGGATGGCAGATTTATTTCAAGATTCTGGCAGACGTTACAACAAGCATTAGGAACTCGTCTAGACATGAGTACTGCCTATCATCCACAAACTGATGGGCAGAGCGAAAGGACGATACAAACGCTTGAAGACATGCTACGAGCATGTGTTATTGATTTCGGAAACAGTTGGGATCGACATCTACCGTTAGCAGAATTTTCCTACAACAACAGCTACCATTCAAGCATTGAGATGGCGCCGTTTGAAGCACTTTATGGTAGAAAGTGCAGGTCTCCGATTTGTTGGAGTGAAGTAGGGGATAGACAGATTACGGGTCCAGAGATTATACAAGAAACTACCGAGAAGATCATCCAAATTCAACAACGGTTGAAAACCGCCCAAAGTCGACAAAAGAGCTACGCTGACATTAAAAGAAAAGATATAGAATTTGAACTTGGAGAGATGGTCATGCTTAAAATTGCACCTTTGAAAGGAGTTGTTCGATTTGGTAAACGAGGGAAATTAAATCCAAGGTATATTGGACCATTCAAGATTATTGATCGTGTCGGACCAGTAGCTTACCGACTTGAGTTACCTCAACAACTCGCGGCTGTACATAACACTTTCCACGTCTCGAATTTGAAGAAATGTTTTGCTAAAGAAGATCTCACTATTCCGTTAGATGAAATCCAAATCAACGAAAAACTTCAATTCATCGAAGAACCCGTCGAAATAATGGATCGTGAGGTTAAAAGACTTAAGCAAAACAAGATACCAATTGTTAAGGTTCGATGGAATGCTCGTAGAGGACCCGAGTTCACCTGGGAGCGTGAAGATCAGATGAAGAAGAAATACCCGCATCTATTTCCAGAAGATTCGTCAACACCTTCAACAGCTTAAAATTTCGGGACGAAATTTATCTAACGGGTAGGTACTGTAGTGACCCGAACTTTTCCATGTTTATATATATTAATTGAGATTGATATTTACATGATTAAATGTTTCCAACATGTTAAGCAATCAAACTTGTTAATACTTGATTAATTGAAATAGGTTTCATATAGACGATTGACCACCCAAGTTGACCGGTGATTCACGAACGTTAAAACTTGTAAAAACTATATGATGACATATATATGGTTATATATATAGTTAACATGATATTATGATAAGTAAACATATCATTAAGTATATTAACAATGAACTACATATGTAAAAACAAGACTACTAACTTAATGATTTTGAAACGAGACATATATGTAACGATTATCGTTGTAACGACATTTAATGTATATATATCATATTAAGAGATATTCGTACATCATAATATCATGATAATATAATAATTTAAAATCTCTTTTGATATTATAAACATTGGGTTAACAACATTTAACAAGATCGTTAACCTAAAGGTTTCAAAACAACATTTACATGTAACGACTAACGATGACTTAACGACTCAGTTAAAATGTATATACATGTAGTGTTTTAATATGTATTCATACACTTTTGAAAGACTTCAAGACACTTATCAAAATACTTCTACTTAACAAAAATGCTTACAATTACATCCTCGTTCAGTTTCATCAACAATTCTACTCGTATGCACCCGTATTCGTACTCGTACAATACACAGCTTTTAGATGTATGTACTATTGGTATATACACTCCAATGATCAGCTCTTAGCAGCCCATGTGAGTCACCTAACACATGTGGGAACCATCATTTGGCAACTAGCATGAAATATCTCATAAAATTACAAAAATATGAGTAATCATTCATGACTTATTTACATGAAAACAAAATTACATATCCTTTATATCTAATCCATACACCAACGACCAAAAACACCTACAAACACTTTCATTCTTCAATTTTCTTCATCTAATTGATCTCTCTCAAGTTCTATCTTCAAGTTCTAAGTGTTCTTCATAAATTCCAAAAGTTCTAGTTTCATAAAATCAAGAATACTTTCAAGTTTGCTAGCTCACTTCCAATCTTGTAAGGTGATCATCCAACCTCAAGAAATCTTTGTTTCCTACAGTAGGTTATCATTCTAATACAAGGTAATAATCATATTCAAACTTTGGTTCAATTTCTATAACTATAACAATCTTATTTCAAGTGATGATCTTACTTGAACTTGTTTTCGTGTCATGATTCTGCTTCAAGAACTTCGAGCCATCCAAGGATCCGTTGAAGCTAGATCCATTTTTCACTTTTCCAGTAGGTTTATCCAAGGAACTTAAGGTAGTAATGATGTTCATAACATCATTCAATTCATACATATAAAGCTATCTTATTCGAAGGTTTAAACTTGTAATCACTAGAACATAGTTTAGTTAATTCTAAACTTGTTCGCAAACAAAAGTTAATCCTTCTAACTTGACTTTTAAAATCAACTAAACACATGTTCTATATCTATATGATATGCTAACTTAATGATTTAAAACCTGGAGACACGAAAAACACCGTAAAACCGAATTTACGCCGTCGTAGTAACACCGCGGGCTGTTTTGGGTTAGTTAATTAAAAACCATGATAAACTTTGATTTAAAAGTTGTTATTCTGAGAAAATGATTTTTATTATGAACATGAAACTATATCCAAAAATTATGGTTAAACTCAAAGTGGAAGTATGTTTTCTAAAATGGTCATCTAGACGTCGTTCTTCCGACTGAAATGACTACCTTTACAAAAACGACTTGTAACTTATTTTTCCGACTATAAACCTATACTTTTTCTGTTTAGATTCATAAAATAGAGTTCAATATGAAACCATAGCAATTTGATTCACTCAAAACGGATTTAAAATGAAGAAGTTATGGGTAAAACAAGATTGGATAATTTTTCTCATTTTAGCTACGTGAAAATTGGTAACAAATCTATTCCAACCATAACTTAATCAACTTGTATTGTATATTATGTAATCTTGAGATACCATAGACACGTATACAATGTTTCGACCTATCATGTCGACACATCTATATATATTTCGGAACAACCATAGACACTCTATATGTGAATGTTGGAGTTAGCTATACAGGGTTGAGGTTGATTCCAAAATATATATAGTTTGAGTTGTGATCAATACTGAGATACGTATACACTGGGTCGTGGATTGATTCAAGATAATATTTATTTATTTCTGTACATCTAACTGTGGACAACTAGTTGTAGGTTACTAACGAGGACAGCTGACTTAATAAACTTAAAACATCAAAATATATTAAAAGTGTTGTAAATATATTTTGAACATACTTTGATATATATGTATATATTGTTATAGGTTCGTGAATCAACCAGTGGCCAAGTCTTACTTCCCGACGAAGTAAAAATCTGTGAAAGTGAGTTATAGTCCCACTTTTAAAATCTAATATTTTTGGGATGAGAATACATGCAGGTTTTATAAATGATTTACAAAATAGACACAAGTACGTGAAACTACATTCTATGGTTGAATTATCGAAATCGAATATGCCCCTTTTTATTAAGTCTGGTAATCTAAGAATTAGAGAACAGACACCCTAATTGACGCGAATCCTAAAGATAGATCTATTGGGCTTAACAAACCCCATCCAAAGTACCGGATGCTTTAGTACTTCGAAATTTATATCATATCCGAAGGGTGTCCCGGAATGATGGGGATATTCTTATATATGCATCTTGTTAATGTCGGTTACCAGGTGTTCACCATATGAATGATTTTTATCTCTATGTATGGGATGTGTATTGAAATATGAAATCTTGTGGTCTATTATTATGATTTGATATATATAGGTTAAACCTATAACTCACCAACATTTTTGTTGACGTTTTAAGTATGTTTATTCTCAGGTGATTATTAAGAGCTTCCGCTGTCGCATACTTAAATAAGGACGAGATTTGGAGTCCATGCTTGTATGATATTGTGTAAAAACTGCATTCAAGAAACTTATTTTGTTGTAACATATTTGTATTGTAAACCATTATGTAATGGTCGTGTGTAAACAGGATATTTTAGATTATCATTATTTGATAATCTACGTAAAGCTTTTTAAACCTTTATTGATGAAATAAAGGTTATGGTTTGTTTTAAAAATGAATGCAGTCTTTGAAAAACGTCTCATATAGAGGTCAAAACCTCGCAACGAAATCAATTAATATGGAACGTTTTTAATCAATAAGAACGGGACATTTCACACGTTCCATTAGAACTTCCGCATGACTTACTGTAATATAATTACGTCGATCAACTGTTATTATATTACACTAACTCATGCTTCCATTCCAACACTACTCTAAAATATTTATGGATATAAAACAAGTATCGTTTTTCAGAATTTATAAATCAAAATAATTTCAAAAAGGGGTGTACTAAAAATAGTACGAGAATATAATATTTACTAATAATATTGAAAGGGTAATGATGTAAGAATGTCTTTGAAACTATTGAGAATCTTCGTGAGTCGGAAAAGACTTCTTTCGATTCACAATTCGAGATGTCAGGAGTTTCTGAATCGAAGCACATAAGCACATAATATAACACATATGATATCTATAAAAATATATAAGTAATAACTCACGTAGGAATGTCAGGAATTTCGAAAGTCCTGAATGACGCTTCCGGTTTTTTTTTCTTTTCAATAACCGGGGTGTTGAAATTGAACTCGCTTGAGCAGGAGAAGGCTTGTAATCAAAAGGAGAAATACTTTCTCACCGATAGTAATAATAATATTATATTAATGTCAGAATATGCACATAATCACATATAAGTATAATGACACGGTTCTAGACTAGATCACTAATGTATCCTAACGATCCAGGTTAGACACATTAATGCACCTAATTCTCTAGAACCAACGCTCTGATACCACTTGTTACGACCCGCCAAAATCGCTATTGACGCAGTACGTTATTCACCGGTTTCATTGCGAGGTATTGACCTCTATATGATACGTTTTGTAAACATTGCATTCTTTTGAAAAGGCACACCATAAATGAATATCTAAATCCAAGGTTTTCGACATCTGATGATTTCTACATATAGACAATCACCGTAAATAATAGTTTACAATAATACATCCGTTGACAATGCCGTCAAAATAAGATACATGGTGATGATTTTTTGAATGCAAAGTTTTCTCGAATAAAGCATGTATGACTCCATGCAAATAGCTTGTATAACGTATAAGCAAATAGCGGAAGACTTCTAGAGACCTGAGAATAAACATGCTAAAAGTGTCAACACAAAGGTTAGTGAGTTCTTAGTTTTAATATTGCGCATAATCTGTATATAAAGGTGGATCACAAGATTTCAGTTGTTTCATCCAGAAATGTTTATCAAATTATTCTACAAGATTGAGCACCCTGGTAACTAATCTTTAACGTTATAATAAGTACCCCTGTTTTAACATACATGCAACCAACATGTACAATACACGCAATCCAATGTGTACTAAACTCAAATAGTATACGTATATTTTATCTTTCAGGCTAGGGTTTCTATACCTGGAACAGACGGGGATGTCAAGTCCTATGGATCCATATACCACTATTCGCGCCCACCAGTTCTTATAACCGGCAGTTACTAGTTACCAAAGCTAAGGGATTTTCGGTTCAAACTCGGTGTAGAATTTAGTATGTACTTGTGTCCATTGCATTAAAAATAAAGTGCATATATTCTCAGCCCAAAAATATAGATTTCAAAAGCAATTAAAAAGGGAGCAAATAAAACTCACCTGACAACTTCAGAAATAAATCACAGAGATGTGACCGAATATCAGAATGCAAGTAACTGTAGACCTCGACCTAGAGAACATATGTTGGTCAATAAGTGTCTAATAAACTAGGTCCGTCCATAGGGTAAGTGTAGTCCTATTGCTCAAGTCCGACTCATAAATTTAGCAAAATTTAGCCAAAGTCAACAAAAGTCAACGCAAGTCAAAGTAAGTCAAACGTAAGTCAAACACAAGTCAAAAATCTCATAATATTACCCAAGTTGGTCAAATAGTCAAACATAAGTCAAACTTAAGTTATCTATTTTTACTTCGAAAAATATTATTTACATATATGTATTTTTTAGGTATTCTGCAGCTGATTCCAGGTCCCACCAATTTCGATATAATACCTTAGGTCGTGACCATTGGAAAGTATGTCATCCCGCCTTTCTATAGATAGTTTATTTGACAAAAACAGAGTTACGGTTTTAAAGTTATGACCTCGCGAAAACAGTCTCTCGAAACATAAAATGCTGATAAAAATGTTCTTCAAGGGTTCAAAAACAGCAACGATTATCCATTTTCTCGCTTCTTTTAAACCCGTTTAGACTTAACAAAATCATACATATAATATATTGTTTTAAAGCATTTCGTAAATACTTTCAATACCAAATAATAGTTTTTATCCAAACTTAACTGATTTCAACTTACGAGTCCACAAAGTAGACCCAAGAGTCATTTTTGACACTTTACCAAAACTAAAAGTCAGCCTCAACATCCTGTATTCATGCTCGTTTTAAACTAGTTTTGACTCGACAAAATCATACATATCTTACATCATTCTGAAGCATCTCATATATAATTTCCGAACCAATTAATAGTTTTCACCATAACTTAATCATTTACAATTTACGAGCCTAAAAAGTGAGCCCGAGAGTCATTTTGACACTTTCACTAAAATAATAAAAATTTTACGTTGACAACTCAAATTCCAAACCATAATACTTGAGCATGTAAAAATCATGTCATAAGTTTAAAAATGATATTTTAGACGTGTTACATACCTTTGATCCTCAAAATTTCCGCATACGGGTCAAAGTAGGCGCGTATGACCCAAATGGGTCATAAATACCCATTTTGACCAAAACATGCCAAAACTCATTTTTGAAATATCCCGTTCATATTGATTATAAACGTTCCATATTAATTGATTTCGTCGTGATGTTTTGACCTCTATATGAGACGTTTTTCAAAGACTGCATTCATTTTTAAAACAACCATAACCTTTATTTTATCGATAAAGGTAAAAAGCATTACGTAGATTATCAAATAATGATAATCTAAAATATACCATTTACACACGACCATCACATAATGGTTTACAATAAGAATATATTACATCAAAAATAAGTTTCTTGAATGCAGTTTTTACATAATATCATACAAGCATGGACTCCAAATCTTGTTCTTATTTTAGTATGCAACAGCGGAAGCTCTTAATAATCACCTGAGAATAAACATGCTTTAAACGTCAACAAAAATGTTGATGAGTTATAGGTTTAACCTATATATTTATCAATCGAAATAATATACCACAAGATTTCATATTTCAATACATCCCATACATAGAGATAAAAATTATTCATACGGTGAACACCTGGTAACCGACATTAACAAGATGCATATAGAATATCCCCATCATTCTGGGACACCCATCGGACATGATAATTTTGAAGTACTAAAGCATTCCAAATTCCAGAATGGGGCTTGTTGGGCCCGATAGATCTATCTTTAGGGTTCGCGTCAATTTGGGGGTCTATTCCCAAATTCTTAGGCTACCAAGCTAAAAAGGGGCATGTTCGGCTTCGATCATTCACCCATATAAAGTAGTTTCATTTACTTGTGTCTATTTCGTAAAACATTTATAAATTTGCATGTATTCTCATCCCAAAATATTAGATTTTAAAAGTGGGGCTATAACTCACTTTCACATATTTTTACTTCGTCGGGAAGTAATACTTGGCCACTGGTCGATTCACGAACCTATAACAAATATGTACATATATATCAAAGTATGTTCAAAATCTATTTACAACATTTTTAATACATTTTAATGTTTTAAGTTTATTAAGTCAGCTGTCCTCGTTAGTAACCTACAACTAGTTGTCCATAGTTAGATGTACAGAAAATAAATTGATATATATTATCTTGACCCAATCCACGACCCAGTGTATACACGTCTCAGGCTAGATCACAACTCAAAGTAAATATATTTTTGGAATCAACCTCAACCCTGTATAGCTAACTCCAACATTACTGCATATAGAGTGTCTATGGTTGTTCCAAATAATATATATAGATGGGTCGATATGATATGTCAAAACATTTACATACGTGTCTATGGTATCCCAAGATTACATAATATATTAGAATACATGTATAATACAATACAGGTTAGCTAGGATATGATTAATATAGATTTGTTACCAATTTTCACGTAGCTACAACAAGCAAAAATATCCAATCTTGTTTTACCCATAACTTCTTCGTTTTAAATCCGTTTTGAGTGAATCCAATTGCTATGGTTTCATATTGAACTTAAGTTTAAGAATCTATACAGAAAAATTAAAAGTTTATAGTCGGAAATATAGGTTACAAGTCATTTTTGTAAAGGTAGTCATTTCAGTCGAAAGAACGACGTCTAGATGACCATTTTGGAAAACATACTTCCACTTTGAGTTTAACCATGATTTTTGGATATAGTTTTATGTTCATAAGAAAAATTATTTTCCCAGAAGAACAACTTTTGAATCAAAGTTTATCATAGTTTTTAATTAACTAACCCAAAACAGCCCGCGGTGTTACTACGACGGCGTATATCCAGTTTTACGTGTTTTCGAGTTTTAAATCATTAAGTTAGCATATCATATAGATATAGAAAATGTGTATAGTTGATTTTAAAAGTTATGTTAGAAGGATTAACTTTTGTTTGCGAACAAGTTTAGAATTAACTAAACTATGTTCTAGTGATTTCAAGTTTAAACCTTCGAATAAGGTAGTTTTATATATATGAATCGAATGATGTTATGAACATCATTAATACCTCGGGTTTTGTGGATAAACCTATTGGAAATGAGAAAAAAATAGATCTAGCTTCAAAGGATCCTTGGATGGCTTGAAAGTTCTTGAAGCAGAATCATGACACGAAAACAAGTTCAAGTAAGATTTTCACTCGAAATAGGATTGTTATAGTTATAGAAATTGAATCAAAGTTTGAATATGAGTATTACCTTGTATTAGAAAGATATCTTACTGTAAATAAGAAAGATTTCTTGAGGTTGGATGAGCACTTTACAAGATTGGAAGTAAGCTAGCAAACTTGGAAGTATTCTTGATTTTATGAAACTAGAACTTATAGAATTTATGAAGAACACTTAGAACTTGAAGATAGAACTTGAGAGAGATCAATTAGATGAAGAAAATTGAAGAATGAAAGTGTTTGTAGATATTTTTGGTCGTTGGTATATGGATTAGATATAAAGGATGTGTAATTGTGTTTACATGTAAATAAGTCATGAATGATTACTAATATTTTTGTAATTTTATGAGATATTTCATGCTAGTTGCCAAATGATGGTTCCCACATGTGTTAGGTGACTCACATGTGCTGCTAAGAGCTGATCATTGGAGTGTATATACCAATAGTACATACATCTAAAAGCTGTGTATTGTACGAGTACGAATACGGGTGCATACGAGTAGAATTGTTGATGAAACTGAACGAGGATGTAATTGTAAGTATTTTTGTTAAGTAGAAGTATTTTGATAAGTGACTTGAAGTCTTTCAAAAGTGTATGAATACATATTAAAATACTACATGTATATACATTTTAACTGAGTCGTTAAGTCATCGTTAGTCGTTACATGTAAGTGTTGTTTTGAAACCTTTAGGTTAACGATCTTGTTAAATGTTGTTAACCCATTGTTTATTATATCTAAAGAGATGTTAAATTATTACATTATCATGATATTATGAAATATTAATATATCTTAGTATGATATATATACAGGTAAATGTTGTTACAACGATCATCGTTACATATATGTCTCGTTTCGAAATCATTAAGTTAGTAGACTTGTTTTTTACATATGTAGTTCATTGTTAATATACTTAATGACATTTTTACTTATCATAATATCATGTTAACTATATATATATCCATATATATGACATCATATAGTTTTTACAAGTTTTAACGTTCGTGAATTACCGGTCAACTTGGGTGGTCAATTGTCTATATAAAACCTATTTCAATTAATCAAGTATTAACAAGTTTGATTGCTTAACATGTTGGAAACACTTAATCATATAAATATCAATTTCATTTAATATATATAAACATGGAAAAGTTCGGGTCACTACAATTTTTAACACATTACAATCTTCAAACTTACTTAAATTGATATATCGGACGTGTCCAAGTTGCCCGTTACCCATTTTGACATTTTTAGGCTCAAACGGGTCAAGTGTCCAAAAGGGCGGTTTAAATTACATGGTTTATACTTATACAAATTTACCACTTTACAATATATGAAATAGTTAATATAAGTATATTAAGTTCATACAAAAAGTCTCAAGTATTGGTTATTATTTTTATAACACAAAATATTTGCAAAAACAGGAGTTTAAAACACGGTTTACAGCAGTAACTTCTGTGATTTTTAGAAAAATCATCGCAACTCCAAATCAGTCACCGCCAATTGGAGATGCGGCGTTTTTAAGTGAAGAACCTGCACAATTTTTCCCATGACTTGTTCTGTCCCGAAACAGCCCCAGCAACCGCAAACGCACACGTTGGTCAAATCAGTTTTTAACAGCACTATAATAAAAATGTACAAAACTTTGAACGAGTGTATAGAGTTCAAGAAAAATCGAAATGACCCGATTCTTGAGTCTAAATTCAATAGATTTTCGACGTCTACAATCCTATCAACCCAGGTTTTTAATTATACCTCGTTAACTGTGTCAAAAACATACTTTTTCAGTCTATCCCGAAAGGTACCTTATTCTAATCCTAACTTTTGACTCACAAATCTAATCCGCGCGATATCTAAATGAAAACTTAATAATTTTTCAAGCTCTTTTCAAATATCAACATGTCAAGAACAGATTGTAAACTCAAATTTTCCAGAATCGGAATTTCAAATACGAGTTTTCAAACCGAATTCAATTAATCATAACTTGAGCTATACATAATGAAAACATGCGATTCAAAAGAGCAAACTTATTAATTTTTCACAAGGATTTCATTTATAAATATTTCATAAACTGAAAATATCATGTTCATATCAGTAGCATATTAATGAAAAACGTGATCATTCATAAAAACGAGTTAAAACTTCAATTAAGCATAACATGAGCATACGGTAACGAAAATTCAAAATTCCAAAGCCCAAACTTATTAGTTTTTCAAGAGGATTCTAATTATTTCATAATATTATACATTCAACAAGTTCAAGTTTCTGACCTCACACAAAACAAATTCGTGATTCTTCAAAAAGTCATCAAACGATCAAATTAACGAATAATATCATGCATACATACAAGGACTTGAGCACTAGACACTATATCTACCCTAATATGTAACAAAAACATGAAACCCAAAAATTAGAGTTTTTAAAACTTACTCTAATCAAGAAATTGTTGGTATGGATGTGTAGAGCTCTTCGAGAGGAGCAAGAATCCGTGTTCAATTTAACGATCAAGTAAGTTTTTGATGGAGTTCTTGAAGCTTGAAGTGTCGATGATGATGATGAATAGTATTGGAGTCATTGATTAGGAGAAAGAAGAGAAAAAATAGAACGTGTATGTATGTACTAGATGAGATGAAAGAAATATATAGATATAAAATAAGTCACGGGTGATATAGTTATCTTAATAATAGATATCACGGGTATTAACTGTATAGTCACGGGTTATAATTAATAAACACGGGTATTAAACGTGTAGTCACGGGTAAATAGATATATTACGGGTGTGATAGTTAAATAAACACGGGTTATAATTTAAGAATATCCTACTTAATTAACATGATTTTTAAAACTCATTATATAATATAATTATTAAAAATTCATACATTTTGTTGTTTGAAAGGATATTTTTCCTGGTTTCACTAACCGTAAAGTTTTACAAAAAAAAAATTAATATTAAAAAATATTATAAACAGTTCTTACAAATTGAATCTAAATAGTGACTAGAAATAGATACGAATCTAGTGATGTCGAAATTCAATTTAATCATTTATTATATATTTTTATTTATCATCTTATTCTATTTTTTTTTAAATAAAGTATTTATATATCTTTCATAAGTTAGTAGTTTCAATTTTTAACTTTATTATTACTAATCTTCAAAATTTTCTAGTGATAAATTAACACATATCAAAAGTAGTATGTTCTTAAAAAAAAATTGGCGTGAAAAAATCATTGATTAATAAACGGTTGTTAAGTATTTAACGGAAAAAGTCGGGTTATTACATGTAAAATATTGTGCCTAAAATAAAGGCAATCTAGTTACCATAGATAGTTGATTACCTGTGTATATATAGGGACCGATACATGAATGAAAATCATCAAGCGTTATGAAGACTATAAAGGGTTAGACATATTGTATTAGATCTATATAATGAATTATATAATATAATATAATAAATAATAAATAATAATAATAATAATAATAGTAGATAATAAATATGAAGTATAGCTTTTGCAATGGATGGACTTTCATCTCCAGCCATGTTCTATCACTAGTAGATTAAGAAAAAGGAAAGTAAGTTGAGATGAAAACAAAAAGGTAAATTAAAAAACTCAATTTTTTCAAAGCCTGAAGATGCAAGAATCGGAATGGGCCCAATTACAATTTTTTCATATTGAACTCTTAAAAATATAACAATTACTATATAGTCCAAATTTTTGTGGGTGGGCTCAAATTTTTGTGGGTGGGCTCAAATTTTTGTGGGGTGGCTAGAGCCCACCCCTGCCTCCAATATACTCCGTCCCTGGTCATCAGGGCAAGTGTAACCAAATGAAGCTAGTCGTGTCTCGTGATCAAAAAAAAAAAAAAAATGAAGCATATACACTGATAGATGGGTGTAAAATATAATAAAGATATGTGATAAGCAAGCGATGAATACCGTACAAGACAAAACATGAATGTTTTTCCAATAAGAACCCGACACGCGGCAAATGCTGGAGTAGGAGATTGAAACACGCTTATTCTTGTATAGCAGTAACGGATTAAAAACAAATGGAGGTACACTATTAAATTTACACACAAGTGAGGGATCGACTATTTGATCAAAAAATTCTTTATATAGCAAAACTTGATTTTCAAAACATTTGTAGATGTTAATCTTGATTTGATCATATCAAAGAAGGTACAATATCCAAGCTTATAATTAAGAAAAGTGATTGAATAGTCTTTTCTTTTTCTAAACGGCAAAGGTGATTGAATAATTGATAAAGAAATATCTTTGTATACCTAAATCTTTTTACGGGACATTTCTATTTCTATATATGTATATATACAGTATCCGGATTCTATCATATGAAGGTAGAATATTAAATTTATACAACAAAGGGGGGTCGACTAATTCATCAAAAAATTCTTTGTATAGAAAAAATTGATTACACAACATTATTATAATATGTATATCCGGATTTGAGCAAATCAAAAGGAGGTACAATTTGATGTTTATCTTTATTAATGTGAACTCTTTCTTGGTTGTTATTTTGTGTTACATAAATATGATATTGATAGTAACAAGCATTAGGGTTAGTCCCGCTACGGCGGGCACCCCCTTAATGTTTATGGAAACCCTTTATAGTATCTAACTTTGAATTCTTAATAAAAATATCTTAAAGTTAATGAGATTAACATAACGTAAGAGACAATAATTCGTTTTAACATATGAAACACCCATTACAATTGTAAAAAAAAAAAAAAAACGTAATGTCGTTTTTGTTTTTTTTCTTTTTAACTATGTACTAACTATTTATATATATATGATATAATGTGGGCAAAGAATAAAAAAAAAACTTGTTAAATTTTTTTTTTTTTTTAAAGGTAGACGTTTTTCCCATATACGATTAATGTGGGTGAAGAAAATAAGTTGCTTAATAAAATTGTAAAACGGGTTGATGGAAAAAGGAGGATTAACTTTTCAATAAACAATAGGAAGAGGCAAATTGAAAATTATGCAGTGGTAAAATCGATCGTAAGATAACAGAGGGTTGAAGTTGAAAATTTATCGGAAACTTAAATCGGGCAAAAGAAAGTGTGAGGGACTAAATGAAAACTTTTTGTCCCCATAATGAATTTGAAACGTGTCTCTCTGCATCTAAAATAGCCCTAGACTTTTGTGCAAATGAGAATAAAGATATATACTGTAAATAATTACAAAAACAAATATTAAGATTAGGCATAAAGAACAGTAAAAATCTCTTTTCACTTTGATTATACAGTAAATAAACAAAGTATTGAGATACACATAATAAGCATGGATGATAATGAATCGAAAATGAATCGGATGATGTCATATCCGCATTCATATTGATTTAATTTTTTCATACATACCGTCGGATTAAATGAGTTAATGGAGATCCATTGGATATTAAATAAAATGTTAATATTACGACAATTTTGACAGTTAATTATAGATATATCAAATGTAAATGTATAATCTTTATGTTTTTGGGTTATAAGACATGTTTTGATTGTAATTTGTCGTCGATTGTGACTTCAATTGAGCAAAATACGTTACAATATAAGTATTAAGCTAACTCAAATGTGTAACGTTCAATGTTTTACAATTTAATAATTGTAACTTTCATAACCCCTATTTTCGTTAATAACTTAAAATTTTGTAGGTTATATGCATATGTATATTGATACGTATATACATATGCATCTATTATAGTACATATATATGTATGTTGGATGTATTTCAGGTGATAATCGATATATTTATGGATGATAAATTGTCATCCACGTCCAATCAACAATATTTAGATCATATATATCCATATAAATATTCAATAATCGTTCATTTATATCATCCATATTCATTATTAATGGATCGAATCGGATGAATATTCATGGATGGAACATACATTGTCATCGCTCACCAGCGCTTTCCCGAGCCGAGCCATAATTCTTAATTCTTATAAATAAAACTTTAAATAAAGTTAACAACGTAAACCAAGAAAATTATGGCCTTTGTTGAAGAAGTTCCTTTCTATACATCCGTCACAATTTTTATATATGTATATCTTGATCTTGATTTGATCATATCAGAGGGACGTACAATATCCAAACTTATAAATTAAGAAAAGTAATTGACTCGTTGATAAAGAATTATCTTTGTATACGTAATTCTTTTTACGAAACATTTCTATTTATAGAAATGCATATATCAGGATTCAATCATATAGAGGTACAATATTAAATTTACACACAAAAGAGGGATCGACTAGTTGATCAAAAAATTCTCTGTATAGCAAAAATTGATTTACAAGACATTTGTATATATGTATAACCGGATTTGAGCAAACAGGAGGTACAATATCCACATCAGATAATTTACAAGACAAACATATCTTTTTTCAAGTGGCTAATCCAAAATTAAAGTTCAAAGATGCCTCGATTTTTTTTTCCAGCAAATTAAATTTGAATAGTACTTTTGTGTTTACCTCAACAAATTTGTAAACCTTTGCGATTTTATACTTAAATTTAGCAATGTCATATACAATTTAAAGAGTGCTTTGTGAAAAATTTAAATTAGTAATGTCACGGGACCACACGAACTCTAGGCTAGATTCATCCATGGTTTTGTGACATTATTTAAGAGAATTCTTAGGCACTCACTACAAAGTTCTGGATTAGCCACATACAACCTTAAATGTATATATCGTTTCAGATAAGTTATTCTCTGTTCAATCAGGCTAACAGAAAAGGATAATATTTTTACTCAAATGTACTCTAACTGAGTTAATCCAGTGGTCGTTTTCGACCCTTTTCTCTAGCTACTACTATACAAAATATGTTAGGAATTTAGCGAGCCCAACAATAACTTGACAACCTAGGTTATTACCCAACTCATAACAAACAAATGATAGCAAAAAACGCGAAAGCTAATGCAAGAAACGTAAATAACATGGGGAATTTAACGTAGTTATATCCAATATTGTTATTGGTTTAATCTACGACCAACCAATTAAATAGACATTCTTATTATTTTCGTAGGTGTTGCAGGTTACAAAACAATAGAGTTTAATATATATGAAGCCTAAAAGCTAGAAAACAAATCTAATAACAAAAATAAACTCAAAATTTAGATTTCCAACTTGACCTCCATTTCAAACCAATCCCATTTGGATCAACTGCAATCCCATTGAGTTCAGGATTTCTGTTCACATCCACACAAAACATTCCACTTGGATTAGTAAGATCCCATCGGGATCAGGATCTCTATTCTTAATTTCATTGTTATCGCACTTTGTTTAGTTCTAACTTCACACCACAACAAAATATGTAAAGTGTCGCCTCATTAATTTACAAGTTCATGCATGTTCTAAATATAATAATGAGCCCTTATAAATTTTAAAATTTTTAGTAGATTCAAAAATTGATAATATTACTAAAATCTTATCATTATAAAATTTCCAATACATTCAAATATTGATAATATTACTAAAACCTTATCATTTACAAGGGTCATTATCAAGAGGGAAACACTTTTTTGGAGAGAAGTGGGGGAAGTAATTTTTTCGTTTTATTTGAATTTTTTTTTTCAAACATTAAAATCACATGAAAATGTGAACATTTAAAAAAGACGCTTTGTGACGATTGTTATTATTTTGGCGAAAAAATGCTCGAAGAAATAAATGATAACATTCATCATGAGTAATGTTTTAATTAGAGTTTTTTCATCTTTATTTTTCCATCTTGTGGGAAGTTTTTTTTCCTTCAAAACTTAGCCCTTTAGAGTTTAGGGTTTAGTCCCCAAACCCAAAACTCTAAACTCTAAACCGTTCGTGTTAAAAATTCAATCTAAACCCTAATTTCTAAACTCTAAACCCTAATTTCTAAACCTTAAACCCTAATTTCTAAGCCTTAATTTATGAAATCTAATTTCTAAATCCTAACATCTAAACTTTAAATTCTAACCC
This sequence comes from Rutidosis leptorrhynchoides, assembly GCF_046630445.1. Taxonomy (NCBI): domain Eukaryota; kingdom Viridiplantae; phylum Streptophyta; class Magnoliopsida; order Asterales; family Asteraceae; genus Rutidosis; species Rutidosis leptorrhynchoides. The sequence continues at coordinate 400,582,534 of NC_092337.1, read as the reverse complement.
CTCAAAAGAAAACTTTAATTAAAACATTATATATGATGGATGTTATCATTTATTTCTCGAGCGTTTTTCCGCCAAAATAATAACATTTATCACAAAGTGACTTTTTATAATGTTCATATGTTAATGTGATCATATTATTTGAAAAGAAAAATCATAAAAAAACGAAAAAAAAAAATATTTCACCCCAAAAAAATACTTCCCTCTTGATTAAAATTACAAATAGCAAAACAAGTTGTTATTGTGTCCTAAATCCCTCAATCAAAATAACTTATGACTTCGGTTTCCATTTCAGAGCTTCCGATATGCTTCAGCAGCTTCCGAAAAAGAAAAAAAAAAAACTTATTCCTTTTGACGTTTGCTTTTTAGAACTTGGAGCACTAATTGAATTAATCATTGCATTTTATAATGAGAATTGAGCCCATGGGTGTATAATGAAAACTTCCGGATCAATTATGAAGGTTTGCTACTTCTTTTGAAGTAATTTGTGTCGATAAAAAAAAATAAAAAAATAAAAAAATTAATAAAAAGTACATTTTTGTTTCTACTGTAAACTATTTTTTCTTGCCATACTTGAACCAATAGCAAAACATGAAAATAAAAAACAGTTTCTTAGAATTTAAGCTCTTTCAAAATTCCAGTATAATAACCTACTCAAATAGTAAAATTTGAAACAAAATCAAAGTCCAAAACATTACACTACATTTGCTTTATAAATACGTTTGCTATTCAAGTTTATGTAACAAACAAATATCCTTCTATCAAAATGTCTAATCCAGTAACTCCGTCAGTAAGATCCAAGAGGAAGAAGGTGTGGGTTGATTATCTAGTCGAATTCCGATGGATTTTGGTCGTCTTCATCGTTCTTCCGATGTCTCTTACACTATACATCCTTGATTATCTCAAAGAACTCAAATCCCATCTTAAATCATACAAACAACGCCAACTCGAACACGACGAAAACATCCTAAAAGTGATTAAAAGATTAAAGAAACGAAACCCGTTAAAGGACAGCCTTATATGTACAGCCCGAAAGCCTGCAGTGACAGTTGGCATGCGAAATGTGGACTACAAACGAGCTAGGCGTTATGAAGTTGACCTTTCGGCTTTTTGTAACATTCTTGAAATAGACCAAAACAGAATGGTTGCAAAATGTGAGCCGTTGGTGAAAATGGGACAGATCACTAGGGTTACGGTTCCAATGAACCTAGCCCTAGCGGTTGTACCCGAGCTCGATGATCTGACTGTTGGTGGGCTCATAAATGGAAGTGGGCTCGAAGGTAGCTCGCATTTATACGGTATGTTCACTGATACTATTGTTGCGTACGAGTTAATCTTAGCAGACGGACGAATCGTTCGTGCTACAAAAGACAACGAGTATGCTGATCTTTTTTTCGCGATACCATGGTCACAAGGGACTCTAGGTTTACTTAGTTGTGCCGAAATTAAACTTATACACATTAAAGAATACATGAAGTTAACATATAAACCTGTAAAAGGTAACAATATAAAAGATCTAGCGAAAAGGTATACCGATTCTTTCACACTTGAATTTGATAATCATGATTATGATAAGGTGCCGGATTTTGTTGAAACGTTGGTTTACAATCGCTGTGAAGCGGTTTGTATGACTGGGAAATACGCGTCGAAAGAAGAAGCAAATAGGAATTGGGACAAAGTGAATAGTATTGGTTGGTGGTTTAAACCATGGTTCTATCAACACGCGAAAAGCGCGTTAAAAAGGGGTGAATTCGTTGAGTATATACCGAGTAGAGAGTATTATCATAGGCATACGCGGAGTTATTTTTGGGAAGCGAAGCTAATTCTTCCGTTTGCTGATCAATGGTGGTTTCGGTTTCTGCTTGGTTGGATGATGCCACCGAAAATACCTTTACTTAAGGCTACCCAATTCGAATCGGTTCGAAATTATTATCATGATATGCATGTCCTTCAAGACTTGCTTGTCCCTTTACATAAGGTTCCTGATGCCTTAGAATGGGCACATCATGAAATGGAGGTATGTACGTTCTTACTCGAGGTAATTCACGTTTCAATTATGTAGTAATAGTAATATTAATTAGTTTCCTAAAAGGCTAAAAGTAATAAATATGAAAATAAATCATCTTTATTTAACTGAGTGGTTACTGCTCTTTTGAATGTCTGCAAGGTCTCGAGTTAAAGTTCTACTTGAGGATTTCATAATACAATTTACTTTGAATTTGGTTATAGTGTCCTCTGTATGTTTCTTGCAAAAAGTGAGTTCTCCTCATATTTAGCAAGGTTTTCTCGGTAGTTTTCATTGGGTGCAATATCATGAGGTTTCCTCCTAACGAGTGTAGAAAGTGAGCATGACATGTAGATTATGGGTAACTAATGTCCCCATCATAAACTTAAGCCGTTCAAAAAGATATATAAGAAAATAGGATTAGCTCCTTTTCAAAATAGTTAAAAGAAAATACTTGGAGGATAATTTGCCTAATTTAGTAAGAAGGATAAAATTATCAAATTATATATTTAGATGCGGATCGATTACACTACTATGATTTCACCTTTACTTGTTTGAAGCTTTTGGATTTATTGATTGTGAAAGTAAATAATTTTTTTTTAACAAAACAGAAAGCTGGAGTACATTAATGAACGAAAAGATCAATACAATGTTAGCTAGATGAATAGTTTAATCACATTCAATACAATGTTATTAAAAGGAATGTTTGGTATTCTGACCCAAGATTGTTGAGATGTCAATCATTTATTTATTTTTAATAATTTTACTTCGAATATAATAAAAAACCACAATTACTAAACAAAATTTTTCGGGACGAAAATTAAAACTAACAACATTTGTACTGGACAGCTTTTTTTATAAAGATAGAGAACCTTTTAAGTTTTAACATAATAAAAAAAATTATATGACAGCTGCACCCTTGTAGATCCGCATATGTAATACTCATGAACTTTGAATTGATCCACTATTCAAGTTTTGCTATCTCTAATCCTGATAATAGAGAGTTACAATTACTTATTTTATTCTAAAACAGGTGTACCCTATTTGGCTCTGTCCACATAGACTATACAAGCACCCATATAAGACCATGTTATATCCTGAACCCGGGTTCGAGCAAGAACGCAGGCAGGGTGATACCTCATACGCCCAGATGTACACAGACATTGGACTCTATTATTCACCTGGGCCCGTTTTGAGGGGTGAAGTCTTTGATGGGTCAGGTGCAGTTCATCGAATGGAACAGTGGTTGATCGAGAACCATGGGTACGAGACACAGTATGCTGTCAGTGAACTCAGTGAGAAGGATTTTTGGAAAATGTTTAATGGTGAGCTTTACGAAAAGTGTAGAAGGAAATATCGGGCTGTCGGGAACTTTATGTCCGTGTACTACAAATGCAAGAAAGGTAGGAAGACCGAGAAGGAGATTGAAGAAGCCGAAAACGCGAAATATGAGAATGCGTATGCAGAACTTGAGCAGCCAACTGATTAGTTCAAGCTTTAATGTATTAATAGTGTTTATGAGTTTGTTTATGTTCTACTAAAATAAAGTTGTAATAAAAGTCCATATTTGAAAAAATAAGTTCAAAATATGAGTATATTGAAATTATTATCTACTTATACATAGAAATATTTATATGCTTCAACACCTTATTCATTTTATTGAAATTTTAGTCATTCGAATATTTCTATCGGAAGTCATATTCTAGATTGTTTTATTGCAGTTTTTCTTCATTTATGTAACGTACTTATGTGCACTTTTTTTTTTCTTTGAATGTGTTGCATATGGTGATTGTAGTGGATCGCTTGTTGTTTACAATTTTAAGTACCATTAGTACTACAAGTTGGATTTTAAATTTTGTTTTATTTCAAGTCTCAAATACATATACTAGTAACCATGAGTGTGGTGGTTGAATGGTTATGACCCTAGCCTTCCATAGTGGAGGTCATGGGTGCGATTCCAGGCACCCACAGTTATCCACTCATGGCCACGGAGGTTCGCCTGCAATGACTCCGAGCTGCTCGCGTAGCTAGTAGTCGCCCTGGGATTAGTCAAGTTAACCGTTTGTATACCCAGGTTAAAAAAAAAAATACATATACTAGTATGTTCTAGGTTGTAATTTTGGGCCTCGGTTAAAGGTATGATTGGTATCATGGTGCTTCAGCCCGCTTGCACGGTTAGCACACTTACACAATTAGCCCACTTGTACTATTGGTCCACGTCAATGAGCTTTTGTCGGCTTTCAAATTTAAGTACCTAAAAAATTAAGGGTGTGCTTGATTGAGAAGGATAAGAGGAATTCAGAAGATAATGTTAGGTAATATAGTAAGTGCTCTGTTGAGGTTGTAGATCTTGAACAAAAATTGAATGAACAAATTGATAGGGTCCCCGGCGAATCACGGGACGCGACCCAAGGTGTCACAAAGCGAGTTTCATGTTCGAGCTGTTAAAGTAATTGATCGATTGATTTTTCATTCCCCTCAACCAGTAGAACAAGTGCATAAATAGAATATAACACTAACAGAAAGTGGGCTCGCAGGCCCATAACAATAAACTACTAGGCACGCAGGCCCAATGCAACTAATACAAAAGAGTTGGGCTCGCAAGCCCAGAATAACATCGGCTAACAGCCCCCCACAGTTGGAGCGGGAGCATGACGGACGCTCAAACTGGTACGGAACTCATCTAATAAACCCGCTGGAAGACCTTTGGTGAAGATGTTGGCATACTGATATCGAGAGGGAACATGGAGAACGCGCACATGTCCTTGCGTTACAAGATCCCTCACAAAGTGAATATCAATCTCTATGTGTTTAGTGCGTTGGTGCTGAACTGGATTACCTGACATGTAGACGGCACTCACATTATCACAATACACAATAGTAGCGGAAAACAATGGACAATGAAGCTCGCGGAGAAGATTGCGAAGCCAACATGTCTCGGCAACGGCATTAGCAACACCACAGTACTCTGCTTCAGCATAGGAGCCAGATGGGGTCAACTGTCATTTAGATGACCACGACAGGAGGTTATTCCCCAAAAAAACACAATATCCGGAGGTCGATCGACGAGTAGTGGGGCATCCAGCCCAGTCAGTATTCGATTAGGCAATCAAAGACGTGGTAGAGGATGCGAAAAGCTGAAGAACGAGATCAAGTGTACCCTGAATATACCGTAGAATCCGCTTGAGCGCGGAAAAATGCTATTCTCGAGGATCATACATAAATAAACATATATGCTCTACTGCGTAAGCTATGTCGGGCCTCGTGAAAGTGAGGTACTGAAGAGCCCCTGCGACGCTACGATACAATGTCGGATTAGCAACGGGTGGACCAGAGGTATTAAGTTTGGAGCTGGTTTCGACCGGCTTCCTGCTTGGGTGACACCCTAACATATATGCACGTTCGAGAATATCGATGGCGTACTTCTTCTGAGATAGGAACATCCCTCAAGCATTACGAGTAACAGAAATGCACAAAAAATAGTTCAGCGGGCCTAGGTCGGTCATCGAGAACTCCCGATGCAAGGATGCAATAATCCGCTGAAGAAACTCTGTCGATGATGCAGTCAGAATAATATCGTCTACATATAGTAAGAGATATGCAGTGTCAGTGCCCCGTCGATAGATAAATAGAGAAGTGTCACATCGGCTTTGCTGAAAACTGACACTCTGTGTGTACCCAGTAAACCGCTGGTACCATGCCCGGGGGGCTTGCTTCAATCCATAAAGAGATTTCTGCAGAAGACACACATGATCTGGTCGTGAGGGGTCACGAAAACCTGGAGGCTGATGCATATAGACAGTCTCATTAAGATGGTCGTGAAGAAAAGCATTCTTTATATCTAGCTGATGAACGGGCCAGTGTTGAGAAATAGCAAGACTGAATACGGTCCGAATGGTGGCCGGTTTAACAACCGGGATAAACATCTCATCACAATCAATACCGACCTGTTGGCTTCGACCGTTAGCAACAAGTCGAGCCTTATACCTGCTCAAAGTCCCATCAGCATTAAACTTGTGCTTAAACAACCACATGGAGCGAACTATGTTCGTGTCCAAAGGGCGGGGCACAAGAGTCCAAGTACCATTTTTAATTAAAGCATTATACTCTTCGGTCATAGCGTGTTGCCAGTTAGGGTCTTTAAACACGTGAGAGTAAGAGGTAGGAACGGGAGAGGTGGTGGACACATGAAGATTTAAACGTTGTACGGGTTTAGTGGTGCCAAGGCGGTGACGAGTGACCATAGGATGAGTGGAGGAAGTGTTAGTAGAGGTTGGATTTGGTGGATTTGTTGGGATATGAGGTGGTTGCGGTGGTGGTGAGGGAGGTGTGGTATTTTCTGGTGAGGGTGGTGTTGTGTGATCAGAGGTTGACAGTGATGAGGGAGCGTTATTGTTGGTTGAATGTGGGTTAATGCACTAAACGATAAACTTAAGTATGATTAACCAAAGTGTGATTAACAAAAGAATATGTTTTGATGATGACACATACATATGCATAAGTGATGACTGACATCTTAACATAAAACACGCAAGGTCACTAATCCATACTTTATCTTGCAAACAACCAAGTCAAACATAGGTTAAAGAATGAAATTAAAACTTCAGTTAAACACACGGTCGAGGTACGGTCGACCGCATAGTCAACCGTGAAAACCCAAACTGAATTGCAACACAGTTTTGTGAAAACAAGTTGCACGGTCGTCACCACGGTCAACCGCAGTGCGACCGCAGTTCTCTCTATTACCATTTTTGACCAAATAAATTTTGACTAGTTCCTGACATCTATAATTCATGAAACCTTTCTCAACATGCTTAGAATAGATGCCTTCTTCATACTCAACCGAGTTTTGGTCATAAAAACACTAATTGTGATTAATTACGCCTAATGATATCTTAATGACAAATTAACCAAGATTAGGCATAACACATAAGAGTTAATCAATAACTTGTGATCTTAATTCTTATCTAGATATCCTTAGTCTGATCATCAAGTACCAACACACTTAAGCCAATGTCACTAGAACAATGATTGCTATTAGAAATGACTTAGTGATTAATTAAGGCTAAATAAGGAACAATGCTCTCAAGGTTAACTAGTAATGACTTGTAATCCTAAAACATACTTAGATACATTTAGGATGGTCACTAAGTCCCAATTAGAGATTGCTCTTACCTTGTGCATGTGTTGGACATTAATGTGTGCTTACACATTAATCATGTAATGTGTTATATTGCACATTAAACTTATTAAGTGCTTGAATTATAAGTTGTGCAAGTATCTATATGATTGATCCTGGAATAACTATCTCTTGCTATGTGAGTATTACTTGCTACTTGCCAATATGCTTAATACTCATAAACTTGTCAACTTGATTAATATGTTTGCTATGTGCTCATTAGTTAGGATTCAAGTAACTAACCTACTCCAATAGATCAAGTGTAAAATGGTTCACAATGAAAGTATAATCAATTTTCTATTTGATCTAGTCTAAGTAACTAAGGGTGATTGCTTATGACTTAACTTTGATGTCTCTACATGCTTCATGATTATCTTATAGAGACATTGTTCAATTAATCTCTAACTAAACTTAAAAAAGATCATGACTTGTGATTAATTGAAACTAGGAAGTTAATGACATAGTGACTAGTCTTTAGAATTGAACCAAAGACATTAATGTGACTAACTAAGTCTTGACCAAACTGAAATTTTCCTAAATATCAATCAAGACACTTCTCCAAGAATGTTGAGTTTACCACTTTTGGAATGATTAGTCACTTTCATGCATTAAGACCAAATCTCACACACTTAATGCATATAGTACTTGTATAGGATGTTTGGTTTCTTTTGCAGGTGCTAGAAGGAGTAAAGGTGCCAAAATGTGGTGTTCAAATTGGAGTCAAACGGCTATACAACGGATACCTAATTTGGACTGGAGCACGCACGGTCGCACCACGGTCGACCGTGCAGGCAACCGTGTGTCAACGGCTATTTTTTGAATCTCACTATAAAAGGCAAACATTTAAGAGCATTTGAAGCTGACCCTCTTGCATATTTCAAAGGCTTATCTCCAGTGATCACAAGTGCATCAATTACTACTCAGATGTGATCAAGCAAGAGAAGATTCTATGATCTTATAGATATAGAATTAAGTTGTTGTAAACTTACTAATCAAAATCATTTATTGATGATGTAGCGTGAGGGTACGAAATAGTATTATTTTTACTAGGAAATACTACAAAATATGACACAAGTTTTATTAATTTACGGATGGGATATACCTAAACTTTGCTACAACACTATAGGCAGTGTACCTAATCGTAGAGTAGTGTAGTTTTTAGTAAGTCCGGTTCGTTCCACAGGGAGCTAGTGATTACGTACTATATTTTTATAAAACTATATTTATGTAAATATATATATATATATATATATATATATATATATATATATATATATATATATATATATATATATATATATATATATATATATATATATATATATATATATATATATATATATATATATATATATATATATATATATATATATATATATATAAGTAGTAATATTATTATAAAAGGGGGGTTTTTACCGTTTAATGACCGGTTTGTCGATTTTATATTTTTAAGCGTAAAGATAAATGACAATAATTAAAGTGCGTAAAATAAATAAATGACGATAAATAAAATAACAATAAATAAAATTGCGATAGAATATGAAATAAAAGGATTATGCTTATTTAAACTTCCGTAATCATGATGTTTGACGTTTTGATTTTAATTAATTGTTACTCGGGTTAATTGTCCTTTGTCATGGTTTATTTGATACCTATCTGGTTTTTATCCATAATAGTCCATCGGTCATAAATATAAAGTGCGAGTGTCCTCGTCAAATTACCCTTATACCCGAAGTCAAATATTCCAACTAATTAAGGATTTAAACTGTGACGCAGTTATCACTTCTGTCAACAATTACACCAGTTATCACTGTATGTAATCTACCCCTGTTTTAATTAGTTTATGAATATTAATTTACCCACTTGATCAGTTTGAATAATCAATTACCCAACCCGAATAATTAATTAAATGATTATAATAGATTCCATATGAACGTCACTAAATAGGACAACCATAATCATTATTAATTATTAGGATAATTAATTTGAAGATAGGTTCGACAGACTCCAATGAGTTGTCACTCAATTAGACAATACCCCCCATCTATTAATAGTCAATAGTCCAATTTCCACAAGTGTCGGTCTTTTGCCCAAACCTTAATTATGGTACAAAGCCCAATTACCCAATTTTAGTAATTAGCCCAACATCATGAATACTTCGTTTTAAATAAGCATAATAATAACTTAGCTACGAGACATTAATATAAAAAGGTTGAACATAACTTACAATGATTAAAAATAGCGTAGCGTTACACGGACAGAATTTCGACTTACACACTCAAACGATCTCTATCATAAATCTTATTATTATCATAATTTAAAATTAAAATTAAGATTATTGTTATATCTTATTACATTAACATTATGATAGAGATTTTTAGATATTGATATTGATAATAGATTTTTAGGATAGAAAAAGGGATGCCTTTCAATTGATCGATAATCATCGCCTTTTATAGGCAAAATATGAAATAGAATTTTCATTTACGACCCCTGAACTATGCTAAATTAACAACTTTTTATTATTTAATATTATTCTTATTATGAATTATTTAAATATTATATTTTATTCTTGTGCATAGTTGACTCGTAATTTTTACACCGTTGCGTCGAGCGTTGAGAGTTGACTCATGTCCCGGTTCCGGATTTTCGAACGTCCTTGCGTACTATTTTATATCGTGTACTTTGCGTTTTGTAACTTGTACTCTTGTCATTTTTAGACGTTCTTCATCAATAATTTGAACCTTTTTAATTGTATCTTGTACTTTTGAGCTTTTTGGACCTTTTTGTCTTCAATTTGTCGAATCTGCCTTTTGTCTTCGCACTTATTTAATATAAACGAATATCACTTGAAAATGGAACAATTGCAACTAAAATCTTGTCTTTCTTGGGGGATAATGCTATGAAATATATGTTCCTTTTTAGCCTTATCAATATCCCCACACTTGAGCGTTGCTTGTCCTCAAGCAATATAGTCTTGAAATACTAGAATCACTTCTTTATTCTTCACACTTTGTACATCAGTGATTTTGATATGGCGGTATAAACAATGGTAGTAACGATATGGTTTACAGTCCCACATGACTATAAAAATTTAGATCCATTAAGGAAATTGGATCTTTATGAAAACATTTGATCTTTTGAAAATTCATTCTAGCTTTTACCCTAGATAAGTTTTCTGATTTGATCCATCATCGGTGTTGCAAAATATATTTGTGGATCAATATTTTGGCTAAAACTTTTAGGTTCGTGTAATCCACTGCTATCCCGGTATCGGAAAGCACACATCCAGTTTACTTGTTCCGTATATTACCTTTCGGTAAACTACCGTCCGGTTGTAAAGGAAAGCGATGAACAAGAAACTGTTAAGGCAATGTCCCGTGACATGCAGATGATTATGGTCTTATTAACGTGTCGGATGCTAGAACTATCCTTGGTAGGAGCGATAGTAAAGATCATCCTATAATTTTTCGGTCTGGCACAAGGTCCTGTCTCCGACCATGCTATGCAACCACCGTTCTTACGGTTGACACCCGATTTGGTTCAGGTGACCTAATGAATTCCAGGTGAATTTCTTAGGATTTTACGTTCAATGGTAATGAACGCATTGAAAATGGTTTTTCAGAAAACAAATCGGTTTGTATTTTTGATCAAAATATTTTCTCGTTCATGCTCGAGTTTAGATATCATCGAATTCCATGAGTTTGAATTCTCAATCTTTAAGGTCAATCTCTAGGATTGAGTATTATCAGTCTTAAAAGCTGATTTTTAATCTTTAAGGAGATTATCCTTTTCTGGGGATCTGATTCATTAGTCTTATCAAGCTAATTTGCACGGTGCCTCCCCATTGTACGAGATAAATCCTTCTCATGGTTAGGATAAATCTGACCACTTGGCGACCCTGTTTGATGCTGAGGTCCGTGGATTTCCTGCTGATTTTAGTGATGACTTTTCTAGATTTTTCGTCAACCTACAGCTGGTCTGGACGACAACTTCATGACCTAAATCAAGAAGCGCGTGTCTTTTTCGGAAGACTTTACTTCCTTTTAATGATGGAATTGATTCATCGTGTAGATCCATCTCTTTTTTCAAAAGTATTACAATAAATCGGGTAAAACAGTTAATTTAGTCCAAAACAAAAGCACCTGCAATAAATTTTACACAAACATGTGATAGATAGTTTTTAATTGAATAACTTGGTATATTCTCCCCACACTTAGTTTCTTTCTTTGCCTTTTTATTCTCCTTTATTCCATTTTAAATGAATTCAAGCGTTTTGGGTTGTTTCTCAATTTATGTCCTTTTTGAGGTAACAATAATTTCAGTATTAACACCTAGTTTTCATCGTTCATAAATATATATAAACATGATTTTGATTTCATTTAGTTGAAAAGTTTTCAAATTTTCGCAAAATTTGGCAAATAAACCAAGTGTAAACCCGAGAGAATTTATAACCCTTCCCCACACTTAAGATCATGCAATGCCCTCATTTGCATGAAATCAGACTCTAATTATAAATTCATGAGGGTGATTAGTGTAGAAAAGTTATTGGAAATACCGAGTTTGCAAACATGTTGTTTTATATCACATTTGATATTTTGCGTCTTGTCGTCAAAATTAGAAGCTTTTGCTGAACTTAATGACATTCTTTGAAAGTGCGCTGTTTTACCCTGTTTTGTACATAACATAAAATACAAACATATATATACATATTTTTAAAGTTTGATATATTATCCCACGTTTAAAAATTTATAAAATATAATATATATATATATATATATATTTTTTTTTTGCATACTTTAGATCAATAAAATTAAAAAAATAATGATAACAAAATTTATCGCCCCGTCCTTGGGTAAAGCAATTTCGGTTCAACGACCTACTCTTCAACTTACGACGAATTTTAGAAATCAATTTTTTAAACTTAATGAAATAAAGTAAATTTTGTTTTTAAAATCACACAAAACTTAAATTTAAAAGGCATATTAATTAAAACCTAAAAAATAAAAATTCAGAATGGTGGGAGAAAACTAGTTCTTTAGTGTCTGCTAGCGGAAAAGACCAATCGGATTCCATTTTCGGAACTACATGAGAACAGAACAATTAACTCTAGACAGCATTTTCTTTTTAGAACATTTAAATCTCCCCACACTTAGGTAGCTGTGGTGTCGAAATTGTGATTAACTTCATCGTCAATTTCTCTTGGTCCATAATCAACTTGCATATATGTGACTTTCTCTTTAAGCCATTGGTCGGATTCCTGTGTAATATCCACAATTTCAACTAGTTTCTCCTTTTCTTTAGGTGATAGATTGGATACTAACCGGTTACATAACTTAAAGTTCCCCTTGGTTCTAGCATCGCGAATCCGTTTAATAAGTTTCTTCATTGAACTATTAATAACGGGATCATTTAATTTCGTATCAACAACGGGGTTCTTTGTTATCATGTCATCATTAGGTGTTACTTCATTTTCCCCACACTTAGGCGTTTCATTATTGCTAAGTATTACCGTTGGAGTTGGTAAAAGCACATGGTTCTTACCAATTGTTTTTACTGGTTCAACGGTTTTGGCTGGTGGAGATTTAGACTTTCGAATCATAAAGGTGATCGATTTGTCACCACTTTTAAGTGTCATTATTCCATTTCCTACATCAAATAACGCCTTGGTGGACGCTAAGAATGGCCGACCTAAAATTAGAGGAATGTTTGGGTCCTCTTCTATGTCAATGACAATAAATTCGACTAGAAAGGTTAAATTGCCTACTTGAACGGGTAGGTTGTCAGCAATTCCAACTGGGTGCTTAATGGTTTGATCAAAGAGTCGAACACTCATATCCGTTGGACTTAACTTACCTACACCTAATCTCTTATATAAGGAAAGAGGCATAACACTTACACTTGCACCTAAATCTGCTAGTGCATCATACATGACACAATCACTAAGTAGACAAGGAACAATAAATTCACCCGGATCACCTACCCTAGGTGGAGGTTTTGGTGGAACTGTCTTCACCGGGTTTATATTTACGGCTTTTGTTTCTTGCACTTTCTTATTCTTTTTCTTCTTCTTCTTTCCAGATGTATCACAATCTTTATTACCTATCACTTGCTCATACTCAACTCCTTTTCTTGGAAACGGGATGGGTGGTTTGTATGGTGCCACCACTGGCTTTACATACTCGGGTGGTGGTGGTGTAACTTCTTCATTGTTACTCTCATCTAAAACCTTCCCATCTTCTGGTGCTGGTTTTTCAGAATTCGTTGAAACCATATTAACATTCTCATTCCGAGGATTTACTTCAGTATTACTCGGTAGCTTTCCTTGTTCCCTCTCACTCATCATGCTAGCAAGAGTACCTACGTGTTTTTCAAGATTCAAAATGGAAGCTTGTTGAGTTCTTAATGACTGATCAAACCTCTCGTTCGCTTGGGTTTGAGATGTAATGAATTGTGTTTGAGATTCAATCAGCTTTGCCATCATTTCTTCTAGATTTGGCTTTTTCTCTTCGGGTTGTTGTGGTGGTTTATACAAGCTATGTCTTTGTTGATTGAAAGTGTTGTTTTGAGTCGGTTGGTTATTCGGACCTTGTTGGTTATACCAGTTATTTTCGGGTCCTTTTGGATTGTAAAGAATGTTTTGATTTCGATTTAAGTTTAGCCTTGGCGGTTGATAATTATTTTGATAATTATTTCCCGGCCTTTGGTTCATATAGGAAACATTCTCTCGTTGTTCCATCGTTGGTTCAATGTGACAATCTTTCAATAAGTGTGGTCCACCGCATTGCTCACAACTGATTCGTATTGCGTGAATATCTTTATTCATCTTTTCCATTCGTCTTTCGAAAGCATCTATTTTTGCGGAAACGGAATCAAAGTCATGGCTAGAATCGGCTCTAGCCACTTTAGATGAACGAAAAATATCTTTTTCTTGGTGCCACTCATGCGAGTGGGAGGCTGTGTTATCAATAATTTTGTAAGCTTCAGTTGCGGTTTTCTTCATAATGGAACCACCAGCTGTTATGTCGATGTCTTTTCGTGTAGCAACGTTGACACCTTGGTAGAATATTTGTACTATTTGGTAAGTGTCTAAACCGTGTTGAGGACATCCTCTCAACATCCTTCCGAATCTTGTCCACGCCTCATATAATGTTTCATTTGGCTTTTGCGCGAACGTAACAATTTCTCCTTGAAGTCTCACGGCTTTAGATGCCGGAAAGAATTGTTTAAGAAATTTTTCAACTAAAACATCCCATGTGTCAATCGCCCCTTCAGGTAACGATTCTAACCAATCTTTGGCTTCTCCCTTTAAAGTCCAGGGAAACAACATGAGATAGATCTGCTCATCTTCCACTTCTCGGATTTTGAATAGTGTACAAATTCTTTTAAACGTACGAAGGTGTTCGTTAGGATCTTCATTCGGTGCACCACTGAATTGGCTTTGGTTAGTTACCATGTGTAGAATTTGTCCTTTGATTTCATAATCTGGCGCATTAACTTCTGGCTTAATAATGGCGTGACCTTGGCCCGTGCGTGTGGCTCTCATTCGATCTTCCATACTTAGAGGTTCCGTTACTTCCATAATTGAATTTGTTGAATACGAATCACTAGAGGATTCTGATTTAATGGTTTGTGGCTCAGGAGGAATAATTAGTGGTTCAAGATCTTGGAATTGTCCTTGAATATGCTCCGGGTTCTTAATTGTGAAGTCGGGTTCAAAAGATGGATTATCGGAAATTTGAGTTGGAGTTCTTGTTCGACTAGATGACGATTCTAAAGAAAAATCAACGGCGACAATATTTGCTAGATGTCTTGATCGAGTTACAGGTGGTGAACGTATGACCGGCGGCGAACGTCTTGCTCGGTGCATTCACTGAATATCCTATTAGTTTTTAAAAAGGAAAGAAAAATTATAATAAGTTATCCAATTAATAGACTTTTCTGATTTTGCCCACGTTTCGAATAGCCAAAAGATGCAGCAGAGGGGCAGGATTCGTTTGGTCTCAATATAATTGAGTACTGTTTGGCTCCAATAACCCGGTCCACGTACAAATCCAACTATTACTACGAACCAGAAAATTTTGATGTCTATCAATTTAACCACTTAAAATAAATTTTCGTAATTTTAAGAAATTTAGAGAAGAAGTAGAAAAAATTCTAAGTCCTAAAAACTAGAATGGCGAGAAATAAGAGAGAAAAAGATTGCGCGTCGAAAAGTGTCGAAAAATAAAAAGGTCGAAAAATAGGCGTCGAAAAATAAAAATAAGAAAGTAGTGCGAAATACGGCGTCGTAAAATTCTAAAGCACCTAAAACTTAGTCTAAGGAATAAGCACTTAAGGGATTTTACGGCAAAGCCTAAAAATTCTAGAAGTAAAAATAACTATGGCAAAACTAAACTTAATACTAAAAGTTGCGACTATAGTCTAAAAATCTAAAGGTAATAAAACTAAAAAAAACAAATTTTTTTTTTATAGACAAAATCTTAAAAAAATATATATTTTTTTTAATAATTTTTTTTTTTTTTACGTTTTTTTTTTACGTCTTTTTTTTTTACGTCTTTTTTTTTTTTAAAAACGTTTTTTTTTTACAAATTAATAATTTTTTTATAATTATTATTTTTTTTCAAACTTTTTTTTTAATTCATTTACTATTCATGAATAGTAAATGAAAAGAAATTAATTAATTTACTATTCACATGAAAGCGATATGATAGAAATTATTAATTACAAGTTACATAATATACCCCTGAAGTATTTAATAAATACGACTTTTTAAAATTTTACGTATGATTCTAAAATATTATTATATTATTATATTCTATTTCAATATTATTATATTATTATATTCTATTTCAATATTATTATATTATTATATTTTATTTCAATATTATTATAATTAAAAATATAGCGTTTTAGCGCTCCCCGGCAGCGGCGCCAAAAACTTGATGATGTAGCGTGAGGGTACGAAATAGTATTATTTTTACTAGGAAATACTACAAAATATGACACAAGTTTTATTAATTTACGGATGGGATATACCTAAACTTTGCTACAACACTATAGGCAGTGTACCTAATCGTAGAGTAGTGTAGTTTTTAGTAAGTCCGGTTCGTTCCACAGGGAGCTAGTGATTACGTACTATATTTTTATAAAACTATATTTATGTAAATATATATATATATATAAGTAGTAATATTATTATAAAAGGGGGGTTTTTACCGTTTAATGACCGGTTTGTCGATTTTATATTTTTAAGCGTAAAGATAAATGACAATAATTAAAGTGCGTAAAATAAATAAATGACGATAAATAAAATAACAATAAATAAAATTGCGATAGAATATGAAATAAAAGGATTATGCTTATTTAAACTTCCGTAATCATGATGTTTGACGTTTTGATTTTAATTAATTGTTACTCGGGTTAATTGTCCTTTGTCATGGTTTATTTGATACCTATCTGGTTTTTATCCATAATAGTCCATCGGTCATAAATATAAAGTGCGAGTGTCCTCGTCAAATTACCCTTATACCCGAAGTCAAATATTCCAACTAATTAAGGATTTAAACTGTGACGCAGTTATCACTTCTGTCAACAATTACACCAGTTATCACTGTATGTAATCTACCCCTGTTTTAATTAGTTTATGAATATTAATTTACCCACTTGATCAGTTTGAATAATCAATTACCCAACCCGAATAATTAATTAAATGATTATAATAGATTCCATATGAACGTCACTAAATAGGACAACCATAATCATTATTAATTATTAGGATAATTAATTTGAAGATAGGTTCGACAGACTCCAATGAGTTGTCACTCAATTAGACAATACCCCCCATCTATTAATAGTCAATAGTCCAATTTCCACAAGTGTCGGTCTTTTGCCCAAACCTTAATTATGGTACAAAGCCCAATTACCCAATTTTAGTAATTAGCCCAACATCATGAATACTTCGTTTTAAATAAGCATAATAATAACTTAGCTACGAGACATTAATATAAAAAGGTTGAACATAACTTACAATGATTAAAAATAGCGTAGCGTTACACGGACAGAATTTCGACTTACACACTCAAACGATCTCTATCATAAATCTTATTATTATCATAATTTAAAATTAAAATTAAGATTATTGTTATATCTTATTACATTAACATTATGATAGAGATTTTTAGATATTGATATTGATAATAGATTTTTAGGATAGAAAAAGGGATGCCTTTCAATTGATCGATAATCATCGCCTTTTATAGGCAAAATATGAAATTGAATTTTCATTTACGACCCCTGAACTATGCTAAATTAACAACTTTTTATTATTTAATATTATTCTTATTATGAATTATTTAAATATTATATTTTATTCTTGTGCATAGTTGACTCGTAATTTTTACACCGTTGCGTCGAGCGTTGAGAGTTGACTCATGTCCCAGTTCCGGATTTTCGAACGTCCTTGCGTACTATTTTATATCGTGTACTTTGCGTTTTGTAACTTGTACTCTTGTCATTTTTAGACGTTCTTCATCAATAATTTGAACCTTTTTAATTGTATCTTGTACTTTTGAGCTTTTTGGACCTTTTTGTCTTCAATTTGTCGAATCTGCCTTTTGTCTTCGCACTTATTTAATATAAACGAATATCACTTGAAAATGGAACAATTGCAACTAAAATCTTGTCTTTCTTGGGGGATAATGCTATGAAATATATGTTCCTTTTTAGCCTTATCATTTATCTTGTGAGTTTACTTAATGTAATGTTGTCCTAGTATTGTGTTAGGATCATCATTGCAAAGTGTATAAGTCTTGTAACTTCAATTAGTAGAAGCATAGGCTAGCTTAGTGATTTACTTCCTTAATGGGACTTAGGAAGTTGATTAATCTTATTTGGAGATTAATACTTGTCCACGGTGAAGACAAGTTGATCTAGGTTGGAGTTGATCTTTCAAAGGGAAAGAAAGATTAGGTTTGTTGTCTACCAAAGAAGTTGAAGACTTGTAAATCGGATCTCCACCGGGTTTGGAGAAAAGTGCTTAGTGAAGCAACAAATCCCGATTAGTGTAATCAGGGAGTGGATTAAGGTGGATTAGTTAACATCCACCCGAACCACTATAAATCCTTGTGTCTATGTTCTTTACATTACTTCATTTATCATTTTGAATATATACACTATACACATCAAGTTTGAGTTGAGTTGGTTGATCAAAGTTAAATCGAATTTGGTGATCAATCGAAAAAGTGTTAAAAACGTATTAAGTAACTATTCACCCCCCTCTAGTTACTTACAATTGGTATCAGAGTGGTTGCTCAAATCATTGCGCTACAAACGATCGCGAAAGCGTCAAAATTCGTTTTGTGCAAAAACTTGAGTCCACGATTCTCGGATCAACTCAAACTATGGGATACTTGGAAGAATTGGTGAAAGAAGCACCAATCTTTGATAAGATGAATATTGATGTGTGGAATTTAAGATTTGAGTCTTATCTCAAATCCAAGGATTACTACTTGTGGAGAATAATCAAAGTAGAAGACTTTGTACCACAAGCTAGTTCAAGGCTAGTGAAGTCAACATTTCAAAACAATGATGTTTTGAAATAATTTGATGCAATTTCACTACTTCATGGAATTCTTCCTAGTGAAGAAAGGTTAAAGATAATTTCATGTGAAAGTACTAAAGAATGTTGGGATTCACTATGTTCTCAAGAAGATTTAAACTCTAGAAGTTTAAAGGGTAAAGGAATTGGGAAGGATTTGGAAAAGGTTGGTGATCCTCAAGCAAAAGGGTTGGATGGAAATGAAGACTTTTGCCTCATGAGTTCTTTGAATGATTTGGATCAAGATGGTCAAAGTGAAGAAGAGGTTGAATCTCCATTCAAAGAAGATGGCGTCTCAAGCATGGATTGCAATGAGGTACATGTATTCTATCCTTCTAATTATGAAGAATTGTTAGATGATTACAAGACCATTAAATTTGTGTATGATAGCAGTCGTGACAAAGTAAAACTTTTGAAGAAAGAATTACACAAAGTTAAACAACTTAACAAATTTTTAATTGATGAAAATAACACCTTGAAAAAAAAACTTGAAAGGATAACTATTTGTGATTCATCAAGAGATAAACATGAAATGAATATATGTCACGACTCTAGCAAACACAAATCTTGTAATCAAAGTCCATTGCCCATTATTAGGAAAATTGAGAATATGGGAAAAATGGACCAAGCTAGCAATTCCATGGTAGGGATAAGTCAAAGATTGGGTAATCTTAAAATCAATCAAAATCAATGATCAAAATGCTAATCAGAATAACCTTCTCAAAAAGACTTTGTATTAATGAAAGGTTTTTCTTACAAATGCAAAATTGTTTTTGAAAAATGATTTCAAAAGATTAGTGTAGGAAGCTTACTTGCCTTAGGATTGTGTGTTTATGTGAAAATATGTATTGCATGACAAATACTAGATTAATGCGTTTTGTGTATACTATATGAATGATTAAATATGAATATATATATATATATATATATATATATATATATATATATATATATATATATCATTGATGATTAAACATCGGGAGGATGTAATCATTCAATGTTAGGAAAAGAAAACTTGTCCTCAAGTATTCTATAGAACCTAAGAATCGTCAAAACGCGTTCGAAGAAAGAAAAAGTGAAGAAACAAGTGATCAGAAGGATCCAAGGCAGCACCACGGCTGACCGTATGCACGACCGCAGACTCCTGTCATGTACGTGTGAAAATATCTGCACGACTAACACACAGTCGACCGTGCTTCGACCGTGCGTGGTCTGATTCTGCTTTAAATTAAACTAAACCCTCAGTTTTATTTCTTTTCAACCCACTTCAAAACACACACACCTACACACGGCTGAGGAGATCGACCGCACGGAGAAGAACGCTCATTCCTTCAATTTCAATTCCTACTTTCGGTATGATTAATCCTTGATTTCCTAACATTCAATTGTGTTTGTATGATGAATTAGGGTTATGAAGAAACCCTAACTAGAATGAATCAAAACCTAAATTGATGCAAACAATTGAAATTGTTCTTGAAGAATAATTTAAAAACGATTGTAGTAATGATTATTGTATATCTATGCATTGATTTAACTTTGGATAATTCTAGAGTTCATTATACATCTAGGTTAGATTTTCTTAGAAGCATTGTTCATATGATATGAATGATATTGTTGCAAATTGAGTGTAATAATGTTGAATGTTAAAACATGTGTTGATAATGATTTCAAAAGTCTAGAACACATATGAACTTTGTGAAAATCTTAATCTAGTTGCAAACTCATTGACACTAATGAAGAGTGAAAATGTGAAGAATATTAACATCAAAACACCTAAGTATTGATGATAATTAAAGTTTGCAAAACTTGTTAGCTACAATTGAATCGTACACCTTGAACTAATCTAAAGTATCATTGTGTAGAAAATGGCTAGAGGAAAAGGCAAGACTGTTGTAGCAAAAAGAAAAGACTCATATGATCCACCATCTGATCCTAAAGAGAGAATTGGCTACAACATTGAATTTCTGACAGATCGAAAAATTGCCGAGGGGAGAAGAGTCGCTCACACCGAAATGCCTGAACTTGTAAGGCAGTTTGAAAAACTCAAATGGAAATCCTTTCTCACTCTAAATGGCCCTATCCATCCCTCACTTATTCGAGAATTTTATGCTAATTTCAACTTTGTGAATGATGAAGTATTCTTCAATCTTCTGGGCGTTAATTATCGTTATTCACTCAAGGATTTCGGGATCATGTTGGATGTTCCCACTGAGGGAGACAAGTTCTACAACAGACAACATGATCTTTCGAACCTTCCTGACTTCATTTCAAACAAAACTCCTCTAATCGATACACTGTGCAAAAATGATTCTCCAAGAACTTAAATTGAGAAATCTGGTGTACAAGGAAAACACCTTCGTCCTGAGTATGACACTTGGAACAAAATCATCATCCACAACATGTATTGCAAATCAAGCAATCACTCAAATGTCCACGCCACTCAATTTGCTCTGATGTGGTGCTTAGAAAATGATATCAAAGTAAATATGGCATATCTCATGGCATCAAGAATGAACGGAACTGTTACGGAAACCACTCGTGCATTACCCTATGGACTACATCACAATAAAGTGTTTGACTATTTAGGTGTCACAAGTGATAACTTTCATCAACCTACACTTGCCATATTTAAAGGACCAAAAACCTCAGAAGTAACCTCCCGAAAACGAAAAAGGACATCAGGAGAAGTAAGGATCGGTAGAGAAAACGCTGAGATACCTGACAGTGAAGACGAAGAAGCTGATGAACAAGTTCAAGAGTGTTAGATAATGGCAAAGATGGACAAAATCTACAAGGAACAAATTAAGAATCTCAAAAAGGAGTCAAAGATTGTGAAGATGATGAAAGGAGTAATAAAGAAGTTGACCTGCAAGACGAGCGATACGGAGGATGAAAATTCAAGTGAATCAATCTAAGAATTCCTTGAAAAAGAATAATTGTGGCAAGGAATGTGTAAGACAATTATGCTATGATTCTATGGTTGGATTTAGACATAATGCATTTGAACTTTATAATGTCTTAATCTTACCCAAAAATGTGAAAGACTAAATAAATAAAAATGTGTTGCAGATAACATACGGTCGCAGGCACGGCTGACCGTGACAGTGATCACAGATTGACTGCAATTCATTCAAGCTTCATTAAATATACACCTATAGCAAATCAATACCACTAACTTACAAACAATATCCAAAAGCAATCAAATTTAACTTCTTCTTTAAAAATCTTGAACAAAACAATTACTCAAATTGGATGGAAATCCTTGCTCAAGATTCTTTAAATTGAGAATTCTCAAAGAACTTCTTGCACCTCAAAACAATGAGCTCTCCAAAACCTTTTATCTTCTCAAACTCCAAACATCACTCAAATCTCAAAATGATAAAAGTTCACAAACTTCCATGTGATGAAAAGAAGAACTCTCAAGATGATTCAAGACACATCCAAGAAGAACATGAAGTGTTCTATGACTATCCTACTCTTCAAAGTGAGTTTGATAAAATTGGATGGGGATCATTTCTTTCGCTTAAAACCTACACATTTCCTTAACTTGTCAAGCAATTCTATTCAAAGTTTGAATTTACCTCTGACCGAAGGGTAAAATTCACTCTGCTTGATCAAGACCATGTGATGACACTTAAGCGATCTGGCTACATCCTTAGAGTGCCCACAAAAGGAGCTGAGTTCTATGATACGAAGAATCATATACAACTCCTTCTAAAGTTCATTCCAAGAAGAGCACTAACCTCACTCTTCATTGATCCAGAACTAAAACTAAGTACTCTCTGTCAAGAAGGAGTTTTTGACAATGACATTCGACCAGAGTATGGAACATGCAAAATGATCATAAGTCACAAAATCTTCTTCAGAAAAGAAGATGATGATAAAGTTTCCATGACTGAACTTGGACTTATGTGGTGCTTAACCAAGTCCATACAAGTAAATCTTGCCTACATAATGGCTTCCAGGATGCAAGATTTTAAACAAGATCCTTCACAATCCTATCCTTATGGTCGCCGCTTGACGCTTCTGTTCAAGCATCTCAACGCACTGAACCTCACATTTCCCTCAGGAACCAAATGCATCATCACCCATGCTTAATAGAGCTACTTTCAATTGTTGTATCCTCCATGCATATTTTTATATATGCATTACTATGTTTCATGATTGCTTTGAATAAAATGTGTGCCTATTGTGTTTTAATATATATGTTTCTCCAATATGCACAATTTAAGGGGGAGTTTTGTTATAAGGGCGAGCTTAGTTCTAAGGGGAGCAAGCCTTTTTGCTTCGATAAAAGGGGGAGAAAGATGGATACAAGTGATTGTTAACACTTGCGTATTTATAGCAAAATGTCCCTCATCACTTGTATGTTTGTCATCATCAAAAAGGGGGAGAATGTTGGTTGAATGTGGGTTAATGCACTAAACGATAAACTTAAGTATGATTAACCAAAGAATATGTTTTGATGATGACACATACATATGCATAAGTGATGACTGACATCTTAACATAAAACACGCAAGGTCACTAATCCATACTTTATCTTGCAAACGACCAAGTCAAACATAGGTTAAAGAATGAAATTAAAACTTTATCTAAACACACGGTCGAGGTACGGTCGACCGCATAGTCAACCGTGAAAACCCAAACTGAATTGCAACGCAGTTTTGTGAAAACAAGTTGCACGGTCGTCACCACGGTCAACCGCAGTGCGACCGCAGTTCTCTCTGTTACCATTTTCGACCAAATAAAGTCTGACTAATTCCCGACATCTATAATTCATGAAACTTTTCTCAACATGCTTAGAATAGATGCCTTCTTCATACTCAACCGAGTTTTGGTCATAAAAACACTAATTGTGATTAATTACGCCTAATGACATCTTAATGACAAATTAACCAAGATTAGGCATAACACATAAGTGTTAATCAACAACTTGTGATCTTAATTCTTATCTAGATATCCTTAGTCTAATCATCAAGTACCAACACACTTAAGCCAATGTCACTAGAATATTGATTGCTATTAGAAATGACTTAGTGATTAATCAAGGCTAAATAAGGAACAATGCTCTCAAGGTTAACTAGTAATGACTTGTAATCCTAAAATATACTTAGATACATTTAGGATGGTCACTAAGTCCCAACTAGAGATTGCTCTTCCCTTGTGCATGTGTTGGACATTAATGTGTGCTTACACATTAATCATGTAATGTGTTATATTGCACATTAAACTTATTAAGTGCTTGAATTATAAGTTGTGCAAGTATCTATATGATTGATCCTGGAATAACTATCTCTTGCTATGTGAGTATTACTTGCTACTTGCCAATATGCTTAATACTCATAAACTTGTCAACTTGATTAATATGTTTGCTATGTGCTCATTAGTTAGGATTCAAGTAACTAACCTACTCCAATAGATTAAGTGTAAAATGGTTCACAGTGAAAGTATAGTCAATTGTCTATTTGATCTAGTCTAAGTAACTAAGGGTGATTGCTTATGACTTAACTTTGATGTCTCTACATGCTTCATGATTATCTTATAGAGACATTGTTCAATTAATCTCTAACTAAACTTAAAAAAGATCATGACTTGTGATTAATTGAAACTAGGAAGTTAATGACATAGTGACTAGTCTTTAGAATTGAACCAAAGACATTAATGTGACTAACTAAGTCTTGACCAAACTGAAATTTCCCTAAATATCAATCAAGACACTTCTCCAAGAATGTTGGGTTTACCACTTTTGGAATGATTAGTCACTTTCATACATTAAGACCAAATCTCACACACTTAATATAGTACTTGTATAGGATGTTTGGTTTCTTTTGCAGGTGTTAGAAGGAGTAAAGGTGCCAAAATGTGGTGTTCAAATTTGAGTCAAACGGCTATACAACGGATACCTAATTTGGACTGGAGCACGCACGGTCGCACCACGGTCGATCGTGCAGGCAACCGTGTGTCAATGGCTATTTTTTGAATCTCACTATAAAAGGCAAACATTTAAGAGCATTTGAAGCTGACCCTCTTGCATATTTCAAAGGCTTATCTCCAGTGATCACAAGTGCATCAATTACTACTCAAATGTGATCAAACAAGAGAAGATTCTATGATCTTATAGATATAGAATTGGGTTATTGTAAACTTACTAATCAAAATCATTTATCTTGTGAGTTTACTTAATGTAATGTTGTCCTAGTATTGTGTTAGCATCATCATTGCAAAGTGTATAAGTCTTGTAACTTCAATTAATAGAAGCACAGGCTAGCTTAGTGATCTACTTCCTTAAAGGGACTTAGGAAGTTGATTATTCTTATTTGGAGATTAATACTTGTCCATGGTGAAGACAAGTTGATCTAGGTTGGAGTTGATCTTTCATAGGGAAAGAAAGATTAGCTTTGTTGTCTACCAAAAAAGTTGAAGACTTGTAAATCGGATCTCCACCGGGTTTGGAGAAAAGTGCTTAGTGAACCAACAAATCCCGATTAGTGTAATCGGGGAGTGGATTAAGGTAGATTAGTTAACATCCACCCGAACCACTATAAATCCTTGTGTCTATGTTATTTACATTACTTCATTTATCATTTTGAACATATACACTATACACATCAAGTTTGAGTTGAGTTGGTTGATCAAAGTTAAATCGAATTTGGTGATCAATCAAAAAGGTGTTAAAACGTATTAAGTAACTATTCACCCCCCTAGTTACTTACAGTTATTTTCAGTGAAACTACGAGAGAACAAGTTAGGTGGTGGATCGTGGAAGTTATACGAAGTGGTAGTGGTGGAAGGAGCATGCGAGGGTAGGGAGGAACCGTAAGGAAATGAAGTTTCATAGAAGGTAACGTGGCGTGATAATATGACTTTGTTATTGGAGAGATCAAGGCAGTGATAGCCTTGATGATTTGATGGGTATCCAAGGAAGATGCATGGAGTAGAACGGGGAGCGAGCTTGTTGGTTGTGTTTAGATGAGGGTAACAGAGGCAACCGAAGACACGTAGACTGAAATAATTTGGTGGATTTTTGTAGAGTGTTGTGTGAGGAATATCATAGTTAATGTCGGAAGTTGGCAGAAGATTTAGAAGATAGGCGGCCATGTGTAGTGCCTCTGTCCAGAAAGTTGGAGGTAGGTTTGCTTGAAATAGGAGGGTGCGGATTAAGTTATTTACGGTGCGGATCATTCTTTCAGATTTGCCGTTTTGTTGGGAAGTTTGGGTGCAAGATAGTCGAATTTGAATGCCATTTGATTGGAACAGTTGGTGGAAAGGGGTGTTATCGAATCCCCCCCCCCCTGATCACATTGGAAAGCTTTAATTTCAGTGTTGAATTGTGTTCTAACGAATGTGCGAAATTGTAAAAATATATTGAATACTTCAGATTTATTGCGTAACGGATACACCCATAAATAATGAGAATAATTATCTAAGAAAATAACATAGTATTTGAAACCACTAAGAGTCTAAGACTTAAAACTGGAGAATTCCATAAATCAGAATGAATAATATCAAATGCAGAAGTAACATGCGAATTAGAACTACTGAACGGAAGTCTCACATGTTTTCCTAGCTGGAATGCATGGCAGAACTCGGGAGGCTTCGTTTTGTTACAAGCTATGTAGTTATTAGAAACAAGACGACGGAATGATTCAACGCTGGGATATCCGAGGCGTTGATGCCAGGTAGTGGAGGTAGCGAGGAGAGCATGTTGAACATGTGTAGATGACTGAGGTGTGAGCGGGTAGAGATCTACGGTGATGTCACATCGGAGGAGTAGGCAACCAGTCAAGTAGTCTTTGACAGAAAAACCAAACTCGTCAAAACAAACAGACACTTTATTATCACGGGCAAAACGACGAACAGAAATAAGATTTTTTACGATGTTGGTGTTATAAGTACGTTAGAAAGGTGAAGTGGTCAGTGGATATTAGGCAACATGCAATGACCAGTGTTAGTGACAGGAATGGTGTTCCCGTCACCAACGGCAACCGAAGGGTACATGCAATAATTAAAAATTGTACTCAAATAATTATTGCTAGAGGTAAGATGAGAAGAAGCACCTGTGTCCATGGTCCAAGCTGCATCACTAATATTTTATGGAGTCATCGTGTTAAAAATCTGCGGACTGGACTGCTGCATTATGGGCTGCGTATAGGGAGCCTGATGAGGCCCAAAGCTGGAAGAAGAAGCATGGCCCTTAAGAAGTTGTTCAATTTGTTTTTGCTGGGCTTGAATAATACTAATTAATTGGGAATGTCCGTAAATATCATTTGACATACTGTTGTTGTTGGAGAGCCCAAAATTCCACATTGAACAATTGTAATTATAATTGACGTACGGCGCAGACTATTATATCTATATATTATCTAGATTTGTGCTTTTCAACAGAAGAATCACACAAGCAGTTTCCGTTTTCTTCTTTTTCTTTTTTTTTTGATGATGTTGACAATACGATACCGTGAAGAAAAAAAGAAAGGACAAGAAATATAGAGGCTAGAATTATGTTGTGAGATGCTTTTGTTCTTAAATGAGATATGACAAACACTGAGAATATAATAAAATTGAAACACGTATGCAATAATACTGAATTTTGGGAATTAGCTAGTATGATGTGCAATATGAAATGCCCCGTCCTAATCCATCCGGACGAAGTCCATATCGATTATAAACGATTCATAATAGTTGATTACATCGTGAGGTACTTGACCTCTATATGATACATTTTACAAACATTGCATTCGTTTTTAAAAGACAAACTTTCATTTACATTGAAAGTTGACGACATGCATACTCTTTCAAAATATATCCAACTATAATCGACTTAATAATAATCTTGATGAACTCGATGACTCGAATGCAACGTCTTTTGAAAAATGTCATGAATGACTCCAAGTAACATCTCTAATATGAGCAAATGCACAGCGGAAGATTTCTTTTATACCTGAGAATAAACATGCTTTAAAGTGTCAACTAAAAGGTTAGTAAGTTCATTAGTTTAACATAAATACTCATTTCAAAATTTTAATAGACCACAAGATTTCATATTTCCATTTCTCGTAAACATACGTCCCATGCATAGAGACAAAATATCATTCATATGGATTGAACACCTGGTAACCGACATTCACAATATACATATAAGAATATCCCCACCATTCCGGGATCCTCCTTCGGACATGATATAAATTTCGAAGTACTAAAGCATCTGGTACTTTGGATGGGGCTTGTTGGGCCCGATAGATCTATCTTTAGAGTTCGCGTCAATTAGGGTGTCTGTTCCTTAATTCTTAGATTACCAGACTTAATAAAAAGGGACATATTCGATTTCGATAATTCAACCATATAATGTAGTTTCAATTACTTGTGCCTATTTCGTAAAACAGTTATAAAAACAGCGCATGTATTCTCAGTCCCAAAATTATATATTGTAAAAGAATTTAAAAAGGGAGTAATGAAACTCACGCATATAAATATTGTAAAACAGTTATTAAAACATTTGAATGTATTCTCAGCCCAAAATGTAAAGAGTAAAAGGGATCATATGAAACTCACCATACGGTATTTTGTAGTAAAAATACATATGACTATATTGAACAATGTAGGGTTGACCTCGGATTCACGAACCTATATCATTTGTATATTTATTAATATACATAGGTGTAATTGAACACATAAATATATATATAAATATAATAGTTATATCATTTTTTTATGTTAATAACATAGATGTTTTATATGTTCATTTTGTATATAAAAAAAATTGTATTAAATTTTTGTTATGTTATAAGTGTTAAATATATATATTTATGTATTTTATTTGTTTAACAAAACAGTAGTTCTAATTATACTCAATTAATATATATATATATATATACATAATAATAACTTTAATAATCTACTTATGTTAATAATAACTCTATTAGTGCTAATAACAATGATATTTATAATAATACTTGTAAAGATATTAATTTTACTGTTTACGATAGTTATGATATTAATGATCTATTAATAATAATAATATCCTTATTAAAAATGATAGTATTAATAATAATAATGACATTGTTAATAATGATACTTTTGCTTAATATTAATAATACAAATAATAATAATAATAATAATAATAATAATAATAATAATAATAATAATAATAATAATAATAATAATAATAATAATAATAATAATAATAATAATAATAATAATAGTGTTAATACTAGTAATATTAATTGTAGATAATAACTAGTAAAATAATAATAATAGAAATAATAATAACAATAAGTTGTACCTTTGTAGCATTAAAAAGACTTAAAGTGCCCAGGACTGGACTCGAACCCGCAACCTCCCGCTCACACACAAACACCCTTGACCATCCATCTAATTTTGTTTATCTGATTTATTCCACTGCCCAAGCCTATTTAACTAGTTTTAAAGAGCCCAACCATTAACCATCTTCGGCCCAACAATTAAATGGATCCTCACGGCCCAATTTCCTTGCAACCCATTTATTTTGTTAAGTGGATCTCAAACCCAACAATTATATCCGATCCAAAAATATAAATGGATTATGGTTTTGGTAACTGTAATCGGCATAAAAAAAAAAAAAAAAAAATTCGCCGTTCACTTTAATATCCCATCTCTCTTCCTTTAGCTTATTTCTAACCTTTCCCTTATCATCTCAATCCCCAAATCACTCAATGATTTCTTTTATTTATGATCAAACACAATCAATCATCTAGGTAATCTGTATTCATTAATATGATTGATTTTATAATTTTCCCCTAAATTGATTTAAAAAAAATCGAATCGTCTATCCGTCTGTCATCAACTTTCTGATTCGTGGTTTCACCTTTTGGTTCGGTTCAATCTGAAATTGGTTTCATTCATGGCTGCAACGCTGCAACAGTGCATCTGTATCTATTCTTATGTTTATTAATATTTGTTAGGTATGCTTTTTACACAATCTAAGTTATTTACCAATTCATTAAATTCTATTTATTTAGTATGCAAAATATGTACTTGTTATTGAAGTTATTAAATTTGATATGCTTTTTGAATTATTTTTGTAAAACTCAAATTATTAATTCTGATAAATATTCTGTATGTATTTTTAATAATTAGTTTGAGCTTTGGAATTATTTAGTTGAAATCTAATTTATTAAATTTGAATTTGTTAAAGTAATTAGATGACAAAGATTTGTATATTGATGACCTGTTTATTGAGTGGAGGCTGAGCAGGAAGTGTTCAATGAGTAGTAAATGAATTTAGAAATCGACTAGTAACAATGGGTAGTTTGGAGGTCCTGGTTTTCGTTGCAGGTTGAACAGAATAGTATAGCAGCAGTAAGTAAGAATCATTATATAATGGTTCTTGGTTGTTATGGGTGGCTTACGGTTGAGCAGTGACAGGAAAAACAAATCCTTATATAGCAGTAGCAGCAGTGGCGGTTAATAATGATGGTTGTGGTGGTTAAATGGTGGTCGATGGAGGTTGTTTTGAAGGTATGTTGATGGTTAATCAGATAGCAAACGATTAAGTGTGTTTGTATCCGGGTTTGAGTCGAAGTGATCTTCTAGTAGTGGT
The DNA here is from genome assembly GCF_046630445.1 of Rutidosis leptorrhynchoides. Taxonomy (NCBI): domain Eukaryota; kingdom Viridiplantae; phylum Streptophyta; class Magnoliopsida; order Asterales; family Asteraceae; genus Rutidosis; species Rutidosis leptorrhynchoides. The sequence goes on along the minus strand of NC_092337.1, from coordinate 400,552,176 downwards.
GAATATTTGTTATAAATTCAGAGAGTAAGTATGGTCATACAGCTATGCATTTTAGTCGGGTTAAAGTGATTGTGAATACGTTAGAGGTGGTTGTAAAGTTATATGCAAGTGTATGTAAACATATACATATATATATATATATATATATATATATATATATATATATATATATATATATATATATATATATATATATATATATATATATATATATATATATATATATATAAAGTCTCATGTTATGACAAGTTGATAGATTAGCATATGAATAAAATAATTTACTTAAACGTGTTAAACCTATAGTAAAGCAGTCACCATATTACTCGTCGTTATTATTTGTCTATTATATAAAGTTGTATGCATGTGGACTAATGATTGAAAGGATGTGTCCACTTACAGCCAATTTGTGGGGAGTCAGTGTTTTGTAATTGATATTTGGTACAGGTGATGAAAGATTTCAATTACACCAAAAAATTTGTTTTATAGCCGGGATGACTTATTTTAGGCATGTTAAATCAAAGAAAATAAATAAAGTAGACAAGACATTAAACAGAATAATAAATAAAATAAAAAATTGTATCGTGATGTTTTAATAATATTTATAATTATCCGAAAATGATTATTTAGTTTTACTATTTAATAATATAAGTTTATTAAATAAATTAATAAATATTGTTAATATTAATAATATAAATTCTAATAATAATAATAATAGGAGTAATAATAATTTTTCTATTAATAATAATAATAATAATAATAATAATTAATAATTACACAAAAAAATGATACATATAATATTATTAATTATAAATATAATAACAATATTAGTGCTAAAACATATTACTAACAATAAGTAATAATATCTAACTTTTAATATTTTTAAGATAATATTAATAATTAATACCAATACTAATATTAATATTGAATATAATAATGAAAGTAATAATAATATTAATATACAATTATGTTTCATCTTGTATTATATATGTATATATATATATCATTACTTATGTACTATATAATATATTATGTATTAATTTTTATCGAATAATTATTATCTATATATTCAAAATATATTACAATATAGTAATCATAAAATAGTTTTATTTTTTTTAATAACACTTTTTATCTTGTGTAATATTTTACACAATTAACTCAATTGATTAAGTTATACCTTATTGTTGTAATTTAGTATATAAACTTATATTCATATAAATATATCTAGTTACAACAAACATTCGTGAATCGTCGGAAATAGTCAAGGGTCAACGGAATATATGAAAACAGTTCAAAAATTTAGAGACTCAACATTACAGACTTTGCTTATCGTGTTGGGTTTGGCTTAAGATCAGGTTAAAATTTGGTCGGAAATTACCGGGTCGTCACAGTACCTACCCGTTAAAGAAATTTCGTCCCGAAATTTGAGTGAGATCGTCATGGCTAACAATAAATATGTTTTCCTGACAAGTATGAGCTGATCAAAAGAGTTTTATCATCATTGTGTAATATGGATAAAACAATTCGATTATTCGAAGAGTACGAATGAAGCTATCACCAAAGATTGAGATAGAGATTTAACTTTTGACGTAGTCATGATTAAATTTAGAAAATAAGGTGTTTCTTTACTTTTGACGTTGTCTTGGTGAAATTCCGGAATTCCAGGGATTTAAAAGAAAATCTTCGAAATCCATAAGATTTGATTCTTCGGCGAATAAGGAAATTAGGATCTCTCTAATTAAATGCGGAGATCTTTCTTGCTTCCTCTATCAGACATTTTACTATAAATTAACTTTTCCCGTTCCATTACTTTTACCATTCCTATACTCAATTCCCAAATTCAAAAGATTGTGAAAATGCTTAATCTAGTTCTGATCTTTGTCCTTATCTTGACTATCGTAACAATCATTTTTCCTTTTTCAACTTCCACCAGAGGAATCTATTTTCTTCTATTTCGCCATTGGGGTTATAGTGTTTTTAATTCTCCCGTGTCTTTATGTTGCGATAAACATTGATATACACAGTTTGTAATTTATGCGTTGTTATCGGGCTTTATATCTTCCCTTATACTTCGAAGTCCTTGCTCATGTTTTCTATAATCATTGTCATCCCCAGTTAATACTTCCCCCTATTTACTGCGACTTATACTCCAATTTTTATTTTGGAGCTTTGTCCCTTCATTTCTTCTTCTTACGATTGGGCATCTCTTGTAATGGTCCAGAATTCACAGATATAAGTTTCAGAATGAACATTATTAATGTTCTAAATAAGAAGGAACGTAATAGCACGATTTGATTTGTCAAATTACCAGATTCACTGAGAATAGAACTATCAAGAATATACTTTCTTGCTATGTTCAGAAGTTAAGCAGAATGACAGTGTTATGTAACATGGCACATGACGACGTTATGATCTGTGAATCATCACGTCCCATTAGAAACTCAGCATGACTTACTGTAATATAATCACGTTGATCAAGTGTCATTATATTATTCTAACTCATGCATCAGTTCCCAACATTACTTCAATACATTCATATTTTAATCTCGAAAGTTTACATAATATAGAAACTAACAGTTTCTATATGATGTAACACTTATAGCACGGAGAGATTAATGATTTCAGATAAGAATAGTTATAAAATATCTCCAAAAATATGGAGGATATTTATAATGAAAGATACGATAATATCTCGGAATATCTAAGATAAGAGGATGATAGAAACTATTGTCTGCAAGGGTTTAGAGTAAGGAGCAAGATATTCACTAAATACTTTAGCAGATATTGAATCATTTGGATTCTTTGAAGTCAAACTTATTCTTTGTGATTTGTCCATGGCTTTCTTCATAGTTTCGCATAATCTGCTTTTCGGTACTAAATTCTCTATTGAATGTTTCCAATATAATGATACACTGGAAGCACGAAGAGATATAAAATTTCGGACGAGAATATTTATGAATATATCCTCAGAATTATCGAAGATATTGATGATGATATTTTGGAATTTCTAAGTTCGATGGTTGATGGAGAAAGATTTTTCCGCAAAATTTTAACATGACTTCGGAGCAAGATATTCTCTAAAGATTTCAATGGATCCAGAATTATTTGAATTCTTTGAATATAGGGTATGGTCTTTGTATTTGTCCTTGGTCTCCTTCATGATTAACTCTATCCGTTTTCCAGTTCCAACGTTTCTGAGCTTTTCCAACATATTATTCTTTATCATTAAACTTCCGACGACTAAGGTCGTTTACGGTTGCCTACAGTTTCTGCTGCTTCATTCAGCTTTTTCAATATTCAGAGTATCGATTCGTAAACTGGGTGCCTTTTCAAAATTTCAGAATTGAAGATCGAAATTCTAGGAGATAATTGTTATATGTATACATATAACTATTGATGTAGAAATGCTACGAGATTCGAAATATTGATTGCTGATTCCCGGTAATTGTTATAGTAATTATTGTTACAAGGTATAGATGAATACAAGATGGGGTTTCAATGAATATAATGATTTTTTGAAAAGTCCAAATTCATTGAAGTTGCTGGTAATTTTACTGCTGATGTGGTGAAATATAAACGGTTCTCCGATAACGATGACGACAGGCAAACTTATATATCGAGATTATAATAAGGCTAATTCGAATGGAAGTTGAAGTTGATTTGTTGAAGCTGTGATAAAATTGGCTAATTTGAAAAAGAGTTGCAATGTTATTTTCGGTAATAACAATGCCAAAGGAGCTAACACAGACACGTGTTAAAATTTTACTTAGGGTCTGGGAGTTTTCAGGTGCATAACTATATGCGTCAATCTTTTCTTCCATAGATGAAGTACGGTTGGTTCATCCTTTCAATTGAGGTGTTTTTAAGAATCATGAAAGGTTTGAACGCAGATTAGAATTGTCAAGATACAAATGAGGTTTAAGATGAAATCAAGTGGCAAACTTGAAGAATTGTTTAGTTTCATATGTTATAATCAATATTTTAATTCATTTTAATTGTCCAATCTTGGTAGTCCACAGTTAGCAGTCTACAGTCACTAACTCAATAATTCATATATAGTTTAATATACAATATTCGAATTAATTAATACGTATCGTGACCCGATATTTAAAGTGCGTAAAACGAATACCAGAAATTAAATGATGATAAATAAAGTGCGTAAAGTTGTGATGCCCCGTACAAAACCATCGTATACGAATCATCAACAACAGGATCATTACAAGGTCAAGTACTACATGCGTTTTCAAAAAGAGTTTGCATTCAATAATAAAGTGATGTCTAAACCAACATCGAATGTTTTACAATCCAAAAGCAGGCTTCACTAAGTAGAAGCAAATAATAAGTGTATGTGACCACAACGGTCGTTACAAGTCATAGTTCAAAAGTACAGAAGTTTGAATGCAAAATAAAGTAGTTCATGCGTTGTCAACTCTAAGCAGCGGGTGTCTACAGCACAACAAGTACACAGCGGAAGTAAACCTTAGGCACCTGAGAAAAATATGCTTAAAATGTCAACACAACGGTTGGTGAGCTATAGTTTAAGTATAACAGTAATGTAAGTAGGCCACGAGATTTTAGTGCTGCAACGAGCGTTTCAAAAGTATGTAAAAGAATATGATTAACCGTGGGCACTTGGTAACTAACTTAACGTTTATACCCCCTGAAAGTACACTTGGCAAGTGCGTATGATTACGAAGTATTAATCACTCGTTAAATGCTAGCGCGACTAGCCCGAGTGGGGATGTCAAACCCTATGGATCCATATCTAAGATTCGCGTTCACGGTTCAAAAACCAATGATTAAACGTTACCGAGCTAAAGGGAATGTTTATGCCGTTGTATAACCCACACATATATAAGTTTTAAGTACTCGTGCCTAGTATGTAAAACATAAAAGCGCACGTATTCTCAGTCCCAAAAATAGTAAAAGTGGTAAAAAGGGATGTTATAACTCACAATGATAATGTAGTCGTAAAGTCGGTTCGGAAAAGGTGTGCAAGTAATCGGTCCGAAGGTCCTCAACCTAAGTCAAATAGTACTAAGTCAGTAAATCGTCTGAATAGGTTTAAAAGTATGTAAATAAGGTCTTATGGGTCATCATCATTCATCATCAAACAAAAGGCGTAAAGTAAGTTTTGTTCATGAAAGTAGTTTACAACAAAGGCCGAGTTCGGTCAGTCACCACGGCCTATACACCTACTGAAATAGGGTGAGACCAGTGGCCATGGCTCCGTATACGAGTCCTTTAAGTGTGGTAAAATTTACAGAAGCAAACTCGTCTTTGTTTGACCGTGGTGACGGTATAAGTGCGAGTAGGTCAGAAATTTCTGCACAACGTTAAAAGGACATAGTGATGATCGGAGGGCCATAAATCCTAAACCGTAACTCGGATTAAGACGAGTCCTATATGAAAAGTTATCTACACGAACTGAGCTATCTGAAAATCAAGGTTACAGTAGCCCAGGTTTTAATGACCCGTCAAAATCGCTATTGACGCGGCACGTTAATCATTGATTCCACAGTGAGGTTTTGACCTCTATATGATATGTTTTGATAAAATATTGCATTCATTAAAATAAGTGACTTTCTAAACATAGAAAGTTATAAACATGTGGGCGAGTGCTTAGGTATAAGCAAAACCCCAAAATACATAAGTCTTTAATTTACAGGTTGACATTACAGTCCAATTATTTATTACACAACGCAGTTTTATTTTGAATGCAATAAACTTTGTACAAAGCATGAGAGACTCCATGCAGGCAACAAGCACATCACAGCGGAAGCATTCTAAGGACCTGAGAATAAAACATGCTAAAAAGTCAACACGGATGTTGGTGAGTTATAGGTTTAATTGCTCGAGTCATAAACATATATAAAGATAGAACACAAGATTTCATCAAAAGTTTATCAATAGATTCTACGTAACAGAGCACCCTGGTAACTAAACTTAACGCTATAGTGATAATTACCCCATTCATTTTAATACGCGCAAACCAACGTGTCTTAAACTCAAATAACATACGTCCGTTAAAAGGCTAGCGCTCTAGCTCGGACGGGGATGTCAAGCCCTATGGATCCATATACAATTATTCGCGCCCACCAGTCCATATCCTATGTACTGGCAGCTACTAGTTACCAAAGCTAAGGGATTTTCGGTTTAACTCAGTGTAGAATTTTGTATGTACTTGTGTCTTATTGCGTTTAAAATAAATTGCATGTATTCTCAGCCCAAAAATATTTAATGTATTTAAAAAGGGAGACTATAACTCACAGTTCAATATTGCGATTCAATATTGTAGGCAAATTGCGTAGACGTAATGATGGTAGACGACTGTATGGTTGGCCTTGGATTCAAGAACAATACCCCGAATAATACCTAATATTTTCTTAGCTTAAAGCGGTTTGAAACCCGAATTAAAAACACCCTCGTATATACCTTATTATTATTAAACTTAAATTTAAAATTATAATTATAATATAAATATAAATATTGAGAGTTTAATTTGAAAGAGTTCGTCGAACAAACTGCGTATTTATATTACTTTTTGATTTACTGTAGCTCATGCGATCGCATGAGTTTTCAGTGTTTTTGCCATGCGATCGCATGGCCGCCTTTTCCGTTTTTGTTTGCTAGTTCGTCGACATCAAATAGTGTTTACTGTAGCAAATAGTGTACTGTAGCAAATAGTGTTTTACTGTAGCAAATAGTGTTTACTGTAGCAATAGTGTTACTGTAGCAAATCACTGTAGCAAGTCGTTTTCACTGTAGCACTGTAGCAAAATACGGTTTCACTGTAGCAAATAGTGTTTTACTGTAGCAAAGTAATTTTTACTGTAGCAACTAGGGTTTTACTGTAGGAAAGTCGTTTTTACTTGTACATATATATATATATATATATACATACATATAATTGTTCATGAATCGTTGAGAGTAGTCAAAGGTAATTGTATATATGAAACAGTTCTAAAATTTTGAGACTCAATCTAACAGACTTTGTTTAACGTGCCAAAATAATAAATCGTATAGAGAATTGGTTTAAATTAGTCGAAATTTTTCGGGTCATCACAGTACCTCCCCGTTAAAGAAAATTTCGTCCCGAAATTTTGAGTAGTACCTGTTTCATGAGCGATATCAGTGAACAAATGTGGATACTTTTGCTTCATTTGATCTTCACGTTCCCAAGTAAACTCGGGTCCTCGTCTTGCGTTCCAACGAACTCTAACTATCGGTATTTTGCTTTGTTTTAATTGTTTGACCTCACGGTCCATGATTTCAACAGGTTCTTCGACAAAATGGAGTTTATCATTAATTCGTATTTCGTCAAGAGGAATTACGACATCCTCTTCAGCTAAACATTTCTTCAAATTTGACACGTGAAATGTGTCGTGAACACTACTAAGTTCTTGCGGTAGCTTTAATCGATAAGCAACTGTTCCAATTCTTTCGGTGATTTCAAAGGGTCCTACGTACCTAGGACTTAGCTTTCCTCGTTTACCGAATCGTACAATGCCTTTCCAGGGTGACACTTTCAACATGACTTTGTCGCCCACTTGAAATTCTAGCGGTTTTCTTCTTACATCAGCATAACTCTTTTGGCGACTCATGGCCGTTTTCAATCGCTGTTGTATTTGAATGATCTTTTCGGTGGTTTCATGAATAATTTCTGGTCCAGTAAGTTGTCTTTCTCCTACTTCACTCCAACAGATAGGAGATCTGCACTTTCTACCGTAAAGTGCTTCAAATGGCGCTGCGTTGATGCTCGTATGATAGCTGTTATTGTATGAAAATTCTGCCAACGGTAAGTGTCGATCCCAACTGGTTCCAAAGTCAATCACGCATGCCCGTAACATGTCTTTCAATGTTTGTATTGTTCTTTCACTTTGACCATCTGTCTGTGGGTGATAAGCGGTGCTCATATCTAATCGAGTTCCCAATGCTTTTTGTAATGATTGCCAAAAACGTGATGTGAATCGGGTGTCGCGATCAGATATGATGGAGATGGGTACACCATGCCTGGAAACTACTTCCTTCAAATATAGGCGTGCTAATTTCTCCATACTGTCTGTCTCCTTTATTGGTAGGAAGTGAGCTGATTTAGTTAGACGATCAACTATCACCCAAATAGTATCATGACTACTTGCAGTCCTTGGCAATTTCGTAATGAAATCCATGGTTATTCTTTCCCATTTCCACTGCGGAATTTCTGGTTGTTGCAGTAATCCTGACGGCTTTTGGTGCTCAGCTTTAACCTTTGCACACGTCAAACATTTGCTTACATAAGTAGCAATTTATGTCTTCATATTAGGCCACCAATAGAACTTCTTGAGATCGTGGTACATTTTCCCATTTCCTGGGTGAATTGAGTACCTCGTTTTGTGTGCTTCATCTAGTACTAGTTGCCTTAGGTTACCATGTCTTGGTACCCATATCCTACCAGCAAAATACAGAGTTCCATCGGCTTTTACTTCAAGTTGTTTTTCTAACCCTTTGCTCATTTCACCTTTTTCGTTTTCTTCTTTTAAAGTTTATAACTGTGCTGCTTGAATTTGCTTTGTGAGATCAGTACGAATTATAATATTCAAAGCTCGGACCCTAAGAGGTTTTACTCTTTCTTTTCGACTTAGGGCATCAGCTACAACATTAGTCTTTCCGGGGTGGTAACGGATTTCACAATCGTAATCGTTTAACAACTCTACCCAGCGACGTTGCCTCATATTGAGTTGTTTTTGATCAAAAATATGTTGAAGACTCTTATGGTCGGTGTACACTGTACACTTGGTGCCATATAGATAGTGTCTCCATATTTTGAGTGCAAAAACTACTGCTCCAAGTTCCAAATCGTGCGTTGTATAGTTCTTTTCATGAATTTTTAGTTGTCGTGAGGCATATGCGATAACTTTTGTGCGTTGCATTAATACACATCCTAAACCTTGGCGCGAAGCATCACAATAGATCACGAAATCATCATTTCCTTCCGGTAATGACAAAATGGGTGCAGACGTTAACTTCTTCTTTAGTAACTGGAATGAGGATTCCTGTTCCGTGGACCAATCATACTTCTTTCCCTTTTGAGTCAATGCAGTTAAGGGTTTGGCGATTCTAGAGAAATCTTGAATGAATCTTCGGTAGTAACCAGCAAGACCTAAGAATTGGCGGATTTGTGTTGGAGTCTTCGGTGTTTCCCATTTACTAATGGCTTCGATCTTGGCGGGGTCAACTTTAATTCCATGTTTACTGACAACATGGCCCAAAAATTGTACTTCTTGTAACCAGAAATCACACTTCGAAAATTTTGCGTACAATTCTTCTTTCTTGAGTATCTCTAGTACCAGTCTTAAGTGTTGCTCATGTTCTTCCTTGTTCTTCGAGTAAATCAATATGTCGTCGATAAAAACAATGACAAATTTGTCTAAATACGGTCTACAGATGCGATTCATTAGATCCATGAATACTGCTGGAGCATTAGTCAATCCAAAAGGCATGACTAAAAATTCATAGTGACCGTAACGGGTTCTGAACGCTGTTTTAGGAACATCTTCTTCCTTCACTCTCACCTGATGATATCCGGAGCGTAGATCAATCTTAGAATAAACACTTGATCCTTGCAATTGATCAAACAAATCATCAATCCTCGGTAATGGGTACCGATTCTTGATCGTTAATTTATTTAATTCTCGGTAATCTATGCACATTCTCATAGATCCATCCTTCTTCTTGACGAACAGAATAGGAGCACCCCAAGGTGAAAAACTAGGACGAATAAATCCACGGTCCGATAATTCTTGCAACTGGTCTTGTAATTCTTGCATTTCTGAAGGTGCAAGTCTATATGGAGATCGGGCTACAGGTGCAGCTCCTGGTATGAGATCAATCTGGAATTCTACACATCTGTGTGGAGGTAGCCCCGGTAATTCTTCTGGAAATACTCCGGGATATTCTCTTACAACCGGCATGTCATTAATGCTTCTTTCTTCAGTATCGATCTTCTTTACGTGTGCCAGAATAGCATAACAACCTTTTCTTATAAGTTTCTGGGCCTTCATACAGCTGATAAAGTTCAGCTTTGAGTTGCTCTTCTCCCCATAAATCATTAATGACGTTTCATCCTTACGAGGGATGCGGATTGCTTTCTCAGCGCAAACAACTTCCGCTCTTGTTTTGGACATCCAGTCCATGCCAACGATTACGTCAAAACTTCCTAGTTCTACTGGTATCAAATCGATTTTGAAGGTTTCACCAGCGAGATTCATTTCGCAACCATGGCAAATTTTATCAGCTTTTATCAGTTTACCATTAGCTAATTCAATAGTATATTTATCGTCTAGAGGTAATGATGCACATTTTAGTTTAAAACTAAAGTCTTTACACATATAACTTCTATCAGCACCCGTATCAAACATAATAGAAGCTAGTTGATTATTAACGGTAAACGTACCCGTGACAAGATTAGGATCCTCACGTGCTTTACTGGCACTAACATTAAATGCCCTCCCACGTGCGGGTTCTTTGTTCTTCTCCTTATCAGGGCATTGATTTATAAAGTGACCAGACTTCCCGCATCCATAACATTTCTTGACATCGGTCAATTTTGTCTTTACTTCAGAAACGGTGGCATAACAATCTTTCGCCACATGTCCTTTCTTGTTGCACTTATCACAGACCACTTGGCAATAGCCTGCATGATGTGTGTAACACCTTTTGCAGAACGGATGAGGTCCCTTATAGTTTGGACTTGCAGTTGCCCCATCTTGTTTACCTTTAAAAGTTTCTTGTTTCTTCAGGTGAGTACTTTTGCCATTATAGTCTTCCCATTTCCTCTTTCCTTCAGTTGTCTTGACTTCAGTAATTGGTGCCTTAATCGAACTCTCTGTGATCTGGTCCATGAGTTGGTGTGCCATTGTCATGGCTTCCTGCATCGTATTCGGTTTGGACGATGTAACATTTCCTTTGATATTGATCGATAAACCGTCAATATACATTTCTATCTTTCGTTTCTCATTTGGCACCAATTCGGGACACAACAAGGCTAGTTCCATGAAACGCTTTTCATAGTTATTGAGATTCGCGCCGATAACCTTCAGATTACGTAACTCAGATTCCATTTTTCTGATCTCGTTTCGAGGACAGTACTCCTCGATTAGCATCTTTTTCAGTTCTTCCCAAGAGATATCATATGCCGTATCTATTCCTTCTGCTTTAGCATAATTGTTCCACCAAGTAAGTGCACCATCTTGCAACGTGCACGAAGCATACTTTGACTTGTCTCCGTTCGCACAATTACTGATTTTGAAAACGGACTCCATCTTTTCAAACCATCGGGTTAGACCGACTGGTCCCTCAGTTCCACTAAACGTCTGTGGTTTGCATCCTTGAAAAGTTTTGTATGAGCATCCATTTCGTGAATTTGTGTTTACGGCTGCTGCTTTAGCTGCTGCTTCAGTTGTTGCTTTTGCTGCTTCGGTTGCAGCAATTCTTTCATTCACACGTTTCTCGACTAGTTGCTCAAACTCAGCATCCGACATTTGAGACATGTTTCTTCAATAAACACAACAGATATAATTTAATCATATAGAATATTATAGGAAAAATGAGTTGTCAATAGTTAATCGTAGCATATTAATAATATGAACCGATTATTATAAAAGCCTTTTCTTCTTATTAGCATTTTATAATTATTTCTAGGGTATTACCTACCCGTTAAGTTCATACATAATTGCTAGTACAAGGAATTAACCACTAAAATCCTAATAATATTCCACTATGAAAATTATAGCGAGTTACTACATTATTATGTAATAATAATAATAAGAAGTAGTAATAATACAAATAATCATTCCATGCATTTATTATTAATAAACCAAAATAATACAATACCATACAATACTGATATTTTACATATGCTTATTTTACATAACAAGATAGAGTAGCACACATAAGCAATAAAATAGCGCATGGAAGATTTATGGTTGCGAGGTCGTTCATTCAGAACTATCAGAAACTTCTTCCCATTTGGTTCTCTCTGCCAATTGTTTGTGTGCACATGGTCCGACAGACATCCTGGCAGTGTATTTTATTTTTAGTTGGGGTTTTGAGGTACCCGTTGCCTCAGTGGGTTTAATACAATAAGGGTGGTTACGGATCGAATGGTCCTGTTCTTTTTTAATAATTAAGGACATTTTATTATTGTGGTTGTTTTTATTATCTATAGCAAGTTGGAATTTCTCCTTAGTGATCTCTTTTATTTCATTAGCGAAATCCTCCTCCTTACTGATCTCGTCTGATGACGAACTGTCTGAGTCATGTGTAGGAGAATATGATGACGAACTGCAAGAATATGTACCGGTGGTCATGAACCGAAATCTGCCAGGCGTAATCGGCACAACCCGCCCGTCGGCGGTATATCTGGACCAATGTCCATATTTGTTTAGAAATGGACGATCCTCGTTTACTCCAGGGATCATGGGTCCATGCCAACGATACTGTGGCTCCGGAAAACTAAAGCTGGGTGGAGCTGGAACCTCCTCTGGGTTTACCGGGAGTTGAGATTCCCCGGCTAACACAATTTCTTCTTTAATAGGTATTGGAACGCCCTTTTCAGTTGTGGATAGAATAGATTCAGTGTCCGATTCCGAGTCGTACAAAATGATAGGATTAGAGGAAGTCATCTATCACATAATTGAAACAACAATTACGTTAGCATATAAATATATCACATATAATGTTTTTGACCAAATAATAAGCAAAAATCAGTAACAACAGATATGGTCATAGTCCAGACTCACTAATGTATCCTAACAATTACCAGTTAAACACACTAATGTAATTTCTGGTTCCCTATGACCTCAAGCTCGGATACCAACTTTAACGACCCGTCAAAATCGCTATTGACGCGGCACGTTAATCATTGATTCCACAGTGAGGTTTTGACCTCTATATGATACGTTTTGATAAAATATTGCATTCATTAAAATAAGTGACTTTCTAAACATAGAAAGTTATAAACATGTGGGCGAGTGCTTAGGTATAAGCAAAACCCCAAAATACATAAGTCTTTAATTTACAGGTTGACATTACAGTCCAATTATTTATTACACAACGCAGTTTTATTTTGAATGCAATAAACTTTGTACAAAGCATGAGAGACTCCATGCAGGCAACAAGCACATCACAGCGGAAGCATTCTAAGGACCTGAGAATAAAACATGCTAAAAAGTCAACACGGATGTTGGTGAGTTATAGGTTTAATTGCTCGAGTCATAAACATATATAAAGATAGAACACAAGATTTCATCAAAAGTTTATCAATAGATTCTACGTAACAGAGCACCCTGGTAACTAAACTTAACGCTATAGTGATAATTACCCCATTCATTTTAATACGCGCAAACCAACGTGTCTTAAACTCAAATAACATACGTCCGTTAAAAGGCTAGCGCTCTAGCTTGGACGGGGATGTCAAGCCCTATGGATCCATATACAATTATTCGCGCCCACCAGTCCATATCCTATGTACTGGCAGCTACTAGTTACCAAAGCTAAGGGATTTTCGGTTTAACTCAGTGTAGAATTTTGTATGTACTTGTGTCTTATTGCGTTTAAAATAAATTGCATGTATTCTCAGCCCAAAAATATTTAAAGTATTTAAAAAGAGAGACTATAACTCACAGTTCAATATTGCGATTCAATATTGTAGGCAAATTGCGTAGACGTAATGATGGTAGACGACTGTATGGTTGGCCTTGGATTCAAGAACAATACCCCGAATAATACCTAATATTTTCTTAGCTTAAAGCGGTTTGAAACCCGAATTAAAAACACCCTCGTATATACCTTATTATTATTAAACTTAAATTTAAAATTATAATTATAATATAAATATAAATATTGAGAGTTTAATTTGAAAGAGTTCGTCGAACAAACTGCGTATTTATATTACTTTTTGATTTACTGTAGCTCATGCGATCGCATGAGTTTTCAGTGTTTTTGCCATGCGATCGCATGGCCGCCTTTTCCGTTTTTGTTTGCTAGTTCGTCGACATCAAATAGTGTTTACTGTAGCAAATAGTGTGTTACTGTAGCAAATAGTGTGTTTACTGTAGCAAACAGTGTTTACTGTAGCAATAGTGTTACTGTAGCAAATGACTGTAGCAAAGTCGTTTTCACTGTAGCGCTGTAGCAAAATACGGTTTCACTGTAGCAAATAGTGTTTACTGTAGCAAATAGTGTTTTACTTTAGCAAAGTAATTTTTCCTGTAGCAACTAGGGTTTTACTGTAGGAAAGTCGTTTTTACTTGTACATATATATATATATATATACATACATATAATTGTTCATGAATCGTTGAGAGTAGTCAAAGGTAATTGTATATATGAAACAGTTCTAAAATTTTGAGACTCAATCTAACAGATTTTGTTTAACGTGCCAAAATAATAAATCGTATAGAGAATTGGTTTAAATTAGTCGAAATTTTTCGGGTCATCACACAGGTGTACTGGTCTGTTACAGAAACCAGAAAAACAGAAACTATAACAGAAAACAGAAAAATAAATGGACATAGTGACGCTCGGAGGGCCGTAGATTCTAAACCGTAACTCGGATTAAGACCAGTCTTATATGAAAAGTTATCTACTCGAAAAGTTCTATCTAAAAATCATGGTCTCAGTAGCCCAGGTCTACTGGTCTGTTACAGAAACAGCAGGTCAGTAGGGTTTGGACAGAACAGTAAGTTTAAGTGAGTTCCGGTGGTCTTGGTGCTTGATGTTCATCATGGTTCTCATCCTTGATGCATATAGCTTCAAGTGTACAACTCATTGATGTGTTTGCATCGTCTTAACCAAGATTTGGCCATCATAACACTAGTGTAAGTCTATGATACGAAGCACAACTCACTTAAGAGTTGTATGAAGTTTGATGAACCAAAGTTGCATCAAGATCATAGATTCAACACATGCATGAATTAGAAAGGTGATATTGTACCACAAACTTGAAAATAATAAGTGGTTAGTTTGATCTTGAAGATCCAATACCCAAAAGTTAGATCAAACATATGTGTACAAAGTTATAATTAAAAGTTTCATTTGCATGTTCTTGAACTTTTAACTTTAGTTCAAGATAAATGAGGTCAAGGTTAACTAGTAACACTTTGACCATTATAACAAGAATCATGAAATTAAAAGTGTATGAAACGAAGAAGTAAACTAAATTTACAAGTAATAAGTTCATGGTTATTCATACTTTAAAGATTCAAGCCAAGGCTTTGATTTTTAAGAAAGTAAACCTCAAGTTTACAAACATGAATGCATGTATGATTTTTAGAACTTATGAACTTTAAATCTTTAAAACATCAATTGTAGAACCATAAACTAGAGAGTTTAGGTTCTTGCTTGTTCTTGAATAACAAGATAATATGAAGAACAAACTAGGGAGTTTGATTCTTTAAAACAACAAACAACTTCAAGAAGGTAATCAACAACAAGAACAAGTAATTAAACAACAACACAACCAAGTAAAAGAATGATGATGGTGGCGGTTTTAGATGAAGAGAAAGAAGAGAAAATAAATCTTGTTACTTACCAAGTAGAGAGAAGAATGTGAGAAAAATGAGAGCAAGTAAGAGTGTGTGTAAGAGTGGAGTGAATGCTAGTAATATGTAGTCAAAAAAAAAAACTTTGAATCCTCCCCCCCATACCCACCAAGGTCACGGCCATATGGCCCTCCAATGGGGTGGTCAACATGCTAGATTCTTGCATGGGGTGTGGTGTTTGTGTGGAATGGGAAAAGGGGAATATATGGGGGAAAGATGACTAGCATGCTTGTAAGTAACTTGTCTTCCACCTAGTTAATTATTCCAAGTGTCTTAAACTAACTATTTTATATTTGAAAGTATTACTTACAAGTGTGATGGGCTAAATTAAGTCCATTTAATATGTAGGGTGGGCTTATAAGCCTTATTCATGAGTCCATTAGCTTTGTCAAGCCCAAGTTCAAGTATTTAACAAATAAATCCAATTAAAGCCCAAGTAACTAACTAATCACCA
Organism: Rutidosis leptorrhynchoides; assembly: GCF_046630445.1. Taxonomy (NCBI): domain Eukaryota; kingdom Viridiplantae; phylum Streptophyta; class Magnoliopsida; order Asterales; family Asteraceae; genus Rutidosis; species Rutidosis leptorrhynchoides. Next base: position 400,536,141 of record NC_092337.1, on the reverse strand, counting down.
TAGTTAGTCAAAATGATTACTAAAACTAATCATGAATGTAAATAATATGTGAAAATATTATTCGTGTAAGTTCCGGGTGTCACAAAGACGTTTCGGGCATTAAAGAATCAAGTACGGGCAATCATGGCAACAAGTAAATGTAATAACATACATTCGTTTAAATCACACGTATTAATAATAATAATTAATGCCAAAAATGAACACATATTTTATAGCATTATTCCCCAAGAAAGACAAGATTTTAGTTGGTATTGTTCGATTTACAAGCAATATTCGTTTAAATATTAAAAAGAGAAGATAAAAGGCAAATTCGACAAATTGAAGACAAAAAGGTCCAAAGAGCTAAAAAGTACAAGATACAATTAAAAAGGTTCAAAATATTGATGAGGAACGTCTCAAAATGACAAGAGTACAAGTTACAAGACGCAAAGTACACGATATAAAATAATACGCGAAGACGTCCAAAAATCCGGAACCGGGACCTGAGCCTAGAAGAAACGCCCTACGCAACGGACCAAAAATATCTAGTCTACTATGCACAAGAATATAATATAATATATATATAATTATATATAATTATATATTATATTATATATTATTATTATATTACGTCGGCAAGAAGAAAACAAACCAATTTGGCTGGATCCAGGGTGGCCATGCGACTCGCATGGCCAGAGGCACAAATCCATGCGAGTCGCATGGAGTAAAAATGCTGGTCAGGTCCTATATAAAGCCAGTTTTCTGCCGAGTTTTAATCATCTTTTTCTTCCTCTTCATACGTAAAACTTATATATATATATATAATTTATATTTTAATTTTAATTTTAATTCTAATAATAAGGGTATGTTAGCGAATGTTGTAAGGGTGTAAGTCGAAATTCTGTCCGTGTAACGCTACGCTATTTTTAATCATTGTAAGTTATGTTCAACCTTTTTATATTAATGTCTCGTAGCTAAGTTATTATTATGCTTATTTAAAACGAAGTAATCATGATGTTGGGCTAATTACTAAAATTGGGTAATTGAGCTTTGTACCATAATTGGGGTTTGGACAAAAGAACGACACTTGTGGAAATTAGACTATGGGCTATTAATGGGCTTTATATTTGTTTAACTAAATGAAAGTTTGTTAATGTTAATATAAAGATTTACAATTGGGCGTCCCTATAAATTACTATATACACTCGATCGGACACGATGGGCAGGGTATTTATATGTACGAATAATCGTTCATTTAACCGGACACGGGAATGGATTAATAGCCACTAGAATAATTAAAACAGGGGTGAAATTACATTCAAGGGTAATTGGTGTAATTGTTAACAAAGTAGTAAAACCTTGGTTTACACGCAGTCGATAACCTGGTGTATTCATTAAACAAAGTATTAAAACCTTGTTACAATTCGAATCCCCAATTAGTTAGAATATTTAACTTCGGGTATAAGGATAATTTGACGAGGACACTCGCACTTTATATTTATGACTGATGGACTGTTATGGACAAAAACCAGACGGACATATTAAATAATCCAGGACAAAGGACAATTAACCCATGGGCATAAAACTAAAATCAACACGTCAAACATCATGATTACGGAAGTTTAAATAAGCATAATTCTTTTATTTCATATTTAATTTCCTTTATTTTATATTTAATTGCACTTCTAATTATCGCACTTTTATTTATTGTTGTTTAATCGCATTTTTAATTATCGTACTTTTTAATTATCGCAAGTTTATCGCACTTTTATTATTCTCAATTTCATTATCGTTATTTACTTTACGCTTTAATTTAAGTCTTGTATTTATTTAATATTTTACATTAGGTTTTAACTGCGACTAAAGTTTTAAAATCGACAAACCGGTCATTAAACGGTAAAAACCCCCCTTTATAATAATAATATTACTTAAATATATATTTGTATTTTTATAAAAATAAACTAATATAGCGTTGAGCTTTGTTTAAAGATTTCCCTGTGGAACGAACCGGACTTACTAAAAACTACACTACTGTACGATTAGGTACACTGCCTATAAGTGTTGTAGCAAGGTTTAGGTATATCCCATCCGTAAATTAATAAAACTTGTGTCATATTTTGTAGTATTTTGTATTAAAAATAATAGTATTTCGTAACCCCACGCTACGACATCAAGTTTTTGGCGCCGCTGCCGGGGAATCACCGAAGCGAAACGTCAATATAAAAAAAATAAAAATATTTTTAAGTTTTAATTAGTTTTTGTTATATATATATTTTTGTTTAAAAATTATAAAAATTAAAAAGATAAAAAAAAAGTATTTTAAGTATATTTTTAAGTTTTTCTTTTATTTTTACAAAATTATAAAGTATTTTAAGTTTATTTTTAAGTTTTTATTTTAATTATATATATATATTTTATTTAAATTTAAAACAGAAATTAAAAATAAAAAAATAATTACGTGACCTGTCATTTGAACCAGTCCAATTGAACCAGTTCAGGGTGTCCATGCGACTCGCATGACCCACCCCCTTATTTCATGCGACTCGCATGAGGGGTCTGACAAGACCACAACCGAACCCTAATTCTGCATTTATTACGGATATTAATTTATTATTATTAATTAAACCCTAATCTAATTATTATTATTATAATTAAGTTTTTAGTTTATTTTATTTATATTACTTTTAAACTAGTTTTATTTATTATAAACTTAATACTTTTATTATAAAATATAAAAATAATATTTTTATAAAAATTATACTTTTTACAACTTTTTGTATATTTTTATATTTTGTCCCTTTTTAATCGTTGTAGCGTAATATTTATATTTTTCGCTCATATTTAATTTTAAACTTAGTTTTTGCTATAGTTATTTTTACTCCTAGATTTTTAGGCTTTGCCGTAGAATTCCTTAAGTGCTTCTTCTTTAGATTAAGATTTAGGTGCTTTAGAATTTTGCGACGCCTTTTTAAGTTTTAGTTTCTTTTTAAGTTATTTCCATTTGGGATTTAGTTTTTCCTGTAAGCCTTAATATTTTTAGACGACCTTTTACTATGTATCAATTATCATTCCAATTAGTAATTTCAATTTGCGATTATAATTTTAAGTTAGTTATAGTAATAAGGTTAGGTTAGTAAAGTATTTTTAAGTTTTTATAAGTTTCTTTTATTTTTCCGTCACCTTTTATTTTTCAACCATTTTTCTTTTTCGACCTTTTTCGACGAACTCTTTTTCTCTCTTATTTCTCGCCATTCTAGTTTTTAGGACTTAGAATTTTTTTCTACTTCTTATCTAAATTTCTTAAAATTACGAAAATTTATTTTAAGTGGTTAAATTAATAGACATCAAAATTTTCTGGTTCGTAGTAATAGTTGGATTTGTACGTGGACCGGGTTATTGGAGCCAAACAGTCCTCAATTATATTGAGACCAAACGAATCCTGCCCCTCTGCTGCATCTTTTGGCTATTCGAAACGTGGGCAAAATCAGAAAAGTCTATTGATTGGATAACTTATTATAATTTTTCTTTCCTTTTTAAAACTAATAGGATATTCAGTGAATGCACCGAGCAAGACGTTCACCACCTTTTGTACGTTCACCACCTGTAACTAGATCAAGACATCGTTTAACAAATATAACCGCCGTTGATTTTTCTTTAGAATCGTCATCCAGTCGACCAAGTTCTTCAGTTCAAATTTCCGATAATCCATTTTTTGAACCCAACCTCACAATTGAGAATCCAGAGAATATTCAGGAACGGTTCATAGATCCTGAACCATTAAACTTTCCTCCGGAGCCACCAATTATTCAAACAGAGATTGTTGAGGAACGAACTATTAAAACAGAATCATCTAGTGATACCGATTCAACAAATTCAATTATGGAGAATCTGGAACCTTTAAGTATGGAAGACCGAATGAGAGCTAAACGCACTGGCCAAGGTCACGCAATTACTCATCCAGACATTAATGCGCCAGATTATGAAATCAAAGGACAAATTCTACACATGGTGACTAATCAATGCCAATTTAGTGGTGCGCCGAAGGAAGATCCAAATGAACATCTACGTACCTTTAATAGGATCTGCACACTATTTAAAATACGAGAAGTGGAGGATGAACAGATATATCTCATGTTATTTCCCTGGACTTTAAAGGGAGAAGCCAAAGATTGGTTGGAATCGTTACCTGAAGGGGCGATCGATACATGGGATGTTTTAATTGACAAATTTCTTAAACAATTCTTTCCTGCATCTAAAGCCGTAAGACTTCAAGCAGAAATTGTTACGTTCACACAGAAACCAAATGAAACTCTATATGAGGCGTGGACAAGATATGGAAAGTTATTAAGAGGATGTCCGCAACATGGTTTAGACACCTGTCAAATAGTACAAATATTCTACCAAGGATGCGACATCACTACAAGGAAAGACATAGATATAGCAGCTGGTGGTTCTATTATGAAGAAAACCGAAACTGATGCTTACAAAATTATTGATAATACTGCTTCCCACTCACATGAGTGGCACCAAGAAAAAGATATCATTAGATCATCTAAAGCAGCTAGAGCCGATTCTAGCCATGACTTAGATTCCATTTCCGCAAAGATAGATGCTGTGGAGAGACGAATGGAAAAGATGACTAAAGATATTCACTCAATACGAATTAGTTGTGAGCAGTGTGGAGGACCACATTTAACAAAAGATTGTCTCAGTATTGAATTAACAATGGAACAAAGAGAGAATATTTCATATATAAACCAAAGGCCTGGAAATAATTATCAGAATAATTATCAACCGCCAAGACCGATTTACAATCAAAACCAGAATTATAACCGAAATATTCCATACAACAACCAACAAGGTCCTAGCAATCAACAAGTATCCAATAATACTTACAATCAGCAAAGACCGAATTTTCAAAACAAACCACCACAACCCGATGATAAAAAGCCGAATTTAGAAGATATGATGACGAAGCTAGTTGAAACTCAAACGCAGTTTTTCACATCTCAAAAACAAACTAATGAACAAAATGCTCAAGCATTTAGAAATCAACAAGCTTCTATTCAAAATCTGGAACAAGAAGTAAGTAACCTAGCAAGGTTAATAGGTGAAAGAAAACCGGGAAGTTTACCAAGCGATACAAATGCTAACCCCCGGAATGAAACAGCTAAAGCTATTACCACAAGAAGTGGTACAACACTTAAACCACCTGAAATACCTGTAAATTCTGATGAAACTATTCCTACTCCACAAGAACCACAACCTGATCAAGATAAGGAAAAAGAACCGGTAGTTGAGAAGGTTAATGAAGATAACACAGTTAAGGCTAAACCTTATGTTAAACCATATCAACCACCACTTCCTTACCCGAGTAAAATGAAGAAAGAAAAACTTGAAGCCGAGCAATCCAAATTCTTGGATATGTTTAAACAGATAAATGTAAATCTTCCTTTCATTGATGTGATTTTAGGAATGCCAAGATATGCTAAATTCTTGAAAGATCTAATCACGAATAGAAAGAAAATGGAAGAACTCTCGGCTGTTACTATGAATGCTAATTGTTCAGCAGTGCTGTTGAATAAGATACCAGAAAAATTATCTGATCCAGGAAGTTTCACAATTCCATGTTTTCTGGGTAGTCTTAGTTCAATAGAAGCATTGGCAGACTTAGGTGCTAGTATAAATCTAATGCCGTATTCACTATACGCCAAACTAGACCTTGGAGAATTGAAACCAACCAGAATAAGCATACAACTAGCCGACCGATCAATAAAATATCCTAGAGGGATAATGGAGAACATGCTAGTTAAAGTTGGTACTTTAGTATTTCCAGTAGATTTTGTTGTTTTGGACATGGAAGAAGATTCTCAAGTTCCTCTCATATTAGGAAGACCATTCTTAAACACGGCTAAAGCAATGATAGACGTGTTCGGTAAGAAACTGACCCTAAGTATAGAGGATGAGAGTGTTACCTTTTCAGTTGATAGAGCAATGCAACAACCACAATCTGCAGATGATACATGTTATTATATTCAAACTGTAGATGCACATGCAGAATTATTAGAAGAATTTCCAGAATTACAAGGAACAGGAGAATGTTCTTTAGGAGAAGGTAATGAACCAATTGATGAAGCTGAAATGTTAGCTACACTTATAGCTAATGGATATGAACCAACAACATAAGAAATTCAAATGCTAAAAGAAGAAGACAGATATCGATATAAATCATCGATAGAAGAACCTCCGAAATTAGAGTTAAAGCCACTTCCAAACCATTTGGAATACGCTTATTTACATGGTGAATCTGAATTACCTGTAATAATATCATCTTCTCTTACTGAAAATGAGAAATCACAACTCATTTCTGTGTTGAAAGCTCATAAACCAGCCATTGCATGGAAGATTCATGATATTAAAGGAATAAGTCCTTCGTATTGCACACATAAAATCCTTATGGAAGAAGGTCATAAAACGTATGTGCAACGCCAACAAAGACTAAATCCTAATATGCAAGATGTAGTTAAAAAAGAGATTATTAAACTGCTAGATGCAGGTTTGATATATCCAATTTCTGATAGTCCATGGGTAAGCCCAGTTCAATGCGTACCTAAGAAGGGTGGTATGACTGTCATTATAAATGAGAAAAATGAGCTTATTCCTACTAGGACTGTAACAGGATGGCGTGTATGTATTGATTATAGAAAATTAAATGACGCCACCAGAAAAGATCACTTTCCCTTACCTTTCATAGATCAAATGTTGGAAAGATTAGCCGGAAATAGTTACTATTGTTTTCTAGATGGATTTTCCGGATATTTTCAAATTCCAATAGCACCCGAAGATCAAGAGAAAACCACATTCACGTGCCCTTATGGTACTTTTGCTTACAAACGCATGCCATTTGGACTTTGTAACGCCCCTGCAACCTTTCAAAGGTGTATGATGGCGATTTTTCATGACATGATAGAAGAATGCATGGAAGTATTCATGGATGACTTTTCAGTCTTCGGTGATACATTTAAATCATGTCTAGTTAATCTGGAACGAATGCTAATTAGATGCGAAAAATCAAATCTAGTACTTAATTGGGAGAAATGCCATTTCATGGTTAAAGAAGGCATCGTTCTTGGACATAAAATTTCAAAAGAAGGAATTGAAGTGGATAGAGCTAAAGTAGATGTAATTGCTAAACTTCCACATCCCACAAATGTTAGAGGAGTTAGGAGTTTTCTAGGGCATGCCGGTTTTTACCGACGTTTCATAAAAGATTTTTCTAAAATTGCCACTCCTATGAATAAACTCCTAGAAAAGGATGCGCCATTCATCTTTTCAGATGAGTGTATCAAATCTTTTAATATTCTTAAAGAAAAACTCACTAATGCACCGATCATGATAACACCAAATTGGAATCTACCGTTTGAACTAATGTGCGATGCAAGTGATTTTGCAATGGGAGCCGTTTTAGGACAAAGGATTGAAAAACGATTTCAACCTATATATTATGCTAGTAAGACATTACAAGGAGCACAAACGAACTATACAACTACTGAAAAAGAACTCCTTGCTATTGTCTTTGCTTTTGACAAATTTCGATCATATCTCGTTCTAGCAAAAACGGTGGTCTATACCGACCATTCTGCTCTTAGATACCTATTTTCAAAACAAGATGCTAAACCAAGATTAATCCGTTGGATCTTACTCTTACAAGAGTTTGATATTGAAATCCGAGATAAAAGAGGAGCAGAAAATCTCGCCGCTGATCATCTTTCTCGTCTTGAAAATCCCGAATTAGAAGTTCTAAATGAATCGGCCATACAAGACAACTTTCCTGATGAATATCTATTGAAGATAGATTATAAAGAAATCCCATGGTTTGCAAACTATGCAAACTACTTAGTTTGTGGATTCCTTGAAAAAGGATTATCGTACCAAAGACGAAAGAAATTCTTCAGTGATATAAAACACTATTTCTGGGAAGATCCACATCTGTTTAAAAGTTGTCCCGATGGAATAATACGCCGATGTGTATTTGGAGATGAAGCTAGTAAAATTTTAAACCATTGTCACACAGGACCAACAGGAGGGCATTATGGGCCTCAACTAACAGCAAGAAAAGTTTATGAAGCTGGATTCTATTGGCCTACAATTTACAAAGACGCACACCTTCTTTGCAAATCCTGTGATGCATGTCAAAGGGCCGGAAAAATAAGTCAACGTGATGAAATGCCACAAAATGTCATCCAAGTATGTGAAGTATTTGACATTTGGGGTATTGACTTTATGGGTCCATTTCCAAAATCTCATAATAATCTATATATACTCGTAGCCATTGATTATGTATCTAAATGGGCGGAAGCACAAGCTCTCCCAACTAACGATGCACGAGTTGTAGTCAACTTTTTAAAACGTCTTTTTGCAAGGTTTGGAACACCGAAAGCTTTAATAAGTGATCGGGGTACTCATTTCTGTAATAATCAACTTGAGAAAGTTCTTAAAAGATATGGAGTAACTCATAAAATCTCCACCGCATATCATCCACAAACAAGTGGACAAGTTGAAAATACCAACCGAGCTTTAAAACGTATTCTAGAGAAAACCGTAGGATCAAATCCGAAGGAATGGTCCATTAAATTGGAGGATGCACTCTGGGCTTTTAGAACAGCCTACAAAACTCCAATTGGAACCACACCTTTTAGACTTGTTTATGGAAAAGCATGTCATCTTCCAGTAGAAATTGAACACAAAGCATTTTGGGCTTTGAAGACATGTAATCTTGATTTACATGAAGCTGGACATCTACGATTAAGTCAACTAAACGAATTAGAAGAATTAAGACATGAAGCATACGAAAATTCGTTAATCTATAAAGAAAGAACGAAGAAATGGCATAATAAAAGAATCAGAAGTTCAAAAGAATTTAAAGAAGGAGACAGAGTTCTTCTTTTCAATTCACGATTCAAGCTATTTCCTGGAAAATTGAAATCAAGATGGTCTGGACCATTCATAGTCAAAAGAGTTTTCCCATACGGAACGATAGAATTGATAAATTCAAATGGGATTGAATTTAAAGTTAATGGTCACAGAGTTAAACATTACATACATGGTCCGATGGAAGTCGACAACGAAGTTAATCACAATTTCGACACCACAGCTAACTAAGTGTGGGGAGAATCAAGTCTTTAAAGGATAATATGTATTTCTGTTAGAGTTAGATTGTCTGTTTTCGTGTAGTTCTCGAAAATGGAACACGTATGGTCTTTCCCTAGCAGACCCTAAAGAACTAGTCTTCTCCCCCCATTCTGAATTTTTATTTTTTTTAGGTTTTTACGATATGAAGACTGCCTGTGAACTAAACCATGGTCTAATGCTACACGCTTTGATCACTAAAAGAAATAATGACATACTACCGAGCGAATTAGTATCAGTAATCAGAGAAAGAATGGACGGAGTTAGAAAAGGATCCAGATGCGAAGATAATAAGTTACAATTTGGTAAAGGAAAATCAAAATCCGCAGTGAAAAGAAGAGCACGACACCTAGAACGATGTCACAAATGCGGAAAATGGTCACATGGAGGTAAATGTTCAAATAATCAAACCTATTCAAATACCGAATTTGTTACTTTATGCAGAGACGGACCGTTCATATGTTTAGAAGAAAAGACACTGAATGCTCGAGGTTACGCCTTTGGAGCCATGGAAAACCAATTAAACCGACTATCTTATGAATGGAATAGATCATATAACTAAGAAATCTATTTCACAGGTATGTCTGTACAGTTTTTATTTTTATTTTTATTTTTAACCTTTTGATAATAAACGCTAATTTGTTCGCTAAAAAGTATTAAATTGGTATTGAATAAAATTAGGTTTGGCGACCGAAATTATTGATATCATTCAAAAATTTATTACATCACTGCGAAATTTAACGTTTATTCTTAAGGTATAAATATCTTTAATCAATCAACCCAAAATATTTCAAAAATTCGTCATGAGTTAAATTAGGTCTTGGAACCGAAATTACTTTACCGAAAAGAGGGGCGCATATTTTTGATAATATTTGATTGATTAAAGTGGGATAAAAAGACAAAAAGATTTTTAATTTTATTTTTACCATGTTTTTAAAATTAATATTTAAATCTTAAATTAATATTGTAAACTTTGTAAAAACAAAATATTTAAAATTGTAAATATTTGAAAAATTAATATAAGTTTGATATGAATTTATGAATTTTTAAATTAAGTTTAGTGTGAATTTTTAAAATATAAATTTTTAATTTTATGCATTTCAAATTTTAAGTTTGGTGTGAATTTTTAATTTTGAATTTTATATTTAAGTTGTGTGAATTTAAAAACAAAAATTTACTTTATCTCATTAAGTTAAAAATATGATTTTTAAAATTCGTCGTAAGTTGAAGACTAGGTCTTTGAACCGAAATTGCTTTACCCGAGGAAGGGACGAGAACTTTTATTATCATTATTTTTAATCTTATTGATTTAAAGTATGCCAAAAAAATTAAAAAACCCAAAAATCTTAGCTTTTAAAACAATCGCTACAAAAAAGACAAATTTTAAAATTTTGTCGAGGGACGGACTAGGGCATCGTCCCGAAACGACCTCGTCTTAAAAAGAAACAAAATTTTTAAATTTTATTTAATTTATGTTTTAAAAGCTTAAGGTTTTAATAATAAAAAAAAAAAAAAAAAAATACCTGGAATTTAACCCCATGCGAGTCGCATGGGGATGGGCAGGAAACCATGCGACTCGCATGGCTAATAAAAACTGGCCAGGATCAAAATTCCAGTCGACCTGCTTCTTTCTCACAATAAACACACATACACAAACACGAAAACTCTCCCAAATCCTCTCAAAAATCCGCCATTTTTCACCAAATTTCTTGCAAGACTTCACAACAATCATGCCTAGATTCAGTAGTCTCAACCCCTTCAGGAGAAAGGTAAAGATTTCACCCCTAATCTCTTTAAATTCAAATTTTTGTGTTTTTGAGCTAGAAATTTTATATTTTGATTTTGTTAAATTTAGGTGTAATTAGAGCTAAATTGTTGTTATATTATGCATGTATATCCTAGATAGAAGCTATTTAACATGAATTGAAGCTAAAAACTTCAAATTTTTAAGAATCTAGGGTTTGTGTTCTTGAGCAATTTGGGGCTTTTTGATATAAACAGGTTATGGCCGATTTTTGTCATGAATTGTTGCTAAATTAAGTAGTGTAACATGTTTAGGTAGTTAATTGATCCAAACTTTGAGCCTAAACATGTTTTTGAGAATTAAAGTGGACTTTTTAAGTCTAAAAATTCATGAACTTGGATAATTTGATATAAAGGCCATTTGAAACTTGTTTCATTGCTAGTAGTGATTATTTTGGCATGTTATTTGAGATAAATGCTTATGAACTTGATGAACATTTTCTTATGTACTTATTTGAAAAAGTGTAAACTTGACAAAAATATGAAAATGAGCACTAGTTTGATTTGAATGCCATGTAACAAGTGTTTAATTGCTATAATGATTATTGTTGACATGTTTAAGAGTTTAAATGTGATAAAACATTGTACACATTTTCGTATGCAAAAGTGTAGAATTGTTATTGTTAAGAAAATGTGTATAAAATGTGTTATGAATTGAACATGTCATCATAATTGTTTCAAGTTATTATTTTGCTAACACTAATGCATAGTTGGATGCACAAATTTTGTGTTTAATGTGTTTTGCAGAGAAATACAGATACGGACGGTGCATCATCGTCCAGACAACCAGAGCCCGAACCGGAAATGTTTCATGAACAAGAACAACATATGCAACAAGAAGAAGAAGAACATGAGGAGCAACATATTCCTTATCACGATCAAGATCAATTATTCATGAATCAGTTTCGTCAATTCGCTCCACATCAAATGATTCTGAGTTTAGACATTAATGAAGATCAGTTACACCCAAATCTGAGATTTGATAGATGTTGGATAGAGTATCCAGATTATCAAAAGAACATGCACATTCTCTACTTTAAGGTTGTTGAAATGCCAAGGGCAATTGACTGGGTACCTTTGGAAACAGTTGACCTTGCCGAACCGATTCGGGAATTATTGGTGCAAAGGCATGGTAATTCTCAGTTTAACGATTGGATGCGCCTATTTTCAATTCGTAGAACCATATATAGGGAATGGTGTATAGAATTACTTAGTACTATTAAGTTAAACAGTGATGTTAGGAGGATAGATGATAGAAGCTTTATTAGATTTCTGTTAGGTGGACGCATGTACAGAATGTCCATGATAGATTTAGCCAGGGCCTTACAGATTTACACCCCTGCTGAACTTTTGAGCCCCGACTGTAATAGCCTGATTGCCCAAGGAGAAAGGATAGATAGGAAATTTGATATTAACGCCGTCTGGAGGCGTATGTCCCACTTTAATGAATTTCACGCCAGTGGAAATCATACATACTTAGATATAGACAGAGCTGAACTCCGGGTGATTCATAGATTCTTAGCAAACACAATTACACAAAGGGGTAAGAATAAGGAGAAATTGACCGTAAACGATTTGTTCTACCTCAAGTGTATTAGAGACCCGAGGAGTTTCGTTAACATTCCCTATTGTGTTGGTTATTATCTTGCTAATGTAGTTTCGGGGATGAAATCGGGGAGTATTATAGGTGGTGGTATTTTCATTACTCTCATTGGAGAGTATTTAGGTGTGGATAAGCACCAAGGGGGTCCAATGAACGAAATAGAGGACGAAGGTGAAACTATAAGTTCAAACCTTTATCACGGTGCAAGGGTATTATTGATGAGACGTGGTCGGGTATATAGATACGAGGGACCTCAGCGACAGGTAGAAAGAGGTTCGGATGACGAGATGGAGGAGGCGAACAACATTATAGGAGTTGTTCGGGAGACTGCTCTTGATTTAGGCGTTCGTATGGAGGATGAATACATGACGAACTATGATAGGCATATGCAGTACGAGGCATGGCAACGTCGGAATGACTACGAGCATTCCCGGCAACGAGAGCATGGCCGATGGGATTATCATCAGCGCCAAATTATAAGCCAGTTGCAGCCTGGCGAGATGTATTATCCGACCCGACCCGCATACTATCCCGCACATCAGCCAGAAATGAGACCACCCTATGATTCATATGATTATGACGCAGCATACCAGTTCACCTATAATCAGCCATGGAACCCGGACGCGAACATGAATTGGGATCCTTATCCTAATTATCCTCCTAACCCACCTCCTGATCAGTAGAGATAAGTTGGTAATTTATATTTTTATTATTTTAAACACTTAACATTTTAATTACATTTATGTAATGTTTGATATTTCTATTATTATTGTGTACTAATATTTTTCTTATAATTTGAAAGTGGGATGCCAAAGTTTCATTTCAAATTACATGTATGATTATATTTGTATTGTATGTATTTTATGTTATCCACAAAACAGGATAAAACAACGCGTTTTCAAAGACTGGCATTAAGTTCAGCAAAAGCAAGTAATTTTGACAACAAGATGCAAAATATATGTGAAATAACAACAAGACGGAATGAACAAATGACGTGCACCATTTATCATTCAGCAAACAAACGCCAATATATTTGGAAACTTTGGTAAAAATTTAATCATTTTCACACAAATCACCCTCAATAATTTAAATTGTTACTGATTTCTTGCAAATGAGGGCATTGCAAGATCTTAAGTGTGGGAAGGGGTTAAATTCTTTCGGATTTTAAAATTTTTATATTAAACACTTGGTTACCATTAAAAATACTAGTAAAGCAGTAGTTGTATTAGAATCTAGTGCTCTCTGATAAAAAAGAACAGCCCTAGTGTTATATACTGACTACCCAATTCTAGTAAAATTTTTCAAAATTTTCAATTAAATGAATTCAAAATCATGTTTATACATATTTATGAACGATAAAACTAGGTTTTAACACCGAAATTATTGTTACCTCGGAAAGGACATAAATTGAGAAACAAACTAAAATGTTAAAATTCATTTAAAATGGAATAGAGGACGATAAAAAGGAAAATAAAAGCCAAGTGTGGGAAAATTTACCAAGTTATTTTAAACATATGTCACATATATCTGTAACAAATAACTGAAAATACTTTTGCTTTGGACTAAACTAAACTGTTTTACCCGATGAAAGAAAAAAAGAGATGGATCTACACGATGAATCAATTCCATCATTAAAAGGAAGTAAAGTCTTCCGAAAAAGACACGCGCTTCTTGATTTAGGTCATGAAGTTGTCGTCCAGACTAGCTGTAGGTTGACGAAAAATCTAGAAAAGTCATCACTAAAATCAGCAGGAAATCCACGGACCTCAGCATTAAACAGGGTCGCCAAGTGGTCAGATTTATCCTAACCATGAGAAGGATTTATCTCGTACAATGGGGAGGCACCGTGCAAATTAGCTGGATAAGACTAATGAATCAGATCCCCAGAAAGGATAATCTCCTTAAAGATTAAAAATCAGCTTTTAAGCCTGATATTACTCAATCCTTGAGATTGACCTTAAAGATTGAGAATTCAAACTCATGGAATTCAATGATATCTAAACTCGAGCTTGAACGAGAAAATATTTTGATCAAAAATACAAACCGATTTGTTTTCTGAAAACCCATTTTCAATACGTTCATTACCATTGAACGTGAAATCCTAGGAATTCACCTGGAATTCATTAGGTCACCTGAACTAAATCGGGTGTCAACCGTAAGAACGGTGGTTGCATAGTGGTCAAAGACAGGACCTTGTGCCAGACCGAAAAAATTATAAGGGTGAGCTTTACTATTGCTCCTACCAAGGATAGTAATTGCGTCCGACACGTTATAGACCATAATCAAAAGCATGTCACGGGACATTGCCTTAACAGTTGCTTGTTCAACGCTTTCCTTTACAACCGGACGGTAGTTTACCAAAAGGTAATATACGGGACAAGTAAACTGGACGTGTTGCTTTCCAAATACAAGGTTAGCAAGTGGGTGACACAAAACCGCAAGTTTTGAGCTAAAATTTTCAAATCTGAAACCCACCAAACCCACACAAATATTTTGCAAACACCGGTAAAGGGTTATTCCGGAAAACTTATCTAGGGTAAAAACTAGATTTAATTTTCAAAAGATCAAATGTTTTCATAAAGATCCAATTTCCTTAATGGATCTAAATTTTTATAGTCATGTGGGACTGTAAACCACATCGTTACTACCATTGTTCATACCGCCGTATAGAAATCACTGATGTACAAAGTGTGAAGAATAAAGAAGTGATTCTAGTATTTCAAGACTATATTGCTTGAGGACAAGCAACGCTTAAGTGTGGGAATATTGAAAATGCCAAAAATGAACACATATTTTATAGCATTATTCCCCAAGAAAGACAAGATTTTAGTTGGTATTGTTCGATTTACAAGCAATATTCGTTTAAATATTAAAAAGAGAAGATAAAAGGCAAATTCGACAAATTGAAGACAAAAAGGTCCAAAGAGCTAAAAAGTACAAGATACAATTAAAAAGGTTCAAAATATTGATGAGGAACGTCTCGAAATGACAAGAGTACAAGTTACAAGACGCAAAGTACACGATATAAAATAATACGCGAAGACGTCCAAAAATCCGGAACCGGGACCTGAGCCTAGAAGAAACGCCCGACGCAACAGACCAAAAATATCTAGTCTACTATGCACAAGAATATAATATAATATATATATAATTATATATAATTATATATTATATTATATATTATTATTATATTACGTCGGCAAGAAGAAAACAAACCAATTTGGCTGGATCCAGGGTGGCCATGCGACTCGCATGGCCAGAGGCACAAATCCATGCGAGTCGCATGGAGTAAAAATGCTGGTCAGGTCCTATATAAAGCCAGTTTTCTGCCGAGTTTTAATCATCTTTTTCTTCCTCTTCATACGTAAAACTTATATATATATATAATTTATATTTTAATTTTAATTTTAATTCTAATAATAAGGGTATGTTAGCGAATGTTGTAAGGGTGTAAGTCGAAATTCTGTCCGTGTAACGCTACGCTATTTTTAATCATTGTAAGTTATGTTCAACCTTTTTATATTAATGTCTCGTAGCTAAGTTATTATTATGCTTATTTAAAACGAAGTAATCATGATGTTGGGCTAATTACTAAAATTGGGTAATTGGACTTTGTACCATAATTGGGGTTTGGACAAAAGAACGACACTTGTGGAAATTAGACTATGGGCTATTAATGGGCTTTATATTTGTTTAACTAAATGAAAGTTTGTTAATGTTAATATAAAGATTTACAATTGGGCGTCCCTATAAATTACTATATACACTCGATCGGACACGATGGGCAGGGTATTTATATGTACGAATAATCGTTCATTTAACCGGACACGGGAATGGATTAATAGCCACTAGAATAATTAAAACAGGGGTGAAATTACATTCAAGGGTAATTGGTGTAATTGTTAACAAAGTAGTAAAACCTTGGTTTACACGCAGTCGATAACCTGGTGTATTCATTAAACAAAGTATTAAAACCTTGTTACAATTCGAATCCCCAATTAGTTGGAATATTTAACTTCGGGTATAAGGATAATTTGACGAGGACACTCGCACTTTATATTTATGACTGATGGACTGTTATGGACAAAAACCAGACGGACATATTAAATAATCCAGGACAAAGGACAATTAACCCATGGGCATAAAACTAAAATCAACACGTCAAACATCATGATTACGGAAGTTTAAATAAGCATAATTCTTTTATTTCATATTTAATTTCCTTTATTTTATATTTAATTGCACTTCTAATTATCGCACTTTTATTTATTGTTGTTTAATCGCATTTTTAATTATCGTACTTTTTAATTATCGCAAGTTTATCGCACTTTTATTATTCGCAATTTCATTATCGTTATTTACTTTACGCTTTAATTTAAGTCTTGTATTTATTTAATATTTTACATTAGGTTTTAACTGCGACTAAAGTTTTAAAATCGACAAACCGGTCATTAAACGGTAAAAACCCCCCTTTATAATAATAATATTACTTAAATATATATTTGTATTTTTATAAAAATAAACTAATATAGCGTTGAGCTTTGTTTAAAGATTTCCCTGTGGAACGAACCGGACTTACTAAAAACTACACTACTGTACGATTAGGTACACTGCCTATAAGTGTTGTAGCAAGGTTTAGGTATATCCCATCCGTAAATTAATAAAACTTGTGTCATATTTTGTAGTATTTTGTATTAAAAATAATAGTATTTCGTAACCCCACGCTACGACATCAAATTACTAATAAATAAACGTTGGAAAATCCAAGGTCGTTACATCACCCACCTGTTAAAGAAAATTTCGTCCCGAAATTTTAAGCTGAGGTAGATGGAGGAGTCGGGAAAAGGTGAGGATACTTTCGCATCATTTGATCCTCCCGCTCCCAAGTAAACTCAGGTCCTCGTTTGGCATTCCATCGTACTCGGACGATCGGAATCTTGTTGCGCTTCAAAGTTTTGATCTCACGATCCATAATTTCAACAGGTTCCTCCACAAAGTGGAGTTTGTCGTCAATCGTAAGTTCCTCAAGTGGTATGATAAGTTCGGGTGCAGCAAGACACTTCTTCAAGTTTGACATGTGGAAGGTAGGATGAACTGAACTCAATTGTGCTGGTAAATCCAAACGGTAAGCAACGGGTCCAACACGTTCCAAGATTTCAAAAGGGCCAATGTATCGTGGGTTTAACTTTCCACGTTTTCCAAAACGGATCACACCTTTCCAAGGTGCAACCTTTAACATTACACGATCACCAACGTTGAATTCAAAGTCCTTACGTTTAAGATCGGCATAACTCTTTTGGCGATCACGGGCAGTCTTAAGTCTAGCTTGAATCTGAGCAATCTTCTCCGTGGTTTCGTGGACTACCTCAGGTCCGGTGATTTGCTTTTCGCCTACTTCAGCCCAAAAAATAGGAGATCGGCACTTACGGCCATACAACGCTTCAAAAGGTGCAGCATTAATGCTCGAGTGGTAATTGTTGTTGTACGAGAATTCGGCTAGTGGCAAATGCCTTTCCCAGGCCTTTCCAAAATCAATGACACATGCACGCAACATGTCTTCCAACGTCTGAATCGTTCGTTCACTTTGCCCGTCAGTCTGAGGATAATAAGCAGTACTCATGTCAAGACGAGTTCTCATGGCTTCTTGCAAAGAACGCCAAAATCTAGAGGCAAAACGGGGATCGCGATCTGAGATGATCGATAAAGGTACACCATGACGTGATACAACCTCTTTGATGTATAGTTGAGCAAGTCTCTCCATCGTATCCGTTTCCTTCATCGCTAGAAAGTGTGCAGATTTAGTAAGGCGGTCAACAATAACCCAAATAGTATCGTATCCGCCCACCGTCTTTGGCAGCTTGGTGATGAAGTCCATTGTTATCCTTTCCCACTTCCATTGTGGGATTTCCGGTTGTTGAAGTAAACCAGAAGGTCTCTGATGCTCGGCTTTAACCTTCGAGCAAGTCAAACACTTACCAACATAAGTCGCAACGTCCTTCTTAAGATTCGACCACCAATACTGTTCTTTAAGGTCATGGTACATTTTGCCCGCTCCAGGATGAATCAAATATCTCGATTTGTGTGCTTCATCAAGTATAAGGTTCCGTAGATCTCCATAACGAGGTACCCAAATTCTTCCGGCATATCATCGGAGTCCAGTATCTCTAACCTCGAATCGAGAGATAAGTATGTTCAAATGTTCATGAGATATATTCTCCTCCTTGAGAGCCTCATCTTGGGCTACTCGGATCTGATTGTTGAGGTTCGAATGGATGGTGATGTTCAGAGCCCGAACGCGAAGAGGTACCGTCCTCTCCTTTCGACTCAAAGCGTCAGCTACAACATTGGTCTTGCCAGGGTGATAACGGAGTTCACAATCATAGTCGTTAAGCATCTCGATCCATCGACGTTGTCTCATATTCAGTTGCTTCTGATCGAAGATGTGTTGAAGACTCTTATGATCGGTGAAGATAGTACTTTTAGTTCCATACAAATAGTGTCTCCATAATTTGAGCGCGAAGACAACGGCTCCAAGTTCGAGATCATGAGTTGTGTAGTTCCACTCATGAATCTTCAATTGTCGGGATGCATAGGCAATAACCTTTGATCTTTGCATCAATACGCAACCAAATCCATTCTTCGATGCATCGCAATAAACAACAAAGTCATCACTGCCCTCAGGAAGCGATAGGATAGGTGCGGTGGTTAACTTCTTCTTCAAGGTTTGAAATGCTGATTCGTGTGCGGGTTCCCAAATGAACTTCTTGCCCTTGTGAGTCAGTGCGGTCAAAGGACGCGTAATCAGAGAGAAACCTTCGATAAACCTTCGGTAATAACCGGCGAGACCTAGAAATTGGCGAATATGAGTCGGAGTGGTGGGGGTTTCCCACTTGCTGATAGCTTCAATCTTCGCGGGATCAACTTTGATACCCTGGTCGCTCACAACATGGCCCAGAAACTGTACTTCCTTCAACCAAAATTCGCACTTAGAGAATTTGGCGTAAAGTTGCTCTTGTCTTAAGAGTTCAAGCACTAATTGGAGGTGTTGCTCGTGTTCCTCTTCGCTTTTGGAGTAGATGAGGATATCATCTATGAAGACGATAACAAACTTGTCCAAGTACGGCTTGCAGACACGATTCATGAGGTCCATAAATACGGCAGGTGCATTGGTCAATCCGAACGGCATTACGAGAAATTCATAATGACCATAGTGTGTCCTGAATGCAGTCTTCATCACATCACTCTCTTTCACCCTCAACTGGTGATAACCGGATCGCAAATCGATCTTAGAGTAAATGCTCGATCCTTGCAGCTGATCGAAAAGATCGTCAATTCGTGGTAGTGGATACCGATTCTTGATTGTCAATTTGTTGATTTCACGGTAGTCGATACACATACGGAAGGATCCATCCTTCTTCTTCACAAACAAAACAGGTGCGCCCCACGGCGAAGAACTTGGTTGAATAAACCCTCGATCTAGGAGTTCCTGTAGTTGGCTTTGTAACTCTTGCATCTCGGAAGGTGCAAGTCGGTACGGTGCGCGAGCTACAGGTGCAGCTCCTGGCACTAAATCGGTCTGAAATTCCACTGCCCTCGGTGGTGGTGGTCCCGGTAACTCCTCTGGAAAGACATCAGGAAACTCGTTCACAATCCGTACGTCGTTCACACTCTTCACCTGGGTTTCTACCGTTTTCACATGTGCTAGGACAGCAAAACGTCCCTTCTTCATAATCTTTTGTGCTTTCACACAACTAATGAGGTTCAGCTTCGACGTACATCTCTCCCCATAGATAATCAGCGGCTCGCCATCTCCTTGTGGTATACGAAGAGCTTTATCTCCACAAATAATATCGGCCCTTACTTTGGTCAACCAATCCATACCGACGATCACGTCAAAACTTCCCAGTTTGATAGGTATCAATTCAATTTCGAAATTCACACCAGCTATATTAATAATAGCCCCTCGGCCAATTTGGTCAACCTTTTCAAGTTTACCGTTGGCTACCTCGACAAGCATACTTTCTTTTAAAGGGACTAATGACCAATTTATCTTATCACAGAAGTGTCTACATACATAACTTCTATTGGCACCAGTATCAAATAGGACAGAAGCTAAAAGATTATTGATAGTGAATATACCTGTCACCAAGTCGGGGTTCTCGCGTGCATCCCTTGCATTAACATTAAAAGCTCTACCTCGCGGTGGTCCGCCGTCTTTTCACTTGTCGGGGCACTCATTCCTGAAGTGACCCGTCTTTCCGCATCCGTAGCACTTCTTTGGCCCGGTGGGGTTCGCCCTTGCATTCAAAGTTGTGACCTTGCAATCCTTGCATATATGTCCAGACCGTTGGCACTTTTCACAAACCACGTTACAATACCCAGTGTGGTGTTTGTAACACCTCTTGCATTGCGGTAGGGTACCTTTGTAGTTCGGGTTGGAGCTTGTGCCGGGGTTGGGATTTCCACCGTTGTTGTGTCTCTTAGCGGGGGTTTGATCGTAGTTTCTCCCCCTGTTGTTGTTGTTGTTGTTGTTGTTGTTGTGATTGTTGTCCCATTTCCTCTTTTCGCTACTACCAGCCTCAAACTTAGCCTTCTCCGGCTCATCAATAAGAATCTGATTCATGAGAGTATGCGCCATGCGCATTGCTTCGGGAATATTCGGTGGTTTGGACGATGTGAAGTTTCCTTTGATGGACTTAGGGAGTCCCCAAAAGTATCTCTCCATACGCTTGAATTCCGGGGTGACCATTGTCGGACACATAAGAGCTAACTCAAGAAACCTCCTATTGTAACCATCAAGGTTGTTCCCAACGGCCTTTAACTGCATGAATTCCATTTCCATCTTCTGAATTTCGGTTCTCGAACAGTACTCATCAATCATAGCAGCTTTGAATTCCTCCCATGGCATAGCATACGCCTCATTAATGCCCTTCGCTTGAGCTAACGTGTTCCACCACGTTAGCGCGCCGTCAGATAGCGTGCAAGATGCAAACTTGGTCTTGTTGTCCTCCGAACAGTTGCTAACTCGGAATACTGATTCAAGTTTCTCGAACCATCTGGTGAGACCAACCGGTCCCTCGGTTCCACTGAAGTTATGCGGTTTGCAGCTCTGGAATTCCTTGTAAGTACACCCATTTCGAACGGGTGGGATAACCGGTGGTGGTGGCGGTGGATGAAATGTCCCGTTCTTATTGATTAAAAAAGTTCCATATTAATTGATTTCGTTGCGAGGTTTTGACCTCTATATGAGACGTTTTTCAAAGACTGCATTCATTTTAAAACAAACCATAACCTTTATTTCATCAATAAAGGTTTAAAAAGCTTTACGTAGATTATCAAATAATGATAATCTAAAATATCCTGTTTACACACGACCATTACATAATGGTTTACAATACAAATATGTTACAACAAAATAAGTTTCTTGAATGCAGTTTTTACACAATATCATACAAGCATGGACTCCAAATCTCATCCTTATTTAAGTATGCGACAGCGGAAGCTCTTAATAATCACCTGAGAATAAACATGCTTAAAACATCAACAAAAATGTTGGTGAGTTATAGGTTTAACCTATATATATCAAATCATAATAATAGACTACAAGATTTCATATTTCAATACACATCCCATACATAGAGATAAAAATCATTCATATGGATTGAACACCTGGTAACCGACATTCACAATATGCATATAAGAATATCCCCATCATTCCGGGATCCTCCTTCGGACATGATATAAATTTCGAAGTACTAAAGCATCCGGTACTTTGGATGGGGCTTGTTGGGCCCGATAGATCTATCTTTAGAGTTCGCGTCAATTAGGGTGTCTGTTCCCTAATTCTTAGATTACCAGACTATATAAAAAGGGGCATATTCGATTTCGATAATTCAACCATATAATGTAGTTTCGATTACTTGTGTCTATTTCGTAAAACATTTATAAAAATTGCGCATGTATTCTCAGCCCAAAAATATAAAGGGTAAAAAGGTAAATGAAACTCACTTTCACAGATTTTTACTTCGTCGAGAAGTAAGACTTGGCCACTGTTGATTCACGAACCTATAACAATATATACATATATATTAAAGTATGTTCAAAATATATTTACAACACTTTTAATATATTTTGATGTTTTAAGTTTATTAAGTCAGCTGTCCTCGTTAGTAACCTACAACTAGTTGTCCACAGTTAGATGTACAGAAATAAATTGATAAATATTATCTTGAATCAATCCACGACCCAGTGTATACGTATCTCAGTATTGATCACAACTCAAACTATATATATTTTGGAATCAACCTCAACCCTGTATAGCTAACTCCAACATTCACATATAGAGTGTCTATGGTTGTTCCGAAATATATATAGATGTGTCGACATGATAGGTCGAAACATTGTATATGTGTCTATGGTATCTCAAGATTACATAATATACAATACAAGTTGATTAAGTTATGGTTGGAATAGATTTGTTACCAATTTTCACGTAGCTAAAATGAGAAAAAATTATCCAATCTTGTTTTACCCATAACTTCTTCATTTTAAATCCGTTTTGAGTGAATCAAATTGCTATGGTTTCATATTGAACTCTATTTTATGAATCTAAACAGAAAAAGTATAGGTTTATAGTCGGAAGAATAAGTTACAAGTCGTTTTTGTAAAGGTAGTCATTTCAGTCGAAAGAACGACGTCTAGATGACCATTTTAGAAAACATACTTCCACTTTGAGTTTAACCATAATTTTTGGATATAGTTTCATGTTCATAATAAAAATCATTTTCTCAGAATAACAACTTTTAAATCAAAGTTTATCATAGTTTTTAATTAACTAACCCAAAACAGCCCGCGGTGTTACTACGACGTCGTAAATCCGGTTTTACGGTGTTTTTCGTGTTTCCAGGTTTTAAATCATTAAGTTAGCATATCATATAGATATAGAACATGTGTTTAGTTGATTTTAAAAGTCAAGTTAGAAGGATTAACTTTTGTTTGCGAACAAGTTTAGAATTAACTAAACTATGTTCTAGTGATTACAAGTTTAAACCTTCGAATAAGATAGATTTATATGTATGAATCGAATGATGTTATGAACATCATTACTACCTTAAGTTCCTTGGATAAACCTACTGGAAAAGAGAAAAATGGATCTAGCTTCAAAGGATCTTGGATGGCTTGAAAGTTCTTGAAGTAGGATCATGACACAAAAACAAGTTCAAGTAAGATTTTTACTCGAATTAAGATAGTTTATAGTTATAGAAATTGAATCAAAGTTTGAATATGAATATTACCTTGAATAAGAAAGATAACCTACTGTATATAACAAAGGTTTCTTGATCTTATATGATTACTTGGAGTGGATTAGAAAGCTTGGAAGTAAATTAGTAAACTTGAAGGGATTTTTGAAGTGTTCTTGAGGTGTTCTTCCTATGATGATTATAACTTGATTCTTGAAGTGATTTTTGATGAAGATGATGATTAACTACTGGAAAAATACGTTCATAATAGTGTGGGTGTGTTGAGAGAGAATTGGAACGAGAATTGGAAGTGAAATGGAGTGAATGATGAGTGGTAATTGGTGAGTGGTGAGTGGGGTTAAAAGGAGTTCTAGTTAGTTGACTAGCTCATGGTAGAAGTTAAAATTGATTAGTCATACATGACATAATCAAGAGTGGAATCCCATGCTAGTTCCTATTGGTATATACCCATAGTAAGTACGTTTTGAAGCTGTGTATAATACGGGTAAAAATACGACTAGAATTCTTGATGAAAGAAAAGAATGGGAAAATAACTGTAACCATTTTCTTTAAGTATGAGTGTTTTGATATATGTCTTGAAGTCTTCCAAAAGTATTTTAATACATCTAAATACACTACATGTATATACATTTTAACTGAGTCGTTAAGTCATCGTTAGTCGTTACATGTAAGTGTTGTTTTGAAACCTTTAAGTTAACGATCTCAATTAATGTTGTTAATCCATTGTTTATTATATCTAATGAGATGTTAAATTATTATATTATCATGATATTATGATATATTAATATATCTTAATATGATATATATACATTTAAATGTCGTTACAACGATAATCGTTACATATATGTCTCGTTTCGAAATCCTTAAGTAAGTAGTCTTGTTTATATGTATATAACTCATTGTTAATATACTTATGGAGATACTTACTTATCATAATCTCATGTTAACCATATGTATATCTATATATATATCGTCATGTCATTTTTACAAGTTTTAACGTTCGTGAATCGCCGGTCAACTTGGGTGGTCAATTGTCTATATGAAACATATTTCAATTAATCAAGTCTTAACAAGTTTGATTGCTTAACATGTTGGAAACATTTAATCATGTAAATATCAATCTCAATTAATATATATAAACATGGAAAAGTTCGGGTCACGACAGTACCTACCCGTTAAATAAATTTCGTCCCGAAATTTTAAGCTGTTGAAGGTGTTGACGAATCTTCTGGAAATAGATGCGGGTATTTCTTCTTCATCTGATCTTCACGCTCCCAGGTGAACTCGGGTCCTTTACGAGCATTCCATCGAACCTTAACAATCGGTATCTTGTTTTGTTTAAGTCTCTTAACCTCACGATCCATTATTTCGACGGGTTCTTCAATGAATTGAAGTTTTTCATTGATTTGGATTTCATCCAACGGAATAGTGAGATCTTCTTTAGCAAAACATTTCTTCAAATTTGAGATGTGGAAAGTGTTATGTACAGCCGCGAGTTGTTGAGGTAGCTCCAGTTGGTAAGCTACTGGTCCGACACGATCTATAATCTTGAATGGTCCAATGTACCTTGGATTTAGTTTCCCCCGTTTACCAAATCGAACAACGCCTTTCCAAGGTGAAACCTTAAGCATGACCATTTCTCCAATTTCAAACTCTATATCTTTTCTTTTACTGTCCGCGTAGCTCTTTTGTCGACTCTGGGCGGTTTTCAATCTTTGTTGAATTTGGATGATTTTCTCGGTAGTTTCTTGTATTATCTCTGGACCCGTAATCTGTCTATCCCCCACTTCACTCCAACAAATTGGAGACCTGCACTTTCTACCATAAAGTGCTTCAAACGACGCCATCTCAATGCTTGAATGGTAGCTGTTGTTGTAGGAAAATTCTGCTAACGGTAGAGGTCGATCCCAACTGTTTCAGAAATCAATAACACAAGCTCGTAGCATGTCTTCAAGCGTTTGTATCGTCCTTTCGCTCTGCCCATCAGTTTGTGGATGATAGGCAGTACTCATATCTAGACGAGTTCCCAATGCTTGCTGTAATGTCTGCCAGAATCTTGAAATAAATCTGCCATCCCTATCAGAGATAATAGAGATTGGTATTCCATGTCTGGAGACGACTTCCTTCAATTACAGTCGTGCTAACTTCTCTATCTTGTCATCTTCTCTTATTGGCAGGAAGTGTGCTGACTTGGTGAGACGATCAACTATTACCCAAATAGTATCATAACCACTTGCAGTTCTTGGCAATTTAGTAATGAAATCCATGGTAATGTTTTCCCATTTCCATTTCGGGATTTCAGGTTGTTGTAGTAGACCTGATGGTTTCTGATGTTCAGCTTTGACCTTAGAACACGTCAAACATTCTCCTACATATTTAGAAATATCGGCTTTCATACCTGGCCACCAAAAATGTTTCTTAAGATCCTTGTACATCTTCCCCATTCCAGGATGTATTGAGTATCTGGTTTTATGAGCTTCTCTAAGTACCATTTCTCTCATATCTCCAAATTTTGGTACCCAAATTCTTTCAGCCCTATACCGGGTTCCGTCTTCCAAAATATTAAGATGCTTCTCCGATCCTTTGGGTATTTCATCCTTTAAATTTTCCTCTTTTAAAACTCCTTGTTGCGCCTCCTTTATTTGAGTACTAAGGTTATTGTGAATCATTATATTCATAGATTTTACTCGAATGGGTTCTCTGTCCTTCCTGCTCAAGGCGTCGGCTACAACATTTGCCTTCCCCGGGTGATAACGAATCTCAAAGTCGTAATCATTCAACAATTCAATCCACCTACGCTGCCTCATATTCAGTTGTTTCTGATTAAATATGTGTTGAAGACTTTTGTGGTCGGTATATATAATACTTTTGACCCCATATAAGTAGTGCCTCTAAGTCTTTAATGCAAAAACAACCGCGCCTAATTCCAAATCATGCGTCGTATAATTTTGCTCGTGAATCCTCAATTGTCTAGACGCATAAGGAATCACCTTCGTCTGTTGCATTAATACATAACCGAGACCTTGCTTTGATGCGTCACAATAAATCACAAAATCATCATTCCCTTCAGGCAATGACAATATAGGTGCCGTAGTTAGCTTTTTCTTCAATAACTGAAACGCTTTCTCTTGTTCATCATTCCATTCAAATTTCTTCCCTTTATGCGTTAATGCAGTCTAGGGTTTTGCTATTCTGGAAAAGTCTTGGATGAACATTCTGTAGTAACCAGCTAGTCCTAAAAACTGGCGTATGTGTTTCGGAGTTTTCGGGGTTTTCCACTTTTCAACAGTTTCTATCTTTGCCGGATCCACCTTAATACCTTCTTTGTTCACTATGTGACCGAGGAATTGAACTTCTTCCAACCAAAATGCACACTTTGAAAACTTAGCGTACAATTCTTCCTTCCTCAATACTTCTAACACCTTTCTCAAATGTTCACCGTGTTCTTGGTCATTCTTTGAGTAAATAAGTATGTCATCAATGAAAACAATGACAAACTTGTCAAGGTATGGTCCACACACTCGGTTCATAAGGTCCATGAACACAGCTGGTGCATTAGTTAAACCAAACGGCATGACCATAAACTCGTAATGACCGTAACGTGTTCTGAAAGCAGTCTTTGGAATATCATCTTCTTTCACCCGCATTTGATGATACCCGGAACGTAAGTCAATCTTTGAATAAACAGACGAGCCTTGTAGTTGATCAAATAAGTCGTCGATTCTCGGTAGTGGGTAGCGGTTCTTGATGGTAAGTTTGTTCAACTCTCGGTAGTCGATACACAACCTGAATGTACCATCTTTCTTCTTGACAAACAAAACAGGAGCTCCCCACGGTGATGTGCTTGGTCGAATGAAACCACGCTCTAAAAGTTCTTGTAATTGGCTTTGCAGTTCTTTCATCTCGCTGGGTGCGAGTCTGTAAGGAGCATGAGCTATTGGTGCAGCTCCTGGTACAAGATCTATTTGAAATTCAACGGATCGATGTGGGGGTAATCCTGGTAATTCTTTCGGAAATACATCGGGAAATTCTTTTGCAATGGGAACATCATTGATGCTCTTTTCTTCAGTTTGTACTTTCTCGACGTGTGCTAGAACAGCATAGCAACCTTTTCTTATTAGTTTTTGTG
Organism: Rutidosis leptorrhynchoides; assembly: GCF_046630445.1. Lineage (NCBI taxonomy): Eukaryota > Viridiplantae > Streptophyta > Magnoliopsida > Asterales > Asteraceae > Rutidosis > Rutidosis leptorrhynchoides. The sequence goes on along the minus strand of NC_092337.1, from coordinate 400,508,177 downwards.
CCTTCAAATTACTAATAAGATGTAGCTTCGTGTTGCCCTTTTCTCCGTACACCATTAAGGGTTTTCCTTTTTCTCGTATAATGCGAATTGCATTTTTGTAACAAACGATCTCTGCTTTCACTTCTTTCAACCAGTCCATACCGATTATCACATCAAAACTCCCTAACTCTACTGGTATCAAGTCAATCTTAAATGTTTCGCTAACCAGTTTAATTTCTCGATTCCGACATATATTATCTGCTGAAATTAATTTACCATTTGCTAATTCGAGTAAAAATTTACTATCCAAAGGCGTCAATGGACAACTTAATTTAGCACAAAAATCTCTACTCATATAGCTTCTCTCCGCACCCGAATCAAATAAAACGTAAGCAGATTTATTGTCAATAAGAAACGTACCCGTAACAAGCTCCGGGTCTTCCTGTGCCTCTGCCGCATTAATATTGAAAACTCTTCCGCGGCCTTGTCCATTCGTGTTCTCCTGGTTCGGGCAATTTCTAATAATGTGGCCTGGTTTTCCACATTTATAACAAACTACATTGGCTTAACTTGCTCCGACACTACTTGCTCCGCCATTACTCGTTCCGATACCATTTGTTCCTTTCGTTCTGTTAACCCCTGGTCCGTAGACCTCACACTTCACCGCGCTATGACCATTTCTTTTACACTTGTTGCAAAATTTGGTGCAGAACCCCGAGTGATACTTTTCACACCTTTGGCATAGCTGCTTCTGATTATTGTTGTTGTTGCGGTTGTTATTGTTGTTGGGATGATTGTTGTAGTTGCTGTTGTTGTTGTTGTTGTTGTTGTTGTTGCAGTTATTATTGTTGTTGCTGTTGTTGTTGTATTGGTGATTCTTATCACCGTTTTCCTCCCACTTTCTTTTGACTTGCTTCACATTGGTCTCTTCAGCAGTCTGTTCTTTAATTCTTTCTTCAATCTGGTTCACTAGTTTGTGAGCCATTCTACATGCCTGTTGTATGGAGGCGGGCTCGTGTGAACTTATATCTTCTTGGATTCTTTCCGGTAATCCTTTCACAAACGCGTCGATCTTCTCTTCCTCATCTTCGAATGCTCCCGGACACAATAGGCACAATTCTGTGAATCGTCTTTCGTACGTGGTAATATCAAATCCTTGGGTTCGTAACCCTCTAAGTTCTGTCTTGAGCTTATTGACCTCGGTTCTGGGACGGTACTTCTCGTTCATCAAGTGCTTGAATGCTGACCACGGTAGTGCGTACGCATCGTCTTGTCCCACTTGCTCTAGATAGGTATTTCACCATGTTAACGCAGAACCTGTGAAGGTATGCGTAGCGTACTTTACTTTGTCCTCTTCAGTACACTTACTTATGGTAAATACCGATTCGACCTTCTCAGTCCACCGTTTCAATCCGATCGGTCCTTCGGTTCCATCAAATTCCAAAGGTTTGCAGGCAGTGAATTCTTTGTAGGTGCATCCTACACGATTTCCTGTACTGCTAGATCCAAGGTTATTATTGGTATGTAGCGCAGCCTGTACTGCGGCTATGTTTGAAGCTAGAAAAGTACGGAATTCCTCTTCATTCATATTCACGGTGTGTCGAGTAGTCGGTGCCAATTCCTTCAAAATAGTCAAATGGAACAAGTTAATCATACAGAATATTAAGAGTAGTTAATAGTATTTCGTAGCATAATATGAACTCATTTATAAAAGCTTTTTCTTCATATTAGCGTTTTATAAGTTTAAATTCGGGTAGTACCTACCCGTTAAGTTCATACTTAGTAGCTAATATACAATTCAACTACTACAATTCTATATGAAAAACTGATTATAATAATATTTCGCGTTCAAACTTTTACACAATATTTTACAAACTTACAATACCGCTTATTTTACATATATCATGAAATATAGCACACAATAAATTTGATACAAGATGGTTGTGAAGATAATTCTAGCTAGTACACAAGTCGTTCAGCAAAGGCAATAAAGACACGTAATTCATACGTCCAGAAACAAGTCATGCATTCTGGTTTTACTAGGATTACTTCCCATCCTTGGTCTTGTGGAACATAACCGTTATGGCCATTGATAAGACAGCGTGTTGTAACGTCGTCAAAGGGACGAGGGTTACGTAATGTCCAACAGTCCCGTAACAATCTAAAAACCTCATTTCTTACCCCAATTACCGACTCCGTCACTTGTGGGAACGTTTTGTTTAATAGTTGTAGCCCGATGTTCTTGTTCTCACTTTGGTGAGAAGCGAACATTACTAATCTGTAAGCATAACATGCTTCTTTATGTTGCATGTTAGCCGCTTTTTCTAAATCACGAAGTCCAATATTCGGATATATTGAGTCAAAATAATTTCTTAACCCATTGCGTAAAATAGCATTTGGGTTCCCCGCAATATATGCGTCAAAGTAAACACATCGTAACTTATGGATTTCCCAATGTGATATCCCCCATCTTTCGAACGAAAGCCTTTTATAAACCGAGGCATTCTTGGAACGTTCTTCGAATGTCTTACAAACTGATCTCGCCTTAAATAGTTGTGCCGAAGAATTCTGACCGACTCTAGACAAGATTTCATCAATCATGTCTCCGGGTAGGTCTCTTAAAATATTGGGTTGTTTATCCATTTTGTGTTTTTATACTGTAAAATAGACAAGAGTTAGATTCATAAAAAAAAATTCTTATTAATACAAGCAATTTTTACATATTTCATAAAGCATAAGCACACTATATTACATATATTACACCACACGAATACAACTATCTTATTCCGACTCGCTTGTTTCTTCTTCTTCGGTTTTGGTTCGTTTTGCCAAGTTTCTAGGGATATATGATGTTCCCCTAATACGAGCCGTAATTTTCCACAATGGTTTAGAAAAACCTGGTAGTTTAGAGGTTCCCGGGTCATTGTTACAACTTAAGGACTTCGGGGATTGACGATACATATAAAGTTCATCGGGGTTGGAATTAGATTTCTCTATTTTTATGCCCTTTCCCTTATTATTTTCTTTTGCCTTTTTAAATTCAGTTGGGGTAATTTCTATAACATCATCGGAATTCTCGTCGGAATCCGATTCATCGGAGAATTGGTAATCCTCCCAATATTTTGCTTCCTTGGCGGAAACACCATTGACCGTAATTAACCTTGGTAGGTTGGTTGAGGATTTTCTTTTACTTAACCATTTTATTATTTCCCCCACCGGTTCTATTTCTTCATCAGGTTCCGATTCTTCTTCCGGTTCCGATTCTTCTTCCGGTTCCGACTCTTCTTCCGGTTCCTCTTCGGGAACTTGTGAATCAGTCCACGAATCATTCTAATTTACATTTGACTCTTCATTATTATTATTAGGTGAGTCAATGGGACTTGTTCTAGAGGTAGACATCTATCACATAATATCAAACGCGTTAAGAGATTAATATATCACATAATATTCACATGTTAAAAATATATAGTTTCCAACAAAATTTGTTAAGCAATCATTTTTCAAGTAAACACGGTTGAAGTCCAGACTCACTAATGCATCCTAACAAACTAGATAAGACACACTAATGTAAAATTCTGGTTCTCTAAGACCAACGCTCGGATACCAACTGAAATGTCCCGTTCTTATTGATTAAAAACGTTCCATATTAATTGATTTCGTTGCGAGGTTTTGACCTCTATATGAGACGTTTTTCAAAGACTGCATTCATTTTAAAACAAACCATAACCTTTATTTCATCAATAAAGGTTTAAAAAGCTTTACGTAGATTATCAAATAATGATAATCTAAAATATCCTGTTTACACACGACCATTACATAATGGTTTACAATACAAATATGTTACAACAAAATAAGTTTCTTGAATGCAGTTTTTACACAATATCATACAAGCATGGACTCCAAATCTCGTCCTTATTTAAGTATGCGACAGCGGAAGCTCTTAATAATCACCTGAGAATAAACATGCTTAAAACGTCAACAAAAATGTTGGTGAGTTATAGGTGTAACCTATATATATCAAATCATAATAATAGACCACAAGATTTCATATTTCAATACACATCCCATACATAGAGATAAAAATCATTCATATGGATTGAACACCTGGTAACCGACATTCACAATATGCATATAAGAATATCCCCATCATTCCGGGATCCTCCTTCGGACATGATATAAATTTCGAAGTACTAAAGCATCCGGTACTTTGGATGGGGCTTGTTGGGCCCGATAGATCTATCTTTAGAGTTCGCGTCAATTAGGGTGTCTGTTCCCTAATTCTTAGATTACCAGACTATATAAAAAGGGGCATATTCGATTTCGATAATTCAACCATATAATGTAGTTTTTATTACTTGTGTCTATTTCGTAAAACATTTATAAAAATTGCGCATGTATTCTCAGCCCAAAAATATAAAGGGTAAAAAGGTAAATGAAACTCACTTTCACAGATTTTTACTTCGTCGAGAAGTAAGACTTGGCCACTGTTGATTCACGAACCTATAACAATATATACATATATATTAAAGTATGTTCAAAATATATTTACAACACTTTTAATATATTTTGATGTTTTAAGTTTATTAAGTCAGCTGTCCTCGTTAGTAACCTACAACTAGTTGTCCACAGTTAGATGTACAGAAATAAATCGATAAATATTATCTTGAATCAATCCACGACCCAGTGTATACGTATATCAGTATTGATCACAACTCAAACTATATATATTTTGGAATCAACCTCAACCCTGTATAGCTAACTCCAACATTCACATATAGAGTGTCTATGGTTGTTCCGAAATATATATAGATGTGTCGACATGATAGGTCGAAACATTGTATACGTGTCTATGGTATCTCAAGATTACATAATATACAATACAAGTTGATTAAGTTATGGTTGGAATAGATTTGTTACCAATTTTCACGTAGCTAAAATGAGAAAAATTATCCAATCTTGTTTTACCCATAACTTCTTCATTTTAAATCCGTTTTGAGTGAATCAAATTGCTATGGTTTCATATTGAACTCTATTTTATGAATCTAAACAGAAAAAGTATAGGTTTATAGTCGGAAGAATAAGTTACAAGTCGTTTTTGTAAAGGTAGTCATTTCAGTCGAAAGAACGACGTCTAGATGACCATTTTAGAAAACATACTTCCACTTTGAGTTTAACCATAATTTTTGGATATAGTTTCATGTTCATAATAAAAATCATTTTCTCATAATAACAACTTTTAAATCAAAGTTTATCATAGTTTTTAATTAACTAACCCAAAACAGCCCGCGGTGTTACTACGACGGCGTAAATCCGGTTTTACGGTGTTTTTCGTGTTTCCAGGTTTTAAATCATTAAGTTAGCATATCATATAGATATAGAACATGTGTTTAGTTGATTTTAAAAGTCAAGTTAGAAGGATTAACTTTTGTTTGCGAACAAGTTTAGAATTAACTAAACTATGTTCTAGTGATTACAAGTTTAAACCTTCGAATAAGATAGCTTTATATGTATGAATCGAATGATGTTATGAACATCATTACTACCTTAAGTTCCTTGGATAAACCTACTGGAAAAGATAAAAATGGATCTAGCTTCAAAGGATCTTGGATGGCTTGAAAGTTCTTGAAGTAGGATCATGACACAAAAACAAGTTCAAGTAAGATTTTTACTCGAATTAAGATAGTTTATAGTTATAGAAATTGAATCAAAGTTTGAATATGAATATTACCTTGAATAAGAAAGATAACCTACTGTATATAACAAAGGTTTCTTGATCTTAGATGATTACTTGGAATGGATTAGAAAGCTTGGAAGTAAATTAGTAAACTTGAAGGGATTTTTGAAGTGTTCTTGAAGTGTTCTTCCTATGATGATTATAGCTTGATTCTTGAAGTGATTTTTGATGAAGATGATGATTAACTACTGGAAAAATACGTTCATAATAGTGTGGGTGTGTTGAGAGAGAATTAGAAAGAGAATTGGAAGTGAAATGGAGTGAATGATGAGTGGTAATTGGTGAGTGGTGAGTGGGGTTAAAAGGAGTTCTAGTTAGTTAACTAGCTCATGGTAGAAGTTAAAATTGATTAGTCATACATGACATAATCAAGAGTGGAATCCCATGCTAGTTCCTATTGGTATATACCCATAGTAAGTACGTTTTGAAGCTGTGTATAATACGGGTAAAAATACTACTAGAATTCTTGATGAAAGAAAAGAATGGGAAAGTAACTGTAACCATTTTCTTTAAGTATGAGTGTTTTGATATATGTCTTGATGTCTTCCAAAAGTATTTTAATACATCTAAATACACTACATGTATATACATTTTAACTGAGTCGTTAAGTCATCGTTAGTCGTTACATGTAAGTGTTGTTTTGAAACCTTTAAGTTAACGATCTCAATTAATGTTGTTAACCCATTGTTTATTATATCTAATGAGATGTTAAATTATTATATTATCATGATATTATGATATATTAATATATCTTAATATGATATATATACATTTAAATGTCGTTACAACGATAATCGTTACATATATGTCTCGTTTCGAAATCCTTAAGTTAGTAGTCTTGTTTATATGTATATAACTCATTGTTAATATACTTATGGAGATACTTACTTATCATAATCTCATGTTAACCATATGTATATCCATATATATATCGTCATGTCATTTTTACAAGTTTTAACGTTCGTGAATCGCCGGTCAACTTGGGTGGTCAATTGTCTATATGAAACATATTTCAATTAATCAAGACTTAACAAGTTTGATTGCTTAACATGTTGGAAACATTTAATCATGTAAATATCAATCTCAATTAATATATATAAACATGGAAAAGTTCGGGTGAAAGGATCCGAAACTAATCATCCGGACAGTGTCCATATTGATTACAAACGAATTACAACAGTTGATAACATCGCGAGGTACTAGACCTCTATATGATACATTTTACAAACGTTGCATTTATTCTTAAAAGGCAATCTATCTTTACATCAAACATTATTAAACTCGTCTAACATTTCTCGATATCCGAATGACCTATTCTGTCATTTACTTAATAAATGTCTTTAATGATCTTCAATGACTCGAATGCAACGTTCTTGTAACATGACTTAAATGGTCCCATCTAGTATTCTTTATATGAGCTAATGCACAGCGGAAGTCTTAATTCGTACCTGAGAATAACATGCTTTAAAAAGTCAACATAAAGTTGGTGAGATATATAGGTTTGATGCTAGCAGTGTTATAACAATGGACCACAAGATTTCATATTCATAAGCGTTTAAATAAAAATATTCTAAGTGGTTGAGCACTTGGTAACCATACTTAACATTTAATCACGTCGCATATTCCCTTTAATATGAAATCTTACTACACCGTACCAAGGTGTAGTCACAAAACGAAGTACTGTGCAACCGTTGAATACTGGTCGTCCAGTCCGGTTGGGGTTGTCAGGCCCGATAGATCTATCAACAGGATTCGCGTTTACAATACAGCTGTAAATATTAGTTACCAAGCTACAGGGAAGTATGCCAGTGGTACAACTCAACATAGAATATATTTTTCAGTTACTTGTGTCCATAACGTAAATCATTTATAAAAACAGCGCATGTATTCTCAGCCCAAAAATATTTAGAGTTCAAAAGGGATCTATATACTCACCTAATGTATTTTGTAGCAAAAATACATATAACACCGTTGAACACTTATAAGGTTGGCCTTCGATTCACGAACCTAATTAATTATATATTTATATATTGGTTAATAACTAATTAACAAAATAAAGTCAATTTACAGTGTTCCACAATCCTAATGCTCGAGACCAATATGTAAAAGTTAATAAAAATTCGTTTGACTCAAAAAGATTTCCAAAAATTCTAAATATAACTATATATCACTGTTTTATATCCTCAAATATTTTTACAATACTTATTAAGGTAAATAATAATATAATTCTTTTTATAATATCTTAAAATTATACCAAATTTTGATATAAAGATACTTTTTTTTACTTTTAAACAATATTTTTAAATAATAATTTTAATATTAATATTATTGATAATAATAATTTTATAGTTTTAGTATCAATAATATTTTTAATTACAATAAAAATAATAACTTTATAGTTTTGATAAAAAATATTATTTTCTTTGAAATATTAATAACAACAATCATAATAATCGTAAAAATAATATTTTTAGTAAAATGATATTTAATAGTTTTAATAACAATAACAATTAAAATAATAATTTTATAGTTGTTAATAAAAATATTAGTTTTCCCATAAAAATCATAATATCAATAATAATAGAAATTTATAACATCGACGTAATGTTAAAATATTCATTTTTGATAATTTGTACAAAAGTTCAATTGACTATAACTTCAAATCCATCCGTCGAATCCATTCGACATCTAAATGAAAAGTTTATAGTTTTTCGCCACCTTTCCAAAAACATATTATTCATATAGCTTATCTTAACTGCAGGAGTATCTTACTCAGATTCTATCCTAAAACATATTTTGTCAAAAATAAATAAAATAACATGCACGATCCTAATTTCTCGAGCACTAGTCAGAGATACACTAAAAGTAAATAAAAGTCAAGTTTAGAGTGCTCACGTATTAATATTGAGATTCAATATTGCAGGATATTATTTAAACGCAACGAAGATGACAAACACTAGTTTGTCTCATGAGCAAAACCTCTGATCATTACCCATAACCTCCATAGCTATAACCCATAATCTCCTTAATTCTATCCCATTCATGAAACCAGTTTTGGAACACTTGGGCAGAGTCCCGTCATAATATTTTGGGTATTTTTAACATTAATAGCACTCCTAATCGTAAAATTAACATTATTAATCTTGATTTTAATCTTATTATTAATAAGAATAAGATTAATTAATTTTTAAAATTAATAATAATAATAATAATTATAAGTAATAATACTACGGAGTAATATAAATGTATAGGTGTGTGTGTGCGATGAAATGAAATAAATCTGGCACCTAAAAGGCCTTTTAAAGAAATTTTCGTCACCTAACCACTTTATGTCGGCAAAACATTACACGTTTCGTGTAGATGGGTACACGATTCGTGTAAGGTATAGTCACGAAAGTTGTAGATTTTTGAGTTACGGTCGTTTGGACACCAAGATCACCCTTTTTCGAGTCCGAATGAATTAGTTATGATTTTTCTCGTGCAAGTGTGCAGGTTTAGTGATTTCCAACGTTTTAACTTACAATCATGTGATGAAATGTTGTAGTCTTTTGGTGCTCATTTAAAATCTTTATTTTATCATTATTTTTATTTTTATATCATTGGAAATCCATAAAAATATTTTATAATCGAATTCTATTATATCGAAAAATGTGTTCGTTGATTAACTAAGTATTTTTAAATACAAAACGTTTTATATTTAGTTAAAGACTATATTTAATTATTTTGTAAAATACGTAAATATATATTTAATAAACACGCTTTATTTAAATATTTATTTTTATTAAAATCACGGACCGTTATCATTTACAATTTGTCAAAAGGTTTCTAGAAAAAAATTTCAACTTTTAAGATAACGTTAAAAAATCTTTATTCTTATTAAAATAGTTTGATAATAATTTGACAAAAGTGGTTTCAGATATTTATAAAAATTATATTCCTTTTTAAAGAAGACGTGACATTTAAATCATATTTTATAATTCCTAAAATAATAACAGATAACTATATTAAACTTAATAATTACACATTGACATGTAGTAAAATATATTATCTTTTACTCTCGCTGATATAATAATCTTATTTCAAAACCTATTACGTATCTAATACTTTTGTTATCGTTAACAATTAATAAGTATATATCGTAAACGCACATAAATGTTCGTGAACCGTCAGGCTTGGTCAAGAAGGTAACTAATCATCCAGATATGGATTTCAGATTTTCTAGACTCAACATTAGGGTTTTTGCTTATCGTGTCGGAAACATATAGAGTTTAGGGTTTAAATTCGGTCGAAAATTTCCGGGTCGTTACAGTACCCACCCGTTAAAGAAATTTCGTCCTCGAAATTTGGTAAGGTTGTCATAAATAATAATATAGATGTTTTCATGACGAATATGAGGTAATACGGAGTTTTATCATTATTGAGAGATTTAGATAAATTGGTTCGATTATGTAAGGCGTACGAGTGAAGCTATCACAAAAGAATGAAATGAGTGAATATGGAATTGTTTTAACTGATGACGTGGTTATGATTAATTTCCAGAATTCACGAGATTTAAAGAAAATCTTTCGTAATAAGATTTGGTTCTTCGGCGATTTAGGAAACAGGATCTCCTTTGATTTAATGCGGCAAATCTGTTGTGATTTCTTTGTCGGATATTTCACTTATAAAACTACCCCCTTCGTTCCCTTATTTCCATATCCTACATCTTCTACTCTTTTCCCTAAATTCTTACTTAAAGATATTTGCCAATATGCTCCATCCTATTCTGATCCTTGATATACTCTTAATTTTCACATCTGTCATTCTTCTTTTTCATTTACCACCAGAAGAATCTATTTACTTCTACTATTTTCTTGGGATTATAGTGTTATTAATTCTCCCGTGCCTTTACGTGGCAATACGTATTGATATGCACGGTTTGTAGTTTCAGGGTTGCTATTGGGTTTTATATCTTCACTTATATTTCAATGTTCCTACTCCTGTCCCTTAAAATCATTGTCATCCACAGTTAATGCTCTCTTTTATTTGCTGTGGTTTATGTTCCTATTTCTATTCTCAGGTTTTGTCCCTCCGTTTCTTCTTCCCGTCCTTGAATCAAGCGAGTAATGGTTCAGAGTTCGTATGTATAAAATTTGGAATGAACATAGCTAAAGTTATCAGAAATAAATGGTAATGGCACGATTTTGATTGGTCAAAATACCAGGATATTTCGGAAAATTAGAACTGTCAGGGTGATAAGTTCTAATATGGTTGGAGATTGGATAAAATGTAAGAGCCGTGTAACATGGCATATGATGATGGTACTGTGAATCATCACATTCCATTAAAACTTATCATAACTTAATGTAATATAATGAAGTTGATCAAGTTTCATTATATTATACTAATTTATGCATCAGTTCCCAATACTGCTTCAGAACATTCTTATTTTAAACTCGAAGGTTTCAGAATTTAGAACCTAACACAGTTTCTTTTATTTTATGATACAGATATTACGGAGAGGTACATGATCGCAGATAGGAATAGTTGTGAAAATACCTCCAGAGATATGGAGGTTATGTATAACAGAAGATTTGAAGATATCTTATAATATCTAAGATAAGATGATGATGAAGAATATCATCTTGAAAGGTTTAGAATAAGGAGTGGGGTTCTTACTAAAAGTTTCAGCAGGTACGGAATCATTGGGATTCTTTGAAAGTAGATTCAGTTCTTGAGATTTATCTACATCCTCCTTCATACTTTGCTCAATCCGTTTTTCAGTTCCAACCCTTTTCTTTTTCTGAGCTTTACCAACACACTGTACTTCATTATCAAACTTTTGACTGTTATAGTCATTTACAGTTTTTGCTACTTTATTAGCATTTCAAGAACTACTTCATAGTTTAAGACGTTTTTCAGAAACTTCACATTCGATGTATGAAATTCTTAGGGATAGATGTTTTAGGCACGACAGGAAAATTTTTGCGAGATTTTCAAAATACCGATTGCGGATTCTTCCGAATAGATAACAAACTGCTGGAACATCTGATGATGATTTTGTGGAATATAAAAGGTTTTTCGATAACGACGGCGAAAGGACAAAGTATAAATATCGAGGTTATAGTAGGAGTATTTTCACTGAGAAATCGAAGTGAAGCTGTGACAAAATTAGCTTCTTGAAAAGGAATTGTAGGGTTGTTTTTGCTAATAAATGGCAAAGGATTCAACACGGTATGTGTTAAACTATGAATTTGGATTCGAGAGTTTTTCAGGTGCGTAAATCTTTCTTCCGTAGATGAAGTGCGGTGGGTTCAACTTCTCGATCGAGGTGTTTTCAAGAATCATGAAAAATTTGTGAATGCGATTTGTAATCGTCAAGATACGAATGAGGTTCAAGATGGATTCAAGTGGCAAACTTGAAGAATTGTTTAGTTTCATATATTATAATTAACATTTTAATTCATTTTAATTGTCCAAAGTTAACAGTCTAATAGTCTGATTGTTCAATGGTCCAATAAGTTCATATATAAATTTAATATATAATATTCGAATTAAATAATACATATCGTGACCCGTGTACCGGTCTCGGTGTCGATCACAACTCAAAGTATATATATATTTTGGAATCAACTCCGACCCTGTATAGCCAACTCCCACCTTCGCATATAGAGTGTCTACGGTTGTTCCGAAATATATATATAGATGGGTCAATATGATAAGTCGAAACCTTGTATACGTGTCCCGTTTATTTAAAGTGCGTAAAATAAATAAATATATATCATGACCCATGCACCGTGTTGTCTCAGAATTAATCCGACATATTGCGTACATGTGTCCCGACAGTATGTACAGTGCGGAAATTAAATGACAATAAATAAAATTGCGAGAATGTAAATTGCAATAAATTAAATGTTAGCCGGGAACAGTTAGCTAGGATCAGTTAGCGTGGATTCCTAACAATATTTCAATTAGTTAATTCGTCTGTTTCTAACAAATTTTATCATATCCAATGTTTTCTTCGTTATGCCACTTGTTGGTTTCTGATAGGTAAAAATCCAAATATGAAATTTGAATGAAAATGGTTATTCTGAGGTGAGCGGATACGAATATCGGTGATTGTAAGTAGGATAGTAGATAATCGTTGAATCAGATTCAAAGGATGTACAGTGTAACTTATTAATGTGAATTCTAAATATTCCTCGGGTACTACCCACCCGTTAAAATATTTTCATCATTAACAGTTTGTACGAGAGAATTTTTAATTACATTCTTTATGAAAATATACTTGCATATATATTTTTATCGGATGTAATCATGGATTTAATGAGTCAATAAGATATTAAACTCATTTGATTTATCGTTAGCACCGGATTACATGATCTCTAAAACATTAGAGATTACATGATTGCCATGTCGAACGAAGATATATGAGGTAAAACGTAAAGCGAAGGTAATCGATTTAGAATGATATGTCAAACGAAAATTTAGTAGATAGAACGATACATAGAACGGTGACTATACTCAAGGTATAGTTTATGACGTTGAGGTTTACGACGCGGTTGTGGCTGCTGCTGATGTTTGTAACCGTCGCACCATATTTTCCATAGCCGTCACACGAGCGCGAAGTTTGTTAACTTATGCTTGTACACCGGAATGATTGACGATTGAAGCGAGTGGATGTATAAAATTCGGAATATGAGATGGTATGTAATTATGATGAGATATCCGTAAAAAGGGGAAAAGAAATGGTTTTTCGAACAGGTTCGTCGGTAAGTGTTTCAGGTTTATCGCCAAAAGGATAATTTAGTGGATGGAAAGGTTCCTCGATGTGATATGATTTTCGGATGTCGTATGATATTTTAACAATATAGAATATCTATATATTTTACCAAAGATTCCATAGACTTCAAAGGAATTTACGGCATATGTCAAGCAAATCTATAATGCGCTAAGATATGAATTTCGTCTATACACTATCGATGCACTAAATACAGTAAGACGTGTCTAGACTAGAGAATGATAGGCAGGCAATTCCCTAAGGATGATAAGCATATGGTTTCCGACTAGAAATGATAAGCAAAACTTTCTAGCAGGTAGATATGGTCAAAGTCCAGACTCACTAATGTATCCTAACAACTACCTGTTAGACACACTAATGCAAGGCCTGGTTCGCTAAGACCAACGCTCTGATACCAACTGAAAGGATCCGAAACTAATCATCCGGACAGTGTCCATATTGATTACAAACGAATTACAACAGTTGATAACATCGCGAGGTACTAGACCTCTATATGATACATTTTACAAACGTTGCATTTATTCTTAAAAGGCAATCTATCTTTACATCAAACATTATTAAACTCGTCTAACATTTCTCGATATCCGAATGACCTATTCTGTCATTTACTTAATAAATGTCTTTAATGATCTTCAATGACTCGAATGCAACGTTCTTGTAACATGACTTAAATGGTCCCATCTAGTATTCTTTATATGAGCTAATGCACAGCGGAAGTCTTAATTCGTACCTGAGAATAACATGCTTTAAAAAGTCAACATAAAGTTGGTGAGATATATAGGTTTGATGCTAGCAGTGTTATAACAATGGACCACAAGATTTCATATTCATAAGCGTTTAAATAAAAATATTCTAAGTGGTTGAGCACTTGGTAACCATACTTAACATTTAATCACGTCGCATATTCCCTTTAATATGAAATCTTACTACACCGTACCAAGGTGTAGTCACAAAACGAAGTACTGTGCAACCGTTGAATACTGGTCATCCAGTCCGGTTGGGGTTGTCAGGCCCGATAGATCTATCAACAGGATTCGCGTTTACAATACAGCTGTAAATATTAGTTACCAAGCTACAGGGAAGTATGCCAGTGGTACAACTCAACGTAGAATATATTTTTCAGTTACTTGTGTCCATAACGTAAATCATTTATAAAAACAGCGCATGTATTCTCAGCCCAAAAATATTTAGAGTTCAAAAGGGATCTATATACTCACCTAATGTATTTTGTAGCAAAAATACATATAACACCGTTGAACACTTATAAGGTTGGCCTTCGATTCACGAACCTAATTAATTATATATTTATATATTGGTTAATAACTAATTAACAAAATAAAGTCAATTTACAGTGTTCCACAATCCTAATGCTCGAGACCAATATGTAAAAGTTAATAAAAATTCGTTTGACTCAAAAAGATTTCCAAAAATTCTAAATATAACTATATATCACTGTTTTATATCCTCAAATATTTTTACAATACTTATTAAGGTAAATAATAATATAATTCTTTTTATAATATCTTAAAATTATACCAAATTTTGATATAAAGATACTTTTTTTTACTTTTAAACAATATTTTTAAATAATAATTTTAATATTAATATTATTGATAATAATAATTTTATAGTTTTAGTATCAATAATATTTTTAATTACAATAAAAATAATAACTTTATAGTTTTGATAAAAAAATATTATTTTCTTTGAAATATTAATAACAACAATCATAATAATCGTAAAAATAATATTTTTAGTAAAATGATATTTAATAGTTTTAATAACAATAACAATTAAAATAATAATTTTATAGTTGTTAATAAAAATATTAGTTTTCCCATAAAAATCATAATATCAATAATAATAGAAATTTATAACATCGACGTAATGTTAAAATATTCATTTTTGATAATTTGTACAAAAGTTCAATTGACTATAACTTCAAATCCATCCGTCGAATCCATTCGACATCTAAATGAAAAGTTTATAGTTTTTCGCCACCTTTCCAAAAACATATTATTCATATAGCTTATCTTAACTGCAGGAGTATCTTACTCAGATTCTATCGTAAAACATATTTTGTCAAAAATAAATAAAATAACATGCACGATCCTAATTTCTCGAGCACTAGTCAGAGATACACTAAAAGTAAATAAAAGTCAAGTTTAGAGTGCTCACGTATTAATATTGAGATTCAATATTGCAGGATATTATTTAAACGCAACGAAGATGACAAACACTAGTTTGTCTCATGAGCAAAACCTCTGATCATTACCCATAACCTCCATAGCTATAACCCATAATCTCCTTAATTCTATCCCATTCATGAAACCAGTTTTGGAACACTTGGGCAGAGTCCCGTCATAATATTTTGGGTATTTTTAACATTAATAGCACTCCTAATCGTAAAATTAACATTATTAATCTTGATTTTAATCTTATTATTAATAAGAATAAGATTAATTAATTTTTAAAATTAATAATAATAATAATAATTATAAGTAATAATACTACGGAGTAATATAAATGTATAGGTGTGTGTGTGCGATGAAATGAAATAAATCTGGCACCTAAAAGGCCTTTTAAAGAAATTTTCGTCACCTAACCACTTTATGTCGGCAAAACATTACACGTTTCGTGTAGATGGGTACACGATTCGTGTAAGGTATAGTCACGAAAGTTGTAGATTTTTGAGTTACGGTCGTTTGGACACCAAGATCACCCTTTTTCGAGTCCGAATGAATTAGTTATGATTTTTCTCGTGCAAGTGTGCAGGTTTAGTGATTTCCAACGTTTTAACTTACAATCATGTGATGAAATGTTGTAGTCTTTTGGTGCTCATTTAAAATCTTTATTTTATCATTATTTTTATTTTTATATCATTGGAAATCCATAAAAATATTTTATAATCGAATTCTATTATATCGAAAAATGTGTTCGTTGATTAACTAAGTATTTTTAAATACAAAACGTTTTATATTTAGTTAAAGACTATATTTAATTATTTTGTAAAATACGTAAATATATATTTAATAAACACGCTTTATTTAAATATTTATTTTTATTAAAATCACGGACCGTTATCATTTACAATTTGTCAAAAGGTTTCTAGAAAAAAATTTCAACTTTTAAGATAACGTTAAAAAATCTTTATTCTTATTAAAATAGTTTGATAATAATTTGACAAAAGTGGTTTCAGATATTTATAAAAATTATATTCCTTTTTAAAGAAGACGTGACATTTAAATCATATTTTATAATTCCTAAAATAATAACAGATAACTATATTAAACTTAATAATTACACATTGACATGTAGTAAAATATATTATCTTTTACTCTCGCTGATATAATAATCTTATTTCAAAACCTATTACGTATCTAATACTTTTGTTATCGTTAACAATTAATAAGTATATATCGTAAACGCACATAAATGTTCGTGAACCGTCAGGCTTGGTCAAGAAGGTAACTAATCATCCAGATATGGATTTCAGATTTTCTAGACTCAACATTAGGGTTTTTGCTTATCGTGTCGGAAACATATAGAGTTTAGGGTTTAAATTCGGTCGAAAATTTCCGGGTCGTTACATCGGGTCACTACAGTGGAGCTTGGAGATTTCTTTCAGCTAGGGCTGCAGCGTCCTGTTCGTTGATCATATCCTCAATCTGGGCGGCGGTAGGTGTGGATCTTCCGTTGGCCATGGTATTCTAAACAAACATTTTGACTCAAGTCAAAATCTAGTATGCAAATAGTAATAATACAGTATATAGTAATCAACATGGAATCAAAACATCTCATGTTATTAAATAACGCATCTAGGTACAAATACCACAGAATCATCGTACAATAATGTAAATAGAACATCGTGCAAGAATTAAATAACGCAAAGTTCTATTCATTAATAATAATAAGTTTCATACATATGAATAAGTCCGTACAATACATGAGTAATACAATAAACTACAACTAGATTACATATCGAAATCTAAATACAAAAGTCCTACGGTGAAGGCGGGTGAACTGCTCCTCGAGCCAACTGCTCCTCGAGCTCAGTGACTCGAGCTCGGAGAGTCTCAATCTCCCTCATCAGTTCCTCGTTAGAGGGAGCTGGTGGGGCAGGCGGTGCAGGTGAGGCGGGTGGTGCCAGTGGTGCCGGTGGTGCGGGTGGTGTCGGTGGTGCGGGTGGTGCTGAAGTAGATGGTCCGGCTCCGGATGTAGATGGTACGTCCCTAGATGTAAGTGGTCCGTATCTAAATCTAGGTGGTACGGTTCCAGGAATAGTCAATACGTAACGGGGAACCTTACGTATCTGTGGGTCGGCAGGGTATGGCACAACTCGTTTACGAGCAGTAACCCTACGACGATGGCCAAATGTGTCAGTAAAAGCGCGACCTCCATTCACCCCTGGAATGACGGTGCCGTCGAAACGGTACCGCTTCTTCGGCGGGGTGGAGGGTGCCTGAATAGGTCTATCAGCAGGATCCTCATCATCGCTGGAGTCGTCTGATGATGAAGAATCGGCGAATGATGAGTCATCCGAATCGTGTGGTGGTGATACTGGTGGCTGAGCTGGTAATCCGAAGCGTCCGAAGGCGGCCAACATCTGTCTGTGTTTGCCTGGCAGAATCACGACTAAACGTCCGTTGGGAGTGCGTCAGCAAGGCGTGCGCATGTGGTTACGAAACGGCCCTTTCCCGAACTCCGCGGGGATCTCAATACCACCAATGCGGGGCTGTGACCTCGAGGGTCCGGGAGCAGACACTGAGGCAGGTGCACTAGTTCCAGCTCCGGAAGTAGAAGCGCCGGGATCACTAGTGGGTGTCGGGGCCGGTGTATCGGCAGTAGCTGCAGCAGGTGGTGTGGTGGAGTCTGAGTCTGAACTGCCCAAAACGCTAGCAGGTGGTACATCCGACATCTGAACAAGGAAAAATAAATTTTCCATGTCAGTAAGTCATAAAGCAAGCACGTATTAGGCCAACAGTTTAAATCATGTATAACAATAAGTAGCATGGCAATAATAGCAAATCGTACGAAAGTAGCATGCAATCGAAAGCAAGTAATATCATAGAGTAGTGAAATCATGTAGTAGCATATGGCATATAGCAGTGAAAGCAAGCAGCAGCATGCAGTAAGTTCAGCGGAAACACGTAAACTAGCAAGTTGTAGATTAGTCCTATTAGTGAATCCTACTCGGGTCGGTCTTAGACTCACTAATGCATCCTAATTCCCTACAACCAATGCTCTGATACCAAATGTGATGCCCCGTACAAAACCATCGTATACGAATCATCAACAACAGGATCATTACAAGGTCAAGTACTACATGCGTTTTCAAAAAGAGTTTGCATTCAATAATAAAGTGATGTCTAAACCAACATCGAATGTTTTACAATCCAAAAGCAGGCTTCACTAAGTAGAAGCAAATAATAAGTGTATGTGACCACAACGGTCGTTACAAGTCATAGTTCAAAGTACGAAAGTTTGAATGCAAAATAAAGTAGTTCATGCGTTGTCAACTCTAAGCAGCGGGTGTCTACAGCACAACAAGTACACAGCAGAAGTAAACCTTAGGCACCTGAGAAAAACATGCTTAAAATGTCAACACAACGGTTGGTGAGCTATAGTTTAAGTATAACAGTAATGTAAGTAGGCCACGAGATTTCAGTGCTACAACGAGCGTTTCAAAAGTATGTAAAAGTATATGCTTAACCGTGGGCACTTGGTAACTAACTTAACGTTTATACCCCCTGAAAGTACACTTGGCAAGTGCGTATGATTACGAAGTATTAATCACTCGTTAAATGCTAGCGCGACTAGCCCGAGTGGGGATGTCAAACCCTATGGATCCATATCTAAGATTCGCGTTCACGGTTCAAAAACCAATGATTAAACGTTACCGAGCTAAAGGGAATGTTTATGCCGTTGTATAACCCACACATATATAAGTTTTAAGTACTCGTGCCTAGTATGTAAAACATAAAAGCGCACGTATTCTCAGTCCCAAAAATAGTAAAAGTGGTAAAAAGGGATGCTATAACTCACAATGATAATGTAGTCGTAAAGTCGGTTCGGAAAAGGTGTGCAAGTAATCGGTCCGAAGGTCCTCAACCTAAGTCAAATAGTACTAAGTCAGTAAATCGTCCAAATAGGTTTAAAAGTATGTAAATAAGGTCTGATGGGTCATCATCATTCATCATCAAACAAAAGGCGTAAAGTAAGTTTCGTTCATGAAAGTAGTTTACAACAAAGGCCGAGTTCGGTCAGTCACCACAGCCTCTACACCTACTGAAATAGGGTGAGACCAGTGGCCATGGCTCCGTATACGAGTCCTTAAAGTGTGGTAAAATTTACAGAAGCAAACTCGTCTTCGTTTGACCGTGGTGACGGTCTAAGTGCGAGTAGGTCAGAAATTTCTGCACAACGTTAAAAGGACATAGTGATGATCGGAGGGCCATAAATCCTAAACCGTAACTCGGATTAAGACGAGTCCTATATGAAAAGTTATCTACACGAACTGAGCTATCTGAAAATCAAGGTTACAGTAGCCCAGGTGTACTGGTATGTTACAGAAACCAGAAAAACAGAAACTATAACAGAAAACAGAAAAATAAATGGACATAGTGACGCTCGGAGGGCCGTAGATTCTAAACCGTAACTCGGATTAAGACCAGTCTTATATGAAAAGTTATCTACTCGAAAAGTTCTATCTAAAAATCGTGGTCTCAGTAGCCCAGGTCTACTGGTCTGTTACAGAAACAGCAGGTCAGTAGGGTTTGGACAGAACAGTAAGTTTAAGTGAGTTCCGGTGGTCTTGGTGCTTGATGTTCATCATGGTTCTCATCCTTGATGCATATAGCTTCAAGTGTACAACTCATTGATGTGTTTGCATCGTCTTAACCAAGATTTGGCTATCATAACACTAGTGTAAGTCTATGATATGAAGCACAACTCACTTAAGAGTTGTATGAAGTTTGATGAACCAAAGTTGCATCAAGATCATAGATTCAACACATGCATGAATTAGAAAGGTGATATTGTACCACAAACATGAAAATAATAAGTGGTTAGTTTGATCTTGAAGATCCAATACCCAAAAGTTAGATCAAACATATGTGTACAAAGTTATAATTAAAAGTTTCATTTGCATGTTCTTGAACTTTTAACTTTAGTTCAAGATAAATGAGGTCAAGGTTAACTAGTAACACTTTGACCATTATAACAAGAATCATGAAATTAAAAGTGTATGAAACGAAGAAGTAAACTAAATTTACAAGTAATAAGTTCATGGTTATTCATACTTTAAAGATTCAAGCCAAGGCTTTGATTTTTAAGAAAGTAAACCTCAAGTTTACAAACATGAATGCATGTATGATTTTTAGAACTTATGAACTTTAAATCTTTAAAACATCAATTGTAGAACCATAAACTAGAGAGTTTAGGTTCTTGCTTGTTCTTGAATAACAAGATAATATGAAGAACAAACTAGGGAGTTTGATTCTTTAAAACAACAAACAACTTCAAGAAGGTAATCAACAACAAGAACAAGTAATTAAACAACAACACAACCAAGTAAAAGAATGATGATGGTGGCGGTTTTAGATGAAGAGAAAGAAGAGAAAATAAATCTTGTTACTTACCAAGTAGAGAGAAGAATGTGAGAAAAATGAGAGCAAGTAAGAGTGTGTGTAAGAGTGGAGTGAATGCTAGTAATATGTAGTCAAAAAAAACTTTGAATCCTCCCCCCCATACCCACCAAGGTCACGGCCATATGGCCCTCCAATGGGGTGGTCAACATGCTAGATTCTTGCATGGGGTGTGGTGTTTGTGTGGAATGGGAAAAGGGGAATATATGGGGGAAAGATGACTAGCATGCTTGTAAGTAACTTGTCTTTCACCTAGTTAATTATTCCAAGTGTCTTAAACTAACTATTTTATGTTTGAAAGTATTACTTACAAGTGTGATGGGCTAAATTAAGTCCATTTAATATGTAGGGTGGGCTTATAAGCCTTATTCATGAGTCCATTAGCTTTGTCAAGCCCAAGTTTAAGTATTTAACAAATAAATCCAATTAAAGCCCAAGTAACTAACTAATCACCATAGTTAGTCAAAATGATTACTAAAACTAATCATGAATGTAAATAATATGTGAAAATATTATTCGTGTAAGTTTCGGGTGTCACAAAGACGTTTCGGGCATTAAAGAATCAAGTACGGGCAATCATGGCAACAAGTAAATGTAATAACATACATTCGTTTAAATCACACGTATTAATAATAATATTTACTAATAAATAAACGTTGGAAAATCCAGGGTCGTTACAAAAGTAAATACATAAAATTAAATGACAATAAATAAAATTGCGAGAATGTAATTTGCGATAATTAAATTGCGATAAATAAAATGTAATCAGTTAGCTAGGAACAATTAGTTAGGAACAGTTAGCGTGGATTTTAAAAAAAAAAATTTCTCATAGTTAATTTGTTTGTTTCTAACAAATTTTTATTTTGTCAAATGTTTTCTTCATTATGCCACTTGTTGGATTCTGATAAATCAAAATCTCAATATGAAATTGGATGAATATGGTTATTCTGTGGTGAACGGATTTGTATATCGATGGATGTAAGTAGAATAGTAAAAGACTGTTGAATCAGATTCGAAGAATGTACAATGTAACTTATTAATGTGAAATCTAAATATTCCTCGGGTATTACCTACCCGTTAAAATATTTTCACCATTAACAGTTTGTACAATAAAACTTTTAATTACCATCTTTATGAAAACATATATACATATATATTTTCTTCAGACGTAATCATGGATTTAATGAGTCAATGTGATATTAAACTCATCAGATTTACGGTTAGAACTAGAGTACATAATCTCTAAAACATTAGAGATTACATAATCGCCATGTCGAACGAAGATAAAAATAGATAGAACGATACGTAGAACGATGATTATACTCGTGGTACAGAATGTGATATTGAGGCAAGGATTGTTGATGATACAGGTGCTGTTACTGATGGTACTGTTGGTGCCGGTGATGTTGCTGAAGCTGGTACATTTTTCACCATATTCTCCGAATTGATTATTCGAGCGCGAAGTTCGTTGACTTATTACTCCAGGATGATTGTAGGTCATAACGAGCGGATAAATAAGGTTCAGAATTGTGGATAGAATATAATCTTGTCGAGTTACCCTGGAAATGAGACTGAAAATGGTGTCTCGAACAGGTTCGTCGGTAAACGCTTTAGGTTCATTGTCAAGAGGTGAATTCGGTTGATGGAAGGGATTGCCTTCTGCGCGTTTCCATTAATTAAGTCGACTACGAAACCATCAGATGAATTGATAATGGTTGATTGGTTAATTCATGCCGATGACGCTGTTTTCAAAGCTTAGGTGAACATCTATGTCGGTATAGCTGTCGGAATAACTATCGGAATAGCTATCGGAATCTGAGGGACTCGAACTGGTTGCAGGATTCATCTCGTACGATCAGATGAAGGATTTTCGATAAGAAATAGATTATAGGATGTAGATTAGTACAATGCAATACATAATTTACATATACATATATAATACTAAAATCCCATAAGTTACGGAGAAATCTACGGAAGTTGTCAGGCAAAGTTATAGTAACAGATACGCTAAGATATGAAGTAGCAGATACGCTAAGATATGAATTTTGTCTATACACTATTCATGCAGTCAATGCAGTAAAACGTGTCTAGACTAAGAATGATAAGTAAGTGATTCTCTAAGAATGATAAGCAGATAATTTTTGACACAAAAAGATAAGCAAAACTTTTGATATGTAGACACGGTCGAAGTCCAGACTCAATAATGCATCCTAACGACTTATCAGTTAGACACACTAATGCAAACCTGGTTCGCTAAGACCTCTGCTTTGATACAAACTGAAATGCCCCGTCCTAATCCATCCGGACGAAGTCCATATCGATTATAAATGATTCACAACAGTTGATTACATCGCGAGGTACTTGACCTCTATATGATACATTTTACAAACATTGCATTCGTTTTTAAAAGACAAACTTTCATTTACATTGAAAGTTGACGACATGCATACTCTTTCATAATATATCCAATGATAATCGACTTAATAATAATCTTGATGAACTCGATGACTCGAATGCAACGTCTTTTGAAATATGTCATGAATGACTCCAAGTAACATCTCTAATATGAGCAAATGCACAGCGGAAGATTTCTTTCATACCTGAGAATAAACATGCTTTAAAGTGTCAACCAAAAGGTTGGTGAGTTCATTAGTTTAACATAAATACTCATTTCAAAATTTTAATAGACCACAAGATTTCATATTTCCATTTCTCGTAAACATACGTCCCATGCATAGAGACAAAATATCATTCATATGGATTGAACACCTGGTAACCGACATTCACAATATACATATAAGAATATGCCCACCATTCCGGGATCCTCCTTCGGACATGATATAAATTTCGAAGTACTAAAGCATCCGGTACTTTGGATGGGGCTTGTTCGGCCCGATAGATCTATCTTTAGAGTTCGCGTCAATTAGGGTGTCTGTTCCCTAATTCTTAGATTACCAGACTTAATAAAAAGGGGCATATTCGATTTCGATAATTCAACCATATAATGTAGTTTCAATTACTTGTGCCTATTTCGTAAAACAGTTATAAAAACAGCGCATGTATTCTCAGTCCCAAAAATATATATTGTAAAAGAATTTAAAAAGAGAGTAATGAAACTCACGCATATAAATATTGTAAAACAGTTATTAAAACATTTGCATGTATTCTCAGCCCAAAATGTAAAGAGTAAAAGGGATCATATGAAACTCACCATACGGTATTTTGTAGTAAAAATACATATGACTATATTGAACAATGTAGGGTTGACCTCGGATTCACGAACCTATATCATTTGTATATTTATTAATATACATAGGTGTAATTGAACACATAAATATATATATATATATAAATATAATAGTTATATCATTTTTTTATGTTAATAACATAGATGTTTTATATGTTTATTTTGTATATAAAAAAAAATTGTATTAAATTTTTGTTATGTTATAAGTGTTAAATATATATATTTATGTATTTTATTTGTTTAACAAAACAGTAGTTCTAATTATACTAAGTTAATATATATATATATATATATATATATATATATATATATATATATATATATATATATATATATATATATATATATATATATATATATATATATATATATATATATATATATATATATATATATATATATATATACATAATAATAACTTTAATAATCTACTTATGTTAATAATAACTCTATTAGTGCTAATAACAATGATATTTATAATAATACTTGTAAAGATATTAATTTTACTGTTTACGATAGTCATGATATTAATGATCTATTAATAATAATAATAATAATATCCTTATTAAAAATGATAGTATTAATAATAATAATGACATTGTTAATAATGATACTTTTGCTTAATATTAATAATACAAATAATAATAATAATAATAATAATAATAGTGTTAATACTAGTAATATTAATTGTAGATAATAACTAGTAAAATAATAATAATAGAAATAATAATAACAATAAGTTGTACCTTTGTAGCATTAAAAAGACTTAAAGTGCCCAGGACTGGACTCGAACCCGCAACCTCCCGCTCACACACAAACACCCTTGACCATCCATCTAATTTTGTTTATCTGATTTATTCCACTGCCCAAGCCTATTTAACTAGTTTTAAAGAGCCCAACCATTAACCATCTTCGGCCCAACAATTAAATGGATCCTCACGGCCCAATTTCCTTGCAACCCATTTATTTTGTTAAGTGGATCCCAAACCCAACAATTATATCCGATCCAAAAATATAAATGGATTATGGTTTTGGTAACTGTAATCGGCATTAAAAAAAAAAAAATTCGCCGTTCACTTTAATATCCCATCTCTCTTCCTTTAGCTTATTTCTAACCTTTCCCTTATCATCTCAATCCCCAAATCACTCAACGATTTCTTTTATTTATGATCGAACACAATCAATCATCTAGGTAATCTGTATTCATTAATATGATTGATTTTATAATTTTCCCCTAAATTGATTTAAAAAAAAAATCGAATCGTCTATCCGTCTGTCATCAACTTTCTGATTCGTGGTTTCACCTTTTGGTTCGGTTCAATCTGAAATTGGTTTCATTCATGGCTGCAACGTTGCAACAGTGCATCTGTATCTATTCTTATGTTTATTAATATTTGTTAGGTATGCTTTTTGCACAATCTAAGTTATTTACCAATTCATTAAATTCTATTTATTTAGTATGCAAAATATGTACTTGTTATTGAAGTTATTAAATTTGATATGCTTTTTGAATTATTTTTGTAAAACTCAAATTATTAATTCTGATAAATATTCTGTATGTATTTTTAATAATTAGTTTGAGCTTTGGAATTATTTAGTTGAAATCTAATTTATTAAATTTGAATTTGTTAAAGTAATTAGATGACAAAGATTTGTATATTGATGACCTGTTTATTGAGTGGAGGCTGAGCAGGAAGTGATCAATGAGTAGTAAATGAATTTAGAAATCGACTAGTAACAACGGGTAGTTTGGAGGTCCTGGTTTTCGTTGCAGGTTGAACAGAATAGTATAGCAGCAGTAAGTAAGAATCATTATATAATGGTTCTTGGTTGTTATGGGTGGCTTACGGTTGAGCAGTGACAGGAAAAACAAATCCTTATATAGCAGTAGCAGCAGTGGCGGTTAATAATGATGGTTGTGGTGGTTAAATGGTAGTCGATGGAGGTTGTTTTGAAGGTATGTTGATGGTTAATCAGATAGCAAACGATTAAGTGTGTTTGTATCCGGGTTTGAGTCGAAGTGATCTTCTAGTAGTGGTGAATATTTGTTATAAATTCATAGAGTAAGTATGGTCATACGGCTATGCATTTTAGTCGGGTTAAAGTGATTGTGAATACGTTAGAGGTGGTTGTAAAGTTATATGCAAGTGTATGTAAACATATATATATATATATATATATAAAGTCTCATGTTATGACAAGTTGATAGATTAGCATATGAATAAAATAATTTACTTAAACGTGTTAAACCTATAGTAAAGCAGTCACCATATTACTCGTCGTTATTATTTGTCTATTATATAAAGTTGTATGCATGTGGACTAATGATTGAAAGGATGTGTCCACTTACAGCCAATTTGTGGGGAGTCAGTGTTTTGTAATTGATATTTGGTACAGGTGATGAAAGATTTCAATTACACCAAACAATTTGTTTTATAGTCGGGATGACTTATTTTAGGCATGTTAAATCAAAGAAAATAAATAAAGTAGACAAGACATTAAACAGAATAATAAATAAAATAAAAAATTGTATCGTGATGTTTAATAATATTTGTAATTATCCGAAAATGATTATTTAGTTTTACTATTTAATAATATAAGTTTATTAAATAAATTAATAAATATTGTTAATATTAATAATATAAATACTAATAATAATAATAGGAGTAATAATAATTTTTCTATTAATAATAATAATAATAATAATAATTAATAATGACACAAAAAAAAATGATACATATAATATTATTAATTATAAATATAATAACAATATTAGTGCTAAAACATATTACTAACAATAAGTAATAATATCCAACTTTTAATATTTTTAAGATAATATTAATAATTAATACCAATACTAATATTAATATTGAATATAATAATGAAAGTAATAATAATATTAATATACAATTTTGTTTCATCTTGTATTATATATGTATATATATATCATTACTTATGTACTATATAATATATTATGTATTAATTTTTATCGAATAATTATTATCTATATATTCAAAATATATTACAATATAGTAATCATAAAATAGTATTATTTTTTTTTAATAACACTTTTTATCTTGTGTAATATTTTACACAATTAACTCAATTGATTAAGTTATACCTTATTGTTGTAATTTATTATATAAACTTATATTCATATAAATATATCTAGTTACAACAATCATTCGTGAATCGTCAGAAATAGTCAAAGGTCAACGGAATATATGAAAACAGTTCAAAAATTTAGAGACTCAACATTACAGACTTTGCTTATCGTGTTGGGTTCGGCTTAAGATCAGGTTTAAATTTGGTCGAAAATTCCCGGGTCGTCACACAATATATTAGAACCAAACACGTGGAGGATGAGAAGTAAAATTGAGATGCTTACTTGCTTTCTATATGTGTCACGAGAGAAATCAAGATCAGAAAAAAAGAATAACGGAACAATTGATCGAGAAATTAAAAGGTGGCTCTGATTACCATGTTAAAGTAATTGATCGATTGATTTTTCATTCCCCTCAACCAGTAGGAACAAGTGCATAAATAGAATATAACCCTAGCAGAAAGTGGGCTCGCAGGCCCATAACAATAAACTATTAGGCACGCAGGCCCAATGCAACTAATACAAAAAAGTTGGGCTCGCAGGCCCAGAATAACATCGGCTAACACGAGCTAGTTGGGTCCGAAGATTTTTAAGACCCTCGCGTTTGGCGAGGTTGGGGTTGCGAAACTTGACCCTGTATCGTGTCGTCGCACAATTGTTTCCTTGTTTTGTTTGTCCTATAAATTAAACTCCTAATTTCTTATAACTGTAACACCTACGAAAATTAATAGAATTTTTATTTGGTTGGATGTGGATTAAACCAATAATAATAATGGACATAACCACGCCAAAATTTCTCATGTTATTTGCGTTTCTTGCATTATTATTCGTGCTTACTTAGTATTTATTTGTTTATTGTTGGTTGGGTGATAACCTAGAGTTATCAATTTCTTGTTGAGGTTCTGTAAATTCCTTACATGCTCTCATTGTATTGTTGTTGTTTTTTTCTTTGATTTTTTATTTAAATAGATGAGGTCCAAAAATAATTGTAACTATTAAATCGAACTACCAACTAACTAAACAAACTAAACACTGGACACCATCGATTTCTACCAACTTTGAACTAACCAAAAGAAATATAATAAACACATAACCCTCACGTCTTCTTGCAATCTAGAACGGGATCATCAACGAAGGACCGCCGCAGAAAAAATTGAAGGCGAAGACATATGACACACTGAAGATTCTACCAACTCAGCACAACCACAACAAAAATCATGAGGGAAGGAAACATTGTGTAAACCACTAAATCACTAACCACCAAATAAACCACACTAACGACGTCACAATCCACCCGATAAACCCCCTTCACTGACGATTAAACACCACAATGTCTCATAAATCTATAAAAGGAGTAGAATTCAATACCAATAGTCTGCATTAACCATTTACTTGAAAATTAAAATAGTATTTGCACATAAATAATAACGATCGTTCATTTTATACTTTTAGTCATAAGATCTAAATCTAATTATTAACATACCTGTAAATAAAATTGCAATAAAATTAATGGGGAAGTGATCCTCAGATACAATCGTACAAGATATAAAGTTATTCAGATCAAAATTTATAGAAAAAGTTATTCGCATAATTTTTCATAACGGATAGTGATTTGTATGCAACTAATTTTTATTCATACATAATTAAACATGTGAATTGTGTACTTGTAAAGATATGTACGTAGACTTTGGGAACCTAATTACTATACTATCTACTAGACAAAAATGATGAATAGCATCAAGGGTATTTTGGACTTTTCACCCATTTTTTTTTTCCTTTTAGCTAAATTCTATTTCACTACCAACACCCCCACACTATATATTAGACCAAAATGATAAATAGTACCAAGAGTATTATGGACTTTTCACCTTTTTTTTTTCTTTCCCTTTTAGCTAAATTCCATTTCACCACAAATACCCCACACTTTGTTCAAAAATTAAAATCGACCCATAAAACAGGGTGGTAAAGTGTCAAATCACCATTTTCATAAAAAATCTTAAATAAACTCCACTCAAATATTCAACGAATCATATCTTCTCGCTCGCAACGAGTTAAATTTTCCAACACCATCGTTAAACTCGAAATAATTTTACGAACACAATTTCACTAACTATACGCAAAACGGACACTTTTTAAAAAAATGCTAAATATTTGGGGTACTTTTCATACACGTTGATTTTTCACTAGCAGGCTCCGTAACTATTTTCATCTATTAACAACAAACACATATGGGTCTTATTATTTTTTTAATTATTTAGTCATTTTTTGGATATATCTCAGTAAATCTTCTACTCTTAAATCATACGAAGTGTTAATATAAGATAACGACTTAATTGCGTTAAATTTTTAAAAGTCAACAATTCCATAGCGAAACGCGGAGATGCACATATATTGTTAATTTAAAATAACATTTAAATCTTTGGCGGGATATACCTTTTAGTTCGACTCGAGTTGCGCTTCAACGACATGATCGTTAGCCACGAAATAATTTTACAAACTAAACACAATAAAATATATTGAAAACCGAACCCCCGGCGTGAAGCGAGGGTTCGAAAACTAGTTTGGTCTAATTAACACTTGAAAAAATTACGCCATTGGTACCTGTGGTTTGTTTACATTCTCATAACAACACCTAAACTATTTTTTGCGTAGTTGGTACCTAAGTTTTGTTTAACTTGCGTGGTTGATACCCTGACTAACTACAGTAAATTTTAATGGTTAACCTTTCACATGTGCCAAACATGTGAGGGTATTTTTGTCATTTTTCTATTTCTTCACTCACATCCTTTGTCTTGCTAGTCCCCTCTCCAATTGTATATTGCATGCTTTCATCCCACTTTCCGAATACCGTTGCATGTTTTTTATCACTTGTATCTTCAACAAAAAATTGTTTTCGAATATCGTTGGATGTTTTCGTCCCACTCCATAATTTTCCTAATATAAGATTAATATAAGCTGGTGGTGACCTGAAAAACAATACAGGCACATATATGATATATCTACTCAGTAAAACTAAAAATTGAACAGTAAAACAAATAAAGACTGGAATTTTTGTATTCATTTACCTTACTCCACATCCTTTAATGTTCGTATAACTACAAATAAAGTAAGACATCAAACCTTTTCAGAGAAGAATCGATGAACAACTACTACTGAACTTCATCTTCATCGTTATCGTGCTCGTGTTCGTCCAGATTTCCACCAAACATTTCAATCGAACAAATTGAATCTGAAATCTAATGGAAGTAGCTTCATTATGCAGCAAAAAATACTTCTTGTGAAGGTTCTAACTCCAAAACATCATCTAATTTGAAAAATCATCGATGAACAGATAGAAGATGAAGGTTTTTGAACCCAAAATCAAACTCGATATCTAGGATGATTTTGATGATGCTTCCTACACGTAAATTGTTGCAAAAGCTCCACATAACACTCGAAAATCAATAACATAACCTGAAACTGAGTACATCTTCTGAATTTGAAGTTCGATGTTGCGTTTGACTTTTGTTCATGAACTATGACTTCGAATTTCGTTCTCAATTCTTCGATATAGGATCTGAGATTTGCATACAGATTCACGATATGAATATGAAGACATTTTCATATTTACTTTTCTTCCAATCGTTCTCAGATGAACCGGAGGCGAAAACGGTTAGCGTTGTTCGGTTTAGAACGAACTCGATCCAAAAATCAATGAATCTGAACAATTTGTTCAAATATGAAGATCAACGAGTATTCAGTGAGATGTAAGGATCATGGATCTGAGTTCCGTTTGAATTTATAACCTCAAGATGATAAACGCCTAAATCGGTTACGGTTTGCGATTACTAAGATGAATATGATCTGTCAGATGTTGAAATTTGTCACAATGAAGATGAATTCCTTATGATCAAAGTGTGTTCAGTAGGTAATAAGGTTCTCAAATATATAATTACTTTGTTGATTAAAGAACAAATGAGGAAATTGATAATATTATGCTATGAAGATCACCGACGGACAATAACTTGAAAATTAACTCTAATTTTGTGATTTTTGTGTTTATAATAATCTGAGATTGAAAGTGATAATCTGGAATGATGAATTTTGTGTTCTGGTATTTTAAAACAAAAAGAAAAAAGAAAAAACTAGATTATTCAAAAAAAAAATAGGAACATGATAAAAATACCCTCACATGTATGGGGTTAACTATTAAAATTTGACTGCAGTTAGCTAGGGGTATCAACCACGCAAGTTAAACAAAAGCTACTAGGTACCAACTACGCGAAAAAAAAGTTTAGGTATTGTAATAATAATGTAAAAAAACTTCAGGTACCAACGTCGTAATTTCTTCTTTTAACACTTTAAAGAGAGCTGCTTGTTTTATGTCAGATAGTAAATCCTTGTCCTTGTATGCGTCATAGTAAAACCTTTTGGAACAAAACACATTTGACTTTCATGTTTCTATACAATTTCCTATATATAACTGTCAACGATTCTAAAAGATTTCATCTCAACCCATCAATTTTATAACTCTAATTCTAATTCTTTGGTTTATTCGTCAAAAATTTTAATCAAAATCAAACTCAAATCTTGTTCTTTAAGCGATTAATACTTTAGGGCGGTTTGTTTTTATGGATTTCATGGATTCAACCCCACCTTCCTCTACAAAACAAGTAAATCTTCACTCACATAAATCTAATATTGATTGATGTTTACTCATGTTCTGTATTGTTTCTTAGGGTTTTAGGCTTTTATAACTGTTGAGTTTGATTTTGACTAAGTCAAAGTTAAACCAATGATCAAAGTTTATTAATATTAGTCATACTGTTTATGTTAATTGTTGTCTGTGATTATTGAGTGAATGTAATTCACAAAGCATGATATAGTTAGATACGGTTAGTTCATTTAGTTATTGCAGACTTTGTAGCATGCATTTCTGCAGCTACAACCGGAGTTCGAACTGATTTAGTATCTTTATGGTTGTAAAGTCCCCCGACTAGCCTCCAACTAGGCCAACTAGCTAGCCCCGGCCACCCCTGACTTGGCCGACTAGTCGGGATTTTGAAGTAATCCGACTAGTATCCAACTTTGCTGATATATTATGTCAAAGTTGTCATAAGTCCAATGTAGTCGGTCAAACTCGAAATTTTAGTTTATATTCAGTCAAAATCGTTCAACACTAAAAGTCAAAGTTAGTCAACATGCGACTAGTCCCCAACTAGTCTCTGACTTGACCGATTAGTCCCTAGTCCCTACAAGGTCATATCCGACTAGTTCCCGACTACTGACTTTTACAACCTTGTCTTGAGTTCGAAATTAAATACATGCCAGAGTAAATGCTACTTTTAGTTTTTTATGTGTCGGACATATTCATGTCAATTGTTTTATTAACTGTTGTCACTTGTGGAATTCGTTTCGTTTAGGAAGATCAATACGTAACATCAATAAATGACGAACACGAGACAACTTGTTGGGGGTGTGGACTACGCCTTATTATTGCACCTTACTCACCTGTATTCAAATGTGGTTGGTGTGGAGCCATTACTAATCACAATGCACGTAAATCCGATAATAAGTACTTTTGGTTAAGACGTCTTCGAGACCGAACTTTCGTCATTATTCTTTTGCTATTCATGCTTTTCATTATAGGTAAAGTTTCGTATCCATAGTTTGTATAATAATTTAGTACAATATATTCATATCTTTCTTATAACTTGGGTACATTTTACTCCATTCTACAGGTAGTGGTGTTTGGGCTATTTATCCTGTTGTATTTTCAATGAGTTATTTATGTGGTGTATTCCATTTGACTATAACGGGTATTTTGTCAATATGTACAATTTCAACTTATGTACTGGCTGCTTTTCGGTCTCCCGGTGCACCACCACATATGTCGTGGGGCAGCTACCCGGAAGTCGGAAGAGGTGCTCTTGCGGATTACAACTTTTGTCACGTATGTTCGAAGCCAAAGCCACCAAGTACTCATCATTGTCGTTCATGTGGAATGTGTGTATTGGACATGGATCATCATTGCCCATTCGTAAGTGTTCTATTACTTCATATATGATGTTAAATTCTTGAGGAACATTAGATTACTTGTAGGGGATGAGGGAATAATATTTTTGAAAAAGTAGCATTATTTTTTTTAACGGCGGTTAGGAGTCACTGATGGGGTCCGAGACGCGATGTGAAACCCACCCGCCCGCCCGATCATTTTCTGGGACGAACATTACAGTCCTACCACCCCTTACGAGGAAACCCACATGACGAATTCATAGGGGCATCGCTTGTGGTAAAACCCCGTCATGTGAGGCTCGAAAACAAGACATTTGCAACCTCCGTGGCCCATGAAATGGGCAGGTAACCTCTAAGGGAAATATTTTGCAGCTCATGACCTCCCTTATGGGAAATCACGTCATCACCAATACACCACCACCTTGAGGTTTAATAAAACTAATCAGTAACTGCTCTATTAACTACCCTATATAGAGGGTTAATTTGGTCATTTCCATTATTCAAACGGTATTCAGCACTTAAAACAAACAATAACTTTTTTATTAGTCACTATCTCTCACAGAAATCTTATATTCATTCAGACGAGAGAACTTAATTAGGAAAAAAAAAAAAAAAAAAAAACAAACGGACACTAAAATAGATAGTGTCGGACTGAGCCAACTAATGACCACTTTTTTGTAATCTCTATACTTTTATTCTTCAATTTGTTGATGCACATAATTAAGAGAATCGTGTTATTACAATGATAATCTTCTTTCTGAAATAAAACGATCTATGCCAAATGGGTAGACATTGCCATTTTTTAACCATTATTAAAATTTCCTTGTACGTATGCAGATTGGTAATTGTGTTGGTGCGGGAAACCATCGAAGCTTCATCTTGTTCCTCATATCAGCAGTCACTAGTACTTTCTACATTTCTATTGTATCACCATACATAGCATATCAAATCTGGCCCCCATTACGACACGTTCCTGCTACTGTTTTGACTAGGTCAACCATTCTCGAAGTCATCAAAGAAAGTGCCCTTCCGTTTCTTATATCTGTAGAGTCATTACCCATTAGGGGTTTCGTACTCATTTACCTGTTTTTTGCGAGCGTTGCTGTAGAAATTGGTTTAGCTGTGCTTTTATGGCAGCAACTATGCTATATTTATGAAGGGAAGACGTATTTAAGTCAGTTAAGTTCGAATTCAAACGGAGATGATGAAGTTGAGGAAAAAGATTGTCAGAATATCGTTCGGTTTTTTGGTTTTCCGTATCCCGCAACGAGATATGTGTTTAGTTTTTGGAATTCTAAGAAGAAGCACAAGAAGTGAAATGCAGAGCAACCCTGATATACTATTATAACTTGACAATCTTTTTTTTTTTCAATTCTTTGTAGTTTAAAAATATAATTTATACAAACATTTGTAACTTCTATTCTATACATGTATGATTATGTTTTTGTAATTGTAGTTCATATCATGGTTTAAACCTCTGTATCTGGAAGGTCACTTGTTTTATGGTGGGCCAATAAGTGGATATATACAAGAGATTGGTCATTGTATGATGCATCCAATTTAGTGCTTACATTATATATCTTATATTCAACATCTCTTGCAAGTTAGTCTCATTTTGATTAATTTCAATAGTGTCATTTTGATTAGTTTCAGTTCTTGGTTTAAATTTGATGATCTTTACAAATATTCTTGCTCATCTTCGAGCATGTCAGTATGATGTTTGAACGAACCGAAAAATGAATAAAGCAATTATTTATGAGAATTGGAGGTTTTCATTGGTTCAGTTTTCTCGGATTATTCGGTTTTGTTAGTTCGGGTCTAACTTTTTGAAGCAAAATAAATCGAATTCAAATTCATTACTAAAATTGGAAGAGCCTTGACGACTGAATTTGAATTCGGTACTATTTAAAACCTAATATTTTTAATCAAAATAGTCATAAAACATTGATTTTGGATTCACTTTTTGGTTTTGAAATCAGTTTGTGGTCTATATATTTCCCAACAACGGTAATGTCATAGAATGAGTTATCTAGCTGGAATGATAATAGTCATCACAATTCGGTTTGGAATGATCGGTTGTTCGTTATCGTAGCAACAACATTTGTGGAGCATTTGTAGGTTCAAGAATGGAATCGTTTTACAGTAACAATCATGCTATTAAGAAGTGTGTTAGTATTTTTTTTATTATGTTCATTCTTTTACATTTCTTTGGTTGAAGAATGGAGGTAAGGGTTCGGTTATGTATCCGTTATAATCCTTCCTATAAAATTTTGAACGTTTAAAAGAAAAAATTAGTAGTTTTATTTGGTTTTGAATAAGTTTTAACCGAAATTAAAAAAAGTAAATCTAAAATCGAACCAAAATCAAATTGAAAATTGAATTTAAATTTGGTCTGTTTAATTTCGATTTCATTTGGTATTTTGATTTTCATTCGATACGATTTCAGATTAAACAGTTTGAAACCAAATTTTAACACTCCTAATGAGAACAAAGCTAAGTTTGGTTCGAACACATGGTGGTGGAATCAATCAACCTAGCTTCCATTATTATTGATAAAGATTGTACAAAGAATAAAGAATGTGGCATTTCCATAACATGATTCTTGGACTATAAAACTCCAAAACAAACATGAACTAATCTCTAAGTTTTCTACATGCCGAAACTAATCATAAACTATTTAACTCGACTCAATTCGAGTCTTGTTACTAACAAATCCAATGCTTCCTTCATCCATGAATATTGACAAACTTCCTTAGCATTAGCCACACTCACCCAATCTCTTGATCGAATATCTTTTTCGGGCCATAAATCAAGTTGCTTCTCAACAAGCAACGGAAACATATAACCGTCATAGTATCCATCGTTACCTTTGCTCTTAAAGCACCATTTACCCAACACTCCTTCAACACTTCCATAAACTCCAGCTTCTTCAATACATTCTCTTAAAGCGGCCTCTTTGATCGTTTCGTCTGTTTCCCAACCTCCTTTAGGAAACAACATTCCTTTGCCTTTTCTTTGTGCACTAATTACAAGTACTTCCAATTCGTCGTTTAAATCCTTGTAATTTGATCCGGTTTTAAGTCTGTAAGGTATGCAGCCAACGACTTGGCGTTGACCTTGATCGTAACGTTGTAGTTCGCGGCCCCTGCGAGCATTAGCAATCATGGTTACCATGTTTTGTTGTTTGAACAAATGAACAACGTTCGATAAGATTGTATGTATGTAGAGGAGTGGTTGTGTTATGTGATGTTGGTTGTAGATATGATGAATGGTTGAAGGATATATATAGAGATAAAACAGCGTTTTTTATGTGGCAAGTGGGGTTGATGAATACGAATAAAAAAAGAAAATAAAAAAAGCGCGGATGCGGGTGTAGGGAATGCGTGTTACCTGGCACGTGTGAGATTCTATGTGGGCTTCCTCTGCGCTGTATTTTTATGTCAAATCTTCTTTTCTTTATCTTTATTATTAAGTGTATATATATGCGGTTTTACTTGTTACCAGCTACTAATTAACTCATTGATGGATCTAACCCAAATAAAACAAATTTTGACTTTGGAGCTTGCGTATAGGATATTTAAATGGAGAGGACCAGATATTTTGTTTTGGACTTATATAGAGTGGGTTTTATAAACTGTTGTTAACTTGCATAAGTTATTTTTTTTTTTTTTTTTTTTTGAAAGGCAAGTTTTGTCATCGAATACTCTCATTTGCAACGCAAGCGCTTTCAGGCAGGAAACCCGAATCACATTACAGGGATCCGAACCTTAAATCATCTCGAGGTCCTAAATACGGGTCGGTAAAACATTCCCCGGACCAATACAGCTTTCAGGAAATAAATCTCACGGATATTTTTCAGGGGAGGAACTCGAATTTTAGACCTCCCCACCCTCATCTCAATACACAAGTACAAAGAAATAAATCACTGGACCACTATGATAGTCATAGAAGCTATGTTTAAATAAATCTAACAAAATATCTTATCTTCATTTAAATAGCGGTTATTTATTAACTTTAGAGTAGCGAGTTGTCATACAATTTTTTTTTCTTCGTGTTAACATCTCTGAGGGTTACATTTAGAAATTCATTTTATTTTTTTGGGTTTTTTATATTCTAGAAGGGACAAAACGGGAGAAACAAAACATGTAACTACTCGGGAAATGATAAATCCAACATTATTTTTACTTCTTCCACTTAAATGGTCTAAAATGCCCTTAATGATAAACTAATGTAAAAATTTTAAAACTTTTTGTTGTAATTTATTGAAGGATATTTTGGGAAAGAGGAATTAAATGATGGTGGAAGAAGTAAAAATCATGTTGAATTTATCATTTCCCTACTCTAAATAGTAAATACTACTTTAATATGTACTCCGTATTATTTAAATGTTATCTAAAACATTTTGGGATGATCCCATACAATATTGACTCTTTTATAACAGGTGGTTAGTGGTAGTAGGTGGTAACTTGCAAAACTTGAATTCTAGTCATTTAAGCGACACATCATCATATTCATCTATCACTACTTAACCTAATCTAACACCCTAGTTATAAATATACTCGCCAAAAACCCCACATATTTTATTTATACAGTCAGCGATAATATTTCATCACGAAATCCCCACTGTTGTGGGTAAAGATATACATCGTGATGATGTCCCGTGCAGGGCGATTTTTAAAGCAAGTGACCCCACTATTTTAAAAAAAAAGTACATAATATACTCTTTAAATTATATATATGACACCAATGAATTTTACCATAGACCCCGTATATTTATAAAGCTTATGGTCTTTTAAATGTAAACAACCTGCGAGTGGCTGGGTAAACATAGTTATACTCAAAGGGAGTATTTGACCCATCTGAATTTAACGGAAAAGAAAGTTTGACACTAAACAAATTTATTTATCAAAAAATAAGTTTTTTTATTGTTTACCCCTGCTGACATTAAAAAATTTATTAAATTTTTACTTTCAGCCCGTCTGTGTCCGAGTTCAAGTTCCGCTATTGCAACCTGCCCCCTTTAAATATAATTAACTTTGGAAAAGAAATTTGGAACTCCATTGAGTTATCATCGTGAATTCGCCACCATTCTCGTGGTGGTTTAGATACCTCCCACAAACCGCACACGTGGGATGAAGTATTGTTATCGTTGTAGTGATTGTTAAACACACATAAAAGATAAAATAATATTCAAAAATAAATATATAAAAATTGGAGATGAACTCACATTAAGGAGAGAACAAAACCACCGACAGAACTTTGGCAAGTGAGAACTTAATGAGAACGGACATCAGAACGCTCCCATGGGCAGTTCTTACTCCTCTTAACTAATAATCTAATATTGGATGTATCTTTTCCTTGTTCTACATGAAACTAATTGATATTAGATGATTAAAAACCCATCACAGATTCATATAGTAAGTTGTGCATACAACTTGCATCTTATTATATAAAGATCCAACCGGTTTTAGTAGGAAAATAATTTTCGTGATCATAATCAAAATGTTACATTATAGTCGAACAAGCTCTTCGAGAAATGACGCATTCGACCCATTGACCCTCAACCCATTTTGACACCATACCCGAGCAGTTAATCAGACCACCTCTACTTTTAGGTCTTAAACATAACTATGACCCGGTACTTTACAAACATCCATTTGATCCATTTTTCTCCTAATGTTCTCCGAATCAACATAATCACCCACACCCGAATAGATATTAGACATAAGCACATAATCACCAGAGTAACGTCTCTCCGTTTCAAA
This sequence comes from Rutidosis leptorrhynchoides, assembly GCF_046630445.1. Classification (NCBI taxonomy): domain Eukaryota; kingdom Viridiplantae; phylum Streptophyta; class Magnoliopsida; order Asterales; family Asteraceae; genus Rutidosis; species Rutidosis leptorrhynchoides. The sequence continues at coordinate 400,468,929 of NC_092337.1, read as the reverse complement.
TATTCTACTCGTAATTCTCTTCCCCATTTCAACGTTATTATAGTAACTACATGCCCCAAGTAATGTCCTCCAAACAACATCATTCGCCATATCTTTTGGTACCTCCATAGCCATTTTTTCTGCTTCTTCAAGCCTCCCTGATCTCGCCAACATGTCAACCAAACACCCATAATGCTTGACATCAGGCACAATATTAGACTCATTCACCATTTTCTTGAAAAACATTAACCCTTCTTCAACTAATCCCCCATGACTACAAGCACTTAAAAGGCTCAAAAAAGTAATCCTATTAGGTTTCAAGCCTACTTTCTCCATTTTTTTAAAACAGTCTAAAGCTTCCATTGCCAATCCATGCATTGCAAACACGGATATAATCGACGTCCACGACACTAAATTCCTAACGTCACAATCTATAAGCTCAAAAACTCGCCAACCGTTATATACGCTCCCGCATCTTGAATACACATCGATAAGAGCATTTGTAACACGTATGTCCATCGCATAAAATCCGTTTTTCTCTCCATAAGCATGAACCGATTGACATAGTTCTAAAGACCCGAGGTTCCAAATGGCAGGGTAAAGTGCTAAAACGGTTATTTCGGTTGGCTTAACACTGCCACTTAGTGCAATCATTTTCCGAAATAATGATACTGCTTCCTTGGGTTGATTAGCTCGTGTATACCCATCAATCATACCGCTCCAAGAAACAACATTCTTAACCCGCATTACGTCAAAGAACGACCTTGCTAGCACAACTTCACCTATTTTTGCTAACCCAGTAACTAAAACATTCCAAGTGACTAAATTTCTCTCAGGCATTTCATCGAACACTTTGCGACATTCATGTAAACACCCACAGACAACATACATATTAGCCAAAGCTGTTTGTACGTAAACATGGGTATGAAACCCGGATTTGAATGTGAGAGAATGTATCTGTGAACCCGACCCAGGTAGGTTTGAATTAGCACAAGATTTGATCAAGAAAGCGTAAGTAAAACTATCGCTGTAAAATGTTGGGGTGGGGTGAAGATGGTGTTTAAAGAGCAATAAAGCTTCTTCCGGTGAAGTTCCGAGTGAGTAATGACGAAGAACGGTGGTCCAGAGCGTGATAGGTAGTGGGTGGATTACGGTGATCAAGTGACCGTGGATTTGTTGAATTGATCGGCGGTTGGAGTGATGTTTTTGTAGTAAGGATAATAAGAAATTGTAGTCTTTTCTCATAATAATTTTGTGATAAGTTTGGTGGATTTAATATATACGTATAACTCTTTGTTTTATTTATACTTTTTTAGCTACTATAGTAGTATAATAAAACTTGTTAAAGCACTTAATATAACACAAGTGCACGTTTCAATAAATACTCCGCTAGTCCGCTATTAAAACCTTTTTCATGTTTTTCAGTGGAAAAAATTAATTCGAGTATTGTAAAAGCAAGTGTAATTGATTATGGTTCAACGTATATAGGAATTTTTTTTTTTTTTTTTTTAAAAAGTAGTAATTTATTCCCACCAAAAAATCATTACATAGTTCACGTTTGTGTACAACTCAACATTAGTGCATAAACAGAAAAAAAATGGAGCAAGTCCCTAGACATAGATGCCAAGATAGCATCCAAATCGCCCGAATTTAAACTAAGAAAAGCGATGGATTATTGAACCAATTATGCCAATCGATTTTTCTTCCTTTAATTCTCTTCGCGATCCACTCGAATCCTTTATTTTGACTCTCGCTAATTGCCATCGGAGTGTTCCAACCTTTACCTTTGAAAACCGCTTGATTTCTATTCTTCCAAATTAAGTAGCAACTCAACCATAGAACTGCTTGTCAAATTTCTTTTCCCGAATCCGAACCTCGAAGACCCATTTTGCCTTGAAGAATATCATCCAGATTTATACTCGATAACCCACTCATATCCCACCAATTATAAATTTTACACCAAATCTCGAATACTTTTTTGCAAGAAAAGAGGGAGTGGTCAACCGACTCGATGTCATCGTCACATAATGGGCAACGAACCGAGTGGAGATCAATCCCTCTTTTATCGAGCTCAACTCGAACCGGTAACCGCCCCTTCCTCTCTCTCCAAATAAAGACTAAACTTTTTTCGGCACCACTTTTTTCGGCACCAATTTATTCTTTAAAGTCTCTCTTACATTTGAGCCCACACATATTGTCTTTGCGTCAATCAAATTTGTAAGAATTTTTGTTGTGAAATTCCCACCGTGGCCTGTGTCCCACGCCCACGTATCATGCAGTTCAGGCTCCAATTCAATCGCAGCCAACTGTTCCTCAATCTCTCTGTAACAACCCGACTTCATAAACCCAAAAACGCGTACCAAAAAAAAAAAAAATTTTAAGGCAGTGCATCTGGACGGCGTCCAGAATCCTGGACGGCGTCCAGCTCAGAAGGGTGGGACGGCGTCCAGAGTTTTGGGACGGCGTCCAGCTCAACCAACTGGGACGGCGTCCAAGGAATTGGGACGGCGTCCCAATGGCCTTCCAGCCACTGATCACGGGTCCAACTCACACGAGCGGAAAACCCGCTTCCCGACACTTTCAAACGAAAACCTTTTTACCACAAGTCAATATAAATGAAACTAAGAGATTTTCATCATCAAATCAAGTTTTACATCAACGGGCCCACATCGCCCGATTTACGAGTTTCGTTCAAAAATAAAAGTTTCGACCAAACATAAGTTTAAGTTCCAAACGACAATAGAGCATGGTGTTTGGGGTTAAACTACCCAATCTCGGTCGAACTCCAAAAGCTAATACCCAAAAGCATCCCCCAACAAAACAAGCGGGAGATCACTAATCCAATTGAACGCTCTTACCCTTGTCAACGCCCGAGCCTATAAAAAAAGTAAACAACGAGAGGGTAAGCAAAGCTTAGTGAATGCAATAATTATACATACATATATATAACCCATCTATTTGCAATCACAATTACCGAATACCTTATACGAACTTGAAACTCAAATTAGCATAACATCATACCCGAAATACTTAACAAGTCGCACATTATCACAAAACCGCATTAGCATATACTCAACACAATATATTTAAACAATATGCCAAACAATCAACAATCTCAATATGGTTAACCATAACGCTATGGTGCTACCGGCTCGTGGTTCACACCATACGCAATTGAGTCATACTCTTTTATAGTGCTACCGGCTCGTGGTTCACACTCGATGCTACCGGCTCGTGGTTCACATCTTAGTTTATAGTGCTACCGGCTCGTGGTTCACACTCGATGCTACCGGCTCGTGGTTCACATCTTAGTTTATAGTGCTACCGGCTCGTGGTTCACACTCGATCACACACATGTTATGGCACTACCGGCTCGATGGTTCATACCATAACACCCACAAATAAATACGTCATATACACATACGTATAATTACTCCACTCACCTTAGAGTCTTCGTGAAAGATAACCGAACTTGCCACTTCAATGTAACGTACCTATTACATTTTAGCACATAATCAATTCACAACTCAAGTCGGTCAAGCAACTCACTCAAAAATCTAGAGTCTTTTGTCCCAAAGTGTAATCCCGACCCATTTTGCACCCTTAACCCTAATAATGGGTTAACTTCACCAAAAACCCTAACTTTAGCCAAATAAGGTCTTAACACACTTTTAACCACAAAGTTAACTCGTTTTCATACATGCAAGACAACCTAGGTCATTAAAGACCCATTCGACCCATTTCTAGGTCAACACACCCATTTGGGTCACCCACAACCCAAATCACACCCACTAACATTAACTATAAGTGTATTAGTATTTACTTAGGTCTTTAAGACCCATTTACACCATTTACCCTTTCAAAACCCTAGGTTAGTCACCATTTGGGTCTTCATGACCCAAACTTACCCAAAACCCCCAAATCACTCATACATGGGTTTTATGTACAACATTAACCCAAACCCTAACCCTTAAACATATTAAACTAAGGTAATCAAGTTTAGAGCTTACCACAACAATCAAAACGAAGCTAACGAGGAGATGAACAACTTTAACTCCCGAGTTCTAACCCGAAATGAGCTTCTTCTTCCCCGATTTAAGCTTTCTCACACTTAACCACCCTCTCTCTCTCTAGAATGAATGGATGATGTTTGGTGGTTGAGAAATGAAGTAATGAGTTCACCAAACTGATCCTAAGGCCTTTAATTCGTCCACCAAGTGAAATTACCAATTTACCCATCTAAAATATTTAAAAGCAAAAAGACCTGTCTGCCAGCCATTCTGGACGGCGTCCAAAATGTTGGACGGCGTCCAGGTCTTCAAACTGGGACGGCGTCCCAAGGTGTTGGACGGCGTCCAGGTCTTCAAACTGGGACGGCGTCCCAAGGTGTTGGACGGCGTCCAGGTATTCAAACTAGGACGGCGTCCCAAAGTGTTGGACGGCGTCCAAACCCAAAAGAAAACAGGATCTTACAACTCTCCCCCACTTGAACCGGATTGCGACCTCGCAATCCACGCCGCATGACAAGCAGGAAGATAAACCAAGACAAACTCTTCGGGCTCCCAAGTAAACTCGGAACCTTTACTTCGCCGCCATTGAACCTTGAAAGTTCTCACCTCTTTATTCCTCAACATTTTCACCTTCTCGTCAAGGATAGCAATCGGTTCCTCGACATATTCTAACTTGTTGTTTAGCTCGATCTCGTCTAAAGGCATCCATGAGGAATCATCCGCAAGATACTTACGGAGGTGGGAAACATGAAATGTATTATGGATCCCCGCAAGCTCTTCGGGTAATTCCAATCGATATGCAACTTCACCAACACGAGCTGAAACCTTGAACGGCCCAATAAACCGAGGAGCTAACTTTCCCCGTTTTTGAAATCGAATAATACCCTTCCATGGCGAAACCTTAAGCATCACCATATCGCCTTATTGGAACTCAATCAATCGCCTACGTCTATCGGCATACGACTTTTGCCTATCTTGAGCCTTCTTCAAATGTTCCCGAATCAAATCAATCTTGCTATTTGTCTCTAAAACCAAATCGGTACTCCCGATCTCTCTTTGACCCACTTCTCCCCAACAAACGGGAGTTCGACACCTACGCCCATAAAGCATTTCGTAAGGTGGCATCCCGATACTAGTATGATAACTATTATTGTACGAGAATTCCACCAAAGGCAAATGCTCATCCCAACTACCACCAAAGTCAATGATGCACGCCCGTAACATATCTTCCAAAGTTTCATTCGTACGTTCGGTTTGACCGTCCGTTTGAGGATGATACGCTGTGCTCAACTTCAATTGCGTACCCATATCTTCATGAAACTTTTCCCAAAACCGAGATGTAAAACGGGTATCTCGATCCGAAATGATAGATATAGGAACCCCATGTCGCGAGACCACTTCCTTGATAAACAACTTAGCCAAGGTCTCCGACGATATCGCTTCTTTAATGGGAAGAAACAAAGCGCTCTTTGTCAATCGGTCAACTATAACCCAAATTGAATCGAATTGGGTTCTCGCCGTTTTAGGTAACTTTGTAATGAAATCCATGGTAATGTGCTCCCATTTCTATTTCGGGATTTCTAACGGTTGCAATTTACCATACGGCTTTTGGTGTTCGGCTTTTAATTGCAAACACGTGACGCATTGCTCAACATACTTCACAACATCACGCTTCATGCCCGGCCACCAATAATCTTTCTTCAAGTCAAGATACATTTTCGTCGCGCCCGGATGAATGGAATATTTTGACTTATGTGCTTCATCAAGTAGCACTCGTCGGTAATCACCCATCTTAGGCACCCACACCCTTCCTTGAAAAGACAACAAACCACGCGGGCCCATAGTAATGAACTCCGATTGGCCCACGATTCGCTCCGTATGCTTGTTGTGAACATAAGCCTCTATTTGAATCTCACCAAGCTTTTCAAGAAAATCGTTGGAAATAATCAAACGTAACGACCCCACTTTTATCGCCGGATGTTGACTCTTTCGACTCAACGCATCCGCGACCACATTCGCCTTACCCGGATGATAAAGTATTTCACAATCGTAGTCTTTCACCACATCCATCCACCTACGTTGGCGATAATTCAAATCTCGTTGATTAAAGAGATGTTTCAAACTCTTATGATCCGAATAAATCGTACACTTGACACCATACAAGTAATGGCGCCAAATTTTCAACGCATGCACTACCGCCGCCAACTCAAGATCATGAGTCGGATACCTCGTTTCATGTTCCTTTAATTGTCGAGAGGCATAAGCGATGACTTTACCTCTTTGCATTAGAACACACCCGAGACCATTTAAGGAAGCATCACAATAAACCACCATGTCTTCAACACCTTCCGGTAACACTAACACCGGAGCTTGACACAACTTCTCTTTTAATAATTGAAAAGCAATTCCTTGCTCGTTCCCCCAACCAAACCTCGCATTCTTCCTTGTCAATTTCGTCAACGAAGAAGCGATCTTAGAAAAATCTTGGATAAACCGACGATAATAACCGGCCAATCCGAGAAAACTTCGGATTTCCGTAGGCGTAGTCGGTCGTCCCCAACTCTTCACCGTTTCGATCTTCCCCGGATCTACTTGAATAACGTTTCCGTTCACGATATGACCAAGGAATTGAATTTCCCTTAGCCAAAATTCACATTTGGAGAACTTTGCATACAACTTCTCCTTTCGTAGCGTCTTCAATACTTCACGCAAATGATGTTCATGTTCGTTCATACTTTTCGAGTAGACTAGTATGTTGTCAATGAACACTATTACCGACTTGTCCAACATAGGTTGGCACACTCGGTTCATAAGATCCATGAATTCCATCGGTACATTCGTAAGACCAAAGGGCATAACTACAAACTCATAATGCCCGTAACGCGTTCGAAAAGCCATTTTCTCTATGTCTTCCTCACGGACCCGCATTTGGTGATAGCCGGACCGTAGGTCGATTTTAGAGAAATACGTTGCACCTTGAAGTTGATCAAATAAATCGTCAATCCTAGGTAATGGATAACGATTCTTGATCGTCACTTTATTCAACTCACGGTAATCAATGCACATACGCATACTACCATCTTTCTTCTTCACAAATAACACCGGAGCGCCCCATGGCGAAGCACTCGGTCGAATAAAACCCTTCTCGAGCAACTCTTGGGTTTGATTTAACAACTCTTGCATTTCCGTTGGTGCTAAACGATAAGGAGTTTTAGCAATGGGAGTAGCTCCCGGAACCAACTCAATACGAAACTCAACTTGTCTTTCCGCCGGAACACCCGGTAATTCGTTCGGAAAAACGTCTACGAATTCACTAACAACCGGAATTTCACGAATAGGTAGTGGCTCATTGCGAGTATCAACAACGTGAGCAAGGAAAGCCATGCCACCGGTAACAACAAAACGACGTGCCCGTGCAAAAGTGCATATCGGCACCGATCTCCTTCGCTTATCACCATGAATAATTAACTCTCCCCCACTTAGGGTCTTCACACGAATAAACTTATCATGGCATGCAATATCGGCTCTATATCGATCGAGCCAATCCATACCAACGACAATATCAAAGTCGCCCAAGGTCATTGGAATAAGATCAATTTTAAAGGTTTCAGCACCAAAAACAACATCACAATTTTCACACACATCAACCACTAGCACCGTCTTGCCGTCCGCTATTTCGACTTCTATCGGACGACTTAGCTTAGCTAACGGTCTATTAAGTTTAGGCACAAATTTAGGAGACACAAACGACAAATTTGCACCGCTATCGAAAAGAATCCTTGCCGGATTAGAATTAACCATGTAAGTACCTGAGACAACTTCGTGCGATTGTTTGGCTTCATCATTGGTCATCAAATAGTTGCGACCCTTAGCCGTGCCCGCCGCTTTCTCTAACCGTTTAACATTATCATTATTCAAATCGGGACATTCCGGCCTCTTATGCCCTTCTTTACCACAATTAAAGCAAGTGATTTTGGTCGACGCCTTGGTGCAATCACGGGCCATGTGTCCTCTTTGATTACAATTATAACACGTGGGCCCGAAACCCCCGGAAGCACCCTTCTTCACACTATTAAAGCTTTCGGAGCCTTTCTTGGACTTCTTATTTGAAAAGTTCGAATGACTTGAACCCTCAAACTTCCTCTTTGAAAAAGTAAAATCGCTCTTTCTTGGCACCTCCGGCTCAAAACCCCGAGCAAATTCAAATAACTCGTCAAAAGACTTAGCCATACCCCGACTAATCTTACCCTTGTACTCATCATTTAAAGTGCGGTAGAAATCCTTCATTAGCTTGTGATCATCACCAACATACTCCGGGCAAAAACGAGTCTTTGCCAAGAAGGTAGACTTAAGAGTAACTAAGTCCATTGAACCTTGTTGCAAATGGTGCAACTCGTCCCGGATTCTATCGAGATCGGAAGAAGTTCGGTATTCCTTGAAAAACTCCTTCTTAAATTCTTCCCACGTCAAGCCCATACATTGTTCCTCACCATACAAGTTGATTTTATCATCCCACCATAACTTAGCCTCTTCTCGTAGCATGCTAGAGCCATACCTCGCCTTCTTCTCGGGAGGACATTCCGAGGTACGGAAAGCTCCCTCAATATCGGAGATCGAACATGTACTTTTTAAAGGATCCCGCACCCCATTAAACATCGGGGGTTGAGCATCCTTGAAGTTCTTGTAGTGGAAGTCCCGCCTTCCTTCGCCTCCTTCACCGCGAGGGTAGACATTCCTAGCGTCGAGGGCCTCTTCGATAGTGGCCTTCATTCGTTCATTTATCAAATCGGTCACCTGCCCATCGACCGAATCTTGAAAGACCTTTCGGACGTCCGTAAGAAAATCCGCTTTTAACTTTTTAAAGACGGCCTCAACCTTGGCCGAAAACTCGGCGTCCTCGCTTGTACTTCCGTTATCATGATCGGGACCGTTTCTCGTCTTCATTCTATAAAACGAAATAGGTTAAACCACAAAAACGAAAGGACAATTTACATATGTATATACATATATGCCACACTACCCCATCTCGCTCAACAATCGTCGTACATTGCTTGTTTAACACGACTTGCGCCCGTAATAATGGTAGCTAGTCATTACTACGCGAGCACGTCGCATTAACTCGCTAGTACAACGCCTATCTCGCTTGATGCTTGCTAAACACAACATAAACAATTAGCACAAGGTTAATTCTCATAAACCAAAGCACTAACAATTCCCGATTAGACCCAAAGTCCTACAAGTCCCGCATAAATGCGCACATAAAAAGTCTAAGTCTAGGCGCCTATCTCAAGTCACCTAAATCCCTTAGACCATGCTCTGATACCACTTGTAACAACCCGACTTCATAAACCCAAAAACGTGTACCAAAAAAAAAAAAAAATTTAAGGCAGTGCATCTGGACGGCGTCCAGAATCCTGGACGGCGTCCAGCTCAGAAGGGTGGGACGGCGTCCAGAGTTTTGGGACGGCGTCCAGCTCAACCAACTGGGACGGCGTCCAAGGAATTGGGACGGCGTCCCAATGGCCTTCCAGCCACTGATCACGGGTCCAACTCACACGAGCGGAAAACCCGCTTCCCGACACTTTCAAACGAAAACCTTTTTACCACAAGTCAATATAAATGAAACTAAGAGATTTTCATCATCAAATCAAGTTTTACATCAACGGGCCCACATCGCCCGATTTACGAGTTTCGTTCAAAAATAAAAGTTTCGACCAAACATAAGTTTAAGTTCCAAACGACACTAGAGCATGGTGTTTGGGGTTAAACTACCCAATCTCGGTCGAACTCCAAAAGCTAACACCCAAAAGCATCCCCTAACAAAACAAGCGGGAGATCACTTATCCAATTGAACGCTCTTACCCTTGTCAACGCCCGAGCCTATAAAAAAAGTAAACAACGAGAGGGTAAGCAAAGCTTAGTGAATGCAATAATTATACATACATATATATAACCCATCTATTTGCAATCACAATTACCGAATACCTTGTACGAACTTGAAACTCAAATTAGCATAACATCATACCCGAAATACTTAACAAGTCGCACATTATCACAAAACCGCATTAGCATATACTCAACACAATATATTTAAACAATATGCCAAACAATCAACAATCTCAATATGGTTAACCATAACGCTATGGTGCTACCGGCTCGTGGTTCACACCATACGCAATTGAGTCATACTCTTTTATAGTGCTACCGGCTCGTGGTTCACACTCGATGCTACCGGCTCGTGGTTCACATCTTAGTTTATAGTGCTACCGGCTCGTGGTTCACACTCGATGCTACCGGCTCGTGGTTCACATCTTAGTTTATAGTGCTACCGGCTCGTGGTTCACACTCGATCACACACATGTTATGGCACTACCAGCTCGATGGTTCATACCATAACACCCACAAATAAATACGTCATATACACATACGTATAATTACTCCACTCACCTTAGAGTCTTCGTGAAAGATAATCGAACTTGCCACTTCAATGTAACGTACCTATTACATTTTAGCACATAATCAATTCACAACTCAAGTCGGTCAAGCAACTCACTCAAAAATCTAGAGTCTTTTGTCCCAATGTGTAATCCCGACCCATTTTGCACCCTTAACCCTAATAATGGGTTAACTTCACCAAAAACCCTAACTTTAGCCAAATAAGGTCTTAACACACTTTTAACCACAAAGTTAACTCGTTTTCATACATGCAAGACAACCTAGGTCATCAAAGACCCATTCGACCCATTTCTAGGTCAACACACCCATTTGGGTCACCCACAACCCAAATCACACCCACTAACATTAACTATAAGTGTATTAGTATTTACTTAGGTCTTTAAGACCCATTTACACCATTTACCCTTTCAAAACCCTAGGTTAGTCACCATTTGGGTCTTCATGACCCAAACTTACCCAAAACCCCCAAATCACTCATACATGGGTTTTATGTACAACATTAACCCAAACCCTAACCCTTAAACATATTAAACTAAGGTAATCAAGTTTAGGGCTTACCACAACAATCAAAACGAAGCTAACGAGGAGATGAACAACTTTAACTCCCGAGTTCTAACCCGAAATGAGCTTCTTCTTCCCCGATTTAAGCTTTCTCACACTTAACCACCCTCTCTCTCTCTCTAGAATGAATGGATGATGTTTGGTGGTTGAGAAATGAAGTAATGAGCTCACCAAACTGATCCTAAGGCCTTTAATTCGTCCACTAAGTGAAATTACCAATTTACCCATCTAAAATATTTAAAAGCAAAAAGACCTGTCTGCCAGCCATTCTGGACGGCGTCCAAAATGTTGGACGGCGTTCAGGTCTTCAAACTGGGACGGCGTCCCAAGGTGTTGGACGGCGTCCAGGTATTCAAACTAGGAGGGCATCCCAAAGTGTTGGACGGCGTCCAAACCCAAAAGAAAACAGGATCTTACACTCTCTGATGTCATCTAACGCTCTACCGAATGGAGCCCTCGACCAAGCCCATGTAACCGTGACCTTAAAACCATCCCATGACAGCCTCTCTTTGACACTAGAATCCAAGTTCGACTCTAGCCTTGCAAGTCTTTTGTACTTGTCTTTTAACGCTACATTGCCAAGCCAAATATCACCCCAAAACGAAATGGATGAGCCATCACCAATCTTCCGAATAAAAGACTCTTTAAATTTAACACCGAGATCTTCAATATGGTTTCCTGTTGCAATGATACTGGACCAAGTAAATTTAGATGAACAAGATTGTAAATTCGAAACACCTAGTAACCCACCCGAAGGACCATAAATGCTCGAAATAACCTTTGACCCATAAGGAGTTGGTTTCGGTTTTAAACCTCCACCACCACTTACCGATCAAGGCTAAATTTTTATTAATTAAAGAACCCAAGTTTAACCCACCTAACCCGTAAGGACGAATTACTTCATCCCATTTTACCCACGACATATGAGATTTATTTCCCGAACCACCCCAAAAAAAAGGAACGTCTTACACTCTCAAGTTTTTTGATCACACATGGCGGAGCACGGAAGAGCGAGAAAAAGTACAACGGGAGGCTATTCAACACCGATTTAACAAGGGTCAAGCGTCCACCAAAAGACATCGAACGTGCTTTCCAATCCGCTAATCGTTTCTCAAATTTATTAATCACCGGTAGCCAACTTTCCATTTTTTTCATACACCCACCCACCGGGAGGCCAAGATATGTGAATGGGAACGAACCGACATTACACTTAAAAGACCTCTCCGTCGCCTCAATTACATCTTTTTCCACCCCCACACCATAAAGAATGCTTTTATTATAATTTACTTTTAGCCCCGACGTCAATTCGAAACATTTTAGAATTTTCATAAGACTCCTAAGATTCTCAACATCCCATCTACCGAAGATGTGACGATCGCTCCAAATCCATTTGGCCGAATACATCATTCATTGATTTCATTGCGAGGTATTTGACCTCTATATGATACGTTTTATAAACATTGCATTCTTTTGAAAAGGCACACCATAAATGAATATTAAATCAAAGGTTTTCGACATCTGATGATTTCTACATATAAACAATCACCTTATATAATAGTTTACAACAGTACTTCCGTTGACAATGCAGTCTAAATAAGGTACATGGTGATGAATTGGTGAATGCAACGTTTTCTTGAAAAATATGCCATGTAAGACTCCATGCACATAGCTTGTCTATCATATAAGCAAACAGCGGAAGACTTCTAGGGAACCTGAGAATAAACATGCTAACAAGTGTCAACACAAAGGTTGGTGAGTTCATAGTTTTAGTGTTTCACATAATCTGCATATAAAAGTGGATAACAAGATTTCAGTTGTTTCATCCAGAAACGTTTATCAAAATATTCTACGAAATTGAGCACCCTGGTAACTAAACTTAACGTATATATAATTTGTACCCTTTGTATAATCATCTTAATAATACACGCAAACCAACGTGTACGCTTCTCAAATAGCATACGTCCGTTATAAATCTAGTATTTTCAGTATTTATGAACAGTCGCATGTATTCTCAGCCCAAAAATATATTGAGTAAAAGGGATCATATGAAACTCACTGTTTAATATTGATATACAATATTGTTGGAAAGCACGTAGACGCATCGGAGATGATAAACACGAGGTTTGCTTCACAAAAATATCCCGAACATTACCCATAACCTCCTTGGTAATAACCCATATTTTCCTTAGCTCTAGCTCGCTTGGAAACTCGTTTTGAAAATTACTTGGACAGCACTTCGTCTTAATATTTTATGTACATTATTATTTTTGTATTGCAAAAATAATAACACTAATAATAAAAATAATAAGATTAATAATAATCTTATTAATAATAATAATAATAATAATAATAATATACGGAGTAATATATATTTGAGTATGTGTGTGTGATTTTTCATTCGAGCAAAACACCTGAATTTATAGTACCTGGCCTGGAATTCCCCTCCATGCGATCGCATGATTTTGTAGAAGGATTCCCATGCGATCGCATGGGCTCCTTTTCCAGCTCACAAAACTTTTGTATTTTTGTTTGTCGACATAATAAATAAATATATAATATATATAATTTAAATAATTAATTATATATTATATTAAATTCACATGCATAGTTGATTTGTAATTTTAGTTCCGATAAGTCGTACGTCATCACTCGACTTATGTCCCGGTTCCGGTTTTTCGAACGTATTTTCGTACGTTTAGAAAACTTGCATTTTACGTTTCGTGACACGTACCTTTGTCAAAATATAGACTTAAACTATCCATAAACTATGTCACTCAAAGTGTATTGATGTTATGCGAGGAGTATATAAAATAGTTTATATTTTACTAGGAAAAACTATTAAATACGATACAATTTTACACAAGATATTTATTTATTTATAGAATGGATATAATTAAACCTTGCTACAACACTTATAGGCAGTGTACCTAATCGTACAGTAGTGTAGTTTTTAGTAAGTCCGGTTCGTTCCACAGGGAAATCTTTAAACAAAGCTCAACGCTATATTAGTTTACTTTTATAAAAATACAAATATATATATAAGTAATATTATTATTATAAAGGGGGGTTTTTACCGTTTAATGACCGGTTTGTCGATTTTAAAACTTTAGTCGCAGTTAAAACCTAATGTAAAATATAAAATAAATACAAGACTTAAATTAAAGCGTAAAGTAAATAACGATAATGAAATTGCGAATAATAAAAATGCGATAAAATAAAATTGCGATAATTAAAAAGTACGATAATTAAAAGTGCGATTAAATAACAATAAATAAAAGTGCAATAATTAGAAGTGCAATTAAATATAAAATAAAGGAAATTAAATATGAAATAAAAGAATTATGCTTATTTAAACTTCCGTAATCATGATGTTTGACGTGTTGATTTTAGTTTTATGCCCATGGGTTAATTGTCCTTTGTCCTGGATTATTTAATATGTCCGTCTGGTTTTTGTCCATAACAGTCCATCAGTCATAAATATAAATTGCAAGTGTCCTTGTCAAATTATTATTATACCCGAAGTTAAATATTCCAACTAATTGGGGATTCGAATTGTAACAAGGTTTTAATACTTTGTTTAATGAATACACCAGGTTATCGACTGCGTGTAAACCAAGGTTTTACTACTTTGTTAACAATTACACCAATTACCCTTGAATGTAATTTCACCCCTGTTTTAATTATTCTAGTGGCTATTAATCCATTCCCGTGTTCGGTTAAATGAACGATTATTCGTACATATAAATACCCCGCCCATCGTGTCCGATCGAGTGTATATGGTAATTTATAGGGACGCCCAATTGTAAATCTTTATATTAACATTAACAAACTTTCATTTAATTAAACAAATATAAAGCCCATTAATAGCCCATAGTCTAATTTCCACAAGTGTCGTTCTTTTGTCCAAACCCCAATTATGGTACAAAGCCCAATTACCCAAATTTAGTAATTAGCCCAACATCATGATTACTTCGTTTTAAATAAGCATAATAATAACTTAGCTACGAGACATTAATATAAAAAGGTTGAACATAACTTACAATGATTAAAAATAGCGTAGCGTTACACGGACAGAATTTCGACTTACACCCTTACAATATTCGCTAACATACCCTTATTATTAGAATTATAATTAAAATTAAAATTAAAATATAAATTATATATATATATATCGTTTACATATGAGAGAAGAGAGAAAAAGATAATATGAAATTTTGATCAGAATTCGGTTTGCTTTATAGCCAGAGTTGAAATTTGGGGCTCCGCGACTCGCGGCAAAATGCTCTTCAAACTCCGCGAGTCGCGGAGGTTAATTTTACAGCTCAGTCCTTGGAGTTTCTCTACCGACGGTTTTTTTATTTATAAATATAATATATATATAATTAATATAATTAATTATATATTATATTATATTTATATACATAGTTAACTTGTAATTTTTAGTCCGTTGCGTCGAGCGTTAAGAGTTGACTCTGGTCCCGGTTCCGGATTTTCGAACGTCCTTGCGTACAATTTAATATCTTGTACTTTGCGTTTTGAATCTTGTACTCTTGTAATTTCGAGACGTTTCTTATCAATAATTGGAACCTTTTTTATTGTCTTTTGTACTTTTGAGCTTTTTGGTCGTTTGCGTCTTCAATTCGTCGAATCTGTCTTTTGTCTTCACCTTTTATTATTTAAACGAATATCACTTGTAAATAGAACAATTGCAACTAAAAGCTTGTCTTTCTTGAGGAATAATGCTATGAAATATATATTCGTTTTTAGCATTATCAAATATTCCCACACTTGAGCATTGCTTGTCCTCAAGCAATATCGTCTTGAAACACTAGAATCACTTCTTTATTCTTCACACTTTGTACATCAGTGATTTCTATACGGCGGTATAAACAATGGTAGTAATGATATGGTTTACAGTCCCACATGACTATAAAAATTTAGATCCATTAAGGAAATTGGATCTTTATGAAAACATTTGATCTTTTGAAAATTAAATCTAGTTTTTACCCTAGATAAGTTTTCCGGGATAACCCTTTACCGGTGTTTGCAAAATATTTTTGTGGGTTTGGTGGGTTTCAGATTTAAAAATTTTAGCTCAAAACTTGCGGTTTTGTGTCACCCACTTGCTAACCTTGTATTAGGAAAGCAACACGTCCAGTTTACTTGTTCCGTATATTACCTTTCGGCAAACTACCGTCCGGTTGTAAAGGAAAGCGTTGAACAAGCAACTGTTAAGGCAATGTCCCGTGACATGCTTTTGATTATGGTCTATAACGTGTCGGACGCAATTACTATCCTTGGTAGGAGCAATAGTAAAGCTCACCCTTATAATTTTTCGGTATGGCACAAGGTCCTGTCTTTGACCATGCTATGCAACCACCGTTCTTACGGTTGACACCCGATTTAGTTCAGGTGACCTAATGAATTCCAGGTGAATTCCTAGGATTTTACGTTCAATGGTAATGAACGCATTGAAAATAGGGTTTTCAGAAAACAAATCGGTTTGTAATTTTGATCAAAATATTTTCTCGTTTAAGCTCGAGTTTAGATATCATCGAATTCCATGAGTTTGTAATTCTCAATCTTTAAGGTCAATCTCTAGGATTGAGTAATATCAGTCTTAAAAGCTGATTTTTAATCTTTAAGGAGATTATCCTTTCTGGGGATCTGATTCATTAGTCTTATCCAGCTAATTTGCATGGTGCCCCCCCCCATTATACGAGATAAATCCTTCTCATGGTTAGGATAAATCTGACCACTTGGCGACCCTGTTTTATGCTGAGGTCCGTGGATTTCCTGCTGATTTTAGTGATGACTTTTCTAGATTTTTCGTCAACCTACAGCTGGTCTGGACGACAACTTCATGACCTAAATCAAGAAGCGCGTGTCTTTTTCGGAAGACTTTACTTCCTTTTAATGATGGAATTGATTCATCGTGTAGATCCATCTCTTCTTTTCTTTCATCGGGTAAAACAGTTTAGTTTAGTCCAAAGCAAAAGTATTTTCAGTTATTTGTTACAGATATATGTGACATATGTTTAAAATAACTTGGTAAATTTTCCCACACTTGGCTTTTATTTTCCTTTTTATCGTCCTCTATTCCATTTTAAATGAATTTTAACATTTTAGTTTGTTTCTCAATTTATGTCCTTTCCGAGGTAACAATAATTTCGGTGTTAAAACCTAGTTTTATCGTTCATAAATATGTATAAACATGATTTTGAATTCATTTAATTGAAAATTTTGAAAAATTTTACTAGAATTGGGTAGTCAGTATATAAGACTAGGGCTGTTCTTTTTTATCAGAGAGCACTAGATTCTAATACAACTACTGCTTTACTAGTATTTTTAATGGTAACCAAGTGTTTAATATAAAAATTTTAAAATCCGAAAGAATTTAATCCCTTCCCACACTTAAGATCTTGCAATGCCCTCATTTGCAAGAAATCAGTAACAATTTAAATTATTGAGGGTGATTTGTGTGAAAATGATTAAATTTTACCAAAGTTTCCAAATATATTGGCGTTTGTTTGCTGAATGATAAATGGTGCACATCATTTGTTCATTCCGTCTTGTTGTTATTTCACATATATTTTGCATCTTGTCGTCAAAATTAGTTGCTTTTGCTGAACTTAATGCCAGTCTTTGAAAATGCGTTGTTTTACCCTGTTGTGTACATAAGATAAACTGCAAACATATATACATATTTTTGAAGTTTGGTATATTACCCCACATTCAAAAATTATTAAAATCTAAGAATAAAAGTTAGACAATTATAAAAATGATTACAATATTAACAAAAATATTAAATGTATCAATAATTACAAATTACAAAATAAAAAAAAAATAATAAGTAAACTAAGGATGATATTGGTACCAATAGGGGTTCCAGGCATAACCATAAGTGCTATAGAATGCTTCGGCAGGGTCATACGTAGGATATGGTGGCTGCATCTCTATAGACCAAGGAGGGAAGATGGGTTTCGGTGTAGGAATATAGTTTCTACCTATATGTTGGCAATGAGCTATGATCTGGTTCTGATGAACTTGCCAATCTTCAAATGCTCTCTGTCTAGCATTTTCGTATTCCTAAGAAGCTATAAACCTATGCATTTCTTGCATCTCATTCCCCCCTCCTACATTACCTTGTTGCTGGTTTCTCTCTACCTGTGGATGTCTACCATGGTATCGTACTGCGGCGTTATTTCGCCTCTTCAAAACTTTCACACCATGGTATACATTTAAACCTATAGTGTCGCGGGGTTCCGGCTCTTCTAGTAATAATCCCCCCCGACTTATATCCACACCGAGATATTCACCAATCAAAGTAATAAAAATACCACCTCCTATTATGCTATGTGGTCGCATCCCCCGAACCATAGCTGATAAATAATAACCCACACAATATGGTATACTTACAGCGCTTTGTGGGTCTCGAATACACATATGGTAAAACAAATCCTGTTCATTTACTTTTTCTTTGTTCTTACCCCTTTGTGTAATCGAATTAGCTAAAAACCTATGTATCACTCTTAATTCGGCTCTATCTATATCCAAATAAGAGTAATTTCCCCCTTTGAAACGGTGATGGCTTGTCATTTGACTCCACACACCGTGTGTATCAAAATTCTCATCTATCTTTCTACCGTTTAGTATCAATCCTCTACAATCGGCAGACGCTAACTCCTCAGGCGTATATATACGTAAAGCCTGAGCCATGTCCAGTAAAGACATGTGGCGTATCGAACCGCCTAACAAAAATCTAATAAAAGAACGATCGGTTAAACTAGCTACCCGATCATTTAACTCTATACTACATAACAATTCTTCACACCATACTTTATATACAGGTCTACGTATGGTGAATAAACATATCCAGTCATTAAAAGAAGAATTACCATACCTCTGTACAAGTAATTCCCTAATTGGCCCGGCCAATTCTATAGCTTCTAAGGGTCCCCATTCTATGACTCTCGGTACCTCAACAACCTTAGAGTGAAGAGTATGTAAACCCCGTTGATATTTTGGATAATCTATCCAAAGTCTGTCAAATCTCAGGTTCGGGTGCAACTCTTCCAAGTGCATATCGGAAAAGGTCATGACTGGATGAGGTACATCCTGCTTGTAGTAGTTATCCACCTCCTGTTGTTCCAAATTCTCAGCAGGAGTATTGCGGGCTTGGGATGAAGATTCACCCCTTTCATTCTGCAAAACACATCAAACACAATTTTTGTGCATCCAAATATGCATTAGTGTCAGCAAAATCATCAATCAAAATAATTACAATGACATTATCAATTTATATCAAACTTAAGCTCATTTTCACATTTTTATCAAATCTACACTTTTTCAAATAAGCATATACGAAAATGTTTGTCAAGTTCATAAGCATTCAACTCAAATAACATGTCAAAATAATCATTACTAGCAATCAAACAAGTCTCAAATGGCATTATCTTTCAAAAATCAAGTTCATGAATTTTAGACTTGAAAAAGTCCACTTTAATTCTCAAAATCATGTTTAGGCTCAAAGTTTGGATCATTTAACTACCTACACATGTTACACTACTCAATTTAGCAACAATTCATGACAAAAATCGGCCATAACCTGTTTATATCAAAAAGCCCCAAATTTGCTCAAGAACACAAACCCTAGATTATTCAAAATTTGAAGTTTAAGGCTTCTAATCATGTTAAACAGCATCAATCTAGGTTATACAAGCATAATACATAAACAATTTAAGCCTAATTACACTAAAAAGCATCAAAATCAAATTGGGGAAAAAATAGCTCAATAACACTTAATTTCGAATTAAATGGTGTTTAGGTGTAGAAATTTACCATTTTTCTTGAGTAATTCTTAGATAGCATCCTTCTCAACATGATTTTAGCAAAAGATTTGGTGATTAACGGTTAAAAATTGTGATTTTGGGGGGTTTTTTTCGTGTTTTTCGGGTGCAGTTTTTCGAGCTGTATTTTTGGGTTGAGGAGTATGAAACTGATCAGTTTGCAGCTCTTATTTTTTTTTCTGATTTTCGGTCCCTCCGCGAGTCGCGGAGGTTTTTCACTTCAAACTCCGCGAGTCGCGGAGTATTTTTTTTTTTTTTTTTTTTTTTATAATCATTAACTTTTGAAACAATTAAGTACTTAATTTTAAAATTTTGTTTCCCTTGTTATTTAGGAAGAGGTCGTTTCGGATCGATGTCCTAGTCCGTCCTTCGACAAAATTTTAAAATTTGTCATTTTTAAGCAATTGCTTTAAAAGCTTAGATTTTTTTTGATTTTTTAATTTTTTTGGCATACTTTAATTCAATAAGATTAAAAATAATGATAATAAAAGTTCTCGTCCCTCCCTCGGGTAAAGCAATTTCGGTTCAAAGACCTAGTCTTCAACTTACGACGAATTTTAAAAATCATATTCTTAACTTAAGGAGATAAAGTAAATTTTTGTTTTTAAATTCACACAACTTAAATATAAAATTCAAAATTAATATTAAAAATTCACACCAAACTTAAAATTTGAAATGCATAAAATTAAAAATTAATATTTTAAAAATTAAAAATTCACACCAAACTTAATTTAAAAATTTATAAATTCATATCAAACTTATATTAATTTTTCAAATATTTATAATTTTAAATATATTGTTTTTACAAAGTTTACAATATTAATTTAAGATTTAAATATTAATTTTAAAAACATGGTAAAAATAAAATTAAAAATCTTTTTGTCTTTTTATCCCACTTTAATCAATCAAATATTATCAAAAATATGCGCCCCTCTTTTCGGTAAAGTAATTTCGGTTCCAAGACCTAATTTAACTCATGACGAATTTTTGAAATATTTTGGGTTGATTGATTAAAGATATTTATACCTTAAGAATAAACGTTAAATTTCGCAGTGATGTAATAAATTTTTGAATGATATCAATAATTTCGGTCGCCAAACCTAATTTTATTCAATACCAATTTAATACTTTTTAGCGAACAAATTAGCGTTTATTATCAAAAGGTTAAAAATAAAAATAAAAATAAAAACTGTACAGACATACCTGTGAAATAGATTTCTTAGTTATATGATCTATCCCATTCATAAGATAGTCGGTTTAATTGGTTTTCCATGGCTACATAGGCGTAACCTCGAGCATTCAGTGTCTTTTCTTCTAAACATATGAACGGTCCGTCTCTGCATAAAGTAACAAATTCGGTATTTGAATAGGTTTGATTATTTGAACATTTACCTCCATGTGACCATTTTCCGCATTTGTGACATCGTTCTAGGTGTCGTGCTCTTCTTTTCGCTGCGGATTTTGATTTTCCTTTACCAAATTGTAACTTATTATCTTCGCATCTGGATTCTTTTCTAACTCCGTCCATTCTTTCTCTGATTACTGATACTAATTCGCTCGGTAGTATGTCATTATTACGTTTAGTGATCAAAGCGTGTAGCATTAGACCATGGTTTAGTTCACAGGCAGTCTTCATTTCGTAAAAACCTAAAAAAATAAAAATTCAGAATGGGGGGAGAAGACTAGTTCTTTAGGGTCTGCTAGGAAAAGACCATTCGTGTTCCATTTTCGAGAACTACACGAAAACAGACAATCTAACTCTAACAGAAATACATATTATCCTTTAAAGACTTGATTCTCCCCACACTTAGTTAGCTGTGGTGTCGAAATTATGATTAACTTCGTTGTCGACTTCCATCGGACCATGTATGTAATGTTTAACTCTGTGACCATTAACTTTAAATTCAATCCCATTTGAATTTATCAATTCTATCGTTCCGTATGGGAAAACTCTTTTGACTATGAATGGTCCAGACCATCTTGATTTCAATTTTCCAGGAAATAGCTTGAATCGTGAATTGAAAAGAAGAACTCTGTCTCCTTCTTTAAATTCCTTTGAACTTCTGATTCTTTTATCATGCCATTTCTTCGTTCTTTCTTTATAGATTAACGAATTTTCGTATGCTTCATGTCTTAATTCTTCTAATTCATTTAGTTGACTTAATCGTAGACGTCCGGCTTCATGTAAATCAAGATTACATGTCTTCAAAGCCCAAAATGCTTTGTGTTCAATTTCTACTGGAAGATGACATGCTTTTCCATAAACAAGTCTAAAAGGTGTGGTTCCAATTGGAGTTTTGTAGGCTGTTCTAAAAGCCCAGAGTGCATCCTCCAATTTAATGGACCATTCCTTCGAATTTGATCCTACGGTTTTCTCTAGAATACGTTTTAAAGCTCGGTTGGTATTTTCAACTTGTCCACTTGTTTGTGGATGATATGCGGTGGAGATTTTATGAGTTACTCCATATCTTTTAAGAACTTTCTCAAGTTGATTATTACAGAAATGAGTACCCCGATCACTTATTAAAGCTTTCGGTGTTCCAAACCTTGCAAAAAGACGTTTTAAAAAGTTGACTACAACTCGTGCATCGTTAGTTGGGAGAGCTTGTGCTTCCGCCCATTTAGATACATAATCAATGGCTACGAGTATATATAGATTATTATGAGATTTTGGAAATGGACCCATAAAGTCAATACCCCAAATGTCAAATACTTCACATACTTGGATGACATTTTGTGGCATTTCATCACGTTGACTTATTTTTCCGGCCCTTTGACATGCATCACAGGATTTGCAAAGAAGGTGTGCGTCTTTGTAAATTGTAGGCCAATAGAATCCAGCTTCATAAACTTTTCTTGCTGTTAGTTGAGGCCCATAATGCCCTCCTGTTGGTCCTGTGTGACAATGGTTTAAAATTTTACTAGCTTCATCTCCAAATACACATCGGCGTATTATTCCATCGGGACAACTTTTAAACAGATGTGGATCTTCCCAGAAATAGTGTTTTATATCACTGAAGAATTTCTTTCGTCTTTGGTACGATAATCCTTTTTCAAGGAATCCACAAACTAAGTAGTTTGCATAGTCTGCAAACCATGGGATTTCTTTATAATCTATCTTCAATAGATATTCATCAGGAAAGTTGTCTTGTATGGCCGATTCATTTAGAACTTCTAATTCGGGATTTTCAAGACGAGAAAGATGATCAGCGGCGAGATTTTCTGCTCCTCTTTTATCTCGGATTTCAATATCAAACTCTTGTAAGAGTAAGATCCAACGGATTAATCTTGGTTTAGCATCTTGTTTTGAAAATAGGTATCTAAGAGCAGAATGGTCGGTATAGACCACCGTTTTTGCTAGAACGAGATATGATCGAAATTTGTCAAAAGCAAAGACAATAGCAAGGAGTTCTTTTTCAGTAGTTGTATAGTTCGTTTGTGCTCCTTGTAATGTCTTACTAGCATAATATATAGGTTGAAATCGTTTTTCAATCCTTTGTCCTAAAACGGCTCCCATTGCAAAATCACTTGCATCGCACATTAGTTCAAATGGTAGATTCCAATTTGGTGTTATCATGATTGGTGCATTAGTGAGTTTTTCTTTAAGAATATTAAAAGATTTGATACACTCATCTGAAAAGATGAATGGCGCATCCTTTTCTAGGAGTTTATTCATAGGAGTGGCAATTTTAGAAAAATCTTTTATGAAACGTCGGTAAAAACCGGCATGCCCTAGAAAACTCCTAACTCCTCTAACATTGGTGGGATGTGGAAGTTTAGCAATTACATCTACTTTAGCTCTATCCACTTCAATTCCTTCTTTTGAAATTTTATGTCCAAGAACGATGCCTTCTTTAACCATGAAATGGCATTTCTCCCAATTAAGTACTAGATTTGATTTTTCGCATCTAATTAGCATTCGTTCCAGATTAACTAGACATGATTTAAATGTATCACCGAAGACTGAAAAGTCATCCATGAATACTTCCATGCATTCTTCTATCATGTCATGAAAAATCGCCATCATACACCTTTGAAAGGTTGCAGGGGCGTTACAAAGTCCAAATGGCATTCTTTTGTAAGCAAAAGTACCATAAGGGCACGTGAATGTGGTTTTCTCTTGATCTTCGGGTGCTATTGGAATTTGAAAATATCCGGAAAATCCATCTAGAAAACAATAGTAGCTATTTCCGGCTAATCTTTCCAACATTTGATCTATGAAAGGTAAGGGAAAGTGATCTTTTCTGGTGGCGTCATTTAATTTTCTATAATCAATACATACACGCCATCCTGTTACAGTCCTAGTAGGAATAAGCTCATTTTTCTCATTTGTAATGACAGTCATGCCACCCTTCTTAGGTACGCATTGAACTGGGCTTACCCATGGACTATCAGAAATTGGATATATCAAACCTGCATCTAGCAGTTTAATAATTTCTTTCTTAACTACATCTTGCATATTAGGATTTAGTCTTCGTTGGCGTTGCACATACGTTTTATGACCTTCTTCCATAAGGATTTTATGTGTGCAATACGAAGGACTTATTCCTTTAATATCATGAATCTTCCATGCAATGGCTGGTTTATGAGCTTTCAACACAGAAATGAGTTGTGATTTCTCATTTTCAGTAAGAGAAGACGATATTATTACAGGTAATTCAGATTCACCATGTAAATAAGCGTATTCCAAATGGTTTGGAAGTGGCTTTAACTCTAATTTCGGAGGTTCTTCTATCGATGATTTATATCGATATCTGTCTTCTTCTTTTAGCATTTGAATTTCTTCTGTTGTTGGTTCATATCCATTAGCTATAAGTGTAGCTAACATTTCAGCTTCATCAATTGGTTCATTACCTTCTCCTAAAGAACATTCTCCTGTCCCTTGTAATTCTGGAAATTCTTCTAATAATTCTGCATGTGCATCTATAGTTTGAATATAATAACATGTATCATCTGCAGATTGTGGTTGTTGCATTGCTCTATCAACTGAAAAGGTAACACTCTCGTCCTCTATACTTAGGGTCAGTTTCTTACCGAACACGTCTATCATTGCTTTAGCCGTGTTTAAGAATGGTCTTCCTAATATGAGAGGAACTTGAGAATCTTCTTCCATGTCCAAAACAACAAAATCTACTGGAAATACTAAAGTACCAACTTTAACTAGCATGTTCTCCATTATCCCTCTAGGATATTTTATTGATCTATCGGCTAGTTGTATGCTTATTCTTGTTGGTTTCAATTCTCCAAGGTCTAGTTTAGCGTATAGTGAATACGGCATTAGATTTATACTAGCACCTAAGTCTGCCAATGCTTCTATTGAACTAAGACTACCCAGAAAACATGGAATTGTGAAACTTCCTGGATCAGATAGTTTTTCTGGTATCTTATTCAACAGCACTGCTGAACAATTAGCATTCATAGTAACAGCCGAGAGTTCTTCCATTTTCTTTCTATTTGAGATTAGATCTTTCAAGAATTTAGCATATCTAGGCATTCCTGAAATCACATCAATGAAAGGAAGATTTACATTTATCTGTTTAAACATATCCAAGAATTTGGATTGCTCGGCTTCAAGTTTTTCTTTCTTCATTTTACTCGGGTAAGGAAGTGGTGGTTGGTATGGTTTAACATAAGGTTTATCCTTAACTGTGTTATTTTCATTAACCTTTTCAACTACCGGTTCTTTTTCCTTATCTTGATCAGGTTGTGGTTCTTGTGGAGTAGGAATAGTTTCATCAGAAGTTACAGATATTTCAGGTGTTTTAAGTGTTGTACCACTTCTTGTGGTAATAGCTTTAGCTGTTTCATTCCGGGGGTTAGCATTTGTATCACTAGGTAGACTTCCCGGTTTTCTTTCACCTATTAGCCTTGCTAGGTTACTCACTTCTTGTTCCAGATTTTGAATAGAAGCTTGTTGATTTCTAAATGCTTGAGCATTTTGTTCATTAGTTTGTTTTTGAGATGTGAAAAACTGTGTTTGAGTTTCAACTAGCTTCGTCATCATATCTTCTAAATTCGGCTTTTTATCATCGGTTTGTTGTGGTGGTTTGTTTTGAAAATTCGGTCTTTGCTGATTATAAGTATTATTGGATACTTGTTGATTGCTAGGACCTTGTTGGTTGTTGTATGGAATATTTCGGTTATAATTCTGGTTTTGATTGTAAATCGGTCTTGGCGGTTGATAATTATTCTGATAATTATTTCCAGGCCTTTGGTTTATGTATGAAATATTCTCTCTTTGTTCCATTGTTAATTCAATACTGAGACAATCTTTTGTCAAATGTGGTCCTCCACACTGCTCACAACTAATTCGTATTGAGTGAATATCTTTAGTCATCTTTTCCATTCGTCGTTCCACAGCATCTATCTTTGCGGAAATGGAATCTAAGTCATGGCTAGAATCGGCTCTAGCTGCTTTAGATGATCTAATGATATCTTTTTCTTGGTGCCACTCATGTGAGTGGGAAGCAGTATTATCAATAATTTTGTAAGCATCAGTTTCGGTTTTCTTCATAATAGAACCACCAGCTGCTATATCTATGTCTTTTCTTGTAGTGATGTCGCATCCTTGGTAGAATATTTGTACTATTTGACAGGTGTCTAAACCATGTTGCGGACATCCTCTTAATAACTTTCCATATCTTGTCCACGCCTCATATAGAGTTTCATTTGGCTTCTGTGTGAACGTAACAATTTCTGCTTGAAGTCTTACGGCTTTAGATGCAGGAAAGAATTGCTTAAGAAATTTGTCAATTAAAACATCCCATGTATCAATCGCCCCTTCAGGTAACGATTCCAACCAATCTTTGGCTTCTCCCTTTAAAGTCCAGGGAAATAACATGAGATATATCTGTTCATCCTCCACTTCTCGGATTTTAAATAGTGTGCAGATCCTATTAAAGGTACGTAGATGTTCATTTGGATCTTCCTTCGGCGCACCACTAAATTGGCATTGATTAGTCACCATGTGTAGAATTTGTCCTTTGATTTCATAATCTGGCGCATTAATGTCTGGATGAGTAATTGTGTGACCTTGGCCAGTGTGTTTAGCTCTCATTCGGTCTTCCATACTTAAAGGTTCCAGATTCTCCATAATTGAATTTGTTGAATCGGTATCACTAGATGATTCTGATTTAATGGTTCGTTCCTCAACAATCTCTGTTTGAATGATTGGTGGCTCCGGAGGAAAGTTTAATGGTTCAGGATCTACGAATCGTTCCTGAATATTCTCCGGATTCTCAATTGTGAGGTCGGGTTCAAAAAATGGATTATCGGAAATTTGAACTGAAGTACTTGGTTGACTGGGTGACGATTCTAAAGAAAAATCAACGGCGGTTATATTTGCTAAATGTCTTGATCTAGTTACAGGTGGTGAACGTACAAAAGGTGATGAACGTCTTGCTCGGTGCATTCACTGAATATCCTATTAGTTTTTAAAAGGAAAGAAAAATTATAATAAGTTATCCAATCAATAGACTTTTCTGATTTTGCCCACGTTTCGAATAGCCAAAAGATGCACCAGAGGGGCAGGATTCGTTTGGTCTCAATATAATTGAGGACTGTTTGGCTCCAATAACCCGGTCCACGTACAAATCCAACTATTACTACGAACCAGAAAATTTTGATGTCTATCAATTTAACCACTCAAAATAAATTTTCGTAATTTTAAGAAATTTAGATAAGAAGTAGAAAAAATTCTAAGTCCTAAAAACTAGAATAGCGAGAAATAAGAGAGAAAAAGAGTTCGTCGCAAAAGGTCGAAAAAGAAAAAAAAATGGTTGAAAAATAAAAGGTGACGGAAAAATAAAAGAAACTTATAAAAACTTAAAAATACTTAACTAACCTAACCTTATTACTACAACTAACTTAAAATTATAATCGCAAATTGATATTACTAATTGGAATGATAATTGATACATAGTAAAAGGTGTCTAAAAATATTAAAGCTTACAGGAAAAACTAAATCCCAAATGGAAATAACTTAAAAAGAAACTAAAACTTAAAAAGGCGTCGCAAAATTCTAAAGCACCTAAATCTTAGTCTAAAGAAAAAGCACTTAAGGAATTCTACGGCAAAGCCTAAAAATCTAGGAGTAAAAATAACTAAAGCAAAAACTAAGTTTAAAATTAAATATGAGCTAAAAATACAAAAGTTATGCTACAACGATTAAAAAGGGACAAAATATAAAAATATACAAAAAGTTGTAAAAATTACAATTTTTATAAAAATATTATTTTTATATTATTTATTTAATAAAACTACTAATTTTACAAATTAATTAAACTAATTAATACTAAATAAAACAAATTAAATAAAAAGTAAAAATAAAAATAAAACTAATAATAATAATAATAATAATTAGGTTTAAATAATAATAATTAATAATTACCGTAATTAATGCTGGTTTAGGGCTTCCTGACGCCTGTCAGAAAGGCTCCGCGAGTCGCGGCAATTAAAGCTTTAAACCCCGCGAGTCGCGGGGTTCAGAAATTCAGTTGACAGGTTTGAATTTTTACGCGTTTTTCTTTATTTTATTTTTTTTTTCTGTTTTTAAATAAATAAAAGATTTTAAAATAAAACTTATATTTTTATAAACTAAAATAAAAATAAAGAAACTTATAAAACTTA
This sequence comes from Rutidosis leptorrhynchoides, assembly GCF_046630445.1. Taxonomy (NCBI): domain Eukaryota; kingdom Viridiplantae; phylum Streptophyta; class Magnoliopsida; order Asterales; family Asteraceae; genus Rutidosis; species Rutidosis leptorrhynchoides. The sequence goes on along the minus strand of NC_092337.1, from coordinate 400,440,446 downwards.
AATATTTAACAAAATCTTAAAAATACATATATTTTTATTTTTCTTTTTATATTTTTGAATATTTAAAACGTATTTTTACAAAAACGAATTTTAATAGAAGTAAGCTAAAAATCTTTTTTTTTTTATATTAGCGTTGCGCTTCCGGCTTTTAAGATAATTCCCCGGCAGCGGCGCCAAAAATACTTGATGTTATGCGAGGTGTATATAAAATAGTTTATATTTTACTAGGAAAAACTATTAAATACGATACAATTTTACACAAGATATTTATTTATTCATAGAATGGATATACTTAAACCTTGCTACAACACTTATAGGCAGTGTACCTAATCGTACAGTAGTGTAGTTTTTAGTAAGTCCGGTTCGTTCCACAGGGAAATCTTTAAACAAAGCTCAACGCTATATTAGTTTACTTTTATAAAAATACAAATATATATATAAGTAATATTATTATTATAAAGGGAGGTTTTTACCGTTTAATGACCGGTTTGTCGATTTTAAAACTTTAGTCGCAGTTAAAACCTAATGTAAAATATAAAATAAATACAAGACTTAAATTAAAGCGTAAAGTAAATAACGATAATGAAATTGCGAATAATAAAAATGCGATAAAATAAAATTGCGATAATTAAAAAGTACGATAATTAAAAGTGCGATTAAATAACAATAAATAAAAGTGCAATAATTAGAAGTGCAATTAAATATAAAATAAAGGAAATTAAATATTAAATAAAAGAATTATGCTTATTTAAACTTCCGTAATCATGATGTTTAACGTGTTGATTTTAGTTTTATGCCCATGGGTTAATTGTCCTTTGTCCTGGATTATTTAATATGTCCGTCTGGTTTTTGTCCATAACAGTCCATCAGTCATAAATATAAATTGCAAGTGTCCTTGTCAAATTATTATTATACCCGAAGTTAAATATTCCAACTAATTGGGGATTCGAATTGTAACAAGGTTTTAATACTTTGTTTAATGAATACACCAGGTTATCGACTGCGTGTAAACCAAGGTTTTACTACTTTGTTAACAATTACACCAATTACCCTTGAATGTAATTTCACCCCTGTTTTAATTATTCTAGTGGCTATTAATCCATTCCCGTGTCCGGTTAAATGAACGATTATTCGTACATATAAATACCCCGCCCATCGTGTCCGATCGAGTGTATATGGTAATTTATAGGGACGCCCAATTGTAAATCTTTATATTAACATTAACAAACTTTCATTTAATTAAACAAATATAAAGCCCATTAATAGCCCATAGTCTAATTTCCACAAGTGTCGTTCTTTTGTCCAAACCCCAATTATGGTACAAAGCCCAATTACCCAATTTTAGTAATTAGCCCAACATCATGATTACTTCGTTTTAAATAAGCATAATAATAACTTAGCTACGAGACATTAATATAAAAAGGTTGAACATAACTTACAATGATTAAAAATAGCGTAGCGTTACACGGACATAATTTCGACTTACACCCTTACAATATTCGCTAACATACCCTTATTATTAGAATTATAATTAAAATTAAAATTAAAATATAAATTATATATATATATATATATATATATATCGTTTACATATGAGAGAAGAGAGAAAAAGATAATATGAAATTTTGATCAGAATTCGGTTTGCTTTATAGCCAGAGTTGAAATTTGGGGCTCCGCGACTCGCGGCAAAATGCTCTTCAAACTCCGCGAGTCGCGGAGGTTAATTTTACAGCTCAGTCCTTGGAGTTTCTCTGCCGACGGTTTTTTTATTTATAAATATAATATATATATAATTAATATAATTAATTATATATTATATTATATTTATATACATAGTTAACTTGTAATTTTTAGTCTGTTGCGTCGAGCGTTAAGAGTTGACTCTGGTCCCGGTTCCGGATTTTCGAACGTCCTTGCGTACAATTTAATATCTTGTACTTTGCGTTTTGAATCTTGTACTCTTGTAATTTCGAGACGTTTCTTATCAATAATTGGAACCTTTTTTATTGTCTTTTGTACTTTTGAGCTTTTTGGTCGTTTGCGTCTTCAATTCGTCGAATCTGTCTTTTGTCTTCACCTTTTATTATTTAAACGAATATCACTTGTAAATAGAACAATTGCAACTAAAAGCTTGTCTTTCTTGAGGAATAATGCTATGAAATATATATTCGTTTTTAGCATTATCAAATATTCCCACACTTGAGCGTTGCTTGTCCTCAAGTAATATCGTCTTGAAACACTAGAATCACTTCTTTATTCTTCACACTTTGTACATCAGTGATTTCTATACGGCGGTATAAACAATGGTAGTAATGATATGGTTTACTGTCCCACATGACTATAAAAATTTAGATCCATTAAGGAAATTGGATCTTTATGAAAACATTTGATCTTTTGAAAATTAAATCTAGTTTTTACCCTAGATAAGTTTTCCGGGATAACCCTTTACCGGTGTTTGCAAAATATTTTTGTGGGTTTGGTGGGTTTCAGATTTAAAAATTTTAGCTCAAAACTTGCGGTTTTGTGTCACCCACTTGCTAACCTTGTATTAGGAAAGCAACACGTCCAGTTTACTTGTTCCGTATATTACCTTTCGGCAAACTACCGTCCGGTTGTAAAGGAAAGCGTTGAACAAGCAACTGTTAAGGCAATGTCCCGTGACATGCTTTTGATTATGGTCTATAACGTGTCGGACGCAATTACTATCCTTGGTAGGAGCAATAGTAAAGCTCACCCTTATAATTTTTCGGTATGGCACAAGGTCCTGTCTTTGACCATGCTATGCAACCACCGTTCTTACGGTTGACACCCGATTTAGTTCAGGTGACCTAATGAATTCCAGGTGAATTCCTAGGATTTTACGTTCAATGGTAATGAACGCATTGAAAATAGGGTTTTCAGAAAACAAATCGGTTTGTAATTTTGATCAAAATATTTTCTCGTTTAAGCTCGAGTTTAGATATCATCGAATTCCATGAGTTTGTAATTCTCAATCTTTAAGGTCAATCTCTAGGATTGAGTAATATCAGTCTTAAAAGCTGATTTTTAATCTTTAAGGAGATTATCCTTTCTGGGGATCTGATTCATTAGTCTTATCCAGCTAATTTGCATGGTGCCCCCCCCCCCCCCCATTATACGAGATAAATCCTTCTCATGGTTAGGATAAATCTGACCACTTGGCGACCCTGTTTTATGCTGAGGTCCGTGGATTTCCTGCTGATTTTAGTGATGACTTTTCTAGATTTTTCGTCAACCTACAGCTGGTCTGGACGACAACTTCATGACCTAAATCAAGAAGCGCGTGTCTTTTTCGAAGACTTTACTTCCTTTTAATGATGGAATTGATTCATCGTGTAGATCCATCTCTTCTTTTCTTTCATCGGGTAAAACAGTTTAGTTTAGTCCAAAGCAAAAGTATTTTCAGTTATTTGTTACAGATATATGTGACATATGTTTAAAATAACTTGGTAAATTTTCCCACACTTGGCTTTTATTTTCCTTTTTATCGTCCTCTATTCCATTTTAAATGAATTTTAACATTTTAGTTTGTTTCTCAATTTATGTCCTTTCCGAGGTAACAATAATTTCGGTGTTAAAACCTAGTTTTATCGTTCATAAATATGTATAAACATGATTTTGAATTCATTTAATTGAAAATTTTGAAAAATTTTACTAGAATTGGGTAGTCAGTATATAAGACTAGGGCTGTTCTTTTTTATCAGAGAGCACTAGATTCTAATACAACTACTGCTTTACTAGTATTTTTAATGGTAACCAAGTGTTTAATATAAAAATTTTAAAATCCGAAAGAATTTAATCCCTTCCCACACTTAAGATCTTGCAATGCCCTCATTTGCAAGAAATCAGTAACAATTTAAATTATTGAGGGTGATTTGTGTGAAAATGATTAAATTTTACCAAAGTTTCCAAATATATTGGCGTTTGTTTGCTGAATGATAAATGGTGCACATCATTTGTTCATTCCGTCTTGTTGTTATTTCACATATATTTTGCATCTTGTCGTCAAAATTAGTTGCTTTTGCTGAACTTAATGCCAGTCTTTGAAAATGCGTTGTTTTACCCTGTTGTGTACATAAGATAAACTGCAAACATATATACATATTTTTGAAGTTTGGTATATTACCCCACATTCAAAAATTATTAAAATCTAAGAATAAAAGTTAGACAATTATAAAAATGATTACAATATTAACAAAAATATTAAATGTATCAATAATTACAAATTACAAAATAAAAAAAAAATAATAAGTAAACTAAGGATGATATTGGTACCAATAGGGGTTCCAGGCATAACCATAAGTGCTATAGAATGCTTCGGCAGGGTCATACGTAGGATATGGTGGCTGCATCTCTATAGACCAAGGAGGGAAGATGGGTTTCGGTGTAGGAATATAGTTTCTACCTATATGTTGGCAATGAGCTATGATCTGGTTCTGATGAACTTGCCAATCTTCAAATGCTCTCTGTCTAGCATTTTCGTATTCCTAAGAAGCTATAAACCTATGCATTTCTTGCATCTCATTCCCCCCTCCTACATTACCTTGTTGCTGGTTTCTCTCTACCTGTGGATGTCTACCATGGTATCGTACTGCGGCGTTATTTCGCCTCTTCAAAACTTTCGCACCATGGTATACATTTAAACCTATAGTGTCGCGGGGTTCCGGCTCTTCTAGTAATAATCCCCCCCGACTTATATCCACACCGAGATATTCACCAATCAAAGTAATAAAAATACCACCTCCTATTATGCTATGTGGTCGCATCCCCCGAACCATAGCTGATAAATAATAACCCACACAATATGGTATACTTACAGCGCTTTGTGGGTCTCGAATACACATATGGTAAAACAAATCATGTTCATTTACTTTTTCTTTGTTCTTACCCCTTTGTGTAATCGAATTAGCTAAAAACCTATGTATCACTCTTAATTCGGCTCTATCTATATCCAAATAAGAGTAATTTCCCCCTTTGAAACGGTGATGGCTTGTCATTTGACTCCACACACCGTGTGTATCAAAATTCTCATCTATCTTTCTACCGTTTAGTATCAATCCTCTACAATTGGCAGACGCTAACTCCTCAGGCGTATATATACGTAAAGCCTGAGCCATGTCCAGTAAAGACATGTGGCGCATCGAACCGCCTAACAAAAATCTAATAAAAGAACGATCGGTTAAACTAGCTACCCGATCATTTAACTCTATACTACATAACAATTCTTCACACCATACTTTATATACAGGTCTACGTATGGTGAATAAACATATCCAGTCATTAAAAGAAGAATTACCATACCTCTGTACAAGTAATTCCCTAATTGGCCCGGCCAATTCTATAGCTTCTAAGGGTCCCCATTCTATGACCCTCGGTACCTCAACAACCTTAGAGTGAAGAGTATGTAAACCCCGTTGATATTTTGGATAATCTATCCAAAGTCTGTCAAATCTCAGGTTCGGGTGCAACTCTTCCAAGTGCATATCGGAAAAGGTCATGACTGGATGAGGTACATCCTGCTTGTAGTAGTTATCCACCTCCTGTTGTTCCAAATTCTCAGCAGGAGTATTGCGGGCTTGGGATGAAGATTCACCCCTTTCATTCTGCAAAACACATCAAACACAATTTTTGTGCATCCAAATATGCATTAGTGTCAGCAAAATCATCAATCAAAATAATTACAATGACATTATCAATTTATATCAAACTTAAGCTCATTTTCACATTTTTATCAAATCTACACTTTTTCAAATAAGCATATACGAAAATGTTTGTCAAGTTCATAAGCATTCAACTCAAATAACATGTCAAAATAATCATTACTAGCAATCAAACAAGTCTCAAATGGCATTATCTTTCAAAAATCAAGTTCATGAATTTTAGACTTGAAAAAGTCCACTTTAATTCTCAAAATCATGTTTAGGCTCAAAGTTTGGATCATTTAACTACCTACACATGTTACACTACTCAATTTAGCAACAATTCATGACAAAAATCGGCCATAACCTGTTTATATCAAAAAGCCCCAAATTTGCTCAAGAACACAAACCCTAGATTATTCAAAATTTGAAGTTTAAGGCTTCTAATCATGTTAAACAGCATCAATCTAGGTTATACAAGCATAATACATAAACAATTTAAGCCTAATTACACTAAAAAGCATCAAAATCAAATTGGGGAAAAAATAGCTCAATAACACTTAATTTCGAATTAAATGGTGTTTAGGTGTAGAAATTTACCGTTTTTCTTGAGTAATTCTTAGATAGCATCCTTCTCAACATGATTTTAGCAAAAGATTTGGTGATTAACGGTTAAAAATTGTGATTTTGGGGGGTTTTTTTCGTGTTTTTCGGGTGCAGTTTTTCGAGCTGTATTTTTGGGTTGAGGAGTATGAAACTGATCAGTTTGCAGCTCTTATTTTTTTTTCTGATTTTCGGTCCCTCCGCGAGTCGCAGAGGTTTTTCACTTCAAACTCCGCGAGTCGCGGAGTATTTTTTTTTTTTTTTTTTTTTTTTTTTTTTATAATCATTAACTTTTGAAACAATTAAGTACTTAATTTTAAAATTTTGTTTCCCTTGTTATTTAGGAAGAGGTCGTTTCGGATCGATGTCCTAGTCCGTCCTTCGACAAAATTTTAAAATTTGTCATTTTTAAGCAATTGCTTTAAAAGCTTAGATTTTTTTTGATTTTTTAATTTTTTTGGCATACTTTAATTCAATAAGATTAAAAATAATGATAATAAAAGTTCTCGTCCCTCCCTCGGGTAAAGCAATTTCGGTTCAAAGACCTAGTCTTCAACTTACGACGAATTTTAAAAATCATATTCTTAACTTAAGGAGATAAAGTAAATTTTTGTTTTTAAATTCACACAACTTAAATATAAAATTCAAAATTAATATTAAAAATTCACACCAAACTTAAAATTTGAAATGCATAAAATTAAAAATTAATATTTTAAAAATTAAAAATTCACACCAAACTTAATTTAAAAATTTATAAATTCATATCAAACTTATATTAATTTTTCAAATATTTATAATTTTAAATATATTGTTTTTACAAAGTTTACAATATTAATTTAAGATTTAAATATTAATTTTAAAAACATGGTAAAAATAAAATTAAAAATCTTTTTGTCTTTTTATCCCACTTTAATCAATCAAATATTATCAAAAATATGCGCCCCTCTTTTCGGTAAAGTAATTTCGGTTCCAAGACCTAATTTAACTCATGACGAATTTTTGAAATATTTTGGGTTGATTGATTAAAGATATTTATACCTTAAGAATAAACGTTAAATTTCGCAGTGATGTAATAAATTTTTGAATGATATCAATAATTTCGGTCGCCAAACCTAATTTTATTCAATACCAATTTAATACTTTTTAGCGAACAAATTAGCGTTTATTATCAAAAGGTTAAAAATAAAAATAAAAATAAAAACTGTACAGACATACCTGTGAAATAGATTTCTTAGTTATATGATCTATCCCATTCATAAGATAGTCGGTTTAATTGGTTTTCCATGGCTACATAGGCGTAACCTCGAGCATTCAGTGTCTTTTCTTCTAAACATATGAACGGTCCGTCTCTGCATAAAGTAACAAATTCGGTATTTGAATAGGTTTGATTATTTGAACATTTACCTCCATGTGACCATTTTCCGCATTTGTGACATCGTTCTAGGTGTCGTGCTCTTCTTTTCGCTGCGGATTTTGATTTTCCTTTACCAAATTGTAACTTATTATCTTCGCATCTGGATTCTTTTCTAACTCCGTCCATTCTTTCTCTGATTACTGATACTAATTCGCTCGGTAGTATGTCATTATTACGTTTAGTGATCAAAGCGTGTAGCATTAGACCATGGTTTAGTTCACAGGCAGTCTTCATTTCGTAAAAACCTAAAAAAATAAAAATTCAGAATGGGGGGAGAAGACTAGTTCTTTAGGGTCTGCTAGGGAAAGACCATTCGTGTTCCATTTTCGAGAACTACACGTAAACAGACAATCTAACTCTAACAGAAATACATATTATCCTTTAAAGACTTGATTCTCCCCACACTTAGTTAGCTGTGGTGTCGAAATTATGATTAACTTCGTTGTCGACTTCCATCGGACCATGTATGTAATGTTTAACTCTGTGACCATTAACTTTAAATTCAATCCCATTTGAATTTATCAATTCTATCGTTCCGTATGGGAAAACTCTTTTGACTATGAATGGTCCAGACCATCTTGATTTCAATTTTCCAGGAAATAGCTTGAATCGTGAATTGAAAAGAAGAACTCTGTCTCCTTCTTTAAATTCCTTTGAACTTCTGATTCTTTTATCATGCCATTTCTTCGTTCTTTCTTTATAGATTAACGAATTTTCGTATGCTTCATGTCTTAATTCTTCTAATTCATTTAGTTGACTTAATCGTAGACGTCCGGCTTCATGTAAATCAAGATTACATGTCTTCAAAGCCCAAAATGCTTTGTGTTCAATTTCTACTGGAAGATGACATGCTTTTCCATAAACAAGTCTAAAAGGTGTGGTTCCAATTGGAGTTTTGTAGGCTGTTCTAAAAGCCCAGAGTGCATCCTCCAATTTAATGGACCATTCCTTCGAATTTGATCCTACGGTTTTCTCTAGAATACGTTTTAAAGCTCGGTTGGTATTTTCAACTTGTCCACTTGTTTGTGGATGATATGCGGTGGAGATTTTATGAGTTACTCCATATCTTTTAAGAACTTTCTCAAGTTGATTATTACAGAAATGAGTACCCCGATCACTTATTAAAGCTTTCGGTGTTCCAAACCTTGCAAAAAGACGTTTTAAAAAGTTGACTACAACTCGTGCATCGTTAGTTGGGAGAGCTTGTGCTTCCGCCCATTTAGATACATAATCAATGGCTACGAGTATATATAGATTATTATGAGATTTTGGAAATGGACCCATAAAGTCAATACCCCAAATGTCAAATACTTCACATACTTGGATGACATTTTGTGGCATTTCATCACGTTGACTTATTTTTCCGGCCCTTTGACATGCATCACAGGATTTGCAAAGAAGGTGTGCGTCTTTGTAAATTGTAGGCCAATAGAATCCAGCTTCATAAACTTTTCTTGCTGTTAGTTGAGGCCCATAATGCCCTCCTGTTGGTCCTGTGTGACAATGGTTTAAAATTTTACTAGCTTCATCTCCAAATACACATCGGCGTATTATTCCATCGGGACAACTTTTAAACAGATGTGGATCTTCCCAGAAATAGTGTTTTATATCACTGAAGAATTTCTTTCGTCTTTGGTACGATAATCCTTTTTCAAGGAATCCACAAACTAAGTAGTTTGCATAGTCTGCAAACCATGGGATTTCTTTATAATCTATCTTCAATAGATATTCATCAGGAAAGTTGTCTTGTATGGCCGATTCATTTAGAACTTCTAATTCGGGATTTTCAAGACGAGAAAGATGATCAGCGGCGAGATTTTCTGCTCCTCTTTTATCTCGGATTTCAATATCAAACTCTTGTAAGAGTAAGATCCAACGGATTAATCTTGGTTTAGCATCTTGTTTTGAAAATAGGTATCTAAGAGCAGAATGGTCGGTATAGACCACCGTTTTTGCTAGAACGAGATATGATCGAAATTTGTCAAAAGCAAAGACAATAGCAAGGAGTTCTTTTTCAGTAGTTGTATAGTTCGTTTGTGCTCCTTGTAATGTCTTACTAGCATAATATATAGGTTGAAATCGTTTTTCAATCCTTTGTCCTAAAACGGCTCCCATTGCAAAATCACTTGCATCGCACATTAGTTCAAATGGTAGATTCCAATTTGGTGTTATCATGATTGGTGCATTAGTGAGTTTTTCTTTAAGAATATTAAAAGATTTGATACACTCATCTGAAAAGATGAATGGCGCATCCTTTTCTAGGAGTTTATTCATAGGAGTGGCAATTTTAGAAAAATCTTTTATGAAACGTCGGTAAAAACCGGCATGCCCTAGAAAACTCCTAACTCCTCTAACATTGGTGGGATGTGGAAGTTTAGCAATTACATCTACTTTAGCTCTATCCACTTCAATTCCTTCTTTTGAAATTTTATGTCCAAGAACGATGCCTTCTTTAACCATGAAATGGCATTTCTCCCAATTAAGTACTAGATTTGATTTTTCGCATCTAATTAGCATTCGTTCCAGATTAACTAGACATGATTTAAATGTATCACCGAAGACTGAAAAGTCATCCATGAATACTTCCATGCATTCTTCTATCATGTCATGAAAAATCGCCATCATACACCTTTGAAAGGTTGCAGGGGCGTTACAAAGTCCAAATGGCATTCTTTTGTAAGCAAAAGTACCATAAGGGCACGTGAATGTGGTTTTCTCTTGATCTTCGGGTGCTATTGGAATTTGAAAATATCCGGAAAATCCATCTAGAAAACAATAGTAGCTATTTCCGGCTAATCTTTCCAACATTTGATCTATGAAAGGTAAGGGAAAGTGATCTTTTCTGGTGGCGTCATTTAATTTTCTATAATCAATACATACACGCCATCCTGTTACAGTCCTAGTAGGAATAAGCTCATTTTTCTCATTTGTAATGACAGTCATGCCACCCTTCTTAGGTACGCATTGAACTGGGCTTACCCATGGACTATCAGAAATTGGATATATCAAACCTGCATCTAGCAGTTTAATAATTTCTTTCTTAACTACATCTTGCATATTAGGATTTAGTCTTCGTTGGCGTTGCACATACGTTTTATGACCTTCTTCCATAAGGATTTTATGTGTGCAATACGAAGGACTTATTCCTTTAATATCATGAATCTTCCATGCAATGGCTGGTTTATGAGCTTTCAACACAGAAATGAGTTGTGATTTCTCATTTTCAGTAAGAGAAGACGATATTATTACAGGTAATTCAGATTCACCATGTAAATAAGCGTATTCCAAATGGTTTGGAAGTGGCTTTAACTCTAATTTCGGAGGTTCTTCTATCGATGATTTATATCGATATCTGTCTTCTTCTTTTAGCATTTGAATTTCTTCTGTTGTTGGTTCATATCCATTAGCTATAAGTGTAGCTAACATTTCAGCTTCATCAATTGGTTCATTACCTTCTCCTAAAGAACATTCTCCTGTCCCTTGTAATTCTGGAAATTCTTCTAATAATTCTGCATGTGCATCTATAGTTTGAATATAATAACATGTATCATCTGCAGATTGTGGTTGTTGCATTGCTCTATCAACTGAAAAGGTAACACTCTCGTCCTCTATACTTAGGGTCAGTTTCTTACCGAACACGTCTATCATTGCTTTAGCCGTGTTTAAGAATGGTCTTCCTAATATGAGAGGAACTTGAGAATCTTCTTCCATGTCCAAAACAACAAAATCTACTGGAAATACTAAAGTACCAACTTTAACTAGCATGTTCTCCATTATCCCTCTAGGATATTTTATTGATCTATCGGCTAGTTGTATGCTTATTCTTGTTGGTTTCAATTCTCCAAGGTCTAGTTTAGCGTATAGTGAATACGGCATTAGATTTATACTAGCACCTAAGTCTGCCAATGCTTCTATTGAACTAAGACTACCCAGAAAACATGGAATTGTGAAACTTCCTGGATCAGATAGTTTTTCTGGTATCTTATTCAACAGCACTGCTGAACAATTAGCATTCATAGTAACAGCCGAGAGTTCTTCCATTTTCTTTCTATTTGAGATTAGATCTTTCAAGAATTTAGCATATCTAGGCATTCCTGAAATCACATCAATGAAAGGAAGATTTACATTTATCTGTTTAAACATATCCAAGAATTTGGATTGCTCGGCTTCAAGTTTTTCTTTCTTCATTTTACTCGGGTAAGGAAGTGGTGGTTGGTATGGTTTAACATAAGGTTTATCCTTAACTGTGTTATTTTCATTAACCTTTTCAACTACCGGTTCTTTTTCCTTATCTTGATCAGGTTGTGGTTCTTGTGGAGTAGGAATAGTTTCATCAGAAGTTACAGATATTTCAGGTGTTTTAAGTGTTGTACCACTTCTTGTGGTAATAGCTTTAGCTGTTTCATTCCGGGGGTTAGCATTTGTATCACTAGGTAGACTTCCCGGTTTTCTTTCACCTATTAGCCTTGCTAGGTTACTCACTTCTTGTTCCAGATTTTGAATAGAAGCTTGTTGATTTCTAAATGCTTGAGCATTTTGTTCATTAGTTTGTTTTTGAGATGTGAAAAACTGTGTTTGAGTTTCAACTAGCTTCGTCATCATATCTTCTAAATTCGGCTTTTTATCATCGGTTTGTTGTGGTGGTTTGTTTTGAAAATTCGGTCTTTGCTGATTATAAGTATTATTGGATACTTGTTGATTGCTAGGACCTTGTTGGTTGTTGTATGGAATATTTCGGTTATAATTCTGGTTTTGATTGTAAATCGGTCTTGGCGGTTGATAATTATTCTGATAATTATTTCCAGGCCTTTGGTTTATGTATGAAATATTCTCTCTTTGTTCCATTGTTAATTCAATACTGAGACAATCTTTTGTCAAATGTGGTCCTCCACACTGCTCACAACTAATTCGTATTGAGTGAATATCTTTAGTCATCTTTTCCATTCGTCGTTCCACAGCATCTATCTTTGCGGAAATGGAATCTAAGTCATGGCTAGAATCGGCTCTAGCTGCTTTAGATGATCTAATGATATCTTTTTCTTGGTGCCACTCATGTGAGTGGGAAGCAGTATTATCAATAATTTTGTAAGCATCAGTTTCGGTTTTCTTCATAATAGAACCACCAGCTGCTATATCTATGTCTTTTCTTGTAGTGATGTCGCATCCTTGGTAGAATATTTGTACTATTTGACAGGTGTCTAAACCATGTTGCGGACATCCTCTTAATAACTTTCCATATCTTGTCCACGCCTCATATAGAGTTTCATTTGGCTTCTGTGTGAACGTAACAATTTCTGCTTGAAGTCTTACGGCTTTAGATGCAGGAAAGAATTGCTTAAGAAATTTGTCAATTAAAACATCCCATGTATCAATCGCCCCTTCAGGTAACGATTACAACCAATCTTTGGCTTCTCCCTTTAAAGTCCAGGGAAATAACATGAGATATATCTGTTCATCCTCCACTTCTCGGATTTTAAATAGTGTGCAGATCCTATTAAAGGTACGTAGATGTTCATTTGGATCTTCCTTCGGCGCACCACTAAATTGGCATTGATTAGTCACCATGTGTAGAATTTGTCCTTTGATTTCATAATCTGGCGCATTAATGTCTGGATGAGTAATTGCGTGACCTTGGCCAGTGCGTTTAGCTCTCATTCGGTCTTCCATACTTAAAGGTTCCAGATTCTCCATAATTGAATTTGTTGAATCGGTATCACTAGATGATTCTGATTTAATGGTTCGTTCCTCAACAATCTCTGTTTGAATGATTGGTGGCTCCGGAGGAAAGTTTAATGGTTCAGGATCTACGAATCGTTCCTGAATATTCTCCGGATTCTCAATTGTGAGGTCGGGTTCAAAAAATGGATTATCGGAAATTTGAACTGAAGTACTTGGTTGACTGGGTGACGATTCTAAAGAAAAATCAACGGCGGTTATATTTGCTAAATGTCTTGATCTAGTTACAGGTGGTGAACGTACAAAAGGTGATGAACGTCTTGCTCGGTGCATTCACTGAATATCCTATTAGTTTTTAAAAGGAAAGAAAAATTATAATAAGTTATCCAATCAATAGACTTTTCTGATTTTGCCCACGTTTCGAATAGCCAAAAGATGCACCAGAGGGGCAGGATTCGTTTGGTCTCAATATAATTGAGGACTGTTTGGCTCCAATAACCCGGTCCACGTACAAATCCAACTATTACTACGAACCAGAAAATTTTGATGTCTATCAATTTAACCACTCAAAATAAATTTTCGTAATTTTAAGAAATTTAGATAAGAAGTAGAAAAAATTCTAAGTCCTAAAAACTAGAATAGCGAGAAATAAGAGAGAAGAAGAGTTCGTCGCAAAAGGTCGAAAAAGAAAAAAAAATGGTTGAAAAATAAAAGGTGACGGAAAAATAAAAGAAACTTATAAAAACTTAAAAATACTTAACTAACCTAACCTTATTACTACAACTAACTTAAAATTATAATCGCAAATTGATATTACTAATTGGAATGATAATTGATACATAGTAAAAGGTGTCTAAAAATATTAAAGCTTACAGGAAAAACTAAATCCCAAATGGAAATAACTTAAAAAGAAACTAAAACTTAAAAAGGCGTCGCAAAATTCTAAAGCACCTAAATCTTAGTCTAAAGAAAAAGCACTTAAGGAATTCTACGGCAAAGCCTAAAAATCTAGGAGTAAAAATAACTAAAGCAAAAACTAAGTTTAAAATTAAATATGAGCTAAAAATACAAAAGTTATGCTACAACGATTAAAAAGGGACAAAATATAAAAATATACAAAAAGTTGTAAAAATTACAATTTTTATAAAAATATTATTTTTATATTATTTATTTAATAAAACTACTAATTTTACAAATTAATTAAACTAATTAATACTAAATAAAACAAATTAAATAAAAAGTAAAAATAAAAATAAAACTAATAATAATAATAATAATAATTAGGTTTAAATAATAATAATTAATAATTACCGTAATTAATGCTGGTTTAGGGCTTCCTGACGCCTGTCAGAAAGGCTCCGCGAGTCGCGGCAATTAAAGCTTTAAACCCCGCGAGTCGCGGGGTTCAGAAATTCAGTTGACAGGTTTGAATTTTTACGCGTTTTTCTTTATTTTATTTTTTTTTCTGTTTTTAAATAAATAAAAGATTTTAAAATAAAACTTATATTTTTATAAACTAAAATAAAAATAAAGAAACTTATAAAACTTAAATATTTAACAAAATCTTAAAAATACATATATTTTTATTTTTCTTTTTATATTTTTGAATATTTAAAACGTATTTTTACAAAAACGAATTTTAATAGAAGTAAGCTAAAAATCTTTTTTTTTTATATTAGCGTTGCGCTTCCGGCTTTTAAGATAATTCCCCGGCAGCGGCGCCAAAAATACTTGATGTTATGCGAGGTGTATATAAAATAGTTTATATTTTACTAGGAAAAACTATTAAATACGATACAATTTTACACAAGATATTTATTTATTCATAGAATGGATATACTTAAACCTTGCTACAACACTTATAGGCAGTGTACCTAATCGTACAGTAGTGTAGTTTTTAGTAAGTCCGGTTCGTTCCACAGGGAAATCTTTAAACAAAGCTCAACGCTATATTAGTTTACTTTTATAAAAATACAAATATATATATAAGTAATATTATTATTATAAAGGGAGGTTTTTACCGTTTAATGACCGGTTTGTCGATTTTAAAACTTTAGTCGCAGTTAAAACCTAATGTAAAATATAAAATAAATACAAGACTTAAATTAAAGCGTAAAGTAAATAACGATAATGAAATTGCGAATAATAAAAATGCGATAAAATAAAATTGCGATAATTAAAAAGTACGATAATTAAAAGTGCGATTAAATAACAATAAATAAAAGTGCAATAATTAGAAGTGCAATTAAATATAAAATAAAGGAAATTAAATATGAAATAAAAGAATTATGCTTATTTAAACTTCCGTAATCATGATGTTTGACGTGTTGATTTTAGTTTTATGCCCATGGGTTAATTGTCCTTTGTCCTGGATTATTTAATATGTCCGTCTGGTTTTTGTCCATAACAGTCCATCAGTCATAAATATAAATTGCAAGTGTCCTTGTCAAATTATTATTATACCCGAAGTTAAATATTCCAACTAATTGGGGATTCGAATTGTAACAAGGTTTTAATACTTTGTTTAATGAATACACCAGGTTATCGACTGCGTGTAAACCAAGGTTTTACTACTTTGTTAACAATTACACCAATTACCCTTGAATGTAATTTCACCCCTGTTTTAATTATTCTAGTGGCTATTAATCCATTCCCGTGTCCGGTTAAATGAACGATTATTCGTACATATAAATACCCCGCCCATCGTGTCCGATCGAGTGTATATGGTAATTTATAGGGACGCCCAATTGTAAATCTTTATATTAACATTAACAAACTTTCATTTAATTAAACAAATATAAAGCCCATTAATAGCCCATAGTCTAATTTCCACAAGTGTCGTTCTTTTGTCCAAACCCCAATTATGGTACAAAGCCCAATTACCCAATTTTAGTAATTAGCCCAACATCATGATTACTTCGTTTTAAATAAGCATAATAATAACTTAGCTACGAGACATTAATATAAAAAGGTTGAACATAACTTACAATGATTAAAAATAGCGTAGCGTTACACGGACAGAATTTCGACTTACACCCTTACAATATTCGCTAACATACCCTTATTATTAGAATTATAATTAAAATTAAAATTAAAATATAAATTATATATATATATATATATATCGTTTACATATGAGAGAAGAGAGAAAAAGATAATATGAAATTTTGATCAGAATTCGGTTTGCTTTATAGCCAGAGTTGAAATTTGGGGCTCCGCGACTCGCGGCAAAATGCTCTTCAAACTCCGCGAGTCGCGGAGGTTAATTTTACAGCTCAGTCCTTGGAGTTTCTCTGCCGACGGTTTTTTTATTTATAAATATAATATATATATAATTAATATAATTAATTATATATTATATTATATTTATATACATAGTTAACTTGTAATTTTTAGTCCGTTGCGTCGAGCGTTAAGAGTTGACTCTGGTCCCGGTTCCGGATTTTTGAACGTCCTTGCGTACAATTTAATATCTTGTACTTTGCGTTTTGAATCTTGTACTCTTGTAATTTCGAGACGTTTCTTA
Organism: Rutidosis leptorrhynchoides; assembly: GCF_046630445.1. Lineage (NCBI taxonomy): Eukaryota > Viridiplantae > Streptophyta > Magnoliopsida > Asterales > Asteraceae > Rutidosis > Rutidosis leptorrhynchoides. The sequence continues at coordinate 400,423,570 of NC_092337.1, read as the reverse complement.
TCAATAATTGGAACCTTTTTTATTGTCTTTTGTACTTTTGAGCTTTTTGGTCGTTTGCGTCTTCAATTCGTCGAATCTGTCTTTTGTCTTCACCTTTTATTATTTAAACGAATATCACTTGTAAATAGAACAATTGCAACTAAAAGCTTGTCTTTCTTGAGGAATAATGCTATGAAATATATATTCGTTTTTAGCATTATCATGTATCTTATACGTTTGAGTGTTTTGGTTATTTACTTCTATAAATCATCGTTTCACTATTTGTTAAAATACATTTTTAAAATAGTGTTTTACAGTAGCAAAGTCAATTTTTACTGTAGCAATTCACTGTAGCAAAGTAAATTTTACTGTAGCAAATAGTGATTTTTGAAAACACTGTAGCATTTTGGGTACTGTAGCAATTTGAAAATACTTTAGCAAATTAGTGTTTTACTGGTTCATCTTAAACGTTTTAGTTAACTTATCTAAATATCAATTGAATCAATAATCGAATGTTATTATCGTTTACTAAATAACTTGAGATCATATATATTTAAATAGATATATAAACCAATAAGTTTAATGTACGGTATCATTTTCATAACACTTTGTTACGTTTTCAAGTTATAGCATATGTATCTATTTACATATAATTGTTCGCGAATCGTTGAGAACAACCGAAGGGTATTTGAATAGTTCAAAATTTTGAGATTCAAATTCATAGGCTTTGCTTATCGTGTCGAAATCATATAAGATTAAGTTTAAATTTGGTCGAAAATTTTCGGGTCATCACAGAAGAAGATAGTATCATCCGCGTATTGAAGGTGAGAAATAGGGATTTTATTGGCCCCGACTTCCACCCCAACAAACAAGCTATTTCTGATGGCCAATTTAGTTAACACATTTAGCCCTTCCGCAGCGAGGATGAACAAAAAGGGTGAGAGCGGGTCCCCTTGCCTCACGCCCCTTCCTAGATGAAACTCATATGTTGGCGACCCATTCACAAGAATCGAGATAGATGCCGTTTGAAGACACGATAGAATCCACCTCCTCCATTTAGATCCGAACCCCATCAATTCCATAATTTCCATCAATAACTCCCAACTAAGGCAATCAAACGCCTTCTCAAAGTCTACTTTAAAGATGAGACTCTTAAGGCATTTATGTTTTAAGTAATCGAGAGTTTCATTTGCAATTAGTACCCCATCCATAATGTTTCTACCTTTAATAAACGCACTTTGCTCATAACTAACAAGATTCGGGATCACCTTCTTGAGGCGGTTAGAGAGTATCTTCGCCACAATTTTATAGTAACTTACGATTAAGCTAATCGGCCGGTACTCATTGAGGCCAATTGGATCCGCCTTTTTCGGAACGAGCGTAATAAAATAAGCATTACACCCCTTAGAGATTTCGCTGGTGTCCCAAAACATATGTATTGCTTCCACCAAATCATCCTTAATAACACTCCAAAACTTTTTGTAAAACCCGAAATTAAAACCATCCGGCCCCGGGGCCTTTGAACTACCACAGTCGTTAATCGCACCCCATATTTCACCCTCCAAAAAAGGTTCTTCAAGCCCGCGAGCTGCTAATTCTGTGATGCTGAAAATGTCGGGCCTGTTAGGCCCATTACAGCCCAATAACGAGGGCCTACTCGCTGACTTGCTGTTGAAAATGTTACCAAAATAATTCTTCACATAATCCTTCACGATTCTCGGGTTTTCGTTCCATATACCATTGATAATTAGACCACGAATGTTGCATTTATTATACTTTCGCCGAATGGTAGAATGGAAATATTTTGTGTTTTCGTCCCCTTCTAATGCCCATCTAATCCGAGCCTTTTGCTTTAACATATTTGCCTTTGACTTCTCTTTTTCAATCCACTTCCTCCTAGTATCCAACCAACATGTTCTATCAATATCATTTAAATTTCCTTGCTCGGCCTTTTCTTCCCACTTGTTTACCTCAACTTTTAGCCTTTCAATCTCCAAATCAATGTTCCCATATTCACTTTTCCCCCATGCCTTCAAAACATTTTTGACATTTTTGAGCTTATCACGAAACACACAATCCTTTTCTCAAGCTAGCAACGCTATTACTCCATGCATCAATAATAACCCGATCGACACCATCTTTATTTAACCACTCATCAAACACTTTGAAAGGCTTCGGATCAAAATCAATAAGCTTGTCCCTAAGAACGAGGGGGAAATGATCCGATTCACTCCTATCTAAGGTCGTAATCGAGAGATCATCCCAGAGACTGATGAATTTCTCATTCACAAGAAAACGGTCCAATTTGCTAAACTTTAACCCGTCATCAATAATGCGCGTAAACCGCCTTCCATTGATAGGAATTTCAATTAAACGGTTTCTATCAATAAAATCATTAAATCGAGTAGCACGAGCTTGATTAAATTTACAATTCATACGATCCGAAATGGACCGGACTTCATTAAAGTCGCCACAAAGTACGTAAGGAGAATCACAATCCCTCAAAAGAATATCTAACGAACACCACATCTCTTTTTTTTCTTTGTCATTATGGGGGCCGTAGACGTTAACAATTGTTGATTCGACCCCCAACCCGGACCACACCCCCCGAATTGCAATGAAATAATTATTCCCCACTGCTTTACTAACCGCGAACCTCGAGCTATCCCATATAATTAGCATACCCCCCGAGTTCCCACACGCTTCTTTTTGAGCAAAACCAAATTGAGTATACCCCACAAGTTTTGAACCCATCGGTCTTCTAGGTACCTACACTTTGTTTCTTGCATCACCACAATATCGTGAATTATTCGAACTCAATTCGCAAGAACTCGATACGATCCCAGCATAAACGAGCTACAGTGCGAGTCTGAACATATTCAGAAGATTGTTTAGTAAACGAGCTCGAACACAAGCTTTTTATATCGAGCTCAAATATACTCATGAGCCCTTCATTTTATATGCATCGATTATTTATTTATAATACTTTAGAATATACTAATAAATAAATAGTATTTAATAAATATATCATGTCATATGATATATATATATATATATATATATATATATATATATATATATATATATATATATATATATATATATATATATATATATATAGGGGTAGGATCAAGAGGAAAGTAACCAATCGGGGGGAAGCAAAAATTTTTTTTTTTTTTCGTTTATTGAAAAAACTTTGTTCACGAACATTATAGATGTGATGAAAATATGAACATTTAGTAGAGACACTTTGTGATAAATGTTTTTATTTTGGCGGGAAAACGCTCGAAGAAGTAATATATAACAATTATCGTGTTTTTCGAGCGTATGTTGAGGTTTTAGCTATTGGGGTTTAGATATTAGGGTTTAGATATTATGGTTTATAGGGTTTAGATATTAGGGTTTAGAAATTTAGGGTTTAGATTTAGGATTTAGATTGAGTTTTTAACACGAACGGTTTAGAGTTTAGGGTTTAGGGTTTGGTGTTTTGGGTTTATGGAATAAACCCAAAACACCAAACCCTAAACCCTAAACTGGGCTAAATTTTACTTCACAAAACATGGGGGGAAAACGTTCATATTCTTCACGAACAATATTATCTTGAATGTTATTTTTGTCGATCGTTTTCCCGCCTAAATAATAACATTTATCACAAAGTGTCTCTTCTAAATGTTCATATTTTCGTGTGATCTTGATGTCGGAAAAAAAAAATTCCAAAAAAAACGAAAACAAAATAAAAATTTTGCTTCCCCCCGATTGGTTACTTCTCCATTGATCCTGCTCATATATATATATATATATATATATATATATATATATATATATATATATATATATATATATATATATATATATATATATATATATATATAATATAATAATAACTATATGGGAAAATTGATTCAAAATGCATCGAACTTTCATAAAAATACTATTGTATGCATTTAATTTTCAAAACTTCTATTGTATGCATTCAACTTGGTATTTTCTCCTATTATATGCATTCAACCTGTTATAACAGGTTACCTTCTAGGTCACCTTCTAGATATTTACATCTTTAGTCCCTCATATTTGTAAACTCTAATTTCATTAGTCCTACTGGTTTGACAAAACATCTATATCTTCATACATTCATCGTCATCTATTATTCATCTTCTTCATATTCCTTTGGTGAAGATTGGTAAAATGTTGTTTTTAATGACCCGTTATAATCTGCTTAAATTTATCAGTTTTGAGTGATAGCCATTTTGACCCATTATGTACCTGCCCAACCTGCCACTTTATCTCCACTTATCATTTACGCTTGAAAAAAATGGACAAGATCTTTTTTTTTTTTTTTTTTTTGTTGCTAATCCATCCTGACCTGTTTCAGTTTGCTTAAATTTACCTATTTTGAGAGGTAACCATTTTGACCCATTATCAACCAGCCCACCTTGCCAATTTTTCTCCACTTCTGACCATTAGTATCACAATCTTTAGCCGAGTTATAGTGAATGATCAGGTTATCTTGGGGTCAATGGGTGCTTTATCACTCATAACAATTTTGTCAGTCATAATTGGACGGATATTTAATTCAGTACCAGCTCAATTTCAAACAAGCAAGCATCTTTATGTATTTCACATATTCTTTTTTTCTTTTTTTAAAAAAAATAAAAGATTTAAAAAGATTCCTAATTTCTCTATTGTTTTATTAAAAACAGCATTGTCAATTGGAGAATATGCAGCAGTTACTATCATAATTAAATATAATTTCTCTATTCATACATTCATATCTATCATCTTCATATATCATTCAAAGGGTCAGAACCCATAAATCTTTGTCTTCAAGATAATGTATTATTCTTATTATCGTAATAATAATAATAATTACTCTATTACAGAATCTACTTGGTAGAATAATACGTGATCTAAACATCTTTCATTAAAGATATAGTGCCTAGTGGTATCCTAATTACAATTGGTGGCGAACTAGACTCATATGGCAAACTCGCCAGGTTGTCGAACATGTCTCAACAAATTAAATATTTAAATACCCAACAATGGAGATAAATTGATACCTAATAGAATGTTCTGCACTTTTAACCAATCAAAAAACAAATATGTATATGATATCTCATTGAGATATTTTTCTACCATGGTTTTAGTTCATTTTGTTTTATCAAATGAACCATACTACTAAAAAATAGAGAAACTATTGTCCTAGGTACAGACACATTATTTGATTATCTAAAAAAATAGTTAGTAACAGATCTAAACTAAGCAATTTGGAATCTGGACATTACTTAAATCAAACTACAGCAAAAGGAATTAATTTAGTTAACTTTTAACTAAATTAATTCATTTTGAAGATGATGAATAATAGATGATGATGAATGTATGAAGATATAAATGTTTTGTCTAAGAGAAGGACTAATGAAATTAGAGTTTCCAAATATGAGGAACTAAAGATGTAAATATCTAGAAGGTGGCCTAGAAGGTAACCTGTTATAACAGGTCGAATGCATACAATAGGAGAAAATACAAAGTTGAATGCATACAACATGACTTTTGAAAGTTGGATGCATACAATAGGATTTTGATGAAAGTTCGATGCATTTTGAATCAATTTTCCCTAACTATATCTATGGCAAACTTTCTTTTAAGACGATTGGTATCTGTGATTGTTGTCCTACACAAAATGGTTATTAGTTAAGAGAATGATACAACTGAAATGGATAATGAGCAGATCAATTCAAAAGTCAATTCTCAGGTCAACATGGAAGTCAATCATAGCAGGCCAAAGAGAAATGTGGGAGTGCCACAGTGGACTAACGACTATCAATTGAACAATAACAGAAGGATGAAGAGAACTTGAGTTGTTAGAAGTTAGTTAGTCAAAGGAGATGTGTCAATATCTTGTAATGTAGTTAGTAATGAATGGTGAAGACCAGTAGATGAAAGTCAACTGTAATAAATAGAAGTGTTGTAACTTGTAATAGAAATGTAATCAATGTTCGGGTCAATAAAATTCTGTTTCCTTCTCTAAATTCTCTGGAAATCATATCCATCTCTAATAGGTTATAAATTTTCTCTGGAGATCATAACCATCTCGGATAGGTTATATCAAAAAATTTTGGAACTCGGTCATATATTCGATTCAAAATCATTCATTGAGCTTGAAGAATCTCTTCCGGAACATTTGAGTCCTCTTTTTAAACTCAGTCAAAGTTCAAGGGCTTATTCTGGTTTACTCAAAAGACATACACCACAAGTTGTTCAACTACATAATACTACTACTTTAGAGATAAGGTGACCCAAGCCAATGCAACAAGAGATGGGATACTGCATTTCAGGAAACTTAACATCTCCTCTGCCTTCTTTTAATCAAACACACACCAAATCACTTAAATTCTGCAGATACTCTGTTTCAGCTTCTATTAATAAAAACAACATTCCACTGGTAATTAAACGTTATATATTTGTTTAATTCGGATTAGTTGATCTCTTCAACCATATGCTAACTATTTTCAATTGTGTTGTTCAGATAGGGAAAAAAGTGAACAAAGTAGGAAAACGTCTGATACGAATATCGACAGCAGAAGGGAAATGGCAGGGAAACTGGAATGCTGATTATAACTTCTCATTAAGAGACCTACGATTGGAGGATTTAGTTGAAGATGGTGATCCTAATAAAGCAAGAGTATTGGTGTCTTTAACTATTCAAAGGGTCTCTATTCTGTCTATGTTGTGCTTACTTATACTGGTAGAGGTGGCAATATGGGCGGGTTAGGTAACTTGTAAACGACAAAACATATATTATATCAATCCGTATAAATTGGTTAATCTGCCACTTCTAAAAATGATATGGGAATGTTTTGTAAGATAAATGTATTATTTTTTTTGTATCAGCATGCAGGCTTTGGGCTTTCGGTTGATGGAACGATTGATACGTCGTTCAACAGAAAGTGTAGCAACTGCTCTTTGCCATACTGCAGACAGGTATTTGTGTGCGTGTGTGTGTGTGTTTTTCAAGGTGTGAAGGCACATATAAGATGTTATGTTATAGTTATCAAGAAATGTGCAATTATGATTGGTGCTTACAACACTCAAAAAAGCAATGTGCTTATTGATTATATCCGTGTTGTCAGATAAGTACCAACTTCAATGTGTGGATTCTCTCGACTACTAACAATGGCGACTCAAATCAGCTACCTGAAATTGGAGGGGACGATCCATCAGTATTTCCCTATATCTCTCACACTTTCTTTATACCCATATGTATAAACATACATTATAGTTTCACATACATTTGCATACATTTGTAAGTGAAAATATGAATGTATGCGCATGTATACATTCATATATGTAAGTATACACACCAAATATGTTTATAGGGGCAAATTAAAGCAACAAAAAGAGGATTAAATGCAATGATATTTGCAGGTAATCTATGTGAAGCCTGGATGTGAAGCAGATCTTGACTCTTTAATACAGGACACAATTAGGCTCACCACTTCTGTTAATGTAAGAATCACACACACTCATCTATACTATATTTTTCCCCAATAACAGCCTACAGTTGACATTTAGTGTAAATGTCTTCCTTATTCAACTCAAAATTGACAAGAATAATCTGTTTTAGGGACTGCTAAAAAATCATTACCAAAAATAAGCACCATAGAAATGAAAAAAGGTCAAGAGAAAAAGAAATTACACCTATCATTTTGAATTTACAAGATTAAAGGTGGACATTTCTAGGAGAGAAGATGCAGGTTATGAAAGTAGCAGTTAAGAACTATTTTAAACCCAATTATCATCTGTATTTGCAGGAAACCTGTTCAGAATATTGTGACAAATCAGAACTCGGCTTAAAGCGTAAGTACTAAGAAGTGCAGTTCTAATAAGAGATGGCTATAGCAACACACCAGAATACGAGGTGTGTTCGTTAAATGATTTTTATATAAACTTATTTAAGATCATTTCTTCCATTTGCAGATATAACAAAGACCCCAACTATCGATAAGAGGTGGTCCAAGTTACTAGAGCTAAGGAACTCATATAAATAAATCATAAACTGTAAGTTATTCACTATGGCTATAGACCTTAAAAACAGACACACGCACACGCACACACACACACACACACACATGTTTATCTAACCTTTAAGTTCTGCAGAAGATCGATGTGAAACCCGGAAAGTGATTTGAGCATGGCTTTAGCTTTCAAGAGCAGGATAATAATTTTCTTTTTTATTCCAGGCTTGCAGTATTGTCTTGTGTACATATGTTCAGGGTTAACCCATTTCATCTTGTTTACTGCATCTGTATTATACATAGACAAAATACTCTATGCGTAATAAATACATGGATATCTGCTAAACAACCCAAAATTATCTTCAAAGAGCGGAGTTGGATACAGTTGTTGTAACAAAAAAGTAATATGAAATATGAAATGTAATAAAGTACATATAGCTAACTTTCACAGTGTACAGCTAATATGTTTAAGGGAGCAAGCAACAAATCTAAAAATTCATGATGAATTAACAAAGCGTTGAGCAGCAGATAAAGAAAGCTCTTCAAAAACCTGAAAACAAACAGATGATTAAAAGTTAGATTGATATTTAATAATGTAAAACGTGAATCGGAAGTTAAAATATGAGATGGTAACATACAAGTTTCCTGTAAACGTGTTGAAATGCCTTGACAAAACCCTCTGCATCAGCATTGCCAACCTGTAACATTAACTGAAAGGTTAATACTCACCCTGCTTTTAAAGATAAAATCTTTTGATCCAGTTACTTATAGATAGTTTGGGTCACAATTGGCGGCTCTATACCTTATTATTGTATGGTATTGTTTTAGTATATATATGTTATAATACGATCATTATTTAGAACATGGGTGGTTTGCAGGACAACCTAGTAAGACCACTAGTGTTTCGATCTGTACTACAAAATGATCTGGTTCAAACAATAACTTAAAGCTTCACATCAAATACACCCAAATTAATGTCAAACATCATTGCATAAAATGTGGCACATAATGTGTCACCATTGCATAAACTAATTAAAAAAACACAAAACCGTACCTTCTTTGCAGCAGCAACTTTCAATTTCTCCCAAAATGCATCTGTTTAATAGAAATAAAGATAAAAAATTATGTTTTCCAAATAATGCCTGGTAAAAAATACATATGCACCCAAATTTGATTAACAAATCTTCAAAGACCATTTAGTTTGTTATGATTACAAACTAGTGACTGATAGTTAGCTAGAAGCATTTTACGTAAGGCATCTAAATCATTTCATAAATCAAACTTGGTGGAAGAGATGGTAAAAGAGTTAATTGAATTGGATGACTTGTAATATATTAATTTCAAATTTACATGAAAGACCAAAAGTGTTGCATATGCATATCAAGATCAAGGTTGGATACAGTAAAATAGAAGTCCAATCACCTTGTCCGTCAATACCTCCAGTAACCTTTTCTCTTGAACCCCTTTCAATTTGCGAATTCATTCGATCTCGTACCTAAAGGTATAAATTGTTAGAACACAAAAGTTGTGAGAAAAGATGAAGGTTATCTAAAAAAGAATGAACAAAGAAGAATACCCTGCGTGATGCCTGCGTAGTTAATTGCCGTTGCACTTCAGACTCGGCCTAACAATATAACATCACCTAATCAGTTAGAACTTAGAAGCATGTATGAGAACTTATCATCGATCTACAATCATAAATAGTCTTCCTAAAACTGATATCGTATGAAACTGATGACATGGCAGCCATACACAATGGCACATCAACATAACAGGTATCATATTATCGATTTACATGTTACCTAAGGTGACATACATAGGCAATATTTGAAAGTTTGACAAGTGCAACAGGATATTTATTTTGTCCAGTACATACAATAGCAAAAGATATGAAGTTACTATTTTTTCCAGTAATTTGCACTAAATTGTAACATGGATATAAATTAAATATAAATTATACATAATTATTAAATAACAGGTATTCTGAAACAAAATCACTACGCCGATCATCTTAAATTTCATTAATTAAATATCATCTCCTAACAATAGGTATCAATAATTAAAATTAGCCACCAGGACTTCCAATGAAGCAAGAGGTCACGGTTCGATTCCCTTCAAGGCAAATACCTTGGGCGAGCTCCATTTAGTGACTGATTGACTAGAGGATGCTTTGCCCGGTAGCGGTGGAGGCCTAGCTTGCCGTTTACCCGGGTTTACCAACTAGAGGGGAGCCATTATGGCTCGTCGCTAGGGGTTCCTCGTAAAAAAATAAAATAAAAATAAAAATAATTGAAATTATCACAATTTATATGATTAAAACTGAACTTGTGGAATTCGTTGTAATCTGTTACACCCTAATCACTTTCAAATATATATAATTACCAACAATTCTCAAACGAAAATAAATAGGGCATGGAAACAGATAGATGTATAAATCATAGAAGAATAAAGAATAGGGATCGGTAGATGGAGGTTACATTGTAGTCGCGAGTACGAACAACGGGAAAGAGATGAAGGACACGTTGGAATTCAAGCTCATCCATGGCCGGTTTCTTTTACTTTTCCGTCGAGGAAAGTCACCGGTGGTGTTGTGCAAAATCGTTTATTACGGAGTGTATATTTATATTTATATTTTATATTTATATTTATATCTATATTGAATTTAATATTTATATTTATATTTATATTTATATTTATATTTATATTTATATTTATATTTATATTTATATTTATATATTTATATATTTATATTTATATTTATATTTATATCTATAGTTTCTATTAAATTGTTAAAATGATGACATCATAATTAAACTTTTTTCTTCAATAAAAAAAAATTAAAAAGAAAAAAATATAAGCAACTTAAGTGACATCATTAATAATTTAATTTACAATTAAAAATATAATTTTTATAATTGATCATTAAAACAATACATAATCTAATTCTCTCAGCACTCGGTACACTTTTCTCATCATCTCACCAAAACCCTAATTTCATTGTGGCGACTCCTGTATCATCTTTTGTTAAGATTGATGATTTTTATCCAGTGTTCATGATGATAAAGAAGCGTCCATTCCTATCGGTTCTTTAATAATTGCAGATTCGTTGTTTAATTTCTATCTACTGTTCTTGCTATTTCTAACAATTAATGGTATTAGTGATTTTTAAGGTTTAGCGATTCGCAAAGCAGGATTAAAGGGATTATCTTCAGATTAAACAGGTAAATGTTGCAGTTTCGATTTTTAATTTATATTCTATTTTTTCAAGGCTTTTATCGATTTGAAAATACGGCTCAAAAGTTAGAGTTTTCATTTTGTTCGTTTTATAATCAATACGTGTGATGACCCGGAAATTTCTGACCAAATTTAAACTTTATCTTTAAATGATTTAATGTTTTCGACACGATAAGCAAAGTCTGTAAAACCGAATCTCAAAATTTTTGTACTATTCAAGTACCATTCGGTTGTTCTCAACGATTCGCAAACCATTATATGTAAATAAATACATATATATACTATAACTTGAAAACGTAACAAAGTTTTAATTGTTTAATACCGTACATTAAACTTATTGGTTTAAATATTTATTTGAATATATATGATAAGTTGGAATATTAATTGTATGAATAACTTGCGACGTATATTTAAAACGTGTTTATGAATGTTGAAAATATATATTAACTTGGTCATAAAACGATTTGTTATTATATATATATATATATATATATATATATATATATATATATATATATATATATATATATATATATATCAACAAATAGCGAGACAATGATTTATAGAAGTAAATGACCAAAACACTCGAAAGTTTAAGATACACTTTGAATGATATAGTTTATTGATAATTTAAGACTATATTTTGACAAATGTACGAGTCACAAAACGTAAATTGCGAGTTTTCTAAGCGTACGAAAATGCGTTCGAGAAACCGGAACCGGGACATAAGTCGAGTGACAACGTACGAGTCATCGGAACGAAAATTACAAGTCAACTATGCATGTGAATTTAATATAATATATAATTAATTATATAAATTAAATATATTATATAAAATTATGTCGACAAACAAAAAGTTAAAAGTTTGTGAGCTGGATCAGAGGGCCATGCGATCGCATGGCCTTGAAGCACAAATCCCATGCGATCGCATGGGGTACTTTTTCAGAAAAGGTTCTATAAATTGCTCGAGTTTGGGTTCAGTTTTTACACTTTTTCATCTATCCATCTATCCTCACTCCGTATGCATTATATTTATTTATATTATTATTATTATTATTATTATTATTATTATTATTATTATTATTATTATTATTATTATTATTATTATTATTAGTATTAAGATTAATATTATTATTAATCTTATTAATATTAGTATTATTAATTAGTATTATACATAAAATACTACGACGGAGTGTCGTTCGAGTAATTTAAAAACAAGTTTTACGAGCGGGATATAGCTAAGGAAAATATGGGTTATAGCTATGGAGGTTATGGTAATATTCATGGGTACTGTTCGCAAGTCAAACCTAGTGTTTATCATCTCCGTTGTGTCTACGTACTTTTCTACAATATTGAATCTCAATATTGATACGTAAGCACTCATATTTTATCTTTTATATATTAATTGTGTATCCATGTCTAGTGCTCGAGTATATATATTTAAGCATGCTTGTATGCTAAATTTCGTCGTTAAACAGTTTATAATGAATCACAAATTAAATACATATATTACTGGTAAAATGTATATGATATACATGTTTTTGGAAAGCTTGCGAAAAATCAATAACTTTTCATTTAGATATCGAATAGTTTCGATGAACGGATTAAAAGATATGATCAACTGGATTATAATTGACGTTAATTGGAATTGCTTTTGAATCTGCAATTAATATTTAAACAGTTTGTTTACGAGATTGATAAAATGGATTTTTGAATATTACCAACCGAGTAAATAAATCCTTATATAAGACACGTCTCGTTTTGTTGAACAATTGTCAAAACTGATTGTTTTATCATATTTTAAAGCCTTATAAAAACTATAGTTTAATCTTACAAGAATTAGGAAACTATGTGAAATATTAAAATGATTCGATTGCCATGATCATTCAACTATTGTATGGAGTCAGATTGACTTTTTGAAATAACTTTTGATAACTATTGTATATCGATCTCGAGCATTAGGATTGTGATACACTATGACCTGACCTAGCTTGATAGACATTTATTAACCAACATATGTTCTCTAGGTTGAGATCTACGGTTATTTGGTATTCCGAGTTTCGGTCACATTTCGATGAACAACTTTATGTGCTGCTAAGGTGAGTTTCATTGCTCCCTTTTTAATTGCTTTTGCAATATATATTTTTGGGCTGAGAATACATGCAATTTATTTTAAACGCAATGGATACAAGTACATACTTAATTCTACACTGAGTTTGAACCGAAAATCCCTTAGCTTTGGTAACTAGTAGCTGCCAGTACATAGGATATGGACTGGTGGGCGCGAATAACAGTATATGGATCCATAGGGCTTGACATCCCCATCCGAGCTAGAGCGCTAGCCTTTTAACGGACGTGTGTTATTTGAGTTTAGGACACGTTGGTTTGCGTGTATTAAAACGAATGGGGTATTTATTATATAACGTTAAAGCTTAGTTACCAGGGTGCTCTGTTATGTAGAATCTATTGATAAACGTTTCTGGATGAAACAACTGAAATCTTGTGATCCACTTTTATATAATCTATTGATAAACGTTTCTGGATGAAACAACTGAAATCTTGTGATCCACTTTTATATAATCTATTGATAAACGTTTCTGGATGAAACAACTGAAATCATGTGATCCACCTTTATGTACAGATTATGCAAAACATTAAAACTATGAACTCACCAACCTTTGTGTTGACACTTGTTAGCATGTTTATTCTCAGGTTCCCTAGAAGTCTTCCGCTGTTTGCTTATATGTTAGACAAGCTATATGCATGGAGTCTTACATGGCATATTTATCAAGGAAACGTTGCATTCACCAAATCATCACCATGTATCTTATTTTGACTGCATTGTCAACGAAAGTACTATTGTAAACTATTATTTACGGTGATTGTCTATATGTAGAAATCATCAGATGTCGAAAACCTTTGATTTAAATATTCATTTATGGTGTGCCTTTTTAAAAGAATGCAATGTTTACAAAACGTATCATATAGAGGTCAAATACCTCGCAATAAAATCGATGAATGACGTGTTCGTCCATATGGATTTGGAGCGATCGTCACAGTTGGTATCAGAGCGTTGGTCCTAGTGAACCAGGTCTTGCATGAGTGTGTCTAACTGATAATTGTTAGGATACATTAGTAAGTCTGGACTTCGACTGTGTCTGCATGTCAAAAGTTTTGCTTATCATTTCTTATCGGAAATTACCTGTCTATCATCTTAATTCTAAACGCGTCTTATTGCATTGATTGCATAGATAGTGTATAGACCAAATTTCATATCTTAGCATATCTGTTACTGTCAACTTCACCTGACAGCTTTCGAAAATTTCTCCGTAATTTGCGGGATCCCTTGTATTATATATTGGTATTCTATGTAATTAGAATATCATCCGATACCCAAAAATCCTTTATCTAATCGTGTAAGATGAATCCCGTATCTAGTTCAATTTCCTTAAACTCCGACAGCTATTTTGATATGGATATTCACCTGAATTCCGAAGACAGTGTAACCTGAATGGATCAACCAATCAGTCATCACCTATTCTGGATGAATTGGGGATGGGTTCGTAGCCTACTTAATTATTGGAGACAAGAAGAAGGTGATCCCTTCCATCCACCACATTGCCCTTTTGGCGAAGAACCTAAAGCATTTACCGGCGAACCTATTCGAGACACCATTTTCTCTCTCATTTCCAGAGTGTCTCGTCACGATTATATATTATCTCAAATTCTAGATCTTATTCGTCCACTCGTCCGAACCGACAATCACCCCGGTGTAATAGAAGAAGTCAACGAGCTTCGCGCTCGGGTAGTGGCTTTGGAGAATACGGTGCAAAGGTTACAAGCACCAACAGTATCACCGGCATCAACAGTACCACCGACAACAACACCAACAGTACCATTACCACCACCAACAACATCCGCATCGCAAACCTCAACTTCACAATCTGTTCTACGAGCATCAACGTCATACGCACCGTAGTTACCAATAAATACCAGCAACAATAACCGATGAAGTATTAACTCATTTCCCCTGAAGAAATTTTATGTATATTTAATATATATGAATTTTTAAATCAAAATAAATCTTTTCGTACTAAGCTATTACGTGTGAATCTTAACTGGTAGGTACTACTCGGTTAGTTCATATTACTAATATGCAATGATGTACATCCTTCCTTAACAACTTAACCATTGTTAACTATAATCTATGTTTCAACTTAATGAATCCCATTTCATAATAAACCAAGTGTATTATTCAATTACATAATTGATTATACATTTTCATTTTCGATATACTCGAAACTTTCCAGAAAACATCATATGTGCCTTGCAAAGTTCGCAAGAATTCCACAAGCATCAACATCCTTCACCGAGGAATATCAATAAGAATGAATAATGAAGTATTGATTTCATTAGTGAAATACTCCGCGAAGATTATGTAATCTCTAATGTTTTAGAGATTATTCATCCAAGCCAAAAATCAAATGAGCTTAATATGATACTAACTCATTAAATCTGTATTACATCTGAAGAAAATATACATACATATATTTTCGTAAAGACAGTAATAAAAAAATTTCTTTTGTACAAAGTATTAATTGTGAAATCTTTAACGGGTAGGTAATACCCGGGAAATATTTAAATTCGCAATTAATATGTTACACTGTACATTCTTCAATTTTGATTCAAAAATCATTAACTACACTCACTATCTTCACAACGATATACAATCGTTTTCATACAAATTCAATTACATATTCTGATATTGACGGATCAGAATCCAAGTCATAACTCTGAACCCGTGACATCATTCTTAGATCTCTACATCTTTCAAATCTATACTTTGACTTCAAAACTGTGCAAGATCCTTTAATGTTGTTAATACCGAAAATAATCTTACAATTCTTTTCAAGATATCAATTTTCATCACACTTCCAACCAGTCAACTTCGACTTTTCAGATTAACTTTATTGTAACCTTGACATATACGTTCTTGTTACAAGGGAACCTTTCATGTCCCACCACATTAGCAGTAAATTTACCAGCAACTTCATTAATCTGTGACCTAAGTTTCTTCGAAAAATCACAATAATTATTCATTGAAACTCTATCAAGTACTCATATACAACTAGTAACAACAATTGCCATACCAACCACCGGGAATTAGCAATCAGTATTTTGAATCTCGCAGCATTTTCTACGACAACAGTTATATATAGATAACATCTATCTTCTAGACCTACAGATTTCGAATGTGAATTTTCTGAAAAACACCTTAAACTACGAACTAGTTCTCGAAATCTTGAAAAATACTGATGAAGCCGCAAAAACTGTAAACGACCTTAACAGTAAAAAGTTTGATGATAAAGGATAGTGTGCTGGCAAAGCTCAGAAAAAAAGAGAAAGTTTAGAACTGGAAAACGGATTGAGCAAAGTATGAAAGAGGCTGTGGATAAATCACAAGGACGAAATCTGTCTTCAAAGAATCCAAATGATTCAGTATCTGCTGAAGCCATTAACGAATACCTTGCTTCCGAATCTAAACCCTTGCAGACAATATTCTTCATCATCCTCTGATATTAGAAATTCTAAGATATCATCGTATCTTTCATTATAAATATCCTCCATATTTCTGGAGATAATTTCATAATCATTCTTATCGAAAATCAATTTTCTCCTTACGATATCTGTGTTACACCATAAAAGAAACTATTTTAGTTTCTAAATTCTGAAACTTTCAAGTTTAAAATATAAATGTTTTGAAGTAATGTTGGGAATTGAAGCATGAGTTAGTATAATATAATGACACTTGATCAACGTGATTATATTACAGTAAGTCATGATGAGTTTCTAATGGAACGTGATAAAGGTTCACAGATCATACCCTCATCATGAACCATGTTACATACTCTTTCATTCTATATAATCTCTAAAAATATCAAGAAAATATTTTCTTAATGATTCGGTCTTTTTCGAGGTATTCTGGTAATTTGACAAGTCAGATTGTGCTATTACCATTTCTTTCTTAGAACATTAGTTATGTTCATCTGAAACTTTATACCTATGAATTCTGGACCATTATCCGCTTGACTTAAGGTCGGGAAGAGAAAACGAAAGCATGAAGCTACGAAATATAATGGAGAACATAAAGCCCGATAACAACCCCGAAATTACAAACCGTGTATATCAATGCGTATAGCAATATAAAGACACGGGAGAATTAAAAACACTATAACCCCCAAGGTAATAGTAGAAGAACATAACTTCCTCTGGTGGCAGATGAAAAAGAAGAATGAAGGATACGATAGCCAGGAAAATATCAAGAATCAGAACTGGATTAAGCATTTTCACAATCTATTGGGATGTATGAAATAAGAAAGAAGATTATAGGAGTGGTGAAAATAAATGAAACGGAAGAGGTCAATTTATAGCAATCGAGGCAGATTACGCATTTAATCAAAGAAAATCCTAATTTCCGCAAATTCCGAAGAATCAAATCTTATTTAGATTATGAAGATTTTCTATTCCTTAAATTCTGGAAATCAATCGTAACTACGTCAAAAGCTAAGACGAATCTCTATTCTTTCATTTCACTCTTTTACGATAACTTCTCTCATACGCTTTGAGAAATCGGATTGTTTTATCCATATAATTCAACGGTGATAAAATTCTATTTATCAACTCATATTCGCCATGAAAACATTTCTATTGTTAGCCATGACGACCTCACTTAAATTTCGGGACGAAATTTCTTTAACGGGTAGGTACTGTGATGACCCGGAAATTTCTGACCAAATTTAAACTTTATCTTTAAATGATTTAATGTTTTCGACACGATAAGCAAAGTCTGTAAAACCGAATCTCAAAATTTTTGAACTATTCAAGTACCATTCGGTTGTTCTCAACGATTCGCAAACCATTATATGTAAATAAATACATATATATACTATAACTTGAAAACGTAACAAAGTTTTAATTGTTTAATACCGTACATTAAACTTATTGGTTTAAATATTTATTTGAATATATATGATAAGTTGGAATATTAATTGTATGAATAACTTGCGACGTATATTTAAAACGTGTTTATGAATGTTGAAAATATATATTAACTTGGTCATAAAACGATTTGTTATTATATATATATATATCAACAAATAGCGAGACAATGATTTATAGAAGTAAATGACCAAAACACTCGAAAGTTTAAGATACACTTTGAATGATATAGTTTATTGATAATTTAAGACTATATTTTGACAAATGTACGAGTCACAAAAAGTAAATTGCGAGTTTTCTAAGCGTACGAAAATGCGTTTGAGAAACCGGAACCGGGACATAAGTCGAGTGACAACGTACGAGTCATCGGAATGAAAATTACAAGTCAACTATGCATGTAAATTTAATATAATATATAATTAATTATATAAATTAAATATATTATATATATATATATATATATATATATATATATATATATATTATATATTATATAAAATTATGTCGACAAACAAAAAGTTAAAAGTTTGTGAGCTGGATCAGAGGGCCATGCGATCGCATGGCCTTGAAGCACAAATCCCATGCGATCGAATGGGGTACTTTTTCAGAAAAGGTTCTATAAATTGCTCGAGTTTGGGTTCAGTTTTTACACCTTTTCATCTATCCATCTATCCTCACTCCGTATGCATTATATTTATTTATATTATTATTATTATTATTATTATTATTATTATTATTATTACTATTATTATTATTATTATTATTATTATTATTATTATTATTATTATTATTATTATTATTATTATTATTATTATTATTAATCTTATTAATATTAGTATTATTAATTAGTATTATACATAAAATACTACGACGGAGTGCCGTTCGAGTAATTTAAAAACAAGTTTTACGAGCGGGATATAGCTAAGGAAAATATGGGTTATAGCTATGGAGGTTATGGGTAATATTCATGGGTACTGTTCGCAAGTCAAACCTAGTGTTTATCATCTCCGTTGTGTCTACGTACTTTTCTACAATATTGAATCTCAATATTGATACGTAAGCACTCATATTTTATCTTTTATATATTAATTGTGTATCCATGTCTAGTGCTCGAGTATATATATTTAAGCATGCTTGTATGCTAAATTTCGTCGTTAAACAGTTTATAATGAATCACAAATTAAATACATATATTACTGGTAAAAGGTATATGATATACATGTTTTTGGAAAGCTGACGAAAAATCAATAACTTTTCATTTAGATATCGAATAGTTTCGATGAACGGATTAAAAGATATAATCAACTGAATTATAATTGACGTTAATTGGAATTGCTTTTGAATCTGCAATTAATATTTAAACAACTTGTTTACGAGATTGATAAAATGGATTTTTGAATATTACCAACCGAGTAAATAAATCCTTATATAAGACACGTCTCGTTTTGTTGAACAATTGTCAAAACTGATTGTTTTATCATATTTTAAAGCCTTATAAAAACTATAGTTTAATCTTACAAGAATTAGGAAACTATGTGAAATATTAAAATGATTCGATTGCCATGATCATTCAACTATTGTATGGAGTCAGATTGACTTTTTGAAATAACTTTTGATAACTATTGTATATCGATCTCGAGCATTAGGATTGTGATACACTATGACCTGACCTAGCTTGATAGACATTTATTGACCAACATATGTTCTCTAGGTTGAGATCTACGGTTATTTGGTATTCCGAGTTTCGGTCACATTTCGATGAACAACTTTATGTGCTGCTAAGGTGAGTTTCATTGCTCCCTTTTTAATTGCTTTTGCAATATATATTTTTGGGCTGAGAATACATGCAATTTATTTTAAACGCAATGGATACAAGTACATACTTAATTCTACACTGAGTTTGAACCGAAAATCCCTTAGCTTTGGTAACTAGTAGCTGCCAGTACATAGGATATGGACTGGTGGGCGCGAATAACAGTATATGGATCCATAGGGCTTGACATCCCGTCCGAGCTAGAGCGCTAGCCTTTTAACGGACGTGTGTTATTTGAGTTTAGGACACGTTGGTTTGCGTGTATTAAAACGAATGGGGTATTTATTATATAACGTTAAAGCTTAGTTACCAGGGTGCTCTGTTATGTAGAATCTATTGATAAACGTTTCTGGATGAAACAACTGAAATCTTGTGATCCACTTTTATATAATCTATTGATAAACGTTTCTGGATGAAACAACTGAAATCTTGTGATCCACTTTTATATAATCTGTTGATAAACGTTTCTGGATGAAACAACTGAAATCATGTGATCCACCTTTATGTACAAATTATGCAAAACATTAAAACTATGAACTCACCAACCTTTGTGTTGACACTTGTTAGCATGTTTATTCTCAGGTTCCCTAGAAGTCTTCCGCTGTTTGCTTATATGTTAGACAAGCTATGTGCATGGAGTCTTACATGGCATATTTATCAAGGAAACGTTGCATTCACCAAATCATCACCATGTATCTTATTTTGACTGTATTGTCAACGAAAGTACTATTGTAAACTATTATTTACGGTGATTGTCTATATGTAGAAATCATCAGACGTCGAAAACCTTTGATTTAAATATTCATTTATGGTGTGCCTTTTCAAAAGAATGCAATGTTTACAAAACGTATCATATAGAGGTCAAATACCTCGCAATGAAATCGATGAATGACGTGTTCGTCCATATGGATTTGGAGCGATCGTCACAATACGGCTCAAAGGTACATTTTTACTTTGTGTATTTTGTTGCTTAGATTTTCAAGTAATGATGCATGTCTGCATTTTAGTTGCCGATTTCTTATAGGGATTAGTTTATAATTGCTATTGGTATCTTGTGAAGTTGGCAAACAAATTATTTCAAAATGGAGGATTAGGTCATCGTCATGTTTAGTCTGTAAGTTTTTATAGATTATAATTTATCATATATGCGTACTCATTGTACATATTTCATCTGGCACTAGAAAATCTATTATAGATGTTCCTGTTGTGTTTTGTTAATAAAATTGAAGGAAAGAAAGATGAAATAGTAATTGAGTTGCAATTCTTAAAATAGTGGAAACCATCATGAACACTACTGTAAAATAGGTATTCATGTATTATGAATAAACCATTTCATTACATTTCTATTCTTCTCAAATACTTGACACAATACCTTATTATGGTGGGTTGGTATTTATTTGTCAAAGACGTGCTTGCATTCCTATAATACAAATCTTTTCTAATCATCTTTCATGAAATAGTAATATTATATATAATATTCACTGATTCTTTGATTGCGATTTTTGAAGTTTTTCTTGTGCACACAATGTGTTCGATGTTATGTCAATAGCAATTCTTGAATGTCTGGATCAATTACAATTTTAAACATGCAAGTGTTTTTCTATATTCACTTTGAATTCAGTCAACAGTAGCTTTAATATTTTTAATATGTAATATGCTCATTGACTTCGTACATTCTGAATTTGTCAAGAATGTATGTAGACTTCATATGTTTTAAGAAGAAGGTTGTACTTTAGAAAAATGATAATGATATTGTTATGATTGATTAGTGATGATGAAAGGTGGAGACTATAACTGGATGTTGGAACATATGGAAATTTATGGGTAGCTGTATTTCTTCAAGAGCTAAAGTTGATAATTCAATCAATGGCATCAATGCTAATTATGACGGTAAATTTACTTTATTTCTTTATTTGCATGTGTTCCGTTTCCTTTATGTAGTTTGGTCTTAAGTATACATGTTGATTCTAAGTAATGTATATGAGATTACATTTTCTGGCATCTACACAATAATTTGATCAGAACAGCCATATTTTGTGAACTAAAAGTAAAATTATTGGCCAAGTGATGATCTTGAAGGAATCCACATCAATTGATTTTGTAGTTTACTTGAATTAAAATGGGTCAAACGGGTAGCAGATTGACATTTAAGTTGGCGGATTGTTGTTTATTAAAAAAGAATAATCCTGTTACATTTTTTTTTTTTTTTTTTTGATATTAACGTAAGGTGTAATTTTTAGTCCTATGTTTTTGTCTAGATAATTCAAGGGATAATCTTTAGTCCTTGAAGTTGTGAGCTCGATGAAGCAGGAACATGATGCCTACCAGGTGTTCGACCAATTGCTTACAGGTTCCCTTATCATTCGAAGTTACTTTTTTTTATTTATATTCATCTAATTGAATCTGTCACTAAATCTGTGTCAAATCTTAGTAATGTGAATAGCATACCTACTAAATTTGTGCAAAACCTTACTGAGAGCCTGAAATTGTGGTCTAAAAGTTAACTATTTTGGATAAATAGTGCTGTATAAGTACTGCTCTCATACTTAATATGGATATATGTGCTCATATATAAATAGATGCAGGCTATACGTGGTACTTAGAATCATTGCTCCTATACAAATAAAATTGTGCATATACCTTCTTTTCATTTAAGTAATAACAATTGTAATAATAATCGGTATAAAACGGTTATGTGTGTACCGGTGGTTCAAAGTTGTAATAGTATAATCAAAGGATTTATACGAAGATGTAGGTTATAGTTTGTTGTTTCTTATGGTGATATGTACATAAGGATTATGTACCATGGTCTAAGCCTCCAAGTCAACTATATCATTTTTTAGCTTGACCCATTCATTTGCCACCTGAAATTGACTCTATTCATGATTACTTAAACCCGTGTTCCAAG